>NC_084466.1:70362500-71612500 GCF_027409185.1 Cynocephalus volans
GAGAGAGGAAGTGTGGCTTAAAGCTTTAGAGAGCAAGAGTTTTGGAGAAGTTTGTGAAATTACAACTTCATACAGCAGGTAGTAAACTTATGGAACTCATTATGGCTAAGCTGTAGTAAAGATTAAAAATACAGTTACAAAGATGTTAGAAATAAAATAGTAAATTACATAGTTGCAGTAGGGTCCAGAGGAAAGGGAGGATATTTTGGAATACTTCTCTAACTTTTGAGGTTGACACATACCTGAGCTCTGTGCTCATCGTTTCTAAACCAAAAAAGAAAAAATTTCTCTCTCTCTCTCTCTCTCTCTCTCTCTCTCTTTCTCTGTCTCTGGGTGTGAGAGATAATGGAAAATGCAGTATGGATGCTAGAATGTTAGCATTTCCAAGACTTCTGGATGGCTTCTGAGGACAAAGTGCTGACCATGTGAAGTGAGCGTCACATGGGGCAATCCAGGGTCTGTGGGCACCCCTTCAGACGCTCCATCGGGCCACATTCCCATGTCATTCTGGCAGCAGCGGGGTGTGTGGAATGAAGCCTGCTGTGTTGCTCTGTACGGTGGGGCTCAGAGGTCCAGAGCTCAGGCCCTGTATGCCCTGTGTGACGTCCTCTTTTTTTCTTCCATTGCATTAGGTCCTCTTTGCTGTTTTCCTAAGGAGGCTTGTATGATGTGTATTGTACAAGTCATTATATGTACTGAATTCAATCATTTATTTCACAGATATCTGTAAATTACTATATGCTCAACTCTGGGCAAGTAAAAGTGAGGAAGATACTATCTCCTTCCTCTCATGAAGCTTACTATCAAGTGGAAAAAAGATGGGCAGCAGAGTTTGAAATTGTTTAATTCTCTGAGATAACTTTTTAAGGAAGTGCTGGGAAGGACTGTGCACCATTACACACACCTGGGGACATACTCAGATTGGACGGGTCACAGAAGGCCCTTCAAAGGAAATGATCTTCAGTTGGAGCCCTGAGGATGGGTGGGCATTAGCTTGACGGAGAGTGAACAGAACAGCGTTTGGGGGTATGAGAGGGTGCAAACCAGGGAAGAGCTTGGAAGGCTGGTGTTGGTGAATGTCGTGATGGGGATTAGGAGTGCTCTGTCTGCAGAAACTGGAGAGGATGTTCACAGAGGGCCTTCTGGGCTGCAGTCAGTTCCAGTTTCCTCCTCTATACACTGGAAATCTATCAAAAGGCTTTGAGTAGACATGTGCCTTCACTTGCTCTAGAGCTCAGGGTATTCTAGCACCCAATGACAAGACGGAGATTTGATCTTGAGGCTTGGGTTTGCATCTGGCAAGCCCCGCTGCCCAGTGGGCACCAAGCTATGAGCAGGGGCTGCTTCTGTCACCACCTAGATGGACACTCAGGGTTCTGTGTCATTGTCCAACCTGCAAGATCCAGGCTGACTTCGTGACAGAGAACAGGAGCAGCAGGAACATGTGAAATGCATGAAAGAAAAGAGCTATGCCTCTCCATCCCTCATCCTCGAGACTGGGGTGGGAGCAGTGAGTCCCACACAGAGCACTCAGGCATTGTCATTAATTATGTTTTGTTCTTATAGAGTCTTCTTCCAGGAGTAACTAGTAGAGTGCTGTAAAGACCTTGAAAACTATTTTATATTCCAGATTCTGTCACCTGCATAGAGTATTCCCTCAGGTTTGGGGGATAATTTAGATTATTATCTGCTAAAAGGATCGGCATCTTAGTGGTAGCTGGTAGATCAAGCTGGAAAGACATTTTTTAAAATGGCTTGCTATAATAAATAGAAAAATTGTGTGCTTTCTCTCTCTCTCTCTCTTAAATCATCTTATGATGAATTTAGTTTGAAGGAAATGAATTCACATTATTCTCATTTACTTTGGTTCTCCAAGCTAGAAATCTCTTGGCTTAGACAGGGGGCTGATTTTCAGCTCATTCTACTGCCTTATGAATCAGACATCCCCAAGGGATGAAAGGGTGTGAGTCTCATCTTTCTTGTTTTAGCTTGGAGACCCCTTGATAAATATTCTGGAGATTTACTTGCAGTCTGGAAAAAAGGGGGAAGATAGAGTTTGGAATTCTGTTCGATAGTTTTTATTTTAGCCACAGAATTCACTTTTCTTACATCAATTTTGGCATAAAAAGTTTGCAAAGAAATTCTTACACTATTGTGGTGTCCCTTCCACCTACCCACCCCCACCTAAAATGTCTCAAAGTTTCAATCTTACAGAGAAAAATTAAAATACAATATTTAGCTCCAAAGGAAGACATAGGTTAAAGAATTGGAACTGCCAAAAATTATAATTTAAAAAAATTATAGTCAGTATAACTGAGGATTTTGTTTTAATTCTACTCAAGAGCTATCCATGTTTTGAATATATCATCCCATTCTCTTCTGGCCTATAGAATGAATCATTCAATGAAATAAAAACACAACTGATAACTTAAGCAGCAGGCTAGAGCAAGCCAAAGAAAGAATTTCTGATCGCGAAGACAGTACTTTCAAAATAACTCAGGTGGACAAAAAGCAGAAAAAGGAATTTAAAAAAATGAAGCAAATCTAAGAGAGATAGCAGACAACCTTAAGCACACAAACATCTGAATCATGGTGTTCCTGAAGGGGAGGAAAAAGGAAAAGGCATTGAGAACATATTCAACAAAATAGTAGCAGAAAACTTCCCAGGTATAGGGAGAGACATGGACCTTCAGGTTTAGGTCAGGTGGCTCAAAGATTTCCAAAGAGATTCAATACAAAAAAGTCTTCTTTGCTTGTTTTCTGAGTTTCTCAAAGCAGACTGGGACCAAGTTGGGGCCCTGGGCTCATTCTAGCTATTTGGATGTGGAATTCTTCCCAACAATCCCCACAGATAAGGAACTTCTCCAGATACTGTCTTGAAGGTTTGCATGTAAAATTCTTAGGGCATCAGGAGATGGCCTGAATCCTCGGGCCTCCATCTCCCTGAGACCTCAGCTTAAGAGTGAAAACATAAATAAATAAACAGATGCTCTAGGAGCTCAAAAGGAAGAGTCTGAGAATGCACAGAAACAATGTGAGAGAATGATCCTCTGCTTCATTATCAGTGATGACAATAATTATGGGGCTTTGGAACCTCAGTGGTCACCACTGCACTGTTTAATAGTAATTATTGGGTAATTACATATTATTATAGCAGAGATATATAATTATATAATTGTTATTATTAAGTATGATGTTGACCATTGCGGTTCCAACCTCTTCTTCATTTATGGAGCCTCTTTTTGGGAAGGTAATTGAGATAATAAGGGATAAGCTGGAGAAGAGGGAAAGTAATTGGGTGAGGGCATGTTTGCTTGGTTCAGCTGGAACAAAGGATGGGGAGACAGAACCTTAGGAATCAGTGACATCTGTACTGGAGCGGTTTGGTTGGCATCTGTGACTGACCTGTGAGATAATTATTCTCAGAGAATTTCTGGCACAGAGTAGCCTGGCTTTATTTTTCTCCATTGCCTCTGCAGGGTGTCTGATGGTGGCATTGCATGAAGGCACACAAAGAGTTTGTGTGATGCCTCACCTTGGTCTCGACTCTGTGAGGTTTCTGAGAATAGCTGTGCAGAACGGGGTGCAGGAGACAGAAAAGAAGTGGATGACTAAAGACAGCTAGGACTTGGAGGGCAGTATCCCAAGCACATCACCTTGTGTTATTTTTCAATCCTCCCAACAATCCTCTAAGGGGAGGTGATGTGTTCTAATGGCTAGAGCCTGAGAGACTCAGAGTCAAACCCAAGTACCAGTTCTTTTGCTTTGTGGCCTTGGAGGGTGACTTAATGTCACCTCAAGTGTCAGGTGGGGATGACACTGTCCTCCCTGTGAGGTGGTTGAAAGGACTGAGACAACATGTGAAAAGCACCTAGAGTGGTGCCTGGCCTGGGATGGGTGTGTAGTAAGCAGAGCTGTGGGTAGAACTAGGAGTAGACATTACCTGCCTTTCACTCACAAGGGAACCAAGCCGCAGGAGAATGTGAAGTTTGCCCTGGGTCACCATAGCTAGTAAGTGGCAGAAGTGAGAACTAAATGCAGGTCTTCTCATGTTGGTGCCAATCTCCTTATACCAAGAGTCTCTGGTGACCCTCAACAGATGCCTCTCTTGTGGCGGTGGCTTTAGGGTAGCTCTGCAGTGTATGGTTGGGCCTCAATTTCCGGTGCTCTTCTCCAGTCTCAGTGGCGCAAAAGGCAAGCCAAGGTGTGTTTACCTCTGTCTTGAGTGTCTCCAGGTCACAGGGAGCGAGCTACTAGGCAATGACTGGGCCACTTTCCGTGGGTGGTTAGATTAGTAAGAGAAGAGGGCTGGTTTTGTGGAGACAGAACAGCCGAAGAAGTGAAGGCAGAGTTCGTTGTGAGGCTGAACACTTCTCACCTACGAAGCTCCCTCTCTGGAGGGTGAGGTAGTTCCTAAAGAGAAGGGTTAGAGTAGTTTTCAAGATGGCGATAACGCCCCAAGTCATTCCATAAGTACTGTAATTCAATCGCTTGTTCAGGAGCACGTTTTCAAATGCTCAGTAGCAAAATGACCCAAAGATGCACAAAGTTAGGGTGAGAAGAGACACACCATTAGGAACAGGATAAGCCCCACTTCTAATTGTTTATTCTGAGAACATTCTTCCTGGAGAGAAAGCCCTTCAATATTTTAGACTAGTGAATGCGGGAAAATAAAGGATAACTGAGCTCGTAAAATTGAGTCTTTAAAACTAAATAGTGAATTTCTCTGGTTCTTTTTCTCTTGAGAACTCAGATTATTCTCAGACATTTGCATTTATTTATATCTCCCTTTAATAGGAAAAAAAGAATAGAAGGTATAGATAGTCTCACCAAGTTTGGGCAAAGTCAAATCTTGAAATAAGGGATCTTTAAATAGGACTTTCA
Source organism: Cynocephalus volans (assembly GCF_027409185.1). Classification (NCBI taxonomy): domain Eukaryota; kingdom Metazoa; phylum Chordata; class Mammalia; order Dermoptera; family Cynocephalidae; genus Cynocephalus; species Cynocephalus volans. The sequence goes on from NC_084466.1 coordinate 70,367,385, forward strand.
TCTCTGTAAACCAGTGTTTCTATGTCTAGACTCTGTGATTAACAAGAGTTTTTTCTTTTATTTGTCCAATATGTATACAAATTTTTCAGTCACCTCAGAATTCGAACACCCATTTCTGTTTTCCACCTTGTGCTGTAAGATAGTGTAAGGTTGGTGTGAACAGAGGTAAATTTAGCACTGAAATGAATAACTGGCCTGGGATCAAGGGAGTGGAAGGGTAGAGTGGTCATTTTGGGTAGCTTAGTGCAGAAGTGATGAGTGCTGGGTATTTGTAAATGGTATTTGACATTTGGAACCTTGGGCAAGTCTGGGTTGCTTTGGCAGTATTGAGCCAGCCTCCTGAGTCAGGAGGAAGTGTCACCTTGGGAGCAACCACCATCACGAGAAAGGGGTTCTTCTTCTCGGGTGAGTTTCACTTGATCTGTCACTTGCTATAATCCATAGGAGAGACAGAGGAGGGTGAGACAGAGCACGTTTTGTTGTCTGACTGCTTGATATTGCAGTGACCATGTGAGAGGTGTGGCCACAATAGCCTTGGACTAAGAGTTAGCAGATAAGGTTCTGACCTTGACTTCTGGTTAGGGTGCCAATATACTTTATCATTCAAACCAGGACACTTTTGAGGGTCAAAAGAGGTTCTTTAAATAGTTGGTGTGTGGTGAGGAGGCACAGCTTCAATCACTTCGAACAAGAAATACATTTTTGCCTCATTGTTTTCCACATTCTATTACCTGGCTTTTTGGCCTTATTTCTTATTATAAAATGTTTTTCCAAGGTCCATGTTCTTTATTGTAGACCAGTTCCTTGAAGCATGGCAGAGTAGTCAGATCCCAGCTCAGCCACTCAAGAGCTCTGAAACTTTGAGGCAAGTTCTTCACTTTGCAACAATTTTTCCTTATGCTTAAAAATCCCTATCACTAAAATTACTAAAATATTTTACTTAACAAGTGGATTTTTGCAGAAAAATTGATTTACTTCTTATTCTATGTATGAAATTCTAGATAACAGTATATGTCTATTTTCTGTAAATATTCTCATTTGATAAATTTTCAAATATGTAAATATGTTTAATTTTAAGAGCAAAGCATATACAGATTTTATATTCAGGAATATCCCTTGTATTTAAAGAGGATTTGAGCAGTGTTTTGTTGCTTTTTCTTTTTCTGGGTAGCTCTATGCACCAGTTCTACTGAGGTTTTACAGATAATCCATACTCTGCAAACTGAACCTGTGATTTTTGCTTTTGAATAAATGAATACAATTAAAATAAATAAATAAATAAATAAATAGTTGGTATGGAAGAACATGCGGAAATGGGGACTGTCTTGGGCAAACTGATATATACAGTTACCCCACATTTGTCTTGGGTGAGTCACTTAACCTTTTTGCATATCGATTTCATCAATTTTTTTTAAAAATAAGAAATACCTGTTCTTTTTATCTCAGAGACTTTGAGGCTCATGTGAGATAATAAAGGGGAAAAGTGTTTTGAAAACAAGGGGTCCCTTTACAAATTTACAAGGTATTTCCAGATGTCCAAAAAGGGGACCAGAGGCTTGCAAACAATCTCTAATCCTTCCAATTTTTGATTACAAAGAAACTGCTTCATTGCTATTTTCATGTCGCTCGTACACCTGTGGAGCCAATACCACTGATGGATTTATCTTTTGCCATAAGGAAGAGTGATGTTCACTCAGTGGTGGAGATTATATAATATCCTTGTTTTCCTCTCTTGGTCAGAGAATGAGAAAAAGAGGATTTTTTTCTTTCTTTCTTTTTTTTTTTACTAGTGTTTTGAGCCTCCTAACCGTGGTCACAAGAATTAGCATCAGAAACCCAAGGAATGGCATCCAGTTTGAGGTTTTAGAGTGGTTTTTAAAACATTTAGAGAATGACTAGCTATCCCAGCTCGTCTGTCTCTGCTTGTAACTATTTTGGTGGTCTCTAAGTGGCAATAATTGAAATGTCATTGCTTTTGTGTCATCTGATTTCTCCATAACACAAAGCCTGCATATGTTCTCTTCAGCTTCATTGGAAGGACACTGCTGCAAGTGGGCTGTGGGGATCTCCCCATAAAGTGTAGAGAGGCCCTCTTGAAATATCCGTGTCCCAGAGCCTGCTTAACTCACTGTTGCAAATGTTGATTTTGACTCAGAGATAGAAGCTTGGGGTTTAAGGTCAATCTTAAAAAAGAAAAAAATTTAGGAAACCTGTTGTAATTACATGATGGAAGCATAGTGTGCTGGGAGCCAAATGTTGATTAATGTTAATTTTAGGGTAAACAGAGGGAGAGAAAAAGACAGGAAAAGCCAGTGGACTCCAAAGCTAAAAATATTCTTGAGTTGAGACTCAGCGTCTATGGGTGTGCAATCTGATAATTACTTCTGAATGGTGATTACCTGTTCTTATATAATTAACCTTGAGATTCATCTGGACTGCTGGAGCTTCTCTCTTGAGAAGTACCAATCACCAGGACTCACAGATTACTGGACTAAATCCAGAAATGCCCACACATTCAATGACTCCATGCTGCCCATTCAGAACACGTGTCTTCTCTTTCTGGGATACAGGAAGGTTATCGTTCATTACAGACTAAATCTTTTGGGAAGGTTATAATGATGGCAAAGTTGTAGGTACTTGTCTTCTCAAGAGTGATGTGATTTACCAGGAAGATACAGAAAAACTTGAAGCTTCATTTAATTAAGGCCACTTGAAGGGCCTTTCCACCCTAGAGTCCTGCCCTCTGTCTCACTTGGGAAAACCTAGAAAAGAGAATGTTAATTAGCCCTTCAGCATTCTGGCCCTGATTAGTCCCAGCTGTATCCAAAATAAAGAGAAAATGAGAGAACCAGGGAGGCAAAAGAAGGATCTTTAAGTCTGTGAATGTGAAATGAAATTTAATACTTTAAACTAGAACTGGGTTGAAATGAAATGGAAGTGGAGGGTGGGGAAGACGGGAGAATACCGTGCTCTCTTCTCTTTCAGAGGTTCTCTGAGATGTGTAGAGACCAGAATCAATCATAGGTAATGGAGTTAATGCATTTTCTAGAGCAGATATTGCTGGTTGCTTATTAACAGCCATCTTCCCTTTTATCCTTATTAACAGAAGCCTGGCTTTATTTGGAGAATCCACCCTCCTCCACACTGCCATGCATTTCAGAAGACAATCATGGTCATTCCATGTCCCTCTCAGGAATTGGTTTAGGCAAGAGGGTGTGGTGCAATTTTGCCCAGAGATATGTGAAGGAATGTTTGCTGGGGGTTGGAGGCACCTGGGAAAGTGTTTTTTTGTTGTTGTTGTTTTGCATTGTTTTTGATTTTTGCTTATAAAAAGAGATCACCAGGAAGAGAAAAGCACCTTTGGCTTCTTCTGCTGGATGGAGGTACGTGGTGATCTGCACGTGGTGTGGGCGTCTGCCATCTTGCTCCCCTGAAATGAGCCAGCTTGAATACAAGACAAATTGCTGAGGAACACAGGCTGAAAGGCAGAGGAACTTTGTTTACTTAGGATGTCGAGGAGCCCATGAGTTAACTAACCTTGGCACTGCCTTGCCCTGGAACTTCTGACTATGTGAATAACTCCCTGTTTTTTAAGGCACTTGAGTCAGGGTTCTGTTATCTGTGGTTGAAAACGAGGCAAGTTATATCTCTTATGTACAAATCACTGGGTTCACAGAACACTGAACAGTAACTTAGGCAAGTTTTATCTCTTTTATGACAAGTTTTATCCCCAGTTCTCTGTCCATATGGGGAACCTCAAATCATTAAAGAGGGGATCTTCTGAACCCCACAGTGGACAATGCACATGATTAGTAATAACAATTATAATAACCTTGCACTTGTTTAGGCTATACACTTTCCGAAGTACTTTTGTGTTAGAACCTTTACAAAAACTCTGGGAGGCAGGGAAGGTGAATATTATTATTCCTATTTTCAAGATCAGAAAACTAACACAAGGTGGTAAAATGACTTGTCTGACGTGTCTAATGACATGTTGATGGCAGAGCCAAGATAAATCCTAAGTCTTACAAAGAGAAAATTTCATTTATTTATTTATTTCATTGTACATGTGTATGGAGTACAGTTTGTTGTTTCACTACATGGCATATATTGTTTAATGATCTAAGGGAAATGTCTTGACAGTGAAGAAGAGTAATGTAGAAAAAGATTAAAAAGCATGGACTTTGGAGGCCGCCAGAACCGTGTTTAAACTCCCACTCTACCTCTTGTTAACACTGGGGTCTTAGACAAGTTACTTAAATCTTTTTGATCTTTAGCCTACTCACCCATAAAATGATAAAGATAAAACCCATATCACCAGGACATTTCAAGAAATAAATGAGAAAATGTATTTCAAATACTGAATCCAGTGTGTGACACATAACAGACTTTGCTCTCCTGAATACTGTTCAACCCTGATGAAAGAAATTGTGGTAGCTCTGTCCTTGCAACTTTGAGGATGAAACAGGCAGCTATGAGTCCCAACCAAGGCAAACAACTAGATAGAACTAATTATTTCTAGAAATCTTTAAAATATAAGGAAAAAAAAAAAGAAAATGGGCAATTAACACTGAAACATGTTTTTGGCTAGTTGGTGAAGGCAGGTGATATAAGACAGGATGCTACGTAATGGAGACAGGGCTGGGTAATTTATGTAGGAATGAAAATAAGACCATAAAAGCAGGCCAGGAAGGAGCTAGCAATGTACAAGTATGGAAGAAAAAGAGCCGAGGGCCATAGTGGTATGCAAGCTAAACGTAAGTCACTTGTGTTTTGCTTTTATTGAGAAAAAGGCAGTTGTGGCCTTGGAATTCATAAACAAGTGTCCAGCATGTGGGAACTGTGAGTCGATCCTCCCACGCAGAGCCTTTGTCAGGCCTCTCTTACAGCTCTACGTTCTTTCTGGCCCCACCTCTCAAGTGAGATGGAGTGACTGAGAAGGGGTTTGAAGAAAATCCAGAGAAGACAAATGAAAATGATTAAAGAGCTGGAAAGCAGAACTGAAGAAACTGCAGCAATTTCTCTTGTAGAAATGAGGGCAGGCAGGGAATGCAATAATTTCAGTGCACAAAATGGTATCGTGCAGAGGCCAGGAGCTGCCTTCCTGCATCTGTATCTTCCACACCTGATCTGCACACACCAGATGTTCAGGTTATCATTTGCCAATGATATAGGTGATATAAGTTTTAAATGCCTTCTGGAAATTTAGATTGAACATTATAATGAACCTTGTAACACTAAATATTAGAGAACTGGGACTATAAATCATAAGATCTTCTTTCAGGGGCTTTTTTGAGGATACCAAAGAAAGGCTATAAAGTTAATTATATACTCATGTATTTAAGCCCTCAACGAAATTAGGCCAAATTAAAGGAAATCAATATTTAAAAGTATACAGGTACATATTGAGCTCTGGGTTTAGGTCCCTGCTTTGCCACTTGCTAGGGCGAGCTCATTAGCCTCTCTGAGCCTCGGCTTCCTCATCTGTAAATTGGGAGTAATAATAGCACTCCTGTCATAGGTTGTGCGGATTACATGCAACAGTGCCTACGAGCACTAAAACAGTGCTTGGAATGTAGAAATAAGTCAATAAATATTAGCTGTCATTGTTGAGTAGGTAGAGAGTACCAATTGCTCATTTTAGGAGATGCCTTAGTAATCCCTCAGTCTTGGATTAGTCTTAGTCTGTTCACTTACTGAAGTTCCCCCATTCCTGGCTCTAGTGGCAGTGTTGGTCTGATGCCCCACCCCGCTGAGACTGCCCTTCCGCATCAACTAGGCTCCCTCCCACCTGCAGCCCATCCAAAGAGGAGAAGGGGTGGCTGCTGCTGTAGCAGGGCCCCACCCTGCCCTGTCACGAAGGGGAGGTGTGTGTACCCTGACCCTGAGGCGGCTGCTCATATTTGGGTTCTCCCGCCCCCTTACTCTTTCTTTGAGGAATTTCGACTAAGAGAAGCAAGAGACCAGGACTCAACTGGTGGGGTGTCTAAGTGGGAGGTCATGTAGGTGGCTGAGGCCTCCAGTTTAGGACCGGCCATGTGGACCAGGCTGGTCTCCAGAGAGGGACAATCAAACAGAGACAAGAGAGGAGAGTTTGCTGCCTGACAACCTCTCCATTTTCCCGAGCCCTGACTGTACTTCTTGGAAATGTTCTATAATATATAATTTTCTTGTGATGTGAGCTGCTCTGAGCTGCTTAGTTCCTTGAAACCAATGACCTCCACCCTGGACACTGGCCTGCAGTCCCCTCTGTCAGCCATGAGAAGTCACTCAGTAAATGTCGATGATGTTGACAATGATGGTGGCAAGGACAAGGTGAGGGCACTACACAAGAAATCTGCTTTAGAGTGTAGGATGGCTGTACTCTTGTGAAGCCATCCAAGGAGGCTGGATTTTTTTAATTACTGCCCTGTCCTAGCCACTGGTCAAGACAACCTCGTTTCCTTGGAGAACAGGTGTACCTTCTGCTCCAGTTTCTGTGGCTCTTTTCTCTCAGCCTACCACTTCCTCTTCTGTCCTTTTCTTTGATTAATGAGACCCTTGGCTACCTGGCATCCATCATTCAGCAGGACCCTCGGTCAGTTGATCTAATAATTTTTGAGTTAACAGTTCTGCTAATTAGCATAATTAAACTACCTTTTACATTTTTAAAAAAGGGGAATTGCATCTTTTCTGGAGAGTTAATTCTAAAGTCAGTGTGAGGCGGAGACTGAGTACACTCAGAATTAGTATGAAAGCCCCTTCTATTATCCTAAAGTAGATCTATGTGGCTTGTGTACAGAAACCGGTAGAGTAATACTCATGTATACATGTTTAATGATACATGCAATAATGGGGAGTGTCTGATAAAGAGTTTTATACAAAATAAATTTCCAGCTTTCCTCCCTCTCCCCATCTCTCTTTTTGCTAAGTGCACACAGTTTCGTGCATGTGAGCTGAATGCATGTGCGAGCTGTGCTATACTGAACTACTCAGTATTTCCTGACCTCGGGGGTTCCCAGTGGGGGACAAGGCACTTGTCATCTCTTGTCTGTGCAGGGACGGTTCCATCATGCCTCTGCCTCTTTGCACACTTTCCTTGCAGACACGTCTGCAGCCCTGCGGGCAAATATACTCATCTGAGACCTAATCAGGAAACTAAAGGAAAAACAAGGAGCTGGGAAAGATGCTAAAATAGTCAATTATCCACCTGGGACAACTACTCTTGGCTTCCCTGGCAAAGACAGGTTATGAAAAGGCAGGGGAGAGCCGAGTGGAAGAGCAGTTGGGGCTCTCCGTCCCTGGATCATTTTACCTGCAGCCTTCAGCTGTGAGGGTCGGGGTGTTAATCTGAGACAGCTGCAGCCTCTAGTTTTTGGTATGCATGGCTGAGTTTTGTATTGGAAACTGGCAACTCCTCTGAAAACTTCAGATTGCCTTTCAAATATCAGTAATGACATCCCCAGGAATGAGAACACTCTTGTGCCCATGAGGAGCAGGGACGGCTGCTGTCTGCTTGTGCCTTTAAGTTCTGGATTCGGCATGAGTGACTTTAAAAAAAAAAAAAAAAAAAAATCACCTAGCATGGTTAACATATGTCTGATGAAATATTGTTAAAAATGAAACGCAGATCTTTGCCATTCACTTTCGAGCAAATACATATGCTGTCACATCCCAGAGCTATTTATTTCTCTTTATTTTAAGGGTACCCAGTGCCATCATCCAGATGCACATCAAATGCACAAGTAAAAATGGAAAATAATTTCTCAATTATTTGAACATTTAACATGCACTTGTAACATGGAGCAGATAAAATGTTTTGGGAAATAAGAAAATAAAAAATTCAGGAGAAAAATGGGCCAAATGTAGATCTAGGAGTTGGAATCTTGATTCAGGGGTTTGGAGACACTTCAGCCTAACTCTGTCATGCCCTGTGTCACCCAGGAAGCCACGGTACCACTAGGTGACTCATTTTCCTGATCCTTCCTGGAGAAGAATAATTCTGCCTAGGTCAGACCACCTTGACACAGAAGGATCAGAAGAGTGAGAGAAATACATGCATAACAGCAAACCAGAGTTCAGAAAGATGGTTTTATACATGTACGATTTCATGCATCTTTTTAAGCTTGGCAACTGGCTTGTTACTTTCAAGAGTATTACAGGAAGACTGTTCTGAAGCTGCTCCCCTGAAGTCTGGGCTGCCATGGGGACTTCCTTTGTGGTCTGGGATCCAGGGAGAGCTTCCCCCGTCCTATGGAGGGTCAGGAGGCTGGGACCATATAACTTTGCTGCCCCCTCAGTGAGTATGGGGAGCTGAAGTCCCTGCACTGAAGTGTGTGTGGCTGTAGCTGGCTGGTGGTTACCCTGGTCTCCTAGCAGCTCTTTAACATCCTGGCTTTCTGTGTGGCCTGGCAGTGTCCCTGGAGAGGCCAGACTCGCAGCATCCCTCAAGGCCACACTGTGACAAAGACGAGGGCACTCCACACTGCCAGTGTCACACAATTGACCAGCCCAGGGCCAGGAGAACAGTTAAGCCAAGGCCAGCCCCAGTGCCACCCTGCCTTGTCAAGCAACCTCCTTCACAGGGAAAGGAAGAGCTGATGGGCAGCGCATAGCGGGCCTGGCTCTGGTTCTCCACTTCGCTGGCTCTCGCATAGCACCTTGGCCCTCCACAGCTCTGACGGGCACCCCAACCTCGGAACAGCCTTCCTCAACAGAACCAGCAGCTCGCTCTCCCCTTCTGCTGCTCAGAAGAAGAGAGCTTAACAGATCTGTGAATCCATGCTCTCTCATTTTAGAGATAAGTTACTATTATTAGTCAGGCAAATGACTTCACCACAGTCTGCAAAGCTGGCCTATCTCCTGACTCTGTCTAAAGGGGATTTGGGGTAACAGAGGGTGGTAATAACCCAGGATTCTTGAGTCCCTGCTCAGGGACCTGCTGTTATGACCCTCCACCCCCACCCAGCATGTCTGCAGAAGCCCCACGCGTGCCTCCCTGAAGGCGATCTCTATCTTGCCATCCTTCCTTTTCCTAGGCCACCCCTTCCTCTGGGAATGTGAGGGCCTGCGTACAAGTCTGCTCAGGCTGCCATAACAAAGTACCACAGCCTGGGTGGCTTAAATAACAAAAATTGACTTTCTCAGAGTTGAAGAGGTTACAAGTTCAAGATCAAGGTGTCAGCAGGTTAAGTTTCTTCTGAGGCCTGCTTCCTTGGCTTGCAGGTAGCCACCTTCTCACTGTGTCCTCACATGGTCTTTCCTCTGCATGCATATCTGATGTCTCTCTGTGTCCTAATCTTTTCTTCTACAAGGACACCAGTCAGATGGGATTAGGGCCCACCCTAACCATCCCATAGAAACTTAATCACCTCTTGTAAAGGCCCTATCTCAAATACAGTCACATTCTGAGGTCCTGGAGGTTAGGAATTTAGCATATGAGTTGGGAGGGGGACACAATTCAGACCATAACAGTCCGCTTACACTTGGGCTGTCTGAAACCCACTCCCACTTTCCTCAAAGATACTGGGCTTTCAAACACTCAGGAAATTACTGACCACACTGGGAAGCAGAAGAAGCAGCCCTGCTCCCTGCCTGTGTCCCTGGTGGGCGTGGACGGCAGCCCTCCTTGCCGCAGGGTCTCCCAGCCTGGACTTCTTTCTCTCTCTCCTCCTGAAGGGAGCTCCAGTCAGGAAGTGGGGCTCAGCTCCTTGGTCTCCAGCAATGCAAACTGAATCCCCAAATTCCCACAGCTGCTCTCCCTCTCATGTGGTTGAAGCCTCATGCGTGCTTTTCACATGGGCAACCCTGGCTGTGGTGCCCATGGCTCCCGTGAGCGGCAGCTCCCAGGCAACTGCTCCTGCCCCTGATCATAGTAGTAGCTGCCATTTACTGAAGGCCTAATGTGCACCAGGTGGGCTCAGTGCTAAGACCTTGATGTATTTAATAGAATATTTATCCCACAATAATCCAGTAAAATCACTATTATTACTCTCATGTTACTGGTGGGAAAGCAAATATTCTAGAGAGGCTAAGGAAGCATAGCTAGGAAACTGAGGAATACAGCGATGAACCATGTCCATGTGACCTCAAGACTTTACTTCTAACCTTGACCCTGTCCTGCCTCCCTAGCTAACCTTATCAGTTCTCTCTTGAAATCCTGTGTATTTCTATGAACTGTTCTCTCACCTCCTGGATTAGTTCTCAGGTTCCAACCTTAGTATTACTCTTTTGGTATAATCTCTTGGAGACCAAGCTTAGACAGCAAAATGTAAAGGAAAGAGGGCAGACTTTGGAGTCAGGGTTCAATTCAATCACTGGCCACTCTGTTTACCAGCCATGTGAACCTAGCTAAGTTACTTAACTTGAATAAGTTTCAGTTTCCTTATTTGTAAATGGAGACAACCTCTATCTCACAGGGATGAAATTAGATGAGGCAGGTCAAGCCTCTTGCACGTTGTCTAGCATGCAGTTGGCACTCTAAAATCAGTTCTGGATTAAAGGAGATTCAAGAAACACGACAATTAAATGCATTTAGGATCGCTGATTAGATCTTGTATTAAAAAAAGAAAAGATACACATGTACATTATTGGGACAATTGGAGGAATCTGAATGTGGACTTTATATTAGATAATAGTATGGTACTAATTTTAAGTTTCCAGAGTGGTCATGGTATTGTGGTTAGTGAGGAGAATGCCCTTGTTTGTAGGTGACATGTGCTGCAGTATTTAGGTGTGACATGTTCCAGCATGACACAAACTCTCAAATGTAAACTCATCCAGCAAACTAATACAGACATGTGTGTGTATGTGCACATGCGCACACGCACAATGAGAACAAGAAAGCAGATGTGATAAAGGGGGTATTCGCTGTGCTATTGTTGCAACTTTTCTGCAGGTTTGAAATTTTTCAAAAGAAACAGTTTGGGGAGAGAGACTTCATGCAACATGTGGGATGTAAGCCTGTAGAATGGCACAGGGGACATGGGTGTTTATTTTTATTTTTTTCCTGGGCCCTGACATGCCACGGGACTGCTTCTGTCCAGGCTGTAGAAAACTGCCTCCCTCAGCATAGGGGTCAGCTCTCCTATTTCTCTGGAGCGCCACCCCACACCCACCACCATCTGCCCTACCAGCTGTGTCCCTACTCAACATGTTAGAGATTTTCACAAGCCCACATTTAGAGTTGCCAGATTTAGCAAATAGAAATACAGAATCCCCATTAAATTAGAAATTTCAGATAAACAATAATTCTTTTAGTATGTCTCAAATATTGCATGGGACATAACTTGTACTAAAAGATTATTTGATGTTCTGAAATTCAAATTTAATTGGACATTCTGTATTGAATCTAGCAGTCCTACTCCCATCTCCATGGTCCCCTCATAACGAGAGGTCACAGTCATAGATGAAGACTGAATTTTAGGAACACAGAAGAGAGGTTCTCAGTCCCAAGGCAAGGTCTGCAATCTGTCACAGAGACCCTGCATCCTCTTCCCCATGACTTATAAGCAGGCACATGAGAGGGCAGCTGGATGAGCAGGGACAGACCACAGGCTGTTGGGAGAAAAAGAACATGCCCAGAACTCCTGCTGGGGTGCCTGTGCTGACCCTCACCTGAGCCTCATCCACGCAGCCGTGCCTGCGTCCTGGGCACCTTCCTCCCACCCCTGCTGCACCAGCTTCCCACACCACACACAGTCGAGTGGCTGCCAGCAGCAAAGCTGGAGCCGGCCTGCGTGGGTTTGAATCCCGGCCCTACCGCTGACTGACTGGCTGCAGTTGGGCAATACATTTATCTAACCTAACTCAGTTTCCTCCTCTGTCAAGTACAGGTTACAACAGCACCTCCCTCGCAGAGGATTAACTGAGCTAATATTTGCAAAGCATTCAGGACGGTGCCTGACACGTAGTAAGTCTTGTATAATTGTTTGTTAAATAGATACTGCAGTTGTGGAGGAAGCCCAGGCCCACTGTGAGGTAAACCTAACAGCCTGAGCCCCCAGAACCTGCAGGCACTGTGCCCTGGAGTGTCTTCAGTGATGTAAGCAATGGGCTCAGTCCTCACTGAGTATTCACCTGTGTGAAGTCAAGGAGATGACATGGGGGCAGATAGGCTGCAGCCTCGAGAAGGGACTGTGCCCCCAACCCAGCTAGCTACCACCCAGTGCGGGGGACTTGGGCACTGGGGAAAAAGTGACTCAGCGTGGGCTGTTTTGAAAAGAAGCTTCATGAACATGTCATTGTCACGATGTTTCAGTCATAGTATCTCCTTTGCTCTTTGATGCCTTTTTCCCCTCCCAGTCAGTGTTTCCCTCTCTTCTCTTTAGTTTTTCATTTTGTTTCATAGCTCCTGCCCCCCATTTAGACTTGTGCCCCTTCACTGTACTCTTGGTTTAAAAGGGGGCAACATCACTCACACGGTGTCCCAGTTTCTGGTTGGGGCAGGTCTGCTGGTGCCCCCGCCAGTCTCACAAGGGAGCCTTGGTCATGGCATGTGGACTGTGGGCAGGGACCGGCCTGAGTCTTATGGTTCCAGAGTGGGTGAGACTCGGGCGGCCAGTGAGGGGGCCACGGTGACTCACGCTTGCAGTCCTCTACAGGGAATGAGGCTTAAAATGCAAAAGCCAGTTTTTTTCAGGTGTAATGAGGAATGCAAGTGCCATGTGGATTTTAGGTCCCCTCTTTTCTTTGTAGGCAAATTATATGAGAAGCCATATCATCAGAGAGTTGGCACACGGACAGTCAGGTTTGTGAGTCTCGTGTTAAACCACACGAATCCCTAATAGACTGAGACATTCCTCACCACAGCAGAGATCCACCTGCCACCCAGTCAGAAGAATTGTGCCCTGGAACATGGACAGTGCAGCAGGTTGCGTTTTCTAAGGATGGCAGCAATATCTTCCATGCCACATGGTTTTCTGCATGCAAGCTTGCCACTCCCCCAGCAAGAGGTGGAGTCTAATTCTTTTACCCTTTAATCTAGGCATGCCTGTGATGGCAGGGACCAATAGACCTGGCAGATGGGACACTGTGTAACTTCAGAGGCTCTGTCATAAAAGGTGTCATAGCTTTTACTGTGTCCACTGGAACACTTGTGTTGGAAGCCCTGAGCTGCAATGGGAGAAGTTTGTTTACCCCAAGGCCACACGCTGTAAGGAAGCCAGGTCACACCTGGAGAGGCCACATGTCAGTGCTCTGATGAGCAGTCCTGGTTTTGCAATAATCCCAGCCCAGCCCAGCCCAGACATATGAGGGAAGAAGTCTCCAGATGATCAGGCTTCCGACATGGAGTCAGCCCCACCTTCAGGTCTTCCCAGCTGAGGTCCCAGACATCATGGAGCTGTGTCTAGTCCAAATTCCTGACCCACAGAATCCATAAGCATGATGAAATGGTTGTGTTAAGCCATTCAATTTTGGGTTAGTTTATTACAAGTGATAGTAATGAGGACAGTTTCCCATTGGCAAGGCACAAGTTTACCTTTTGTTATTCTCCTTTTCCCGTGCTTCCCTGGTTGACCAATCCTTCTGATTATTGACATATTTGTAGTGGTTATTTTTCCAAAAATGATATTACTATAAAAATAGAACCCTAGAAAATCAACTACATTATATATTGATAAAGTAAAATTAAAAAAAAATAGAAACCTAAAAATCAAGTTACCCACTATCCCATCACCTAAGAAGATATTTTTATTCGTCCCTACTTATCTTTTCTTTAGATTGTGTTTCCTACCTGTTTACAGTGTGGTGAGAAGAACCAATGTTCCCTCTTTCAGTGTCCTGTAAGAAAACCGTCTTTCTCATAGAGTCTAGCCTAGACTGCTAAACTTTTTTTTTAAATACCCTACACTAGCTATCAAACCTTGCTCTCCTGAGATACATTTTTTTCTCTTTAAGGTTGATTTTAAATGTCATTGATATTGATCCATTGTGTATTACTTTAGTTTAAAACCAGAGGGCATATTATTTACCTAATTTCCAAGTTATTGTTGCTGGTGATGGATACCACATCTGTCACCTGTATATTCTACCTGCATGAGTTTTCCCTTACTTTTCTCTTTCCTTTTAGTACTGCTTTTCCCCCAAGATGGGTTTGTCAATCATATTGTCTCTGACAGGACTTAGGTAAAATCTCAAATATCTACATAACTTCCAAGGTGGGCTAAGTCTAATAAGAGGTTCATATATTCCACGATCTGGAAGATTCCAAATAGAGTTCCCCACTGTGTGTGTTCCTGGCTCTGAAATCCACTGTAATTAATTAATTAATTAATTATACAAATAAAAAGTGTACTCTATATATGGTGTACAACATGATGTTTTAAAATATGTATACATTGTGGAATGGCTAAATCGAGCTAATTAACATATGCATTCTGGTTTGAATGTTTGAGAGTTTTTTATTTTTATTTTGTTTTTAACTGAGAGAGCATCTTTAGATTTGTCAAAGATGGAGTGACTACAAGACCCAGGGCTGGGGTTAGGGTGGGGTGAATGAGGCAGGGTCGCCTAAGTGCAGGGTTGAATATGACTTTACTTAAAAGTTTGATATTTTGTTTATGGTGGTTTTCTGCATTCAGTTTGAGGTTTTTTTTTTTTTTTTTTCCTCTAATTGCTTAAAAAAAGCACTTATCTTGACTGCTGAGTTTTTGGATGTCCCCTTAAATTTTGCACCCCAGATGACTCTCTCAGGGTCTATTCTTGTCTAGCTGTTGTTTAGGAAGAAAGGACGCAGGCACTGTGCTGACCTTTCCCCAGCCACTGCTCTTTCTCTTCCTCACATTTGCTCTGCTCCATCACCACCTTTTCCCTCACCCTCAGGAGGGCCCTGCCATCCCGTTTTCCCGTGAAAACACTGGAACATCAAGTTGATTCCTGCACCTGTAGCAGGAAATAAAGGACTGAGGCCACTGACTGGATCAGTCAGAGCGCAAGATGACACCAGTTGATAGATGTAGAAAAGTGAAGTGACTTTTTTTTCCTTACATAAATTATCAGAGCAAAGATTGCAACATTTCTATTTGTACTAGGTGTCCAGAAATGGCACTCTACCGTGACTTGTGCTAAAGAATAACATTTGAAGCAGATGTATTGACACATCAAGATGGTCTGGTCAAATATAAAAATAATTTTTAATAGCAAGTAGTGCGTGCCTCAGTCGTCCCCTTCCTGAATCTCCACCCCTTTGTTGGGGCTGGGGTCTGAATTTCAAGGGCAGTGCATGGGATGATGTGGAGCTTCAGAAGGGGACAGGTTATCTGCTTCCTTGTTTTTCTTTTTTAAAGATAAAAGCTAAAATTTTTTTTTAAAACATGACAAAACATTCTCTCATCAAAATAGTTGTATCAAAGCAGCAATGTCAAAATGTCATGCCCTGACTTTGCTGATTGTAGGCTCTCAACCTGTACTTGTTATTATGGTTGTTAATTTAACCTGAAATTTAAAACGTAATAGAGCTTTGAAAGAGAAGCTGATGAAATGGCAGATTTCTCTGACATTATGAATATATGCATATATGTGGGCTCCCTCCCTTTCTTTCTCCCTCCCTGTTGCCCTTCCTCTCTGTTTCTCTCTTTTAAATACTGAAAATAATTTGGGGTTGGCCTATTAGCCATTTACAACAATGTATTATGCACATCCTAGTGAACCAAATACGGTTTTGTACACATTTTATTTATTTATTTTAATTGACATGTAATTGTACATGCTTAGGGGGTACAATCTGATGTTTTGATACATATATGTTGTATAGTGATGGGGTCAGGGTAGTCAGCATAACCATCACCTCATGCATTTATGGTTTCTTTGTGGTGAAAACATTCAAAGGCCTCTCCTGTAGCTCTTGTGTATTATACAAAACTTGAAGTTAACCATAGTCACTCTGCTGTGTGACAGAACTTATTCCTCCTTTCTCATTGTAATTTCATACTTGTTGGCCAACCTCTCTCTGATTTCCCTTTTCCCTCCCCTCCCTAGTCTCTGGTAACGACTGTTCTACTCTGCCTCTCTATAATATCAAAAAATTTTTTTTTCAGATTCCACATATGAGTGAGATCATGTGGTATTTGTCTTTCTGTGCCAGCCTTATTTCACTTAACATAATGACCTCCAAGTCCATCAATGTTGCCACAAATTACACCATTTCATTCTTTCTTACGGCTGAATAGTATTCCATTGTCTATATATACCATATATATTTTTTAATCCATTCATCTGTTGTTGAACAATTAGGTTGATTTCATAGGGCGGGTATTGTAAATTGCACTGCAATAGACACGGGAGTGAAGATATCTCTTAGACATAATGACTTCATTTCCTTTGGGTTTATATTCAGTACTAGGATTGCTGGATCATATGCTAGTTCTATTTTTAATTTTTTGAGAAGCCTTCATTCTGTTTTCTATAATGGCTATACTAGTTTACACTCCCACTAGCAGTGTGCAAGTGCTCCCTTTTCTGAACATCCTTGCCAACAGTTGTTTTCTTTTGTCTTTTTGATAATAGCCATTCTAACTAGAGTGAGGTGGTATCTTGTTTTTATTTGCATTTCCATGATGATTGGAGATGTTGAACATTTTTTTATATGACTGTTGGCCATTTGTATGTCTTTTTTTGAGAAATGTCTGTTAAGATCCTTTACCTGTTTCTTAATTGGGTTATTTGTTTTTTTGCTGTTGAATTGTTTAAGTTTTTTATATATTCTTAATATTAAACTTCGTCAGATGTATAATTTGCAAGTACTTTCTACCACTATGTAACTTGCCTCTTCATTCTATTAACAGTTTCCTTTGATGTGCAAAAGGACATCAAAGGAAACTGTAATTTGATGTAATCCCACTTATCTATTTTTGCTTTTATTGTTTGTGCTTTTGAAGTCTCATTTTAAAAATCCTTGCCCAGCCCTAGGTCATGGATAATTTTCCCTGTTTTCTTCTAGTAGTTTTGTGGTTTCAGGTTTTACGTTTAAATTGCTAATCTATTTTGAGTTGATTTTTATATGTGGTAAGAGATAGGGGTCTCATCTCATTCTTCCATATGTGGATATCCAGTTTTCCCAGCACCATTTACTGAAGAGACTGTCTTTTCCCCAGTATTTATTCTTTATACCTTTGTCAAAGATCAGTTGGCTGTAGATGTGTAAATTTATTTCTGGGCTCTCTATTTTGTTCCATTGGTCCAAGTGTCTATTTTTATACCAGTACCATGCAGTTTTGGTTACTATGGCTTTGTAATATAATTTGAAGTCAGGTAATGTGATGCCTTCAGCTTTGTTTATTTTTCTCAGGATTGCTTTGGTTATTTTGGGTCTTTTGTTGTTCCATAAGAATTTTAGGATTGCTTTTTTCTATTTCAGTAAAAAAAGTCATTGCTATTTTGATAGGGCTTGAATTAAACCTGTAGATTGTTTTGGGTAGAACAGCCATTTTAATAATACTAATTATTCCAATACATGAACATGGGATATCTTTCCATTTTTTATGTCTAGTTCAATTTCTTCAAAGTTTTATCATTTTCATTGGAGATGTCTTTTACCTCCTTGATTAAGTTTATTCCTAGGTATCTATTTTTTTTTTTGTAGTGTCATAAAAGGAATTGTTTTGTTGGTTTCTTTTTCAAATAGTTTGCCTTTTGTATACAGAAATGCTACTGACTTTTGTATGTTGATTTTGTATCCTGCAATTTTACTAAATTCATTTATTAGTTCCAACAGTTTCTTGGTGGAGTTTTTAGGATTTTCTATATGTGTGTTTATGTCATCTGTGAACAGGGACAGTTTGACTACTTCATTACCAATTTGGAGAATTTTTATTTCTTTCTCTTTTCTAATTGCTCTGGCTAGGACTTCCAGAACTATGCTGAATAGAAATGGTGAAAGTGGGCATTCTTGTCTTGTTCCTGATCTAAGAGGAAAAGCTGTAAGTATGATGTTACTTGTGGGTTTGTCATATATGGCCTTTATTGTATTGAGGTACATACATTCAATACCTAGTATGTTAAGAGTTTTTATATGTTGAATTTTGTCAAGTGCTTTTTCTGTCAATTGAAATAATCATATGATTTTTGTCTTTCTGTTAATGTGGTATACCACATTAATTGATTTGTATATGTTTAATTATCCTTACATCCCTGTGATAAATCCTACTTAATCATGAATGATCATTTTAATGTGTTGCTAGACTTGGTTTGCTAGTATCTTTTTAAGAATTTTCACATGTATGTTCTTCAGGGATACTGGCCTGTAATTTTCTTTTTTTGTTGTGTCCTTGTCTGACATTAAAATTATAGTAATGCCGGGATCATAAAATGAGTTGGGAAGTGTTCCCTCCTCCTCAAGCTTCTGGAATAATCTGAAGAGAATTGATATTAGTAGCTCTTTAAATGTTTGGTAGAATTCAAAAGTGAAGCCATCAGGTCCTGAGCTTTTATTTAATGGAAGACTATATTACTGATTCGGTTTCCTCACTTGTTATTTATCTGTTCAGAATTTCTGTTTCTTCATAATTTAATCTTGATAGATTCTATCTATTTCTCCTATGTTATCAAATTTGTTGGCATATAGTAGTTTATAATTGCCTCTTATGATCTTTTGTTTTTCTGTGGTATCAATTGTAATGTCTCCTTTTTCATTTCTGATTTTATTTATTTTAATCTTCTCTCTTTTTTTCTTGGTTAGACTAGCTAAAGGTTTGTCATATTTTTTTTGTCTTTCCATAGAACCAACTCTGTTTCATTAATCCCTTCAATTTTTTTTTTTTTTTTTTAGTTTCTGTTTCCTCTTAGAACTGCTTTTTCTGTATCCCATAGACTTTGGTATGACGTGTTTTCATTCTCATTTGTCTTAAGGAATTTTTAAATTTCCCTTTTAATTTCTTCATTAACCCATTGATTGTTTAAGAGCATATTGTTTAATTTACATGCATTTGTAAAGTTTGTGAAGTTTTTTTGTTGATTTCTGGTTTTATACCATTGTGGTCAGAAAAGATACTTGATCTGATCTCTATCTTTTAAAATTTGTGTAGACTTGTATGTGGCCTAACATATGCTCTATGCTGGAGAATGTTCCTTGTGCAGTTTACAAGAATGTGTATCCTGCAGCTGTTGGATGGAATGTTCTGTAAATGTCTGCAAGGTACATTTGGTCTATGCTGCAGTTTAAGTCAAATGTTTCTTTGTGTATTTTCTGTCTAGATTATCTGTTCACTCTTGAAAGCAGGGTTTTAAAGTCCCTATTATTATTGAGTTGCACTCTATCTCTCCCCTTAAGTCTAATAATGTTTCCTTTATATATGTGCTTGCTCTGGTGTTGAGTGCATATATATTAACAATTGTTATATCTTCTTGTTAAATTGGTTCCTTTATCATTGTGTGATGACCTTCTTTGTCTCTTTTTATAGTTTTTGATTTAAAGTCTATTTTATCTGATATAAATATGGCTGCTCCCTTTCACTTTAGTTTCCATTTGCATGGAATATCTTTTTCCAATCCCTCACTCTCAGTTCTCTTGTAGGCAGTATATTATTGGATCTTTGTTTGTTTGTTTGTTTTTTTAAAATCCATTCAGCCACTCTATAGCTTTTAATTGGAGAATTTAATTCATTTACATTCAAGGATATTACTAATATGTGAGAACTTATTCTTGCCATCTTATTAATTATTTTCTGGTTGTTTTGTAGATCCTTAGTTACTTTCTTTTTCTCTTGTTATCTACCTCTGTGGATTAGTGGTTTTCTATGGTGCTAAGCTTTGTCTTCTTTCTCTTTTGCACTTGTGTGTTTGCTGTAATTTCTTTTTTTTTTTTAATGGCTACCTTTAGGCTAACATAAAGAGTCTCATAGTTGTAATAAACTATTTTAAACTGAGAGCAACTTAATTTTGGTCTCATGAAAATACTCCAGACTCTGCTCCCCCCCAATTTTTTTTCCTGCCTTAATTTATGTTTATATCTGTTTAATGCTTCTTAGCCACTAATTGTTGCTGTTGTTGGTTTTTTGACTATTTGACTTTAGACCTTCATACTACAGGACTGAAGAATTTACTTGCACAGTTAACTCACTGGGGTGTTCTGAGTTTGAATTATGACTTTATCTCTGCAGGTGAGTTTTATAATTTTTTACGTTTTCAAGATAGTAAATATCATCTTTTTATTTCCAGTTGTAGTACTCCATTAAGCATTTCTTAAGGCTGATCTTGTAGTGATGAATACCCTTAGCTTTTGCTTGTCTGGGAATGTCTTTATTTCTCCCTCATTTCTGAGTGATGGTTTTGCTGGATAAAGTATTCTTGGCTGAGAGGTTTTTTTGGTTGTTGTTCGTTTTGTTTTCTTTTGGAACTTTGAATACATCATCCCATTCTCTCCTGGACTGTAAGGTGTCTATTGAGAAATCTGCTAATAGTCTAATGGATATTCCCCTATATATGACTTGAAATTTTTCTCTTGAAGTTTTTTGAATTCTTTATTTTTGATTTTTAATAGATTGATTATAATGCGCCATGGAGAAGATTGTTTTGGGTTCAGTCGAAGCTCTTTTTGTGCTTCCTGAATCTGAAGGTCTATATTTCTTCCAATACTTGGGAGGTTTTCAGATGTTATTTTATTAAATAGGGTTTCTGTGCCTTTCTCTATCTCTTCTCACTCTGGAACACCTATTATTTGAACATTGGTTTGCTCAATGGTGTCTCATAAGTCTTGTAGGCTTTCTTCATTCATTTTTATTCTTATTTATCTTTTTTCCTCTGAGTGGGTAATTTCAAAAGATCTGTCTTCAAGTTCAGAAATTCTCTCTTCTGCTTGACCTAGTCTGTTGTTGAAGTTCCCAATTATATTTTAAATTTCATTCATTGATCTCTTCAGCTCCAAGTTTTCTGTTTGGTTCTTTTTTTCATGTCTATCTCTTTGTTAAATTTGTCATTTAGATCAGGAATTGTTTTTCTGATTTCATTGAATTGTTGTGTTCTCTTGTATCTCATTGAATTTCCTTAATATAGTTATTTAAAATTCCTTTTCAGGCGTTTGGTAAATGTCTTTTCCTTTGGTGTCTGTTGCTGGAGAGTTATTGTGTTCCTTTCATCATGTTATGTTTTCTTGCATTTTCTCTTTGTGTCCCTACTTTGATATCTGCACACATAATGAAGTAGTTGCTTTTGCCAGTTTCATGGAGTAGATTATGTAGAAATGACTTTTTCCTGTACGTGGGTCCTAGGGTGTCTGCTGGATATGTTGTGCTAGCTTTGATTTTGGGTGGACTCAGTAGCACAGTCTCTGCAGTTTCCTTTCTTTTCTTTTTTCTTTTTTTTCCATGCAGTTTCCTTGGTTGTAATCCTCTTTAGCAATGTCTGTAAAAGCCTCAGTGGCCTAGACTGTAGGAGTTTGTGTCAACACTGGCTATTTTGCTGGGCCAAAGACTCTAGACTGGTTGTTGGGCCAGGCATGTGTGGGCAAAGAGGGCCAACTGAGTGTTTGGTAGTCATTCTGAGGAGCTGAGTTGCTGCCTGATCAGCTCTCAGGCTAGGTGTGGGCACACAGTTCTGAGGTTGTCTCTCCCAAGAGGTGGTTTGCTTCTTGTTAAGCTTTGGGCTGGATACAGGCATCCCTGTGTTCAGGGTAGGTAGGGTGAAGCAGCTCTGTGAAGGCCTGTCAGACGAGTGGATGCCAATGCCTGTCTAAGAGTGGGTGTGAATAGATGCAGAAGGGGCAAGTGGCTCTATGGAGGCCTGCTGGAGGAGGCAAAGCCACCACCCAATTTGCTGTCAAGTAGGGAGCAGGCCTACAATGGTGCAGCAGGGCCCAATGACTCTGTAGAGGGCCATGGGAGTAGGCAGAACTACTGCTGGACTGGCCTTTGGGCTGGCATGAGCACCTATGGGCTCAGTGGTCCAGCAGGTTGTAGAGAGGGGGGTGCACACAAATATGGCAGACTGCCACTTATTGATGGATTCCCTAGTGAGCAGGTCTGCCTATTCTCCTGGGGGTTGGGACTTATAAATGGGTTGAGATGCTGGGTCTCAGTCTTTCTGTCTGGCCTCAGCTCAGGTAGCTGGGGTCATGGTCCTGGTGTTGCCTGTATGAATGTGGTAGAATGAAGGTGGGGCCTCAGGATGGAGGGAGTCAGATTCCATCAGCCCCCAGGGCAGGACTCACTCTAGCAGTGGGTTCAGTTTCAAGATAGTGTTGTGCTATAGCTGCTTAGGTCAGGACAGTGAGAGTTGTTCTCTCTGCACTTCTGCTATGAAGCTGTGTAGCTTCACAAACTCCCAGCTACTCTCCAAACTGGGTTTAGGATCTGTGAGGACTGAGGGGCTCTCTTGTGTTAGGGATTGTTGGCATTTGTGGGCAGTGGGAACAGCTGAGATTTTTCCAGCTTACCTTCTCTCCACCTGACCCTGAGCTGGTCCCTGTGGAGAAACAGTGAATCAGAGGCAGGATGGCTTGCTTTGCTTTCTAGGGTGCTATCCCAGACTTCTGTGCTCCCACGGATTTCATCCCTCCTCTGGTGCTCTGCAGCATATTTCTTCATTCATTCCAGTCAAAACAGTTTTTTTGTTTGCTGTCTTGGTTGCTTTTTGTGGCAGGGATGAGCACCAGACAACTCTGGATGGCCATCTTGGCTCACCCTCTTATATTTTAAATATTGATAAATTTGGTTTAGTAATGATAATCTAAAGCTTTGCTTGGTCAGATTAGGCACAAAGGAGAAGGTCTTCTTCCAGCTGTCTCCAGGCATTGGCCAGTGTGGTCTTCCACTGCATGGGAGAAAGCATGCTGAGATAGACTGCCATGTGGTACAGGGCACATTGGAACATCAAAGCTCCTCTTTCTGAAACATGTTTTGACTGAAGCTTAATTCACTCTCTAAAGAAATTTAAAATAGACTCTTTACCTATAACATATATTTGACAACACTTTGAATTTTAATGTGAACCTGCGCAATGTAGACACAACTAAATCTGGCAGCATATTAATGTCACTGATAGCACATTTTATTTATAGAATGTACCTCTTTCCGATTCTCAGTTAGAAGCTCATACACAGTAATTAAGACATTATAAAAACACAATAGGATATAACATAATAGAACCATCCTGCCTGTCGAAACACACAGCGCGGGGAAATCAGGAAAACATAAAGAAATACAATACATTCAATTTAGTCCTGCTGTGGAAATGTCACAAACCAGTATCCTCCAAAGGATAAGTAGGGGAAACATGTTATTTCCACAGACAACTGGAGATTGAGTCTTAATTTTCAGAAAATAGCAAACCAACCTGCAAACAATCAATCAACCAATTTCAATTGATCAGTGAGAAGCAATAAGTATAAAGTGCAGTCTTTGTACTCAAAAGGTTTGCAATCATATTGAACAGTAAAGCTTAAAACAAAAATAGCATAACAATGGTACAAGATGAGATTAATCAAATAATATAGGAAGCACATTATATAAAAGCAAACAGATGCCAGGTTACTATGTTCCAGAAATGCTGGAAAGAAGTCTTTACTTGAGGAGGTAGGGCTTGAATTGGGCCTAAAATAAAGTGAAACATGTCAATAGGCAGAGAGGAGATAGGAAATAGTATAAGAAAAGAAAAATACCAGGAAGCCAAATATTCGAGAAAATATTTACATGCAAATAAATGGTGTGGTAGTTCACCAAATAAAATATTAGACAATTAAATTATGCATATGTGAGTATTGTTTTCCTTTTAAAAATGTAGTAATGCTCGAATGATATTTAGTTAAATATGTAGATATAAAATTGTATATGATCCAATCCATAAAACAAATTCATATGTAGCAGAAAAAAAAGACTGAAAGGAAATACATCAAATGTCATAATATTTTTTTAATGGGTGATAGGAAAATGGGTAATTTTATTTTTTTCTTTGAAATTTTCTGTTTTCCAAACTTTAATCTAAACAATAAAATCTCTACAATGAAGCAAAAACAAAAAACTCAAAATACATTTTTTAATGGCATCCATATATAAATTTTACATTCTACCATTTATCCATAGACTAATGGCAGAGTATGTTAAAAGGATTTTTTAAAGCTATCTGTTATGGACTGAATTGTGTTACCCCAAAATTCATATGTTGAAGCCCTAACCCCCAATGTGACTATACTTGAAGATGGAGCCTTTAAAGAAGTAAGTAAGGTTAAATAAGGCCATGAGGGTAGGGCCTTAATCCAATAGGATTGGTGTCCTTAAAAGAAAAAGAGACACCAGGGGCAGGAACAGAGCAAAGGCCATATGAGGACCTAGCAAGAAGGCACCATCTGCAAGCCAAGGAGAGAGACCTCTGGAGAAAACAAACCTGCCCACCCCTTGATCTTGGACTTCCAGCCTCCAGAACCATGAGAAAGGAAATGTCTGTTGTCTAAGCCACCCAGTCTATGGTATTTTGTTATAGCAGCCCTAGCAAACAATACACTCTCTACAGAACTTACATTATGTGGAAAATATAATTTGTTCATTTTTTACTGTATTTACTATTTTTTATTATAAAATTAACAGCCCAATTTTACCCTCCAGGCAAAATCCTTCCTTTCCCTCCCCTACAGGTGTTAATCCTGAGACCACACCCTAGTAAATTTCCTGTTTGCTTATCTCTGTTTTAGAGTTTCTAAGGAACTAATCTGCAACATTTCTCAATTTATCTGCACCATCTATTCCTGCCTAAAAACCAGATTGCTTATTTATATAAACTCAAGGCAGTTATCTGTCCACCAAGGATTAGAGCTGACCTTTTGTGAAGCGTCTACATGTCATTTCAAGCCTCCCAGTTAAGAAGGGAAAATTATTTTATTTCTGATTTGATTTCCTACTGAAACTGTTGAGCACTGGGGTTAAATCATGAAGGTTATTCCAGCCCAGTTTGCCTTCTCCACCAGGTAGTTTTGTCCTGATCCAGCCATAGGCATTTAAAAGGGGAGCCCGAACAGGTCTCGCTTGGTTCTAAGCAGTTGCCCTACAAGTATATTAGAATCTTAGGATATAAAATGTCAAATCTGGGAAGCATCTTAGGAATGATGTAACTCTAGAATGACCAAGGAGTTTAGTACACGTGATGTCTTGGATCAATAGCAGTTGCTGTCAGAGTGCTGACTGGAGAAGGGCTTGGTGGAAAGAGGGCTGTGGTTGGTTATGGACATTGGGCATGGGTGTGGAGTGGAGACTGGTGGCAATCACCTCATTGACATCCTTGATAGTCCCCCTCTCTCCTTTACTGGAGATGAAACTGGCTCAAAGTGAGACTTGCCCAAGGTTGTGTGCCTGGTTATAGGAGTTAGAACCATAATCAACATGTCCCAACTAACAAGCCAGACTCCTATGTCCTGCGGATGCTGCAGTTAGCCTCTGACTAAACCTGCTCTGTTTCAGCCCCTGGTCTACCCCAGTGCATGAGTCTTTAGTCAAATCCTATTCTCCTCCTCCTTCCTGACTGTCTTCTGTTGCCATACGTGAGCCCTATTCTTTGGGCCAAATTCCTATGGATAGTTTCTGTTTCCACTGTTTTACATAATTAAGTCCAAGAAAATTCTAGCACTTGGGAATAGGTAAACTTGGCAACAGATTAATTTCCTGCCTCTGGCCTGCCTCCCTTCTCATTCATTTGTTTATTCATTAAAAATTGTTTAAGGCCCTTGCCATTGAGAACTTTAAATTGCTATCTAAAGAGTTCATCAATACCTTTGAGCAATGACTAAAATTTATAATGAAGTCCAACCTGCCAGTAGTGAACATCTTTTCAACATCTTTTCTTTTTTTATTTCTGCTAACAGCACCTTATTTTTCACTAGGGAGCTTATCCTTCCTTCCCCTTTCACATGGTTCTGTTGGAGCTGCCAATCACACCAGCACATGCCCTGGCTGCACAGGTGGGCGTGTGACTGAACCCTGGCTGTGGTAGTCCACATAATGCCCCATCCCCACCCCCTGAAGATGGTGGTCCTCAGAAACTTTAAGTATTCCATTTACATATGAGTATGCCATTAGCATATACATTGACATTACATGGCAAAAGGGATTTTGCAAATGGAAATAGGGTTGTGGACTTTAAAGGGGAAGGTTATCCTGGATTATCCAGGTGGGCACAATGTAATCACATGGCCCTTAGAAGTGGAAGAGGAAGGCAGAAGGGTCAGAGAAATGCCTTAACAAAAAAGTAAGCAGGAGAGATTTAGAGCATAATAAAGGTTTGACCCACCATTGCTGGCTTTGAAGATGGAGGAAGGGGCCATAAACCAAAGAATGGGGATGCCTCTAGAAGCTGGTAATGGTCACAGATGTAAACGAGTAAAGAAACAGGAATCTCAGTTCTACAAGTGCAAGGAACTGGATTCTGCTAATGAATTGAATGCACAAGGAAACAGATTCTCCCCTAGAGCCTCCAGAAAGAAACACAGCCTTCTGACCCCTGGATTTTAGTTTGGTGAGACCCCTGTTTACTTCTGACCTTCAGAACTGTAAGATAATAAATGTGTCTTATTTAAGCCACTAAGCTTGTAATGATTTGCTGTAGTAGCAATAGAAAATGAAAACACTGGCCAAATCTCCTAGCCACAGTGATTGGCTCAGGGATGGGCATGTGATTCCAGCTGAGCCAATGAGAGTCCTTCCCCCAAGACTTTGAAAAGGAGACATCTTTTCTCTTGATGGAGAGCTATAAGGGTGTGTGGCCCCGGAGCTTCCGGGGATGAGAGGGAGGAGGGGGGCATGGCCCCTGCCACATGGAGAAGCTGATAAGAACTGGGCAACACATAGGCAAGAGCTGTGATGGGAGTCAGTGCAGGTCCCGACAGGGTTCCTCTCCAGCTGTGCTTGAGGCCAGCTCCACCCTACCCTTCCCAGACATATACGCCCATTAACCCCTTTTTTGGTCCAAATTCATCTCAGTTGGCTTTATGTTACTTGACTAATCCTGACTAACCAGCCCCCTCAAAATACCAATCCCTCATCTTCCATATTTAAAATCACTTCTTGGATTAATACATCTTCTCTAGAAGGAACATGATAAATGCATATGTTCCTGGGAGACCTGATGCATTAGCAGAAATTACTTTATCAGGAAGTCTGGCTGCCACTGAGTGATGACAGAGCCCAAAGGAAATGGTACACAACTAGGAGTTTGGATAGAAGACAGGGAAGAGGAAAGATTTGATCATGGGGTACACAGACCGGGTGGGGGGAGGAGGAGAGCGTGACATTTAGCGAGTGAGTGAAGGCAGATGGAAACAAACCTTGTCCACCTGCACGCTGAGAGGACAGTGGGGGTTAGGGAGGAGGGGGAGATGGCCACCTCTCAACTCTGCCTAGAGCTTCTCCACTCACAGGGGTTACTCTCCAGACAGTCCTCATGATATGTTCCAATCGCGGTTCCTGGAGCAAGTGGGTTAGCTGTGGACCATCTTAGGGGAAGGGGGACACCTGCTCCCCTATGCCAAGGGCCTCTGCATCCCCCTTGGGTTAACCAGCCCACTGAAGGCCTGGGCGTGGGCATGGGCAAAGTGCCCACGGCTTTCTAGAACATCACAAGGAAGAAGGAAGAGAGCCCTAGAAAAGCAACACAAAACAATCTCCTTGTGCAGTTTGCTTATTGCTGGAGTTTGAAATTCTGCCAAGTGTTCGTACATCCTAGTTGTCTGCAGTCTAGTTTGAGACAATAGAGAAAACAGCCCTTTTGGCCTCTACCTAAACTTTAATAAAGAACAGCTTTCGAAGTTGAACTCAAATGGTTTCCTCGCCTTATTTGCCCTTACCCTGAGCTGCACTGCACTAGCAAGGACCGTAGAACGTAGGGCATGGAAACGCTGTGTTTACGAGACCAGGCTTGGGCTTACACCTTCTCTGAGTCACAGCCTCTGGAGTTTGTGGTGATTTAGCAGGGATGTGGGAGGGAAGCACTTTGCCAACTTGAGAACCCCCTTCTCGGATTCAGCATTTTAACCAAACTTGAAAACTCAAATCTTTCAGCTTTGGGAGTTTATTTTCTCTTAGAAAACGTCTGGATCCTTTTTCTTCTGTAAGAAGGGAAAGAAAAGGTTGAGAGTAAAGATGACAGGTTTACTTGGACATGAAATCCCTGTTGGACAACCGGTTTTTGCTGAGTTAAGTGTCAAAAAAATCTGCAATTTACAGAATAAAATTTCCTGAAATTACACAGGGGGTGGATAATTGAGTGCAAACTACTTGGGCTGTTGGGCTGTAGCAGTATTGCCCTTTCTGGGAACTTGGGTCCGTCCCTCCCAGTGCCAAGCTCCTGGGGTAGGTTGTTTATTTCTAGCACCAGGATCTGACCCACACCTGCTTAAATCTCTAGTTTCTGGCTTTGCCTAAGTGCCCTCATTTCTGAGCAGCCATGAGGCTAGCTTCTAGTCTGTTTGTAAGATATGCAAGTATTGATTTTTATAGTGTTACTTGACCATTTTTACGTGCATCTCAGGAAAACTTGTAAAGAATTACAGTCTTCTATGACCTGGAGGGGAGAGAAGTTGTATCTTCCCTATTTAGCAAAGATGACTGACAGCTTGTCTGTATATAATGGGCTGCCTGTCACCGACTGGCTTCACATCCTAGAATTGGGTTCTCTGGAGTTTTCCATTCCTATCTCCACAAATATGACCCATGGCCAATTTGGCACAGCAGCCTTATCATGTGGGTCCTATCTGGAAGCCCAGAACATGCTATAAAGTTTCACTTCAGTGCAAAAAAGGACTTCTTTAAAAAAGTCTTTATACACCTTGGCTTTCTTAGTTAATGTATAGTGGATAGACTTTTCTTAACTCCTTATTTTTCATTGGTTTTGTGGTGCCAATGTCAGGATGCCACACCATCATTAATTGGCATTAATGACATTACTTGACATTCAGGTAGCACCAAATCCACCTTTAAAATCTGATGATAAGACACAACTAATTCCATATGGAAAGAAGAGAATCTGGAAGGGAGCAGGAAGCATAGGGGGTGAGACCTCCCTAGAGATGCTGGCTTAAGCTTTGATGCCCCTGCCTCTTGGCCTGATGATATCCGAAACCTCTCAGTGCAAAAAGGAGATGGTTTCCAGGATGTGGCATCAGGCTACCTCACACGGGCTCTGGTGGCACAAGCCAGCTTACTGTTCCGTGCCACATGGTTCCTTGCCGTAGGAGTAAGAATTGGGTCCACTCTGGGCCCACAGGAAGAAAGAGCTTTATGCTCCTGGTGTCCGTGGTGTTCTGAGGCAGGGCCACCATGGGAAGTTTCTTTCCTCTGATATCAGACAGTCTGTGAAGAGGCAAAAGCTCCCCAGTGAACAACCTTTCCCCGGCCTCTCCCGACTGAAGTGGAAATGATGTTTGAGAGCAGAATAAGCCAGGCGATGAACTCAT
Source organism: Cynocephalus volans (assembly GCF_027409185.1). Classification (NCBI taxonomy): domain Eukaryota; kingdom Metazoa; phylum Chordata; class Mammalia; order Dermoptera; family Cynocephalidae; genus Cynocephalus; species Cynocephalus volans. The sequence continues at coordinate 70,396,729 of NC_084466.1, forward strand.
TCTTTCAACTGCTCTGACTGGAAAGTGGTTCTGAGACTTTGAAAATCTTCAAAGGTCTTAGCCCATGAAATGAATAGTTCATGTTTTTAAGTTACCAGAACTAAGGCAAGAATTCTGCTCGTGAGGGAGCAGAAAGGTGCTCCTAGTTGAGGACCCAGACACTAATGAGGATACTGAGATGGAAAAGCCACAGTCCTTGCCTTGAAGGGACTGTCTAGGAAAGAATGAATGACAGAGCTCTCCCTGGCTATAGAATCAGTACTGAGAGCAGCAGGGGTAGAGGTGAGACCAGGCATGCTGGGTTGGGAGTGGGGAGGGATGACAGGGAGGGGAGAAGGGCTTTTGTCATGTACGTGACTACGTAAGCCAGAAACTGGGAGACAACTGAAATGATCCAGGATGTGTCCCATGCTCGCGCGTTTCTTGATAGTTTTGAAACAAGAGTATTGACACTTGTGATATATAATATTCATTAAATACTTCCTAGGTATCACATATTATGCTATGAGTTTACATAAAGTGTCATGGATTATCTCATTTAATCCTTACCATAAGTTCTATGAGATTTATACAATTATCCCCACTCTTTTTCATGAGAAAACTGAAGCTCTAAGGAGTCAAGTAACTTGCTCGGATCCCCTCAGCCGGTTGGTGCAAGAACCGGGATATAAATCTATGTTTATACAACTCCAGCACCTTCCTTCTAAATCACGTGGGTTTTCTGGGATTGCTCCTTTTTGAGTTTTTTGGTTATTGAGACCAGAAGAAGAGTCTTTCGGTCTTGGCTCCTGAAAGGGCCTACCAGAACACCGGGCATTGTCGGGCCTCCCATCTCAGAGTCCTGGGCTTCCCGATCTGCCAGGCCCTGGGGCTGAGGCCACTTATGTCTGGGTCATCAGCACGGGGCCTGCCCCACTGTGGGCTCTGCACAGCGAGTGCTTTGGATGGCGTTTCTCTCTCCATCAGGCTGGTCCCATCATCCATCTGCCTTATTGGCTCTTAGATTGCAGACAGGAAACAAAAATGAAAAAAAGAGGAAAACCGTGCTTTCCAGAAAAGGAAAAGCATCTTCCTCGAGGCAGTGGAGCTCTGAGAAGAAGGGGAAAGATGACTAAGAGAGTTGCGAGATGCCGTTACCTGGTGATGAGCAGCTACAGAAAGCAGACGCAGAGCGGGCGGCGCCATGCGCCTGTGAACGGCTGAAGCCGAGGCCTCTTGTCAGTTGGGGGTGGAGTTGTCAGCTTCGAGCAGGATGCCAACCAAGCCTGCAGCACCCTGAGGGCAAACAGAATACACACACTTGATGAGAATGTTCAGCTCACAGATGTCGCTAAGCTGCAGCGGCGGTTGCTAAGAGCAGATAAATCACTGCTTGCAACAGCGGATCCCACAAGCCTGAGGCTCTCTTTCCTCACCCACAGGTGAGAAGGGACATAGGATAAACCCTGCTTCCTGGCAGCAAGTGCCAGCAATATCATTTTGTGTTTTGAAACTGCTAGAGAATCATTAATGAGCTGGTCCACTACTCCAAGTAGGTAGGGGGTGGGGACTCTTCCTTTCCGGTCACTGGTCAGGAAGCCAAAGAGAGAAGAAATCCTGAGAGGCTGGAGAGATCCCCTCCTGCGTTCACTCCCTTTGACTCAGGTGGCAGGTGTGGGGCGTGGCCATGGCTTTATACTGGAAGGGGTGTGATTGCGTTTTCTTCTGACTTCGGTGGTCATTGCCCTTCAGTGCTGTACACTCGGGCAGCATGTGATGTGTCAGACCCTGGGGCACCTGTTTTTTCCTGGTGAAGAAACACTGCTCAGAAACAGCAACGGGCTTTGCATACAGTGGTCACAGGTAGCAACCAAAGGATACTCTACTCTGTGTGTGTCTAGGCACCACTTCCACCCACCTTTTTATCTTAATAATAAGTTTTAAATTACAAGAATCATAGAAAATATTTGTCCCTATGCTTGGGAATTTGAGAAAAAATGCAGCCACAATCCCGCCCCCCTAATTTGCCAATTACCGTATCTTCACGTTTGCCTGCTAATTCCTTTTACTTAGGCATTTTCTTGACGTGTGTGGTTCAAGTCCACAAAGATTTGCTGAGCTCCCTAATGTGCACTAGCTATACAGGCTTCAGGAGAAGCTTTGGGGAATTTTGGGAGTGCCATTTTAACCAAATGGTAAGTAGTTTAAATATGATTTTTAAAAATGAAAACAAATGTGGTTATACTATGCAGTAGAATAGAAAAATGTGCATGAATCAAATCTGAATATAAACTAAGACTACAAAAAGAGGCTACACAGCTTCTATATTAAATAGATTAAATGGATTCAGAGGCAGGAACCTCTATGGAGGCCCTTGCCCTTGGTTGAGGTAGACTGTGAGAGAGAATGAAAACCAAATGGGTTTGTAAATGAGGATGGAGAGGACAGAGTGTAGGAGAGAGGTTCTTAGAGAGTGGAGTTGAGGGGATTTGGTGATTGGCGCACATGGGAAAGAGTTGATATTATCTGACTATTTTCCTTGGATATTTTCCAAAAATTACATTTGACATCTCTTAATCAACATTGCAGTACTTTGTCTTTTGCAAATGCCAATTGATAATGTGGGTAGCAATAATACCACTGGCTCCCACTGACTGAGTTCTGTCTGTGTGCTAGGCATTGTGCTGTCTCTTCATATGCATTTTCTCATTTAATTTTAACATCCACTGCAGGGGCTCAGGGGTGGCGGGCCCCGAACCTCCCAGTAGCCCCTTTTATCCTCCCACCATGGGATGAGCAAGAGAGGGAACCGGTAGGATTACTCCTGCCACCCTAGTGGCCAGGAGAGCCCAGGAGGAAGGTGAGGATGCCGCCCACCTATTCAGCCCACAGAGAGACACTCAGACGCGGCAGGGGTTCCGTCAAGCAGTTCCGTTTATTGTCACACGAGCACCTGCTTTTATAAGCATATGGCAAGGGGATTGCCTAACTTCAACCTATCATCTTAAAGGTCATGTGAACATGCATCTTGCTCTAATGCTTTGCTATTGCAATCATGCGGTGAGCAGGAGCACAGAAATATCTTTTATCCAATAATTTTAAACTATGTCTTTCCTTGGCCACTCCCCGGTGGCTTCTGTCAGGCGCCATCTTTATCTCTCCTGTCCAGGCGCATGTTTTCAACAGATGACATACGTGTATGTGGGTGGGGTCGTGGCTAGTTCTCTGCCCCGGGAGGAGGTGTGTGGCCTCAACGTCCCAACAATCCACTTCACTTCTGATGTAGGTTCTACTGTTTACTTCTTCGACAGATAGAAAAAAATCGAAGCTCAGAGAGGTTAGACAACTTGTCTAAGATTAAACAGCCATTTATATGCCAGCACCCAGGTGGCTAGACACCAAGAGGGCATCTTCCAAGATGAGGGATATTACATGAAGACAAACAGCGACTCCTCAGCTTTATTACAGTCCATTGAGTATGAACCTTTCTGCATAATCTATTTTATGGGTATCAGAAACACCTTCCCCCCCACCCTTTATATGCCTTTTATACAATTTTAACAATTTGTTAGGAAACCCTTTAGGAGATATTCCATAAACCCCTAACCTCTTCTATAGATAATTTTGCATATCATCGAACCTTTCATTGATGCTTTATTTTGCCATCAGGATTATCAGTCCTGGAATTTGGAGAGGCCTCGGAGTGCTGAGGTGCTAGGCGGCCCCACTGTTCACCATTTCCCTGGAGCCGACTCGCTCTGCCACTGCCCACAACCTCCATGCCCTCTCTGCCCCTTCTGCTGCCTGCCTGCATGTCCGCGATCTGCCAAATGCTTCCTTCTGTTCTCTCCACTTTCATCTTTCTGCCTCCTTTTCCCAGCGCTGCTCAGCTTTCCCAGGGGTCACGCTGTCTTGTAACGATGCTAGGAGCCACTGTGCCAGATCCCGACGGTGCTCCACTTGCACGGTCCCTAATCGTCCCGCAGACCTGGGCACGTCGTGTTCAGTTCCCAGCAGAGAGCAGTGAGGCTCAGCCATGCGGCCATTTATCTTGGCATGCTCCCTGCCCTAGAGCATGCATTTGGGGCTAGAACCCACATCTCTCCAATTCCAACCCTGTGTCCTTAGGTGCAGGCAGTGCTACCTGTAGTAATAGGGCCTAGGAAAGGAGACACAGCAAACCAAGATGCAGCTTTAGATGACACTGCTTCTTGGTTGTTTCCATTATGGCAGCAGTAAGCTCAAGGGGAGACAGTGCAGTCCCGCAAGATAGCTGGTAAGGAGCGCGGGCTCTAGAGACAGAGAGAGCTAAGGCCAAGTCTTTCAGTTCCACAGCCTTGCTTTGTGGCTTGGGAATAATACCAGCACCTAGCTCATTGTGCCATAAGGAGTAAATGCACTCAGTCTTCTAATTAACAAGGGCAGCAGTAGCAGTAATAACAACAATGACGGCTGCTTTACTCCATGTCAAGTGCCACTGTAAGTCCTTTACGCACATTTAACTCACTTAACCTCACATCAACACTCTCAGGTAGGTGGTATGATTTCTCTCTCTCATGGGTTGTGGAAACTGAGGCACAACTGAGAGCTCACGTCTAGGAAGTGGTGAGGATGTGGTGCAGACCCAGGCAGTCTTGCTTTAGTGCTTGGGACATCCCTGTTTTGGTTCCTTGCCAGGCAGGGCTGCTTTCTCTCTCAATTGCCCTCTCTCACCCTGATGCACCTTGTCTGGGTGAGGCTTGGGGCTGCACTCTCCTGCCTCCCACGCTCTCTCTCTTCTTTTTCCTTTCTTCTCCCTCTTCCTCCTCCATTCTTCCTCCTCTGTCTCACTCTTTATTCCTTCCAGTCCCCAGATGGCCTTTGTAGAAGCTGGGGCTGCTGAAAGGCTGCCTCCAGGTAACCGAGCCATTGCTGCTAGTGAGCGTCTAGTCCCTGGCGCGTGGGCACTTCCCCCAGTAGCCGTGCCTGCTCACGAGCTTACAGTCTGCTGCAGAGCGTGAACTGCTATCTCGCCACCAATTAAGCCCATGGATCATAATTGTACATTTTTTCCATTGAAAGCCAAATGATGAAGCTAATAGAGTTCATGCTGAGAACAGATGTTCTTACTTCTGCGCAGATGCCGTGCATGGCCAGGATTCTCTGGCGCTTGGTGTCAGCACGACTCTTCTGCACTTTCATTTGAAGTGTTTCTGGTTGAAAGGTTCTTGGGAAGGGCTGAAAAATCATGTTGTCTGTACACCAAGGCACTGGGCACAGGTCTTGAGGGCTTATGAAGCAGCCATCCCTGGTACTTTATAATCCGTCTGCTTCATGAGGACATAGTCTTGTTCCTATTTGAAAACTGCCTTTGTTTGCATTTTGTAATTAAGCCTTTGGCTTTTCACTTTTCTGGTTGCTTCTATCTCAAGCTAATGTGGCAGTTAACAATTCTTCCATTTCTTTTGCTTTATTTCCTCATCTCTTTCTACTTGGAATTCATGGAAAGATTTTTTCCTTTTCCATTAAGAATCTTAAAAGACTGTGATCATATGATTCATTCATTCACGTGTGCCTCTAAGGATAAGACACGGGGGTACAAAACAGGGTTTCTGCTTTTATAGAGCACATGTCTGGTCAAGGGAGACAGATGATAAACCACCAAATAAATAAACAAGCTAATTTCAGATTAGGGGAGTGCCATGAAGGAATAAAACAAGATGATAAGAGACAGAGAAACTGGGACATGAAAGTTACTTTGTATAATGGTCAAGAAAGTTATTCTGAGGAGGTGACAGTTATGTTGAGGTGAGAAAGAGGAACTGGCAGGTGCAAAGGTCCTGAGGCAGGGAAGCATTGGGGAGTTGGAGGCACAAGATGAAGGCCAGTGTGACAGGGTGTACCAAGCATGGTAAAGGGAGGTGGGATAAAGTCAGGCAGGGACCACATCTTGTAAGACCCTCAGGCTTTCTCTCCTCCCCCCAAATATTTTAAGTCAGTCTGCAAAGGATGACTAATTAAAAATCTTTCCCTAGGCTTTGTGGGCCAGCTTGTTCTAGCCAACAGAGATGGCATATACTCATCTATTCTATATCAGCAATATGTCCCAATAAGGGCCTGTATGTATATTGTCTACTCTGTTTCACAAACTTCAAACCTGTAGAAAGTCAAATAGGAAACTCTGAGATACTGGCCTCAGAGGATGAGTTTGTCAATGACTTTCCTTATGTTTTCAAGCAATATCCAGCCTGAGCTACTTCTTAGAATACAAAGTACCACGATTACTAGGTAAGGCTTTTCTGCATAAAGAAGTACTTCTTTTTACTGCTCAGAAACTACTACAAGCTTGTAAGCACACTGCTTGACTTCCCCATTTCTGAATAGGAAGATCCAGGTGGAGAAACGATGGGAAGGGAGAAATGAGTACCAGGAGGGAAGTGTGGTAGGCAGAGAACACACCAAAGCATGGGCCTCCTGTCTCCTCGACCTGCCCGGGGCTTCACCTTCACACATGGTTTCCTTTGGGTCAGAAGGAAGGGAGCCCCTGTACACACCTTGGTTGCATAAAAGTGGCAATTGATAACTATTCGAACCACTGGAAATTGCCATTTTTAGAGGCTAAAATGGCCAAATATGGTAATATAGAGTAGTAGTAATAATACTAAAAAAAATAATTGAGCAAGTAGTGGGGCACTGGAATTTACTCATTAGTGCTCAGATTTGCAAAGAATTATAACGTGTTCTTATTTTCTTTCAGACCCTTATTTCTCACTCAGTGGCAGAAGAGTGCATGAGGGAGAAAGGACATGCTTACATTTTCTGTTTAATGCAATTCTGTCTCTCTGATTTAAATGGCCTCTTTCATGTTAACATGGTTTATTTGGGAAAACTAGGAATCTTTTGGGATTTCTTCTGCTCTTCTCCTTCCTTCCTCTTGGTACCTGAGCCTAAAGGGAAGCTCGTGTAGCACCATGGTGGCCTGGGAAGGTGTGCTCCAGGGTGTCCCTGGTGCTGGCTGTCCTGCACGGGTGTCTGCAGAGGGCTCCTGACTGGGCCTTGACCTCTGTCCAGAAGAACCTGGATCTGCAGTCCCCTGTTCCTGACCTCCTGTCCCTTGTGGTCTTCTGGTCTTTCCAGCACTGCTGAGGCCCCTGGAGGCCAGGAAACCTTTAGCTACATTCTCCCCATGGCCTTCATCATGTGAGGCTGGGAGGCTACTCTGTGCCCTCCCTTAGTCTGGGTGTCTCTGCCTGTCCCCTCCCCACCCTGGCATCACTGGATCCCAATGCTGGCCTTCCCTGAGAGCCTTTCAGTCTTTTCAGGTTGTGCCCAAGGAAAGGGGAACCTGACCTCAGTTTTCTAGCAGTTTCCCAAACCTATAGAGAATTTCTACCCACTCCCTCTCCCTAACCCCCAAGGTTCACCTGAGGAGTGGTGGACAAAGAGAAGTGGGGACCCTCGTCAGGCTGACCACCTGCCCTGTCCTCTCCTCTGTCTCTGGATCTCCCATCCGAGGAGCTCTCTACTTCCCTTCTGGTTGGAAGGAGAAGCTCTTAATGTCCAATCACCGTCTTTTCCCACTTGATAGAAGATTTCTATGATTTATTTATGCATTTTTACTTTACAACCTTCTTTGGTCTAGGTGGAATTAACTTTACCCTTGCTTGGGACAATAAGCCTTGGAAATACCGTAAGACATATTTCAGAAACAGTACCCTTGATGTCTAGAAGGGGTGAGACATGGAGCCAATCACATTACCTGTATTCTTCAACTGGCTCCTCCTAAAAATCCTAATAAACTCATTTTACAGATGATACAACTCAGACATAGACATGGAATGATTTTCCTCAGGGTCCCATAGACCCATTGGTGTCACTGAACCAGGATTTAGACCAGGCCTGTCAGACTATAAAACGTGAGAACTTCCCACCAGCTGCGCTCATCACACACCTAAAATCTCACTAATCCATCTATCACCTGTGTATCGTACAGGTACGATTTTTATCGGGCCACCTTATATTTATATGTTTCGGAAAGCGTAACTCCTAGGGAAAGAGGAACCTCAGTTTTGGGGGATTTATATACTATTTCACCTGCTGAGGTGTGTACCTCAGCCTTATCATCATTTGCCTAACCTGAAGCTTATTTCCTCTTCCCCACCTCTGAAAGGCTCCTTCGATTGCAGGAGTCTTTGACTATGGGTCCTTGATGGTCTCAGATGGGGTGGCAAAGCTGAAGCCCCACAGAAGAGTCAAGTTCCCCTCATACTGCCTTCCCTGTCCAGCTGCACAAAACCTAGCACTGTGCCCTGGTCCCCTCCCATGGTTAGTGTTGACTGAGTGGCTGGCTGGCCGGGAGAAGCCACAGGGCAGATGGCCACAACTGGCAATGAGAACTGGAGAGCACTGTTTTTGAGTCGAAGTGCTGGTGAACCCTGAACTCAGGAGGCAGGTAGGAAGAGCTCCAGACTCGACAGACAGTGGCAGCTCCCACAGACCAGCGGATGGTGTGTGTGAGCTCATCACGGAAGAAGACAGTCTGTCACCTGTTGGGAGCGTGGCCCTCACCATCAGGCTGAGAGGAGCATCTGCTCTGACTGTGAAGGGCAGTGACTGAGACGTGAGCTCAGCGTGGGTCTGACTGCTCTTGCTTCTCATGATGCTGACCTGTCTGCACTCAGAGTGAGCTTGGGGAGATGGGGCCCGGGCAAGAGCTTCCTGACTGCTCCTCTCCTGAGGACTTATTTAAGGCACCATTGCTGTTGGGACACAGCAGAGACAGAGCAGATCCTATAGGACACACAAGGCCTGGATATCGTGGAGCACTGTGTGTCCCACAATAGAGTTGTTGTTTGAATTGGCTTCTAAAGAGTAGGGGAGAGTTTGCCAGATAACAATGGGAGAAGGTATTCCACGGAACAGGAAAGGGCCAATGTAAAGTTGTGAGAATAAGTACTGTGTGGTGTGTGATGGTGGGGCCAGAGCCCATGACACTTATGTTCTTCGGAGAAAGCATTCTTTAAAGTAAAATACACTTTTGGATATCATCATGACGACAAATGTCTGCTCCCCTCTTTTGGTCCCTGACTGTCTGCCAGCCCCTCCTTACATGGGGCCCTAGTCACCCTGACCTATGCTGGCAGGCTCAGCCCACCCTGATTCTTAGCACGAATCATTAACCTTTGTTTCTTAGAGAGGAGGGATCAAAACACAGGAGCTCTGGTTTAATTCTGGATTCTACCTGGGCTTTTTTCCCAGAGACTTTTGCCTGGTCCCCATAGATTCGTGGGTAGACCCGTAGACGAAGGGCCTGCCTAATTCTACTGATCTTTCTCCAAACATTTGAGTTCTTTTTCCAGAGCTTTGGCTCAGTGGCTGGGAATCTGCCACATGCTGTAAGACTTCCTTGGCTCAGGCTGCCTTTAAATTGATTATTATTGTTTAGAGGGGCTACTTCTTCCATTATCCTCTGAAAAAATAAATTCCTGCTTCTAATTATTTATGGTTTCTGAAATTGCTTTGTTCTCTGTCCATTGGCCCTAAATTTTTCTCTCATTTACTACTGTGTATACTCTATACTCTCAGCTATTAGTTCTCAGCCCAATCCTTTATGGTTTCCATACTATGTCAACATCGGAGGTAGCTGCCATTCATTCATTCATTCGGTAGATATCGAATGCCTACTATGTGCTAGTCATTGAGAGAATTGTGTAAAGTGAGCAAGACAAAGTCTCTGCTATCGTGGAGCTTGAATTTTACTGAAGGAGGATTCATAATACCCAAATAAAGAAACCAACATGTAAGATACTTAGACTGTGAGATGTGCTAGGAAAAACAACAACAACAAGAAAACTGATGTGGTAGAGGGAACCTGGTAAGTGCAGATGAGGGAGTAGTGGGCTGACCTCTCAAGGGAGGTGCCACTGAAAAAGAAAACCTATGTAATAAAAATAGCTGGAGGAAGAGCCCTCCATAAAGTAGGAACAGCAGAGCAAAGGCCATGTGGTAGAAAGAGAAGCGTGGAGGCTTGCAAGAGGGAGTGAGGGATGAGATGAGATAGGGTGATAAGGCAGGACAAGGTATTTGGATTTTATTCTACGAGCATACTGTGTTGGGCCATATTATGTGGTATCTACATTAGTTAGGATAGATTAATAAAAACTGATTTCATTGAGAGATCCAGAAAGCACACTGCTAAGATGAAGGCTTTAATGATGGCAAGAGAGCTAAGTTCAGAGACAGATGTGCTTCTTGTAGTGTCCAAGGAGGCTACAGAGAGCGAATTTTTGTTTTAAATGTTCACCATGAAGCCAAACCTGTGAAACCATCCAGATGATAGAAATTGCTACCAACTTTGGACCTGGCAGCATCACGCTCTCTCTTGAGAAGGTGTGTGTGTATAGCTTTCGTACCATCGTACAGTCCAAAAATTGTAAGTTGAACCATCATAGGTAGAGGACAGTCTGTACATATACATTTACATATACATAGACATATACCTACATATACATTCGTATTAACTGTTTAGTACAAAAAAATTTCACAAACATTCACTCATTCAGTCATTTCACAGTGTGCCAGACACTGTTCTAGGCAGCAGCATTTCAGCAGTGAACAAAGCAGGCAGAAATCTCTGCCCTCATAGAATTTTCATTTTTGTGGGGGTGACATGATAAAGAAGATACACAAGTAAAATACACAGAACATTAGGAAATGAGCCACGCAAAGGAAGAAAGCAAAGCTGGGAGCAAGATAGGGAAGGAGGCAGGAATTGCAGTTGAGATACTGGCCAGAGAAGCAGAAATTCGAGTCCAGCTCTGGGAGAGAGGAGCAAGCAGTCCGTCCAGGCAGGAGGAGCAGCAGGAGTGAGTGACCGAGGGGAAGAACAGGTGTATCTCCATATCTGAGCAGTCAAAACATAAAGTGTACAGGCGTAGGTGATGCAAAGTGGATGTTGTCTGACACCCAGAATGGGGATCCCAACCCAGGCCCCAGGCAAGCAGTGCACACAGGTTAATGTGTCTCCTTCCTGGTCATCTTTCAACATTTTTAAGAAACCAAACGCTAAATTTGTGTAATGGATTGCTTATTTTTTTCACTTTGCGTTACTGTACATTATTCCGTATAAATATGAACATACTCCATCAATTTGAATAGTTCTATAATATTCTGTTAGATGCTCATGCTATATTTTGCTTAACCGTGCTCCTGTTTTTGGACTTTTCCATTGTTTCTCACAATAATTTAAAAATGTTGCACTAAACGTCCTTGTGCATCTTTGTGTGAATATGAGCATATATCTGTTGGGTTGATTCCTCACCCTAAACTTTCACAAGAAGTCATTTCCCCCAATTAAATGCTTTTAAGTGAGTTTTGTTATGTTTTGGTGAATACCATTTTGCTAAAGCCAGAAAATCATTTTAATAAAAGGTTAGAGAAAAACTCCTCTAGAGTTCTCTTTCTACTTCCCTGCCTATATGCCAAAAAAAGAAAAAAAAATTTTTTTTTTAAATGATTTTCTTGCCAGCAACTGCTTTTGGCACAGTCAGAAGCTGCACATGACAGCGGGGGTGGTCAGGAGAGTTTTGCTCCAATTTTTATAATTTGGCAAACTTTTCTACTACCGTAGCCATATTTTTGCAAGATTCAGTGAACTTTCTAAAGACTGCCTCTCCACGCATAGTTTGCTGTAGCAAAACCTTGACAGTATGGCTGCCTTTCTTTCCCTTGACACCTTCCCCTCTCCCTGACAGTTCACGGCTCCATGGAGATCATTTACTCAGGTCCTTAGGGTGTTGTCTTGCCCGGGGTTGTATGCCTGCTTCTTTATTCCCTTTTGCATTTAAACTCTTTCCCCTTATGAACAAGGTACCTTATGTTTGGTTCGGCGAGACGGAGAATAGGGAGAGAGACCCGAGCCAGGCGCTATTTCAGCCGAGAGGCTTTATTCCACTAATGTGGAGGGGAGACTGAGTCGGATCAGTTCCCCCAAAAAAAGGAAAGCAGGGGTTTATAAGGCTTTGAGGGTTCTGGCAACGTAATTGGCAATTTTGAAATCAGTGGTGTGCAAGGTGACACAGCCCTTGTAGTCTGCTAACACCTGGTCGGTTAGGGCAGAAGCTTCTAATTAGTGTCATTACCATATCAGTGCAAAGCGCTCCAGCCTGAAGCCTGCTCTGCAGCCCACAAGACGTTCCTTTGATGACAACAGTCACGTTTACCCTTTCCCAGGAGAGGAATTTTGCTGCTCAGTTCCCGGAGCAGAAAAGGGAAAGGGGGAGGGGGAGAAGGAAGGAAGTTGCTTAACCTGGCTGTGCTGATGTTAAGCTAGCCATGTGGCCTAATACCTTAGAGACGATAAAAGGAGGACGAGGAGTTCACCACTGAAGATACACTGGTGTGTTTGTGTGTGTACGTGTAGGGACCACAGATGCGTGCTCCTTGGATGCTGATGGTATGCCATGCCACCTTCGTCTAATGCAGTAATGATAACCAACAGTAGCCAATATTGTTGAGCACTCACTTTGTGCCAGGTGCTGGGCTAAGACCTCATCTTTTTATTTCATTCCCATAACAACCCTATAAGAGAGGGACCGTCCTCCCCATTTTACCTGTGGGAAAATCAGAAACTAGAAAGTAACTGCTTGAAGTTCACACAACTAAAAGGTGGCAGGTCTGGGATTTAAAGCCGGGTCTTTGGACTCCTGAGTCTCACAGTCTGGACCACTGGGAATCCTGCCTCATGTCCTGTGCAGGCTGTGTCTGAGGGATTTCATGTTGAAGGAGCTGTTCTCTATGACTCCTCTGGCACAAATTAGAGCCACAATCATGAGCCGGGGCTGGGTTTCAGAGAGATGTGATAATGGTGTTTATGATGTTGCTTGTGAAAGCTATGACTCCTCTTCCAAGACGGACTTACTACTACTGTGTGGGGTAGAGGGAAAGTGATTTAGAATCAGGGACCCGAGTTAGAACGCTGGCTCTATCATTGAACGAGCAGTACGACCTTTCCTGGTTTCTTAACTTGGAAAATAGTGACCATAAAAACTCCTTTATACCTTGTTGTGAGAATGAGATAGTGTGTATATAGTGCCTGGTATAGATAGGTACCCACTCAATGATAATCTTATTATTATTTATTACTATTCCAAGGGAAACAAAAATAAAGTTCCATGAGGAGAAACAGCAATGAGTTTCGGTTTCTAACTGAAGAGATGGAAAAGTGTCTGAGAACTATGGTACGTGTTGACCTTGAGAACATTATGCTAAGTGAAAGAAGCCTGTCACAAAATGCCACATACTGGATGATTCTACGTATATAAAATATTTAGAACAGGCAAATCTATGTAGACGTAAAGCAGTTTAGTGGTTGTCTGGGGCTGGAAGGTTTAGGGGGAAATGGGGAATGGCCTCTAATGGGGATGGAGTTTATTTTGGGGGTGATAAAAATGTTCTATTGTTGATTATGATGGTTGCACAACTCAGTGAACATAGTAAAAATCACTGAATCATAGACTTTGAGTGAATTGTGAGGTACTTGAATTATATCTTAATACAAAATTATCTGGAATACATTTATTTAAAAGAAATTGAGAAACACCATAGTCTACTATGGGTATTTCTACTGAAAGTATTTCTAAAAAAAAAAAAAAAAGCCTCTCTCTTAGCCAAGGCATTCAGAAGATAGTATCAAAAAATGGATATAAAGGTTTTTTTTAAAAAGAAAAAAGAAAAAAAAGCTGAAAGCAAAACAAAACCCAGGAAAAGAAACCAGATGGAAAAAAAGTAGAAGGCTGGAATGAGACTGGCTGCAAGTCTGCACCTCCCCTGACTCACGCTCAGCAGGGCCTTTGTGCTGTTTGTCATGAGGGTGATGGCCCTGCTGTGACTCAGCCACGCTGTCTTGTGGGGACTCCATGTGACAAGTAGGCCTCCATGAAAAAACCATTTGACCTTGCCCCAGGGGCCATACAGATGTGTGCCCACTTGTGAGCAAAGACAAGATGAGGACAACTTGGTGTTTGATTCATGGTGTCTGAATCCCGTCTCACTGACTTAACCAGGCCCAGTTATAGGCATTTCATCCTCAGCAGGTGTAATACCTGCCAAAATATGAGAAGATGCAGAAATTACTTGGTCCTAAATGTGTTGTCTCTTATTTCTGAAAAAAGAAAATATCTATAAAAGTGCCTGGCTCATGTTAGGACCTTAATGGATGCTTGTGGGAAGTGTTGTTGTTGGAATGAACCCAGCCCTAAAAGATCTTGTCTCCATGACTCTCATGTAGTTAGTGAATTCAGCGGAAAAAAAGAGTTGAACTGCTTTTTTGACATCATAATAATTTTCATTTCTGGTAGTGCCTTATGGTTCATAGAGAACTCCTACACCAACAGCTCATTTAATTTTTGAACAGTGCTTTCGAGACTAGAATGCTAGAGAGAAGAGTCAGAGATGGCGAGTGGTTTTCAAGGCCACATGGCCAGGGTAGGGAACTAGACCCAAGTCCAGTTCTCTTCCCGGAACATGTGATCTGAAGCTGCTTGGCCTAGTTGGTCAACTTAAGTTTTCATCTTCACAAGGGATTATACTGATTCTACATAGAATCAAAGAGAGAGTACTTTAACGGTTCGTAAAAGCATCACATGTGACAATGACAGCGGCTAGCTAAGCAAGCCCACACTTCTTGAGGAATGGTAGTGAACTAAGCCTAAGGGCAGAGAATCCAGCTCCCACAGGGAAAGGAGCTTATCATGGTGGTTAGAAGCACAGGTTTAGAACCAAATTCCTACTGCACCATGGTTTTGTCATCTATAAACCTGGGGTAATATGGCTATCAGATTGTTGTAAGGACTGGGTGTGCTACGATGTGCTGAGTACAGTGCCTGTCAGAAAGTAAGTGCTCATTAAAAGCTATTTGTTTTTACCACCCATTTTCTTCTCCTACTTCTTTTTATATTACCCTCTTATTGTCATCCTCTTCACTGTCATTTGCTTAGGAAAGGGCAGGATTATTTTATAACAACTGCAAGTGTAGACCACTTATGAGGAGGCATATAAATATCTGTAGTTTTCAGAGTTTCTTTCAGCTTAATATTTGAAAGTTGAAGCCAGTCTGGTTAGGCTCATTCTCCCCTTTCTCCAAATGCCATTTGTCCCTCATCCCATTCTTCATACATTCATTTTTTCCTCACTGTCATTTGCTAAACCCTAACTGTGGTCTGGACTTAAAGCCCAGGCATTTCAACCAGTGCAGACCTGACCATCCGCGAGCTGGTGAGTGTGGGTGGCTCTTTCAGTGCCAGGTCGCAAGAAGCATGGGCCAGAAATGACCAGGAAGAATTTGGACTAGAAGGCAGCTGGACTTGGAGACAGACCATATAGAGAGCACGTGGGGCCCCAGGGCCAGTTGATGAGATGAGAAACGGGATTGAGGTCAGTGTGAGTCACAAAGGTAGAGCCATGGTCTAGCACCTCACTAGGCTGGACAAGGTTAGACTTCAGAGATCCAAATAGCACAGCGAGTACAGGTAGAGATGTGGGGAGGGTGGGTGTCCAGAGGTCAAGACCACAGTCATGGAGGCTGAGGCAAGGCATCTGTCTGGTTTCAACAATGCAATCTAAGCACTTAGACACAGCACTTGGGTTGAGAAGCTGAGACGTCAGTTCAGAATCTGGGATAGGTAAGTGGTCGACACAGCCTCCACGCTCTGGGGAATAGTTGTGCCCCAACTCAGGGTCTTTACCACTGGGCAGGCCCAGGCTAGCCAATGGGTACTTCCCCTCCAAGCAAAGCTCTGTCATTCAAAGACTGGAGCTTGCAGCAGAAGGTCCTAAAGGGAATCACACTAGCTCTGAAATGCCCAAATTTATTATCAAACTGCCTAAGAAATGAGGGGTAAATGTAAACTAATAGAGGTTCAAATTAAAAATCTTTTGATTTCTTAACTACTGCAGCAGTTACTGACCCATTAATCAACTCTGTCGATCAGCCAAGGCTCATCTGACCCCAGGAACCAATCACTGCAGCCACAGGTGATCTATTTGAGTGTCCCCAACATCCATCCTCTTATCTTTTACTAAATCTTTTGTTGTGCACCTGTGTGGCAAAGTAAAATATATTCTTAGCAGCTGTCCAGCTTAAACCAGTACTTGCTGTAGGTGAGTGTTGATTACAAATCTGGACCTTGCATGAAATGCTAATGGAGTGCTATTGGGGAGAGTGGAAAATACCATTCAAGAGATGAATTAAGGCTGTGGGGACTGTAGTGTAGTGGAAAGAGCCTTGAGGCAGGATGTAAGAGATCTGAGTCCCAGTCTTTTCTCTACTATTAATTGGGCTGTAACCTGGATTGGTTTCAGTGTCACTGACTGTTAAACAGGGATAATATTTGAGTTTTTGACTGTCACGATCGGATGAGATATTGCAGGTAGAAGGATTTTGGAAATCAAAAATTGCTTACTTTCACTCCAAAGTATTTGCTGATAGCAGCATATTGGTTGCTAACTAAACACAGCAGGCCAGGAGAAGGTACAAAGGGGGCCATATGGACCAGAGGGTGAGGCTGGGCCTCAATTTTTATGAAAGAAAGAAGCATAATGGGGAGGCCTAGCTGGAGGAGCAGGGTCTGGAGCCTGGGAGGCAAACTGAGGCCCAAAGGAGAAAGCAGATCCCTCAGGTTCGACAGACAAAGATCATGTCCAGAAAGCCAGACCGCAGGGATTAGGAACCACAGCCAGGAGCGTGAGCCTGGAAAACAGAGGATGAGAGCTTCAGAGAGGGGGACTTGGGAAGAAACGGCCAATAGCCCCAGCCACGATTCTGTACCAACAGGCAGTCTGAATGGAAAACAGGCATTTTCACGATCTCCTGCCCTTACTAGAACAGGTGTGGAAGATGACCGGGGAGTCACAAAAGCAAGCTCTTAGCAAGTGTAAAACAAAGTAGTGGTTCTCAAACTCAAGCTCACATCAGAATCTTCTGGAGGGCTTTTTAAGACACAGGTTGCTGGGCCCCACCTTCGAAGTGTCCGATTCAGTAGCGCTAAGGTCCAGCCTCCCCAGGGCGCTTGCGTGTCTAACGAGTTCCCAGGTGCCCTTCATCTGCTGGCCTGTGGATAACAGTTAGAGATCCAAGCAGATTGCAGCAGTTGTCGTGAAGTCCTAACCCATGAAAGAAAAGGTGAGCAGAGGAAGTGCGTTAGGAGTGCTTTGGCTTCCTCCTGCTTCATGTGTTCCTGGTGTTCTCACCTTCTCTCAGGGTAATCTCACCTCCTCCAATGGTGATCTCACCTCCAGTGCGGTGAGCTCGCCCCAGGGCAGATCCTGGGCTCACAGCCCTGGCATGGGTTGCACTGCTGTGGCCTTCTCCAGGTAGCCTTAATCTTGGTCATTGACAAATTAACCCTTTACCAGAGAACCTGGTGTCCCCTCTGCTTTGCCTCTGGTGACTTAGAGACACTCAGGACAGGTTTTGAACTGCCACTTATGGACACAAACAATTCGGGAGTATTTGTCCTGCATGGAATACTCGCAAGTGGAAAAACACCAGTTTTGTCATGTGGAGTCTCTTCCCTCATGTGTTGTCTGCCTTCCTTCTAGGCTTGAGGTGGTTGTACTTACTGGGTTACCTTTTCTCACTTTCTGTGATTCTTCTACACTGATGGAGCAATGCCAACTGGGGGAAGGTGGAATGGACAGTTTAGTATCCATTCTGGGTAAACTTCTCTTTGCTGAGTCTTAGCAAAATGATCGATCATGCATGTAGCTTCTTCCTCCCCTCCACTCTCTTCCCATCCCCACCCCAGTAATACACACAGAAGCTCTACACTCTTCATTCATTATTTTCTAAATGCTATGGTGGTGAGGAGAGAAAGACTAAGAATATAGGAAGTAATTTGCTACTGATGCTCAGAGGAGGGAGGGGGGTGGGCAAGGCTGAGACGTGGAGGTTTCTCCAAACTAGTGTTTCCTAACTCTGGCTGCCCATTAGAGTTGCCTGGGAGCTTTATATAACTACTGTACTTATGCTCAGGACATGAGATTCTGACTTAATTTGTATAGGATGGGATCCTCGCATTGGAAAATTTGAATCTCCCCAGAGGGTTCTAATGTGCAGCCAAGCCTGAGGTTCGCTGCTCTAAACCAATTTTATTTATGGGTGTTGGGCACAGCTGCATTTTCATGTGACTCCCTTTTAACGATCACGAGCCACGTTAAGGTAGGATGGAGGCTGCCACCCATGGGGTAGGTTAGAACTCAACGGCACAACCTCTAAGTTTAGACAGGTGAGAGCAGGAAGTAGGTATCTTGAGATGAGGTGGGAAAGATCAAAACATGCAAGTTCACGGAGCAGCAACAGAACCTCAGCTGAGGATAACAGGCTGAGACCAATTCAGGGGCATGAGCCAAAGAAGGTTTCAGTGCCAGGAGAGCAAAATATCAGGACCAGGTGATCGCAGGCTCCTGGAGTCAGCACAGGGATAAATAAAGCTTGATTCTAAAGCCAATTGTAGCCCAAATCAGGAAGTCGTTCTATGTCCCATGTACAGGGCCAGACCTCGGTGGGTGAGATGGAGTTCTCTGGGGATGTTTCACAGCCAGGGTATAAAATAGGGAGGAGATGAAAAGTAAAAAGAACTGAGAAAATAATTTGATCTACGTGCTGCTAAACAGTTCCGTTGTGTTTTTTCTTTCCACCAAATTGAATAAATGTTTTTTTAACGCTATATAGATACAGGTTGAGACTATGGGAATCCAAGCACAAAAATTCTCTAAGAGCAGTAATTCTTTAACTTTAATATTGTCAGTGAGTTCCCTGGGGCTCTTGTTGAAATGTTGATTCTAATTCAGTAGGTTTGAGGAGCCTGAAACGCTCTTCTCTCTCAGTCCCCCAAGTGATGCTGGTCTGAGAACCATTTCTGGGTAGCAAGGACTTGGAGAACAGAGATGGTGTCTACTTAAAATGAACTGATGAACACCTTGCAGAAACTAAGGTTTAGTTTTGTTGCTATTGATGTGATGGTTGACACCCACTTTTCCTTATTCCTTAGCTAATTTAAGGGGGTTTATGGCTTTTGGAGAAGGGCCCCATTCCTTGAGAAAAGTAAATTACTGAAGACATAAGTACAAGGACAGCATCATGCTTATTCCGTGTCACCCCGCTCAGACAGCCTCTCCATCTCCCCACACCTTGTCCCATATAAAAGACTGATATTCTCAAACTAGGCTTGCTTTAACCTAGTGAAGCAAGAAGCACAAATAAGTAACCTGTTACCTGGGAACAGAACAGCAATTCTTTCATAAATGAATGTCAATGAGGTATAATTTTCAGCTGTAGTAGAATTTCTACACCTGACAGTGTTCTTAATATACTTTAATTAAGAGGTTAATCTGTTGTAGAAATTGCTTTTCTCTGAAGCCACCTGAAATCAATTTAAACTCAATTACAAGTGGTTAGCTATTGTTTATGTGGTTAAAGATTAGAGAATACATTTTTGCTTGTCAGGGGCCATCAGGGCAAATTTTGAATGTCACTATCAGAGGAAAGCCTGAATAGTTGAGTGCTCTTTAATGGGCATAGAGAAACCATTAGAAAATGTAATCAGTCATATTTGATGACTTGACCTTGAAACTCAGCTAGAAAAGGGTCTAATCATGTCTGTCTCATAAGTGCCACCAGGATTGCTCTGCTAAAATTAATTGATCATTATGTGCTTTCTGAGAGTCTAATATATCCTATTTGATGGACTATAAATTGCAAATATAATCTGTAAATTATATAACAAGCTTCAGAATACATTTGCCCTCTGTCTCCTTACCAGAGATTAAATCTGACAGCCAGTTTCAAAATTGCTTAACTCCTTCAATAGTTTGGAATGCTTGAGTTTCAAAGAAAAAAATCTATTGCATGGCATGTGACCAGTATATAAATTCGAATTACGATTCATTTTCCATCTGTAAAATGTAGATATAAAAAGAGGTCTGAAAAGGTTTTCCAGGGCTTGAATACATTATTTTATTCAATTGCTTAGTAAGGTACTTAGCTGCTATTAAAAATTTGGGTGCGTGTCCGAGACAAGGAAGCTGTTCCGAATCCTGTCTGCTTCAGTGCAAAGTATATGAAAAAATTACATGCCTCTAATAGGCCTGCCAGCTTGCTAATGTGGTGTCCCGTAGACTGACTGAGCCAATCACAAAGACAGTACTCTGCTGATTATTGGTGGGTTAAAGGTTTCTTGTCACCTTCCAGGTGTCAAAATGATAGCTCCAATTACTTCCTCTGTTTATGTGTATTCTTCTGAGATCAAGACATTCTGCCATTTTAGTGTTCGTGTTCCATGACATTTTGGTTAAATTCATAGACAGTCTCCCTTCACAATTCTTGCCTCCCTCCTTCTCCCTGGGGAATTATTAAAAGAATTTTCCCTTGGGCTGACACTTTTCATATTTGAAATAAACGTTCCAGGATTTTTCTCCATAAATGTTGAATGGTTAACTATTGAGTAGAAGAAGATCTGTTCTTGCCTAATTGGCATAATAAGGGAAGACCATGTTTTTGGAGCCTGGGGAAAAAATCATCATACAATGGGCTCAGGATAGTGTTTTGTATTAGAGACCACTTTCTAGATGCCAGGATAGGTTTCCCAGAAGAGCGCTTTCTGGGAACTAGACCTTTGAAAGCTAATATCTCTTAGGAATTGAGTTAGGGGTGAAGCTCAGCTATGGGAACCACATTTATTACATTAGTGGTCTGAGTCACACTATACGAATTCAAATCCTGGTTCTATCTCTTACTAATTGTGAACTATTTATTGGGCAGATTTCTTAGCTTCTTAAAGCCTCAGTTCCCTTAACTGTAAAATGGAAATAATAATTAAGATCAGAAACAGTAACGTGTATGAAATGCTTGGTAGAGTGTCAGACACACAGATTTCTAAACTCTTCATCATAATTAAGCAAAGCATAAAATGATTTGCTATTTTTTTCTGAGCCCTAAAATGGGATGCACGATTTGAGAAAGATTTTTTTTTTTTTTTTTTGCTTATGAAATTTTTGAGATGAAGAGTCTTACAAAGATAACAAAATGAAGCTGTGTTGGATTTTTCATTTCACAAATCCCCTTTACACAACTCCTGGATGAGGATGGGGGTAAGGGATAGGGAAGGTTTTCAAGGCCAGGTCTGCAATGGGAGGCAGGGGCCTGAGCTGTAGTCTCAGATCAGCCATAAACCAGCTGTGTAAGGCTGAGAGCAAGAAGTCCTGTCCTTCTTTGGGCTCAGATTATTTGTGTAGAAAGACAGGGTTGAACAGATGACTGTTAAGGTCATTGAGAGCACCTAGAGTCCAAGATTCTATATTTCTGGTCATCTCTAAGAGTCTTTCCTGCTCCATCAGCCATGACTATGACAGGGTGCCTGGGAAGAGGGTGGGCACAGATGGGCCATCATGGGTGGTGTCCGTGACCCCTCATCTCTGGCTGTCAGCCTTGAGCTGCCTGACCCCTCTGCTCATGGCACACAGTCCCACATGTGTGGCTACATGCAGGTGGCCACTCACAAGACAGGGCTCCTCAGCCTTTAAAAACCATGTCTTTCTTTGAAAAACATAAAACAAAAATCCTACATTTTCTCTCTTCTCTCCACCCTGGGAGACACTTATAAACCTCCTTCGAACCCCCCAGTGGCTTTCCTCCTTTACACGATATGACTTTGGGGCTGCCTTCTTTGTCCCCCGTTGACCCAGGCCTCCCTAAACGCCCAGCCTCAGCAGAGCTCATAAAAGGCCTTCAGAGGGCCAGATTCAGCCCACGGATGGCATTACTGATCTCCTCAAAAGGAATTTCAACAATTGGAATTCATTTTCAATGTTTAAAAATGAGAAGATTTCACATAAAACCCAGATTTCCAGCTTCTTTCAAAAAAATTTTAAAAAGGGAAAATATAACCAGAATTTTCCCAAGCAATGTGGCCTCATTCTTACACCAGAGGATGAGGAGTCTGGCCAGGACCTGGGCAAGGCAATGCCCTGACTCCCCACTCCGGGATGTCTCAGTAGCAAACTGAGCACTGTCCCTTCTTAACCTCTTTTAGCTGCCACAGGCCTGTCCTGTTAACCAATCCCCCGAGACCCTTGTTGCAAAGGTCCCGCTTTGGAGAACCTCACTCCTGTCCCCCTGGCTTGCTTCAGTCCTGTAAGTTGCCTGTCAAGTCCTGGTGGGCTTTTGAGTCAGTGCTTCTGCTCTTAGGTTCATACATGAAGTCAACCTTCAAGAGTTCTAGTCCTTGAAGATTTAATCCTTGCAAACACACAAATCCCTGGAACAGGATCTGCACTTGGAGCTTTAAATAAATTATATGTAACTGTGCAAAAAGGCTCTGAGTGCATGTTTTGCTAACAGCAGGGAGGAAAAGCTCTGAGAACATAGTCAGGCTGGGTCAGAGGATCAAGCCAAGAATCTGGGAGGGTTGGGAGTGAGGGTGGAGCTGGGCAAGGAACTGAAGGTTTTTACAATACTTCCTCTACTTGTAGTTGTGAGAGTAAGCAAGAGGCAGGAAAACATGGGGAGCAAGATGGTCGTCTCTCCTGGAAAGTGATTCTCCTCTTTCCCTGACTAGCTCTGCACATTCTCTGGGGGCAGTGGTGTTCCCAGCCCTTTGCTATCTGTAGGAGGACAAAGAATCCTCATGGGCCAGAGAACAGTGGACTGGACACTTGGAGAGGAGGTTTGGAGCAACCTCTCTGCAACTAATTTTAGGACAGGAACACATGCAAACAGCTTATTGCCTTTGGACCTGATTTTCCTCAGAGGCTATGTTGCCTTCCAGCTCCATACTTGTATAATTCTGGTGTCCGTTGTCATACCATAAGACCTGTGTTAGGCCACGTATGAAGGCCACTAGTGCAAACTTGCATTAGACTTACCAGGATCTACCATGGTTTGTTTGCTAAAGAATCCACAGGTGAGTCCCATCAAAAGCAATCCTGAAGAAATTGTAGTCAAGAGAAGGTCTGTTTTAGAACTACAATGTCATTAAATCAGAGCTAGTGAGGGCAATACCACGGGTGGCTAATGTCAATCCATGAGACTGAGTTCAACGTGCCCGTCAGTGAGTGACCTCAGGAAGAGTCAAAGGCCATGAAATCAGTATCTACATAGTAACTTCAATACAATATTCAGTGTTACCTTGAACTGAGTCATTCACTTGAGGATTCAGCCACTGAACTGAATGCAAGAATAGATGCCCACAGAGTACATGTGCAGACAAAGGAAATTCTGACTGAGGAGATAATTTCCATTGATTTAGACATACAATGAAAGTTTTTACTCCTGTGCAAAATACTTTAACGGCCAAAAGCTTTTTGCTTTGTACTCTAAAAGCTCTCTCTAACCCCAGTTCCCTAGAAATAGCAAGCATACTATGTCACATTGAATTCCCTCTGTCAGCTGAATTGTCTGGCATAGAATTTTTGGGTTGAATCATTTTGTCCAAAAAAGAAAAAAAATAGGCCATTTGCTTTTTCTCTCCATAATTCTTTTGTTCAATCACCCAGCACTTCAGCCAAATTCTACTGAAGGAATGAAATGTGGCTCACACTGCGTGCAGATATGATACAAAATCTGGGTTCTCCACTGAAGCTGCCAGAATATTTAAAAAAATAGTTAAAAACACAAATTCTGCCATCCTTATACAACTATAATTTCTGTATATTTTCCTTTAACCTTTTTTATGTATATTTACATGGCTGTAATAAAAGTTAACATATGATTTTTTCTTTTGTCCTTTTAACTTCCCGAACTTGCTACATAGGCTTCCTTTTTAATGACTGGAGAATAATCCGTACAATGAATATTCCATTGTGGTAGATTGCAAAACTGCTTCTACTTCTTCACCCCTCCCTGTTTCTACATCCTTTGCAATGTGATTTTGCAGCTCCTCCCACCAGGGCATGAAGCTTATTTTCCAGCCCTTGGAATATGGGCCAGCCTTCTGATTTGTTCTGGACCACAGAGTAAAGCAGAAGTGATGGTGAGCCAATTACAAGCCTGTGTCTCAAGAAACCCTGCACACTTCTGCTTGCCTCCTTGGAACCCTGCTGTACACAGACTTCCATCATGAGAAAAATCCCTAGCTAGCCTGCTAGTGGAAAGAAGCCCTAGTCTTCCCAGCCATCACAGCTAAGTCTTCCTAGACCAATTAGCTTCCAGTTGACCTGCCAGCTGATCACAGTTGCATGAAGGAGTCCATCTGAGACCAGAAGAAACAAAATAGGCCATTCGATTTTTCCAGTTGATCTGTAGGTTTGTGTGCAAAAACAAATGCTTATTGTCATAAGCCAAAGAGTTTTGGGGGTGGTTTGCTATGCAGCAATGGCTAACTGATACAGCCACAATTCTCTTAACCGTTTTCCTTTTCTTGTTTATGCAGGTGTTTCCAACTTTTATCTGTTATAAAACAATGCTGTGATGAACACCTTGATGAAAGTAGAGATTGTTTCTATGAAAGTTTTTATTTGATTTAAGTAAATGGGCAATTAGATTATATGATCTGTAACACAGCAATATGATTGAGTGAAACTGGGGTCATCCCTGTAGAATTACTACGCAGCAAATATAAGCTTCTGTATTGCGTAACTGTTTTATGTGTAAATGCATGTAGGAGCAGCAAACATGCACTTTCCTTGTGGAAACATGGCACATGATCCCATCCAATCTCAAACCAGGCAAACCTCAAAAAACCTCAGTAGCTCATGGAAACTTCTGTTTCATTTGGGCAAACCCTGAGCATATTGACTCCTCTCGGATGGTTCCAAGCAGTAACCCATATTCATTTTTTAATTTTACCAATCCATCGTCTTTCCTCCAGAGAAACCATGACCACCCCAATGCTTGGGTGCCTCTTGAAAAGGCCACATCATTTGTTGAGTAAGTTGTGGCCACTTAGAAGGTATATTGGTGGTAGGTCTCTAGCAAGTCATTTGCTTAAGTGAAAAATTATTCCATTTAATCTAAGGACTGCTTCATATAAGTTGAAATGGCCCAATAATAATAGCCCTGACATTTATAGTATGTCTTCATTGTATGTATATAGGCCTTGCCCAGTCGTGGTCTATGTCACACCACTCCAAGATGATTGATATTCAAGAAGAGTGTTTAAGGGAAATACTGACCATCAAATATCCATGGCTTTCTGGTGATCTAATTTAGTACATAGATCACCTGAAAGCAATATAGCCATATTATTTATTTTAGGTTCCTTGGTTCATCATTATTATTGTATTACTGGTGTTGTAATTTCGTTGTTATTAACATCTCTTTATGAAGAGAAAACTTCATGAAAGACATTTTTGGAGCTTTGAAAATCTGTTCTTTTTGATATTGTCCTTTGTGTTTTTCACTGTTTCTTACATAGCAAACCAGACAGTAAATTCTATTTAGATTTTGAGGCTGTTTTCTAGTCTCTCTCCTTGATGAACTGCTATGCTTCCTTTTATCAGCTGTTGGGAATAATGATGCTGGGTCTGTCATCCCGTTTTTGACTAACAGAAAGCTCAGTTGCAGTATGTGTCTTCACCTGGATCATTCTATAAGTCCTCCTCTCCCTGTGGTCTTTCCCTTCTGACTTATTCCTTGTTCATATCTTCGTTATAATGCTTCTATTATATTTACGTATTCTGGCAAGTTCCTTTGAATACTTTTTGGTAGTATTCCTGCCCTATCCTGACTGTGTAGGCCTCTGGAAGAGACTTAGTCATTCTGACCACTTGCTTTACCAGAAAACAGAGCTATCCTCCTGGAATACAGAGCCAGCTCGTCCTTTCCTCATTTCACAGAGAAGTAACTGGAAGCTCAGAAAGTCTGCTTACTTGAGGAGTGTGGCAAGTGATAGGACCAGCTCTAACAGAGGCCCTGACTCATGCTCTGTTTGAATTATATACATGATGTCCATTATTCTTTTATGAAAAATGTGGAAAACACTATCATTTGACTCAGTGTAAGGGTCTTCATGATTAAGAGAAAGATACTAGACCTTTTTATGTCTCATGTCAGTGAAAGTTTTATTTTCCAAGCATTTCTGGCATTTACCTGTTTTTACCCAAATCTAAATAAAGTCCAAGAGGTTGGTGAGATAATTCGCAGTTTAAGTCCTGAATTTTATAGCGTTCTTATTCACTTATATAACTCGAGATTCTTGAGGTATACCCACTAAGAAACCGAGGATCTGGGTTATCTGGCCCAAGACTTTCCCTCTCTCTACCCCATTATCCTGAGACTCCAGACTGAAATACTGACAAATCTTCTGTATTCCACCAGGGGCCACTTGTCACCTTCATATGGGTGGAAAGAGAAAGAAAACACTATAGGTGCCTGCCTCCCTCTCCCCAAGCAGTTGGTGGCTCAGGTTGGGATCATTAGGAGCAAAAGAGTTCCTTGTCTCCCCTCTGTACCTGGTATGGTCCCCGACATCCATCAGTCCCCATTTTTCTCAAGGCTCTTCCTGCACAGCACTGTCCCATGAGACCAAGGGCCATTATGCACCTGAGGCCTGCTTGGGTCAGGCACCTATCCAAGTGATCATGTAAAATTAGACCCAACTTGTAAAACTGGATCATTTGCATCTGAGGGGCCACCATATAATAAAATTGCATCTTCCTAAAAAAATGTTTTTTTAAATGATCATTTCATGTTTTTATTAAAAACAAGAACTTAGCTGAACTAAGGAACTCTGTAATAAGCATCAATAATTAGCTGCATACTGAAAAACTTCCAACTTTTATTTGTAACCTGCTTTTTTGAAAGGAATGCCTAATGAACCATCTCAAATCAGATACATGAATGTGTTTTACAGAAAGAAACTAGAATCTCAAAATGTTCTCTGAAACAAATTGGTTAATCAGTCACCACCTTTTTGCTGCCTCCTGAACAGGGATTCCACTACTAATAAAGCCCTCTATCTTCTTATTACTGCCTTTACTGTCTAAATAAAGAAAGAATGTGCACATAGTCTGGGAAGGAGACAGTCAAGGTCAGGATTTCATCCCAAGTTGTCTCCAGGGTGGTGGTTCATCTAAAATCTCAACTGGTTACCTGTCTGGGAGAAGAAAGCCTAGATAAGGCGAAGAAGATGGGAAGAAAGAAAAGTGGTGAATCAGAGATAATCCAAATAATAATAAAAATGAGGATAATGTTGATTAACATGAATTGTATTCATATCACAGGCAGTCAATTAATCTGCTTCCTTCCTTCTTTTTAGACTGAATTGTCCATTTATTTACTAATTCACATAAACATTTACTGGATGCTCTTATGATAGGTTTTAGGTTAGATTGATTCATTCATTCATACCTTCTGTGAGCTGGACAGTGACATACAGCCGTGAAGATATAAAGTCCCTGATCTCAAAAAGTTTACATTCTGATGGGATGTGGGGCAGATAATAGATAAGTACATGGCATGTCAGGTGGTAATAAGTGCTGCAAGAAATAAATATGTGTATCATGCAGAGAAAAGTTATAGTGACAGAGCAGAATAGAAAGAGAAAAAAAATTTTATACAGGTTTTTAGATACAGTATGAATATAAATTTTTGTTGTGAAGTTTTAAAATTGTTAGGGTTTTTTTTCTTAGAATAAATTCAGATCATCTAAATGTCTTTCAGGCAGAAATTCTGAAATTTGGGCCGTAATTTGCTGACAACCTCTTTACTCTGCATTTGTGCACCTTTAGAGATGGTACCTGGAGGAAAGAAAATAATCTAAAGAAACATGTGGCATGTGACCCTGGAGGTCACCTTGTCCTTAACTTGTAAATCACCATGCTGGGCCAGTGTGACGTCAATCAGCAAGGGTTGACAGATGATTCATCACTGTGTTCATACCGTTGTTGGTTCCTGTTATTGTTTTTCTCCTCACATTTTTAGTTAATCATTTGTTTGAGTTAGGTTAAACACTCACGTGCTTTATTAGGTCTTTTTCTACAGTTTCATCTGGGCCAACCCTTCATGAAAATGCAGGTGTGGGTTGGGTAATTATTCGTGGTTTGAGGCCCATTTCCTTTTCCTGAGGGGGTCATGCATTGGATTGAGAGGCCAGAATGAATGACTCCATTTTTAAAGCAAAATTGTAAGTATCCACAGGTTTGAGGGCAAAATGTGCCACTTCCGACACAAGCAAACTCACCTCAAAGGTCTTATTTCTATTCTGAAATTACTGTAAAGTTTAAAATAATTCCATAATGAACCATTAACCTGAATCTGCATCATCAGATAAACAGAGAAGGGAGAGCAACCAGGATTGAAGAATAAACACAGGAAGGACTAGAACAGACACCACCAGGATTTAAAAAACCCAGATTTGCTTACAAAGTACACTCTAACCCAAAGTTTCTGTGCTGAAAAGTCATTCCTAAGATATGCAGACATGAAGGGAATAGCTTAATGAAACTCTCCCACTTCCTAGCCAGGGTGAGGCACAGTGAAACAGCAGGAGGCCCTTAGAAAGTCTTGCTTTCTTTTCTAGTTTTTTCAAAAATATTCTCCTTCTTAGCTTTACAGCAAACAAGACCGATACTCTGGGCCTGACTTGCTCCATCTGGGTTGAGAAGCCTTCTTTCTACCCGGTTTGTCAGAAGACTCTTTGTCCTCAAAAACAGAAAAAGATAGATCTCACCATCATTAACAGCATATTTCTGACCAGAATCTAAATGAAACTTCAGACCAGACTGAAATCTTTCAAAACCAGGCCGAGCCTAGGCTGGGTCCTGCTTGCAGGACTACTAATGACTTGCTGGTAACCACCCAAGTCTGAGAAGCCTACAACCACTTAAAATAGGGCTTTGAAACTGAAAAAAAAAGTTTCTTCTCTTAGTTCATCTCATCACCATCTGGCTAGCTTTAATAATCCTTATTGCACTATGATTAATTTTTTATGCCATAGATTTCTGCTAATTAATTGTAATTACCAAGAACAGGAAATTTCAGCACGACCGATCATGTTTACCCACAACAGCAAAGTTGGAGAACTGTTCTTTGAGAGACATTCGTGGGATTGTAGAATTTTAAAAGCTGGGTAGGACCTCTGAAATTAACCGGTTCAAATCATTCACTTAATAAATGATGAAACCTGAGCAAGGTGGCCCAGGTTTTGCAGCTAGTTAGTAGCAGAGCCAGTAAGAAAATACTGGTTTCCACATTCCTGGTCTGGTGATGTTTGTATTATACTCCACTGCCTTGAAAACTAGTTCGAACCGGAAGCAGCCACTCCTCTCCTGTTGGGTGGATTCATCAAACCCAGGATGGAATTTGGTCAAAATGTCTCATTGCATCACCATGTTGCTTTGAAACTCCAAGTTCTTTGGACATAGAGTTCTTGTCTATGTGATGTGAACCAATAAATTCTCTGGAAAAAAATCATTCCAAACACTTGGCTGGTTGGTGTCTTAGAGAGAAAAAAAATCTGGGTGATTAAATTTTAAAAATTGAATTAAGCATCTGTTTTTGCATCCTGTGGACACTCGTATTGGGTTTAAACAAGTTTTTCCAAGGCTGGGATTGGGGCATGGAATTGTGTGGAAATCGTGTAGGAACCCTGTCATGATAGCATGTGACTTCCCAGGACTCACTAGGTCTCTGGGTGATGGAGAATCTGCTGCTTTAGTTCAGTGATTCTTAAACATCAAGCCATGTTTTTACTTTTAAATAGAAGAATTCTTATTTCAAATGAAATATGTACGTGTGATCTCTACACATAAAATAGATAAAGGCAATACTGCATGTTTAAAGTGATCACTTTCCCCTTGCAAAGAACAATAAATGAGAAAAATAAAATGGTTGTAATGAACTAACATTTAAGATTGTAAGTTACAGGAATCAGTCTTAGTTTTAGTCTCAGAGCAGCGTCAGTACCTAAACGGTTTCTGCATGTGGATCTGCTGGTGCCATTACTTATTCATCTGGTATATCAAGTGCTGGCACACATTGGGCTTGTGGGGCAGATGAACGCATCAATAGCTCCTGTCCTGTGAGCACATGAGGCAGGAGCTACATCTTGATTTACTATTTCATCCACTCTGCCCCTAAATGTTACCTGCTGCCACAATTTCAATTATGAGCAGTGGGTTGCATGAGGAGCTCATGAGTTCGTACTGGATGAGGTTAACCAACGGTGGTTCACTGGAGAGCTTGGAGGAACCAAGAGCTGTGGTCAGATCTGTATATTTAACGGGATCCTCTAACTGCATCGTGAAGAGGGAATCAGAACCGAACGTGCCAGCTTGCTTCATACAGACTCTTCCTCTTTATTGCATATTCTAATTAATGGCATTCTCTTCATCCATGTGGTCATCAGGACAGAAGTGTTTCTTGGTTGCTCTTCCAGCCCGACTCTCCTGCGTCTCAGTCAGTGACAAGCCTTCTAGATTTCATGTGTGTGGCCCTTTTTGGCCTCTTCAGACTATATCCCCTTTGCCACTGCCTTGACTCAGGTCTTGGTCATCTTTCACTTGGACTATTGCAATAATGTTCTAACTAATGTACTTGTCTCAAGAGTCTACCTTTTCTAGCCCACTTTGTGCTTTGTTTTAAAATCTATTTTCTAAAACCCAGGCCTGGTTGGTCAACTTACCTGCTTAAAAAAAAGCCTTCAATGACTTCACAGTGTCTGTAAGTTAAATGTCAAACTTCTTCGCAGGATGTTCAAGGCCATACTCTTCCTTCATGCCCACTGCCCCACCTCATGTGACCCTCATTTACCACCATTGAGGACACAGTTCTCTTTGGAGCCTCTGCTCCTCTGCTGGAGCTCTTCTGCCCGAAAGGCCCTGGCACGCTCCCTGCCTTTCCTGTTCATCTCCCAGTGAACAGCACTTCCTAACAAGGCAGGGACCGTGTCTCTGTTGCTCATCATTCTATTCCCAGTGTTTAGTAGTGTCTGGCACAAAATCAGTATCCAATAAATATTTGTTGAGTGAACAGGAAAAATAAAAAGAGTGATAGATATGATTTGCATTTAATTAAAACTCAAATATATTTTCATTACTAGGAGGTGGTGTACTTGGAATGAGAGTGCTCGATTCAGTTCAGCACCATACATAGCAGGAAAGGCAAAGATTGATAAGATGCTGTCTCTATACATTAGAGAATCAGATGGAAGTAATCAGTGCTGGCAGAAAACATGATAGCCACCAAAAGAATGGGGCAGTGTATAATAGCTAAACTGAGGCAGTGGTCTTCATGCTGGATTTCCTATCTATGATTTCTGCCTCCTCCAGTACAACCTGCACATATGTTTTCAGATTTATTCTTCTCAAGTGCTCTTTTGGACATATATGTACTCATTTTAAAAATCAAATATCCTGGGCTGACCGCTTAATTCAGTGGGTTAAATCACAGCCTCATAGGACCAAGGTCATAGGTTTGGATCCCTGTACCATCCAGCCACCAAAAAACCAAAAAAAAAAAAAAAAAAAAAAAATCAAATATCCTTTGATTCTCGTCACCTACAGACAGAAGTCCAAACAACCTATTAAAGCCTTACAGCCTTCCCAAAGGATCCAGTCTATGGCTATTATGGCCTTTCCTTGTGGGATTCTGTCTTTCACTGGGAGCCTTTTACATCCCACTAGTGTGTATAGTGCCATTCCTGGAAGGACTTGAAGAGCCATGGCATCAGGCATCAACATTGTCCTGGGGGCAGTCACCGTCTGTGCTGGTGCATGACACCCTGGCTTGTCTGTATCCTGGGAGGTAGGTCTCCGTGGCCCAGACTGAACTCTATTCTCTATTTCTTATGACCCCTTATTCTACTGCCCCCCCCCGACCCCATGTCATGCATTCAGGGTACTGCTGCCTGCAGAGCCTCAGGAAAACAATTGCTGTTCTCTGTTTTGACCTCTCCCTGCCCTACAATCAGGAGCTAGTAGAAATATTTCTTAGCTTATCTTCTGGTGTCTTCCAAAGTCTGCTCCCTCGCTACTGTACAGCAGAATTCTGGCAATGAGAGCTCACCTGAGGAGCTTGCTAAAATGAAGATTTCTGAGCTCACCTATGAGAACTGTGTATTTTAAATCAGTATTCTGGCTGATTCTGATGCAGCCACTCACTACATGTTGAAAAACATCTAGAGTGTGGTCACCAACAGTTCGTCTGCACGTATTCTCTTCATTCATTCATTTGTTCATTTATTCAACCACAAACATAGACATTTCTTCTATAGCAGAACTTTTAAAACAAGAATTGGATATGATGGAATCAATTAATTAAGAACAATGGTTTCAGCAAAGTTGCAGGGTACAAAATCAACACAGAAAAATCAGTAGTATTTCTATAGTCCAACAGTGAACATGCAGAAAAAGAAGTCAAGAAAGCTAGCCCATTTACAATAGCCACCAAAAAAAAAAAAAAAAATTTAGGAATAAGGCTGACCAAGGATGTGAAAAATCTCTATGAAGAGTACTACAAACCACTGTTGACAGAAATTAAAGAGGACACAAGAAGATGGAAAGATAACACATGCTCTTGGATTGGAAGAATTAACATTGTGAAAATGTCCATATTACCCAAAGTGATCTACAAATTCAATGCAATCTTCATCAAAATTCCAATGACATTTTTGTCTGAGATGGAAAAAGCTATCCAGACATTTATATGGAATAACAAAAGACCATGCATAGCCAAAGCAATCCTGAGCAAAAATAAAATAAAATAAAATAAAGCTAGTGGCATTACACGTCCTGACTTTAAACTATATTACAAAGCTATAATAACCAAAACAGCATGGTACTGGCATAAAAACAGACACACGGATCAATGGAACAGAATTGAGAACCCAGAAATTAACCCATATCCCTACAGCCATCTGATCTTTGACAAAGGCAGCAAGTCTACCATACTGGGGAAGAGACTGCCTTTTCAACAAATGGTGCTGGGAAAACTGGATAATCATATGTAGGAGAATGAAACTAGACCCGTATCTTTCACCATATACCAAAATCAACTCAGAATGGATTAAAGAATTAAATATACACTCTGAAACAATAAAACTCCTTAAAGAAAACATAGCAGAAACACTCCAGGAAATAGGAGTACATACAGAATTCATGAACAGGAGGACCCAAAAAAGCACAGGCAACTAAAGGTAAAATAAACAAATGGGATTATATCAAACTGAAAAGCTTCTGCACAGCAAGAGAAACAATCAACAGAGTAAAAAAACAACCAACAGAGTGGGAGAAAATATTTGCTAAATATATATCTGACAAAGGATTAAAATCCAGAATATACAAGGAACTCAAACAACTTTACAACAAAAAGCCAAATAACCCAATTAAAAAATGGGAAAAGGAGCTGAACAGACATTTCTCAAAGGAAGATATACGAATGGCCAACAGACACATGAAAAAGTGCTCAATATCACTCAGCGTTCAGGAAATGCAAATCAAAACCACACTGAGATACCATCTCACTCCAGTTAGGATGGCTAACATCCAAAAGACTGAGAACGATAAGTGCTGGAGAGGTTATGGAGAAAAAAGAACTCTTATCTACTGTTGGTGGGGCTCCAAAATGGTGTGGCCTTTATGGAAAATGATATGGAGGTTCCTCAAACAATTACAGATAGATCTACCATATGACCCAGTGATCCCACTGCTGGGAATATACCCAGAAGAATAGAAATCATCATGCCGAAGGGATACCTGTACTCCAATGTTTATTGCAGCTCTATATACAATAGCCAAGAGCTGAACCAGCTGAAATGTCCATCATCTGATGAGTGGATAAGGAAACTGTGCTACATCTACACAATGGAATACTACTCTGCTATAAAAAAGAACAAAATACTACCATTTGCAACAACATGGATGGACTTAGAGAAAATTATATCATGTGAAACAAGTCAGGCACAGAAAGAGAAACACCACATGTTCTCACTTATTTGTGGGAGCTAAAAATTAATAAATAAATAAACACACAAACAAATAAAGGGTGGGGGAAAGAAGACAGAATAACCACAAAAATTCCTTGAACTATTTAAGCCAAGTGCACAGATATGATGGGCGGGTGGTGGGGGTGGGGGTGGGGGGGTAGGGGAGGGGACGGGGTGGAGAGGAACAAGTAAAGGGTCATGAAAATCAAGTACAATGTATTTTGGGAGGTAAAATTAAATTAAATTAAAAAAATAAGAACAACGGACTACATCTATACTGTTATTAGTTATAAACAATTGCCTTCTAAAATCATCCAGTAATCATAGCTCCTTAAGGAAAAAATGCTCCAGTCTACCCCCACACAGTTGCTTGGAGAAGCTGTGTGGTTTATTTGGCTCATCAGTGGATGTTAAGAAAATGCAAGAAACTTTGCCCTTACATGGTGATAGGAAAAGAAATGCCTCACTTAAGCTACATGAATGGCTTTGCTTGAAGATGCTTAGATTTTTAAGCTATGCTCTTATAATTTTTTTTAATTCTACAAGGAAATAACTCAACCATCGTACATCTGAAAATTTAGCCCCTAAGTCCCTATATGATTTTTGATAATTGAATATTTATTAGGAACACAACTCTGAAAGTAGAGAGAACAAATTGTATTGGTTCTTTTAGTCTACTCAGTCCCAAATACTGTTAGGGTAGCCACACAGTGATAGAATTACAAACAGGGTACTCTTTCCTGGCTTCAAGAGGTGTGTCAGGGTTTTACAGATGGTGACATATGACAATCATATTTTCCCAAGCCAAATATTAGGGGCCATGATGTGATGTATGCTCCTACCATTCAAATGTGAGATTATTCTTAAAATTCCTGGATGTATGCGTGAAAGAGGAAAAAACACAAACTGTTTTTTTTCTATTCTCTTAATAACAATCAATGTAGAAGAAAGACTTCTGGACCAAATGTGTGGGCTTCCCCGCACCCCCCCGCATACCACGCAAGCAATCAATTCTGCGGCAGACACCAGCTGGGAGTCCTCCAACTCAATTTTGACACTATGTACCTGGAGATAGCATCAGATCCCACAGGTTGAAGAATCAGTCTCCAAGATTCCCACCCACCCCCCACACTTTCAAGTGCAAATTGTAAGCCACAGGTTGTTTTACCTGTGCTTCTGACCCAGCAACTATAAAACAGGGCTCCCTCCTTGGGTTTGATTAATTTGCTAGAGCAGCTCACAGAACTTGGAGAAACATTACATTTATAGTTTATTATAAGGATATTACAAAGGATACAGATGAGGGATGCACAGGGCGAGGTTTGGGGAAAGAGGCGTGGAGCTTCCATGCCCTGCTAGGGAGAGTCACCCTCCAGGAACCTCCACGTGTCAGCTCTCCGGAAGCTCTCTGAACCCTGTCCTTTTGGGTTTTTATGAAAGCTTCATTACGTAGGCATGACTGAAGCACGGAGAAAAAGGGTATGACCTAATGCTAATAGACTGAGCGGGAAACGCAGCAAAGCCGGTCTGTTCAGATTCCTCATGGCCTCTCTGCGCAGCATTCCTTCCTCCTAGGTATGAGGCAGGAGGACCCCTCCTGAGATGGGGATCTTATCACCTACAGTCAGACAAGGTAGGTGAGAGAAT
The DNA here is from genome assembly GCF_027409185.1 of Cynocephalus volans. Lineage (NCBI taxonomy): Eukaryota > Metazoa > Chordata > Mammalia > Dermoptera > Cynocephalidae > Cynocephalus > Cynocephalus volans. The sequence continues at coordinate 70,432,251 of NC_084466.1, forward strand.
TCCTTTATGGCCAGCTCCAAGACAGAAAGGCAAGAGAAGATTAGAGTCCTGCCTTGGGGAGCCAAGACCACAGACGAAAACATATATATATCTCATAATACCACAATGTTTTTCTTTCCATATGAATTCACTACTTTTTTTAAAAAAATTTTTTTCTTTTTGGCGGCTGGCTGGTATGGGGTTCCGAACCCTTACCTTGGTGTTACCAGGTGGCCCTCTGTGAATTCACACCTTCAGGCAGACTGATCTACTCATTGTTTCCCAGCCTTGCCACACACATTCCTGCTATGTTTCCCTTATCAAGCAGTTTCCCTTACTTGGAATATGCTTTTTTCTATTGTTCTACTTATCTAAACCTAACCTTTATCGAAGATCTGGTTAATGCTCTGCCTCCTTTGTGAAGCCAACCTAAACCATACCACAATGAACTTCAGAACACCTCGATCCCTTCTTGTCTACACTCTTGCTTGGCATTTAACTGATGCCAAGGCACTGTTACAAACCCTTTTGTGTACACGTCCCACCTCCCCTTTGGAGGGCAGTCATCATACCTTGTGTATCTTTCTATTCACTAGATTGAGCATAGCATCTGACTCATAATGGGTGCTCCTTAAATCTAAGATATGGATGAAAAGATGGACATTGTCTATATTCTGTATTTGCCAAATCTTTTCTGTTCTTGCACATTCCGTCATGCAGATTTTGAATTCTATTTATTTCTATGACATCTAAAATTTCAATGATGGATGTTGTCAGGTTCAAAGTTATCTCCTGGGGCGATGTCTATTTAAAACTGGGAGTCTCAAGCTCATGCCTTCAGGGTCAGGCAAGTAACTAAGTTGGCCTGTACCCACCCAGCTCCACATTCTTGCCACAAGGAGACACCAGGAAGGCTGAACCAAGCCTGTCTGTGGCCACATCTGGCTGGTGAGCTGATAGGTTGCAGCCTCTGCTTAGAGCACGCAGGGCTGACCAGGTTCACGCCTCTACAGTGTATATTGCTAAGGCTCCAACTCCATCAGCTTTCCTTGGTCTTCTAAATCACTGCTATGGCGGTTTGTTTTCCGGTTAAGTCTCTTTTACCACCTTGATCCAAATGCAAATGCCTGGCTGGACCCAAGTGCAAAGAACTGTCTCCAGGTTTACCCTAACTAACCTAGGTCAGCCTCTTTGCACAGAGCCCCATTCTCAAAGATCAACAAAAGCTCACCAGGCAAAGCTTTTTGTTGCCTTCCCTCTCTGTGATTGATAGCCAAAGATGCTCCGGCTAGTTCCAACTCTCTGCTGCCGCCAACAGGCCTTTGACCTCATTGCTTTGGCCATTAAGCCTGGTTAACTCTGGGTTTCAGAAGTGACAAAGAAGGTCTTGCCATCTGACACTGATCATGTGTTTTGTGACAAGTATTTTGTGGGTTTGGTCAGTAATTTTTGTTCTGGTTGTGTGCGGGAGGTGCTTTTCTTTTTTAATAATTGTAAGTACATTCTGGTCTTTCTTCCATATATATCCACCATCTTTCTTCTGCTTAAAATAGCAATGCTATGAAGTAGGGAAGTCAGCTATTTCGGTAAAGAAAGAATGGTTAAGTAAAAGAATGTGACATTTGGAGTAAGACAGATCTGGGTTTTAATCCATCTCTATTAATTACTGGCTTAATGAACTTGGGCAATAGTTTTCTGTCCCCCCTGCCCCCCTCAAAAGTGCATCCTATAATAATATGCAAGCCACACTGCAGAGGGTGTCCAATCCTGGTTTTCTTTTCCTCCCTCATGAACTATTTTCACTTTGAGGATGGTAGCCACAGTGCCAGCTTTCTTGCATGGGAGACATTTGTGATCTACTTCTCTACCTCTCCCCTCCCCTCTTCCCTATTCCTCAGTCTGTGGTCTCTTAGACTCAGGAGAGAGAATACATGTTGGGCAGATGTTTAGTCAGCAAGCCAAGCAGTCACTTTCTCCCAGAGCTGACTAAAGGGGTCTCACTTGGCTTGCAAGCTCGGGTAGCCTCCGTAGACTGTGAGCCACAACCCTCGTGCAATGTTAGTTATATGAAACCTAGGCAGCCTGCTACATCCTGTTAAATAACACTGGGTCTGGGAGGGGCTCCTGGAAAACTAGGTTCTAGTCTGTAAACATAATAGCTAAGTATGATTCTTCTAGTAACGTCATAGTACAGAGAAGGACCTAATCTATATTACCATTTGTTGAATTCTTACTATGTTTCAGACATTTTACACATTATATCATGCAATCATCAGGAAAGCCTTGTGTGTTAAGCTATCATTCCCATTTTACAGATGAGGCAACTGAGGCTCAGAGAGGTTGCAGTAACTTACTCAAGGGCATCTAGCTAGTAGAGGTCAAAGCTGGGATTTGAACCAACTTCTGACTGGACACAAGTTTGTGCTGGTGTGGGTTGTTCCACTGCCTCTAAAAAGCATGGGATTCAGAGAGCCAGCCTGTGGGGAGGGCAGCCTGCAGGGAGATAGATCTTCATTCTGCTTCACATGTAGCCACAGGTATTTGGCATCTCTCATTGCCCTATGGGGGCTTGTAAAGGGTAAGCTGAAGGCCAGTTTTAACTACGACACCATAAAATAACAATATCAGATCATAGCCTCTTGTCTGTTTCAGCTCCAGTGTTGATTGATAGCTTACATTTTTAAAGATTGCATTGGTAATTCATGCTTTATTACTCCTGAATTAGCGTAATGCTTCAAATCATCTTGTTGTAATTCGGCATAATTATCTATAATTAAAAATAAATTCCTGTAGGGTGAGAATATTAATTCCTATCCAAGTCTCTTTATTTCAGTTGTGCCTATCAACCATTACCCAGCTCTTCTTACCCAACAACTCTGAGCACTTGTCGTGAAGCTAACTTTGCTCTGTCCTCTGTGTTTATACTTTTGGTTCCACTGTGTATTCTCTTTTTGGGATCAGCATTCTTCCAAGTATTTTGCCTTGGATGATGGTCTTAAAGGTATTGGCCTTTGTTTGGTTGGGTGGTTTAATTCCCTGTGAGATTCTGATGAAAGCTATGAAGCATACTCTAGGACAAATATCACAGAGGCACCTGTGTACAGAGTGTAGATGGAATTTCAGGAGAATCAAACAGCCACTAGGACTGAGCTTATCCAAGTGTGGTCCCCTGACCAGCAGCATCAGCATTGCTGGGGTGTATTAGAAAAGCAAATCCTTTGGCCCCACTGAATCAGAAACTTCTGGGGTGAGGACGAGTAATCTGGGCTTTAACAAGGCCTCCAGGGGATTCTGATGCATACAAGTTTGAGAATCCTACGCCAGGAGGAGTTAAGAACCCTGCCCTGGCAGGATGTCATTGAACATGCTGCAATAAATATCACCACTTCCAAGAGCAGAAAGGGTAATGGATCCTTGCAAGCACTGAACTTGTTACCTTCACCAGATGTTAGCACCTGCTTCATGTTTCAGACGAAGGATCCATTGGCTCCCATGGGAGCAAGGAGGAGGCCGGTGTCACTATCTTCTTCTGGTGTGAGTGGAGAACCAGCTCGAAACACCCCAGGGAAATGCTCCCAGGTGTCTGGGAACATTACAGAAGATTCAGGGGGTGATAGAAATGGGCGGGTCCTCTCACTGTGAACTTCAATGGTTCTCCCCCCATCTGTCCTTGCCTAAGAGTCGACCTTCCACTGAGGCAAGGATGCTCTCTGGAGAACACAATTTGGTGCTTAGTGTTTCAAGAAGTCAACTTTTGGAATCAATCTCTAAATTTTTCCATGTAGGAAGTTTTGTTTCTTGGCCAGAGAACTCTGCCATTAGAGCAGATATTTTAACTCTTGTTTCTATGCTTAATTTTTATTATGTAAGAAACAATTACTTAGATTCATAAAGAAGTTATCACCTAAGGCCTGAAATCTCTCTTGAGTAAATGTTTTGCTGCAATTATTATTGCCCTAATTAACCATAATCATTTGCCCTTCAAGAGGGCAGAGACCTGATCTACTTGCTTGTAGTGAGTGCTCAAAAATTTTGGGTTAAATAAGTATGTTTATTATCTCATTGAATTTTCAAAACAGTGCACAGAAATCTGAGAATTATTAGGGGGCCCCGTTCCTTCCCTCCCTGCATTTCTATTTTAACCATAAAGTGAAAATATCTGCCCTTTTGTTTCATCCTTCACTAAAAGGAGGAGTGCCTGAATTCATCTGGCAAGTTTGTGAAAAGGAGCTCTTGTTCCACACATCTGCCTGGACACCGCCTGCTTGTTGTCAAGGCTTGCTGGGTAAGGGGACGTGGACAATGATTCCAGTTTGGCTAATAATGATGAGGACGGATTTGCCTATATTCAGGGTGAAATATTTGGAAGCCCACTTGGTGATGGGACTAGCCCACATCCGCCAGTCCAGCTTTATCTATCAGTCTTATATTTTGATTTCCTTCTCTCTGACCTTTTCATTTTCTCGATGGGTTCAGTTCTTTGATGCTGTGAGGTGAGTGTTATTTAGGACCCTAACAAAAATTGCAGTCTTTTTAGATTTTTCCTTTCCCTGTTATAATTCATGATCCCTGAGCTGACTAGGTCTGAACACTTTTTCTGTTTTCTACAAGTCCTGGTGGAAATCTTACTGAATTTCTTTTTTTCTCTGAAACTCCTTCCTTATTCAAGCACTAGTTGTTCTAGAAGTTTCAATCACTTCCTAATGGCATCCCCAGAGTCACTGACTAGAGAAGAATCTCTCACGTCCCCTAGCTGCCTGTCTCGCCCGGGCTTCTAGTAGGAAAGCTGCTGGAGTGGACCACGTTCCTGCCCACCACACAGTCTCCCTGCCCACTGCACCTGATTAGACCTGGGGAGGGGCACTTGGCCCATGAGCAGAGACTCAAGGGAATCGAATCTCTACCTGGTTTGCAGCCTATGAGGCAGCCTGGCACAAAAGCCGTGTTCAAATAAGGTCAGAAAATGATTAGCTAGGCCAAACAGAATTCATCTTTGAGGGAATTGAATTGGAGATGTGGGAAATCACCTTCTAATGGAGAAGAAGAGCCCAAGGAGGAAAGTATAAGGATGCTGGAATCTGACAGTGACTGAGGCTTGTTAAAGAAGGGACACCAGAGAGAAACCACTGAGACGCTGCTGAGGTTGCTGGATGGATAATTAGGTTGCTAGAACTGCCGCGGATCCTAAGTATGCTCATGTCCCAACTCCAGCACTTTTGGGAATCTGGATATGTCCTTTTTGGGGGTTTTTTTTGCAGTCAACAAAGCCCAACAAAGATTCTCACAAACCAGGATGCTTCTTTTGTCTCGCCTGAATTCCCTTTTGGCTTCTCCAGTTCCCTTAAGGAAACTTCTGTATGGTATTCCTCAGCACAACCCACAGCATATCTCTATTCCATACCAAGAAATTCCATCCGACCTCATACATGGCCCCAGAGTCCCAAGAAATCGATGTGGTAGAACAGAGGAAGCATATGGAACAGACATGGGAACACAGTGTGCAGGCCAGTCTTAACCCTCTGCTGCTCCTGGTTTGACTCACGTATTTGCAAGAACATATTTTTGAATTATTTCTAATGTTTGAAAAAGAGACTCCCCCCCCCCAAAATCCAGATTTCTGGATTCTCTTGAAGCTCTGAACACCTGACAGCACTGGGGCTCCTTTCCCCTGGGAGCAGTCATCAGTCAGAGCTGAGCAGAGGCCAGCTGGTCTCCTTCAGTGGAGCACGTCTTTACCTCTACTTCCTCCCTGTCCTGCCTTGGTCACTAATGTTGCCTGTTTGCCCCATGCTGTCATTTGGCTTTGCACTCACAGAGACAGATTGAGGGAGCAGACACATGAGGAAGAGGCTGTTTCTTAAGCCAGAGCTAGAAAGAGTGTGCAGGAAGAGATGCGAAGGTTGGGAACTGGCCATGTCGCTGTACTTGATTAGGAGGGATCACTAAAGGTTTCCATGAGTCCAAAAGTCAGATGGCAAAGGGTGAAGAAGTCACTGATAGTCACATTGTGTATTAGAAATTCAAAGAACTGAGTCAGGAAATGCAGAAGAGAGATACAACACTTTCGGAGATGTAAAATAGTGACCATTGATAATGTCTTCAGAATTACAGAGACCTATGAAAGAAGGTTAATGAAGAGTATTAAGCTTATGATATGAGGGGAAAATAGGTATTGTTCAAAAGGGAGGTGGCATATCTATGACAAAGTACATAAGGTGGGTTGGAGAGTTCTGATTACACATGGGGAACGTTAGTTTTCCAGAGCTAGAGAGAACTCATCTGTCTCCTCTGAGATTTGTAAACCCCTGTGGCATTTTGTCCAAGTTTTAATTTTCCTTTCAGAATGGAAGGAATCTGAAAAAGTTTGGACTCAAAAACGATAGTGGCAACTTCTTTTTTAAAAATGTCCCACGATAGTTTTTCATCGAATATTATCCTGTGGCACTGTTTCCTGTTCTCAGTGCCCTTAGGAATATTGCATATAAAATAACCACCTCAAATTTAGAAATTTGATTTACAGAAAATACAGTGTAATAGCCAGTAAACATTAATTGTGTAGTCTGCCTATAATCACCGAGAATGACGACTTCAGTTTATAAAAGCCTTGGGTCTCAACCCACAACTGCTGACGCCTTCCCCCATTGGACACCTCGAGATAGACTCGGCTCATGCCCTGCTTCCTCGCCTTCCTGGGAGCCTCACTAAACGCACCCACTTCTGTCTCCCTCACACTCCCAGACTAGAAATACTTGCTCTGGAGTAAATACGTGACTATTCCTCAGGGCTAGCTCTTCTCACATAGCCACGGCCAGCACTTGAAGGAAGCCAGGGATTCTTTCAGGTTCACTCACTTGAAATGCCACATCTACTTTCTTCTGTGACCTCAAGCTCCTCACTTCCTGCTTTTCGGAAATCCGTAAACTATGTGGCAATTTTTGCCTCCCCGGCTTCATTTCTACCTGAAGCAGCCACATGCCTGAACTCCTGTCTGAGTTCGGCAAGGGAAGAGGACTTGGCTCCTTTCGCTGGTGGCTGCCATCTACTCCTCGACTCTGGTATTTCCCCCGTCCCTTTTTCCTAGTTAGCTGCTTCTCCCAGCATAAGCTCCTTTCCCTACAGCAACTCCCACAATGCCCGGCTGTGGAGTTTCTCTGTTTACAGTTTACTATGGGGTTCATAATATTTATTTAATGGGGGAGGTTTCAATTACACCTTAGCTGGCTCATCCTCTTTAATTCATACTCCCACGACCTGCTCTCATTACCTATTACTTCTAAATATTAGTCACCTACGTGGAGGGAAGACAGTAAAAAGATCCTTCTGGGCTGGTCTGATTGTATGGTTCTTTTCAAATAACCACTAATCATCTGAAAGAAAAATCAAGGGCCGAGCCCCGTGGCGCACTTGGTAGAGTGCTGCGCTGGGAGCGCGGCGACGCTCCCGCCGCGGGTTCGGATCCTATATAGGACTGACCCGTGCACTCACTGGCTGAGTGCCGGTCACGAAAAAAACGACAAAAAAAAAAAAAAAAAAAAAGAAAGAAAAATCAAAGTCTGAGGGTAGTAAGAGATTTGAAGTATTCACAGCATCAACATTGTTTGAGGCTGGAAAGATCTTGGAGAGAATTTAATGTAAATTCGTACTTTGCAGATGAGGACTGGGGAGAAACGACTTAGTATCGTTTTATTAGCTAATGAAAGATCTCCTGTCTTCCTAGGCAAGACCTTGTGCACGAACACTTGTGTTCTGGTTTTGGTTTCTGCTTTGATAACATAGCCATAACTATGTAGTCAGATCTACATATAATGTGGTTATGTGTGTGTGTTTGTGTGTGTGTGTGTGTGTGTGTGTGTGTGTATACAAACACACGTATCTGAAGAATGGTTCCCAAACTTGTCAGAACCATCAGAGTCATCTGAGATGCCCTTTAAAAAAGACAGTAGCATGGGCTCCTATCAGACGTTCTGAAACAGAATCTCTAAGGCTGTGCCCAGGAGCCCAGGTCCGGCTTTGGGGATGCTGCTTTGTATACCTCTCCTGCCCTCCACCCCCTCTTTTTCTCCCACACATACTGCATTTTCAAAGATTGGTCCCAGTATTCATAATGCTATTACAAGTGTGAAAAGGACCCTGGTGGGTTTAGTATGTTCTCATGGTAGAAACCTGAAACATGAAGAAACAGGTGTGCATGTGGCAGCCCGCGGCCATGAGCACAAGGCCCTGTGTCCTTAAGCAGAGCTCAGAGAGCCAGTAACTGGCTCTGTTTGTGTGTCTATGTGGAGGAGGAGACCGGCTCGTGAGCACTACCTGCAGCCCGTGGCTGATGCCTGGGGAAGCTGCCGCATGAGTCAGGCCCACAGAGCCTTGTGGATTGGAGTCCTTGACAGCTCAGCAATGATTCAGGGGCACAGCTGAGACCTCAGTGTGCTAGGTTAAGTGAGTGAGCCACTCTTCCTGGCGTGGTGTTGGCCCTGTCTTGATGGTAGAGAGTTACCCTCACTTGAACAACCACGTTCAATCACCACCACCAGCAAAATAGATGGAGATGAGGCTGTTTTCTCCTGGAATCTGCTCTGGTGTGGGAGTGCAAGGAGAGCCATAGTGTTCTGGGCTCAAATGGGCAGAACGAGCAGCTCGCAGTGATATACATATTCACTAAAGCTTTAGCTTCATCCATTAGCTGGCTGTACTCAAGGGTGGTTATCCATCAGGCAGATACACAAGCTGGAGGATCTAAATTCCCAGAAATAGTTAGGGATGGACAAGTCCCCTCTGATGCAGGACTCGGGGCAGTCCTATGTGAAAGAAATGAGATTGACCAGTGACGTGAGTGCTTTCTCCAGCCCCACTGTGGACAGTGAACATACCTGCATCAGTTCAGGCACTCCTTGATCCTTCTGAGGGTGAGATACTGGCTGTTTCACCCTGCAGATGCCCTGGGAGTGGTAGAGCTCATAAATATTCACTCTCTTCTGATTTTATGGCTCTGATTGCACTCAAAGCCTTGCTGGCTGGCAGGACAACCAGAGGCTGAGGAATGATAGAAGAAAATGTGTCACTTGGATTTTTCGGCATCATTTTCTCTCAGAGTTGGGAGAGTGCCTCTGCTACCACACACCTATGAATCATTTAGAAACCAAGAGCCACAGAGCAGAGGGTAGACTCCTTGCATAACAAAAAGCTTTCCTGGAGGCCAACGGGCTGATGCAGCCAGACCCACTGTCTCCTTCCAGGTAGACAGGAGAGTGCAACATGCATGATCTGCAAGTGTTTTCATTTGTTTGTTTTTATCCTGGATCCTTCAGGCATTCTTGATGAAGAGCCAGTCTTGAGAGAGGGGTTTCTTGACCAAGTGTCTGGTCGATATTAAAGGGGCCTAATGGGGCAAATAAGTTGAGCCCCATAGTGGAACTACAACTACCAGTAAGTGGCATGACCCCTCAGCAGCACTATCTGGCAGTTTCTCTACTACCCAGGCACAGGTGGGAGTGCTGGGTGTGGGCACTGTGAGTTACAAGGAACCCATGATGACCAGGTCACAAAATGAGAGGGGCTGGTATTATTACAAGAAGCTAGGTGCCATGAAGGAGGTTCTCTCCTAAGAAACCACAGTATGATTGGGCCACACAGAGATGAGAACTGGAGGCAGTATGGCTCTAAGGACCAAGGCACTTTGCATGGTGGGTCCTTGTGCTCTGCCATGGAAGTGGCTTGGCCAACTTTGGTCCCTGCTGTTCTTGATGTGTGTGCCTCAGCATTTACTCCCACACCCTCGACAAAGTACCTTCTCTACTTGACATCTGCTTAATCCTGGTTTCTATTTTGTTACAAGTTTGGCTTGCTTTTAACATCAGCTGACTCAAGGTTACTTGTGGCCTTACCTAGGGCACCCTTTCAACCTCAGCCGCCATGGCTAACAGCCAGAGACTCTGTGTATCTCCCAATTCAAAGTCCTGTGAGTAAGGACATGATTGGCCCAGTGGATCCCTGTTTGGGCTCAGCTCTTTATGATAGGTCACATGATAAGACAGGATAGGCAGCCCTTGAAACAGGTGTCTACTTCCAGTCCAATCAGATGAGGACAGAGATATTCGGGACATATGTAGGGCTGCTCCTTCAGCAGGGGCTCTGGGTAGGACTGTGGCCCTCAGAAAGGGCTGTGGACGTGATCTAACCACATTTTACTCCAAGAAACAAAGAGTTAAACACTTCTATGAAAGGGAAAAGCAACACTTCTAATTATAGACAAAGGTCATAAATTTGGATATTGTCACTAAGTACGTAAAATATGGAGAAAATTTCAAGTGGTCTTGATAAACTATTCACAGGATAACATAATGTTGCTAGAACCAATAATCAATTAGTTAATTAATAAATAAAGCCACTAGTAAATTCAGGGTAAAGCAAATTATACACAGATGCAAGGACGGTGGGGAAGGGGAGAGATAAGGGTAATAGAGGCTTGGAAATCCAAGCACAAATGAAATATACAGATTGGGGGTCATGGCGGACCACAAGCACTGCAGAATCTGAGCAGATAAAGTATGCACCGTAATGCTGAGTCAGAACGTGATGTGTAGGAGCCAGAAGAATTTCTCGTCTTCTCAGCATTGGTTAAATTCTTATTGCATTTAGTTTTGTTTCCATATTTAAAAAGAAAAAGATACTGAGGAGATTGGGGGATGTGGGGTGACAGGAAAGAAATCAAAGGGATATAAAATAATAGTTGGATTCCTTCAGTCTGGGAATTAAAAAAGAAGAGAACAGGCTAAGGGTTGACTTTTAAAATTAAGCTTCAAAATCCAAGGCAGCAGATGGGTGGACTACCTTTTATTCCAATGCTACAACTAAAATCAGAGAGAAAAATGGGTAGGCAGAAACTATTGGCCAGTTGATTGCCAAGCAACCGATCGAACTGCAAAGGGACAAGCCAATTCACTTTTCTTAACAACAAAATAATTGGACTATGTCTGAACTGTGTGAAATTATCTCCATTTTAAAAACACCAAATGAGTTTGATTATTCAGTAATCAATTCACTCCTGAGCACTAGCTTGTTAAATCGGCCAAAATAGCTGATTTGATTCCAAAAATGTCAATTCGGTAGCACCATATAAGCACAGCTTCAGGCACTGTATGAGCATGAGTTCTAGAAACAGAGGTTTAATCACTTGTTTTACCCAAAGAGACAGCTGACATAAGCCGAGTCATGACATTCACTCAGAAAGTGGCGTGGCAGTGACATGGATGATAGTCTGCTTTACCTCCCTCATTGAACTACAAGAGATATAGCCATTCATTCAAAAATACGCTGCAATGCAATTGTGACACTAACTACCCTGGGTGAGCAGAGACTTCACAGGTTGAGGGCCGTACTCCACAAGAGTCCCCTCACTTCAGACACCAGCCACAAATTCCAGGGTCTTCAGGCCACGCATACTTCCAATTAACGGACTACAAATTCAGGGATTCTCGCTACCTGCTCAGGTTCAATAGTTTTCTAGAATAACTCATAGAACTCAGGGAAACCCCATACTTATGATTACAGTTTTATTATAAAGGAGTCAAATCAGGACCAGCCAAAAGGAAGTGACTAGGGTGAGCCCTGAGAGGGTCTCAAGTGCAGAGCTTCTGTGTTCTCTCCCCATGGAACTAGGATATGTCACCTTGATGTGTTCACCATCCAGGAAGGTCACCCAAGCCTCAGTGTCCAGAGCTTTTATTGAGGTTTCATTGTGTAGGCATGATTGATTGAATCATTGGCCACATGTTTGAACACAGTCTCCAGCTCCCCTCCTGGAAGGCTGGGCTAATATCACATGTCTCAAAGCCCCAAATCTCTAATCACAGGGCTGTTCTTCTGGCACGGCCAGCCTCCATCCTGAAGCAATCTAGGGGCCCAGCATGAGTGACCTTATTAGCATAAACTCAGGTGGGGTCCCAGGGGCCACTGTCTTCTGATGAGGCTGGGGGCTCCCAAATTGCTGCAGTTGCTGCTGCCACTTCTCATGGGGAGAAACACAAAGTGTAGGTGGCATTCCTGCTTCCTAAGCTGCCTCCAGGTGGCTTGCCCTTCCCCACCCTCCTTCCCCTTCTCCTTTCAGACTCTTCCCCCAGCTCTAACTTCAGGCCCCCACAGCTCCATGATGGGGAAGTTGCTCTTTCTTCCTTTCCTGCCTTGCACTTTGTTTCAGTTTATCTGTGTCCCAGGATAATGACAGTGGAATATGTATCCCAAACCCTCCACCCCGAGTCCCTAAAAGAAGCAGTTTGTCATCGGTGCATTTCCCAAGGTCTGGATTGGGCTGCTTCCACGGTGCGTACCTTTGCCCTTTTCCTCAACATCATCCACAGTAACCAAGAGCAGAGGCCTGTAAGTGCCTGTATGAAGCAGCCTTCTGTGTACCAACCTAGAGAGCAAAACCAAGCTCTGGGGAGGGAGTAGACCTAGCAGGCAGGATGTGAGCAGGGAGGAAGGATGGGGAGCACAGGCCTTCCTGCAGATGTGGCTGTCAGCCAGAACCGGCCAAGCATGGCCTCCCGGGGAGCCCAGGCTGCTGGGGCAGTCAAGGCCAACGGCCTGAAAACAGAATTATAAAGGAAGGATGGCAGCAAGAGTGACAGTGCTGGCTGCTGCCCTCTCCCCTCTCCAGGCCAGGGCTGCTCTGTGGGTGGCCCTATGGGACACACACACTCCAGTTGTTGCTGTTGTGGGCAGGTCGTCATGGAGACACAGGCCACTTTTGGTTCTCCTCTTAGCTCCCTGACATGTAGTCTAGAGGGGTGGTTTGGCATCAGGTAGACTTGGGTTCAAATCCTGGCTCTGCCAATTGAGAGCTGTGTGATGCTGGGCTGATTGCCTGGCCTCTCTGAGCCCTGTTTACTGTGTGGACAAGGAAATCCTAAGATCTTCCTCATGTTGTTGTTGTGAGGATTAAATGAGATAACATCCATAAGGCTCCCATGTTACCTGGCACAGCAAGAGCATTTTCCTTCCTCCTCCCTCATCATCAGGCCCCTAGAACCTCTACTCCTTCTGGGCCCAGCATCTTGCATCTGTGCATGGCTGCAGGGCCTGCTCCATTTCTTACTGGGCTGTGACCACTCAGGACCCCCCATGGTGCACCAGAGTCAGCACCTCACAGTGAGCAGTGCTCAGTAGAGCCTATCCCTCTCCCCGCTCTCCTCCCAGCCAACTCGGCTCGTCATGACCGGAGGTTGTCATTTACGTGCTGTGATTTCAGCAACAGGAGCAAGGCCTTTTTTTTTTTTTTTTTTTCCTCCATCCCCCTCTCCCAAAACAGAAACAAAATCTTTCTTCAACAGTGCCTGGTAAAATTCATCTATTGGCATTTTATTATTTTGCTTTATGGCTTTTCCATGGTTAAAATGCAAATTTTCTTAGAAGTCATTATATGTTAAGCCTGACATTTGTGTATCAGTATGAACAAGCAATCACATTCTGTCTTCCAAAGTCCACGTGGGGAGGGCCTGACAAGGATGGAGAGGGGCACAGGCTCCACTTCCACCTCCTCGCACTTACACTCTTGCTCACGATTTCGCTTTGAGCCTGTCTCAGCCGAGGGTACAAAACCAATTTCTCATCAAATCCACAGAACTTGTATTGTCAGCCTTGGTGTTTTCTTCTCCTGTCTCCCCGACTTTGTTTGCCTGGCTCTGTACTCCACTACTGCAGGAAGGCAAGATTTAATGCTTGTTGAGAGCCTACCGTGTGGCTGGCTGGGGATGACACATGTCATCGCATTTAAACCACACTGCTATTCTGGCACCAGGGATTATCAATTTGCTTTATGAGAAGAAGAAACAAATAACAGAAGAGTTAGGAAATCCCCAGAGACACCAAACCCGCGGGTTGTTCCCCTGGAATTTGGATCTAGGTCTGTCTCGCTCTGAAGTTTTCCTAAGGCAGTGTTGGGTGTTTGTGCTTCTTCTGGCTCCAATTTTTCCCTTTCTATTTCTTGTTTATTAACTTTAATACATGAAGTTTTAAAAAAACGTTTCTAGAAAGATGATAATATATTTCAGACAAAAAATAACCCATCACAAAACCCTAGCATTTTATTATGAAAGTGTTTAAACGTCCACAAAAGGGAAAGAATCATATTACAGACCCCATAGTCATAGCTTGTTTTTACAGGTTAACCGGTAAATGCAGGTAACAAACAGGCAATAAGAAGATCTCTGGGAGAGGCACTAGGACAAGGTAGTTAATCTTGTATTCGCTCCCAAGCCTTTCAGCAATCCCGCTGCCACACCACTAGTCCTAGCTCAGGTTCCGTTATGTCATTCGTAAATAGCAATGATCACTAATCCTCACTGAGAGGTTGCTATGTGCCAGACATTGTGTTTTTGCTTTACAATTGATAGCTAATGTAATTCTCACAATTTCCCTATGGGGAGGACACAATTTCCACCATCCTATTTTGCAGAAGAGAATGCTGAGCACAGAGATGTTCATTTTTCGTCCAAGGCCACACAGCTAGTTAGTGTGTTAGAACCACTAGGGCAGAAACCCAAGTGACTAGGTTCCAGAGGCCACGCTTTACACCCTGAATTTGACTTTCTCCCTTCTTTCTCTGGCTAAATTTATAAAAGCACCATGTTCCCCATTTTTTGCCTGTCCACAGTGCCACACTAGTCTATTCTTGTTCCTTGTATCAAATGCAAACCATTTCGAATTGGCATTTGGAAATTCTGCAATGTTTGCCCCAAGTGCAGGGGACCAAGTCTTTGAGCTTTCAACCCAAGCATTGTTTGCCCTTCCCCCAACTACCTCTTGTACAGACGCTTTGCTAGGCAATCTGCAGAAACAGGGGCATCGACAGCCTCCCCATCTACACTCCACCTCACCCTTCCATTCCTATTTTTAAACAGGATTGAGACTCTACTTGTTTGTGAAGTTGCCAAATCAGTTCCAATTTACTAACCGAGAACAAGCAGGCAGACAAGCAAGCAGAGACTGAGCTGCAAAGCCCGAAGCACAGGTCAACAAATAGACAATAGGACAGGCATCTGGAGAGGCAGGAGAAGAAGCTAGGCTGACTGCTCGGCCCTAGCAGACCGAGTGCCAAGGAAGGGGTTAGGACACACACTGCCAACAGACAAGGACCTCAGCCCTTCTGGGTCCCTTTCCAGTGAAACTATGTCTTGTAACCACGTGATAATAGTTCAGCTTGCACGTGGTGTGGGAGACAAAAACCTGGCCCCAGAAAGCCAGTGTGCTGCCACATGGTCTGCCCCAAGAAGGAAAGGTCTGCAGCCAGAGGACGCCTTGCACCAGAAAAGAGGGAGAGAGAGAGAGCTGGAGTGACGTGGGAGCCTTCAGAGGAGTCTGGGGACACATGCTAACACCTCATCCCCACTGTCTCTCGACAGCTTGGCGAGGTGGCCTTTCTTATGCTGCTCATCCCCATAGGGCGGTGTCCTTCAACCAGTGCTCAAGAGCATGGCCTCAGACCAGACCACCTTTCCATCTGAGCCCTGCTCCTCACCAGCCAGGTGGCCTCAGGCACGTCCCATAATCTTTCCAGGCCTCAGTTTCCTCATCTCTGCTATGGAGACAATAACAGCCCTTATTTCGTAGGGTGGTTGTGAGGATGAAGAGTCAGTTTATATAAAATGCTCAGAACAGTACTCAGAACCTAGAAAGCACTGCACATGTAGTGCAAGGGGGCTGGCGTCAGGCTGCCAGGGTCCAAATCCTGCCTCTGCTGCTTGTCGCTGTGTGAACTTCAGCTAGAAACTCCAACCCTCTCAGACTCTACTTCTTCATTAGTATGAAGGGGTAATAATAGCCATAGCGTGGGGTTGTTGAGAGGTTTAAGTGAGTTAATATTATAAAGCATGCGGAACAAACAGCACTTGGCCCCCAGTGAGCACTCTGCCAAATTATTATTCCACTAAACAGCTTCTAACAACTCTTTTTGCCAGGTTGACGTTGTGCAAAGTGATCACCTGTAAAGGAGATAATGGGGTGACCCATGAAACCTGTGGTTTTGTTCCATGAAGAGATAATAAGAAATTTTGGCCAGAAAAGGACCACTTCTGCTTTCCACTTTCATGTATCAGACAAAGCGTATGAGTTGAATAGGAGGATAATCTGACTCTTAACCATATCACAGTGTTTCTTTTAAATGCTCTTCATCCAAGACCTTTCCTCAGCTACTTCTACTACCAGAGTCCAGGTCCCCTGACTTCTCCACACTGGTGATCCATCTATGTGACAGTCCTTTGTAAACCCCTTCAGGGTCCTGCCTCCTGCCTGAGTCTGTACGTTAGCCATAATTGTTTCACAAATTTATATGGCTCATAAAAAAGAACAGCATACTGAATGGAAAATTAAAGCAGAGATCAGCTAGTTTCATCACACCTTGCAAGGGTCCATTAACTCTTCCTTGTGATTTGATTCCACTACAGCTTTAGTAAAGGCAGCTACTATTTATATCTTATATTGTTTGGGGAATTTTCCTGATTTTCTCAGAGTCATGGGCATTCTGCAAGTGTGTTGTTAGCTTCTCCCCTTGCAGAACTACTAAAAGTGCATTAGGAACATGCACTTTTGGGATTTGCTTAACCAGTGGCCACAAGAGTCAGCATAGCATAGCACCTGGAGAAATGGAGAACGCAGAGTGGAGGAGGAGCTGGATGCTCCTGTTGGATCCTTTCTGCCTAGCACCCGATTGTATGGTGGGCTCCCCAGGCTGGCCTAGGGCTGGAGAGCTGCAGATAGAGATCAGTCAGATGGCAGGGGAGCAGGATCAGTGGATTTGGTGACAGACTGGTTCTAGGGAGAGAAGAGAAATTAAAAGAAGTTTTCTCTTTGAGCCTAGAATAAGATTGTTGTGATGGAAAGTTTGGGAAGAGTCAAGGACTTAAAAAGAAAACAAACATGAGTCCCATATTTATTGAGCACTGTGAGAGAAAAGTGTAAAGGATTCCAAGTATTTACATTCTTCCTGGAGAGAAAAGATACAAATATAGAAAAACCCGAATAACAAATGACCGACTGGGAGATCAGTCCAGGCCACGGAGAAGGATGCTTCATGACATTATAGAATCAGTTTTGGTGTGTAATTACTTTCCAAATGGCTTATGTAGAGACTAACTATTGGAAGGTTGCTTCTGGCTGGACAAGGGGAGGAGGGAGTAGGCTGAAGATGAGAAGCACTATCTGAGTGGCTCTTGAAGTGCTGGGAGGAAATGACAAGGTGGAGAAGACAGGCAGGATGGCCCCAGCAAGAATGCCAAGGCTGAAAGGCCTGGGTAGGGGGAGCGTTTGCAAGTGGAGACCTGGGGGCGAGTAGTTGTACACACAGCTGAAGACACACATCAACCTAAGGGGCGCTCCTAGCTATGCACATTTCGGCATGTTACCCATCCTCTTTCTGACTCAGTTTCCTTGTGTGCAAGCGAGAACAATGATAGTACCTACCGGATAGGGTTTCTGTGAGGACTGCACAATACAATGCATCTGAAGAGATTATCCTAGTATCTGGCATGTAGTCAACACTCACTGAATACTAGCAACGATGGTGACGACGACCGTGACGATGACCATCAGTGTTCAATGTTATTGGAAGTACCGTGGAAGACAAGACATGGTGAGCAAGGAGGCTGGACGTAGGTGGTGATAAAAAGCCTTACCGTTAGGGCCAGCCCATGGCTCACTTGGGAGAGTGCAGTGCTGATAACACCAAGGCCATGGGTTCGGATCCTATATAGGGATGGCCGGTTCGCTCACTGGTATTTTTCCTCCCTCATTTCATGAGTTGATTATGGGAGGAGAAATGTAGGTTGTATGCACTTGGGGATGGAGCTTTGCCACGTAAGCTCAATGAAAGTCCGGGAATGCAAGGCAATTGGGATGCTGGCAGGATGGTGCTTTCAAGGAGCAGCCTGAAAATAGACTTAGGAAGCTAGCGATAGTCCTGTCTCTTTGTTTATCCCAAAAAGACTCAAGGGAAAGAAATTACCCCAGAAGAAATTATGCGTGTCTTATAATCATTATTGTTAAATGGATGAGGCCCCATTTTCATTTTTGCTCCAATTTACAATAATGAAAAATAATATATTTAACTTTAAATGTCTCTTTCTCCTTGTTCTGGGGTGTGTATCAGCTTAAAGTTTTGGAAACTCCAGAATTGTTAGACGAGCTCCCGTAGCAATCAGGCATTTCCCTGTGACCTGGGCATGGGGAGAGGGACAGTATGGACCTCATGCACTGTTAGCAAGGCAGGAGCAAACATTTACCCAGACCTACTGCGGGCAAGCTGTCCAACCCGAGAGAGAAATGACATTCTTTTGACCAGGAAGTCACTTCACAAACAAGCATCTGAAACATTTGGTGGAAAACGAACCCAGATACCACTCAGCACAGGAGTAGGGCAGGAGAGATGAAGAGATTGTTGAAAAGAAATAGGCTGTGGTCTAGCAGAAGTTCATTGGCTGGATGGAAAAATTTAAAACCTGGTTAATAAGGTGGTAGGGCTGCCCTAATTTAATCAGCAGAATCATCTTTCCTGGTTGGTGGTGGTGGTGTGGCACACGAGCGATAATTATTTCCTTTGAGTAGAGACGGTAGTAGAGACGCGCCACTCTAGATGCACCACGGCCACTGCCTCAGGGGGCCAGGAGCTCAGAGAAGGCACATTCTGATTCCTCTGGCAGATATTGTAGAAAGGCCTCTCGTACTGTCAGCTGCAAAATACAAAGCTCCATTGAGAGGGACTGTCCCATTTAGTAGCCCGCAGACACATGCAGACAGCGTGGGTATCTATTGTCCTGACTCTGGACAATAGATAATTGAACTAAAGGTCACATAAATATATCACGAAAAGTGATACTGCTATTTGTGGGGCAGATTATAGTTTACAAAGGAATTTCTCATGTCATATTTGAGCTTCACAGAAACTCTTCATAGTAGGTTGTTATTCTGAGTAAAAGCAACTCCTTACCTGTTTTAGCCTGAAAATATACTTTTTCATTATGTTAATTTGATTGTATTTCTCTATTGCTTTCTCTGATACTCCTAAGTAATTTTTATTTCACTCACCTGCTTCTAAAACCTTCAGTAAGTTTTCAGAATTGAGCGCCATCTCCCATTCAATGCCCTCCTGGCGCAGGCTCGGACGGTTCTTCCAACAACACTCTCTCCTCGTGCTCGCCTCCCTGGAAACACATTTATCTTCCTTCGCTCTGTTCTCCCTAGTCCGCTCCTGTCCTTTTCCTCCTCTTGTCCTGCCTTCTGTGCTTTTTACAAGTCTCCATCCTAAATGTCAGCCAGCTTTTAAAGCCTTCACTTAGATATCAACTCCTTAATAAAATATTTCTTGCCAACACCCTCAAATTCGGGTGTGATCTTTTCCTTTTCAAGGTTCCCAGTGTATTTGATATCTTTGTTTCAGAAACTATGTCATAATGGTGTCAAGGACACTTACTGAAGTATCTTATTAGATTACAACTTCTTGAAGGCTATGGCTTTCCTTTTTAATTCCAAACCCAGGTCAAGCATCATCTCCGCTGTGAATTATTTTCCATGGGCACTTAATAATTTCCTTCTTTCCCTGCCATGTGCTTTTTACATACTTTAAACAGATGTGCTTTTCACATTGTATCGATATGGTTGGTTTTGATGCTTCTCTTCCCCATTAAGCTAAAAAGCACCTTGAAGGAACATAGAATGGTGGTCAAGAGGCCACACTACCTGGCTTTAGATCCCAGCTCTATTTACTAGTAGTGTGACCTTGAGCAAGTTACTTAACCTCTCTGTGCCTCAGTTTCTTTATCTCTAAATTGAAATAATAATAGTATCTCTCTCATAGAGTTGCTGTGAGGATTAAATGAGTTAACACATATAAAATGCTTATCAGATAGTAAGCAATTGTAATTATTATACTGTGTTGTCCTTTGTATTGTTACTAGTAAGACAGTGCTTACACTAAGCAGACATGTGGCAGATGTTCGTTGAATATATGAATGAATAAATTAGGGGAGGAGCATATAATGATTCCTTCTAATAGATTCTAACCTCAAAAAGAGGCTGTCCTCCACCCATAGTTTTCTCACAGCAAATTAATATGAGGTTTATAAAAGGCGATCAGTAAATATTTATGAAGTGGGCTTAGTAAGTATTAATACAGTAACTGGCAGATTAAGAACAATAAAAATAATAATTTTTGCAATGAATTAGGTTCATATCAAATAAATGGTCACACAGGATTTTACATTAAGGTTGTGAGACATATTTCGCTTTTGCTTTAAAGCTCCCCATTGGGAAGATTATTTAACATGCATGGTTGTTTTTAGCCAGACTCTAGCTCTTCAGTATCTTGGGGGAAATCCACCAGGTAGCCATCGACCAGGGGATGCCATCCCCGAGCGAATGAATGTCACAGGGGGGGACCAGGACCATACGACTGGAGCAGAATACTGACACTGAGATTCCGTGGTGGCCAAAGGGTGGAATGTGGACCCCGGACAGACCAGCCATTGGGAAAGGTGTAGAGAGCCATGCAGCAGCTCTGCACTAGAATGGGTAGCTACGGACTCTGAACCCAGAGGGAGTTCTCTCACCATACTCAGGTTTTGGCTGGGAAGAGTGAATTACCTGAGGATTTTGAAAAGGCAGATTAAAAAAATGAGAGAGAAAAAGAAAAAGCCCTTGTTGGCAGATGAATCAGGCAGGTATGGGGCTACTTCACAGTCCAGCAAACATGCACGCTCATGTCAGTGACCACGCGGCAAAAAAGCAGGGTCCTGTTTGTTCAGCTAGAAATGCTTACACTGGCTCCTTTCCCTCCCTCCTTGCTTTGTCACTCAACTTTCCTCACTCTGTGTTGAAGAGGGTTTTTTTTTCCTTTCCTTCAGCTTTTTAAAGTAACATCAGTGGAGCAGCTAATGAGGCGGTGGAAAGCAAGCTGGTCCGTTCAGGGTTGCTAATGACTCCATTCCCGGGAGCCTAATCAAAGATTTGTACATTTAATTGCTGTCAAGTCAGCTCCAACCACCTGCCATTTCTGCAGCACCTGAGCTCCCAGTTCGGTAGCCCCTGATTCTAAATGAATCCATCACCATTTCTAAAGGCCGGAAAGACAGGCTGCTGGGCAACCTTGGAACAGGTTTATCCAGGAAGGCAGAGACCAGCAGGCCTACCGAGAGGTGTCTCTTCCCTGCCGGGTCAGCATTGGAGGGAGACCTGCACTTTTCTAGATGTGACTTCTGCTGCTTCTAGGGGGAGAAAAGACAGGTGTGGTGAGGGTAGAGTGTGGAAAGGAAGAAGTGGGGGAGCAGGTGACATCTGACCACAGTCTTTTGAGCACAGTCATTTCCAACCCCAGCGCATGGTTGTGCCACGGATCAATGTTTGCTGAGGATCCTTTCCAATTAAAAGAATAATTATTTTATTTCTTTGCCAAATCCAGGTTGTAGTTGTCCTTTAGACTTTCTTTGAGATTTGGGGATGAGGAAACATAGTTAAGTTGGACCTGAGTTTAACCAAATGTTAACCAAATGGTAAAACAGACTAGCTACCTCATGGTGTACAAATGAGTTAGGTACAAAAAAAAAAAAAAAAAAAGACGTTTAACCATTGTTCTAATTCTAACTTTATTCTTTTTATCTGTAATAGGTACATCAGGTGACCTACTATATCTGATCTTTGGAGATCAGTCTCTAGAGCAGCAGTTCTCAAACTGGACTGTGCATCAGAATTACAGATTTTTTAAAACACAATTTGCTGGGCTCCAACCTCAGGGTTCCTGATTCTTTAGGTGTGAGGTGGGGGCTGATGATTTATATGTCGAACAAGTTCCCTGGGTGGTACCAATCCTACCCATCTAGACGGAAAGGTCTTAAAGCCTCTTGGAAACATTCACCTTGCTCACTGTTTATAGGTAGATGAGATTATCATCTACCAAGAACTCAATCAGCTGTGTCTGCCTGTTAGTGGCTGAGTTGGCCATGGGAAGGAGGCACTGACCCTGAGTTCTTATGTGGGAACAGAAGGGATGGCTTTTTTCACCTTCCTGTCCCAGGCCCATATGTCATGTGTAAAGGAAGGAGACATAACAGGCTGAGTAAGTGGTTGGGCAGGAAGGGTGCTTTGACCTAGACAAATAGCCACTTCCGCCCCCAAATTCCTTTGGTCAGAATGTATCTGGGATTTCATTTTCCCCCAGGGTGACCAACCATCCGGTTTGCCCAGGACTGAGGGGTTTCCCGGGACACCCAGTGCTATAAAACTGAGAGTCCTTCAAACAGAGGAACTGTTCACTCATCTCCCCTTTAGTTAGCAGAAACTGCATCATGAAGGGCATATTGTTTGTTAATTTCAATAATGTAAAGATAAATATTGTCACATGCCCCTGCTGAAAAAAATAGGGAATTTAGGTATTCAGATTGATAAATCTTCATTCATTATCCCAGCTTGCTATTGGCAAGTACTTGCTCTAGGCAACTTTGGAATTGGACCCATTTTTCACTAGCAAAAGTTTTTATTTCTTTCTGTTTTTATTTCTTTATGAGAGAAATTTGCTAAACTTCAACTGATTTAAAAAAAAAAAAAACAAGAAGAGAAAAATACTTTCATCCTTTCACTGCAACCTATAGTTTCTGTTTGACCTTGGCCTGAATATTTAGTGTAGTCTTTTATAACCAACCAGCTGATCTGTTGAAAATATTGTAGTGACTAGCTATGTCCTAAAGCTTTCTGTTAACTTGTTTTCTTGTATTTATTTGTCTTGCCCCACTCTGCATAGTTGTCTCCATGTTCCAGACAAATGCACATTTGTTTTGATTTTCTCCTTGCTGCTTAGTCTGTTTATATCAGGGGACCCTGGAAAGTGTGCAAGATAACCTTACTAGAAAGCCAAATTAATTGTAAAGAGCAAACACCATATGATCTGCCAATCAGATGGGAAAATATGGTTAACTGTTATTCACTTACTACCCTAAATCTTTCCCCAGAGTGTTTAAAATCACAGAAGTGAGGTTCATTTGCTCTTTATTCACCTTTGGAATTTAGATCTGAATGCATTAATGACCTGGGAGATAGAACAAAAAAAATAATTGCTACCAATCTGACAAGACCGAAAAGGGCAATGTGTGTATATATGGGAGTCTATATATTTTCACGGAAAAATTAAATTGGCAGCCTTCCTGATGGAAAATCCAATGCTCTTTGGGTTAAGAATTCCCCTGGAGCAAATATGCCCTAAAGAGGAGACTCCTGGTTCTGGATTAATTCCAGTGGCTTCATCAGGATAGTGGAATGCACCGTGTCACTTTCTGTTCATTATCAGCATGTTCTGCACTGAAGCACCATTCTCTGGGAATATCCTTCCTTAACCAGAGCACACCCCCTCTCCCACCCTGGGCTGCTTCGATCACTGCTACCTCCATGTCACAATTACTTTGTGCCCCTGCTTTAGCCCTTATTGCATAGCCTTGGGGTCATTTGTGTATGTATTTGTCTCCCAATTTGACGGCAAACTCTTTAAGCCCAGGATCCAAGATACTTATAGTGGGTGTCTTGCTGCCTGATGCAGAGCTTGGCACCCAGTAGGTGCTCAATAAATACATGTTGATGAATAAGTGACTGTTATACTTGAAGCAGTTTCAGTGATTCTAAGCACACTCCTGTGTGATCATTTCTATAAAATTTATTGTGACTTTACTGTAACTAGGATTTGAGCCAAGTCAAGAGATTCTTAACATTTTGTCCTTGTAACATACAGCCTGGGCACAGCCATGTTCAAAGGTGAAATTGACTGCCTCTTGAGAGACGGGATTAAAAACATAGGGTCGGAAAGGCAACCGGATTGCTTTATTTCACTTTTAGTTCACGTACTTCACTCCCGTTGGCCCCATAAAACCCAGAGCCGTGGAAACTAAAATCATCAGGAAGCCCATCTCTTTTGCCGGCTTATTTCTCCCTCCCCTTTTTCCATGTAAATTGGGAGGCTGCCTTCTGCTCTGCTATGGGACAGCTTCTGGCCCAGAGAAGTGTTTATTATCACCCTCTAAATCTTGCCAGGAATAATACTCACAATGTCTCCCCTGTGGCTCAGGACAGAGGTCTTCTCTCAGCTCAGCCTAGCTCTCACATTCACTGCTTCTGCATTAGTTCTGCCCAAGCATTAAGGTAAGTGGTGAAAGAAATGGAGAATGTTCTCTCCTGGAAACTTTGACTTTATTGCAGGCGTGACTCACTTTACCTAGTAGATGTGGTCCCAAAGAGCCACAGGAAGATCACATTTTTAGAAATGGTCATATTTTAAATGTACTAGAAAAAGCTGGCCATTTAAGGGAAGTGTTTATGAATACTTTTAAAGTATCATCATTTAAAGCATATCACCCATCCATAATTTCTCTTCTGTGAATATGCAGATTTTCACAACCTGGGTTTGCTCTGAGCAAAATGCACGAGAATTGTTAAAGGTTGGCTTCAGGTAGCTTGGAGATGCGTAATTATTCGTATGTTTGGAGTCCTCTAAGGCACTGGGAATTGAGGGCTTCAGTTTCTCCCATCCCACCTCTCTCCTACCCCGTCGTCTATCCCTCCTCTACTCCCAGGATGAAAGGGAAGAGAGACCTTTCAAATGTTCTCCGCTTCATTCCAAAGATGTAGGCATCTTGCCAGAGGGTGGTAAGGAAAGTTGAGATTTGTGCAAAGAGAGGGTGTGGAATAGGATCGTCAGAGTACAGAGGGAAGAAACTGAGTGGAGTCAAGCCTCTGAACTCTTTGCTCTCTTTCTGACACAGGCCTGACTGAGAAGGGAACTGAGGGTGATCTGCAGTAGTGCTCACACAGCACCTGTCCCATCCCATTCCTATTTCCCCTCTAAACCCACTAACCCCGCAATCTGTGCTTCCAGGCCTCAATTCCCTTATAGACTCTCAGGAAACTTGGAAGGTCTTTAAGCAGGGGTGTGTTGTGAGGGTGCCATGTGTCTCGTGGGACTATTACAGAACCACATAGGACTCTCTTCCAGGTAGGTGGTGTGCCAGGAAGAGAGGAGAGAGTCTAGTCAGGATTTTTAGCTTATCAGTGGTTATTCCAAGAATTTTCCTTGCTGCAAACTTCCTAACATTCTGACCTTTCTGGCCTGAAAATTTCCAAAGTTGTTTCTATGCCAACCAAAAATATTACATGATTTGTGTTTCTTGAGCAATGTAGCACTGGGATCTATGGTACCAGGAAGATGTGTGACAGGTTTGATTTATTGCCCATTCTTTTGTGTGGGAGAGCCTAGGGATTTCAAATGACAGAACTCTGTGAAACAATGAAATGCTCAGGTAGATGGCCAACTGCCCTCTGCTTTCACTGTCTCACTGAGGGGGCCTGTTAACCAAACACTCCTAGACAGCCAGCTGACATGAAAAATGTCAGATGGTTAATAGCCAAACTCCGAATATTCAGATGTTTTCAATTGTGTAATCAAAATACCTGAATGCTTCCCTGAAATACACCATTGTAAATCAGATGTTTGCTTTCATGTCACCACAGCCTGTCAATTTAATCATTCTCAGTTGCAAACATCTACCTGAATATTTATAGGGGTGAAGAGTAGTATAATGTCAGTCATTTGTTTTTTTCTTCTTTTGGCAAAAATATTTATTTAAAAATTATTTTTAGTTGGGTTCACTGAAGTCTAATTTGCACACACTAAAGTTCACTCTTTTTAGTGTACAGGGCTATAAATCTTAGCAAACACACTTTCCTGTGTGGCTGCCACCATGATAAACACATACAACAGTTTCATCACCTCCAGAAATTCTCTCGTACCTTTTTTAGTCAACCTTTAGTCTCCTTGCTCTAGTCTGTGGCAACCATTGATTCTTTTCTGCCCCTATAGTTTTACTTTTTCCAGAATTTCATACAATCATGCAGTATGTAGCCTTTTGGGTTTGGCTTCTTCAACTTATCATAATGCATTTGAGATTCATCCCCACTGTTGTGTCTCAGTAGTTTGTTCCTTTTCATTGCTGAGTAGTATTCCACTGAGTGGACATTTAATGGATTGGGTATCCATTCACCATTGAGGGAGATTGAGATTGTTTTCATTTTTTGGCAGTTATAAATAAAGCTATATACATTGGTGTAAAGTGTTTTCTATGTACGTACATTGTCATTAGTCATTTGGTTTTAAGAGATGTAAGTTTAGTTCCAGATGAACAATCACTGACTGAAAGACTTAGGGGACTCCTGGGAAGAGCAGGAGTCAGTCAGTCATCAGTCAGGCCCAGACCGGTCAGTTAAACATGGGCTAGCTGTAGCAAGAGGCTGTTGTTATTTTCACCAAGGACATTTGTTGAGTAGAAATGAAAATTAACTCTATTTCTCGGAGCCCCTGGGGAAGCTCATAAGTACATGATAGAAACCATCAATTTAGTGGGCCCAAGGTTATCCAGGTGGTTAAAGTAATGTCTCCGTGGATTCTGGCAATTCCCAGTGTAGGTCACCTGTGTGTATTGGATGAATTGTTCAAATCACAGGTAAGTGTTCTTTAATAGCTAAGGAAGAATATAGAGCCTGTGGGTAGACTGTTTACTAATGAACTTCTTCTAATTGATTCAGCTTTGGTAAACTCTCTTTTTGGCTAACTTGGGGAGAGGATATCCATATTTCTTAGTTAAAATAGTTCTATTGGAATTGCTACTGTGCACAGGACTCCAAGATAATTATTAACCCCCACTGCAGATTTCAAGCTTAGCACCAATTCCACCTGATTTCTCCCTGTACCTGTCAAAAATAGGAGTTACAAAGGAGTTATAGCTGTAACTCGTAGGAAAGTTCAGCTAACCCCACAGTCTCATTGAATCTTTCCCACTACTCCACCTTCTCACCCGAGGGCTCTTGTGCTCTGTAGCTCCTCACCACTACATGTTTTCATCCATCCAGGAAATATTTCCTGTGTGCTTGCCTGGGCTCGAGCCCTTGGATGAGGGTGGGAACTCACAAAGACGACTGTGCCAGAGAATCACCTCCTTTATCCTCTAGACCCCAGCGTGAATGAATGAGTTCCAATGCTGATAGAGCTGTAATTATCTCCAGATAGTTTTTCAGGAACAGTTAAGACTAGGGAAGAATGTGTAGCTAAAATCCAGTGCTATACATTTATAATTGTTTTGGGTTTTACTATTTTAATTATATGTGTAGAGTATTTCATCTTTATTTGTATGGGCTGGTTCTATCTAAAACATTATTTCCATGAGAAAATGTGTTTGGAGTTCTGAACAATAAACTTACAAACACAACTTTGAATGAAGCCCACGAATAATTTGAAGAGTTATGTCTCTGTCAATGCCTGATTTACCAAGTTGTTGGCTTTGGCTTTATTAGTACCCATGCTGGGAGGCATCAGATTATCCAAGTTTCAGTCTTGAGACCTTAACTATATTAATAAGGTAATAATAATGACAAGAGTGGCAAGAGCTAACTTTCCATGAGCACAGTGGTTAAGGGAGTGCGTGCTAGAGTTAGCGTCATTTCTAACTGTTTTCTTCCTGTACCCATTAAAATGGGAGCTGGGGGTGGGGAAGTAAACCATGACTGGACTCAAATCTCTGTTCTAACATCTGTCAGCTGAATATCTTTCAGCAAGCCACATCATCTAGGTTGCGGATCTTTATCTGAAAAGTGTGGATAACTAGTACATTATAAATTTGTAATAATCATAAATAAGTTATTATAATTAATCAACAGAAATTTATAACATTGGTGTGGGGATTACATGAGATGATGCAGGTATTTAACCTCATGTTTGATATCCAACAAATACAAAATAAACACTCAGGGCTGTTATTACTGTTGTCTTTTGTGTAAGTGTAGACAGAGTGAATTTGAAAAGAAGTGAGTGAAGACTTATGCTTTGATATATTTCAAAATGATAGACTCAGAACATGGTAGAGATAATCCCAGTTTCCCATGATTTGAGAAAGAAAATGAGATCTGGACAAAAGACTCTAGTCTAGAACATGAAGGGATTAATCTCATACTTGGGCTGATTAGGGGTAATCTTGCCTCAATTAGGACAAAACAAATTTCTCCATTCTTTTGTGAATTCCATTTTTTCCAACAACAACAAAAAAGTAATTTTCAGACTAGAATGGATTAAACCAATATGATAAATGAAAATATGATGCAACAGAATAGGACGACTTGAACTTATCCGGAGAATCATAGAGAATGGAAAATGTGCAGAAGACTGGAAATGAAAAACTGTCTAAGTTTTAAAAATTCTAATTTAACAATTGAATAGATAACCTGTAAACTTTTAGAAGAGACTGAGATAATATAGGGAATCATCATGGGTTTATGGGGACCAGGCCTCATTTTCTTTGTCCACACAGTCACCAGACTGAGAGATCTAGAAAACATATTGCCTAAAGGCATTAAAAGAGACCTTATGAAATCTCAGCCTGAAAACTTAAAATATTGGAATGATGGACCAATATAAATTAGGTTTAACAGGAGTGTACATAATGCTTGGTTCCTGAAACACAAAAATCCGTAGGCCAAGAGTTCTAGTGAAGTCCTCAAGGAAACAAAACTTTGTGTGTTTCTTGTGTCTTTGTGTGTGAGACTGTCCTAGGTGAGGGTCCTTGGTTAGTGGTCGTGAAAGAATCCAGAGTCACTTCACTGGGAACAAAGCCAACACAGACCTCACACACCAGACCTGGGACTGAGGGAGCTCCCCTCTCTCCCCTCAGATCCGCTGCCTTCCCTCTTTTCTCTCTCTTTCTCCCTGTAGACTCTTTTACCCCTCTTTCTCTCTGGGTGTCTGTCCATTAGCCCACTTCTTTCTGATAACTGACTCTCTCTGCTTACTCCTCAGTGTGCGAATTGATCAAAAGTCTGCCTGAGCTTTACCGCACGTAACCTATGGTACAAGGACCCACTGTCATCCAGCTACACTCTCCATGGGTCTTAGTTCAATGCCTAGAAGGAGAGACTCTGGTGGTCTAGGCTCCAGGAGAAGCTGAGACGCCCACAAACCATCCAATCAGCTCAGAGGTGGGAGGATCATGTGGGCAGCGAGGGTTGTGGGTGGGGAAGTTTCTAGAGAAGGAGAACAGGTATTATACAAGTCTAGAATGGGACATCACAACACGTAAGCAATTCATGAGAAAAAATATTGGGTAGGTGGAGTTTAGGAGCAATATGCAACAAATAACTTACTTGAGGATTATTTTAGTCACAGCTGTACAGACCAACACCATTTCCTCATTGGTCAGACATATGTGGGATATTTTGTTCAGCTCTAGAAATCAACCAGTAGAGTACAATGTCTGTAAAAAGTATTTTATGAAGAATAATTGAAGAATGTTTAGCTAGGAAAAAATAAAATTTCAGGGTAGTTTTCAAACTTTAGGGTAGGGCTAACTGTCTGTAAATGTTAATGGCTATGGTGTGGGAAGGGGATTTATTCCACATTTCTTTCCCCTCTCTCCCTTCCTTCCTTCCTTTTTTCTTCTTTGAAACAAACAGGCAGAGATCGGCTGAGCTGTGCTACTTTCTCTGAGTCAGGCGCTTTGCAATTCCCCAGGGCTTCAAGCATGGACAATTCCCTGGGGTTACATTCTAGCGTGAAGATGAACATTTCAATAAACTGAAAGCAATAGTTACTGTGGCTGCTGCGGGCAGAAGTATCATTGGAGGTACATGGGACAGGGAGCAGGTCAGTGAAGGATGGGATGCTGGAGAAGAGCCTTGATGATCAGTGGAATTTCACTAGGTAGACCAAGGGGAACTGTCTTTCAGGCAAAATAACAGTATTCACAAACATATAGGAATACATATTACTACTGTATATTCAGGGAACTAACCATGAGGAGTTCCATAGGGCTGGATGGAACATGCAATGGGAAAGGTATTAGAAGCAGCGACACATACAACTGGGGAGCTAAGCCAGAGCCTGATCATGGGCAGGTGGGTGGGTATCTATCCTATTCTATTCTAGTTTTGTTCTAGGGCTTCATTGTAGGGCTTTATAGAGTGAAGTCTTGGTTTCATCTGGGTGATGAACCATAAGGGTGATATTAGAGGCAGAGTGATCAGTTATTGGGTATTGCAATAATCTAAGAAAGAGACAATAAAATCCTTGGGACTTTAGAGAGAAGGCAGCAAATCCGAGTCTAATTTAGAAAGACAAGGTCACCTGAGTTTAGTAAACCATTGAAAGGGAAAAAGAGGAACATATGGGGCCTGGTTTTGAAGTGGTTGACTAGTGTTTCTAGTAGTTACCATGGGAAACATCAAAGAAGGGGTTCTGGCTTGATATGAGGAAGGTCTTCCTAATGTTTAGATTGCTACGGAAGTGAGGTCCCCATCTTCAAGCAGAGGCTTGTATAACAACCTGCCAAGGTTGCAAAAGAGGCAGTTCCTGCATTGGATTGGAAGCTAGAGCAAACCTTTAAAATCACTTTTAACTTTAAGATTCTGTGGTGCTACAGTAGTAGAAAAAGAAGGTTATTTATTTCATGCATTGTTGATATCTCCTGACAGATTTTAAATAGCACTACGACGTATGCCACGAAATAAAAACAAGTACAGAAAGTCAGTGATAAGAACATACTTTTTGTGTGTGTATTGAGAGCTGTATATTTACTTTATATACATTTTATGTGAGGTTGTTTACAACCAGAACTTTAGTTGCTGTTTCACAAAGCAGCATTCAGTATTTGACGTTGCTGTCAATGTCGGGGACTCTGACATAGCCAGCTCTGCGTGCGTGTGTGTAAATATGTGGTTATGTATGTGTAAATAAAAAGAAAGGGACCATGATTTGCAACTAAATGATGACTGTTTTCCGTTTAGTGCAATATCTATTCTATTCCTGCAAAGCAGTCGTTTATAAATCTTTTGCAAAGCAACGATTCTGAGGAGAGTTAAATATCAATCTAAGTATAACATCAGTATGTAAACAGATTGATGAATTGCTAGATTGCTAGGATGTAAACCATATGGAACTGCAAATACTGCTCTGAGGAGCTGGAAATAATTTTAGCATTTCATGAAAGCTAGGACGAGATGGAGCTACACTACCAGTTGATTAGACTTCCCAATGCTGTTCTGTTTTTGCTCTCAAGGCTACATAGGACAATTAGCATTTTTGAACATTAAAAATATAACTCGATAGATTGTTTTTCTTCTAATGCAGGATTAATGTTAGTACTGGAAAGGACTAGGGATAGACTCGGAGCGGTTGTTACCTGAGGGGAAGGCTCTGTGAAATGCTCTCTCAAATTTTGTACGTGTGTAATTGAGGTTCTGAAGCACTTAGCAGATCTTCAAAGGAGTTCATGACACAAGTCAAGGTTAAGAAACTTTTACTTTTTTAAGTGGCAGGAATAAAGCTAGAATCCAGGGTTTTCTGTTTCAATTTTGAGCTCTTTCTGTGAAATTACTCTAGCTTAGCACACCAAAGCCAGTGATGGCAGAATATATTTTATACCTTGCTGTAATCAAGAAAGATTCTCTTTTCTGGGTTACATAAGTAGGTCCTTCTCCCTTTTTAGTTGTATATGTAGCACCACTACTAACTCTGGGGTTGGGTGGAATTAAGTTGAGGCATCCAGGGGGCTCTTGTGATTTAAAAAATGTTAGGCTAAATCTATGCAGACAGAGTAGAGCAGAGAATTAAGCAATTTTCAGCTAAATTTGAGCATGAAAGGCAGCTGATGTGGAAAATTACTTAAGCCTTCACTAAATTTGGCTTCTGCAAATCTGACCTGAGTTACCAGAGGAGAAACAATTTTCTGGGGAGTACTCAGAGGGGAGCCACAGAGAAAATTAGCAAAGAAGGCTCTCAGGAAAGGCTCTAAGAACCGCAGTCATTTCACCAAGGAGGCCATGGGTGAGCACAATCACGGCTGCCAAGTTTACACAGCATTTTCACACAGGGAATTATGGCATGCAGCCTCGGAGCACAAAGGGAGACGCGGGTAGCCCACAACTCAAGGCTGCCATGTTAACTTCTGGAGACCTGAAGGCTGAACTGTGGTGCGGCTACGATTTGGACGATCAGGTGGCACCCCTCCTCAGACACTCAGAATGGCAAGCTGAGGACGGACAGAGAAAGGCTGGAGCTGCCACTTCCTGAGGGCAGAAGGGTCTCTGAGTGTGTGTGGGGGGGCTCTGGAACAGCTGGGCGCAGAGGTGACCCTGCATCTCTGATCCCAAACTGCCCTACTTTCTCTCAGGACCGCCTTGAGGAGGAACACTGGAAAGTGGCTAGAGCAAGAACCAGTTTTCTCCATTTTCTATTCCATTCTGTTAGAGTGTGGAGTCTTTTCATGGTGTTTTAGAAAAAAATAAATAAACAAGAATGCTTTAATGTAAAGTGTTACAATTTTCCTCTGGGAACTATACTAAGTGCTTCTTCCCATTGGATATGACCATTTATTCTGATTTCATTAGGTATTATCCTAGATATGTCTCTTAGAACTCTCCTGGCTGCCCTTCCAATAGGCTTAATGACGTGGAGCATAATGAAGTAGCGCTCCTTGTCAGCATCTTGCTGGGACAGGCGCAAAGAACAGAACCCAAAGCACGTGTAAGTTATAGGAGTGACTATATTGAACAGGGGTAGAGAACTGTACGCACATCGCCTTCAGTAGTACCTGGTAGGGCTTAGTGAGAGGTATGTCTTAGAGGTTTTAGTGAAATAAAACAATGAGAAATGCGTATGACAGAATAGACTTTGAGTTAAATGGACTGATTACTGTTCTTTGAGAGAATGGGAAATATAGAAGGAGGAGGAGAAGCACAAGCAGCATAAGACACCATCCCGGACTTTGAGGCATTGAAACCCACCACACTTCCAAAAGGAAGTTTGCAGTTTCACTGGCTCCCCAGACATTGGTATCATTTCTTCATTGCACATGCCATGGTTAGCAGCAGTCCCGATTATGTCAGCTGCTCCCCAGGTGGGTTACCTTTGGCAGAAATAGAATGCGTTTGCTCATGCCTCACTCTTGGTGGCAGGTCCACTTAGATAAAGCCCTCCTCTCAAGGCCATCTCTCCACTGATGACCTCGAGGCACTCACGATCAGCTTTCCTGCTTTGAGAACTTCCTAGTTCAGTGCCCCTTATCACTGGGAAAACCTGACCTCTAGCACCCAAAGCATGTCACTGAGCAGAAGGAACAGAACTTTCTAACTTTAAAGTCAATTTGGCTTTGCTTGCCTTTGAAATTGAGCATTTGTATTTTGAAACTGTTTATGAAAAGTTCTCTGAGCACTGACCTGCAAACACAGATACCAAGAAATTCTGGGGCCAGAGTGTCCAAATAACTAGGATAAGGTCAATTGAGTTGAATAATAAAATCTGGCGCCTATTGCTTAGCTTTTTGATTCTCCAATCACAATGCTTCCTTGTCCTGAACCTTTGGTCCATGGAAAAGAGCACAGGCTTTTGAAACTCTTGAAATAAAGAAACTGTATTTGAGTCTCTTGCTGTTTACCAACTGTGAGAAGTTAGGTATGTTGCTTCAGTCATGAAACTGA
This sequence comes from Cynocephalus volans, assembly GCF_027409185.1. NCBI lineage: Eukaryota > Metazoa > Chordata > Mammalia > Dermoptera > Cynocephalidae > Cynocephalus > Cynocephalus volans. The sequence continues at coordinate 70,465,758 of NC_084466.1, forward strand.
GCTTTAGTCCCATCAGATGTAAAAGGGGACAATAATATCTATTGCAAAGAGTTTGTGAAAGGATTAAATGAATTAATAAATGCTTTCTAAGTCTTTCACAAGTATTTTATTTTTTTCCTTGTTTTATAGTTGAAGAAACTGAGGTTTAAAAAGGTTAAGTAACTTGCCCAAAGTAACACAGCTGGTCTAGCACTTAGGTTAGAGTAGGTGGTCAAGAAATGCCTGATAAAATCAGATTAACATCATATTACTAAGATCCTATCTTCTGCAGAAATTTGCCTTTTAGGCTAAAAGAACCGTGCGGCTCTTTAATATCTTCGCAAACTGTATTTGGCTCAATTTTCTTCTATAAAACATTCTCAGAGATAGAGAGAATGGGCCTCTGTTGCATTTGTTATGTGATCCTTGTAGTACAAAAGTTACAACAGATTAACCCAGTACTATAGACATAAATTCAGGAAAACATTAACAAATATAGTCCTTAGTATGGTGTTTTACAAATAGTTCATATTCAATAAATTTATGTTGGTTGGGTGTTTAGAAAGATTAGCTTGCCAGTATTCTGGTAGAGGGCCAGCAAGTCCTGGAAAAGAAAACAGACATTTCATATTGTGTAAAGTGTCCTACTCTGGAGGAAGATAAACAAGCATAGAGTTATGACAACAGGGCTGGAGTCAACGTGACAATCCAAGAACTACAAATCAGATGGGTTATTTTGGCAAATGGAGTAGGTTGTAGACACTTGCCATAGCACCAGATAACATTTATTTCAACAAAAAGGTTGTAATGATGTATCTCTTGGATTAAGTTTTTCCTATTACAAGGACATCATGTCAGATTCTGCTAAAATAAAGTCATGGTAACTCTGTCTTCCAAATGTGTTTGCTTTCACTTTCAAAAGCACCCCTACACCTTTATACATTGCCTTTTTGACCTGGTTTCCAGAACCATGGAGAATTTAAAAAACCTGTGATCTTTAAGGTGAGGGCTGGGGGCATGTGCATGGCGCTTGTACCTAGCAACGTGGCTGGCACACCCAATGGGTCCTCAATAAACAACACGTTATAGCTAACCTTGAGTGTTGACCTTGTGGCAGACAGTGCTCTGAGCACTTCACATACGCTGACACATTTCCTTAAGAGAAATTCAGCCTGATGGTGATGAGTGTGTGAGACTCCCACTCACTAACTGGGTAACCTTGGCCAGTTACTGAAGTACTTTGGCCTCTGTGTCCTCATCTGTAATATGAGAGTAATAACTGGGCTAACCTCATAGTGTTATTGTGAAGATCACCTGAATTAATACCTCCAAAGCATTTGAAACAGCACTGGCATACATGAACGCTCAATGAATACTGGCTAGTATTTGTATCTATCCTAAGGTGATCTCTCAAGTCATCCGGGGAATCAGGATTTGAACCCAGAATGCCTAGCTTAAGAGCCTCTGTCTCTAATCACTATTATTTTGAATGAGTAACCAAATAAGTGAATAAATAACCCAGAGTCATGTGGCCAGAAGGTGGCCAGTATCCAGGTCTCCTGTCACTCACTCTGCAATTCTAATACTAGGTCAAGGCTGAGTTACCCTAAGCTCATCCCCGGGGAGGGAGGCAGGGAGTTGCTGTGTAGACCTGAATTTCATGCTCCCTCTCCCTCCTCAGACCACACCTCCCAGAGCAGCCGTAAAGAACCGAATTCTTTAGTCCCAGAGGGAAAATGAACGTAGTGAGCACGTAACAGTAAGTGGCGTTTGAAGAACACTCTCCTGTTTATAAAGCACTTTCACACCCATGGTCTCTCTGGATCGTTGGAATAACCCTGTGACATGCCATTTTTGAAGCTGAGGCAACTGGAGTGCGGGATGTCGTGTGACTTTTCCACTTTTGCAGGATGAGCAAACCCCAGAGCCTGGACTTGCCCTGGGGGTCTCCTGACTCCACATCCCATGTTCCTTCCTTGACCAAATATTTGACCCTTTAAAATGAGGAAACTATGTCCCTGGCCTCAGAAAAATTACTTCATGATATTTCCAGTGTAGATTTTTGATCTGCTTGGGAAAGTTTCAGTTTGAACCATCCTGAAAGCAGAGGAATGGGACAAGATGACCCAGATCACATCTAAAGCCATAGAATTTTGTAATTACTTTCCAGAATTTGATGAAAGAAATAAAAATTTTTATTTGGAATGCATGCTGCAGGAAATATCACAGCAGCTGTGAAGAGCTATTTATTTGGGACCTTCTAACCGTGTACTGTGATAGAAAAATATGGGAGAAGGAAACAGAGCATTGGGAAAATTATTTTATTCACTTCACGTTACTGTCTTATTCTGATGAGATTTTATTTTAAAACTTGTGTTCACAGCACTCTTCCTCGTAACACGGTGCTTTCTGGATCCTCCCCACCTCACCATGCCTCTTTCATATATGTGGAGACAGATTGTTTTTCATTTTGAACCCAATTGATTCTGTAGCAAATCACCCTTTGGAGCATGTGGCATAATTACTCCCATGGCAATGGGCTGAAGTTAGAGACAGGTCATTATGTGAGCACGACAGGCTGAGCCGAGAGACCGGAGCTGAGTTCTTTTAAAAATGCTATCCTTACTAATAGCAGGACAGAGATAGAAAATTACTGGCATTATAAATTGCTTTTTCGATAAAGGTTTTGTCTCTACCTTTTAAAAAGCTGTGCCACACTGGGAAAATCTCTCTACATTTTTAATTGTAGGTAATTTTGTGTAAGAAAAACCACCCCATGAAAATGGTCTAATGAAATGGGCTTAGTTTGGCTTTGACAAAACTGCATGCCACTCTAAATGAGTGCATAAAAACAGACACAAACAATATTTGCTATTGCCTAAATGTGTAAGAGAGAATTTACATCAAAAGCAAAGAAGGAGATTGAGAGTTGGAGATTGGCCCCTAAGTAGAGCTCCTCCTTTTACTTATGTATATAAAAAAGGCAGTAATAATGGGGATGTAGTGTAGTGCCACCAAGTGGTGAGTCAGGAAGGACTGAAGACTACCAAGACCCTCACTTATCCAAAATCCAAAGTCATTTATCTGGAAGATGGACAAAAATCAGGCAGAAAGGGAGGAAGACCCCAGTGCTGCCCAAGTAACTGCTAGGAGAAGACACTTTCTAAAGCTTACATGCCTTAATCAAAGGAGGCTCTATCAGAACCTCGTGTATGCTTATCTTAGGCATAATTCTAACAAACATGGTTTTCAAACAGCACTTCAGAATAAAATAATTACAATGCAAAGAAAAAAAAGTGAATAGAGCAGGTATTTGATACATATTTATTTTATTATAACAACAATCAATAGCAACCAATGGTACACTGGTGTTATGGACTCATTCTAAAGATGAGAAAACAGATTCAGAGAAGGTCAGTCAGCCAGTATATGGTAGATTTGGAATTCATGTTCAAGACTCTATGACTCTAAAACTCATGTTTTCTCCACTTCTCCTCCTGGGCTTTCCAAAGACAGGCACACTGAGAAGCAAGCCCCACTGGTCGGAGCAATAGCAGAAGACAAAATTGAAATCAGTACCTAAAAATGTACTGTACTATGAGGCTACCAAGTGTAGAGGAAAAGGGACCCGGCAGGTCCCAAAGGTATCTCTTTTAGAGAATAGTCATTGTGACTTTGGATCATTGAGGAAATGTTCGGTTGTGTTCAGACCTCTCTGTGTAAGCAGTGAGGCGCATCCTGGGAAGGACATGTGGTATAGCAGTTAGAGCTTTGGATCCACGTGTTGTTTTGCCTTTTACTAAATATAGGACTTAAGTCAAGTTACATCACCTCACTGTGCTTCATTTTCCTCATCTGAAAAATTAGCTTGACATTATACTACCTACCTCATGGAGCTGGTTTGGAGGATTCAATGAGGCAATTCATAGAAAAGCAGGCATTAAATGTCAGGTGTGAACATTTTAGAAATTTAAAAGCTCAAATCCATTAAAAACTAAATCCTCATTATTTAAATTGCTTGTTTGTTCATTAATTCAATATACATTTATTAAGCATATATTATGTGCCAGGAAATGAGCAGCCACTAAGTAAATAAATATAAATAAGTGACAGCCCTTTCCATCTAGGAATTTGGACATGTAAACAAAAAATTACAACCACGTGGGAAATGCTGAAGGAGTATTTATGCGGCAACACACACCTTATCCCTGGAGAAGTCAGGATGGCTTCCGGGAGGTGGTGTTCAGAGGGGAGTACGGAGGTGAGAAGGGGAAGGGCATTTCAGTGGAGGATGCAACATGTACGAACAAAGACTCACATGGAGGGAGAGCAGGCGATTTTTCTTTTTGGAGTGTAGTGTTTGTGTGACAGGAGCAGAGATAGAAGAGGCAGGCAGGGCCAGTGCAGGAAGGGCCTTGTTATGTGCAGCTAAGTCTTTAGGTTTGTTCCATGGTTTTCGAACTTCTTTAGCACTAAATATTTTTCCCCCAAACAAAATCCCATGGAGAACCCCAGCATATGAAACAAATAAAAACAGCATTTTATTAGGAGACATTTAATTTCCAAGTTCAAATTTATGACAGATACAAAATCAATAGATGAGAAGAGTAAGGAGATATTAATACAACAATTTAGGGTTATGCATGACAAACTCAACTTCCATGCACATATATATTTTTCAAATTATATAATACTGAGAATACTCTGATTCAGTCAGAGAATTATTTGCAAAAGGTAGCTTTTTTTCAAAAGAACTAAATTTGCAACTTCTGGATACTCTCAACTGGTTTAAAAATTTAAAGGAGAAGTAGTAAGACGTTATTACTTCCAATTCAAATTATTACATATCAATAGCTTACATTTCTTATTATAAATGTAAAAGTCAAATGAGAATCACCATAATCTCAGGATCAGTGCTAAAATGATCTATAACACATCATTATCCAGATGTGACCTGGTCCCTGTCTACTTGTCATTACCTGGCTGTTAGCTGTGATAAGATTGTGTTCTAAGATGATATATCTGAGCTTTGCCTGGCTTGTATGTGAGGAAGGACATACATGTGTGCTCTGGGGGACCAGAAATCACCTTGCATTGAGCAGCTGGCACAAAATAGGTTGGATCTCAACAAATGGCAGCAGATGTTTTAAAAAAAATTATTATTGCTATTATTATTTCTTTAAGTTTGAATCAAAAAGTCAGTAGGTAGTTGGATATAGAATCATGTGTGATCTTTGACAGCCAGCACCATGTTTTATTCATCCCCCTACATGTGCCCAGCTCAGGGTCTGCCCCACAACAGGCTCTCCGTCAATGTTTATTGAATGAAGTGAAGTTTAGGAGAGAGTATTGACTTGAATATCTGGAGTGGGGCATTTCCAGCATGTGCCTGTGGTCACAGGAGCCCTCTGTAGCTGTTAGTTAGCCCCTGTGAGAAGCGTGTATGGAGTTAGAAGTGCAGAATATCACAAACAGCACCTGTGGAATATCTCCACGAATAGGAACACACAAGAAGAGAAGCTGCTGAAGGAGGCCACAAAATCACCAGCAGTTTCACAGTCAGCTCTAGAGATTTGATTATGGTGTGCCAGTGCCAGTTTGCAGTGTGAGGATTCTTTGTCCATGTTACATATACCTGCTTGATTTAGCACTAGGTCTAACCTACCTTTCATTTAGTTTAACAGCCTATAAATGGGAACAGGTCAGTAATGGTCACACAGTTAGGGACAACCTTTTTCAAGAATGTAAGTATACAAATATAAAGTCTATACTAGTGTTATAAAGCCACATGTGGAAGACATTTAGGTCAGAGCGCCTTTGGTATGCTCTTCTATTCCTCATGCACAGTTTAGGTTTTAATCTTAAACTCTTAAGCTGGTTCCATGTAGGGCAGCAAGACTTATTCCCTTTGCTCTTTCAGTACTGTAATGGCGATCAAGTGGGATTTATCTCAGGGATGCAAGGATGGTTCAACATATATGAATCAATAAATGCACCACATCACAACAACAGAATGAAAGAGAAATCTGTATGATCATCTCGATAGATGCAGTAAAAGCATTTGATAAAATTAAACATCCTTTCATGATAAAGACTCTCAACAATTTAGGTTTAGAAGGAAAGTATATTAATACAATAAAGGCTATATATGACAAACCCACAGCTAATATACTGAACAGGGAAAAGCTGAAAGCTTTCCCCCTAAAAACTGGAACAAGACAAGGATGCCCACTCTCACCACTTCTATTCAGTACTTCTACGGTATTGGAAATCCAAGCCAGAGCAATTAGGCAAGAGAAAGAAATAAAGAGCATCCAGATTGGATAGGAGGAAGTCAAGCTGTCCCTGTTTGCAGACGACATGATTTTACATACAGAGAAACCTAAAGACTCCACCAAAAAACTCCTAAACCTAATAAACAAATTCAGTAAAGTTTCAGAATACAAAATCAACATACAAAAACCACTAGCATTTCTATGCACTAACAACAAACTAGCAGAAATAGAAATAAAGAAAGCTATCCCATTTACAATAGCAACAAAAAATAAAATAAATTGCCTTGGAAAAAATTTAATCAAGGAGGTGAAAGATCTCTACAATGAAAACTATAAAACACTGATTAAAGAAATTAGAGAAAACACATAAAAAGGAAAGACATCCCATGCTCATGAACTGAAAGAATCAATACAGTCAAAATGACCATGATACCCAAAGTGATCTACAGATTCAATTCAATCCCCATAAACCAATGGCATATTTTGCAGAAATAGAAAACATAATTCAAAAATTTATATGGAACAACAAGAGACTCTGAATAGCAAAAGCAATCCTGAGCAAAAAGAACAAAGTGGGGGCATTACACTCCCTGACTTCAAAATATACTACAAAGTGAGAGTAATCAAAACAGCATGGTACTGGCACAAAAACAAACACATAGACCAACAGAACAGAATAATAAACCCACGTACCTACAGCCAGATGATTTTTGACAAAGGAGCCAAGAACATACATTGGGAAAAGGACAGTCTCTTCAATAAATGGTGCTAGGAAAATTGGAGATCCATATGTATTAGGGTAAAAACTAAACCCCTATCTCTCACCATATACCAAAATCAACTCAAAATTGATTAAATACTTAAATGTAAGACCCCAAACTATAAAACATATGTCTGGGCAAAGACCTTATGAATAATACTTCAGAAGCACAGAGAACAAAAGCAAAAATTAACAAATGGGATTATATCAAACTAAAGAGCTTTGGCACAGCAAAGGAAACAATCAACAGAGTGAAAAGACAACCTGCAAAATGAGAAAAAACATTTGCAAACTATACATCTGATAAGCGATTAATATCCAGAATATACAAAGAACTCAAACAACTCAATAGTAAAAAACCAAATAATTTGATTAAAAGATGAGCAAAGAAAATGAATAGAAAATATGAATGGCAAACAGGCACACGAAAAAATGCTCAACATCACTAATGATCAGAGAAATGCAAATCAAAACCACAATGAGATATCATCTCACCCCAGTTAGAATGGCTATTATCAAAGACAGAAAATAGGAAATGCTGGTGAGGATGTAGAGAAAGGGGAACTCTCATACATTGATGGTGAGAATGTAAATTAGTACAGCCACTATGGAAAACAGTATGGAGATTTCTCAAACAACCACAGATAGAACTATCGTACGATCCACCAACCCCCCAAAGGAACAGAAATCAACAAGTTGAAGGGACACCTGCACTCCCATGTTTATTGTGGCTCTATTCACAGTAGCCAAGAGTTGGAATCAACTTAAATGTCCTTCTATGGATGACTGGATAAAAAAAATGTTGTATATATACAAAATGGAATACACTCAGCCATAAAAAAGAATGAAATTCTGCCATTTGCAGCAACATGGATGAGCTTGGAGAAAATTAAGTTAAGTAAAATAAGCCAGGCACAGAGAGAAATACCACATGTCCTCACTCATAGGTGGAAGCTAAAAAAGTTGATGTCATGGAAGTAGTAAGTAGAATAGCAGTTACTAGAGACTGGTGCAGAAGGAGAGGTGGGGATAGATGGGGAGAGGGTGATTAGTGGAAACAAAATGTTACAAAGGAAGAATGAGATCTAGGGTTCTATGGTAACATACAGTTAACAACAAAGTACTGTGTGTCTTTGAATAGCTAGTCAAGATGATGTTGAATCTTCCTAACACAAAGAAGTGATAAATGTTTGAACTGATGGATATACTAAGCACCCTGATAAGATCATTGCACACAGCATGAATGTACCCAAATGTCATATTGTACTCCATTAATAAATACAATTATCATGGGTCAATTAAGAAAAATAAGTGAAAAAGAGGAAAAAAGAAGAAATAGGGAGCAGAATAGTGATTACCAGAGGCAGAGAAAGGTGCGGGGTGGGGGTGGGGCCAGGGAAAGGTAGGTAGACTGGTACAAAGTTACAAAGTTACAGTTGGATAGGAAGAATAAATTCTGATGCCCTAGGGTGACAATAGCTAATATTATACTGTATATTTCAAGATAACCAGAAAAGAGGATCTTGAGTGTTGTAACTACAAAGAAATGATAAATGTTTAGGTGGTAGATATGCTGATAAATATGCTAACTATTCTAATCTATGCTAACTATTCTAACTATCTAATCTATTCTAATTTGAAAGAACAAATTGTATCCCAGGAACATGTACAATAAAAAAAAATACAGAAAAAATTGAAAAAAAAAATACTGCAATGGTGATTCACCATAACTCTTAGGAGGACCTCTCACTTGGAGGAAGTCGATTTGACTCTAGAGAATTATTGGGTTAGGAACCAAGTTAGCATATATAGAAGGCACTGGACTGTCTTACATTGGGCTGAAACAGACATCCCAATGGAAACTTTCCCCATCCTGCGAGTCATTAATGTGTCATAACCCATAATTTAAAAATTATTGGGTAGTTAGGACTTCCTTTCTCTCTCAGTTCCGCGATTTTTATCCTCACGTAGAAACTGAACCCTCTGAATATAAATGAAGGGGGAAATCCTCACACAACCTTTTCTGGAGCAATAATATGAGCACAGACACAGTTAGAAACCATCTATCTGCTCTGAGCTTGTTAGGAGGACAATCATTTTTACCCTACTAAGTTCTTGTGCCTGGATGCCGCTTACTGTTCTCAAAATCTCAGCACTTTTTTCTTCCTGGCAGTCCTGGGTGACTCATCAAAGTGGAACACTCCTCCCAGCTGGGTAACTCGATTACTCACCAAGGACCAGCCAGTAAGGGAGACCTCCGCTGTGAAGCGACAGAGGTCCTGCCTCTCTGAGGACGGAGGTCAGCCTCAGCAGTGTTTTATAAGCAAAAGTCGAACTTCCGGCGCCCTCAACACGTGAGCATCTTTTTGTTTCCATATTGAACTTAAGGGCTTAGGAAACAGAAGCTGAGAGGGATGGGTCAAGTGCTTGTGGAGATCACTAGGTCTCATGTCTGAAAGACCAGCAGTGTCCCTGCAGGTGGACAGTGGGGCAAAGGGAAGGACAACTGCGAAAGGTTTTTAAAGACATAACCCCTTGGTGTCCCTTTATACATCCTGCTGATAAATTTAAATGTTGTCTATATTTCATTTTATCTGCAGAAAAAAGGAAAAATAGAGCAGTCAGAACTTAAAGTAAGGCCTCTGTGTTTCATATTTATTTTGAATAAGCGAAATACCCACATAATTTACTCTTGATAAAGACTACTGGAGCTGCTTGCTCACCAAAGACATGCGACTTTTAAACCATGAAAAGTTTGAGATGTCACCAGAGCAAAACTCTTAATTCCTGCTTGCCAACTTTAACTTTGCTCCCTGATTCGTCCCTGCAATACTTTTTAAGCCCATGTTCACAGTTGTCACCGATCGCCTGTGCTTGCACCCATTCCTATTGAAGCACCTGCATGTCCACACGTTCGGCTTGTGACATCAGTCAAACTGTGCTCCCTGCCAGCTCCTCTGTGCTCCCCACGTGCCTGGGGACTCTCCTTCCCTTCCCAGCCCATGGAACCCCATCCTCCTCCAGAGGATTCCACATGGAGGAGGAGGGTCTTGGGGTGTGCGCTGAAATAAGAACACGGCAGTCAGGCCCTCAGGGCGAGGACATCTGTCTGACTGCCCTGCTCATTCGTGCCCGTGACCTCACAGAGGCCTCAATTGGATCAGGCAATTTGTATGGGCAGGATCAGATGCTGCCCAATTTAATTCAATTACTCTTCACCGCAAGAGAAAATATGGTTATTATAGTGACAGGACCTCTGTGAGGAGTGCAGGCTCCCCGCCAGAGACCTGCCAACACGTTGGCAAGCTGTGAGCAGCAGTCCTGGTGGGGATGACGGTGATTGGAGGGGACGGGGCAGAGCTGGGCCTGCCCCGAGCGCTCAGGCGAGTGGTTGAATCTCTGGCCGCAATTGCCCAGAGGCACCTTTCAACAGAAACCCACAGATAATGTGGGTGTATCTGTTACCCAGACTCGGAGCCGAGGTGTGGAGAAGCCAGGTTTAGCTGTTACGTGATAACTATGAATTATTTCCCAAATCCTGGGCAGGACACAAAGCAGACATAGAGATGGCAGCCAGCAGAGGAGACGGAGCTATTTTCCAAAATTACCCTTTTAAGAGAAATTTCTTACTTATGCTTCGTAAGTCCTTGTGACAAATTTGACAACTAAGATGATAATGGAGACCTTAAATCTTTTTTTTTTTTTTTTTTTTACTTTGTCTTCTCCTAAGTGCTAGTTACCTCCCCATACTTAATGATAATTGAAACCCCCATTTATTCAGCGTTTACTGTTGGCCAGCCCTGTACAATGCTTTTTATGTGAATCAGCTACTTTCAACCTCTCAAGTACCCTATTACTCCCATTTATAGATTAGAAAAATGAGGCTTAGAGAGGCTGAGTAACCTGCCCGAGGTCACATAGCCGGTGAGTGGCAGGATCCGAGCCAGATCTGTTGATCACAAAGCCCTTCTTCCTGACCATTACACCAAACTTCCCCTTGGCCTTATTTTCTCAAGTTGTCTTAGCCTTTAGAGGCTAGTTCTCATGTCACTGAAGAGAGATGCACTCCCAAATACTAGGAAGTACATTGGCTACCAAGAACCTGTGTGTGCACGGAATCTCATTGTCATTTCTTTTTTGGTATTCATTTTTATTTTTATTTCTTTATTTATTTGTTTGGTTTTTTTTTAAAGGAATTTATTTTTCACTTGAAACATATTGATTGTACATATTTATGGGATACAGAGTTATATTTAATACATGTATACAATGTGTGATAGTCAAATCAGGGTAGCTAGCATATTACTCATGGCAAAAATTTACCATTTCTTTGTGATGAAGACATTTGAGCTCCTTTCTTCTAGCTGTTTGAGAATATACAATAAATTTTTGTTAATTATAGATGCCTAGCACTACTGCACAGCACTAGAACTAATCAACATAGTAGTTAAACACGTGGGGCTCTGGGTTCAAATCCCAGCTCTGCCACTTCCTAGCTATGTGCCTGCTATAGGTTACTTGATTTTCTGTGTATTAGTTCCTTTGTATGTAAATGAGGATTCTATTTTCTCACACGGTTGTAGGGAGGACTAACAGAGTGAACACACTTAAAGTACTTAAAATGGCTGCAAAAATAGCAGGTGGAGGATATTTTCCGGATGTGCACGTCTGCACACACCTGAGACACTCTCAGAGGTAGACCCGCAGGTATTTGCAGTGCATTCAAAAGTTAGGCTCAAGCTGGCATCGTGGTTTTGAGGAGTCATGACGGGCTGACCAGCCCCTAGCGGGTGGAGGAGGCTGTAGGAGACCTAGGTGACTCATAAACAATTTCTCTTGGAGTCAGGTGATGTATTTCTTTAATTTATCTTCTGTCCTAGGCTCTGCCTCTTTTTACTCAGGACCACCACCAACAGCAGAGAGTGGGGGATACTGGGGAAAGGGGCAGTGTCTGCCCTCCCACCCCCTGGCCCCTCAGACCACCTTGTGTAGCAGGCACTGGCTGTGCCAAGTCTCATTTCTTCAGGCCCACTGCCCCGCAGTCAGGAGGGAGAGGGATGCTTTGACTTTGTGTGGACCAACTATTAACACAGACAAACATTTGCCTCTTGGCACAGTGCCGAGTGTCCATCAATGGTAAATGTCCTTCGCACATATCTCTGAGTTTGCCTACATGCTTCCTTTAGATGCAGCACTGTCTAGCAGCTTTGCAGGGAGTTTTGAAAACTCTAGAAACCCACAGGAATTTTCCCAAGGCCTTAACACACTTGCCTGGGTCATCACGATGACATTGTTATGAAGCCAGGGTGAAGGGTCCCCAGCCTGAAGGAATGCAGTGCGAATGCTTTGAGTCATACTTACTTTGTTAATGATGGTTCTTACACTTTAATTTCTTTTAGGGCTGGGGCACTTTTTCCAGGCATCATAAATCTAGGCTAATATGCATATCAGTATGTACCCAATAACGCAGGCTCCGGCAGCTGGCTCCACAGCGATTCTGACCCGAGGGACGCCAGAACTAGGCACTGAGGCGCTGTTTCCCTTCTCCATCTGAACACGTCGTGGCTCCCTTTCCGCAGAGGTGTGGAATGACGCTTCACCTTGGGCAGTGCTCGCTGTGATCATCTACAAAGTCTTAGCTCCGTGTCTTTTGCTTTCAGATCCCCTGTGGAGGGTACAGACTGTTCTAACAGAAGCCAGATCTTTTGGGTTAGTTTTGATTGAGCTTTGTGTGAAGTTCTGATTCAGAGAGTGGGATTTTCATAAAGTGGGGAGTGGTTTGCCATCCTAATTAGAAATGGCATCTTCTTGTATGCGATTATAGCTCCAATGAATGGATATGAAACTGAACAGAAAAGCCCGGGTCTGGCTCCTCTTCCTTGTTTTACACTTCTGAGCAAGTCCTTTTGTCTCTCAGCCTCAATTTCCCCATTGTTATGGGAATAGAAATCAACGATCCCTATAGCCCACTCTGTCTCCTGCAAATGGATTGGTCATTAATGCCCTGTACACTCAAAGGCCAGCACTGTGAATTTGGTATAAATGCTGGTATTAGATGGGGAAGAGGAGTGTTTCCAGTTCCAGGAAGAGCAGCAGCTCATGGCTGTGGCTGGAGATGAGGAGTAAGGCTGACGAACTGTGAACCCTCTGAAGGGAACCTGGGGAGGGATGGCAGCCCAGCCAGGTGAACTGTTTCAATGTAACATGAAGAGACGTTCGCTTGGTTTCTACACCAGCTGAGCACCTGAATAATTACATTTTAAGCAGCACAGAGTATAAAACAGATTCACTTAGCATCTGGGGAGCCAATTGCACCCAGGCCTGCCTAAACTGGCCTTTCTCCTTGCAGGGTGTGGGAGAACACAGGGCTTTGTGGGTCCCTGGGGGCCTGCCAGGCCTGGAGCTGTTGCTCAGCTGTGGGAGGCACGCCAGTTCTCAGGTCTGCTAATGAGTGGTGTGGTGTCTGGCAAGGAACTTGCCTGCCAGTGAGTGTGACTAATCATGAATCTTTTCAATAATGCTGACAATTCATTCTCTTTTCTTTCCTTTGCCTGCTCTCTTTGCTGGAGCTGGCTGAAATAGGAGCAAATTAGCCTCATTCTGGAGAAGGCAGGGCATGATAAAGGACCCCCTAAAAGGTTTCCAGTGCTCCATGCCTGGGTGTTTTGCAGTCAGTGTAATTATCTGACTTGGGTGAGTTGACAGGGTATTTTCTGTTGTTACTGTTCCACTGGGCTTTTGAACAAATTTACATTTGACACCAGCAAAAGCAGTGTCATTATTATTCTACATATGCTCCAGTCCAAACTGATGACCCTCCCATTTCCTGTGCAAAGGCTGTGTTTCATCAGAAAATGTTTCTGTCCTCACATGGAAATGTGGTAGACCTTAAATGCCCTAGACTCCTTAATAGGGGGTGGGAGCCAAAAAGGGGATGAACCTTTCCCAGCCGCATTTCTCTCCCTGCCACCCACTTTGTTTTTTGATAAGTTTATTCTACGAGCTTCTAACACCAGAGCAGAACTGTGTGTTCTCTCACGGGGAAGATGTGCACCTGCGTGTGGGTACGTGTGTATCTCAGCAAAGTCGGTAGTGCCGTCTGTTGGATAGTGGGTTGGAAGACTTTCAGTCTGGAGAACGGATTTTGCTGATGTTGGACTAAAACTTTCAAAAAGAAATAATAATTGTCTAATGGATGTGGTGCCCTCATTGTAAAATAGACCTCTGAGAACGACTCAAATACAATTTTTCAATAACAGAACCAACGCCTCTAAATGTTGAGAGACGTGAGCAAGGAAAAGGACTTGTGCATCAGGGTTGAAAAGCATTGAGACAGTTTTTAACATTCCTTATTCTCTAAAATAAACATACTGTCTAGCTCAAACTGCTTTTCACCCTTTAATATTTAGCCCTTTTCTCAGCCTTGTGGGACTACTATTAACTTCCAAATTCTAGAGAGGTCCAAAATGATAACCAGAAGTACCAAAGTTATATTTTCCAAATTAAAGATTGGGACGTGGGTTCCAACATGTGTCAGAATATTTTGCAGGAACAATAAGTAAAAGTATTTAAAATTAGAGTTTTCTTTGAATGTTTTGACCACAGAACTCCCATTCATTTTCTTTGTCTTCAGAAGGCATCATTATGGTTTCACGGCGTTGCAGCTAGTGGCCCAGAGTTTAAATCTGGACTTCAGCCATGTTTTATATGTGCATGTTTCAAAAACTGGGAAATTTTACATACACACCCAGATTTCTCACTTCTCTTTAAAAATCCTAAAATCTGGCAACACCGACTACATAGACCAGCCTGGCCACACAGTTGGAACTGAATGGCAGCTGTCTTTTCACAGGATACTTGGCCATACTTGTCACCGCTCTTTACTGCTTCACGTTTAGCCTTTTTTAACTATTTACATTGTCTGACCTGCATCTTTGCATTGCTGATTCAGTCATACAGTCCACAGGCAATCAAGGCTCTGGTTCTTGATTCTTGTCACATCAGGTCCCATCTCAGAGGGCTGGTCCTCAGTACCAGGTTGGTCATAATGTGACATTTTATACCTGAGGGGTCAGGAACCCTGATGCCTATGTTATGTTCCACCTTTTCTTCTTTGATTAGAGAAGTAATCATTAATGGATGATTTGAGTCATTCCTCGATGATGCGAAATGTGCAGCATAAGCACCTTGGATGTGTTGTTTGTTCTATGCTTGTTCATTCCATTCAGAACCAATGTTTTAAACTCATCAACCATTTTTAGAAGAGGAGTTGGCTGGGTCAGAGAGTGGGACTGGAAAATAAGAAAATTATTTGGCTTCTAGGTAATATGCTGATTGATTATGACGTTTTGAATAAGTAATACTTACAGTGTTTCAAGCTGGTTGAGTAGGGAAGAAACAGTACATCTTATGGAGCTTTTTGAACAGTTTGAGATTGTCTTAGACAACTTTCAAATCTTCTGTTTGCCTGAGAACAATATTATGAACTGCATCATATTGTAGTAAAAACATAACCCACATATATAAATTAAATTTTTAATAAAATTCTATTGAAATATGAAAAAGGAACTAATGTGTGTTCAGACACATAAACCAGTGTTTGTGAAAATCATGGTGTTATTTATGAGGCTTGTCAGTCAGTTGGTCAGTGGGAGTGAAAGTTCCTTCATTCATCTTTTCATTTATCCAGCAGGTACTTACTAAGCACCCACTCTAGGTTGAACCACATGAAATAGGCAATATTATAAAGACAAAAATTTCATGTGGTTCAACCTGAAGCATGCTACGTGCTATGTTAGGCACTGGGGATACAAGGAGAATAAGAAACAAAACAGTCATGCCAACAGACAGTGTAACGAAAGGTTGTAAGTGCTGATAGGTGCGTGGAGGACCTAAGAAGAGGAGAGTCAGCTCTACTTTGGGCGTAGGGCTGGTGAAAGGCTACAGAATGAAGGGGATGCTCAAAACAAATCCATAAAAGAAATTTGAATGCCATTAAAACATTCTTGTATATAGTGAAGGGAGAGTGGGTGTGGGTGTGGGTGGGGATAGGGTCAGCTCTCAAGCCCAAGGGAAGAGGGAATAGACAGAAAGTCATGCTGCAGGATTCGTGGAGTTGTGGGTCGTTTGGGCATGGGGTCAAGGTGGCCTCTGTAACAAGCCAGGCCGGGCTGGTGGGCTTAGGCCACATAGGCCATCTCAGGAGCTTCTCATTATTGTTTGAAAGAAGAAGAACCCTTGAAATGTTTCCAGCTGGGCTAGGGCATGGACAGACTGCCCCTTCAGGAGGGCCTTCTCTTTTCAGCCTGGTACAGGAGCCATGTTGTAGGCCCAGAGAACTGCAGGTGTCACTGATTTGACCTGGGCAAGAACCCAGCAAAGTAGGTAAGTGAATGTTACACTTATTTTATGTCAGAAGATGCTCTGGCAGAGATTCATAGATTATTCAGAATGGAAAACATTTTAGAGATCTTTTGTGATGAACATAGTAATCCCCTAGATTACTATAGAATATTGCTATGACCTAAACTTGGTAGACTACACAATTTTCTTTTCATAATTATTAGTAGCATTAACTAATTAAGGGTTACTATTGCAGCACTGTGCTGAGGGGTTTATGTTTATCTCATGTTATCCTCACATAACCCTATGAAGTCGGTGTCATTGCAATTCCCATATTTCAAAAGAGAAAACTGAAGCACAGGGAGGTTAAGTACTATGCCTAAAGTGACACAGCTGCTGAGCGCTGGAGCAGATTCCACACTGAGGCAAAAGAGACACTGTGTTGCTCCAGTTGTGAAATAGCAGTGACTAGAAAAGGACTTCTGACTCTTCATGTCAAATCCTTTCAGAGATCCATAATCAACTAGGTTTCAGTCCCAAGATTCAGTTTTCAGGTGCCAGTCTAGACCACCTGGTGTTACGGTGAATAAGAACACACACACACGTGTTCATGTGTGTGCTCACGTACGCACTTTGGAATGGACTCACCCCATGCTGAATCCTGAACTTGTGCATACTCACAAACACAACAAAAAGGCATTAACATTCCTTTATTGGTGGTGTTTCTCAAGCAAGTTTCTTACTAATGAAATGGAATGAAAATATTGCCATGACCTAAATTCCAGGGATATTACATAAAGCCAGCTACCTTTGTACAGTGATTGATTCCACTTGGAAGAATGGAAATGGCAATTATTCATTAGCACAACCTCAGGGGACATCAGGGAATGAAACAGAAAGAGAGAGAGAGAGAGAGAATTGCCTCTGTAAGAGGAAAACAAGACTCAATTTCTGATGATTGACAGGTGATTCAAAAGAGATATTACTGGGAAAGTGTCAAAGAGAAGGTGTAAAGAGCAAACAAGTGGAGAAGAAGTCAAGAAAAGAGCCACTGTGTTATTTACTATTAGTGAAAGGAAATGTTAGCCCTGGAAGGGGAAAGGAGGAGGCGGCACGGTACCCCTGGGCCTGCCGTATTAGTTAAGCAATGGCAGCTAAATCCCCAAATTGCATTGGTTTAGCATGAACTCTGTTTTGGCAATAGACTTCCACAGATTCTTTCTGTATTGTGATTTCACCATGCCCTAGTGATTCAGATCCTTCACTTCCAGCCAGAGGATGGAGGATGAAAGAGTGCATGGAAGATTGCAGGAAGGAAGGTTTTCATGGGCCAAGCCTAAGCGGCACACGTCACTTCACCTATACAAGGGCAGCCACTTCTTGGTCACAACTCTGCACTGTTTAAGGAAAGCCTGAACTTTTGATAGGTATCTGGTATCTTTGCTACAGTTGTACGCATATTATTATATAGAGAATGATCTCCAAAAGATGTTTCAGAGGGTTCCACTCTCCAAATCTCTCACCTATTTCAAATGATCACTAACATGCCATGCAATTTACAGCAAGACCTTGGTTTATCCCATGTGTCAAACAACTGAGAAAGAAGGTTGAAATTTTATCACTATTTGTGAGATAAATTAGATTTATTATAGATACTTTTTTAATGCTTCTATAATTTAGAAATATTTTCTAGTAGATTCCAGGTCCCTAGAAATATTACTGTACTAACCACTATCAGGATTAGCATTCTTATGCTAAATTGAATTTTTTCAGTATCCTTTATGATATTGTGAACACTTTCTTTGGTTTATGTATATCTTAGAAACATCACAAAGGTAGTTATGCACAGGTCTGTGTTTTTAAGAAGCTTGAGGTTGAAAAAAGATTTGCATTTAATAAATCTTCAAATGATTTCCTTTATTTCTTAAGATGTCATCTCAATAACTTGCTCAGTTCCTTGCTAAGCAGGAGATAGACTCATCAGGCATAGAAAAGAGGGGGAAATCGTCTGTCTGCCTATGATTCTGTTAGTTCATGGTTAATGAGGGCCCTCTCTAAGAAGATGGTAAAAACAGAGCATTAACAATTCTTTACAGTTCTAAAGGAGGAGCAGCCTTTCTCTAGCTTATCCTTTCTGAGCATTTCAGTTCTGAACACATAACACAGCTATACTGAAACTCTGTGAGTGTAAAGGGAAGGAAAGTG
Source organism: Cynocephalus volans (assembly GCF_027409185.1). NCBI lineage: Eukaryota > Metazoa > Chordata > Mammalia > Dermoptera > Cynocephalidae > Cynocephalus > Cynocephalus volans. The sequence continues at coordinate 70,484,319 of NC_084466.1, forward strand.
ATCATTTACAATCCAGTTACGTGTACTTACCTTGAAAGTAGATTAAAACACAATTATGCATTGCTTAACGATGTTAATACATTCTGAAAAATGTGTCATTAGGCAATTTTGTCATTGTGCGAACATCATAGATTGTACTTACCCAAACCTAGATGGTATAGCCTGCTACACACCTAGGCTATTGCTTCAGCCACTGTCTTTTATGCGATCCATTGTTGACCAACACATCTGTATGTGGCACATGACTGTATATCTATATCCTTGTATATGTTCCATTATTATTCCCGTCAAGTTAAGTCTTATGCTCATCACACACGTCTTCACATCAGAGATTATTTCTTCTATTACTTTTATAACCCACCAAAGTGTGTGCATGTGCACTCACACACACGACATTACTTTAAAAAGCAGTCCCGTCTTTAATTTGCTTCTGATGTATTTTCACTGAGCAAACAAGACACAGATGCAAAAAGACACACTACAAAATAATATGTAAGAACCAAGTAATACAGTAACCAAGAGATATGAGAGCTTCAACACTGCGGGCAGACAACTGAAATAAGAAAACTTCTGTCCTATTAGCACCTGTGGAATAAGGGCAAGGAAGGTTAAAAGGAGACACTCCAAGTTGAGTTATCTTACTTTAAAGGGCTATTCTGGAAGTTCCACAAAATACTTCAATATATGTCTTCATTGCCAGAGCATAGTTACAGGTCCATAACCAGCTGCAAGAGAATCTAGGAAGCATACACTTTGGCTGGGTATTTTGTGATTGGGAAAAAATTGGAGTATTTTAGGAAGAAAAAACAGGAGAATGGACTTTAGGTAGGCAACTCACAGACTCTAGCAAAGCAAAGTTGTGCTTTGGGGGCCAGTGTTGGGAATGGAGTTTTAGAATAAAATAGAAAAAAAATGTAAACTATATTTTCCCCAACCTGAATTGTATTATGGAAATTTCAACTCCTAATGGTTGATGTTGTTGTGACAGTGGTCACTGGAAGACATCACATTAGCGAGCACAAAGAGGAAGCGAAGTGTCAAGTGGAAATGAAACCCTGTTATTAGTCTGTTTCTGTTGCTTATAACAAAATTACCTGGAACTGTGTGATTTATAAGGAAAGGAAATTTATTGCTTGCAATTTCAGAGGCTGGGAAGGCCAAAGTCCGGGGAATACATCTGATGAGGGTCTTGGTGACGACAGTGACCCAGGGGTCTCATGTGGCAGAAAATGGCAGAGCAGAGAGATCGCTTCTCTTGCTCTCTCCTTTTAAAGCTCTCAGAACCATGCCCATGACCGCCATTAAACCATCAACTTGATCCCCTCTTCAAGGCCTCACCTTTCAATTACCATAATAGGATTTCCCACTCTCTTAACACTGCCACAGTGGGGACCAAGCCTCCAACACATTAAACTTTGGGGAAGACACAATTCAATCCACTGCAACCCCCAAAACAGTCTTCTGTTTACTGAAACATCCAAGAGCTTTGCCATGCCATGATACACATGCGATGACAGGACAGCAGAGATAAAGGTCAGTGACAGCAGCCAGGACTGAAGGTCCACCACCCCTCACAAGCAACACCAGTCGTTCTAGTGCTTGCAAGGGCATTGGGAACATATACATAAGGGTCAGGAACCACTGACTGCATGCACTGCACCCTTTTTGACCCTGCTCTGCCCAAAGAGGTTCCTCTGCATAGCTGGGGAGGAGGATGACCAGGGTCAAGTCAAACGCAATCACAGGTTAGTGTGAACTCAGGTGACTCTTTGAACTCTGCATACCTTGTTGTAAAAGTACCAAATTCATTAGGCCCTAATGCAGCTTCACAGAAGAAATGCTTGTTATCTCCCCCCTCACTCATGTCTTTCTTCTTACTCCTAACTATTTTTGACCAAAAAGTGAGTGAGTTCTTTGCCTGAGCAGAATTAGGTCAGACCCGAGCTGAATATCAAGCTGACAGAGGGGGGTTTGTGCCAATGTTGATTAAATGAGAAGTGAAAAGAAAGTCTCACTCTGAATCCAAATATGGGAATTGAGAAGGGAAAAGGCTAATATTAGACTGCTTAAGAATTAGTGCAAAAGCATATGTTTATTATGAGGAATCAGGGAGTTTCCATCCATGTCCATAGTTCATTGTAAAGAAGCCACACTCATGTTGATAGATGTTTAAGATACTCACACTTTAACTGTTAGGGTAAAAATGGTTAAATTTTTTATGTGAAAAGTCTTCAAAAACTGTCCACATTACTGCTCTTCAAATACCCCATGCATTATTATTGCAGGACCATTTCTTAAGAGTTTTATCTGCCACCGTTTTCCCCAGAACTCTCTGTCATAAAGGGGACAGCTTCTGACGGTCTTGCTTCCATATAGAAATGACAATCTCATTAACGATGCCAAGTTTATATTGTAAATATATTATCACTGCTCTCACACCAACTGCTTATGTTAAAAACTAATTACTAATTGGTTTCAGCAAATGCATTATAAAAAGGTAGCTAATTTTAACTGTTTTCCTCCTCCCCATTTTAGAAAAAAAATTGAGTGTTTCAGAGAAAGCAATCTGTTACCTGGAAGAATTTAAAATTTTTAATAATCTTCGATCAGAGTTTTTAAGAGTCTCATGAAAATGGTTGCTCAGGTAACAAGAAGAAGTGAGTTTAAGCCCGAGGCTGTGTCTTCTCTCCAAAATTAAATGGTACAAAATACATCCGAATTCAAAATAAATCTAGTTAACTGAGCTTACTTTTGTTTCTAATTTATCTCTGGGATATCTTACAAGATGTTGTCTGGACACCCATTCTACTCTGTGACTCAGTAGTATATGGGCTCATATCCTTCTAGATCTTTCCTTCTCTTTTTCCCACAGTATTTGCCCTTCAGCCTCATTCAGGTGTCTAGTCCTTTTACCCCTGCACTTGATCTCCTTAAATTTACCCTCTCCTGACTCGGCAGCCTCCCAGCTCAGCATACACCCCCCAAGGTGGAATTTTTTAAACCAGTCTCTCCTGCATACCCTAATCTTCCTTGCCCATCTTGTCTTCTGCCACTTTCCAGCAAAATGCAATCTCAGAATCAGTCCACTCTCTATTTTCTCTCCACTTAACCAGGACTGTCAGGTACTGCTAGATAAAAATTACACATTTTTGTGTATTGACTCTATTACAAATTCATGGTTTTTCAATGTCAGTTCTTTCCTTAACACTTACCAGAAATCACATCTATTCCCAAAGAGTTTTTTTCCTCATTATGATGGTGCTAAACTTTACCAGTCACCATTTCCAGCTGCAGTTGGTTCTGCGCCAAAGTATTGCATTGACAGAGTCCTTTCCAAGCTCAGCAGTACCTTCCCTTTGCTGAGTCTGTATTAAATGGCACCAGGGAGGATTCTGGGGCTGGACAACCAGGGCTCAAATACTGACTCTGGTGCTAATGATAGTGGTGTTACTTTGGCAAGTTTCTTCACTCTCTTAGTCTCCATTTTTCACCTGTGTAATAAATATAAAAAGAGAAGCATTAAAATAAGTAAACAATGTATCATTTTAAAATTCCAGTTTAATGGTCTTTATCATTTAATTGGAGCAATCTGTTTACTAAATACTAAATTTAATTGCTGACATATTGGGTTTACATTTTCCATCTTACTATTTGTTTTGTATTTGTCCCACCTATTCTGTGTTCCCTTTTCACTCCTTTCTTGTCCTCCTTTGGATTAATTAAATATTTTTTATTATTATTTTTTTCCTATCATCATTTCCTACCATAACTATTAGTATAATAATATTATTTTGTTTGGGTTAAGGTAGTATCATAAACTGCAAGATTAAGGATTTGTTTTAGAGAAATGGACAAAAATAAAATTCTTGATCTAGACAGCATGCTATCGTTCTTTTATTTATTGAGCAGCTACTATGTGCCACATTCTGTTCATGTCTCTGGGAATAGAGCAGGGAATAAAAGCCGGAAAAGCCTATACACTAGTAATTTATAGTCTAAAAGAAAAAGTGCATTAACTCTGAGGTAAGACAGTCCTGGATTCAGAAAGTAGTGTTTCCACTAATTAATTGTGTGACTTTAGACAATTGCCCACACATGATTTCTTCAACTGTAAAAGTTGGAATGATACTTTCTTTGGGGGTTATTATGAGGACTAGAGATAAAGGGTAGAAAGCTCCTGCACAGCTGGGGCATAGAAGGTAATAAATGGTGCTATCATTATTATTATTATTATTATATTCCCCAATCTCCAATCATCTGATCGTTTTGCCACAAGCTAGTATTATTAAATATACGCCAAATGGAAACCATTTTAGTATTACTTGCTGTCCCTCTCTGCTTACAAAATGAAACTGTGTTTTATATTTGTTTCAATGTTTGTACTTTTCTGCACTCTCGTTTTCAATTTTGTGAACATTATTTAACCCATGGCACACAAGTTTGCAATAATAATAGGATTTGGAATAATAACCATATGTAACATGTGGTGACATTTGCCATATTCCTTGTAAAGGCAGATGTTCAAAATTAGGGTTATATCACTTATGGTGATTATTATTAACTGTTAAGTTTAATTTTCATGCAAAAAAATACATTAAGAACTCAGGATCATGACTTTAGAATAGTACTATGTATAAGTATAATTAATTAATATGAAATCACTTTTTAAATTTTCTGGCTCATGACTACAATTTTTTAGATTGGAACTACTAGAAATTCAAAATCTTTTAAATTATTCTCATGTAAAAGTCATCACTGGCACTTTTACATACTTATTGTTTGATTTCACATAGGCACCAAGGACCGAATGTCTCATGCTGCTCAATAAAATGTGTTTTTGATTATATCTCTCAGGAAAGTGCATTTCACTGGGAAAATGTAACTGGTTACATTGCCAGCAAAGGTTATTAGCAGTGGTTTTGAAACTTCACAGTGCATAAGAATCACCTAGGAGGGAGCAGGAAAGAAGAGAGGGTGTGTTTGTGGGTGAAGGTTGGGGATTATCATAGATGCAGCTATTTGGGCTCCATTCCCTGAAAGTGTGATTGCTAGGGTGGTTATAAATAATCTCTTAATTTAAAGAGGGCACTCAGTGGGGATCTGTTATTTTGTGGGTGAGTGCCCAGAAATGAAATCTGAAGGTGAACTATGTGCTGAATTGTCACACTCCAAGTCTATTCTTACAGCATTCTAGGTAAGCCTGCAACTTTACCTTGGCCCCACTTAATTTTGTAATAAGGCTACCACTACCACAGCCACAGCTACCCTTGCCATGGGGCTGTCACTACCACTGCCCCACTGTGTGGCTCCTGCTACCACTGCTGCTGGCTGTAGCTGACTACATGATTGCATTGATACAGGGAGGGTCACAATTGGAGTTGCCAGAAAAAGTTGAGTGAGTGTAGCCCTGCAACCCAGTGGCCCAACCCACAGGAGGAATTACACGACCCTCGCAGTCCTACACCCAGGGATGAAAACTACTTGCACAGCCCTTGCCACTGGCTTGACCTTGGGAAGGACATGGGTGGAGTCCACTGATGAGTGCAGAAACCCAGATAGCCAAATAGAGTATGGAAGAAAATTCCCAGCCACCATCATCCCATCCCATCCCCAATAGGGAGAAGCAAGGACCCCATAAGAGCCCATACCTGCAGGAGAGAGGAAAGAGAAACCCTACCTAGGGTCACCCATTCAAGCTAAGGAGCTTCAGTATATCCCAGTGTACCTATCAGGGTGATGAGACACCAGCTGGGATGCCAACAAGTCTGCCCAGGAACCCACCTAGGCTAAAAAGCAACAGTGCATCCAAGCACTTCTCCTAAGAATTCAAGATCTTGCCCATGTCCTCAATGGCCCAACACAGCATCACTCATTGCAGCAAAGAACTACTAAGTGCCCCTCTGCCTAGGCAATGAAAGCAGTCACATGCAACTCCAACACTGAATATGAATAAAGTATCCACACAGAGACTACTCTACTACATATAGATGGAACCCAAACTAAAACACATTCCCCAATGGTCAATATAAAACACATCTACAGGAGTGAGTCTTTCTCTTCAAAAGTCACTTCAGAGTAACAGAAGAAGCAACTGTTCCACCAGATGACCAGACCCAGACATTGTAGAGATAGTAGAAATACCAAAAAACAGGAAAATATGATACTATCAAATGATAATTCTCAAGTACCAGACCCCACACAGCAGGAAACCCTCGAAATGACTGAAAAGGAATTACAAGAAACAGTCTTAAGGAAACTCAATGACATACAATAACACATATTTAGGCAACACAGCAAATGGAAAAAACAATCCAGGATATAAAGGAGGAAATTTATAATGAGATGGATACCTTAAAAAAGAATGTAGCAGAACTCCTGTAACTGCAGGATTCATTCAACAAAGCAAAAAATACAACTGAGTGCTTAAGCAGCAGGCTACAGCATGCAGAAGAAAGAATTTCTGATCTCAAATACAGTCTTTTTGAAATAACCTAGGTAAAGAAAAAGAAAAAGAAAAAAGACTTTAAAAAATGAAGAAAATCTACAGGAGCTATCAGACAACCTTAAGCACACAAACATCTGAATCATTGGTGTTCTGGAAGGGGAGGAGAAAGGAAAAGCCATTGAAAGTCTATTCAATGAAATAATAGTGGAAAATTCCCAAGTATTGGGAGAGATACAAGACTTCCAGATCCAAGAGACTCAAAGATCCCCAAACAGATTTAATCCATAAAGGTCCTCTTTGAGAAGTATTATAGTCAAACTGGCAAAAGTCGGTGATGAAGAGAGAATCATAAAAACAGCAAGAGAAAAGCATCAAGTCACCCATAAGGGAGTGCCCATCATACTAACATTAGAGTTCTCAGTGGAAACCTTATATACCAGAAGAGAATGGGATGATATATTCAAAGAACTAAAAGAAAAAAAAAAAAACTGCCAGCCAAGAATACTATACCCAACAAGGCTATTCTTCAGAAATGAAGGAGAAGTAGTGTACTTCCCAGACAAACAAAACTGTGGGAATTTGCCGCCACGTGATCAGCCCTACAAGAAATCCTCAAGGGAGTCCTGCATCTGGAATGCAAGAAATGATAATCACCACCATGAATACATGAGAAAGAACAAAACCCATAGGTAGAGCAGATATGCAACTGAGAAAGAGAAAGAAATGACCTCTTACCACCTCAAAAAACCAATGCTCACTAAAGACAAACAATAAAAGAGAAGGAAAGGAATAAAAGATATTCAAAACGACCAAACAAAAATCAGTAAAATGCCAGGAGTAAGACAGTACTTTTCAATGACAATCCTAAATGCTAATGGATAGAATTCCTCACTCAAAAGACACAGACTGGCTGATTGGATTAAAAGACTAGACACAACCATGTACTGACTACAAGAAACTCATCTCACCTGTAAAGACTCACACAGGCTAATAATGAAAGGATGGAAAAAGATATACCATGCAAATGGAAAACAAAAACAAGCAGGAATAGCTCTTATATGGGATAAAATAGACTTTAAGCCAGAAACCATAAAAAGAGAAAAGAAGTTCATTATACAATGATAAAGGGATCTATCTACCAATAATACATAACAATCATTAAATATATGCACACTCAACATTGCAGCACCAGATACTTAAAGGAAACACTATTAGACCTAAAGAGAGAAATTGACCCCAACACAATAGTAGTTGTGGACCTCAATATCCCTCTCTCAACATTGGACAGATTATCTAGGCAATAAATCAGAGAAACAAAGGATTTAAACTACACTTTAGAATAATTGGATTTGCCAGATATCTGAAGAACATTTTATCCAACAACTATAGTACATACTTTCTTCTCATGGATAGGTCATGTGTTGGGTCACAAATCAAGTCTGAACAAATTTTTAAAAATTGAAATTATCTCAAGTATCTTTTCATATCACAATGGATTAAAACTAGATATCAATAACAAGTGAAACTTTGGATGCTATACAAATCCATAGAAATTAAACAACATGCTCCTGAATGACCTATAAGTCAAAGAAGAAATTAAACAGGAAATGAAAAAATTTCTTAAAACTAATGAAAATAAAGACTCATCATACCAAAAACTGTGGGATACCACAAAAGCAGTAATAAGAGGGAAGTATATGGCAAAAAATGCTTACATCAAAAGAATAGAAAGACTTCAAATAAACAACCTAATGCTACACATCAAAGAACTAGAAAAGCAAGAACAATCCAATCTCAAAATTAGTAGATGGAAAGAAATAATTAAGATCAGAGCAGAAATAAATGAAATAGAAACCAGAAAAGGATACAAAGATCAATAAACAAAAAGTTGGTTTTTTGAGCAGATAAATGAAATAGAGAAATCATTAGCTAGACTAACTTAGAGAGAGAGAGAGAGAGAGAAGGAGAGAGAAAGAGAGACAGACCCAAATAAAAATCAGAAATGAAAAAGGAGACATTACAACCAATATCACAGAAATACAAAGAATTATTAGAGACTGTTATGAACAATTATACAGCAACAAATTTGAAAGCCTGGAGAAAATGGGTAAATTTCTGGACACATACAGACTACCAAGACTGAACCAAGAAATTATAGAAAACCTGAACAGACCAAAAATGAGCAATGACATTGAAGCAGTAATCAGCAGTCTCCCAACAAAGAAAAACCCAGGACTGGATGGCTTCACTGATGAATTCTACCAAACCTTTAAAGAGGAATTAATATCAATTCTTTTTAAACTATTCCAAAATATTAAAATAGAGGCCATTCTCCCAAACTCACTCTATGAGGCCAGCATAACCCTGATACCAAAATCAGACAAAGATATGATAAAAAAAGAAAACTATAGGCTAATTTTCCTTGATGAACATAGATGCAAAAATCCTCAGCAAAATATTAGCAAACAAAATATAGCAGTATATCAAAAAGTTTATACATCATGATCAGGTGGGATTCATCCCAGAGCTGCAGGATGGTTCAACATACATAAATCAATAAATGTGATACAGCACATCAACACAATCAAGGACAAAAACCATGTGATTATCCCAATAGATGCAGAAAAAAACTTTTGACAGAAGTCAACAGTACTTCATGATTAAGACTCTCAGCTAATTAGGTATAGAAGGAAAGTATCTCAACACAATAAAATCCATATATGACAAACCTACTGCCAATATCATCATGAATGGGGAAAAGCTGAAAGCTTTTCCTTTAAGAACAGGAAAAGGACAAGGATGCCCCCATCACCACTCCTATTTAACATAGTATTAGAAGCACTAGCCAGAGCAATCAGGAAAGAGAAAGAAAGAAAGGGCATCCAAATTGGCAAAGATGAAGTCAAATTGTCCCTGTTTGCACATGACATGATCCTATGAGTAGAAAAACGTAAAGATGCTACAAAAAACCTCTTAGAGCTGATAAATGATTTTGGATTACAGGATTCAAAATCAACACACAAAAATAAATAGTGTTTTTGTACTCTAATGACAAATTAGCAGAAAAAGAAATCAAGAAGGCAAGCCCATTTGCAATAGTCACCAAAAAAGTAAAATACCTAGGAATCAGTTTAACCAAGAAGGTGAAAGATCTCTACACTGAGAACTACAGATCACTGCTGAACGATATTGAAGAGGACACAAAAAGATGGAAGGACATTCCATGTTCATTGGTTGGAAGAATTAATGTTGTAGAAATGTTCATACTACCCAAAGCAATCTATGGATTCAGTGCAATCCTCGTCAAAATACCAATGACATTCTTCACAGAAATGGAAAAAACCACAATCTTAACATTCATGTGGGACAACAAAGAACCCAAACGGCCAAAGCAATCCCAAGCAAACATAAATAAACAAATAAATAAAAAAGCTGAAGGTATTGCACTACCTGACTTCAAATTATATTACAAAGCCATAGTAACCAAAACATCATGGTACTGACAGTACTTTTGTGATCAAGACTACAAAAGCACAGGCAACTAAAGCAAAAATATACAAATGGGACTACATCAAACACAAAATGTTCTGCACAGCAAGGGACAATGTCAAGAAAGTGAAGAGACAACCAACAGAATGGGAGAAAATATTTGCAAACTATACTTCTGACAGGGGATTAATATCCAGAATATACAAGGAAGTCAAACAACTTAACAGTAAAAAAACGCAACCTGATTTTTAAAAGTGCAAAGGAGCTGAATAGACATTTCTCAAAGGAAAACATACAAATGGACAAGAAATACATTTTTAAAAATGCTCAACATCACTAATCATCAGAAAAATGCAAATCAAAACCACATTGAGATATCATCTCACCCTAGTTAGACTGGCTGTGATAAAAAAGACAGAATAATAAATGCTGATAAGGATGCAGAGAAAGGGGACCCTTCTACACTGTTGGTGGGACTGTAAACTAGCACAGCCATTACAGAAAAGTGTGGAGATTCCTCAACAACTACAGACAGAACTGCCATACGATCCAGCAATCCCATTGCTGGGTATATACCCAGTAGAATGGAAATCATTGCATCAAAGGGATGCCTGCGCTCCCATGTTTATTGTAGCTCTATTTACAATAGCCAGGAGTTGGAACCAACCTAAATGTCCATCAATGGACAACTGGATAAGGAAAATGTGGTATATATACATAATGGAATATGACTTAGCCAAAACAAAAGAATGAAATTTTGCCATTTGAAGCAACATGTATGAGCTTGGAGAAAAATATGCTGAGTGAAATAGCGAGGCAGAGAAAGAGAAATACCACATGTCCTCACTCATAAGTGGGGGCTCAAAAATAAATAAATAAATGAATGAATGAATAAATAACTAAGAAAGATACAACAAATACAATAATACTTTCAACTCTCAAAAGGAGAGAGCAGAAGTGTGGTTACCAGATGTGGGAAAGGTGGGGGGGGGGGCGGTTAGTAAGAAATTGGTTAAGGTCACAAAATCTGATTCTGTTTTGTAATGATTAATATACTAATTATCCTGATTTGATTATCACATATTGAATATGAGTATTGATATTCAATTCTGTAGCCCCAAAATGTGTATCATCAATTGTTTCAATAAAAAAATTAATAAATATTTATTTAGAATAAATTGATGGGCCAGATTTCTTGAACTGAAAATTGGGCTGTACAAACTGGAACGCATGACTATCATTTAAAGAAAGAACATGATATGGGAAATGATTGACAAAATTGGATTTCAAATCAATTCAATTAGAAAAGTATTTATTGAATGCCTATTAAGGCTACACTGAGATTTGGGCAGAAATATATAAAAGAAAAAAATGAGGAAAGTGGAACTAGAAAATGAAAATTAGAAAATATTTTGAATTCAATGATAATGAGGATACTCTATATTGAAACTTGTAATGCAGCTGAAGTCATTCCTAGAGAGGTATTTATACTTTTAAATGCATATAATTGAAAAAGAAAGGCTGAAAAATCAATGATGTAAGCATTCACCTTGAAAGTTAGATATATAAAGCCAAATACGATAGAAGAAAGGAAATAACAAAGATTAGAACAGAAATCAATGAATGAGGAAACAAATACATAATATACAATAGATTTAAAAAAGACATTATCTTAAAATTTAAAAAAAAAATAAGAAAATGTACAAATCCCTAGCACAACTGATCAAGAAAAGGTAAGAGAGGGTGCAAATTAGTTTTATCAGGGATTGAATAAAGGAACTTTGCCATAGATTGTAAAGAAATTCGAAAGATAATAAGAGAATATTTATGCCAATCATCTTAAAAATTTACATGAAATAGACAAATTCTTAGAAAAACACAACTTGCCAATACTGACTGATAGTAAATTTAAAAATAGACTTAAAAGAAGATCTGGAGTTCAATGTTTAGTTAAGAAATTAAATCTTTTTTTTTAAAAAAATCTATTTTATTGTGTGTATTTGAGGTTTACAACATAGTGACATGGGATACATATAGATAGTAAAATAGTTATTACATGAAGCAAATTCACAAAGCCATCATCTCACAGCTACTTTTTTTGTGATAAGAGGAGCTAAAATTTATTTATTTAAGAAAAATCCCTAATACAATACAATTTTACTAAATTGAGTCATCATGTTGTACATTATCTCTCTAGATTTATTCACGTATGTATCTGGATACAAAGAAATTGAATCTTACTACTTATGGGGATGAGGAGGAATAGGACCTTTGGAGAACCTCTTAGACCCTGGCTTCACTTTTTCATATTACGGGATTTTTATTAGCCTAATGTCTGGATTCTCTCTCCATTCCTTTCGGGATTTATTTGTCCTGACAGAAGGAGGGATTACGTGGTAGAGGAGTTGGGGAGGAGGGACTGGGCATACTCAACTCAGTTCAGTCTTCTCTGCCCTATCTACAGATCTGACTCCCTGCAGAGAGTACGCCTTCTGGGCTCCACTTCCTCAATTCTGTTTCTCAATTCTTTTCCAACATGGGAAGAAAGTAAGAAAGCAACATTATTTATTGATCCTGTAGACTTCCAACAAATTCTGAGCTCCACTTCCTTATCCGTAAAATGGGATAACAATAGTATTAAATGAGTTGATATGTATAAAGTGTTCAGAACCGTGCCTGGCCAATAATAAGTGCTTAATACACGTCAGCTGCTGCTGTTGTTTTTAAAAATTTAATCCTTACTCCATGCCAGAACTGGACTAAATGCTTTAAATTACATTATGCTGTATAGTATTTAGAAGAAATCTCTGAGGTAGGTTTTATGACTACTTGTGTTACAGATGAGGAAGTTGAAGTTTGGGAAAGTTAAGTAACTTTGTGGAAGGTGTCACATTTTGTAAGATCTGTCTGACTTCAAAGTGCACAGCTCTCCCTTGGAAATGTAAGCCATTAAGAGAAACGAAAGAGCAAAGGATTCATGGCAAATTTGTCACTAATACTGGAGAAGAAATTTAGAGTTCAAGTCCTACCGATGATTAACCACGAGCATCAAGTCCTCAGAAAATGACAGTAAGTTTTTTATAATATTTAAAAGGACCCAGTTTAACAAGAGCTGAATTCAAAGTGCTATTACATATTCATGAAACTCCAAGCATGTCCAAGAGTATTCATGAACAATTTAAATATGACACCATTAAAAGTGAAAAGATTTAGGTTTTTTCAATCTTATCATCCAAACGTTTGGACCTCCAACTCCAGTTCTCTTTGGTGTTTTACCTCCTTCGTGAGAAAGTCTGGAGGAACCTATTCCTGAGCATTGCAGTGCAGACTGAGTTAGACCACTCCACTCTTACAAATGGTTCCAAACTCCACCTTTTCTCTCCTCTCCCAGTAGCATGGGCTAGCCAGTACCTTCTTTCTTTTCAGCATTACAGCCTTGCAATCAGGCTTACCACATATGCTTTTTCCTAGTCATTCCTGAAAAGGAGAAGGAAAGATCCTTTCGGAAAGAATTTGATGTCTAAAGCAGATCTTGGATCAGTGCTTGGTGGAGAAAACATGATTCTTAGAGAAAAACATACAAGCCCCTTAAGCAGATTTGGATCTTGTTGATATTCATGCAGGTGTTTGGAAAACCACGTATCTTTACAAACTGAATCCAGGCCAGGAATTAGAGAAAAAGAAATATTTCTTATACTTTAGTGAGAAAATAGATGTGGTGGAGGACTTTCAAGACTACATTTATTTCTGGAGCCAAAATTGTATAGTACTGAGAAGGGGGCTGTGCATTACATTTCAAAGTACTGTTCAAATCAAGCCAAGCTGTCCAAATATCTGGACTTAATAAATTAACCAATATTGAGAACATGTGAACAAAACTGGAAACACTTTAAAGTTTTTTTAAAAATGTATTACATTTGTGTGAAGTCTAGTTTTTATGTCTGATTTGTTATGTCTTTGGTCAAGTACAAATCTATTTACAGGGACCTCAGTTTCCCCATCTGCAATTAGAATTAAATAAAGCACATTGACATGTAAAGAGAATCCTTATATAATGGCTATATTTCTTGACTTTATATATTTTGACTTTCTTGGATATGGCAACTATCAAACCACAAATATCAGATTTTTCCTATGTCTCAGTTCCCACCCCTAGGAGTAAGTAATGCACTTTTCAAGAGTGCCATTAGCTCTTCTGAATTGTTGCTTCTTTGCACTGCATGGTGCCCATGTGGCTTTTAAGTGTTAACACAACTTCCTGAAAACTGCCTTCCTCATTTCCAAAGATTAAGGCACTTGGAAGGTAAGATCTGCTCATCGTCTTAACATTTTCTATATTTTCTTTATAGGGCATATTCTGTTAGATCACCCCAGAGTTTCTATTTCATAAGAATGCCCTTCCCCAATAAGAAAGAATATTTATGATGGTTGTTTTGACATTTCCAAAATTAAAATAATAAAAAATTGTTTAAACTGCTAGTCTGAAGTTAATGTTAAGATAAACAGTAATAATTGTGTGGGAGGTAAAGAACTTCTACATTTTAATATCTTTGTATTTGTAACTATTAAGTCCCAGACTTCAGAGAGAGACAGAGAACAATTTGCTTAACCATAGGATTCAGTAATCATATAAACTATGGTATCTGCCCAAATTTCACAAAAATAAAATCTATGTGTGTTGAGGGGTTTTGTTGGATGATACAAATTTTATTCTTGAGGCTTTACCATGTTTCCAGAATCATGGTTGAAATCATTGCTTTGAAATGTTTAGAAATGTATACTAGATTCCTTAGGTAAATTATACATGAAAATATGTTTTAAGCATTTTCTGAATTTATAGTTGCTTTAAATGGGATTGAATCCAAGAGTGTGGGGCCTTATGATAGAGGAAAACACTATGCTGCTGATTTTTCAAATAGCATTCCCTTTTTGTTAAAACATGTACCCGCATTATAGAAAATTTAGGAAAAACATATAAGCAAAAAGAAAAAAAATCATACATATTTTTTTTCTCCATCATTTATACTGGCCATATGATATAACATTGCATGGATATACCATAATTTATTTAACCAATTCCTTATTGTTAGAAATTTAGGTTGTTTTTTGCCAAAATACATAAAATGGCAATGAATTCCTCTGTAGGTAAATCTCTGTGCAGATCCATTGGACATTCTGCAAATACCTTTGGGCAGAAACAGAACTTACATAAGAGAAAATGTAAAAGACGGGGACAGCAAAGAAGCCTTGTATTCTAAGAGGTCTGCTCTGGCTTCCAAGGCCATCTAGGCTAAAGTCTGACTCCTGTTCCCTGGGTGGTTTGGGGGGCAGCCGACTTGTTCAAACACTATTTGCTCTGCACAACTTCATGGTTAGAGATCTCTGAGACTCCCCAGGAGATTCCAGGAATACCTCACCTTCTAGTTGGTAGGAGGAGGGATAGCTCTGAGGATGATAGTTGTGATTAAGTTGGGGAAATTTGTAAACTGAGAATTGTAGGGAGGGGAATGGTTGGATGGGGACGAGGTGGATGGAGTCCTATCAGTGCATATCCTATTGATGCATGATGGAGTTTGGATGTGTTGTCCCCTCCAAAACTCATGTGGAAATTTAATCTCCAATGTGGCAGTGTTCAAAACTGATTGAGTCATGGGGGTGGATCCCTCATGAATGGATTAATGCTCTCCCTGGTGGTGGTGGTGGGGGGGGTTCATGAGTGAGTTCTGGCTCTATTAGTTCCCATGAGAGCTCGTTGCTTAAAAAGACCCTGGCACCTCCTCTCTGCTCTCTCTGCTTCCACCGTCTGGCAATGGAGACCCCTGGGTCACTGTCGCCACAACCAGATGGACTTTGGACTTCCCTGCCTCAGAAACTCTAAGCAATAAATTTCATTTTCTTTATAAATCACCCAGTTCAGTGTACTGTGGTATAAGCAAAAAAACAGACCAATACAATGCATGACCATGGCACTGTTGCCAGGACTTCCTGCAGATGCTGTGGGCCCATCTGGTGGGTGCAGACTGGCAGTAACAGGCTGTTTGCTTGGTTTGGCCCTGGCAGGGCCAGGCCCTGCTCCCTGCTCTCTGATTTACCAATCTTCGGTGAGTCCTTAGAACCCATGCAGCAAAATATCTAAATTCTTTAGCCTGTTGTATTTATGAACTCCTCTTCCGCTCCTCTGAGCTGCAGCCACACCCATTGTTATCAATGAGGGCTCATTATCAACACAGGGTCAAGCTTCCTCCCTAGTACCCTCAGCTCCAAAGTCTCCCTCCTTCTAGAAAATACAGGATAAGCATTATTTCTTAGTGGAGTCTTCTCCAAGATCCCAGGCAGAATTCATTTCTCCTTACTCTTACTCCAACAGCAGTGACATCATCAGGCTGGTGGCTCACGTGTGGCCTCGCCCAGCAGGCTGTGCATCTCTTGAAGGTGGGGCTGGGGCTGTGCATGAGTGTCCCCTGATGCCAAGAAAACAGTGTGACACACACAGTATACACAGTTTTTCTCTATTCTCGAGTGAACAAGTTTAACTGTTTGAGGTCACTAACTCAGTAATTGCAGGTGAGTATTTTTAAACAGCATTCATTAGCTAATATCCATCTTTATAATTAAATTATTATGTAAGCCATCTAATCTAGTTATTAAAATGAAAAAAAACTTTCACAAAACTTTAAAAAAAAATTGTTGCTTATTGTTATATCTCGTTCTCTAAAGGAACATTGAAAAAAAAGCAGAACAACAGAAAAGTTGTAACATCATGCTACTGTTTTAGAAGTATGTCTTATTTGTCTTGGTCCACATTAGAATTCTCAACAGCAGAGAATATCAACATTTATGTTAAACCAAGAACTGGGTCCCAACACATGTCTTTATCAGAAGGCTTAGTACAGCAGGGCCTCAGTGCCTTAAAAGCAGCCAGGAGAACAATACGCAGATGGAAGTTCTTATCAAATGGTTATAAATCAGTAATAGAAACGTACAATAAATATTTCAAAAATAAATATAAAGCTAATATATGGCTTTAACTGTTTTTTTTTCCCATTTAGTTCTTAGGAAGGGCCACCAAATTTCATGGTGTGGGAAAGACCAGAAAATTTTGTGTTGTGGTTGTTTTTAAGACATAACATCACAGGCTTGAAAGTACCCTTCAAACATTTGGGCTTTATTTTGATGATCAGAATTTGGTATAAGGAGAGTTTATCTTGGATGCCACCCTAAGAAGTGATGTTAATTTAATACTGCAAGATCATGATTTATTAAGGTGAGTTTACTTGTAAAGCATGTCATGACACAGAATCAAAGAACAGCGTTATAGGGAGCCCCAATATCAAAGCAAGATGTTTCTATTCATTTTGGGGCAGCCATATCTACCAGTGTAAATAATCTGGAAACAAGGAATCTAAGCATTGTATATGAAGGACTGCAAGGTCCCTGGGCAGAGGAGACAAAAGGGACTAACTCTGTGTCTTAAGGGGTTTCCAAGAGGATGTCATCTTTGAGAATGATGTAAAATGGAAATTTCTAAAGGAGAAGAAGCCTGCACTTTACTTATGATATTTCCATGCTTGCATTCACACTGTATAAAATGCAGAAGTTGTTAGCATTTGGGGGCTTTCTTTTACTTGAAAGTCATTTAAATAATAATCTAGGTAATATATTCTCTGGGAGCATGCTTGAAAAGCACCCAAGATGTGTTCTTCTGGAGTGAATTCTAGAAAATTGTGGGTTAGTGTAAATGTGCTTAAAAAAATCATCGTTCTTAAAAAGCATAGAGGCATCTCATATAAAATATAAGACCACCAGTAGAGGAAATAGATGTAGAAACTATCAAAAGTCTGTGCCTCTGGGTGATGGGAATAAAGACTTACAGTTTTTATTTTGGGCTCTACTGTCTTGATCTTTTAAAAATTATTATGTGTGCATGACTTGCTTAGAAAAAAGAAAAAACTTAAAATAAGTATAATGGATATACCCTTTAAAAATAAATAGCTTCGATTTTAGGTCCTTAGGCTATAACTAAACACATTGAATCTCTTAAAAAAGCTGCCTTGGTGTACTGTGCAGCGCTAAATTGTTACTGGTGTTTCTTTTGAATGCCTGTTAACTATAACA
Source organism: Cynocephalus volans (assembly GCF_027409185.1). Lineage (NCBI taxonomy): Eukaryota > Metazoa > Chordata > Mammalia > Dermoptera > Cynocephalidae > Cynocephalus > Cynocephalus volans. Next base: position 70,502,368 of record NC_084466.1, read on the forward strand.
AAATGGTCTATAAAATAAAAAATTAGACATAATTATAGCAATTTCTTTAAAATCAAAACATCAGTGGAAAATAGAAAAAATAACGTGAGCTTAAAAGTCTTCTTTGTCCCACAAATCACCTTGCTTTTACTTGTTTTCAAACAAAGCCATTTAACACCATGAAGCTAAATATTTTCAAGTGAAATTTAAGAACAGTACAGAATAATAATACTGAATAAGAGTACTATTTTTAAAAAAGTCTCAAAAGACTAACTAATGTTTGAATTCTATTTCACGAAAACCTAATTTTCTCCTTCATTCTCCAGCCCAGGTGAGATGATATTGAGTCTTAACAAAGCATTTTGTTTATTATTCCTTGTTTTCTCATTACAATGCTGTTTATTAATAGGGGACCAATATGACCTTTTACACAAAATGTAATTCAATAGAATTAGTTTGAAAATAAATAGAGAACATGTGGTTAACTTTGCATTTGAAATTAACCTAACAAGTGCTGATTTCTGTAATTAAAGAATCCTAATTCATAATTCTCTGAATCACTGCATTTGGCAGGCAAATGCCAGTAATTTTCATTTCACAACACAGTGCCTCAGACGGTAATAAGCCAGAACGAAACACATGCAGGTTTAATCAGGTAACAAAGCATGTCAAATATCCTGAAATAAGGCAGTCTGGCACATGAAGTGTGAACCTCCTAAAAGTCCCTTAGGGGATGTTATATTCTCTGATCTGAACCTTTTCACAGCTTCTGCTGACACCTTTAAGAGGTAAAAAAAGTCTCACCCAGAACAGGCATTAGTATTCAAAACAAATCACTCTCAATAGGACTTCTGGGAGCCAAATATACAAACACACATACGCACACACGTGTGCACACGCTCACGTATGCACTAGGGCACACAAATGCATAAATGCCCACATGCACTAGCATGCACACATATACACATGTACACATGCACGCACAAATATATACACAAGTACAAATATACATTCAGATATATTAAATAGAGGGTATTTGAAGAGTGATCTTTGTTTATCCTCATGTAATTTTGCTCCCAATACCAGAAGAAGAAAATGCTGTATTTTTATCTTTCAGGAAAGTGTGTAAAAGTTTGACTTCAGTCTATAGGGTTCCCAACCAGCTTTCATATGGTCCAGAAATAAGCCATCTAGGTGCCTGTCTTACATGGAGAATCTGAAACATTTTCAACAACTCTTTTATGGCAGGGATCCTGAATAAGGAACCTGATATCTAAGATTCATGACACATGGACTGTCCAAGGAGCTAGTGAGGAGAAAATTTTGCAAAATACGTCTTGCATAAATCCACATTTTAAAGCTAAGCCACACCCACCAGTGGAGTGTCTGCCCACAGTGGCACCTCCCTGAGACCTGGATGACTGAGTGTGCCAGCCTGGCATCCTCCTTTGGCTGTGCCTCCCCCTGTGGAGTGAAGAGGCCACAGAGCCCAGGAAAAGGACCCACCCCAAGCCTGCTCAGCAAGATCCCGGTATGAGGTTCCCAGGATTTTCCAGCCTAACAGCCCCAAACCTACTTGCAAGGTACTCGCTTGCTTTTTCTGAGGGCACACTTTGTTGACAAGATACACCCCTTAGGCCTGAGAGGATGGCTAAGGGCTGGCTGCTGGGGTGACTATGGCCTAGAACTATGGGCTGGAGCACACATAGGTGTGTGTCAAATGCTTTTGATGGGGCAGACAGGGCCTAAACAGGAAATAAATGAGAATCAGCCCTGAGAGTACCACAGTGGATTTATTTGTTCACTTTGCGCAGGCCTCACATCTATTAGGAAAGGGCCTAGCCACATTTCTGCAGAGAAAATTTATCTAGCCTAATATCAAACCCCAAGACCTCAGTAGGATGGCTTAGCTTCTTTTCATTTTCCTTTGTACTCATCTGTTTTCTGTTGCTATATCAGAATACCTGAGACTGGGTAATTTGTGAAGAAAAGAGTCTTATTTGGTTTGTGGTTCTCAAGGCAGGGATGTCCGGGACTTGGCAGCTGCATCTGGGCAGGACCTCAGGCTGCTTCGACTCATGGCAGAAAACAGAAGGTGAGCTGGTTTGTTCAAAGATCACACAATGAGAGAGGAAGCAAGAGAGAGGGAGGGAAGGTGCCAAGCTCTTTTTAACAATTCACTCACCCCCAACGGAGGGAATTAATGTAATGATGAAGAATACACCCCATGACCCAGACACCTATCACTAGGGCCCATCTCCCAACACTGCCACATTGGGAATCAAAATTCAACATGGGTTGAAACATCCAAACCATAGCACCTTTCTAGATATGACCAAGAGGCTATCCTTTGTAGCTTTGCATGGGTGTTTCACATCCAAAGACAAATGTTTTCACTTATAATCATGAAATGAAATGAAAATAAAAATGCCTAGTAAAAATAATACAGTGAAGATTTTCTTTTCTTGGCCACTGTATATATAATCAAGCAAGTTGAAAAAATTAAAATTTTATAACACAAAAAGGAATCAAGTAATGAACTAAAACTTTAAAAATTAAATTAGTGTATTTTTTTAAAAAGGTTTAAAAACAAATCTAAATTTTTTTGCAGTGATGAACAATGCATTTCACTTAAATAACAAGTAAATCCAAGTGTGTGAGTAATAATTTAAAAGAAAAATAAATTCAAGTTATAAAGGTGTTATTCCTTGAAAAGCAGTGAAATACCTTAGGTATTTACTAAAATTTGCATTTACCAAACTAAAATATTACACCTTGCAATTTACACACTGTTTCTGTTTTAAATTTTAAACACAAATAAAAACACTGCATAATCACAACAAATGACAGAATTGAAGTAACTGAAGTTCTGTTTCTTATTCTTTACATTCACTGTTTGTTATGGACTGAATTGTGTCCCCTCTGCCCCCAGGTCCATATGTTGCAGCCCTAACCCCCAATATGACTGTATTTGGAGATGGGGCTTTTAAGGAGGTAGTTAAGGTTAAATGCAGTCACAAGAATAGGGCCCGAATCTAATAGGATTGGTGTCATAAGAAGAGACATCAGAGATCACTCTCTTTCCGCATGTGGACAGAGAAAAGGCCATGAGAGAACACAGAAAGAAGGTGGCTTTCCACAAGCTGAGAAGAGAGGCCTCACCAGAAACCAACCCTGCTGACACCTTAATCTTGGACTTCTGGTATAGCTGAGTAAGCATGGGTCATGGCTGGGAAACTGGAGTCCCCTGCATTAACTTTCATGTAAATTACCATGTTTATTAAAGAATATATAATCAAAGTATGCTAACTGGAAGCTTAGATATTTTTACATTTAAAATCAAAATTTTATATGTAAAATCAACTTTTACATGTAAATTCAGCAATTGTTCTAAATGTTCAGGAAGGAGTGGTTTATCACTGGCATGGCTTAGAATTGTCAGCACATGGAGACAATTAAGAACAGACAGACTTTTAGTCAATTATGTCATTGCTTTTAAATTTTTTGTAAACTCAAACCATACACTCCCCTATTGCCTGCCCTCGGGGGCACTGCTTCCATGCTTTTGATATGCCATTGCCCCTCCTTTTATTCAGGGTCTTCTGAGAAGCAGTCCATCTGCCTCCTGGGACACAGTCATGGCCATGGGTCCTCTATTCACATGATAATTCAGGTAACATGATACCTGAAGGAAAGGAACTTCCCATCTGCCTCTGCTGCCTTGGGTTGAAACACAAACAAAACCTCCTAGAACTAAGATTTAAGTATTTCCGTCAGGTTATACTGTCCCTAGTTCATGTGAAAGGAGAAAATAGGAGTGTTAGAAGATACGTGAGCATCTGTCTAGCTAAGAAGCATTTTTTAGTCTTCAATGTTGTCAGCAAATGATAGAGGGGGGTCTTTTTAGAGTCTGTTTTTGGGTGGGCCCCTTGTTTCAGGTTATTATGGCAGGAAGTGCTGATGGAAGACCTGGATTCTGCTATTGACTCTAGACTAATGTTCCATGTGATTTAATACCTCTCTGAGTCTTGGCATCTCCAATGTTACGTACAGCTCAAAAGGTGCATTTCTACTATGATTAGTCACTGGCAAGGTATGGAGTGGGAAGAAAGGAGCTTCAGTTGGTTTTAGGATCCACAGAATAAGTCTGGTTGCTAAACTGAAGGGAAGAAAGAAGATTCTCGACTCTTCTTTCTAAAGGAGCTGCAAGAGGATCTGCTGCTGAAAACCTGAACATTCATCTTTGCTTTAATAACTTCATGTTCCGAGAGCTCCCCTGGTTATCATATCATGTATTAGTTAAGTGCCATCTATCTCCTTGGTGTAGAACAGAACTCCATTCCTCCATCTCTGTCCTGGGGCGAAAATGCAGAAAGGATTTTTGATTGTAGGAAGTAGAAGAACCACCTAAACAAATCACTAAACTGATGTTAAAAAAGGAAAAGATATGTCAATTTCAAAATACATATTTGAAGGAGACGGTGGGAATTGAAAAAGAAAATATCAACTGGAATTCTAAGGGGAAACAATGCACAGAGTAGGAGCTCAGTAAATACTTGTTGAGTGAAAGATTCTCAGTTCCTTAGAAAACAGTAATGGCTTGCATTGTTTTATTTAGATCATTAAAAATAATAAAAATGAATATGTCAATATTTTACTATCATACTGATGAATGCTACGTCTGAAAACAAACAGAAGGAAGAGGAAGGAATGGGGCTGGGTGGGTAGTGGTGTCCATGCGTTGCAACGACAAAGTTAGCATCTAGAAAGGAAGTCCAAGCATCTGAGTCTGTGGCCTACCCAGGCTGTCAAAATGTCTGGCAGGACAAACAATCCCTCCACAAAGGTTAGGCAAAAATCAGAGCATATAGTGGTCTCTGCCTAGGATGGCTAGTCACAGTGACATGTGAGAGTGGGAAAGAACCCTGTAAGTGGGACCAGTGGAAGTGCTAGCCACAGACGTTGCAGACCATTTGGCTTTTTTCTACTTCATCTTGAGCTCTCCTTGCAAAATAAAGTAGTAAATAAGGCTTTCCAGAGGCACGAGACCTAAAGATGGAAAGTGCAACCCAGCATTCTGACCAGTGATCTGACCAGATCCTCAGCATAAAATGCCTGAGGTCAGGAAAGTCTGCACCTATGGCCCAAACCTCTGCATCTGCAAGAGGTGACAGGGTCTTCCCCAGTACATAGCATCCTTCAGTGTGCAGTGGTGTCCACGCTTAGAGTGTATTGCTTTATTAACTGTTTTTCATGCCTAGACACCAGGTAATAGCTAAGTAGGGATATTATAGAATAATTTAAACTGCAGATGACTGGGCAGAATAGAAATGCTTTAAAGTCCTTTCCCCAGCCCTATTTTATGATCCCACTCCCATTAACTGATGCTGGGATCAAGTAAACATAAATGGATACTGTTCAAGTGAAATATGGAGGGAAGAATTTTCCACCCCACCCTCCAATCTACCCCCTCTTCTTCTTAAAAGAGGAATAAAAAGTCACATCAATAAAAAAAGTTCAAGGTAAGGGCTCTACACAGTGTCACTTAATTGTGCCCTGCCTCCAGTAAAATATGCTCAAATGAAGTGTAATCCAGAGCCAAAGAGATAATGTTCCCTGAAACTCTTCCCTAGATACAGGGTACCATCAAATTTCCACTTTTCATCCGGCTGTACGGGCCACCGGACTCTGTCCTAGTCCAGAGACCTTGGAGCAGATGACAAACATGGGGCGATCTTCATCATGTGACCGTGTGGGGAACACATGCCTGCTTCACCCTCCTAAGAGAGAAGGAACAACAGAGTCCACTATGCAGACTGTTCCCTGTGAAGCTCCGCAGATGGTGTGCTGCTTTCTTCTCTTAGCAAATTTTGAAAAAAAAAAAAATGCAATCTTTGATATGGTCCAAAAACAACATTTTAAAACTTTGAAACAAAGACTAGGGGCTCGTTTCCTCTGACCCTGACCATGGCCAACACATTCTGCCAAAATAAGCATCAGGTGAGCAGAGGAGATGCATGGGCATGGAGAGAAATAACAACAGAAAAGAAAAATCATAAGAACAAGATGGGGAAAAGCAACAAATTGCACCAAAATGGAATGTCCCATTCAGGGAAAAAGACTTCATGGCTGTTTTTTTTACAAAAGCAGTGAAGGCAACATGTTCTAAAATATTTGGACTAAGCTCAAAGAGACTGTGTTGTTTCATCTTGACAGAGATCTCTTCCAGAAAAGACTACCTGAGTTACTCTGAATTTGAATTAAATTCCTTCTGTTAGATCTCAATTTATAAAAATTTGATATTTTTCCCAGGAGTTTATTTATTTATTTATTTTTTTGTCGTTTTTTTTTTTTTTTTCGTGATCGGCACTCAGCCAGTGAGTGCACCGGTCATTCCTATATAGGATCCGAACCTGCGGTGGGAGCGTTGCCGCGCTCCCAGCGCAGCACTATACCGAGTGCGCCACGGGCTCGACTATAAAAATTTGAGAGAAAGGTCAAGTTTATCAAGAATGCATTCTTGCTGGGATGATGTTCCTTCTGTATGTTGCATTATTATTAACAAGGATATATTTTCCTTCATCCGTCTATTGTTTATTGGACAAAGAATTGACATGAGATAAAAAAAAAGAAAGCTCTACAAATTAAATAGTGTTTTTTTTCATTTCTTTTTTGTTTTCATTAGACCTTAGACTTCATTCTCTTATACTTTTGGAAGTTTTCTTTTCTTTTCTTTTTTTTTTTTTTGGCCTTATATAACATGGTTCTGTATTGGTAAATTTACTTATTTATGTAACAATTCTTTATTATATATCTGATCTATACCAATTGCCAAGGACTAGAAATTCAAGCTTAAAAAAGGATGTTCTTTTATTTCATGGAATCCATGAGCTGTTTAGGGAGAATAAGAATGACCTTCGTAAAAAGCACATGCAAGAATGGGAGACATGGAGCGGGATGGCTCCAGCTCTGTGGGGAATAGATATATCAGTGACTGCCATGTGCATGTCATGCTTCCATCAAAAGCCTGGTGGCTCAAATTGTAAAAGAAATGATCCAAAGGCGCATATTATAATTCCTTTTGAGGGTACACTATTATATAAACTTTCTATGGGCAAGGCTAGAGATAATTTTTCACAGTTATTAACATGCTCATTTATTTGCTGCTAGTGGGTTTAATGTAGTTACATCCTTCTTAACAAAATAGAAGGGAGAAAAGGAAATATCCATGTTTCTACAAAGTCACTTCAGTTCAAAATAACACCCCTCAATCAGCAGGATGAGTAGCCATCGAGTATTTGCACAAATCACTGAAGCTTACATTCCCTTTGGCCGTCTTACACACTCACTCTCCAGAAAGCCCGCTTCACTTGTTAGATTTCAAGGAGTGAGTTTTCTTATCTTAAAAGTTTACTGATCCTCCAGGATGGATGCATTCTTTTTGTTAAATGTTTTTGAGTCCAACAAGAAGTGCTATTTGTGATACACTGTTGATAACAGCTCAGGCTCAAATGGCTGAAAAGGTTATCAAGGGACTTAGGAAGCACCAGAGTAAACACCATAAACAGCAATTAGAGTAAAAAAATGCCCAGATGTAAACAAATGTCCCTTGCTACTGTTTCACATGGGAGTCTGGTGATATTTCTAGAGAAGGTACAATTCCTGGCACTTTCTCGCAAGAATGCTCTCTGCTAGCTGCTGGCTAGATGATGGAGTACCTGCTGTCCAGCTAAGCAGCAGGAGTCAGCAGGACAGACTGGGGATGGGGGCAGGAAACTGGGGACTTGTCCTTTCTGGGGCTGCTCTGTGGGGCAGGTATGCCTGGAGTCAGGATATTCTCTGCTGGAGCCATGGGGGAAAGAGGCAAGGTGAATCCCCTAGGTTTCCCCTTAAGTTCCACTGAAGAGGAGTTAAAAATATTTTTATATTTTTACTAACCACAGGAAATATGAGTACTTCTCAGCACCTACAGAACAACAGAGCTCGTAGATATCAATCTGGAAGCCTCCTCTCTCCTGAGAAGTTGCAGAATGGAACAGCCTGTTTGATAATAATCTCCACTTGGCCCTGCATATACGTGTGTATATATGTACATATGGAGAGAGGAGGGGGGGGAGAGAGAGAGAGAGAGAGAGAGAGAGAGAGAGAGAGAGAGAGAGAAAGCATGCTCCAGAGAAGCAGAGGGAGAAACACACTCTTTGATGTAGAGATGAGCCTAATACCACAGAGGAAAAGGCCTCTACCTACAGGTCTAGAAGTCCTTATGAGTAAACTCTGTGCTTTGCTTCCCACCATAATCAGCCTCCAGTTGAGCAAATCTTGATGGTTGAATAGGGTTTCACTTTCAACCTCAGGTTGACAGAAATGGTCATGATTCACCCAAATTCCTTGTGAACAGAAATCGCCTGGCTTCTCACACCTCCAGTGAAGGTTGGACGGTGGTGGCAGACTGCTTCTGGTCTCAATTCCAAATTCTTCTGGTCATTGGATGCCCCTTAGAGCATGGTTTGGACTGGCCATCTGCATTGTAAATGACATCCACACTCACCCACTGACATGGAGCAGCCATGGCTGGTTCATATACCCATAGTTCCACCTATGAATGGACAAATTTGCTGTGTGGTTAAACCAAGCTTAGCTGCATAGCAGTTTGAGAATGGTCATCTTTCAATATTCTAACAAAAATAACTCTACTAATAGCTGAGTCTGGATTCCTATTTAGATTTCTGCTCAGTTGCATTTCAGGGTAACTTGCCAAAATGGACTCAGCCTCAGTGCCCCCTAACAGGGAGGGAGCTAATGTTTTGTTCTGAAAGAATTTTTAAGGAGTTTGTGTGTGTGTATGTGTCTTTTTGTTTGTTTGTTTGTTTTCCTTTCAAATGAAAAGTCTTGTTAAGAATTCTTATATGTCAATGACATTACTAGTTTTTCCAAGACAGGCAACTCAGAGTATATATTTTCAGGCTTGGGGATCATTTGGTTCCAAGTAACAGAGACTCACTCCACCTAGTGTGTGCTAAAAAGTAAAATTTGTTGGAAGGGTATGAAGTTATCTCCTGGAAACCAGGTAGGAAGAGGAGCTAGGGTGCATGGAGGTCTGGAATGAGGAACTGGAGCAGAGTCAGGATCCAAGGCACTACCTCCCAGCAGCTCTCTCCAGGGACCAGCAGCTGCTCATCCCCACTTCTCTTTCATCACTGGCTGCTTTCGCCTGCTTTTCTGGAACAGTGTCAGAAACATGCTGCCTAAACCTTAGCTCTACGTCACTTCCAGTCTCAGTCTCCCAAACAACTGGCCCAGGCTCTAAATACCCCTTCCAAATTTCTAAGAGAGAGGGACACTAATAGGTTCTGTCCACCCTTGGTTCAACTGACTACAGCCAGGGGCTCAGTGTCATGTTGAATGATCCCATTGCTGGGGCCCAGGTGAGGAGAGTAGCAGTTCTTCGGGAAGGTTTGGGCTGGATAAGCATCTTGAAGCAGCCTCCAATAGTTGTCATTCTAGAAAAGAGCTCAAATTGATTCATGGACATTGCAAAATTTATTCTCCCAACATCTTAAATTTAGCAGAATGAACAAAACCATTTCACAGGTAGGAAAATAAAGGCAAAGCGTTGTCAGTAAATTGCCTAAGCCAATTTGAAACCCGAGTTACTTTGCTCCTGACTCAGGCTTTTCAATGTTATATGTTTCTCTCTTGCGCTGTGAGGACTGGCTGGCTGTGGATGTCCCAGGGCTTTCAGAAAAAGATAGTGAAGTTTGCCCAGATAATCTGAAGTAAAGCCAGGCAGAAAATCCAGTAGATGTATGGTTCATGCCATATCATTTCACAAATAAGCCATCTCTTCCCCAAAATGCAGCTGGCTCACCAGGGAGTGGCCTGGTCCCTGGAGAATATGTTCTCTGCAGATCAAATGGTGGTGGCTCAGCTCAGTCTGGGTGAGCCTGGCATTTTTTCATCAATAAAAAAGACTTGTTAAAATTAATGTTGAAATATTCTTCCATCATTCTGAAAGTATGTACTTTGCTCATCTGAAAAATACAACCAACTTGCCAGTTTCTAAGTTGAAATTTGTGTGTACTGCCTAGAATAACATTGACTCAGTATTCCTTTCAACATGAAGCTTTGGTAATGTTTCCTTTTTTAGTTTTCCTCTTCTATATCCTTCTTAGAGTCTTCTATACGTAGTCATGTGTACGCGCTTACGCACACACGTGCACAGCACACGCACACAGAAGTGCACTTCTCCTCTCGCACGTGTCACACATTACAAGGAATTAATGAAAATAGAATATTTTGGACTGAAAAGGCTCTGGAGCTTAATTTCTTCATGTCAGAGCTAACAAGTCAAGGGTAGGAGAAGTCAGTCCCTTCCTACAGCAGGCACCTCATTCCTCCTCTGCAGAGTCTCAATAGTTTCTTGTCTAAAGGTCACGCTGATAGATTTCGGTGTCATCGTTTGTTGTACAAAGTGTTTGGCAGCACATTCAAGTTAGATTTCAATTTGAAAATGTACCATGCATTTTTTGAAGAAAAGAAAAATTAATTCTAGTGGAATTAGTGCAATGATTATCTAAAAACACAACTTATGAAAGACCCTTGGATGGGCTATTACAAATTCTGAGGCCAGAACCAGGTTCTGTTCTTCATTATTTTCTGATTCAAAACACTTGTGGAGTGATCAATTTTTGTGAGAATTATTGTCTCCCAAGCACATGTAAAATAAAACCAGGACCTAGTTCAGGGCCTTCTCCAACCTATCTACCACCCACAGCCTCTGTTTCTTCCTTTGCCCTAGCCCCCCACCGACTGTCCCCCACACTCAGCCCCATTCCCATCCTACCCCATGCCGCTGAGTGGGCAGAGGTGTTTCTGGTGTGCCTACCTGAAACACAGATAATGAATGAAATAGCAATAGCCACTTTTATGTGGCCATCACAGGGCTAAGGCCACGACAGCTGTTAGTGAATTCTGTCCTCACACAGACCTGTGGCATAGGTTTCATTTCCAGGCTAGATGTGAGATCTGCCTCCGTCTCAGCCCCATGCTCCTAACCACGAAGCTGAATTTTTCATTCACAACAATATTTTTTATAATTATTTAGAGTATTCATTGTAAGTCTGGAGTGCTCTATTCCAAGGAAGTAAGAGTGACAGAACATTGATGAGGACTCCATGAAGACTGATCCCCATCTTCAGCTGCAGCTTTGACCTTCATCCTGGCCCCAGACCCACAGAGCAGCTGACACACCAGGGCTCAGATCAAATGTGTGGCATGGGCTGTGAGAGAGAACGCCAGCCTGGGACCAACAGACAGCCATAAGACCTGGGACTGGCACAGATTCTCCCCCCTGGTGGGTAATTTTTTGTTTTTATTTTCCATCTCCAGCAAAAATAGGTGTGCCTTACTAAAGAGAGAAAGTGAATCCCAGGAAATGTGAACTATAAAGAGAATAACTTTCAAGTGAATATTAATTTTCTTTACATTTATATCAGAAAATTGGAGATCAGTATCACAGAATCCCAGAGTCTTTAAGTTGAAAATGATTTTAAGCCTCATTTTGTCCAATTGCCTTTATTTTATTGGCAAGGAAACCTAACAGAGAAGTAAAATATCTTAATTTGACAACTCTGCTGTATTCCATGAAGGTGGATATAATCAAAACACATTTGGAAATGTAGCACACCCTGATAATCAGCTTTTAAAGAAAAACTATAGTTTTTGATAAAATTATAGTAAAATGAAAATGTAAATTTTAATGGTGCTTGGAATATTAATAATACCACTATGTAATGCTAAAGCCTAATAATTATAAAATGAAATTATTAAAAGACACTGTTCAATAAAAATGCACTCAGTAGGGGCTACTTTATTTGACTTGAGTTCCATAAGTATTTATTGAGCACCTACTATGTGTCAGGCATGGAGCGAGGAACTATGACTTCAGAAGTGAAGGCATAATCTGATGAATAATCACCAGCTTTAAAATGTAACAGTGATGGAGTCAGCCTTTTTAAAAATTTTAGTGATTTTGCTAGTTTATTAACAGTCCCAAACCATGTTATTTACACAGAAGGTTACACACGCACACGCACACACACACACACAGTGTAAATACCCTTCCAGTAATTATTGATAAAACTGTCAACCACCATGCAGGGTCTGAGATTTTACCCTACTCACAAGCTAAGAAGTTAGCCTGCCACAGTCTCACAGATGCTGGTAGAAGACACGAGACTCCTGAATTAGAGACAAAGACTTTGTTACTCACAGCAGTAGCAGTAGTCAGAATGTTAGCATTTTCTTGTGTTGACTTCCAAAGTTCCAATCTCCACGTGAAGAAACAAAGAGGGCCAGGAGATACCTGCACACACGGAGGCTTATATTACAGGGGAGAAATCCTGAGCTGAGGGAACCTAAATCATTTGTAATGGGCAGTAAGCATGCCTGCCCTTCACTCCAGAGGGCAATATTACCTTTATTATACTGGGCAAAAAGCACACCCTTCCTTTACTCTGAAGAGAGATACTATCTCCATCTTCTGAAGCTGTAAACAGAACTGACTTTTGCTCTTGGAGGAGACACTATCTCTATCTTCTAGGACTGTTTGGCATAAAAACATCCTTGGAAAGATAGTTCAGAACAAAGACAGTCAGAGCCTCTGTTTGCAAGATGGGCAGAAACCCAAGAGATCCAGGGAAAATTGTGTCAAACAGTGTTTTTGTTATTTCATTATTAATATTGCAGACCTTGTCACCACTAAACTTCACATGAACTGTTAGAGCTGCATGCAAAATAAAGGCTTCTGATATTTGCTCAACCATGTAGACTCTGATCCAAATGACCATCAAAACAGTTGATTGCATTTATGTTGACATTTGTCTTTCCAACCTTATGGCTGGTTTGCCTGTAAAAGGAAATTATCACACTAGAAGTTTGAATCTGAACAATTATTCCCATAAAATATACACCACTTTAACTCAAGTATCCTACATGGCTAATTTAGCAAGATGGTAGCTTTAACCCCTCAATTGTGAATGGCTTGGGAAGGCTATTAGCCCTTAAATGGAATTAGTGAATTTGTTCATAAATACCCAATTATCAAATTATCTTAAGTAAATGTCTATCTAAGGCTAGAATACATGTATGTATGTGCATCTCAGCATGTAAAAATTGGTGTTGATTAACTATTTGTGTGATGTATGGATTATTTAAAAGTATCTTAAAGGAAAATAAATCATTGCCTGCACTCTTTCCCAGTGTCCTTTGGGCCCATTCATGGATCTATAACTGTGGTGGCCTCCAGGAACACTCCAATCCATCTTTTTGCTTAGCCAATGAATTTACCAGCCGTTACTTAAATGGAGCAGTTGTTTCCGAGGGTATGGGAAGTGGAGAACTACTTAGTCCTCCACAGCAAAAATTACTACTAATAAATATCATCAGTAGCAGAGACAGATAGAAGACCTCTCATTAGCCATGCGGATTTGTTTCATAGGAGCAACATCGCCTTATGAGCTACATAGAAAGAGACCGATCTGTTTATTCTATCAGTATTGAGACTGTGCTAGATTAGACAGCCACAATGTTCAGATCACCAAGATTTTGCCCCACTTTTCATAGACATGATGAAGAGTGGGACTTCTTTAAATTATTGCTATTTTGAAATCTTCTAAATTACCTCGGTTCAGAAGAGCACCTTTGGAAAACATGGACTGGTGATTTCAAAACCTATAGGATGAATAGACTGATGTGGGGAACTCAAATTTTGTAATTCAGAAAAAGTGTATTGAATTCCTACTACATGCTGGAACTTTTATATAAACCCTTTCACTTCTTTATATTAATGCTTTGAAGTAGGGATTTTTATATCCACTTCACAGGCCAGGGAATTAAGACTTGAATATGTCAAATAACATGCTCAAGCCATGTCCAGGGTTTAAGTGGGAAAGGACAGCTAGTAAGTCTCTTGTCTTTTTTCTTTGACAGGGTTGCTTCTCTTTCCATCAATGAATAGCTGCACCCACTAAGATACAGAATATCTTGTTTCTACAGAACCATGGAACTATGAGTTCAACTCAAAAGATCTCTGTGATATCAGTGTATAAAATAACCATAACATGTATGTTTCATGTATACATATATGGCCATATATAATTTTCAACAATTTGTGTGTATACGTGCAATTCCAAATATCTTTCAAAGCACATTACATGTATTAATTCATTTCATCCTAACAAAACTAAGAAGTAAGTAGTATTATCCCATGTCAGATTAAAAATACTAAGACTTGGGAGAGATTGTGAAGCACTCTCTAGTACAACCTGTGGTCTGCTTTTGTTTGCATCATCCGTCTCCCTTTTCTGTTAGGTCCTTCCCAGCAGCAAATAAATATGCTGTGCTTTCCCCTCCAGCCACTGGCCCACATCTCTCCTCTTCACAACAAGGCTACACTTGCATGCCCAACATTGCCAGCTTCTCTTGACCCCATTTCAATCAGGCTTTGGCCCTTTCCCACTTAAACCCTGGACAGGGTCAGCAGTGACCTCCACATTTCCTGACCCAATGGTCAGTTCTCAGTTCTTTTACTATTTTATCTCCAGCAGCTGTTAACTGCATAGATCTTGTGAATAATTTTTCTTTCTTCACTTCCAGGACACCACACTGGGCCAGTTTTCTTACTACTTTTCTAGCTGCTCCTTCTCAGTCTCCTTTGCTGTTTTCTTTTCATATCCTTAAACCCCAGGTGTTTAAGTGGCCACGGGCTTCATTCTTCAATCTCTCATCTGTTCACATGCCAGCAACTTAGCTTCAAGGCCCATCTGTCTGCTGAAGATGGACCTCCCCTCTGAACTCCAGACATGAATGTTGAGCTGTACCTGGACATCTGTGCTTGGTTATTTAACAGATATCTCAAATTTATCACGTCCCAGACTTCCTTTTATTCCCCATGTCTTGCTGTATCCTCAGCCCTAAAAATGGTGAATAAAGAGAGTTACTCTTAACTCCTTTTTTTCTGACCCTCTATATCTGACCCACCAGAAAAGCCTGTTGGTTCAATCTTCGAAGCGTACCCAGAACCCTGCTGTTTTCATCACCTGCTCCCATCGCTCCCACCATTGCTTCTTGCTCGGATTATTGCAAGAGCTCCCCTCCTGGTGTCCCAGTTTCCATTCTTAGCACAGAAACCAGAGTGGTTCTTTTAAACAGGTCATGTACTTTTGTGTTCAAAATACTCCAGTGGCTTCTTTTATGGGTTGAACTGTGTCCTCCCAAAATTCATATGCTGAAGTCCTAACCTCTAGTACCTCAGAATGTGACTTTATCTGAAGATGGGGTCTTCACTGACTTAAAATGAGGACACTAAGATGGGCCCCAATCCAATATGACTGGTGTCCTTATAAAAGGGGGAAATTTGGAGACAGACACGCATACAGGGAGAACACCACGTGGACGTGAAGGTGGCTATCTACAAGCCAAGGAGAGAGTCTTGGAACACATCCTTCCCTCACAGCTCTCAGAAGGAATAAACCCTATCAATGCCTCGATCAGACTTCTAGTCTCCAAAACACTGAGACAGTAAATTTCTGTTGCACTGGCCACCAGTTTGTGGTACTATGTTATGGTGGCCCTAGCAAATGGAAACAGCTTCCCATCTCTTCAAAGTAACCATAAGGCTCTCGGTGACCTGCAAGGTTCTTCACTACTGGGCCCCTTCCGTTACTAAACTCTTCTCTTCTGCTTTTCCTGCAGCACACTCTGCTGCAGCCCTTCTGGCTTTTTTGTTCTTCCTTGAACAAACTAGTCTTGCTACTGTCTTAGGCCTTTGTACTTTTGCTCTCCTGCAGGGAATATTTTCCTTCCAGATTGTTCCACGGCTTGTTCCCTCATTTTTGTGGTCTTTACTCAGATGCCACATTTTAGGTGTTTTATTCTTCTTAGTACTTAGCACTAGCTAACTTAATATTTACTTATTTATTTTGTGTTTGATCTATCTCCCCTCGTGAAAATGCAAGCCACATTAGGTCAGGAATTTTTGTTTGTTTACTGCTGAGTTTAAAACAGCTTGTGACATGTAGAAGATCAAAAATATTAATTGAATGAATAAATGAATCATGAGGGTAAACTCTGCACTGCCGTCAAAATGCAGTATGCGCGGGAGGGTCGGCACACCTTCTGAAGAGTAGTAAGGGCTCTGGCCACACCAGCGCAGTGAGGAAGAAGTGCTTCTGCTGAATAAACACCACCAAATAAAGCAACAAGTACAGCTTCTGTCTTTGAGAGATTACAAACTAATCAGAGAGACTAAACACGTAATGCATGGGGAGAAGAGAAAGACTAGATCCGCAGAGCAATATATCAACAGGGGCAGTTAAATCCAGCAACGGCTGATTTCTAAAAGTGGTGAGTCAGGGGGCTTTATCAGAAAGGAGTCTGTTGTATAGAAACAAAGCAATACGTACCTGAACACTAGAAAATATTTTTAAGAATATACTCTCAAATACACCTCATACAAGTACATCCAGAGAATATTCATTTGGTCTCAAGAACATGTATTGAGTTTAGTATGTAATATGAGCACATGAAATACATCTCTCAGCAAATACTATGTCTCTTCAATAAACACAATTCCACCATATGGCAGTACCAGCAACTTTAAAAAACAGAGAACATTGAAACCACTGGAACACTCTGAATAGGCAGAATATAATCACCAAATTGGAAACTGGGTACCACCTGATGAAAACCAATTAAATCTTTTAGAGGTGGCAAGTGACCGAAGGAAATAAAGTTAACTGGAAAACAACCCGTGATGTTTGTTTTTAATCTTTCTCCTGTCCTACCTTTTTCTCTCCTTTTTTCCTTCCCTCTTCCTTTAATTTGTTAGATGAGCAATTAGATCCTTACTTCAGGTATAAGTCCCCAAAGATGGTTATCAATAAAAACTAATCTGGAGGTAACTTCTGTCCTTGGTTTTGCAGCTGACTCACTACATGATCTTAAGTTGTCTGCAAAAGGCTCTATGTTCTTCGGAAGAAAAGCACTACACAAAGCAGAGGTTTATTATAGTAGCATCTACTGCTGTTATTTGTCTAAAAATAATTCCTGTTTCACTTCTGTTATCTAGAAGCTTCTCTTTTTTCTCTGTCTTTATTTTCTACTTTTTCCTACTCCCACTCATTAAACCTTACAGTAAAACAATAAACTAGTTCATGGGGGTGGAATAAATTCAAGATTCAAAATAGAAAAACATAGTTATGTAAATATACATAGTTGTGGACATTAAAGTGCCTCTTATTAAGTATCCAACATGTTTAAACAGGAAAGGAATACGCAAATTTCTGAAAGAATATTTCAAAAAGATCTTTTCCCTTGCATTAGAAGGCACTATATTCATTTAAATGGCTACCTTACATTACATTTAACCAAGCTCCAGGGCGAAGCAGCTTCCTGAGACCAAACCACACGTGACATTAGAACACAGTGAACTTGATCCCATAGTTGAAATGCTTCACTAAGCTCATTTCTCTTCACTTTGAATGAAGTTCAGTGATAAAGACTACTTCTTAGTTTAGAGAGAACCCAGAAATAGCTTAATGCTGTGTTACACTAGATTTTCACCCATGCAGTAAAATATTTGAATACCTCCAAAATATAAATAGATACATACATATTTATCTGCATGTAATATTTAATATACATATTTATTTATTCATAGATCACATAATGTATGAAATAGTGTGTACATTAAAACATACACAAAACAGAGCATTTTAAGGGATGAATTAAAGTTAAAATAAACAATACTTTTAAATATCTTGCTAATCACGATGGCTTCATGTTCTGAATAGCTAATGTCTTAAGGCTCGACATAAGTTTCAGCCAAGGTTCATCTTTAACAATAATGAAAGTAGATCCCTATTTCAAATAGACTTCTTCATAATGCCAAATGTTTTGTTCTCAATTATTCCAATTATGCCATTAATGTCTTGAGCATGTAATTTGGCTGGCAAAGAGCCTTTCCTAGGAAGAGACGGTCAGTTCTACCACCTTCTTGCCCTGAGCTTGACTCACAGGCATCGTGGGTTACATTGTGGGTTCCTTCAGGATTAATTTTAAGCCAGTATTTTGTGATGGTTGGTTTAATTAAAACTGGAGCATATAATCCATAAATCCTTTCAACAAGGGAACATGTAAATACCAAATACCGCGATATGCTGAAAGCAACGAAGGCACAAGCGCACCTGTGACTCTGTGAAGTGGAGCGCTTCTTCCTCCCTTGTGTGCTTTCTGACATGTGGATTCATACATGATAGTAAAGCTTAACATCATTCTTATTTTTTAGATGAATACAGAAGATCTAATATATTGTTTCCAATTGCTTATGTGGGCTATGTACTTTGAAGTTCTCTGCTCTAGGGAATTTTTCAAATGTGGGCATGACCTTATTTTGAAAACATGTTTATGGAATTTTACAATGTTGGTAGTACCAATTTTAATGATCTGGTATCTGCATGAAAATATTCGAGTGGAATAAACCTACCAAACCAAGACTGGTCTACCTTCTCCCCACTGAGGCGACAAGATAGCTAAATGCTGGATTTTACTGGCCTTGTGTTTTATTCTTGTTTCTACCACCAGCTGACATGATTCTTCCTTGGTAACATTGTGTATGTAATTGCTATTATTTCTTTTTTAAAAAGTTAAAAATGTATGGTCTTTCTTTGGTATTTAACTTATGGCACTAGTGGAGTCAGTGAAGTAATATGTCAGTTAAACAGGGTGTTAAGAAATAAACCACCAACACACACAACAACATAATTTCAAAAACATTACGCCGAGTGAAAGAAATCAGCTCTGAAAGAGTTCACACTCTGATTGCATTTATATGAAGTCCCAGAAAAGACAAACTAATCCATGATGCTAGAAATCAGGATGGCGGCTGCCCTTTCAGGCATGAGGAGGTGGGATTGATTGGTAAGGGTCACATAGGAACTTTCTGGAGTGATGGAAATGTTCTATGTCTTGATAAGGATATGAATTAAATGGGCATATTCATTTTTCAGAACTCATGGATCTATGTAGTTAACTATGCATTTCACTGTATGTAAATTATACCTTATTAAAAAAATTTAGGTACTTCATAAACCAGTTTTTAATGATGGATTTATGTCAGTGTTATGACATCTTATTTGGCGCCTGAATAGCTAGTTTCATTTAGTCATAACAAAATGAGGAGGCTTCAACGGGTAAAACCAGCACATTAGGTGTCAGAATAAAGTGGTTCTGACAGTAATAATAACAATAATAATAATAATAGGTATTATTTTATTGTATGTTGACTATATGCCAAGCACTATGCTATTGCTACCCTATAAGGGAGAAAAGCCTCAGGCATAGAAAATTTTATTAATTTGCCCCCAAACAAATAAGCAATAAATGGCAGAGCTGGACTTGACATTCAGGTGTCTCTGATCATGGAGCCCTTGCCTTCAACTAGCTGGGCAAATGTGATCTCTTCTTCACAGTCTTTTCAAGAATGCAATACACAAGCAAATATTTATTGGATGGACACTCATTTCCAGGCACTGCGTTGAGTGTTTCTTGTTATTATGTCTGCAGAATTACAGTCTTCCCTCCCTATCTTTGGGAGATTGGTTTCAGACCCCTTCAATTACAAAATCGGTAGATACTGAAGTCCTTGACATAAAATGGTGTGGTATTTGTATATAACCTATACATACCCTTCTGTACACTTCAGATCATCTCTAGATTACTTATAAAAACGGATACAATGTGAATTCTATGTGAATTGTTGGTAACTGTGTTTTTTAGGGAATAAGGAGAAGAAAAATGTCTGTACACGCTCAGTACAGATGCAATTTTTTCCGAATATTTTTGATCCACGGTTGGTTGAATCTATGGATGTGGAACCAACTCATACGGAGGACTGACTATGCTATTATTATCTTCTTTTTTTTATAGAAGAGGCATTTCAAGCTCAGAGAGGTTAAGGAGCTCCCTCAAGATCACACAGTAAGTGGAAGATCTCAGATTCCATCCCAGAGCCAGTGAAATTAAAGTCCAGTTTCTTCTACTTTCAGTGGTTCTTAATTAGGAGGTACATCAGAATCAGTGGTAGAGATTTTTAAAATTACACATTTCTAGACCCTACCTTAGGTGTTTTTATTCTACAGAATGTAGGGGACTTGTGGATTGGTCCTTTTTACAAAGCCCAATTGGTGGTGCTAAAGAAGATCCCTACCTGAAAACCACTGTACCAAGTTGTCACCTTTTTGACAAGACCCCCCTCCCCCATACACACATACACACACAATCAGACATGAGTAAACACCAGTAGATTTTGGTTTAACTCTCACTTCTGCAATTAACTAGCTGTAGGGTTGTAGGCTGAGTCAGTGACAACCTCTGGGCCACAGTTTTCTCATTCATAATATTAAAGAGTTGAACACACTTATCTTTAAGATCCCATCTAGTTCTGACAATCTATACATTAAAAGCAGTTTTATTTGTTAAATTCTGAGACCCTTTTTGAAGTGACTGAGAAGACCCTGGGGTATATTAGGTTAGAATCGCTGAACTGTTGAAGATCAACATGTAAAATAGCTTAAATATAGTGATATTTCTAGGGGAAACTAGAGGTACCATTTGTCTCTAGACAAACTGGTTTGTCAGAGAACTCCAATCTTTATTATTCCAAGAAAAAATTGAATGAAAGCAACAATTCCATATTTCATGCTGTGTAAGATTTACAGCATTGTTTGGGTAGGTAGATGTGCAAAAAGTGACATTTACTTCAAGTAGACTTTAGAGATGCTGCGAGACAGTGCATAATCAGTTGACAGGTGAGCTATATGGACTGTAAGCCCTTATAGTTATATTCAGGGAGTGGCAAAGTTGGAGGTTAGTGCAGGCATCTGATTGGACACAGTGGAACTTGTGGTCTCACAAAACGTCATTCCTTAGAAAATAAAGGTTAAAGTAGGACTTTTAACTTGATGTGTTAGGAGTGGGAGGCCAACCATAGATCAGGGAGGCCTGAACTTGAGAGGGGAAAAAAAAAAAAATATATATATATATATATATATATATATAGGTTGATTGGTAAAACTGGAAGCACAAGTGCAGATAGGAAGGAACTGGAGTAATGAGGAAAGAAAGCAAAGGCTGGAGGAAGACACATGGGGAATGGAGAGAGCACAAGAAGTAGGCTCAGCAGCTGCTGCCACTCCTGCCCCACCATAAGGAGGGCATCCTCTAGGAGAAAACAGTAACTCTGGGGTCCACCGTGCACCCGTGGTCACCACCTGACGCCCATTTCAGTCCCGACCTCTGCTTCTCCCCTGCTAAGTGCTCAGAACATTCCGTTGTCCTGCTCAGCTCTCTTCATTCTTCCTTCACGCTGTTGTGTGAATTGCCTCAAATCACCTGCCACGTGGCAAGTGCCTGCTGCCATCTCTCCCAGGGCTCCTGCCTGCCCTCCCTGCTGAGCAACGCCAAGCCCTGGCAGGCAGACGCCTGGATGAGGAGCTGGCTTGGGTGGGGGAAGTCAGGGCCTGTGTTGACTCAGTCCTCTTGACTGGAGGGGAGACAAACCCAGAGAAACGTACCCGTTTGACTCCCTTTTCTGCTTTTCTCTGCTTTGCGTTCATATTGCTGCCTCTAACATGTAGTCTTACATATATGGGTGTGTGCATGTATATGCGAGGGTACTTCAAAAAGTTTCTGAAAAAATAGAATTAAAAGATAACACGAATCTTTCCAGGAACTTTTAAAAGTACCCTCACACATATACTCATCTATACAGCATGTAGATTTTTATATATAGTTTAAATAGTCTTTTACATTCCTCGAACATATAATCTTCATAACCTTGATAAAAAGTTGGAAAAATACTTAAAATAATTAAAAACTTGATAAAAATAACCTTGATAAAAAGTTGAACAGGTGCATCTTTAAGGAGAATGAACTTGGGGGATCTGCTCTCTTCCTACAGACTTCTACTCTATGCACTTTATATTCTCCAAAGCTTTTGTTTGTTTTGTTTTGTTTTCTAATATAGAGCTGTGCATTTAGGTAGTATGTCAAATTCCACCTGGTGGGCCACAGGCTTCCTTCAGGCCCTCAGATTCTGCCAGTGACTGATGTACTGATCTCTGGTACAACCAGTTGTGTCCAGGATTGCACTTACACCACCTCAAGCAGGATAGGCTAGGAACAAAATCAGCACGAACCATCCCTTTGGTCATCTTGTTTTAGAAGGAAGCACTGGACAGAGCAATCAATCAATGTTTATGGACTTTTCATTTGTGCAGTTGGAAACAACTAGATTTCCCATTGTCATAGTTAATTAAAACAAAGAGAATAGCATGCTTCTCTTTAATTAAGCTTTTCTGTTTTAAAACACTAAGTCTAAGTTTTCAAGAGCACATATTTCAAATGCAAATCAAAGTTTAAAACAGTGTTTACAAAAAATGCATAAATAAGCTCTCTAAAGCACTGGCTTTTTACTGAAGTGTCGTGTCTGTACAATAAAATTCACCAATATGAAAAGTGCAATTTGATGAGTTTCACAAATGCATACAGCTATGTCACCACCACCACAATATTTCCATCACCTTAAAAAATGTCCTGTGTCATCCCTTTGTAGTTCATCTTCACCACACCCTAGTCCTCAGCAGCCACTGACTTGCTTTCTGACATCGTAGTTTTGCCTTTTCTAGAATTTCATACAAATGGCACCATGCAGTGTGCAGTCATTTGTATCAGGCTTTTTTCATTTAGCGCAACTCTTTTGTGATTCATTCATGTTGTGTTTAAATAATTTCAGGGTTGCACACAGCTTTGGTTCTAGGATTCCAGGGCAACATGACATCTACAATACTTGTAAGTTTTGTTGGATGATACAGATTATTTTTTGTACTAACAAAGTCTGAAGTGCCTCTGATGCATTCCAGGACAGATTTCTGTTGGTCCCTCCATTTGCCCTGTTCTTGTGCACTTGTTTTTTCTCTCAACAAGGAGTAAGAGAAGGTGCATGAGGGAGAGAAGTTCATCCACCCACGTTCCAATTCTCCACTCCTTCTGGGTACTCCTCTGCCTCCTTTGAAATTAGGCATGGCCACGTGACCTTTTTGGCTAATGAAATGTGAACAGAAGTGATGTGTGCTTCTTCCAGAGAGAAGATTTAAGAGTTTCTCTCCTCTTTTTCTGTGCTAGTGATTACAGGAGCATTTGTGGAGACAGATCCTGGGTCCACAAGTGCCTTCAGTCAGCAGAGACCTGTGCTAACCTGTGTTGAACATGAAGAGTGAGTAAGAAATAACAAAGCTTAGCCACTGTGATTCTAGAGTTGACTGTTACTGAAGCATATTAGCACACTAGTCCCTCTGCCTGAAAGAAGCAAGTGACATGGCAATATGAATGAAACACAGTTACTAATCATTATTTTTTAATCAGAGGATTATTTTTCTTTTCTTCCTATCTTACTCAGCAGCTGTAGAATATACATCTTCCGTTATAATCATTAGCTTAAAATTTGTATTGAAAGATTAAATGTATTTATTAGAAATTTCATGCAGCTTGGTCTCTGACAGAGATTGTCATTCCTCAGAGGGATCATGTCCTTTCTATGTGGCATTATTTTAAGCAGAGTGTAACAGGCGTAACATCATTCCTCCACAGAGGAATACAATCCTTAGCAATGCTGGGCTCTGCGGCCGAAACTTCACGATGCTCACCAGTATCTGTGCTGTCCTCTTCCTCATGGGTACAGCGAGCCCATGTCTTCCAGCCCTTCTGCATGTAGATGGGGCTGTGTGACTAGTTGTTGTCAATGACAGTCACAGAAGAGGGGTAAGTCACGTTCAGGCCAAGGCAATTAAGAGTAGGTGTGTTCTCCATATACCCTCTCTTTCCCTGTTTGAATGGCTGGATGAAGAGGAGGACAAGGCTGTAAAATGAGACAGAACATCATGGACGAAGGATCCTGGGCCTTTGAATGACAGCGTAGAAAAGAGCCCACCCACTCACTTCCCATTCCACCAACCTGCACTGGATACTGTCTTGAGCAAGAAATAAGCCTGTACCTTCTTAAATTGCTGAAGTTTGAGATTTGTTTGTTACAACAGCTAACGTTAGTTACTCTGACTAATACAGAAGCTGATACCTTAACAACGCTCCAGTGCTACTGTTTGAAAGCACCATGAATTCCTCTTTTCAATTCAATCCACACAACCCTATGAGCCCCACTTAATTCATGAAGAAATGGAACATACAGGGCTTGTAAATGCCATATACATGATAAATAGCAAATGTCAAAACTCATTTTCTGTCCTAAAAATTTAGTGCTCCTACCCTACCATGATACAGTAATCAATGGCTGCATTCTCTTGGCAATTTACAGCCTCAGATTTAGCAAAACCTATATAAGTATATATATGTGTTACAGGGAATTGGCTTACACAACTGTGAAGTTTGAGTAAGTCATCCTTTTAAGCCTTTGTTTCCATGTCTGATGTGGAACCTGAGGTACACAGGACAGACAGGTAGAGAAGATCACGAGCAGGCAAGAAACTACAGGCAAAAGAAACTGGAAGCCCACAGGAATAGACTGACACCAGAGGCCATTCTTTTGCCTCTGGCTTTGATGAGGAAGTTATCCTGCAGACCCTTGCCCTTGGTCACAGATACACACACACCTGACCCAGGAGTGAGAGAAACTGAAGGAAGATCCAGAGGAAGGTGGAGCAGTTGCAGGTCCAGCACTCCAGGTAAATCCGCAAACTGGAGCACCATGCATGAGCTTCAGAAGAATCTTTCTTGTGACCCACTCTAACCAGAAATTTACAAGAAAGATAATTTTGGAAAACGTAGCTCAATCTAGTCAAATTGTCACATTATAAAGTCTCTGTGGCAGCTGTTAAGACTTCACTTTCCTTTGATATTGAACCATTTTGTGAATATTGATCAGTCAGTTAAAGATCCCCACTTTGGGTGCTCTGACACCAGGCAAACAGTGCTAAGCTGGTGCAGTTTATCTAAGCTGTTTCCAGCCTCCATTTTTAGGTGACATTACTATTTTGCTGGTGCTCAAGCCATCACTGGTGTTAGTCCACTTTTTTCAAAACCTTCTCTCAGGGAAGGTGCTGATACTGTTTATAAACATCTTCCAATAGTATTAAGTCAAAGCTCTCTCCACTGGGGGCACTCACTTTTCAACCCTCTTTTCTCTTTGGAGACCACAAGCCCACAGAGGACCACAGACGCACAGTCTTTGAGAACCACATATGGTGACAATGTTTCTCAAAAAGTGGGACAGGTACCCCTGGATGGTATGTGAAATGCTTTAGGCAATATGTGGACATGTTTACTTTAAAAGGGCATATGCCCTTTTAATGTATATCAGAAAACACATTAAGAGTTATAACAAAACAAGGAAAGTGATTTCAAATCTTTTTAAATAAATAAGTTTCTATTTTAAACAGTGAGTATTTAAAAAATTACTAAGTAAATAATAGTCAGGTGGTGTTAGAAACTATTAAGTAAATAACAATTGCAAATGGTTCACTGATATGTCAAACATTGTGTAGGTGGAATTCAAACTATTGAACATTGAGAAATATTCCCGTGTGAGGGAGTTTAAAGTCTAAGACAGCCCAGGGGGAAACCTTAATTCTGTGAACCAGCTAGTCGGAGTCTCTGCTCTGAATCTGAATCTCCAACTCAATCTCCCAAGCTACGTCCTAGTGGAGTTCAAGTTCTCATGACCCTGCATGGTAATCTCCTGAAAGCACTAATAGCGTCACGTGCTTTGGTTTATACCTGACTAAACAGAGGGTTGCCCAGACACCAGCTCAGGGACAGCCATTCACTGAAGCAGCCACACCTGGGTATTTCAGAAGGCCTTGGGATCAGTGACTACATGGTGTCTTCCAAAAAATCAGGGAGCACAAGCCGAATGGGCCCACTCACTTGTACTCCACCCTTCTCCAACCCCTTGTACGTGCAGAACTCAAGATGAATTCTCCTCGGCAAAATTCCTAGGCAGCTCTTGAAAATTGAAATGTCTTTGTTCCAGGTCTGTAGGTGCCAACGTCTGAAATGCCAAAAAGGAGTCCTGCCAAAAAGGGTGTGTGCTCCTTGAGATTGGCTTTTCTGCTGATGTACCTAAAGGATAGCCTTGGCTGGTTGGCTTCAGGTGAGACGGAAAACAGGTTCCAGTAACATCCATTCCTATAATTCAGTCCTTCAGTGTCACTATCCACAGGTTCTATCCCTTTGCCTGAGGGTCCTGACTTATGGAGAATTTGGGGATGCAGGATGTCTTGGTGCACCAGAGGTTCTCTTCAGCCAGTTGCCCCAGCCTGGTCACACCTCAGAGGCAGCCAGCTCATCATCCCCTTCTAACCTAGTGAAGAGCTGTTTCATTGAATCAACCACGTGTCAGAACAGTTCTTGTTACTGCCAGTGCCAACACAGTTGTCCCCAGAGTTTGGCCTCCTTGATTAATGGCAGAAGATGGTAGACAGATATAAGCCAGTGCTTGTCTCATTTCTAAAACAGATCAATGGTTTCTTTAAAAAGATTATTGTAGAAAGTAGATGAGAGGAAACGAGTCAAGATGGTCCAGATTGGGTTTCTTGAATGTGTTCTGGTGTCCGTGTGTGTGTGTGTGTGTGTGAGCGTGTGCGTGTGTGCATGTGTGTGTGCGCGTGTATGTGCATGCACATGTGTGTGTACATGTGTGTGTGCGTACATATGTGTGTATGAGCGTGTGTGTGTGTGTGTGTGTGTGTGTGTGTGTGTGTGTGTTTAGGAGAGAGTGAGTAGGGAGTAGAGTGGCTGGGAGCTTTGGGCTAGTATACTGGCTCACAGAACTTATGATAGACCTAGAAAGGAAAGGGCTGAGGAAGAGAAAATGTCCCAAAATTTATTGATGACCCATAACTTGTGATCATTTGGATCTTAGCTAAAGTTTAGAAATTTTAATAGTTTAATATTTACTAATGCCAAAAACTTGCCGCTATAAGTCCACAACTTGCTATGACCCAGTTCCATGTTTTTGCCAGCTCCAGGCCCACCCAGGAACTTGCTGTCATAGCTGCCTGTGTCTTTGCCCCACTCCACCCCCACTGAGCTCCCCCCCCATCCCTTGCTACAAGGGAAGGAGCTAGACAGTGAGCTGTGCCTAAATACACCTGGTCCAGGTTCATCCCCTGCCCAGTTTACAAGTTCTTCTTGCTTATGGGCAATTTGGCAACCACAAATCATGAGTTTATTAAATGGAATGTTGGGAGACCTTTAGTGCCAGATTTCTGCATTTCAGCTTTCAAATTGTAAAGAGGTTTACCTTTCAGTTCAAATTGTATTGGAACGATTAAGTGATGGTCAGAACACAGAGGTAAACACAACACAATCTCTAGCATATAAAATGTAGAATAAGCTTGGACATAAATTCTATAACATCTAATTCAGCTCCTCACTAAATCCATATTTAGATCATTTGAAATTACACACACACACACACACACACACACACACACACACACACACACTTCAAAGGAAATTTTTACCCAATTGATGTAAATTCCTGATTTTTACCGCTAACAAGTTTCTCCCCACACAGTAAAAGCATCCTGCAAGAACTGATACTGGGGAAAGATCTGCAAGACCTAGTACCAAAACAGAATCATCAACCTTGTAAACTTCTCTGCATTGAATTTATAAAACAAGTCCGTTTCCCACTGTGTGTTGCTAAAGAGCTATTTTGTTCAAAGCTAGCACCAAATATCTGTGTGCATTTTATAACTGGAAGCATTTAGTCTTTACATAATTATGCCAATAACATTTAGAGCCAAGTGAACTCATTAGTATATACAAGTCCTGTGGACCACCTAAAATATAACCAGGAGGTCAAATATGATTTTTGGATGGCAGAGCACTTCAAAACTAATTTTTTTATTTTACTAAAAATGAAAAAAGGAAGTTACTTGAGGCACACAAACAATCCTGGCTTCACAAACAATCCCAGCTTCACAAACCTCACAGTGTATATATCCCAAGAGTTACTTATTAGGGGGAGGAAATATGCATATTTGAGTGAGATTCTGATTTAGAAGTCAGTTAGGCTGTGCAATTGATCGGATATTTCCGTTTGTATTAATCATTATTGTAGTGACATACTACTTGGTAAAAATTACATAGGAAATTAGAAATTAGTTTTGATCAGTCATCTTTAATGGAGATTATATCATCCTCTCCTGCTAAAGATCATGAAACCACTTTACGATGTGATTTCCACCAAATGTTTTGGTGTTTGTTTTCACCAACTTTCCCAATCAGTTTTATTAAAAAAGCTATTAAATCTGTAGCTATTGTTCATTTTAGGAGATGTTGATTCTGATTCATGCATAACATTTTTTAAAATGTTATGTGGCAACAGATTTTGAGAATCTTTTTGAAACCTTCTCATCAGAAAAAGAACCATCTCTTGCCCCGCCTCACAGTTCCTCATCCTGTGTCCCATGACGACACTGCTTTTCTGTTGGCTTTCCCTAATAAATTATTTGCCAGTCAAATCTGACTGAGCCCAAGTAAAGTGTCTTAGCTTTGGATTTTTCCATTGCTCAGCTAGTGTTCAGTTCATCACAAAATAAAGGCAGGGTAAGAAGGAATTGAGAAACAGGTAGAGTTTGAGAATTTGAGTCTATTGCTAAGTTTTTCATTTTGTATTATAATTATCCATGTACATATATCCCCACCAGAAGGGGTATTTTGCAAACTGGGGTCATATCTCATTCATCTTTTTATTTCCAATTCAATTCATGGCTCAAATTTGTATCAGGGTAATTTTTTTGAGAAAAAAATTATTTTTTCCCTTTTGCATTTCCAAGACTTTCTCTTCACTCAGCTCAAGATAATATCTGCAGGGCTGTTGAGATGGGAATGCAAAGAGAAAGAAAAAAAAATGTTCATTTTTTAAATCTTTAATTGCCACAATAATATTTTTGCATCAAGTCTTGGAAGCTAGGCTTTGTCAAGAATGGAAGAATTTTCTAGTAAGTGTCCCTGTTTCTTGGGAAGGGATCCTGAAGGTAGCTAATGGTGCTGGCTGACAGCATTGTCATTGATTTGCTATGGTGGCCACAGAGAGTCCCATTAGCCCTCTAGCTACAGGGCAGACCACCTGGGCCAGGGATCCATTGCAGCCACATCTCAGGTGAAAAGTCAGCACCAAAGCTGAGATGGAATGAGATAAAAGGGAGGTTCATGTATGAAAAAAAATCTACATCTATATGTTTTTATAGATATTGATAACTATGTAGAGTTACATATCTAACAAATTATACTCTATTCCATTACCTTTGTTAGTTACTGATTTGAATACAGTAAAAATTTCAGAGAGCTCCTTTCATTAACTAACGAAAGCTATAAAGTAAGAACATCTCTTCTTATCTTTTCACTGATGACACAAGACACAATATGGAAAAGATAAGGCTATAGCCACAGCAATAGATTCAGACACAGATATAGACAATATATTGGAACCTGCTGGATGGAGCCAGGATGAACAAGACACGGTCAATTCATGGTTTACTTCATATTCTCAAAATGTGGTTAGTAACAATAGCAAAATACCTTCTGTGATGATTAATTTAATTTTACAGCTTGCCTGGTTTAAGGGATACCCAGATAGCTAGTAAAACATTATTTCAGGGTGTGTCTGTGAGGGTGTTTCTGGAAAAGATTAGCATTTGGATCATAGACTTATTAAATAAGATCCACCCTCACCAGTGTGGGGCAGGTATTATTACTCTCTCTTCTTGAGTGGGGACATCCATCTTCTCCTGCCCTGAGAAACTGGAGCTCCCAGTTCTTGGGCTTTTGAACTCCAAGACCTCCCACATCCCCCGGGTCTTGGGCCTTCAGACTCAGACTGAGTTACACCACCACCAGCTCCCCTGGTTTATCAGCTTGCAGATGGCATATCATGGGATGTCTGGACCTCCATAATCACATGAGCCAATTCCCATAATAAATCCCCTCTTATATGTTTATATGTATCCTATTGGTTCTGTTTCTCTGGAGAGCTCTGACTAATACACCTGCCTTCTCAATGTCTTGATTTTTTGTAGGTCAGGAGAGGAGTGGGCTTGCTAGGGTCCGGACTGGGAAAATTAGCTTCCAGAGGCCCAGGTTACCACCTGTCAGAAAACAGAAAACGGATAAATGGATAAATGCCCATGTTTTTAAAAGTCACTCCATATGGTATTTTTCTTAATGTACCATTGGTGTTTTGAAACACATATTAATGGCTTATATATATTACTTTTAAATTCTTCACTCTGTTCTATCACCATAAAGGTTACCAGTTAATACTTCATTTTGGTCAGTAAGCTTCATCCTTAGAAGACACATTAGGTAAACTTAAAAGGTAAATTTGTCTCATGGAGTTTTTATTTTCTATAACCCAGCAGTGATTTGGCCTTAGAGAGTGTCCCTGAGAGCAGAGCTGGGTGAGTCAATGGCTGGAGGTGTGAGGAGAGGAACAGCTATCTCAAAGCAGGTGAAGATGCTGGAGGCCTGGGGGGACAGGGCAGAACAAAGGGCAGAGGGGACAGACGGGAAAGGGAGGATTTCCCAAGATGCTTACAATTTCATTACTGTTGATATTGTTGTCGTGTATAAAATAAGAACTAAGGTCGAGTAAGCATACTGAAAATAAATACGATTTCAGTCCTTGCCACGGCCTCCAAGGCCCGCTATGATCTGGCCCCTTTCTCAGCAAGCCTTGCTCTCTGCTCCTGCCTCCCTGCGTTCCATCCACACCCGCCTTCCTTTATACACACACCCCAGGGCTGGATGCAGCTGAGAGCCTTGGTTGATGCTATACTCTTGGCTTGTAAGACTCTGCTTCCAGTTTTCACATTGGTTTTTCCTTTCTGTGGTTAAACACTCAGTCCAAGAGTCTCAGCCTCAGAGAGGCCATTCAGTCTAGCCCCTTCTATCAAAGTCGCCTTCTATTCATCCTAATCACTCCCACTGTCTTGATTTTATTTTCTTCACAGCACGTAGAGCTATCTGAAATTACCTTTTTCTTTTTTGGCCTGTGTTGGGCAGGAAATCTCAGATCTTTCTGCC
This sequence comes from Cynocephalus volans, assembly GCF_027409185.1. NCBI lineage: Eukaryota > Metazoa > Chordata > Mammalia > Dermoptera > Cynocephalidae > Cynocephalus > Cynocephalus volans. Next base: position 70,533,511 of record NC_084466.1, read on the forward strand.
CCTTCCTGTGCAGGTTGTGAGTCAGGTAGTTGAAAGAAGACCCTGGCAGCTTTATGTGAGGTAGACATACTTTATTCTTCAGAGGTGAGCTTCACAGACATGCTTTTATTCTCAGACATGAGCTCTGCCATGTCTCTCTGCTCTACTTACACTCCATGCTCTGTCGACCAGAGATTCAGAGCAGTTACCTTTATACTCTTAGCACACGATAGCGGCCACAAGCCAAGCATTGCATAGTTAACACAATCATGCTGAAATCAGTAAATGGGCACACATGCGCAGTTACACTGCTTTTATGACTTGTTTCTAGTGAATGTGCTGAATCTTACCCATTTGTAACAGATGCAAGGCGAGGGATCCTGACTGAACTTTTCTACTTTCCTTACGGCCTGTCTCCACGCCCTAGCGAGCATGGTTTTGTGTATCTCATTTATCACTCTCTCCTCAGCAACAGCAGCATCTTTGCTGAATGAATGAATTCATGAATGGCCACTTGCTAGTACTTTATATTTTGCAAGGTGACCTACAGAATACTAATTTCATTCATTTTTTAAATTTATTCCTGAAGCAAATATATGAGGTAAATTCTCTTCATTTTATATAGGAGGAAGCTGAGGCTCAGAAAAGTAGATATCTCATCCAATGCCCTGGAAAAATAGAAAATTAGAACTTGATCTCAGATTTTTTTGTAATATAGATGTGCTCATAATTTTTGGTTTTTTAACAAACGTTTACTATGCATATTATGTGCCAAGAGTTATGTTTGGAAGCCACTGGAAAGATTTTAAGCAGAGGAGTGACATTGGTAATTTTGACATTGGAGTGTGAGACATGACTTTGTTTTTCTCCTAGCACTGCTTTCAGATGTATTCCATCAGGTCTTTCTTCTCCAACATTTGACAATATTCTCTAGAAGATTCTGTAGGTTTCCAGTCACATTCAGCTCTAAGAACAGTCTTATTTTGACTATTGACACACAACTCTCTTACAAGTTCAGCACAGTCTGAATCAAAACGTCAGTCTCACATTCAGTCCATACTTTCTTCTGTTCCCCTAGCTGAGTCCTGATCTAGCAGTTGGAGCTTGCAGTTGGAGTCTGCTCTATCATTCCTGTTTTTTACTCCTCCAGAATAGGATTTGAATAAGGGAGAAATTAAAGAAAAAGGGGAAAAGGTTCTTTTGTGGGTACATTTTCAGATTTCTTTGAAAGGCTCTGCAAGATCTCAGTAGTGCACACTTCTCTGACACAGGTGATGTATTCTGGAGCATGCCTCTTCTGACATCTGTCCAGCTCTTGCCTCCAGAAGTACAACCCCAGTCCCTTAACAATAGCTGGAGTCCAGCTTCCTTCTGTGGCATGCATTTTCCCATGGAGATATGTGTATCCTTGCTGGGATCTAAGGCTGGTCTCCTGTTTCTTCTTTTTCCCTGTCTTAGTTGCCTTCAGACTACTCCAGGAGGAAAACAGGCACCTGGCTCTATCTTCCCATATGGTGGCAAACTCCAGGGAATAGATGTCAGGTTCTCCCAAGAATGCTCTAATGTGCTCTGCTTTGGGTCATTGGGGTGGGCCTCCCAGTTAACATCATTCAGTCAACATCAAGCTGGGGCAGGGGGCCAGTGTTCTTCTTTGCAGGCACCCCACTCCTTATAAAAAAATTATCTTACATTGCATATCCCCTGGCTTGAGGCACAGTGTCCCCTTTCTCCCTAAGAGAAAGAGAGAAAAAAGCCAAAGCGCTCTTCTGCTCTACCCAGGCCTCAATGGCCCCTCTTCCTTCAAGACTTAATGAGCTCCAGTCTTCTGTATGTAGATATTGGGTGTGGTGGTGGGAGTGAGAGATGACAGACCCACTTGGCCACTTCTCAGTAAGCCCTGGAAGGGGACAACTGGTAGCTCTATGGCCCTTCATAATGGCCTGTTCTCAGTGATGGAACTCCAGACAAAGCTCCAAGACAGGAGTAAAACCCCCATTACACAGCATGTTTCATCTTTTGTAAATATTAACATGACAACACCATGAAGAACTGACCAGAAGGAGATGAGACTGGAGACAAAAATTCCAGAAAGTAATCCAGGTGAGAAATAAATGGAGTCTGAACTGAAGTAGTGGTAATGGGAGTGGGGAGAAGCAGATGGGTTTGTGAAAATTGATTCAGATTTCTGGCCTGAGTGAGTAATTATGCTGTTTACAAAAACATGACATAGAGGAAGAAGAGCAGGCTTTGAGGAAAACCAGTGAGTTGTCTTGACCATGTTGAGTTTGATGTCTGTGCAAGGATTTGGGTTGAGAAGCCTGGAAAGCAGTTACATTTATAGTATGAGGCTCAAGAGCAGGGTCTAACTTGGAGCTCTAGAGGGAAGAGTCCTGGGAATTCAGGGAGCTGCTGGTGCAATAGGAGTATCTGAGGTTACCTGGGGAGAGTGTATAACATGAGAGGGGGAGAGGGTCCAGCAGAGCTTCAGGAAGCACATTTAAGGATTGTGTTGGTTTGACGGGGGGCCAGAAAGGTGGGAGAAAAAGTTCTCTGAAGGATATTGGAAAAAGGATGTCCCGTCTTCCCCCACCTTAGGCCCTGTATTAGTCCGTTTTGTGTTGCTATAACAGAAATATCTGAAACTGGGTAATTTATAAGGAACAGAGGTTTATTTGGCTTACGATTCTGGGACAGCTGCATCTGGCACGGGCCTCAGGCTGCTTCTACTCATGGCAGAAAGTGGCAGGCAGCTGGCGGGTACAAGCAGATCACATGGTGAGAGGAAGCAAGAGAGAGAGAGAGAAGGTGCCAGGGTCCTTTTTAAGCAACAAGCTCTCGCGGGAACTAATCGAGCGAGAACTCACTGAATTAGAGGGAGAACCCCCTCCCCCAGGGAGAGCATTAATCCATTCATGAGGGATCCGCCCCCATGACTCAATCAGTTTCCAACACTGCCACATTGGAGATCAGATTTCCACGTGAGTTTTGGAGGGGACAACACATCCAAACTCCATCAGGCCCTTTAGTGTAAATGTCACCGATCAACCTAAATTATGCCACTTATTCATCTTTCCCTTGTCCTGTTCTCCTCTTCATGTGCCCTCTAAAGCTAACTCCTTCTCTGATGAACTATTTCATAGATCCCCAAAATGAAGGAGTTAATTTCTTTGTTCTGGGGTTTCAACAGCTTCCCCAAAACACAGGCCCCATAACAGAGGTTTCTAAAATGCTAGATAATCAGAGGAATGTTGTTTCCATTTCTTAGGGGGACTGCCAGCTTCTCCTGCTGATGGGCGGGGTGCCACCGTTCTGCCGTGGGTTCTGTCTTTTCTCCCCTCATGGTTCGCAGCTGTCACTTCACAGTAGGGGCTGTGGCTTCCTCAGCATCCCGAACTTTTCCCATGTTCCAAAAGGCTGCGCCTTCAGAGCCCTGCAAGTTTGACAAGCACATGGGATTTAGTGGGCTTGACCGGTTCTTCCTACTGCTGGAAAACAGCTCTACGTTACTGGCAGAAGAGAAAGACAATCATCAGGTGTTACAGGCCATACTTTCTCGTGGGAATCCTAATGTTCCTCTTTAGAAGTGATTATTGCAAGTGCTCTTATAAATCTTCAAGTAGAAAAAACCTTCTGTCCTCGCCAGTGGATTTTTGTTGGATGGGATGGAGAAACAAAGAGGAGGATCATAAGAGTGACAAGGAGAAAAAAAAAGTTTCTCAAGACACCCCCCAAATCAAATCAAAACAAAACATTTAGAAGTGAAGAATCAAATAAGTAAAGTCTGGTTTGCTTGTAAAAGTGTCAGTTGAGTAAATCCCCTACTTTAAGCAGTTATGTACTTTCCTTGCTTAAAATGAAATGAATATTTCCCCCTTTTCCTGTGTGCCAGCCATCCCCAACTTCCAGAGCATATATCAAAACCCACACCTGCTTTTGTTTCCCAGTTCTTTTGAAGTCGACTTCATGCCAAGGTAACCATGCTATCGCGTGGGCACGCTTTTTGGTTCCACGCCCTGTACAGCTTTGCCAAAATCACAGAGGAAGCTGGAGGGGAAGCCAGAACAGTGTGTATAGCTTTAGCCTTGCGGGTGAGCTGCAAGCTGGGGGCTTTTGGCTTTTTCCTGTGCAAGTATTCTCTGGCTCTGATCAGAAGGAATCTTTCTCTTTCAAATGAAATGTGTAGACTGTCCCTTAAAAATCTTTTGCAAATATGCATCTATGTCAGCAGGTACAGATATGTAGGGGCATTGTATGCAAACTCCTTTTTCAAGATAGTAATCTGTGCTACTTTCAGAAATATTCACCTAATCCAGGCATTGGAAGAAAACCACAATTTATGATGAGAAAGATTATTGTCCCTGTGGATTGATGAAAATTTTTTAGTTCAGGAGTATTTAGCAATTTATCTTTAACAAAATTGGTCTCTTGAGAGGCTTCCAGTCAAGATAGCAGAATAGACAATTGCCAGCGTCACTCTCTCCCATGAATCAACCAGTTGGCAACTATTAAAAAGCAATGACAGCCAAGTTGGGGTTACTAGAGATCAGGGGAAGAGGAGGAGAGACCTACAGAGTGCATTAAGGCAGGAGAAGCCACGATGAGAGAAAGAAAGGACCACTTCAACCACTTTGAGTCCTGGTCACTTCAAGGCTGGCACTGGTGAGCTCACAGAGTAGGAGCTGGCAAAGCTGCAGCTGTGCCCTCCGGATGAAGTTGCTTGGAGGCGGCAGGGCAGAAGAGGGCCTTGGTTGCCCCCAGGCCAGCAAGACCATTAATAGGGTTCCCATGGACCCACAAGGAATGAAGAGCCAGAGCAACTGAAAAAAGGAGCCACTCAGAGGCTGGTGAGTCATCACAGGGGACCAGCACATGGCCCGTCCCATGGGAAGTGTTTTGAGTGCAGGTGGTGGGGGAGATGGGCCTACCAGGGGAACATTGGGGCACAGCATGGACAGCTGTTCTGCAACCCAGTCAGCACAGAATCACTCAGTGTAGACTGGTCAGGAATACAGAACTGCAGGGGGTGCAGTTTGCTGAAAAGACTCAGGCCCAGGTCAGAGTTTCTACACAAACCAGGTGTACCAGAACTCATGAAAGGTGGAAATGCCTATAAAGTCAACTATTAAAACCTGAGCCGCACGGGCCGATCCCGTGGCGCACTCGGGAGAGTGCGGCACTGGGAGCGCAGCGACGCTTCGCCGCAGGTTCGGATCCTATATGGGAATGGCTGGTGCACTGACTGGCTGAGTACGGGTCACGAAAAAGGCAAAAAAAAAACACAAAACCTGAGCCGCACAAAAAGCCTTCCACAGGGAGTCAGCAGCAAAACAGCAATTTAGCTCAACTACAGGGTTCAAGTACTGGTCCTCACAGGAAGTTCCCCCATTTTAGAAGCAAGCAAAGGACAACAAAATAGTTCCAGTGCAGAGTTTAAGTGGTGGGAACAGTGAATAATCCAACACAGAACTGGAAGAAAAAACAAAGTACCCACAGACTAGAGACAAAGCTTGACATTAACTAGTAAAGGTCTCACATCACCAAAGAACACCTATAAAACCTAGAAGGACTGGAAGTCTCCTGGGCTACCAAGCCAGGGAGGAGGGTGGGCTAGGGGCCTCAGCCATGCCCCCACCCCGACACCAACAACCAGCCCACTGATGACCAAATGGCCACCACAAGAAGCACCCTGGGCTCTCCCAAGCTGGGGCAGTGGGGGGCCAAGGACCTTGGTCACGCCCCCTGACACTAGCACCCAGACCAATCATGACAAACAAGGCACCACAAGAAGTGCCCCAGGCTCCTGAGCTGGGGCTGTGGGGGTGCAAGAGCTTCGGCCACACCCCCCTGACATCTGCACCCAGCCTAGCAATGACCAAGCCACTGCTGGAAGCCCCCTGGGCTCCCCTGCAGGAATGAGGGGGGGGACACAGGCCTCAACCCCACCCGTCCTCCTTCCTCTTTCTCTCACCCTATCTCCTTCCCCTTCCTCTCTTCCCCCACAATTGCTCCACAACATCATAGAATGTAAAAAATAATATTAATAAATAAATAAACTTTAAAGAAAACAAAACAAAATTGGTCTCTCATTTCCATGATTTTTTTTAATGTTTTTATATTTTCAAAAGTCAATGTTAACAAGTCTGAGGATTTCCAGTCCTGCCAAATTGAAGATGTAAAATGAAAAACGGTGATCACACTCACGTAGATTCACCAACAATCCTATATGTATTTTTCCTTTCTTACCACAATGTCGATTATTTTTCACTCAACACGTAAGTTGAGTCCACTGCAAAAGTCAGTGCACAGCACAGACAACATGGTTATAACTACAGAGAGCTGGGAAATGTATAAACTGCAGTGTGTCAGTCGCTTGTAAAAGTGCCTTTGACTGGACAATAGTATTAGAACAATAGCAAATACTTACAGGTCACTGGCTGTGCGCTGCAGACTGGTTCTCCTTACAACAATTTTGAGGTAGAACTGTTACTTACACATTTTAAAGACGATGTCACTGAGGTTGAGATAGATTTAATAACGTGCACAAAGCCACCAAACTCCTAAGAGAGTAGTGGGGATGAAAGAAGATAATACTAACTAAGTCACTTGAACCAGCTGTTAGCTCCCCCTCCTGCTAGGAGTGGTGGAGAAGCCCAGTCCACGTTTCCTCACGTTTTCTCCCTTTTCTTGAGAGTCTGCTGGGGTAAAACATAATTTAAGTCATAACATAAAGTTTCTTCTTCATGAAACTTAGACGCACTTAATCCTAGACCTGGAAAAGTTGTAATAAATATTGAATATTTTAGAACAAATATTACGTACTTATGACATTGCCATAATCTTTCAATATTTCTTATAGAAATGTTTCTATGATACATTATTTTACTTTCTAATTTTAATAAATGTGATAGAATGAAAAGATTTTAAACTTTGATTTATAAAATTTTTTTAAAAAAGAAACTTGATTTAAGATCTTGCAGTGTCTCAAGTAATTTTTCTGGACAAAGAATCACTGGGACACACACTAGAAAATGTTATGCTCTGATTGCTTTCTTGCATCCGATCTCTTTCTCCTCTAAGTAGCTAAAAAACAAGACAAAATGAAACAAAAATTGCTGTGATTTTGCCAGCAGGACAATAACATCTTGGATCCTCAGAATTATTTACTGAGCCACCCCTGTCTGGACCCAGCTCTCTCCCATGACAGAGACAACATGCCTTCCCTCCGTGTAAGCATTATCTACCAGAGTCATGGCCAAAATGAGCTACAGAGAGAATACCATGTTACTTGACCCAGGCTGAGGCCAGCTTCCTCACTTATCCTGGGATCATCTCTTCCAGGATGATTGAATGAATAAATAGTCAACCCTTTCAGGCAATATCTCACCCTTTCTATAGGTCTGATCTGGAATAAAGCCTCCAGAAAATCCCACAACAGCTCCATATCGGTAGATTTATCAAAGCCCGAGCTAGTGAATTTTAAGTAACACTCCTCGAAGAATTGCACCAAACCCTGATTCCTTTGCAAGCTCTCTGTTTTCATGATGAGGAGGCTTAGCTCCCATCTTCCCCATCATGATTCTGCTTCTCCTGCAAGCAAGCACTCTAGGAAGAAGCCACAAGGCAGGGAGCAGCTGCAACAGAGCAACGCATGGTTAGTACAGCAAACTAGCCTGTACGTCTCATCCAAACATCTAAACTTGTCTATCTTTGCAGGAGACATAAGGGACAATATGTATCTGCTGACCTTTCATTGACACATCCAGCTCTTCCCCGAGAGTTACGTTTGTCTCACTGAGCAGCCTCCTCAAGTGTCTTTTCCTGGAACAAAGAGACAGTAGGCCTCAAAGGTGCCACCTCTTAGAAGGCACAAAACTGTCTAAAACTTCTGTAAGGAGTTCAACAGCACATGGAGTTCTACTCCATCAGTTCCAGCCTGCGGTGTAAGCAAGCATCTCTTCTCGTGTGTGTAGACTGTACTTGAAGAGCACGAGTCCTGTCAGATGTGTCTGGGAAGCAGTGCTTATGTCATCCACAGGCAGCGCTCGAGGTGGGCATGCTCCCCTGGCCTGGCGACTGTGCTCAAGGATCACACCTGATAGGCTGGACAGACTGACAGCCCACTGAGGAGGGGGAGGTGACAATCCCATAGTTGTACCCAGCTCTGCAACCAAAGGGGTTTAACAGAGCACCCACGTTCATGCCTCATTTCTGCCAACGTTCTTCTCATAGAAAGTAAACAGTGTCTGTAGCCTGTTGTTTGCTTTACTGCAAATAAAACTAATGCTATTAGCTACCTCAGACACTGGATGTAAGAAATAAATGGCCTGATGTACAGGAAAATACTTTTTATTACAAAATGCTATACAAATGTTAATCATAACTACTATCATCCATAATAAGAAATTATGGGTTTCTTCTAGTTCACTCTTTCAAGTATTAAACTGCTCTGTCTATGAAAGCATTATGAAGTTCTCTTCTATGTTGTGATTTCTTAGGCTGCTACTTGTTTTCCTCTGTGTTCTTTCCCCTGAGTTTTGTAGGCACTTTCGATGGGAAACCTGCTGACCTAACATCAATGCTGTTGGCAGGGATTTCTTTATTTTTCCAAGAACAACAGTTTATGATACCTTAAGATCATCTCTAAAATGTCTTGATTCCATAATGATTATGTTGTTTTTGAAACATTCCCTGAGACTGTGCTTTATTCAGGACTCACATCTACAACTACTCTGAAACTGTATAGTTGATCAAAAATATTTTGGGGAACAACTGAGTAGTAAGTGTAGTTTTAAAATCGGCATGGTGTCTGAGTTAGTGTCCTGGCCCTGGATCTGATACTTCTAGCCTTGCCTGTGGGAATTTATTCTATTCAATCATTTCATTGTTATTGAACACAATGAATATGATGACCCCGAAAATCCAAACACTCTTCCCAGAGCTATCTCTTTAGACCACCGCCTTATTTTTCTAACTGCAGGGTCTAAGATTTCTCCTTTGCTCTTTCTGAAGCATGAGAATTCCAAACAGTCAAGTTCCGAGGCTTTCTTCAAGTTTATTTTCACATTCAATGAGTCTTTGTTGAACACTATGTTAGGTCCTATGAAGTGGGGTGTGAGACATGGTTGCTGTTCTTAGAGACTTATCTAGTTGCAGAGATCCAGCAGGCACACGTTAGAGGGAATGACAGAGGCATCCCTGGTGTGGCAAGTTACACATTTAAACTGGACAGTAGTGTGGCTCCAGTGAGGATAGCAAATAGACCTCAAAATGTCAGTAGGTTAGTCGAACAAAAGTCCCCGTCTTAGGCACGTGATAGCCAATGCCTCTTGGCTGGGCTCTCTTCTGTCGAATAATTTGACATCCAGGCTTTTGCTATCTTGTAATGTTACCATATCACCCTGTGGTACTAGGGTTGCTGTGGCAACAAGAGAGTGAAGGTGGCCCCCCAGTTCCAAGTGCCTCATCACGGAAGTGACACAAGATATTTATGCCCACATATCTTTGGCCAGAATTAGCCATGTGGTCTCGCCTAATTGCTAGTTGACTGGAAAATACAGGGAAGAACCTGGAGTGTGTAGACATCATCTCTTGTGGATTCCTTTGCTTCTAATTAAATCCTATTTCCAGTACTCAACACAAGAACTTGGTTTCACTTTACTGAGGAAAACCCAGTTACTGCGACAATCATTTCCTCCTTTCTCATCCCTAGTTTTCCTTTATACCTCAACACAGACATCCTGAAGAAGTGGCTGTCCTCATTTCTAAGGTTTACTCTGTCATTATACTCTACATTCTTTGACATTTTACTACTTCCAAGCCAAAATTTAATTCTATAATTATCTATTCTCACTCTAACATCCTCAAATACTCACAGCAGGTGTGGATCTCTGATGGAGTTTGGATGTGTTGTCCCCTCCAAAACTCATGTGGAAATTTGATCTCCAATGTGGCAGTGTTAGAAGCCGATTGAGTCATGGGGGCAGATCCCTCATGAATGGATTAATGTTTTCCCTGGGAGAGGGGGAGTAATGAGTAAGTTCTCGCTCTATTAGTTCTCACGAGAGCTCGTTGCTTAAAAAGACCCTGGCACCTTCTCTCTCTCTCTCGCTTCCTCTCTCACCATGTGATCTGCTTGTACCCACCAGCTGCCTGCCACTTTCTGCCATGAGTAGCACGAGCCTGATGAGGCCTGTGCCAGATGCAGCTGTCCCAGAATCGTAAGCCAAATAAACCTCTTTTCTTTATAAATTACCCAGTCTCAGGTATTTCTGTTATAGCAACACAAACGGACTAAAACATTCTCAAACTCAGAAGAGTAAGAACTATGATTACTTTTATTTTTTATTGTCATTTAATTTCTTTCTGCATCCCCATTCTATCAAGTTCATAGAAAACTTACTTCCCCTTCTTTGGGTCCTTTCTCACCAAATGAGGCTGCAGTTGTCTCTCACATTTGGCCCATGATGGTGAATACATTTTTTGGAGAAACAGCTTTCTTCTGCCCCTGTGCCCCTGCGTGTGTATCTGGAGGAAGCAGGGTGGACACAAGCTAGGGCTGGGCCAGCTCTTCTTCACCTGTGTTTTGCTGCTCGTGTGGTCCAGGTCACCATTATAGTCTCAACCAGGTGCCGCCTGCATCATGTTTTCTCTCAGCCCTCCTAACTGCAATCCTCCACCCCTACTCTGAATTCCCACTGCATTTTATCTGTGCCTCTAGCACAGCATTTAACACTTGGTGCTGTGAATTGGGCTCATCACACTTATATCTAGACTTCTCTTTAGAGCAGCCACCATATCTGACTCATCTGTACGCTCACCTCCTGAAATAGTGCATTGCAAGCAGGTGCTTCCTAAATATTTACAGAAGGAATGCATAAAATGTCTCTGGTATCTGGGATTTGCTTTACAATATTCTAGGGAAAAAATGAAGGGATGGAGGGGAAAGCCGAAACAAGCCTGGTGAGGCTCGCTGTCACGAGGCTGGGCGATGGGCACGCACAGGCTGATTATGCTGTTCTCTCTACTTCAGTGCATGTGTTTGACATTCTTCATCAAAGAAGTAAAAAACAAATAAGTAAATGTTTTGTTTAGAAAAAAAAGATAATAAAATGGTTGCTTTTAGAGATAGACTACCCATTTCAAACAGCTGGGTAGAACAGTTCATTCTAGTAGGTGAATTTTAGGTATTGAAAGAACACAGTCCAAGGAGATGTTTTGGCTTCCAACCCATAGCTCTTTAAAAACTGTGAATTATATACATTTTCATTCACTGAAAGCTTCTCAGGTCTATTCTTAAGTGAGCAAGGACTTGTTCTTGCTGGGCTCTATCCTAATGCCCTTCCCACTTGAAATGGCCAATTTCCCTTGTGCTATTTCTAGGTAAAGATGATTTACTGACATAATTCCTGTAAATCTGCATAGAATATTAATATTTCTACTTGGTTCTATAATTTTAGTCATAAATGTAACCTTTTATTGTCCCACTCCTTTGCTTTTTAACACCTTCTTTTATGTGAAATAATTTTTTAAAATAAACTTTTTATTTTAGAATAACTTCAGATTTTTAGAAAAGTTGTGAAGATTGTTTTCTCATCTACCCCACACCCAGTTTCCCCTATTATTAACATCTTACATTAGTACAGTACATCTGTCACAACTAATGAACTGAAACTGATATGTTATTATTAACTAAAGTCCATACTTCATTCAAATTTTCTTAAATTTTACCCAATGTACTTTTTCTGTTCCAGGATTTCATCTAGGAGCCAACATTACATTTAATCATTGTGTATGAAATCATTTTTAAAGGAACATTTTATTTTTCTTTAAACAATAACTCAATGTTTTCCCAGGATATTTATCTTGCCTGGGAAATGTATGCTCCCTTGCTCCCTTTTAAATATTTATTGATTAGAAATTTGACTTTGCTTTGAGCACCACTTTATGAATAGATAATGACACTTTGAAATTTCATAGGGAAAAGGAAGCCAGAAAACACCCTCTCACCTCAGAGGACTGTTTGAGTTGGACAGGGCTCTAGGCTTTGAGCTCAGGGTTTTTCAACACAATGAGGACAGCCTGGAGTGTGATAAAGTCCCATCCATTAATTCGCCTGCCTTCCACCTTCATCAACATAAATTAGTTCAGGATGCCCTGAGCAGTTTTTGCTAATGGAGAGGGGAGAAATCAAAGCTCCTGAAATCTGAGGGATGAAGGCCTGGAGCCTGATAAGAAATAGTGATGTTCTAGGTGCAAAGCAAAAGATGTTCTTGCACAAAAAATGTCCAAGAAGCACCGAAACTGGGGGCTACCTGCCTTTGACCTTGGATATACAACCACACTCATCCCTACTAGAAGCCCTGTGGATGACTGACTCAGGGCCAGGAGCAAATTCACCATTATCAATCACTGGGGAAGCAGTGACAGCACATATGCTGACAGACGTGGATGGTTAAAGGTGGGCAAAAGCTTAAAAATTATTACAGTACATCTTTTGTGCCCAGGGCAAAGCTCCAGCATGGGCCAGTTTCAGATGGCCTCTGCCTGGGTTTCACTGGAGTTACCTAAAAGGAAAGCTGAGCGTATGGAAAATGACCATTGCCAACTTCCCATTGTTCAGAGGGGCGTGCTTGGCTTCATCCTAGATCGAACATCACTGCCAAGGTCTCTGAGGCCCAGCCAGTCACAGTACAAGTGCAGCCAACCACACTTTCTCTAGCCTGACATGGCCGCTCCGCCTCCACTCTTCCCACCTGTGCGGCTGCTGCCCGCCTACCACTGCTCCTCCTGTGATGATCCTGGGGAAAGCCCTGGGTTTGCAAAGAGAAGACCTGGGTAGCCAAACACTACTCCCGCCTGGTCAATGAAGAAAACTATTGAAGTGTATCAGGGCTGCTGAAACAACCAGGACCAGAGGCGTCAAGATTCCTGAGAGAGGGGGTGCACAGGAAAGGGAACTGAGAGCCTTCAGCCACTTCCCCCCAGGAATGATTGCTGGTTCTGGGTGCAAAAAAAGGAGCTAAAAATTTGTGCTTTGCCTAAGCAGAGAGCCACTGCTGGGGAAAAGAATAACCAACTGAGATGGTGGCAGTTATGTGGAGCTGAAAATACAAAACTGGAGACTTGGTGGACTGAGATCTTGGGGAGAAGAGGGGGTCAGAGGACTGAGCCTACCACTTGGATGGTTTTTCCATCAGGATATTTACACAATTTAAGGACTAGGTAGAGGGGACAAGAATAGGCAGTTTAAGAACCCAAACCCTAGCTCTAACCCTGAATGTGCCTAATTTTATAGATTTGTCCTTGGAACTATATATATCCATTTTAATTATTTACAAAGCAAAATTAAATTTAAAAAGCAGTCCCTAAAGTAAAAACAAAATTATCAAATGAACCTAAGTGTGTATTGAGTTGTTGGCTTAATCACAGAGAAGAATATTTCAAATAGGATTAAAACATTATAACTTGACAGTGCATCTATAGTGGGAATATATTCTGTGGTCAAAAAGAATTATAATTACAAGGGAATTTTAAACTGTTTTTAGCAATCATATCAAAAGTAATGGCATTGCCTTTGTTATTGCAAAACTAATATATTTAAGAAACAAGATATTCAGCATAAGAGAAGTAAGATTAAATATGAAATCAAAGAAGTTAACACCACTGAATTGTGCATTTGAATTAGATATATTTGAAAAAATTCATTTTTTTCTTTAAAAACAAAATGCATTCTCAACTTTTGTCTATTGAAAATGCCAAGGAACAATGACCAGCCCAGTAACATTGACCACTTGTAATATCAAGATTATGGTCTCTAAATATCACTTCCTGATAAAGTAAGATAGGGTTTCTTGGAGAAATGGTTGATTCCAGATCTGGGGCAGAAAAGGTTCAAGATGAATCTGGAATATTTTGTTGCCTAACTCAAGGCAGTTATTCAAGGCTACCGGGGTCATGTTAAAAGGATTTAGTAGCCAACTTGCAGGCAACTCCACTGGCCAAAGATGAAGTAATTTTAATGTCAAAAGAAGAGTGTCTATAATGGACTGATATTAGACATGTTAAAATCTATGCATTTATAATTACACTAAAAGCAAAAGGTACAGCATCGTTGGTCACTTTTGAAGAATGCTAGACAACCAAATCATCATTCTGAAACTGGTAAAGTAAAAGACGTAAACAGTTATATAGTCTTTCCTGCCTGTGTTACACCTAAGAGTAACCAAATGATTGATGAGTGAAGGTTTTTAATTACAGAAGAATCCCAGCCAATACATAAAAAAGAAATGATAGAATCAGAGAATATCAGTAATTTGAAACCCTAGTGAAATAATAGATCTAACAGCAATTACCAGTAGCTGCTAAGACTGTTAGATGAACTTTGTAATGAATGAATGAGGATGATTATGCTCAAATCCACTGATCAATCTCAATATCACACAAAAAAAGAGAGACAATCACACAACATACGCCTCCTAAAGATGGCAGTGGAAAGTATACAACGTCATTGATAAGGTATTTTTAACAAAACCTCAAATCTGAATTTGATAAGCCTCTGGAACTAGCTCCCAATTTATAGGAAATAAATGAGATATAGGAAAAGGTTAAAAACATGGGGATGCAAATAAAAAAAAAATCCAGAATATGGAAAGAATATAGGAAGCTCTACAGAACCCAATTTCTTTAACAAATATATAGCACTAGAAGGAGAGATTGAGAGAGAGAGATAATCTATAGTTACAATACAAGAGACAGATCAACCAAATTCATGCAGCAAGAACTCTTGGGAGAAGCAGAACATTGACATGGATCTTTAAGGTGTTTATGGTTGAGGATGGACTGTGTCATCTGCAAGCAAATGCTGTGTGGAGTCACTGCTACTGGAGTGGGAGGCCTCACAGGGGAAAGCACACAAAGAGACAGCATTGAGTGGAGTCCCTAATGACCACTCCCTCCTTCCACTTGCACTCAAGGTCTGCCTGGCCTGAGAAATGTGCATGTACATTTGGGGCATCAATGGGGCATAGGGGTCACACCCTGTACCCCTGTCTAGGATAACCTTTTACCCTAAAAAGGGTAAAGGTTCCGCTTTTGTAGACTTTAAACTCTGTATTTTTATTCAATGTGAACACTGTCGTCCACTAATCTAAGGCAGGTCTTGCAGGAGATGCTTTCACAGACATTACTTCATTTAATGTTCACAATGCCCTAACTTAGGAATTATTCCCACTTTACAGATAAGAAAACAGACTCTAAAATGTGAAAAACATGTGAAAGATCACACAGACAGCAAGGAGCAGAGCCTCGATTCAAACTTCCTACTACAAATTCCAACATTTCTCTTTAAAGTCCTTATAAGTGGGGAGAAATTAGGCTTCATTGGGTTTGCCTGACTAATCCTTTCCCAATGAATAGTGACAAATGTCACACCCTCCCTCCCACCCCACAATTATCCACATTGTTTAGGGCAGTCCGGCCTCAAAAATAGATCTCCTGGGGGAATTTTCTTTTTCTCATATCATTTTTATTTTGGAGTTGAAAGCAAAAAACTTTTTTCTCTCCAATCGCTTCGAGGCATTCAGATTAAAATGACATCCTTGTCAAAGTATTCTTAATGCTGTGCTCAGAGCTACACAACTGCAGACAGATGACGGAGTGGAGAGGTGGGTAAAGAGGAGGTGTCCCTGAATTGATTAGAGATTGCTCAAAGTGGATCACGTTCAACTGAATAATCTTCATTTTCCCCATTGTTTTCCAATCTGATGGAGTAGCATCTGACTGGTAGGCAGAGACTATTTTGTGTCTTTTCTTATGGAGTTGCCAATTCTCCCCACTGTGTCTTGTCACTTGTGGCAGATTCCATGAGTGTGCGTGGGAGTGGGGCTGCTCAGAGGAGCGGTTTCTTCTGACATGGAATATAAGTCTGTGCAGGTGAGAACTAAGTCTCCAAAAAAGGAACCTGGGAAAAAGCTACCTGTTGCTCATCCTAATAACAAGTAAGGAGGAAAATGAGAAAGGAGTTTAATAAAGATGTCCTATGCCCTGAAACTTCCAACTGCATTTTTATGAAATTAAATTACAGCCCAACTTTGCTGGAGAGTAGATCACGAGTGTAGATTCCCTTTTTATACTCAACTATTAAATGCATTAGCATAAGCAGTTAGATTCTGCTATTTAATCTTTCGAATTTCCTGTATTGCATCTTCTTCACAGGGAAGAAATCACAGGAAAAGGCAACGTGGCATTCTAAATTCAGCCTGGATGAGGGCCCCTCACTTGTGTGGTTTGGTTTTTTTCTACCACATTGCCCCTTGAGGTTACGGAATCGATTACAAAGAAAATATTTTGTTTCCATCACTTATGACCCATCATTTCATATATTTGTAAATAAGACACTTTGGAATGATATGAGAAATCAAAATCAGGGGAGCTAAATTATTAAAGTATTAGCTTCTTCATGATAATTATGACAATACCATTCCTGTTAATGAATCCAAAACAATGGCACAGACTCATGCAGCTCCTTGCTGTCAGTCCTTTATGTCTTGTTGGTTATCGCTTTGTCTTCACCATGAAAACTACAAGCCTGAATACAAAGGAATTCTGTGGTTTTAAAAGAGAGCCCTTTCTTAGTTAGAATACCATTCTGTCAGGAGCTAGCTGAAGATGCTTTGGGGGACTGCTTCAAATTGTTTAATAAATACACCGATAAAGACCTATTAGCAGCATGAAGGCAGTATTTGTCCATTGGCTTCCTGAATGAGATTCCTCTAATCTCATGTCACTGGTTAGTTATGTAAGCAACTAATCATCCCCGTTCAGGTAAGTTCTTAATCATTCAGAGGTACAGAGAACGTGATTGAGTATGCACGGCATTCAAATTTGTAGTAGTTTCAATTTCTGGTACTGTTTGGGCCGATTGATATTGGCAGCACCCTTTTGTATTATTTGCTTCAAGGAGGTTGGCTCCTATTTAAGAAAGTATCATAAGTTTTGACAAGAGTAAAAAAAATGTTTATATAATTCATCCAAAAACTTGTCAGTGATGCTATTCATATTTAGAAATTGAACTAATGGCAGGCAAGCTTACCAAGCATCTTTTGGTACAAAAGATATCCATTCTTAGAATGTGGCCTTAAGATCCGCCACGTTTTTTTAGTTGACAGGATGTTTAACACTTAAGTGATTGAAGGTGCTCACTCAAACCCTTTATGAAGACTTGCCGATTTAGAAGAAATGAATTGACATTGCAATGACCTTGAGAAAGGTGAAGAAAGGGAGGAAGAGGTGGTAAGTGGGAGAGACTTTTGCTCTCTGTCAGGATGTAAATTGGCAGGCCATTTTTAAACATTCCGTGAATGATCTAACTGTCATCCAATCTCAATAAAGAATCATCCTTTGTTGTGGGGAGACAAGTCAGGAAGCTCACAACAGAGTTAGCCATGGCCCATGGGTGGAGTTACATTTTTCATGTCACATTTCTTAGTACAAATCCAGACACGTCATAGGTGCTTGATGGCTCTCCACAGTGTGTATTAGCTAATCAATAAACAAACAAATTAACTAACTGTAGAATTTTAAATCAGGTGCCCTAATTAAAAATAAAAAATCCCACAAAGGATAATATAACACACACTTATGTAACCAACATCCTGAATTTAAAATATATCAGCAAAGATATGTAGGATGAACAAGTTTCTAGATCTAATGTAAAACACGAGAACTAAAGTTGATAAAATTTTATTGTATTAGGAAGTTTTGTTAAATAAGCATATTTAAGCTGCTTTTGTCACAAAAAAGTTATTATGCAAGATGATGGACATGTTAATCTGCTTCACTATAGTAACCATGATATTACGTAACTATAACATCATGTTGTAAACCTCAAGTATACACAATTAAAACCATTTAAAAATTAAAAAAAAAAATAAAAATATAAGCATTTTGTAATATTATCTTTAGGTATTTTTGATGAAATTGAGAATTACCAGAAAAAAGTCAAATATTTTTATATTCCCCTTCTCAACCTCAACCCTCTTCTCCCTTTTATACAGGAAATAACAGATATTCCTTTTCTAAGAACCAACATTGATTGGTATTTAGAGAAATTCAAAGAGATAGAATGGTCACGGCCTTCTGTTGACTATAATCAGAATATTTAGAGCACTTTCTGAGTTGTAAGGGAAGCCTGATAGTAATGACGGAGATTATAGGTTCAAAATATGAGGATATTACATGATCACCTTGAAACTTTAAAAACTGTGTGCATGTGTGATGTATGGTGTGAGTGTCACTGTAGATGCTCCTAAAAACTTCTTTCCCAGGTGCAGACTCTGAAACAAAGATACAAACTATGTAGTCAGATCTGTGAACATATCTTTCCACTTTACCCCTAAATGAATCATTTCAAGTTGAAGAATAAGAGGTACAAAAAGTGATAAAGGGACAGAAAATTCTAAGCTTTTTACAAAGCATTTAGGACATGCATTTTATAAAGCATTTAGGAAAGCAATCCTTCTTATCCTTCAGGTCTTATTCAAATGTCACTTTCTGAGGAGGCTTTCCCTCACCCTTCAAACCAAGTTAGTTACACTTGTTCACTCTCATTGTAAACTTTGCTTTCATATATTTTATTACAATTGTAATTATACTATTTTGTGAAATTATATTTGTTTATAGTTGGCTTCCCACTCTACTGTAACTTTCATGACAATAGGAATCATATCTGTTGTGTTCACAACCCCCCTACCCAACATTAACTATTTTTTGACAGAAACTAAGAAAAGAACAACTGAATGAATAAATGAAAAAAAAAACATAAGGAAGGAAGGAAGGAAGGAAGGAAGGAAGGAAGGAAGGAAGGAAGGAAAGAAAGAAAGAAAGAAAGAAAGAAAGAAAGAAAGAAAGAAAGAAAGAAAGAAAGAAAGAAAGAAAGAAAGAAAGAAAGAAAGAAAGAAAAAGAAAAAGAAAGAAAGAAAGAAAGAAAGAAAGAAAGAAAGAAAGAAAGAAAGAAAGAAAGAAAGAAAGAAAAAGAAAAAGAGGATTATTGAACAGTTGCATTGAAATCGTCCCCATGTTAGGATATTTAATGCAAATGCTTAGTTGTTGAATACTACATTCTTATTATTTCATCTAAGCCCAACAGTAAGGTTGGCCATCATTGTCTTGCCCTCAGATGAGTTCTGAGTCCAGACCTCTATCCTTGAAGACTCAGCCCAGCCTGATGACTTTATGATTCCTATATTTCAGGTTGATACCTTCTGCTGTCCCTGTGAGTTCCAAACTCTCAAAGGCTCAGAAAAATAATTCTCTAGCAAGTCTTATACCCATTTTAAGGATAGAAGTGTGGGAGGGAAACTGAAAACCTCAATAAGTGGAAAAGCCAGGATTAACCAAGCTAAGGAATCTTGAAGACCTAGATGGTCGGCATGTAATTCACTGTTGACTAACAGCAGCTCTCTGTCTGTCCTTCGATATCCTTCTTCTTTTTGGACAGTTTGATGGCATCCTTGAAAGAATATGAAGGTAACTTGGTTGAAGAAAATACCATGCACCATGAGAAAATATCTGTTCCTGAATTAGTTCAAGAACAGACACCAACTCTTCCCAGGAAAACGGAAGTTTTATCAATCCTTCTTGAGTTGATGATGAGGAGCTTTGGGGAGGGGGGATGGATTTGGGGCCCTGGCCTTACTCCTGCTCAGTAGCAGCTCTTCTATGGAAAGCTGGAACCTGACAGAGATGCAACTGGAAATCCACTTGCTCCTATTTCTCTTGACATTTAAAATTTTTGTGCTAAAATAGCAAAGGAAATAGCTCTTTCAATTATTCATTCATTCTACAACTTTTTCTTGAACTGTGCTAGGCTCTGGAGATACAGTGGTGAGCAAAATATACATGGTCCATGCCCCTATAAGTCTTCTACTCTAAAGGAGAAAGTTGAATTAATCAAATAATTTTAGAAGGGATTCAATTTAGGTGGATGGGGGGATCAGAGAAGTCTTCCTTGAAGAAATGATATTTCAGAAAAATATCATTTTTATAAAAATGATGTTTATTTCAATATCATTTTAATAAAATGATTTATAAAATGATTTGCTTTAATATCATTTATTTTTCAATGATAATATCCTTTCTTTATATAAAAAGAAATGATATTTGAGCTGAGAGATGATGGATGTGTAGGACTGGTTGCACAGTTAGGTTATGCTTGAGGAAGGGGGACTCACTCTGGGCCAGGGAACAGTATATATGGAGGCTTAGGGAGGAAAGACCGTAACATGTTGGAAGAAGACCAGGGTTCTGGAAGGTACTAAGCAAAGGAAAGAATGGCAGGAGATGATGCTGGAAAGATAGGCAATAGCCAGGTAATGCTGAATTCATAAGCATTGTTAAGGATTTTGAATTTTCTTCTAAGTGCAATGGGAAGTCATTAAAGGTTTTTGAGCAGATGTGATAAAACATTACTTAGGTTTTATATCACTCTGGCTGCTATGTGCAAATATGGGAGAATGTTTGGGAGAATGCAAAGAGAAGAGGAAAGGGGACGTACTTCGGCCATTGCACTAGTCAGACCAGATGCAATGATGACCTGGGCAAAGATGTCCCTGAGAACAGAGAGGAAGAGAAGACTCTGAGGTGTACTTGGAGTAAAAACGTGGTAAATCTGCTTGATGGGATTGTATGCCTAGGTAATAGGGAGGAAGAGTCAAGATGCCTCTCAGGTTTCTGTTTGAAGAACTGTGGTGACATTTATGAATTTAATGAGAAAAGAGCTGGCTCATGGGTGAGGAAGGCACGAGATCTCTAAGACACATTTCCAGAGAGAACACATTCCTGGCACAAAAGCACAGAAGCCACCATGGCCGATGACCTCCTCGGTTGAGTCTGCAGACAGCTGGAGCTGAGGTGCCCCTAGGTGCCATGGGTCTTTGTAACTGAAACATCCAATAACATTTTCCAACTTCAAGGAAACTGTGAGTTAAGCAAGTAGTTTAAGGAGAGAGAAAAGGACATTTTCCTTAGACTGGCTCTTTTCATTTGCCTGAAATATGTTTTTCCAGAATGAAATATTTGAGTAAGGATACTACGTAACAAAGTTCAAACTGTTTTCATTTCATCTTGAGCTGTGTTTCCACACTGAGATCCCCTTATTTCAGTTATTTTGAATTGCTAATCTTGAGTGCATGTTTTCTTCTAATGATCACTTTAATGCATAAATACCAAAGATCTATATGCCATACATGTTTGGGGTTTTTTTGTTTTTGTTTTTTAATCTACACCACTCGGTTTCCTTGTTAGTATGAAAAAAATAAAGGGTTGGCTGGATCTGAAAATATTTACTTTTTGTCTTTGAACTGGAGAGTGGCTTCTATGATATGTAATTAAATCAAGGGATTTCACACTGTGCTATAGCACACGACACAAGCACAACAACCTTGAGGAAGCTAATCAAAGATGCTCTGAGTTGTCTCTTGCTATCTTCGTCCACCCTGAAGTGGTATCTGGAAACTTGGAGAGCAGAAGCTCTATAGCTAAGTTTCACATGAGCTAGAAACTTCCAAACAACACATTGTTTTGTCTGTTAAAATCCCTGCAGTTAGAATATTCTTTAAATGAAAATAAATTGCAATCATTACTTGGGTTTTGAAACTTTTTCAACATAATTTCCATACTGTCCAAAAACACATGGCTTAGACCCATAAATATAATAAACACTTAGAACTTAATGCCACTGATAGGGGCTTATCTTTTCAGGCTCGTCTACATAGCCTACTAAATAATAATCCTAATTAGAGCCCTAATTATGTTTCTGCTCAGAGTATTTTTAGATAGCCTTAACATTTGATCTGTTTAGTCTAGTTTTACAGGTGGCAATAGATTAAAAACAGGTTTTAAAATAAGATATGACTATTGAATTTCTAATAATAGGTGATTGTGGTCCCGGAGCCGCTTTTTATTCAGTGACGCATGGAACAAACCTTTGATGATGGTCATTGTGCCCACACACCCTATCCCTACACAGGGAAAAATAGGCCACCCTTTGTAGTCAGTGCCTCATTTCTCCCGTATACACTTCAGCCCTTTCAATTCAGGAGCTTGGGTTTCTTTCATTCCTTTCCTCTAAAATAACCTACCTTTTCATTTCTGCTCAAATCCTCTGGTTACATGCTCCCAGGGACACTGTCCTGATGTTACCTCCATAGCCTTGCTGCCCTTTAACAAAAAAGTCCCATGCTTTAAATGTGGTTCCTCAAACTTGAGTGCGCATATGACTCACCGAGGCACTCATAAGAAATGCAAATTTATAGTCTGCACTGATGACTTTCATTTCTTTTTGCCTTTCAGGGGTCTGGGAACCTATATTTTAAACAAAACAACCCAGGTGGTTTTGGGATGGATTTTGAGAAACGTTGCTTTACGAGGCTCATTTTTTTAAATTTCCAAATACACAATTTCAGATTTTCCATCATGATTATGGCCGTTTTCCAGGAATGGCATGAATCCTGTAATTCTAAAACATTGTGTAAATATATAAATATAAGGTGTTATTATTATTATTCTTAATATTTGTCTAGGATAAATGTGGCTTCACCTCACATCAACCTGACTCTGTTCTCACTTTACCAGGTAGAAGAAGAGAAGGAAGGGAGCAGCAAGACTTAACACAAAGGCGAGGAGAGACTTTCCAGGCATGTGCACTGTGGTTGGGCTTGAGGTAGATTGTAGCTCTATTATCCCCACTCAAGAGTTGTGCTCAGTCTCACGGTGGCCCCCTGAAGCTCTGATGATTCTGATGCAGGTGGGCCACAAGCCACACCTGGCAAACAAGGCATACAGAACCTCTCCAGTTGCCTGACTTTTAAGATTCCAGGCTCTTTTCATCCAAGAAGTCACATAATACCCAGAGTTCAGCTTGACCATGACCATAGAAGACCACTATGCCTGCTAAGTGGTCAATTCCATTGTCAAAAGCAGGCAACTCTAAGAGCAAGTAAGGGTTTACATTTTTATTGCAAGGGCAAAATCAGGATTGCTCCACAGCTGCCCAGGGCATAAGCAACGTTTCTGGGAATGATGACCTCGACTGACGGTGGTTTTCAAAGCCAAAAGCTTTGGCAGCGTAAAATATCAATTTAAGCCATGGTAACAAGATGTTTTAGTTTAGCACTAAATGGTGCTTGACTCATTACTTGAGCTTAAGCACATTCTACAGAATGTGCCCTGAGTAATGGTACCTCTTACGCTCTGCACCATTGATCAAGCGTGAGTCAGCCACTCACTAATATTTATCCACAAGCATTTGTTGAATATTTGCTATGTACTAAGCAAGAAAGAAACAGAGAATAATGAAAAACAATCTTGGCCCTCAAGAAACAAACCCTCTTGTTAAGAAAACATTCTGCTTGAGTGCGTGATATGTGCTACTGTAGAAAGAAGTGTGGGTGACCAAGAGGTCGGGGAAGGGCAGACAGAGAGGAGAAAGTAAGCAAAGAGGGCTTCCCAGAGGAGGGGGCACTTGAACTGAGTTTTGAAGGACAGATGGAAGTTAGCCACGAGGATTAAGTGCAGATGAGGTAGGGCTGACATCCTGGGCAAACACTTTGTTTTCACATACGGAAGCTAAAAAGAATATAGCTCAGTTTAAAATGCAAATTATTTTTCAATACTAATGAAGAGGAGAGAAGTTACATCAAAGTGAAACCTATAAATTACGCAAAGAATCTAGTCTTTCTCCTGTAGGCTATGGAGAGCTTTTGAAGGATATTAAGTAAGGGATAAATATGGTAGAATTTGAGTTCTTTTGTTTATTTATTTGCTTCCGTGAACACTTATTACAAATCAACTTTGTACTAAGCATTGTGCCATACTGAGAATACAATGCTGAAGAAGACAGAAATGGCCCCTTGTGCACAGGGAGATGAAATTCTGATGGAAAAGGCACACAATAAACGGGTGAACAACAAAAGAAAAAAATTACAGGTTGTGGTAGTGCTAAGGGGAAAATTAAAATGTATATGTGAGAATAATGAGGGGTGTTCATTTTGTTAAAATGGCTAGGAAAACTTCTCTTATGACCTGATATTTATGTTGAAGGATGACAAGGAGCAAATTAGAATTTGGGTTCATTCATTCGTTTACTGATTTCCTTCAGTTAAAATTTATTACATGAGGATTCTGGAGTGATAAGGGAGAAGGGAGAAGAACTTGGTGAAGAGAGCTCTAGGCAGTGGGGAAAGAAAGGCAAGAAAGAGCTTGGCCTAAGAACTGGCAAAAGACCAGAGGGGCAGGTGGATGGTGGACAGACAGGGGACCAACAAGAGATAATGTGGGAAGGTGGATGGTGGGAAAGCATGGGAGTCTTAAGTAGAGTGTGGCATGCCTTGATTTACTTCTTTAAATGTATTCTGGCAGCTGTATGGAGAGGAAGAGGTTGGGATGGGGTAAGAGTGAAGCAGACAGATTAGCTGGGAGGCTATTCAGCGGTGCATTTGAGAGGTGAACTTGACTCAGACAAGGCAATGGCCATGGAGATAAGGAGAAGTTTTGGAGTTTGCTCTGGACACAGTCAAGGGAGATAGAGAGCCTTATGAAAATCATACCGTAGCTTACACACCTCATGACCCAGCTGGATAATTATTGCCAGCACCAAGCCTAGAAGCCAGGTCTTCTCTCGCTTTGGCAGTATTTTTTCATTATGTGATGCAAACTCCGAAGAGTCAAATGATCTGTAAAGTTTGGGCAAATACTTTCTTTGCTCTGAGTCAAATCCTTTCTATTTGAGATACTGTCAAGCTTTGTGCAGTGGCAGTAACTTAGCCAGTCAAGTTTATCCGAGGCATGATTATTGCTAATTGAAATACAGTCAAGAAGAATAACACATCAGTGACATGGATATTCCAAGTAAAAAGGAAGGAGAAAAAAGTGAGCAAGCAATTATATACAGTTTTGTATTTTTCTTATCATCATTAATTTTTCTATTCATAAATGGTTTTATCTGGAACATATTAACCCAGATGCTTTTGTTATATCAAGATGTGCAATCAGTTATCAGTAAACTCAACTATTTCCTTTTCAGGGCCCAAGAGGGTGCCAGCTAAGTGCCAACTGCAGGACAGAAGGTTGGGTCTGTGCCCTTGGGGTTCCCTGCTCCATCCTTCATAAGGGGCAGACGCAGCATGGCAGTGCCCTGTGCTACTTCACACCACTCCACAAGGATTGAAGGCTGCTGGCTTTTTCTGCTTGGTTAGTCTTATGGATCGGCACATCCAGACCTGAGCACTTCCAGGAAGGCCCAGTACCCTCTAAAACAGTCTAGATGCCCTGACTTCCTCCACACACACCTGCTGTAGGGCTCATCCTTTTCTACAACCTCTACTCTTTCTCCTTTTCACTCTCTGTCTCTCTCACACACACATGCACACATACACACTTGCAACAGTTTTTAACAATAATAAAAAAAAAAACTGGGGGAGAGAAGAGATAAAATGTCTCAGGGAGAAAAATGGCAGAAGACAGTTGCTGTTACAATCACCACACATAAGTGCCATTCATTATGTATTGTTCCTTCAAATTACTAGCTGCATCTGACTGTGCTGTGCTGCTCTCTTGAAAGCTTCTCCATCAATGTCAAAATCAAAGATAGAGGGTAAAAGGAAGACTGTGTTTAGGAAGACAGCATTTTACATGTGGATTTATCTAAAGGAAGTACTGCTCTTCTTCCATCTATCTTTGTAAACTTTTGTTCTTGGTGCACTACAAACTCCGCTAGAGTTATTGGTTTAAACAGAAGTCCCAAGGAGAATTCTTCTTGGGAGTTAGACACACAGAGCTGATGATTTGGGGCTGACTGTGTGACATGAAGGAAGCCAGAGACCTGAATTCAGAGTTTGAAGTCTGCCACTCATTAGTGTGGTAATTTGGAGCATTATCAGATTAGCAGCAGGTCTAGATCCCCTCTTCTCTGGGTACATCAAGTCACTCTACCTCTCAGGCCTCAATTTCATCACCTGCAATATAAAAAGCGAAAGCGCATCAATTCACCAGGCACTGGACTGAGTGTCCACTTCATTTAGAATCCATGAGGTATTCTGATTGTAAGTTTATAATGAGGAAAGTCTTCACAAATTGGTCTACTTTTAAGACCTGGACTTCTTCCATGACAGGTGTCAATTTCTAAGATTGCCACAAACATTTCACATAAAATTCGCTGTTTTAACGTCTATATTTATTGTTTACACTGTAGCAAACCCAGAAGCACACTCCAAGTGTGTTTTAGTGTGCAGCCTACTTTGCTGGAGACCTCACACTCATCACTTCCTGCTGCTGGGTTAACTGACTTTATGGGGAAAATGTGCTAATGTTTCCCCTGCCTGCCTTCTTTGTCTAATTCAAAAGAATCCAGAGACGGCAAGGGGAGATGTCCAAAAACCCCTTACATTTTGCAACTATCTACCTGCTGTATTAGACAAACTGCTGCATAACAAATTACTCCAAAACTTGGTGGCTTACAATAACTTTTATTATCCGACAGTTTCTGTAGGTCAGAGATCTGGGTGCAGCTTAAAGGAGTTGGTACTCTCACACACTGCAATCGAAGTGTTGACAGGGGCTGTCGACATCCGATCCTCTTCTGACCTAGCTCACCTAACTGTTGGCAGGATTCAGTGTCTCCAGGGCTGCTGACTGGAGGCCTCTCTCAGTTCCTTGCCACATGGATCTCTCCATAGATCAGCTCACAACAAGGCAGTGTACTTCATCAGAGCAGCCAAGCAAGCCGGGCCAGAGAAATGAGTACTAGCAAGATTGAGGTCACAGTCTTTTTGTAACCTAATCTTGGAAGTGACATCTCATTGCCTTTTTTGTACCATATGCATTAGAAGCAAGTCACTAGGTTCACCCTATATTCAAAGGAGGGAGTTAGGAGAAAGGAATACCAGGAAGTGAGGATTATCAGGGACCATTGTAGAAGTCTGTCTACCCTATTTGACAAACCAGTGTATTTCAGACACTGTGAAACCAAAACAAAATTGACTTGATATGGAAGCCAAGAGAACTATCGTCATCTCTAACCCCAAACTTCAAGTTCTTGTGTTCAGCAAACTAGTCTCATTGTTTTCATTGATTGAACTTGTAATAAATTTCAATCCAAACCAATACATACATATTTTTTTTTTCTTTTTTGTCTTTTTCGTGACCGGTGCTCAGCCAGTGAGTGCACCGGCCATTCCTATATGGGATCCAAACCCGCGGCAGGAGCGTTGCCGCGCTCCCAGCGCCATACTCTCCCGAGTGCGCCACGGGCTCGGCCCTACATACGTATTTTTTTAAATGTCTTTTTATATCTCTGTACATATTGTGCTTCCCTGGAAGAGTTTGTCAGAAGGGAGTGAAGGCTTGAAATGTGTCTGTTTTGTAAAAAATGTATGAAATTGTTTGGACTACCTCGTGCACTGTGGAAAATGCACTAAAATGGTCAAACTAATTTTGTCCTGACTACTCATAGATGTGTTGGTTGAATTAAATTATTGATAAATAGATATGAATGTGTTTTTTTAATTGTAAAATGCTATTTAACCTACAGGTTTCTGATGCTGACCCAGTATGCAACTTGATCAAATTGCCAGGTCCCTTCAGGACACTTGGGAAGAGCTTCCGGAAGGAAGAGGCTATGGCTTCAGAGGGCTGCAGTGAATAGTCAATGCCCCTGTGGTCCGGGCTGCAAACTGAAGCGAGGACCTGTTTCCACGGGGCTTTTTGTAAATGACTGGGACTCAAGGAGTGCACCTGAGAGTGACAGAAAAGACTCACAACTGGGGAGAAGGATTTTTCCCTTTGGTGACTTGGCTAAAAACAATTTGACCATAAGCAATATAATTTGAAACAAGATTTGGCAGTAATGAAAATCAACAACTTGGCTTTGGATGAATATTTGATTTGAATAAGTGATTCCTTTAAAAAAAAAAAAAGAATATTTCTCAAATATTTTTTTTTCCTGTGTGGATAATTTAGGTTCATTATCAGCCAGTTTAACAACTATTTATGCAAATATTAATGATTGTTTCTTTTTAAAATAATTTATTGGTGGATGAATATATTTCTCCTCTCTCTCTCTCTCTCTCCTGGTTTTCTTCCTCTGATATATTTCTGCCAATAAAATAACTGTATATTGTGGAGTCTGTAATAGCAAAAATGTGGCAGCAATTTAAAAGTTGTTTCCAACTCCTCAGTATTACAAATAGTGCAGGGCAGAACCATTTGGCTGAAAATAATAGCAAAATTAAAAATCATAAAAGTAGGAAAAAATTCTGAGGAGATGTAAATGTCAATTGGGGATATTCCATTTGGATCATGTCATCATTTCAACCAAATTTTTGTCCTGAGCTACTCATTTTCCTCCAAAATCCATTTAGTTGTTGGTATCTTGGGGAAGTCCCAGGATTCAGGGCTCTGGGCAAAGAATCAAAATCTTCACCAAAGACTGCATCTGTGGGGACAATGGCAAAGCATCCCCCTCTAGTGACTGCCTGGGCAGAAGAAGGCAACAAGGAGAGCATGGAGGAGAACTTGAAAAGATGGTTTATAAATACATGTAAGATGCTGCTGGGAGGACCCAGCAATTATTTAATGGGGCTTCAGGGGAAACTGAATGTCTGGCAATATGCAGTTAAGTCCAAAAAGACAATGAAATTTAAAATGTCATTGTTAATTGTTTTTCTTGTGACGTCTAGGGAGATTCAGATTATACTATAAGAAGTCATTATTATAATGAAGTATAAGAAGTCATCTTATAAGAAGTCACTATTGTACTTTTGGTACCACCCTTGCATTTATTTAAGATAGTGATTGTCAAGGTGAGGTACATGCAAGGATACAAAAGACAATTCAATGAACCTAAAGCTGCTCTGAAAGTAAAGTCTTTCAAAAAAATGATAAGCCACTGAGGTATGAGAAAACATTAGAAATTCTACTTTTGTCTGTTTTCATGTGTAGAAAGATCACTGGAATGAAATGCACCACTAAGTGATATAAGGATAAGCACCAGCTTCCTTACTCAGTCCATCATGCGGTGGTCCCAAAGCATCAGCTCCAGGCAAGGAGTGAATTACCTGCATGAGTTCTATGAATTGGGATGTGCTGCAGCTGATGTGTTGCATGGCTAAATGGATTATATTATTTAATTCTCACTAAACTAATCCTCTCCAAATATACAAGTGGTTTAAAAAAGTTTGCACACATTCAGTAGAGATAACATTCAATATAATACTAATACGGAAAGAGCAAGTGATCAGTAAGAAAATTGTAGAGCTTATGCTTCTCCTCCTAATACAAATTTTTTGTTAGCCATAAATGTAAACTTTCCCTCCAGTGTAAAGGTGACATTACAACAATGAATAACAAACCACTGGCTTTTCAAAAGAAACTGGCTATAGCGAAAACTCTGTGGAAGCAAATGTCTGGAAATGTTTCCACTGTTCCATTATTTTCGCTCCAGAAGCAATGTGTCTCACCTTAAAAACTCTTAACTTACACATTAGGAAACTTGGAAACTTTTTTCTAGCATGTTTGAAAATTCTCCCCCAAAATGAGATTTTATGGATTTTTAAACCCATTCATTAAAAATGTTAAAATGTAATGACTTCTGATTTATTGAAAGAACAATTGATTGACATCAGAGAAGACAGAAAATTGCTAGCCACACTTCGACTGAAACTTTTTTGTGATTAGCGGAGGGGATGGATGAAAACATTTCATGAGTGAGTATAGGAGCAGAAGGTGATCAACAAATGCTATTGATTCGTCAATTTCCCTGGTCTCGTATAATTTTCTTTCTCTCCACCTCCATTTACCCTGTTAAGCTCATTTCTCTTATCTGACACATTCTTAAGATAGTTGAAATATCCTTCTTAGCAAAGGTTAAAGGCCAAACTCCAATTCCATCTGGCCTTTGCTATTTCTGACAGTATCTCCTGCCCAGGCAGAGAGAATGAGCCTATGAATGAGACCGTTGTTTGTTTAACTAATACATAAATAAATTTTGCAGTACTCTCTGAAAGCTTCATTTTTCTGGAAATAATTAACCTAAAACATAAAAGATAACCACCATATAAACCCTTAGGTAAATTTGAGTTTTTATAAAGTTAGGCTTAGAAATAACAGTTTTCAGATTTCATATTTAGATATTACCATAGAAGTATTTGTATATGTCCAACAATACTAACAATTTAAAATCTTCTGATCACATTTTTACTTCAAAAGTTAACTTAAAAAAATTAAGATCCTGTGAATTCACCTGAGGTACTGCTGAGTTGGTCTCTCCACTGGGAAATGTAAGACATAGGGAACAAAAACGAATGCATGAAATAACAGCACAGTCTCAGTTACTAATGGATCAATCACAACAGAATCCATTTAAGTAACTACCTTTGGTAATAGATTTTTAAACAGAAACAAAAGCCATGTATGTACTGAATTTCCCTCTCACGTGGTAGGCATCGCTATTTATTTGTGCTAGTTACATCATGTGCACAGCCCAAACAGCAGAATGGAGCTCGAGTCCAATGCAGGAAAACAAATTTTGTGTTTTAATACTACCACAACTGCACTTTTTGCCTTTGCTACTTTTCTTGACTTTTATTTTCATTCTGTGCATAGCAACTTCTTAATTAACATTTTAGATGAGAACAGGGAGATGACAGACTGCTACTATTCTTGGTCTTGCTGACACTTTCCCATGGCAGAATGACAGTCACAGCTGCAAGTCATTGCAAGGAATCTGCCTGAAATTAGCATTAAGGTTGGGTCAAAAAAGCTTCAGTTATGTGAAGCAGTTTCACTGTCCTGAGTAGTTCCCAACCAAAACAAAAAACCACTCTAAGGAGTGGGTCTGGCCGTGAGTCTCTTTTGAGAGCCACAGCCCATATGCATTGGGAAGACCACAAATCAAACTCCGCATTTCTCAACAACTTTAAAAAATATGCAGAGGTGTAAAAAATGGTCTCTGCCTATAAGTGGTTTGCAATCCTATTGGGTAAAATGAGGCAATCCACAATTTCAGACTATTATAAAGACTGAGAGCATTCTCCACGCTGTTCCCGCCCAACTGCACAAAACAGCATGGCTTGAGTTATATTTCGTAAGGGAAAATTTGATTATTAAGCAGTTATTTATGCCAAGCGCCTCAACAATATAATCAGCCACCTCAGTGAGCAAGTAACTCAGTACACAAACGTATGGGGGTGAGGTGGGGTAGGAGGAGACTCCTTCCCAGATAGCAGGTTTGGAGAAAGCCAGGATTAAGCAATTGGTTTCTGTCCTGTACTCTTCACCTCACTTTGCCTGAGTAGACAGTGATGTCAGTTCATGCAGCGAGTAAGGGCCTGGGCTTGGAGAGCCTCCTGAGTGTACCTGGGACTCAATGGAGGTTGCCGTTTTCTGTTGACTCAAGGTGGGGGCTGCTGGCTACACTAAAGGAAGGGCAGATTGATGTGGCGCATCTTAACACTCACCCTGCAAATCGGATTCTGTCCTGCTGAGTGGCACACTCACTGGCTTCGATTCTGTTCTGTCTGCACCTGCTCTGGATGCTCCAAGTGAGAGAGGTTCCCCCGGAATCTTACTGTAAAACACATCTACTCTGTTAGCAACAGCACCTGTTGTTTTCCTCAAATAAAGTGACCATCAAATAACTAATTGTTTGTCATAGGCTAAGAGATTTGTTGGGTTTTGCTTTCTGTTTTTTTGTTTTTTCTCCCTGTGAGCTTTGCCTGACTCATTACTGAGATGAAGCCCAACATAATGCATAGTGGAACTGCAAGCAACAGCTTGTCATCCAGCCTTTTCCAGCACCAACATTTCCAGACTGTTCGAAATCACCTATCCCTTCCAAAGATCTTTAAAATATTTTGGAATAACAATGGATTGTCTTTGTCTCTGAAGCCAACTTTGAGAGAGCTTAAAAGAAGATTCTGTTGTTTTTTAGACGTTCTGAGATGTCAAATCAGGTCAATAGACATTTTTGAGCAACGGGTGGGCACAGTCCTGCCTGCCATATTCAGAGGTTCAGAAGTATTAGACACAGCGAGCTCATTCAGCAACACAAGCACGGGTTTAACCATGTATGCACAGGAGCCTCCATTTCACAAAGCCCACATAACCCATCCAGAAAGTCTCCTTGGGTGCACATTCTCATGTGCTGGAAAGGGGAGGAGACCCAGGAAATGCTCCACTTCAGCTCAAGTTGCCATTTCATCCTGCTCCTCCGCTTGCTGTCCCACCATTACCTCCTGCCTCCTTCTAACTGCAACCCTCTCTGTGTTACTCTGTTTTCTGTTGCTGATAACAGAATATCTAAAACTGGGTAATTTATAAAGAAACACTATTTCTTGCAGTTTCAGAGGCTGGGAAGTCGAAGGTTGAGGGGTGCATCTGGTGAGGGCCTTCTTTTTTGTTGGGACTCTCTGCAGAGTTCCGTGGCAAAGCAGGAAATCACATGGTGAGAGGTCTAAAAGTACAGTAATGTGCTCACTTGCCCTCCTTATAAAGCTGCTAGTTCCACTCCCACGATAACCTGTTTAACCACTAACCCATTCATCTATGAAAAGCTTGATCCCTTCCTGAGGGCAGGGCCGTCACAGTCCAATCACCTCCCGAAGGCCTCACCTTTCAACACTGCCACATTGGAGCTCAAGCTTCCATGTGAGCTTTGGAGGGGGAAAACTTTCAGACCATAGCACTCCCCCATCAAAGTTTCTTCCTCTTCTGGAAAGCTATGAGTGGTGAATTGAAACTCCAGCCTAGAGAGAGAGCCATGCTTACCCATTGGCTCCAAATCACAGAAACATTTTTGCGCTTGTCGCTTGCTCCAGGACTACCTCCTGAGTAGCTGTAAAGCCCAGACATTTCTCCCCATCATGTCTGTCACTGTAATTCTTAGACCAATGTCATCTCTTGTATGGACAGGCCCTCACTTTCTAACTGGCTACCTGCTTGATACCCGTACTCCAGTGGAGAAAGCTTTCAGACACACAGATGTGATCGTGCCATGCCAACGTTTAAAAGCTGGTAAGAGCTTTCCCATCGTCTTAGGTTAAGAAAAGTCCAGACTTTTCACCGTGGCTTACCAGTCCCTCGGCAGTCTGCCCCTTGCACACATCTGCAGCCTCCCTCTCACCAGTTTCCCTCTTCCATTCTTCCTTCCACCCATGCTGAATGTCTTCTCTCCCTCATGCCTGGGCATTTGTCCATGCTTGTCCCTCTCCCTGGAATATTCTCTGCCCTTCCAACTTCCTGGTACCCATCCAACTTAGATAATAATATTGAACTTTCAGATTTCAACTTCAACACTGCATTTTCAGTTTGAGACCAGTTGGCAATTTTGGGTCTTTTACTTTCTCTTCCATTATCAATCTGCTCCTTTCAAAACAATCAACATGCTCACTACTGTTATATACTTAGGGACTTCCTTTCCAGACTGGGGTTCAGCAAACTATGACCCTCAAGCCAGATCTGGACCACCACCTGTTTTTGTAGATAAAGTTTCATTGGAACACAGCTATGCTTATTCATTTATGTACTGCCTATGGATACTTTCTAACTACAATGGCAGAGCCGGCCAGCTGCAAAGGGGACCATGTACCCATAAAGCTTAAAATATTTACTATCTGTCCCTTTACAGAAAATGTTTGCTGGCACCAAAGTAAGGAAGTGAAGAAAATATGGAGACCTGACTCTTGTTGTGTTTTTTGATTGTTTCAGTTTGACTGGGGCCTGAAAGAGATTTAGGCTTTATATGTCCCCAAATCCACCCCTGCCCCCCACCTCCTGCTGTCCTTTCCTGAAACCTCCTGCCTAGTTCAGCTTCCTTAATCACTCCTTCAGACCCTTCCTCTGTTCAGGTCTTGGCTGGCAGAAGGTATTTAATAAATAAGTGTTGCATGAATTGAAAACTCCACAATGGTCCCCGATATCCCCCATGTCTAGGCCTAGATTCTCCTCATGGTTCCTCACACCCTCCAGGCCCCACCCAGCCATGTGTCTTCGTGTGAACCTTTTCCCATACTCTGAGAGGCTAATTTCTTCCATTCTCCTTCCAAGGACAGACCCTGCTTGAGATCCCTGATGCTTCTGCTGTATTGTGTCTCCCATCGGATTCAGCAGAACCTTCAAGCCACTTTTAAAGGAGAGTAGCCCCAAAGAGCCAACCCAATTGAAGATAACTGAATCAATGTACAAACCACTCAGGAAAACTCCTCTGGTTATACCCTGGTAGACCTGACTTCTGTCTGAAATCAGGTTCCATTCTCTGCCTTCTGACTCAGCTCTCACTCTGGACTTCAGAATTTTGACTCCTTTGGAGAGTTTCTCAGTATCTTCTGCAGTGAGTACCTATTGGCCCTGCATCCCCTCACTGCAAACAAAATCTGATGTCCACCTGCACACCGCACTATCTCCTGTTATAGCTCCCTCAGCAAATGCCAGCCCTGATCTCACCAAACCTAGATTCTACCCCTTCTTAGATATTCAGTCCAGACCCCACCTCCACCAGGAGGCCTCCCCCATCTATACCAAGGCAGCATATGGTGTCTAATTCTTGGGCAACTGAGAGGAGCTGAGAATGGAAAATGAGGCTCCAAACTAGGTATGGTGCAAAATCTACCCATTCCTTTTGGCCTCAAATCACAGAAACAGTTTTGAGTTTGTTGCTTACTCTAGTGATGCCCCAGGGCTGGTGATGTCACATAGGACACAATAGGAGGAAACAGTCCATTACTAGAGTGATAGTTTCTTAAGAAAGACTGTGAAGTCCCATCTGCATCTCAACAGTTAACTCCGCAGATCTCAGTGGTGTTTCATGGTGAAGCTGTGACCCATGTGACAAAAGCAAGGACAGCTATTAAAGTATCTCAGGTAAGAAATGAAAAGAGGGCAAACTTGCTTATTATTTAAAGGAGGGATTACAGAATGATGGTGGCAACTTTGCAAGAGTTTTGATGTGGCTAGCATGCAACCGAAGAGTAAGTGAGAGAGAGGATGCATGTTTAATCATCCTGTTTATTGGGGAATGAATCGCCTGAGAAAGGCCAAGAAAGCCAGCTGGAGGAGTTTGAATTTGAAGTTGCATTAGGAGAAGGAAGCAAATGGATTTCCTGGAACCCGTCCAAGTCTGCAGCTGGAGTGAATTCCAGTCATTCAAAAATATTGAGTGCCTACTATGTGCCTGACGCTGAGATAGCATCAGAAAACAAGGCAGACATGGTACCTATCTTCACTGAGTTTTCAATCTAATCTGTGAAAGTCGACCCGATTCACAATGCTACGAGGGAAAAATCTGGTCCTGGCTAAGAGGCTGTATGTAGTAATGAGGTCGGTCCTGCCCTGCACCACAAGATAAGAAGTGTTGGGCACCAGCATCAGAGCACAGGAGGGGCCGGGCCATAATCCCCCATGGGGTACCAGCGTCACCTGACACCTGGGAGGCACTCCAGGGACGATGAAGTTTTGTGATATGTTGTCAGGATTCCTCTCACTCCCTGATCAGAAGAACGGCCAGGATCGAAAAGTCATTTTGCAAGTCAGCTGGAGCATAGAGCACGATGCTTGCTCTGCTCCACCCAGGCTCATGTGGACGGAAGGAAATGCCCGTTTACCAGCACAGCACTTGGCATTCAGAAGACACCCGCTAAGCACAGCCACCGCCCCTCAACTCCATCCAACTCTATTAAAGAGTCTTTTTATTAATGTCTATGATAATTTAGGCAGAATATCGGTGATAATGCTTAACAGTATAAAACCTTTCTGGATGATGCTAAAAATATTAGGTCGTGATAAAATCCAGTGATGTCCTCATCAAATGGTTTGGATAAGGAAAGTTTAGAGGGAGAATGGACAGTCCTATACTTGGCCCATTGTTTGACAACTTTCCACAAGCTGACCCTGACTTTGAGGGAACAGGAGGAAAATAACAGGATTGTAGATCGGAGAAGAGGAATTCTGGCTCCTGTGATGATGCCGTCTGCACGATGATGCTGGAAAGTCCAGATGGCCTGACTTGGGTGGTGGGTGGAGGAGCAGATCCCAGCATCGCAGATTTCAAGGTAATAAAATCTGTGATGAGAGACGGGAAAGGAACAGAAAGAACTAATTTCACTGGCTCCATCGTCCTAGCACTTGTGTCAGTGTGGAGGATGAGGGTGATAATCACAAAATCCCTGCAGAAAGAATTTAAGAGGAAACCTCTTGAACACTACAGGGGAAAAGACAATGTTCCTGTGTTTTAGTCCAGCTCCCAAGTCATTTATTCGTGACATCTGTCCCCTTCTCCAACAGTAATGGGTTCTGTATGCTAATAATATAGCTTAAGGAAAAAAATGTGACATGAATTTCAGTGTATTTTTAAAAAAAATAAAACTTGATCGTAATCTTATCTCAAACTGTGCGGTCATCAGAATACCAGTATTTATCAAGGAAGTACAACTTCCTCCGGGCATCTCCAGGATTCCTGGGGTTCTATGCCTGGGTTATATGCATCTCCATTTTCTGCAGGATTCTTTCCTGTTCTCTGGCATCAATCCTCCTTTTCTGTGGAGATAGATAACATCTCTCCCTCTGTTTCAAGGGCCTGTTCAGGTTTGGGTTCGGGACTGGGAGGAGATTTGGCAGGTGGCGGTGCCTCTCTTCTTTCTGTTCTCTCCAGTTTCTCTCATCTCTTTGCCTCCCTGGAGCCTGGTGGCAGCGGGGCAGCCTCCCAGGGCTCTGGCGGCAGACAGTGTGACTGTCAGAGGTTTTTCTCTTGTCTTCTGTTTTTCACGTTGGATGCTTGAGCATAGATGGTTAACAGGATTGTGCTCTGGGCAGGAAGAGCTGAAGTGGGCTGCAGCGTTCCTGTATCCTTTCCTTCTCTTCAGAGACTCAAAGCTGGAGGGCAGACTTTAGAGCTGGACTAAAAATTGCTGCAAAGTAGGGAGGAGTACTGAGCCCCTCTCCTGCAGAGCGGCTGCTGTGTTCTGCTACTTTAGGTAATGACTTCACCCGGTCTTCTCCTCTTGTTCCCACGACAACCCATCACTGCAGGCTGGCTTGGAATGTTTTAATGCATAGGTCACTAAGGTTACCTCCTAATAAGAAAGACAAAATTTCTTGGATGGTCCGGGTTAGGCCAAGGCTAGGAAAAGCTGCCCAGGACTCTGGGCCCTGTGGCACATTCAGAAGGTACCACTCACTGATCACTGCCTCCGACAGAACATTCCCTGGGCTCTGACGCTATACATCTTCTCCTTCCAAGTACTGCTCTGCGAGTTACTCCATCTTATCTTCTCTCTCAATCCCCAGATTTACTTTCCAACCTGCAATCCCCAGGGACCCACCTGTGCCTTTTCTGTGGTATCCCAAGCCCCACCCCAACCCCCCCAGCAGTTATCAGTCCACTCCCTGATGCTATCGTCTGCAGGAAATCAAAACACCATGTGTGTGAACATAAAATTCTGTCATTTATTTGTGCTACAGACTTCAGGAAGGGAGAAAAAAATCACAGCTCTCTTTTCATGTAAAAAAAAAAAAAAATTTGGCACAGTGTTTAAGCATTGGTGACCTTAAATCAGCCTGTTATTAACAGCCAGGAAATGCCTGACCCAAAGGTCCTCACAGCTATTATAAACTGTGAAAATTATAAAAATGGAGATAAAAAATAAAGTAATTACCGCTTCATGTGTTGAAAAGTTAAGTCGAATGGCCTGTTGTCATGGAGATGATTTCCTGTTTACTGCGCTGGTCTTCCCCAGTAGTTAAAGACCAGCCACCCAGCCAATGAGAAAACAGCAGTTAGCGTCCCATATTCCATTAACATTTGTCATCATGACTCACTGCAGTCTGTAATTTACCAGTCAGTAAAATTTGGTAAACTGCATTTTCAGATATATTAGTGGTTTTTAAGTTTTACTCATTGTATGAAATTACCACCACAGCCAAAGCACTACTTCATATTTTGAGAGGGAGGGAAACCCTATATTTCAAATATCCTAGTTGCCCCTTTTAAAACATTGATACTGTCTTTCTGTTGCAGCAGAGGGACTCCCACAGTAAGAGACTTTCTTGTCTCCTCATTGCTTTTAAGGAAGGCTGAATTGTTACCAATAGAAATATTACTGATAAGATTCACATTAACAATAACAAGAACCCAAGCTGCCGTTCCTGTTAACTATATATCAGTTCTTTGGGCTTTTTACCTGAAAGATCCCAGGATTCTAAAATAAACCACTTGGTAGATGATAATAAATAAAATTACTCAAAAGCCAAAGAGTTCTTTGCTTAAATATAAAAATAAAACCCAATACAAAGATATCTAATGACTCCTAGGAGATGGAACCACAGATTGAGTAACCAAGTCTTTTGCAGAAGAAAAATGTGTTGACTTGTTAAAAAGTTCCAGGTACCATGAAAATATAAAGTGTGGAGATAAAAAGAAAGGGAATTGTATACTTTCTCTCAAACATTTGGCTGAGAGGAAGGTAGCTTGAAGCGGTTTGATCAGAAGCTTCAAAGTGTTATAGAGTTGGCCCCAAACCACAGCTCCGGGAGCACAGGCCTCCACGTCTCTCTGCCTTCTTTGTGGACCTGCCTCCGCTTCTGACAAAGCCAAACTTCCCTGTTCTGCCCACTCTGTTTCCCTACTATTCTCCTCTCACTCCAGTCGTCTCTGACCTCTCCTTCCTGCCCCCTCCCCTGCCACTCTTTGTCCCTCACAGCTGCCCCGTGCAACACCCGTGGCTGCCAGACACACCCAGCCCCACAGGCACAAAATATGGGTGACAAAATGAATCAGAGACAGCTGGAGGGCGGTGCATGCAGTGTGCTTGAACTTTGTCTCAAATAGTGAAAGCATTTTTGGCATTTTGAAGCGTTGTAATTAGCAATGGGTATGGATTCATCATTAAAATCTGAAATTGTGGAGTGTGATTTTAAAGTAGTATTTTAGAGTCACTCACATGTTGTGGAGGTCCTAGAGTTATATGTGTACCTCTTTAGTCCTTCCTCCTGAGATAAAAGAGTCTTGAAGACAGAAATCCTGTTTTATTGAGCCTGTATCTCTCAGGTCTACCATGGGGCCTTGGGCAGAGTAGAAACTAGATATTATTGAATAACGAAATATTTAGGATCTAAACAAGATGAAGTATTTTTATATGCTGACCATCACTGCATTTATTCTCTTTGTATTAAGCCTCCTTGGCACTTGTGAACAAGCTTGTGGCATGTGCTTTTGTGAGCTGTACTGGGGTTGAAAGGTGGGTGCAAAAGGGGGTATGATATCACTTCAGTGGGTCTGAAAGTCTGTCTGAAAAACTAAGTGAGAGTCAAAATGAGCTTTGCTCTTGTTTCGAAAGGGACAATGTGGAGTTCAGGCGAGAAAGAACGCTGCTGAAGAGAGTTGCTCTTGAGTTGTGGTGGGATTGACCTTTGTCAGGTACATCAGAACTTGCACGTTCATGAGGGATGTCCCCTTTAGCACTGGGGGACTCCACGTGTATTTGAAGCATAGATATTTTTCCAA
This sequence comes from Cynocephalus volans, assembly GCF_027409185.1. Lineage (NCBI taxonomy): Eukaryota > Metazoa > Chordata > Mammalia > Dermoptera > Cynocephalidae > Cynocephalus > Cynocephalus volans. The sequence goes on from NC_084466.1 coordinate 70,573,034, forward strand.
GTCATCCCTTGAAACTACCACTGAAAGATGCATATGGTTCTGTTGTATATTTTCTAGAATGAAACCCAATTCATTGTTAAATGACAATCCTACCCACCTTCATGTAAAATAAATATTTCCATTTTTATTATCATTGCTAGTTGTGGAATAAAAGGACTTCCCAGATTTGGTTGGCAGGTGGAAGGCAGTGATTCCTTCACTCTGGGAAGGTTAGAGGGGAGAGATAGAAGGAGGAAGAGCCCTATGGGGTGGACTTGGCAGTGGCTTTGAAGTCATAGGTGGACACTGTGACATGAGGTCGGGGGCTGAGATGATGAAGCCGCAGAGTCAGTGGTGAATGGAGACTAGAGCCTTGTTCTGGAAGCAGCAGCTGGAGTGTTGGCACCATCAGCTCCTGCCCCCTGGACAGTCTGAGGAATGGCCATGTTGGTGCCCTAGGAATTAGAATTTCAAGTCGCTGTTTTATTCATTACTTCGCATAATTGCTTCCACTTCTATTTCTTTTGATTCTTGGCCTTGGCCTGGGCACCCTCATTTTAACAGCTTATATTATTCGTCTGTCTTCAGCAAGTTACGTAGAAAGTATAGAAAATTAGTGAACTTCTGCCTGTTGAAAGAGGAAGGAGCTTGAAGATTTCCATTGTGTTGCTCTGAAAAAGGAGATGACGCACAATGTACTTATCTGTCTGACACATGCCAAGCAGTGACAGGTGATGTTAACAGAAAGGTCAGATGTGTCTGCATCTGAAGAGCTGGATCATACAGCAGCAATATTTTATGAAAGCTCATTTTCCCAGTCTCCGAAATGCTAAATGGTCAAACACTTTTGTTCTGGGGGGATAGGAAGAAAAGGTAAATGCATGTGTAAGCTGTTTGGGTTTTTTCTTTTTTTCTTTATTTCCTGTATCTAGGTTTGACATTAGTCATCTGTTCTGATTCACACTTTCATACAGAAACTCTGGGGCCACTGTGGGATGCACTTAATATGCTGGGTGTTGAGTTTAATCTGACATACAGAATTTTTTTAATGGTCTGATTTTGGACAGGCTCATCAGGCATGAGGTTTATGTATGAAAGGGAGTTGTAGAGATGTGAAATCAGAAACTACTGTGGCAATGTGAACATCCAGATGACATGGCTGATTTTTGGCAGTACGTTGAGAAATGAAGGCTACGACTGATGGAGGCTGCACCATTTCATTAGGAGAAAGATGTCCTTGTCATCATTTTTATTGTCATTGTCATTATCCAATTCTTAGTGGAGCCTTCTTACCCCAGGCCAGGAATCTGTGGGAAGGTCTCTGTAGATTGGCTCAGCTTCCTCCCAGGGTTTCTCATCGAGTCTAGCCTTCCACTCCCTACCTCACCCCCCACCAAGTTCTTCTTCCTCTCTAGCAAATGGCACAGCAGAGCACTGTCCAACAGAAACCCACTGTGAGCCACCAACATATGCAATTTTAAATCTCTTCTAAAGAAATGAAAAGAAACAGGTGGCATTAATTTTAATAATATATTTTAGTTGAACCAATATATTCAAAATATTATAATTCCAACCTGTAATCAATTTAAAAATATTGAGATATTTTATATTCTTTTCTTTCATACTAGGCATTGAGCTCTGGTGTGTATTTTGCACTTAGAGCACATCCCAGTTTGGGCTGGCCACGTTTCAAATGCTCAATAATCCCGCAGGGCTTGGGGCTACATATTGCACAGCACAGATATAACTGCTCCCAGTTTCATCCCAATGTTCCAAGTGCATTGTCTTGAGGAGCTCTGACAGCTTTTTTGCCTCTGTGGCTGCTCCTCTGAGGTCTCCTGTGATGCTCTGGGACCCTCCAGCTCCAAGGGCTGCTGGCTGGGGTAGCACCTCCTTTCCCAGTTCTGCCTCTAGAGGGCAGCTCTGAGAGGTGTCCCTGTGAGCCCTCTAGTGACTGCTGTCAGAATGCACAGCACTTTGCAAAAACAATTCCTAAGACTTACCAAACAACAACAACAAAATCCTATTAAAGTATCATTACAGGAGCACTGTGAGTATCACAGTTCTAAGCAGTTCTTTCCAGTCATTGCCCATAGCAGGACACAGGCCCATGAACTTGCTCCATTGGCAGCTATGCTCCATGGAGATCCCTTCAGAGGTGTTGCACTAAAGAGCTCATCACCTCTTGATGCCACTGGCAGAAGTCAGCTGTCTAGAAGCTGTTAAGCCACATGCTTCTCTTCATTTGCCCTCTACAGGCCTCAGGGCACAACCTGCCCAGAATCCATTTGTCCACTTTCTCCTGCCTGTGGGAGCCCCAGCTTTGGTCTGGTACCCACCTCTCCTCACAGAGCTCATGGGCATTGGGGGAACTGCCTAGCCCCAGGACTGGGGTCAGATCTGATTGGTCTTGGAATATCTCATCCCCCTTGACATTGACTGGTGAAGATGGCAGGACTGACTCAATCAATGTGTGGGGCCAACCAACTAGATACTAGAGGAAGTTTGATGAGAGCTTCTGCGCAAGACATTTCCTCTCATAAGATCAAGCACTGGAAGAGACATCAGTTTTCTCTTCCTCTGGACATTGTAGCTTATAAATGTGAAGTCAGAAACTACTCTAGCCGTTTCTGCCACCATAAGGAAAGCTGCATGGGACAAAGCCAGCACACAGGTATGGGAGCAGCCTGGGGAACTGTAGAGAAAGAGAGCCGGAACCACTGGATTAAACTAACTCTGAGGTCTGCCTTTCTGTATTTCCAGTTACATAGTCAATAAATTTTCTATTGTTTAAGCACTCTGTGCAGTTGTCAGTGACTTGTAGTGGGAATCTCCCTATCTGAAACAGGCATCAGCACAAACTGAATTCCATAATCTTCCCTGCATAATCTACAGCTTCTGATAGCAGGTGAGCAAATGAAACTTCTTGGAATTATTTGCGTGCAAATGTGTATATTTATTGGGGGCAGTGGGCTGATGTTCTATGCCTCTAAAATTAGGATTAATGCTTCGAGTGTATGCCAAACTGAGCGACCCAAGGTAGGTAAACTAGAGCATCTGCTTACTTCTTCTAGGATGGGAACACAAATTCAGCTTGATATTTAATTAGAAACATTCTAAAAAATTGAGAGATCCCAGCACGTACAGACTTTTCCATTAGAAATGGGGAAAATAGCAACATTGAAATAATAAATCTTTGGGAACTTTTCTGTCTAAAGGTCTTTATCTGGTCCTTTGGTGTAGGTGATGTCCCCAGCAGGAAGATGATGGGACATATCCACAGTCCACCTCCCGGTAGGCCAGTAGTCCTTCCCCTACTCCAGGGACATAGGCTCTACCCTTCTTTCCCCTGCCAGTTGCTTCTAAATCTCACGTCTGTAACAAGGGGAAGTGGGGACAGGTGTCTCAGCACAGACGCACCTCTGCAACTGGAAAAGCAGTTCTTGGCTCTGACCTTTTGAGAATGATTTTCTTCCCCACTGTTGCTCCATTCATTTCTTGGTGGTTCCTTTTTTGCCTGTCCAGTGAGGAATGTTTCATTTATTTCTCATCATCTGCAAGGTCCCAGCTCTAACCTCACCTTCTCTCCCTGATCAGAGATCTGTCTGCCTACATTTCATAAGAACATCTAAACCATCCAATGCCAGTCAATGCCCATCTGCACAACCTCTCACCTCTCCATCTGTGATCCTTTTTATATCACTCTTAATTCAGAGGAAGGCTCTCATCTTTGCCAATATTGCCTCTTTCTGAAATTTCAAACCTCCAGCCTTTGGTATCTTACTTTACCTGTAGATTTTCAGGAAAGACAGTATATTACAGAGGTTTTAAGTCTGGGGCTCTGGACCACACTCCCTGCCTTTGAATTCTGGCTCTGCCACTTACTAGCAGGATGAGCTTAGGAAGTTTAATTTAACCTGGATAGTTTCCTTATCTAACCTATAGGGATGATATTTCTGATACCATGAGAAACAAAGTAGTTGATGCATATAAAGCATTTAGAACAGTAAGTGCATTAAGTTGTAGTCTGTCACATAATAAACACTCAATAAATGCGGTTGTTATGAAGACTATGTCAGAAAGAACTGAAAATGTTGCTCCTCGTATCATAAAATCTTAATAACTGTTAGCTGTTATTTTACTGTTATTACCACTATCATAGTTACGCTGTTCCTCTTTACTTTAATCAAGGGTTGATGGGGGACCTGGAAAGGGAAAAGAATGGATCTGTGATCACACAGATCTGAGTTCAAATATTACCACTGTTAATTACGAGTGTGTGACCTCTGTTGAGTCATTTATATACCCAGACTCTGAGTTCTGTCATGCGGAGAATGGGGTTAAGAATATCTAACTGGAAGAGGTCTGGGGAAGATGAGTAATACTCGAGATAAACCTGTGGCATGTGGTAAGTGTTCAGGATCTCAGCCATCATTATGACTTTGGTGAGCACTTCTCATAGAATGGTCAGTAGGGGAGAAGGCTGTAGTAATGAGTAATATACAGTTGGATTGTCAACTGATTTTATTTATCACAGTGCTATCAACACATTAACGAAGACAACTGCATAAATACAGATTTTATAGAATTTTTATTTTAATAAAGGAAATTTCTAAATTTTTACTTTGTATCCAAAATTTCAACATTGGAAATCCCTGTTTGTATATAAAAAAAGGCACACATGAGTAGACATCAATACTTCTGACAATCAGCTAAAGATGTGCAGTGCCAAATATGAGTGGTTATGACAGGCTGAAGTCAAGGTCTCTCAGCAACAAATTGACTCAGCTAAATGATTAGGCACATTTTTTCCCACTCAGAGCTATTATTTGTTTATTTGGGTATTATGGAGAGGTGTCTACCACCACCACCAAACATGCACGTGCATGCACATGTGCACACACACTATGTATTGGCTGTAATCTGATCCTTCGATTTGTACACTGGAATTATCTGTTTGGTAGATGTGTCTTGAATGCCCACAGTGCTCACTAGCTGCAGAATCAGCACTTCTTACACTTTAACGAAAAGATGGGGTGATCTATTGCACTCACCCTCTTTGAACAAGAACTCAGGAGGCACTGCAGGGAAATGAGGTGAGCTCAGAGACCCAGTGGACTTAAAAGAGTTCATATAATTTTATACTACATCTCAAAGTACTTTTTATTTTCAGAGCTTGTCAAGTCTTTATAAAGGTATGCATATTATAGAGCAATTCATTGTTGTTCTTAAGAAAAGAGTTTTTCCCAAGGAGCTGCATATACTCACCAACAACACAAGGTAAACAAATGCAAAGACCCAAAGATGGAACCAAAAGTGAGCCTCCATCTTTAAAGGAGAGATACTAGAATTGCACTGAGCAGGGCGAATAATGCCCTAGTGTGTTAAAAAAAAAAAAAATCACTGGGCAGGGAGGGGGACTTCATAATTTTTTAAACAAAGATATTTTTTGAAGTCATCTTATTTTTAGAGTACTTTATCACATAAGACAAGAATGGATGAAATATGTTCTGCTTTCCCGGAACAATCTGTAAATTGACAGCAAGAGATAAGCTGACCTAGTGATATTTGGGGCTAGACAAATGTTCCAATTGTTATTTTCCAATGTTTGGGTTTTTCTAAAACAAACAAAGCTCCTTTCCCCTAGATTTTGACAAGTCATGTGCATATGGAGGAAAATTGAATACATATGTCTAATCTATTTATGCTTAAGCCATTAATGTGTTGTTTTGTAAGACTATTTATGTGACCAAGAAACCTCCCGAGCATCTTTAGAACTCTGCTTGTCACACCGCACAAGTCCTAATTCTGTAAAGAGGTCATGTTTTCCCAGAGGCCCCATAGCCTAACCTTATTATAAACTTATAAACCAGATCCTTTAGACCATTCTAGTTTAATTGGTTGATACCACACGATTTCCCAGTTTTAGAAAAGAAAATAAGCTTATGAATGTGCTACAAAAAAAAAAAAAAAAAAAAAAAGAAAGAAGAAAAGAAAAGAAAAGAGGGAAAGAAAGACTCCAAAGGGCCCTTACGACTTATCCTGATATCAGGATGAGATAACAGTAGATGAATTAAGAATAAAAATATACCCTATAGACCCAAAATAGAAGGATAATTGAAAGCGTGCGGTAGATCCAAAATAGTTCTTGAGATTATCAGAAATATTGAAGGACAGAGAAAAAAAGAAATCGTATCCAGGGGGCCACATAACAGATCATACACCTGAAGGGCTTTCTCATGGGTTTTGCAATGACAGTTTAAAAAATCTCAATTTTAGGGGGAGAGAAGACCAGGCAGGTTATTACATCACACTGATGGTGTTTTATGCAAAGCTGATGTAGGAACAAATAATAACCAGTGAACCGAGCTACACTGCAAAGATTTGCCGGCTTCGCATTGCAACCTCCACTGGACATAAACAATAGGAATCCGTGACCTTGACCATGTCAAGAGAAAAGGAGGTCTCAGAAGCAAGCTCATATTCTAAATATCACAGTTAAATTGTTCTTTCGAGCAAAACTAAATCCAATTACAACTCCATACCACATTATAAAAATTAAAATCAACTCTAATGATTTCAGACTTCATACCTAGAGAATTTTATAAAAGCTGTTATAAAATACACCAAGTTTAATTTTAAAAAGCATAAAGGGAGTCTTGTTTTCTAATGAATGCCAACAAGCCAGCAGGATGTCCCAGGGTCTCTGTGAACGCATGCTATAGATCTGGACAATACATATGCATAGAACTAAACTGGGGAGAGCTTGGTTAATGGCCAGAATAACTAAAAAATATTGGGCAAAACCTAGAATTCTAACTAGAATAATCTCTAGTTTTCACACAGCTGCCTTTTTTTTTTTTTTTTTTTTTTTGGTCATCAGCCAGAATTCATTGCCAAACACTTGAGTGAGTGGTAGTAAGAAGTTAAAACACACACACACGCACGCACACACACATTGTTGTGTTGTCATTTCCTGACCACATCAGAAACCTCTTTTCAACTCACTGCATCCTGGTACAAAATGCCTGTGTGTGCTAAAGTAACAACTTAACTCTCCTGAACAAAGTCAAGAGGAGATGAGCAGGCTCTGACATCTGATAGGTGATGACCACAGGTCAGGCTTGGACGAGCCACTTTACACACAACTAGCTTTCAAAATGATCCTGTGTGGGAGGGATAACTAACACATATTGAATGTGTTCTCCATCAAGGATCTGACATGGATTAATTAAGCCATTTATTCCACCCAAACAGCCTGGACCAATGTTTTGAAACTTGCCTTTCTCACTTTCTAAAGCATTACAACAATTTTCATAATAAACAGGTCAAATATTCTACAACTTTTTGATGGTTACATGAGATTGAACTAAATGAATGCACTATAATTTATTTAATAGTCCCTTATTGTTGAACTAATGTTTTGCCATTATAGATAATGCAAAAATGAACTCCGTCTTAAGTACGTTTTTGTTCACCTCTACAATAATTTTATCAAACTTTATTACTAGAAACACATTTCTGGTACATGTTAAAGAATTTTGATTAATTTTGATTAAGAATTTGGGATTAATTTATATTCTCTGCACCAAGTGTATAAATTTTCTTATGACTATCATCTCCTTTGGGTTTGTGATTATACACACTTCCTCATTTTGTTTATTTGTGGTTTTTGTCCTTTTTAAATTATAATCACCAGAGGCTTGTCTAATTCACTGGCTCTTTTTATTTGTTTTTAATCACAAAGATTGAACTCTTCAATTCATCACTTGTAAGATTTTTCATTTTTCGCATTCATCTGTTTTTACTTTTATTTCTAAAATTCTTTTTTCATTAAAAAAAAATTTTTTTTTCTAATACGTGAATGGGTTTTTTAAAAAAATTCTCATTTAGTGATGGAAATATCTCAGGTTATGACTGTACCCTGGAGCACTGTTTTGATCACAACTTATGGGTTTTGATATGTAATATTTTCATTTTCAAACAGGCTATAATTGTAGTTTGATTTCCTCTTTGAGTTGATAATAAGTTAGAAAAGTAATTTTAATGTCCAAGCAGCCAGAGGTTTTGTTTTTGTTTTTAATGTTTATTACTAACTTCTGGTGTTGCTTTTTAATTTTCTGAGAACTGAGCCTATGCACCTCATTTTAACTCTTAAGAATTTGTTAACTTTTAGAACAGCAATTTTCAATCTGTTGTTATCTCTTAACCAATGCAACACTTTAAGAAAATTAAATCTTAGTTGAAACCGCAATATTTAAAAAGATAAACAGCAGTATATTTCTAGTTGGATGGAGAACTGGAAGGCCTAGAAACTTACACATAATTACGACTCCGTGGTTTTGACAAAAGCACCTTGAATTATCTCCATGAAACCCTACGAAACCCTATGGGCTTCACATAGCACACTTTTTTTTTAAGTATGTGATAAACAGATGTGTTTCATGAATCCTTGAAAAGAAGGCAAATTATCTTCTCATACAGATTTATATATTATTGTTAATTTGAGTTTATCGATATTAATTCAAATAATCTTATCTAATTTTTGTCAATATACAACTTGTCAAAGCATAATAGAAAATGACATGATACCTGCTGACATTCTTCCCCAACCTGTGTAAAATGAGAAATTTAGCACACTTTTGTAACTCCGTAACTTTGCCTTCTCAATATTTGTTAGCAAGTTAGTCAGTTAGGCAAACATTCAGGTGCAAATAACAGACTATACCATGAACAGCCACTTAAACCAGGGCTTCTCAAACTTTATTGTGCATAGAAATTGCCTAGGGTCTTAAATGAAAATTCTGACTCAATAGATCTGGAGTGGTGGTCTAAGAGTCTACATTTCTAAAAAGTTCCCAGATGATACTAATGCTGCACAGCAAGGGTTTAAACAAATAGGGGATTGTTGCTTTTATGCAATAAGAAATCTGGAACTAGGAGGTTGCAGCTATTAGTTCAGCTATTTAGTGATGCCCTCGGGAACCCGAGCCACTTCCCATTCCATTCTTCCATTTTTAGCGTATTATCTTCCACTTTCAAGCATTCATTTGGTAGTCAAAAGTTGGCTGCCACCACATATGTCAATATTTAAGAGAGATACCCTTTTATCAGGAAAGCAAATGCTTTCCCAGAAAGCTCCTCGGTATACTTTAACTCAGGTATTACTAGGTAAAACCAGATTCATAGTCATCCCAAACTCCAACAGAGAGTGACAGAAGGATTATAATGATTGGCTTAGATTAACCATGATTTATTTATTGCCAGGGGCTAGGCACATTAACACCCCGAAAAAAATCAAGGTTCTGACAGTAGGAAGAAGGGTAGAATAGATTTTGGTAGGAAACAATTGATAATATCAAAGTAAGAATAATCCAGCATTTTAGAGCAATAGTATCACTATTAATTTTTTAAACATTATAGAGATTCTTTGCAAAGAATTTTACATTTGTGTTCAGTTTTATAATTGCATTTGCAACTATTATTTAGACTTAAATCTGTTCAAATTTTAACACATCTTTCAGATGACAATTTTCTTATTTTTGAATTCTTTACCATGATTCCTCTCTTATGAGCTCAATTATATTAATTGCATTTTTTTCAGGAAGAACACATAATTCTTTTTTATGCTCTTTAAATTGCATTTGTTTATTTTTATTTATTTATTTTTTATTGGTTATGAATATTCATGAGATACAAAGCTGATTGTCACCCCTCATGCCTAAGATGTGAAAGCCAGATCCATACTGGCAGCATGCCCATTACCACAAATGGCATTTGTACCCCGTGTCTCCTACCCAATTAGCCCCAACCTCCCTCCCCCTACCCCCCCTCGACTCCTCTTTGTATCCCAAAGTATATTCTCTCCCTCTGCAAGTTCAACGCACCACTGTGGTCTTTGTTTCCTTTCTTCTTTCTCTCTTAGCTCCCACTTATGAGTGAGTACATGTGGTATTTATCCCTCTGTGCTTTGCTTATTTCACCCAACCTAAGTTTCACCAAGCTCATCCATGTTGTTGCAAATGGGAGAATTTCATTCTTTTTTATGGCAGAGTAGTATTCCATGGTGTGTATATACCACAGTTTCCTTATGCAATCATCCATTGATAGACATTTAGGTTGGTTCCATGTCTTGCCTATTGTAAACAGAGCTGCAATGAACATGGGAGAGCAGGTATCCCTTTGACGTGATTTCCATTCCTCTGGGATATACCCAGAACTGGGATTGTTGGATTGTATGGAAGATGTATCTGTAGTTGTTTGAGAAATTTACATACTGTTTTCCATAGTGTTTGTACTAATTTATAGTCCCACCAACAATGTAGGAGTGTTCCCTTCTCTCAACACCCTCGCCAGCATTTGTTATTCACTGTCTTTTTGATTATAGCCAGTCTAACTGGAGTGAGATGGTATCTCAATGTAGTTTTAATTTGCATTTCCCTGATGACTAGTGATGTTGAGCATTTTTTCATGTACCTGTTGGCCATTTGTATGTCTTTCTTTGAAAATTGTCTATTCAACTCCTTTGCCCGTTTTTTAATTGGGTTATTTGTCTTTTTACTGTTTAATTGTTTGAGTTCCTTGTTTAGTATGGATATAAATCCTTTGTTGAATGCAGTTAGCAAAAATTTTCTCCCACTCTGTCATTTCACTCTGTTGATTGTTTCCTTTGCTGTGCAAAGCTTGTTAGTTTGATATATTCCCATTTGTTTATTTTTTCTTTTGCTGGAACACATGATTCTTGCCTTAACATATGTAACACACTTAGCTGGGTATAACATTCTGAAGTGTTAAATTTTATTCTGTTAAACTTTAAAAACTTTGCTTTTTTTTTTTCTTTTTCTGTTTCTGTCTTTCAGGTTGTAAAGAAAAGATCTGGCCAGCCTAATTATTAATCCTTAGTAGATAGGTTGTACAGGTGTGATTGGTGTGTATTTTTCTTTTTTCCTGCCTGGAGTGATGCTTTATTTTGTAATGTAATTTGAAAAAAATGTCTTCATGATGAACCTAGTTATGGATCTCTTTTCTTTAATTATACCCAGTGCCAGATGATTCATTCAATTTGCAGATCTTGGTCTCACTTCAAATTAAAAAAAATTCTTTTATACCTTTAATTATTAGAATTGTTTTTTTTCCCTTAAAAATATGCCAAAGCTCTCAACTGCAGTTATAACATTTTTCACTTTCTTTCAGAGTTGGGGTGCCCCACCCAACCCTGTTTTTAGGCAGTGGGCCTGGCTCTGAGTTGCTAACACTCATGGAGCACTCTGTGCTTCCAAATATCCTAAAGGAGCCAGTCCCCCAGATGCTTGACCTAGCTGAGTATCGGGGCCTAGGAGACCCATGGCTGCAGCCCCTGCCTGCTTTCTAACTTTTGCTCTACCTCTGGTCCACAGATAAGTAAATCTTTTTGTGTGGCAAAAATTGTGTCTTTTCAAAAAAAAAAAAAAATATATATATATATATATATATATATACATATATAGTTTTATCTTTTCTGCTACGTTATTTTAAGTGTGTATGAAATTTGAAATCATGAAACCAACTTTGCCAAACGTTCAGTAAATCATTTTGAGATGTTTTCAGAAACTTTCTGTAAATATTCATTTTATTATACTGTGGTATTCTTCTGATACTCCTCATGCTGTTGCTGTTGTTTTTAATTTACTTATCTTAGAACAAAAAGATTGAGCCAGACAGTGTTTGCCAGCAGACAAGGTCTGTGACTAGCCCTTGGCCTTGACTGTTTGTTTAGATGTGATTAGAAAATCCCTTTTGATTTACAATTCTTGGGCAAATTGAAGCACATAATTTTTTAGCCTAATTCCCAGTGCCTAGCCCACATCTCACTAGTACAATTGTCTTGGACTTAGACATTCTCTTACACTCAGTGTCTAGTTCCTTGTCCTGATACAGTAACCCCAGCATACCCCTCCTGCATTCACTTTCACCTCTAGCTCCACTTGTTGAGATTTAGGCTTCCAGAATGCAGCACAGCACTGTCCGGCCTCTCCTCCCTTCTCCTGTCTCACCCTCTTCCATGCACGCTTCCTGCCACATGGTTTCCTGGGGGTTCAAATCTCCAACTAAATGAGGAAAGAAAATTACACATGGGGTGAGAAGTTATGAAGAGACAGTCCTGTGAACCCAAAAGAAGTGTCCATACACCTGCATGGTGTCCACACTGTCTTTGCTTAGAATAGACTTTGTATCTCTGAACCAGGACACAGCACTGGGAAAGTTACCACAAATCTCCAGACCTTGTCTAAAACAGTCTGTTCAATTCTATTTCAGCTGGAAAAGTACATTCAGGCTAACAACTTTGATTTCATTTTCACCCCATATATGTCATAATTGGAGGCATTTCTTCCAAGATTCTGGCAATATGTTGGCTGTCAGCTTTAGTTTTGCACAAATGTTCATTCTTTTTGCTGTCTTTATGGTTATTTGAGCAGGAAATTAGGGAAAGTTGTGTCAGGATCTATTAGCCAAATGATTTTGAATCAGAAATCTACTGCTGATTTTATTTTTAAATACAATTTTGTCTGCAACTATTACCAATTCGTAGGGTCCTATTTCACCACATTGGCAGCAAAATTTTGATTATTTCTCTCAAGTAAACATTCTAAAAATCTTCATCAGACTATGCCGAGGCCACCTGTTGAAATTCTTCATTTGTTTGGCTTTATGAAACTCTGCTCATTTGTTTTTGGAAGTCAGTCTGATCTGACTTAAACTATAAGACTCAGAAACATCTTTGAAATCAGAAGTCTTGGTTTGTAGTCCCTTGTTCAGAACCGCTATTTAGGACTCCTTTATGTGAACTTATAAAAAAATTATTGCTTCATCAAGAAACTTTTCTTCTCTGTATTATTCAATTGCTATATTATGCTAATTTTTGTTGAACAAAGCACTTTACCATCATTTGCCAGAAATTTGTCAAAATAAATACAGAAATGTACAATGCTAGTGATAGGAATGGTTTCCCTTAGAGTTGTGCACTGTGTAACCTGTACAACTGAACATGACAACCCTGCTCCTGTGTTCTTGTTCTTGTGAAAACTAATCTTAGACATCAGAAGAGGACTTATGGTTAAAGATAGTAGATTGAAGAACTATTTATTCTCCTGATGGCTTACTAACGCAAAAGTAAAAGAAAAAACTTTCATGGCATTTGTCCACAAGAACAAAAATAGCAGGAGGAAAAGAAATGGTAGTGAAATTATTGAATCTAGAAAGCAAAAAGGATGAATGATAAATGACACAGCAGCAATTAAAAATCTGAATACTCTACTGCCAGTGGGAAAGGCTGAGAAGAATGTCATTTGCATTGTGCAGCTCTCCTAAAGTTTAGAAATTGGCAGCACTAGATATCCATGGATTTGATAATGACAGTAGAGCTGAAAACAGGATGGTTATTTGATAGTCTGTGTAAGAAACATTTAGATTCCTTATTCCTTATGCAGCTCCCACTTAGCACAGCTTGACCTTGGCATTTCCCCACCTTGGTGGAAGCCTGGTGGCTAGTTCTCAGGACCAGATAAAAAAGAGGGTCTCTAGAATAGGGGACATCAGGCACTGTTGAGGATGGTAATGCCTGTTGAAAACAGATGGTTGAAGTCAAACCCATCTAGCTATTGAATGTTGGGACCATAAATCCTCTATTACCACTCAGCTCCCAGAACACCTGCAGCCAGGCTTATACCCTACGGAGGGGTGGGGGTTGGGAGCAGGGGAGAGATGAGAGTTTTTCCACTTGAAATCTGAGCATCCCAAGAAAAAGAAGTCTGAAGATATAGACATCATGGGATTTCAGACCCACACTCTCCTGTGTGTCCCAAAGGTGGAAGTACCAGCCACACACAAAGATGCCTTTCAGCTTTTAAGGACCTCTTTCTTAAGTATGAGCGACAACTGAGGATCACCAAGTATCTGAAAAAAGTCCCAACCATGAAGAAGAGAGATCAACGCTCACAAACGGCAAAAATCAACTTGCAAGAAACAGAAGCTATGCAGGAAGTTGAAAAAGAACACTATCGATATCCTCTGAGAGATCAGAGAAGGTAGCTGCATAAAACACAATAAAAGGATATTTTTCTTTAAAAAGAACATTCTGAGAAAAAAGAACCCCTGTAGATTAAAAATATCATAAAAGGAATGTAAAACTCAATAGAAATGTTGGACTGCAAAGCTGAGAAATATCTGAAAATGTAGACAAAAAATAAGAGAGAAATAGGAAAGAAAAGAGAAGAAAATTAGATCAGTCTAGGATGAACACTATTGAAAAAGAGGAGTTCTGGAAAAGAGATTAGAGAAACTGGGAGAGTTGGAGAGGAATAGCAATAAGGGCACAGAAAACTAAAGAAACCAAAACCAAGGCAATTACTAATTCCAAGAAGAATATAAAGTTGTACAAAAAAGTTGCATTTCTCACATGACTTGGTTATAAACAGCATTTACATGGTAATGATGACATAATCGCTGATTGTGTAGAACATGCATAGAAGGTGGGGGCTAAATGTGGTAAAAAAGAGTAAACCCTGTCCTTCTATAATGGGGCATCAAGAAATGCCTCAAACTAAAAAATGAAGAAGTATGTTATTTAGAGATACGAATATGAAGATACTTAAAGTGAAAACGGTAATTATTTCAGAGCAGGAAAAGGGCACAGTGTGGAGAATGCAGTTGTCTTTTGTTTTGTTTTGTTAACTATTTGATTATCCAAATTATGTAAAAGTATGCTTTTGATTTTTTTTAACCAAAAAAAATTTAAAAGCTATGTAAATAGAATTATGAAAGGAGAATCATGGACAAGTATAAGGGGGAGATAAATAGAAAGGTATTAAGGAAAGAAAGACAACTGCATAAAGGAAAACAGAGGAAGAGACCAGCCACCTTTATCCCAGTCCCCCGGATTATGCTGGGGTGGGGTTGGGGAAGCAGTGAAAATGGAGCACATTGACAGTTCCATGCAGGTGGATGCTGCCAAATACCAGCTGGCTATCCGGTCCTGTTAAGAATGCAGCTCCCAGTAATACACGATGTGAACTGTTTATAGAGTTGGGAAGGAGAAAGGGTGGACACCATGTGGAGGTAGGCTGCATTGGAAGAAGACGTAGGAAAGAGAGATCTCATGCCCCACTGCACCTGCCTGAGTCCTTGCTAGCCTTCCCGCTCCCCTCCCCCACCCCTCCCCCCTCCCCCTCCCCCAATGTGGTGCTACTTGCTCTCCTCCCATTCTGGAACTGGGGGTACCTGCTGCCGCTCTTATCTGATAATGAATTCTATAACCATTCTGACAGCGTGGGAAAGTCCCTTTTCTCTTAGTTTCAATATAGCCAGGTTAGTGTTTCGAGAGTCTGTACAGAGAAAGCACACTAAAAAGAACATAACAACTTGCGAAAGTATGAAGACATTTTCTTTCCAAAGCCCAGGCACTTTCTTCAACTATCTGGTCACAGATTGGCGTGGCCTGATTGGCATCCTGTTTAAAGCACCAGCTTCATTTCCAGCTTTGACCCTATCTCAGAATCTCTGTCTGGATCATACATTTCCTCAGATGGGAAAAAAAGAGTATTGTGGAATTATATACTAGGAAGGGAGTTGCTGGAAATCAAACTACAATGAAAAAGAAAAGAAAACAGATGTAAGTGATTTTTTAAAAAATAAATTATTCAGGGAAAACTGTGTAAGTACATTATTACTTTAAAAAGGTCTCAAGTTTTTGGTCTTAAACTCTAAGAAGAGTACTTTCCCCATCTACTTCCTTCTCAACTGTGGTAGAAGATTGGCTCATGTACAAAAGCAGAGATTTAGAGATCACTTTTGACAGAAAAGTGATCACAGTCAGTAGATGTACACTCTCTCCCAGCACCTTCATGGGCAGAAAGGCCACATTGCTAAATGCTCTCTTTCCAATGATACCTTCCAGATCATTTCCCACTACAAAGTCTGTTGATTCTCTCACAGTACACGTGACTGCAACATTCAAAGAATTAAGTAATTTTCAGTTGACCACAAGAACATTATCTGTTATGTGGACTATTCATGAAGACACAAGGCCTGCTTTTTCAATTACCTGACAGGACACAGACTTTCAAAGCTAGCTCAAGAAAAGATGAAATTGTGCTGAACATAAGAAACAATAGGTTTTTGATAGTAAATGTCCTTGAATGTGAATTTCTGGTGAAATTCCAGAGGAAATGTCAACATTTAGTCACCTTTATTTGTACTATTTACACCTGTTCTTTCCATCAGCATGAATACATTTTATGTTGGTTACGCTTTAAAATGATCAGATACAAAAACACAAGGAATGGGCTGGTGCTCACATTTCTTTGTCTAGCAATGCATGGTGTGTCAGATTTTGCTAGGAGAGCATCTCAAGTGAACAAGTAAACAGGCATGCTATAGTAGAACAGGATTCCAGGGTTTTCTATTTTTGTTTTTTAAATACGTTAGGAGATGAGCCTTCATCCCAGAAACATGCAGAAAGGAAGTTATGTTTAAAATTTCACGGGCTTGTATTTTCCTGCTTGTCTATTTTTACTTTTGTTACCTGCGCTTTGGGTGCCATATCCATAAATTCATTGCCAAGACCAATGTGTCTTTTCAAAAAAAAAAAAAAAATATATATATATATATAGTTTTATCTTTTCTGCTATGTTATTTTAAGTGTGTATGAAATTTGAAATCATGATACCAACGTTGCCAAATGTTCAGTAAATCATTTTGAGATGTTTTGGGAAACTTTCTGTAAATATTCATTTTATTATACTGTGGTATTCTTCTGATACTCCTCATGCTGTTGCTGTTGTTTTTAATTTACTTATCTTAGAACAAAAAGATTGAGCCAGACAGTGTTTGCCAGCAGTTTCTTCCTTTTGTTTTCTTCTAGGAGTTTTATAGTTTCAGGTCTTACACTTAAGTCTTTAATCCATTTCAACTTGATTTTTACATGTAGTGTAAGATAAGGGTCTAATTTCATTATTTTGCCTGTGGATATCCAGTCTTCCCAATACCATTTGCTGAAAAGTCAATCCTTTTTTTATTGAATATTCTTGGCACCCTTGTTAAAGATCAGTTGTCTGTATATGTGTGAGCTGATTTCTGGGCTCTCTATTCTGTTGCGTTGGTCTATATGTCTGTCTTTATGCCAGTAGCATACTGTTTTAATTACTGTAGCTTTATACTATATTTTGAAATCAGAGAGTGTGATGCCTCAAGCTTTGTCCTTCTTTCTCAAGAATGATTTGGCTATTTGGGGTCCTTTTTGGTTACATACAAATTTTAGAACTGTTTTTTCTATCTCTGTGAAACGTGTCATTGGAAGTTTGGTAGGTATTCATTGAATCTGTAGATAATTTTGGGTAGTATGAACATTTTAACAATATTAAATCTTACAATCCATGACCATGGGATGTCTTTCCATTTATTTGTGTCTTCTTTAATTTCTTTTATCAATGTTTTGTAGTTTTCAGTGTACTAGGGAGATCCCACTTATATGAGTATGAGGTATCTAAAATAGTTAAACTCAGAATCAGAGTAGATTGGTGGCTGCCAAGGGCTGGGGGAACGGAAAATGGGGAACTGCTAATTAATGGGCATAAAAACCTCAATTATGCAAATGAATAAGTTCTAGAGATCTGCTGTACAACAACATTGTCCCTATAGTTAACAATACGTTGTCGTACATTTAAAAATCGAAGAGAGTAGGTCTCCCAGTAAGTGTTCTTACTACAATAAAATAAAATTTAAAAAAATTTTTAAAAAACCAAGGGCTTATGAACTCCCTTAAAGCCATTTGTGGCCTCTTAACTATTGAATCTGAAGTCTGTATTTCCAAAATAAAGAATAGGCAACCGTGAGTTCTTGCTAAGGTAATTTTCAAACCCTGTATAACAACAAAATTTCTAGTGGCTAACCAATGTCTGTTCCAGGGTATGTTCTAGTCAAGGAGACAGCATGACCTTTGCAATGGGACCTCAAGGTTTCTATGTGGCAGCCATTGCTCAATACTGAGGCCTGACTCATTTACTGAGGAAAATTCCCACGCCTCAAAGGGTTGCTTCAAAAGACTGTAAAACCAGGACAATGGGCAGAGAAAATCTGTTAAAAAAAAAAGAGAGAGAGGATGTCTGTTAAATAGAAGAGTGTGGCTGTCACCTAATTCACAGTTTACAGCTGTTGTGACAACAAACAGGATGTCAGGTTGCACCCCTTTTAGAGGGTGTGTAAATCAAAAGAAGTGCTGTTGTTACCCTAAACAGCACCAGAGAGTCCAGCTTCCATCACAATTCACCAAAAAGGACTAGATGGTTACTATCCTGGAAGCCTAGAACAGCAAGATAATGTTCATTATCCCGGAGGATTCGAATTCTTTATCCAATGACCAACAACAGTCTGGAATGGGTGGTGATCTCGGACAATTTGTGACACTTGACTATTTTTCCCAGTCCTTTGTCACTCGATATAACCATTGGCTTAGCTCTGTGTGCAATGTAATTTGAGCTGAGCATTTCCCATGCTTTTAACATTCAAATTAGTTGGTTCCTCTTAATGTTGTTATTCTTTGATTTACAACTCTCTTCGTTCTCATATTAGTTTGAATTCCTGCAGCTCCATTCTCTGGTAGATGATGCTCTTGAATCCAATTTTATGAGCACTTTTAGTCTAGGAGACAAGATGACAGTCCCAGATGGCTGATATTTATTAAGGAAGCTGGGATGATACAGTGCCACTGCTCTTATACTGATTTGGAACAGAATATTAAAAAAGGCAAAAATGCCTTTTCTATATCAAGGACATCATCTGATAATAAACTTAACAAATGATCAAATGAGTAATTAGCATTAAATGTTTTTGGCTTCATAGCACAGGGGAATAATCCTAGAAAAGGGCAAGCATTGTGAGCTCTACACCTGTGTATAAACCTGGTCATAGATCTCTTAGAAGAAAATTACTTTAAAAAATCATATTAGACACATTAAACCTTAGTTATTAGCTAGCCAGAGGCAATACATTTGAAATTTAAAGTCTGTCTTCTAATCACTATCCAGCGAGTAGTTTGTTCTGTGACTTTAGGCGAATCATTTGACCTCTTAGTGGTTCACTTTTCTTCATCTGCCAAGTGTGCGCATTAGTGTGAGCAGTCACGGAAATTATCATGAAAGCCTTGCAAACTACTGATGTAAATTAATGCTGTCTTTCTTTTATAAGATGTGGTTGCTCATCTGCAGTTTGACACATAGTCGGCAACACGCTAAATGTTTATTACAATTATGAGTGAATAAATGAATGAACAAATAGATGGTCCAACTGTGCATTGCCATATTTTTCATGCGGGCAGCCCTAGAACTTCTTACACTATAATGCCACCATCCTAGCTCAGGGGCCATCAGATGATCTTTCCTCTCTACGACTACCCTCCAATTCTCCTTCCTCTTTTCTTTCCTATTCCCATTTCCTTCCTTAGGACACCTTTCTCTTCAATCTGTCATTCCCCAAACCATCCTCACCTACGTTTCCTCATTCATCTCAGTACCAGTCCAAACTAGTTCAAGGTTGGTCTGCAATGGCAAGACAGATAAAAATGGACAGTCACTTATCCAAAGATCCTAGAGAAAGAATATTAGAGTCAAGCAGTGGTGCTCCAACTGTCTACCTGTCTTTTCATAATAATCCAGTTACCAATAACTGACTCAGTGAAGAAGAGAGGATATTTCTCAAACATGCAACATTCATGACCTCCAGGAATGCTCTGGAATAGGTGATCACATGGACACTATAAAAGAGAAACATTTTTCTGGCTCTAGGGGACCAGAAATTTGCTGCATTGTAAAGCTTCACAACTACCCTGTGGCTCTGCCATTCACAGTGCAGGTTAGTCTATGGCAGTATGGACTCAGCCTCTAATTTTACGTAGGCTCTGTAAGCTTTCCTTGAAGCTCAAGTTTTCCAACCAAAACAATAAAGTTATTGTTATCTCAAAACAACCAAAAATGTGTTCTCTTTTTTTGACTACTGAATTTGCAATAGAAATTTCAAATATTCTCTGAGCTTCCCGGATGTAGTTATAGCTTCCAAGTCTCATTTTAGCTTAAATTTCAAACTTGCACAAACCTGGAAGAAATAATTAATAGAACACCAAAGGCCAAACAGAGGTGGCTTTATTGACAATAAAATGTAACTATGTTTGTAAAACAACCTTTAGACAAAAAGCTTACAAGCTACAGAATTCTGTCCTTTTTGCCCTGTGACCCAATGCAAAGTCATGACCCAAATGTCTCATGGTATAATAATCTTGTCATTGCAAGAGACCTCATAAAGCACCTGCATGATGGAGTCAGGGCTGGAGGGCTGGAAGGAAGTTTGGAGATCTTCTGGAAGATGAAACCAAGGCCTTGAGAAGTCAAGTGACCACGATCAAGTGCTTTGCCAGTAAGCAACAGCTTTCAGACATGGAAAGTAAAGTTTAATTCTTGTTATTCAGTTAATAGGTATATGGTTTGATAGGCTACTTAATTCCCACCACCATTAACCAGATTCAGTTGTTTCTTTTAATTCAAAAATGGTACAAGCATTTCAGCATTGAGTTTTTTTTTTTTTTTTTAATGCCCCTTTCTGAGTAGTTCAGTCTTCAACTCCCTTGCATTTAAGACCGATTTCAGGAATCTACTCCCTTTTCTCCTGATTTTAAATAAAAATGCCCTTAAAACCATTGGAGTCCTCTGAATCCAGCGGACGAGAGAGGGCAGGAGACGGTAGAGGAGGCACACCCACTCCTTACCTGCTTCAGCCTAAAGGGAAAACACTCTGTTTCCACCCTCATCCATTTGCAAAAACAAATCGCATGTTCCCACATGGATGTCAGGGGCAGGGAAACACAGTCCCTAATGGACGGTCACTGCCCAGTGACAACCCCATACCACTGATGGGGCGTTAGTTTTTGGAGACATCCAGCCATCTCTGTGGCATCCCCCCTCTCCTCTCCTACTCTATCACAGCACCCTGATTCTTTCACAGCTCGTGACATGAGCTAAGGATAGGGATAGTCCAAGGGTAGATAGAGCTGCAGGCATCCCCGGATCTTAACCAACATCAGCAGGATTTCTCTCTCTCTCTTCCCGTTTCTCGGCATTGTTTTCTTCTTTGTTGGCTTCCATCTCAGGCAGGCTCTCACTGCATGCTGGCCTAGGTGCCCAAAAGAAGCTTAGAGCAAGCAATCTCAGAAGAAAAAGAAAATAGTACGATCATCTCCCTCTCTCCCATGATATCCATAGCAATCCCTGAAAATAAATCTGGTTGATCTTACTTGAGACCTGTGCTCACCGCTGAACAAGTCGTATGTTCAGGAGTAGGGGGTAGTCTGGTCACCCTCCCAGGGCTGAAGAGGAAGGGTTGTGGGATTTGTTGCTGAGCAGGGCTTTGGGAAAGAGCAGTTTCTGAAAGGAAAAGATGTTGGACATGCAAGAAAGTACCGGCAGGCATGGCAGTGAGTGAGCACAGGATGTAAACAGATGTGTGACTTGTGAATTTGTTTATTATTATTCCTTCCTGCCATTGTTAGTTCTCTCCTACTCTTTAATATCTTATATCTTATTTAATAACACATATCTGCTCATATAATTCTCATTTTGGTTTATAAGAAGAAAACTATAGTTCTTGTTTTCCCTCATTATACTACAGAATTTCCTCAGTTAAGGACCACGTCATTCCTTTTTAAAAACTTTAATAATGAGGTGTTACATAAAAAATAAATGTTGACAAATGTTTTGATGAGGGAATCATTTAAAATACCTATAAAATAAGAATTCAATTGTAATTATTTTCATTTTGGAGGATGGTGTTGATTTTTTGGACCTTTAACGTGTCTTCTCATCTGTGTTCATTCTGTCTGCTACGGTGACTGCAAGTTTCTCAGGATACCAGGAAGGTCACATATGGACTCCTCATAGGTGCCAGACATCTCATTTTTTCAGATCTGTACCATTTATATGGTACTTAGACTGAAGCATTGGTTGATTGATTCATTTATTTATTCAAGAAAAGTTATGATTGTTAATATTGTTAATATTAACTATTAGCACCTACGATAGGCTTCACACACGGGGCCAGTCGCTGGGGGTGCAGCCATGAGCAAGGTGTGCCCTGCCTTCCCAGCATGTACAGCCTGACAGAAGAGACAAAATCCAGTAACCACCAACAGAGAGTAATGACTCTTGTGAAGGAGGATCCACAGAGGTCTGTAGACCACAACCAGAGGCCACAGCTGGTGTAAGAATGCAGGGTGTACTAGTTTCCTAGGGCTGCCATCACAAATCACCAAAACTTTTGATGGCTCTAAAAAATAGAAATTTATTCTCTTACTATTCTGGAGGCCCCCAAATCAAGGAATTGGCACGATCATACTCTCTCCAGAGGCTCTGTGGGAGAATCTGGGTTTCTGACATCTTCTAGCTTCTGGTGGTTACTGGCTTCCTCGGCTTGTGCCCACATCACTCCAATTTCTACCTCTGTCTTCATGTGGTCTTCTCCTCTGGCTACCTTCTCCTTTGTGTGTCTCTTATAAGGACACTTGTCATTGGACTTAAGGTCCACCTGGATAAACCAGGATGATCTCCTCATCTCAAGATTCTTAAACTACTTACATCTGTAAACACCCTTTTTCCAAATAAGGTCACATTCACAGGTTCCAGGGATTAAGATGTGAACGTACCTTTTTGAGGGCCACCTTTCTGCCCACTCTAGAGGGCTAGGCTGCTTGAAGCTAGTCAACATTAAAGCTGAGGTCTGAAGGATGAGTAAGCGTCTGGGGAGTCGAGGCTGGGGGAGTGCTCCAGACTGGGAACAGCATGTTCAAAGCCTAGAGGCAACAGCATGGTGCAATCAAGGAACTGGGAGAAGTTCCTTTTTGGCCTTAGCTCAGAACACTATAGAAATAAAATAGAGACAAGCCTGGAGAGGGGGGCAGGAGCCAAATTGTTCGTAAGCCACATGAAAGAGTTTTGAGTTTATCCTTAGGCAATGGGAAACCACTGAATGTTGTAAGAAGAGGAGAGATATAATCAAATATGCGCTTCTGGAAGATCTCTGGTTGATATATGGGAAATAGATTAGGAGGGATCTAGAGTGGAGGCAGGGAACCACTCTGAGAAAGTTATTACTGTAATCCAGTAGAAAGAATGGAAATGGTTAGGATAATCATAGAAAGAAATAGCTGGATCCAAGGTATACCTAAGGTAGAAATGGCAGGTCACGCTGATGGATTGGATGTGGAGAGGGGAGAGAGAGGGAGGCACGAGGAATGACATGCAGATTCCTGAGTGTCATGGGTTGAACTGGGTCCTACAAAATTCATGTGTTGAAGTTCTAACCCCCAGTGCCTCAGAATGTGACCTTATTTGGAGATAAGGTTTTTTACAAGGTAGTCAAGTTCAAATAAGGTCATTATCATGGACTTTAATGCAATATGACTGATGTTCTTACAAAAAGGGGAAATTCAGAAACAAGCATGAGAACACTGTGTGAAGACGAAGGCAAAGATCATGGTGATGCTCTGCACACCAAAGATTCTAGCAAACCAGTGGGAACTACAGGATAAACCTTGCTGAAACCTTGATCTCTGGCTTCTAGTCTCCAGGATGTGAAACAATAAATTTCTACTGTTCAAGCCACTCCATGTGTGGCACTTAGTTCTGGCAGTCCTAGTGCAATAACACCCTGAGACCCTGGGTGGCCCCATCTACTGAGCCAGGGAGCACTGGCGAGAGGGCCAGCTGGTGAGGACTGGTGCTCTTAATCTCCAACTGAAAGAGTTTTTCAGCTATACATCAAGAAATTGTTTTTCTTTATCCAAAATTGATATAATATATAACTTAAAGCAAAATCAGTTTCCAAATGATCAAGGAGCTAGATCATTTGAACTAAATCAAGATTGTGTTGTTACTTGAATACAAATTAGAGGCAACATTTTAAAGAGAAAACACATCATCTTCTCATGACCTTCTACCCCTAAGCAAAGAAGTCGTTCTTGACCCAGGTCATTATTTGGAGAGGTAGGCTTGTTAAATATTCTGATATCTGCTCTTCAAAAGGGGTACTAACAATTCTGAATCACTTGAATTTATTTAACCTATGTGGCATTTCAAATAAGTGAGATGTGTGGTTACTATAAAATATTTGTTACTACAAAGTAGCATCATTATTAAACCTGTTTGTGTCAAGTAGAAGGACACTAGGGCCTAAATTGGTGGCTGGCATAGAGCAGACACTCAATAACTATTTATTGAATCAATAAGTGAATATATAGGCATCAAATATTAACATTGGAATTCATGTTAGAGATGATCTAGACTAGTAGTTTTCAGAAAATTTTTAGCTGCAGAACTTAAAGACATCTGACCTGAAGCTAAATTTATCAACATATAAAACTGATAAAACATAGCTATGCTGGTTGAAGCATTGTTAGAGATTCATTGTACCGAGAAGCCACATTCTTCCACCTCATCAACTAGCAGAAGCAAAGCAGAAGTGCTAGGGCTCTAAGAGAGAACATTTTGAAAAATACAGATTGGTGTTCCAGCTAAACCTGGTAGATTATCTCTTACTTTTGAATTCTCTCCTGAAACCCCACTAACAGGATTGCAGAGAACTATTTTTTAAAAAAGTTATATTCTGCAAGGGCAGAGAGAAAAGTAGAGTGCATGAAAGATCTCAGCAATGTTTTTGGAATGCAGAAGGCCAGTGAAGGAGCAGTCCCTGACGTAGCAGAGGGGAGGAAGCTACTAGCTAAGCACTGGCAAAAGATGCACCGATTTGCAGGCAGAGCCTGGAAGGGCTCAGGACTGGAGTCCCCTGTTGCCATAGAAAGTAGGCATGAAGTGTAGGGCTGCAAACAGGATTGGTTGAAATCAGTGTGGACAGAGCCATAGCATTTCTAGGTGTGCCATCCACTCACAGCCAGGTGACTATACGACTGCAGGAAGCCAGAGGGGTTTGCTCAGAAAGCACTGATAAGACAAGACGGAGACTCAAGGACTCCAGATATGGCTACAGAGCAAAAAAGAGGATGGGAGGTGGTCAATGAATGATGAAGACCCTAATCCCATTCTCTTCTCTGGTATCAGAATATCAGCAGCCAGCCTGAACATCTCAGCCTGCTAGGCAAGAAATTAAAGGATTCATTTCTTGAGAAACTGAATGACCTCCACTGCATGTTGATATTTAGGGGTCTCTCGGCTAAAGGGATTGACCCCTGCCCATTCACCATAAGGTAAATTTCATTAAAAATGATGCAAGAAAAAAAAAAACTAAACAAGAAAATTTCTCAATCTCTAGTTTGAAAGGGCTCGTCAAATGCTTAGCCAAAAAATAAATAAATAAATAAAAATAAAAAAGTTTTAAAATTGTTTTGAAAAAAGATCCACATCAAGGCTCATCAATTAGAAATGTCAGAGCAGAGGGAAAAAAATCTAAAAGCTTCTAGATGGAGGTTGTTTTTTGTTTTGTGTTTTAAATATGTGAAATACAACCAAGGGATGTAGAAGAAAATGGAGAAATCCCTTCAAACTCAGGAGGGAAAAAAAAAAAGACTTTTAAATTTAAATTCTAATACCAATTCAAACAATAAATCAAGGGTGAAGGTAGAATAAAGACGGTCTCAAATGAATAGGGATTATTTATTTATTTAATAATGGGATTAGCCTAGAAAACAATCGTGTAGCCATGCCGTGCTCCCCGTGGCTCTGCTTTCCTCCCCAGCTCTGGGCTTGGCCACAGCCCTCCTGCTTCCTGTGCTGTGAATCTTCCCTCAACACCCAAGGCCAAATGGCTGCACAAACCCAGATTGCCCCAGAGGACTCCACTGAAGGCCAAAAGCCAGCCAAATAGTAAAAGTTGGCAAGAAGAGAAGAAAGGAGACCTTGAAAAAATACTTTTAATTAGGTAATTCAGAACAGCTAGAGACCATTTATGGACTTAATTCCAGGGTGTTGCGGTTTCCAGTTATGACATTCGGAGAGCTACTTTTTTTTCTGTATTTAGTTAGGAAATGTAAAATAATGCAGCATCACACTTCATGGGGTGATGATGATGATGGTGGTGGTGGTGGTGGTAACTTAAAGATTTTAAAAAGAAAGAAAGTAAGAGCCACACTCATAATATGGTGAGTCCAGGTCTTCCAGAGCAGTTAATAAAAATACCAAGCACCTTGTGATTAAACTATGATTTATGCTTATTTTGTTTTCTGCATACAGTTTTCTGTAAAACCTTGAAAAAAAAGGGCACGATTCCCTTTGGACAGATATTTGTTTACAACAAAAGCATAAATTAGGAATCCTATGCAATAATCAGAGAAATTGAGCTTATTTCTCTTCAACACAAAGTTACCTTCTGCTGGAATGTATAAGCTATGTGCAAAGACAAAACTATGGTGAAAAATTTTCAATTAAAATTGTATTCCTTTAGCTTGAGATGGTGATCCTTGTTAAAATGCAATTACTCCAGGAAATAGGAGTGTGGTACACCGTGAGGGGCCAATGAAGGCTTGCTGTGACCAAGTTCTATAGCCTTTGAAAAAGCACGTTTTTTCAGGGGAAGATGGGGCCAGACCAGGAATTGAGCCAGACCTGGAGGCACGTCAGAGGTAAGTGTGTCAGGGTCTCAGGAATCACAGTTATCTGGGTGCTATTTGTTCATTCATTTAACAGGCATTAATTACATACTTAAAATATGCAGGTACTGTTTGAGGCTCTTAGGACTTCAATGAATCAAACAGATAAAGACCCTTGCCCTCATGGAGCTTACTTTTTTAGCAGGAAGAGACAGAAAATCAACAGTAAACAAAACAAAAAATTAAGTCGTGTAGTATTTTAGAAGGTGATAAATTGCTATAGAAAAAAGAAAAAAGGAAGAGAAGCAGAGCAGGCTTAGGAGATTAGGAAGGCCGGGGTGGTAGGGGCAGGTTCTAATTTTAAATAAAGTGGGCATTTTGCATTTAAAATAGGTAGTCCAGTTAAGAGTTCACTGTGTATGTATATAATCAGAAGCCACGTTTAAAAACCATACAGTGCATCTGTGACAACTGCCAGACACTGAAATTTCACAAAACACGTGGACTAGGAGGTAGCAAAGGAGTTTATTATCCTCTGTGGATATTTATAGATGTTCAGATAACATCCCATTATCTCCTTTATTGTTTCGTGAATGCGAGGAGTTTCACAATCAAAAGCATAGAAAAATATGTCTATCTGAGCTATGACACACCTCCACCTCCTCTTCATCTGTAGACCTGAATGTGTACAAGTCACGCTTAATTTATTGGGTGTTTCTTTCATCAACATATGAAAATGTTTAAATATTTGAGTTAAACATACTGTTAAGAGATGATGATTATTATAAGCGTTGAGAGTGTTGTGATCTGCCCTGCAATGAAAGAATAAAAGACCAGAGAAAGCATTGCTTCAGTATACTCTCCCTTTCTAATAGAAGGTAGGACCGTAGTCATCAGCTTCTGCTCTCCGTCATTAGCATTCAGGGGTTTGAAATTGGTAATTGAAGCTCATTGAAAATGCCAAGGGAGAAACAGTCACGAAAAATCACACATAAGAGCAAGAATTCAAGTCAAGATAATTTTATCCTGGGTTGATCAAACTATGCCTTGAGACTTGCTTTGTGTTGAGGTTGGCCCTCAAGTCCCTCATTCATTAATCATGTCTTAACAAATCCTATGTGCTAGGACTGGGAAAGAGAAGAAAGAAGTGATCAACATGTCAACTATTCAACCAATGTAATTACTGAATAAAGTGGAACAACTACTGAAATAAAGCCCGTGAGGCAAGATTCTGTATCCTGACTCCATGTGGCAGATATTTTAGGCACAAGTTATCTGGGTAACAGAGGGCGTTTTCCTTTAAACGTCTTGAGTTTGAGGTAGCTCTGAGACACCTATGGGAAACATTTTTTACTGGGAGGGAGGGTTTGCTGTCCAACATCCAATCTCTATTCATGATGAATGGAAATCCCCTTTGTGTGTTGGGGTCAGCTAGATCCTCTCTCTGCCTGTCCCTAGGGCACAGACACATGATTCAAGATCAGCCAATGGGATGTTCCAACTTAAGACTTTGAATCTTGCATGTGATACCAGGATGGTGATCAAGTGGAGTCAGTTCATCACACCTGGGACACAGTCATGGTGACAGAGGCAGCGGGAATGGTGGCAGTACCCATGATCGTGCCAGTAGGGACCACAGGGGCAGCCTGTCAACAGAGCATGACTTTTCCTTTGATAGGGCTCATCTGTGATTCTAGCTTTGTAAACTGGAGATTCCTGCTCCAGTCCTTAGTCTCCCTCTGCACCCTTACTCACAATTCTAAAGCTCCCAGTTATCCTATGGTTTACGTTCTGTTCAAGCTCCTCAGAGTTGTTTCCTTCTGCAGCCAAGAACCTTAACTGAAATACCTTCACATGAGTATTCATGTGAAACCTGGGCAATTATCTAATGCCTTCATCTCACAAAAGAAGAGAGGCAGTTTCAGAGAGGTTGTGACTTTCCCTGGGTAACTCAGCAGCATGGTGTTATGAACACCATCACCCAAATGCCAGAGAGATTGCTGAAATGCATGCAGAGAACCCGGGAATTAAGTGAAGGATCAATTTGGTGTTACGCTCTGGGAATGAATAATGTCACACCTTGAGAGTGCGCAAAAGCACCAAAGGAGAGCACTGAGAACTGAACTTCGGGAACAAGTACTTAAGAAGTGAGTAAAAAAGAGAGTGCAGGCTAAGGCAAGTAAGAAGAGGTTGATAAAAATATTAAGAGAAGAAACAGGAGTGGAGGGCCATTGAAATCAAAGCATGAGGGAGCGATTCAAAAGAGAATAATTGATTAGTAGATGATGACACAGTCAATAGACTGAGAAGAGAATTCTATAATTATGAGTTCATTGGGAAATTAAGATATCTTTAAGATAGAGGTCCTTAGAGAGTCACTGAAGCCAAAGCCAACTTGCAAAGGGTGCAGAGTATATTAGGATATGAGGACAATGAGTGTTAACTTTTGTTTTAGAAAGTTTAGTGTGAAAAGAAAGAAAGAAATGAGATTGTGTGTTAAGCATTGGAGGAGTGAGGGAGAGACTTCCATGTAGGACAGGTGATTTGCACACAAGGGAGAAGGATCTAATGAAAAAGAAGGCAAGAGATAAGAATAAGGATTGAGACACTTCCTATTAAATATTTGGGTTTATAACTGCATTCTCTTCAGACAACTGCTGGCTGCTGGCTGGGTGGTATTGTTTGGCTTCATGTAGTCATGTTGTGTAGTTAATCACATTTTCTATATTTGGCTCGATTGCTATCATTTTTTTGTTGTGTACTACTACATCATAAGAACTAGATAGTATTCATTTAATAGGCACAGATATGTTCATCAACAGCAAGCCCTGTGTAGGCAACTACTTCTGTAAGTCAGCTAGGGAAGGTTAGCTGCCTGGGAGGCCTGACTGTTTCACACCCATAGATGGAGTTTGGATGGATTGTGAGAGAGTGACACAATTGGTTTCATGTTGCCTATGCCATACTGGACTCTCACACTGTGAAAACCTAGCAGCCTCACTTGTCATCCCCAGGTAACCTCGCTGGAGGAACTGTGGTGACATTGAGCATCTGGAAGGAAAGATCTTTTGGAGAAGTTCACAGACCTCAGAAAAGTCATTCTTGCAGCTGGTATCTGCTTGAATGGAAACAAAGCATTTAATTCTGAGTTATTCTGAGAGTGATGAGGTTGAATTCTCAACCAGTCTCCAAATTATTAGCTCAAATTATTAGTCTCAACAATATCCTCCATTTGTTAGCTCTGTGATCTTGGACAAGTTACTTAACCTCTCAAAGGCCCAGCCCCCCCATCTATAAAATGGTCTTATGGACTTCTGGGGCTCTTGAGATGATAAAATAAGACATGCAGAGCACAGAGCACAAGGTCTGGCACACAGTAAATAAACGATGGCTCTTCTTTTCACTTTATCTGAACTTGGAGCTGTAATTTTTTAATAATTACAGAGTATTTGTATGTATGGTGGGTAACAGGAAACAACAGCCTCAGGTTAGTGAACCTCAGGTTGATTCATGTTCTTAGCATTTTTATACTAAACCATGATGTGACCCTGTTAATATTCAATTATGAAAGCTTTTTATTAAAAATAAACATTTAGATATTAGCCCTAATATATTTGTTTAAAACTAAACCTAACTAATGTAAGATTCATGTTAGGTTATGATTACTTGGGCTGTATCATATTTGCACACAGTATTTATCTCCTGCTCTCGCGAGGTCTTATAACACCTCCACGACCCCTACTATGTATATATATATATCACCAAGCATAAGCCTTTGGAAGCCACATTAATGCAAGGCTGCCTTATCTCCTCTATCTGAATCTTCTATGCAAAGGTAGCGTGCTATTGAAATATGCAGAAATATATCCATTAAGAAACTTTTATGAGCCAATCTTTTATTTCTAAATGGCTTGTAAAGAACTCATTTAGTATAACAGAAAAAAAATCTTGGAGTCATCTTTGATTCCTCTCTTTCTCTCACTCCCAACAGCCTGTCTGCCAGCAAATCCTGTGGGCTCTTCCTTCAAAATATATTCAGGATTCAATAATAAATATCTTCTTAATATGTCACCACCATTAACTCTTGTCTCTTTACAGCCTGTTTTCTTCACAGTAGCCAGGGTAATATGGTAAAAACCTAGGTCACCTGTCTGTTCAAAAACCTCAAATGATTTCACTTCTGGGTACATACCCCAAAGAATTGAAAGCAGGGACTCAAACAGATATTTGTACCCCAATGATCATAGCATCATTATTCACAACAGCAAAAAGGTAGACACAATCCAAGTGTCCATGGATGGATGAATGGATAAACAAAATGTGCATACAATGAAACATTTTTCAGCCATAAAAAGGAATGAAATTCAGATCTATACTACAACACAGATGAACCTTGAAGACAATATATCAGGTGAAATAAGCCAGTCTGCAAAGTACAAATAGTGCGTGATTTCACTTATATTGGGTACCTGGAATAGGCAAATACATAAAGGTAAAAAGTAGAATGGTGGCTGCCAGGGGCTAGGTGTGGGAAATACTGGGAGCTATTGTTCAAAGAGTACAGAGTTTTAGCTGGAGAAGATGAAAACGTTCTGGAGATAAATGGTGGTAATGGTTGCCCAACAATGTGGATATATTTAATGCCAATGAATTGTAGGTTTAAGACTGGTTAAAATGGTAAATTTCATATATAAAATTTGTCTATTTTACTACACACAAAAAAATACATAAAACTCAGATGGCCACCTATTTAGATTAAAAGCTCAAACTCTTACATTGCCCTAAAAGGCCCTCTGTGACCCGATTTCCATTGCCCTCTGCTTAAAGTCCCTTGCTTACTCCACTGCAGCCACAGCAACGCCTCTGTGATCCTCAGACACCCAGACCAAGGCGCCTCTGCGGTGCTGTTGTCAGCTGCACAGGGATGCTGGGTGCCAGGATGTGGGCTCCCCCGGGCATCACGGGGCTCCCCTCCCTGCCCTCTCCCTTCACAACTTTGCTCAGACTCATCTTCTCAAGTGATGCTCCCCCGGTCACTCTGTTTGTAATGAAAACTCATCCCCCAGCACGTGCATATCCTGTTTTACTTTTCTCCATATACATTATTAGCAATTGAAACTCTATATAATGTACATATTTATTTGTTTCCCACACTCTCTAACATAAGTTCCATGAGGGCATAATTTTTTTTTTTTTCTATTTTGTTCCCTTCTGCTTCCCCAGGGCTTAGAATAGTATCTGACACCTGGTAGTCACCAGATAAATACTTGCTAATAAGTAGCCAAAACGTGTGAACTTATAAAACAAGCTAAAAGACAGAAAAATGCATTCAAAAGATCATTTTAAAATCCAAAGTCTGTATGTGCATTAATTAAATATTTCTCAGAAAGTCCCTATGAGATGAATCATTAATTAGGAATCTAATCGTTTAAGCTTTAATCTTTAATTTCCTGAATAATGCTTGGCTCTTGTATTTTTGATATCTAATACATGGTGGTATTTTTTACTTCCAAAATATCTTGCAACCATTTATATCCAGATTTAATTCAATAAACACTTACTCAGGGCCTTCGATGTACTGTGTAACATTTATCCAATTTGATTTGGCATCATTATTGTCACAGCTATGAAATCAGCCAGTAAATGTTTTTGGTTTTAAAAATATGTACTCTTTCAAACTTGAATAGAAGCAAATTTTTATCAGCTGAAAGGATAAATCAGAGACTCAGATTATTTTGCTCTCATAACAATGATCCCTTCTCTTTATGTCCCTTCAGCATTAGCTACTCAAAACTAGTACATTAACAAATCTGGGACAATTGTAGAATCACAAAATCACAGAGATTCATGTGCCATGAGACCCCCATCTCGCCAATCAACATGAACAGAAGTGATTTTACACCATTATGGTAAGTAGGGATGTAACTTATTTGGGGGTTATTCTTCCAGGAATATATACTCCTACCATAATTATACAGGCAAGAATCTTGTATTATAATTTTCATAGTATAGATGAAGAAACTAAGGTAGGTAATTTAAGTTTCCCAAGCTATTGAATCAGGTTTGTGATATAGTCAGGACCAAAATTCACACAAAACTCAAATGATCAACTTCTGAGTAGCTTTCTGAAGCTTCCTGATTTTTTTTTTAGTATGCAATTTCTTTTCTAGGTTAAATAACATTTTTCACAAACCAATGTCTCTTGGAATAAAAGCATACACTTTTTGGCTCACGAATGACTCTATTTTGAACCCCCTCTCGAAACTGGTTTTTAACTTACAAATGTAAAAGGACAATTTTCAGCAGTGCAGTTAATATCCCTTTAAAACCAATTCCATGGGATGTATTAGCTAATTACTTGTAGGGAAATTTTGCTGGAGTGAATATTAAACTTAGGCATCAATTTCTGAAGCAGCAAAAATAAGTGAGAAAATAGAGCTGATATGTGATTGTTCTGAAGTAAATTAACAAAGAGACAAATGGCAAAGTCAAGCTATTGTGCTGTTAATAACAGTTACCATTTACTGATGACAAAGATTCTCTTTGACCAAACTTTAGTCAGGCTTCTCCGAGCGCTCTTCTCAACTGGGCCTCGACCTCAGCACCCGGCCTTGCCAGGCCTGCATAGGCCAGCTCTGGCAAGATCGTAAGTCACTTCAGAGAGAATCCCCCACTCTTGAGATCTGGATATGTAAGTTCCTTGACCTGCCATCAGCAAGTCAGTTTAATAAGAATCCCCCTCTTAGTAATTTCCCATCCACTGACTCCCTGGCTGCTCATTGGCTATAAATCCCCAGTTGCTTTGCTGTGTTTGGAGTTCAACCCAATTTCTCTCCTCCGTTGTGATAGTCCTGACATCTATTGCAATAGTCCTGAATAAAGTATTCTTTGCCATTTTAACAAGTGTCAGAATATTTTTTTTCTTTAACACTGAGCATCTAGAATGTGTGAGACCCTGCACTAAGTTCTTTCCATCTATTTATTCTCACCCCTTTCTCTTTCAAGGTTCTGCAACTTTGATGTATTGGAAATTTCCACTTCGGGTTAGTTTGGGTAAATAATAAAGGAATTAAACTGCTTTGGCTGGTGTACTGTCTTTAGAGTTAGTGATGAGAACAAATAAAGTGAAAAGGAGTAAGAAAAGATGGTAAGTTCCAGTTTATCACCTTGAAGATTGATTAAAAGGTCCTATTCTGCCATGTGGTTCCTAGATATCTCTAAACACTTTTTATCAGTTTTGGTAAATCAAGATGCTCTCCTCAGAAGCTGCTGCTCACCATTTAACAAGATTCTAAGTTGGGAGGAAGAAATTGTCTTAACTTGGAGCAGTCAAATACTGGAGGTGAGCCAGCTCTCTCTCGAGGGGGCATTCTTCTTTAATTCTATAGCTGGTGTGGAAAGGTATAATGCAAAGGAGAAGAATAACCTGAGTTCAGAACTCATGTCTCTCAATCTTATTGATGAAATCTTATTCCATCTCATTACTTTTTTGTGTGAAGTTTTATGGAGCAATGCAACTCATTTTTGTTCATGGTGCATTTTATTATTTATTATTGCATTTTTGTTACAATTCCCAATTGAACCACAGGGCCACTTATACCTATTTTATGACCAATAACTTATGTGGCCTTGCAAACAAGTTTTTTAAAAACTCACTAGCCCGCAGAGATGCTCATAATCTTGCCCTATTGAAAGCAATTTTGTTGGCTTTTTAACCTACAAGTCTGCATTCATGATTTAAAGCCTTAATAGGCTGGCATCAAAACCAAAAAGAATAATCACACCAGTTGTTAATTAAATCTAAGACAGTATAGGGAGAAAATGGTTACATTACTCATGTATTAAGAGATTAAAAATAGCTCCCCAAAATAGGCTGCTGAAATTCACATCATGGCATATGATGTCGAGCATTTTGAAGCTCTCAGTACCCACTATCCAACAAACAAAGGCACTGAAAATCAGCTGAATGAGAGGAAAATTCTCTTATCGTGCACAGAATGATAATGAAAAACTTGATCTGTTATTTTGTCAGCCCCAAGGTCACTGTAAGTCAGTTATTTCATGGGATCATGCCAATAGTATGTGTTTATAGTTAAGCACAAATCAAGCTATGTCAAGGTTGCAATGTTTAGTTGAAGAGAATGTTTCAAACACCAAAGAACTAAATATTTTTAACCACAGGATCAAAAGGAGGTGCCTTTTGCTCCTTATTGTGTACAAGTCAAGACCTGAAACATTTAGGGCAGAAAAACCTGCCAGGAGGAAAAATTCCTTTCTGATGGGCAACACTGTTCTCTAGGCCAAGTGTAAAGTCAGAGAACTTCTGAATAGGAAGGGACCTCAGAAGTCGTCTCATTTGCCCCTCACATGTCCCAAAAGAGGACACATCGGCCAGGGAGGATAAGTCAGTTTCTCTAGGTCATAGCTGGACCAGAATCCAGATCTGCTCACTGTTTCTCTTTGCTGAGCAGATGCCTTCCCTTGTGGAGAGCGCGGGTTTCCCTTCGTGGGGTCCAGCACAAGGCTAGTCTGATGCATATCATGCGTGAATTGTGAACAAATCGTGTAGACCACCTTTGCCAATGTGGTGTGTCATCCTTGCATGGTACTACAAATTCTGGAGCCCCCTAAGAAATAGCAGCTGAATAAAGCCTACTTCTGTTGGTAAGAGATTGTTTCTGCATCAATCCAGAGAGTAGCTCAGGTATTGCCTGTTTCCACATTAAATCATTTCTCTTTTTAGTTCCATCCCAAATAAAGATTTGATCAAAGAATAAGTATATTTTGAGTCCTTCATATTTAAGTACGCATCTTTTTATTTTACTGTATTAGTTTCTTATCATTCTACTTAAGTTTCCAGAAGGATTGGAAAGTGTCTTCTTATGCCAGTATTTTCATAGTTGTACAATGTATGAAAATCTTCCCTTAGGCTGTGTTTATAGTTAGTCCGGTTTTTATAAGGAAAGTCACAAAAAACATGGAGCTAGTTATTTAGGGTTAAGGCCACCAAAATATTCATTTCAGATATCATTAGAAACTTCACTCACCGACACAACCATCTTCTGTCACAATTTCTCAATACCCAAACCATCGCACTTTGTTTTTTTCCTCCAGTCTAGGCTCCTGAAAGCTTCCTGGTAGGGTGATACTAGTGAAAAAGTAAACACAACACTTTCTATAAATGAATTTTAAATTTTTGTAGCTATCGATTGATGGAATTTATTCTCCCCCACCCCCACCCCATTCACTCGGTTTCAAGAGAAACACGGAAAAGAGCTTTCTTCCTCTATTCCTTCCTCCCATTCCTTGAAAAATGCATGTCGCTCACCTCCTATCAACCAGTCACTTGATTAGTTGCTGTGGAACCAAGACTACTCTTGGTCTCTGTCCTCAAGGAGCCCATAATCCAATGAGGGAGAAAAATGTGTTAATGGATAAACTCTTTCTTTAAAAGTGTCCTTTTCACATTTTTGTTTCTGCTGTGAAGATGGGGAACAAATCACATACCAAAAGACATTTGACTCAAAGGATCCCTGTAGAAACACCCTAAGACTCACCCCTAAGAGCTGATATTTCAATCTTTAACAATTTTCCAAGTGTAAAAACTTCCTTAAGCCGTGTGGTCAGTTTCTTTTTTCTTGAAGTTTGGGTACCAGTCCCCCTGCATCCTGGATCATGCCTTGAGTGTTGATAGACATGAATTTTAGGAAACTTCACCAGCAGATGGGTTCCTTTAACAATCCTAAAAGCTGATAATACCAAGGGCTCCATCCTAGATTTAAAATCCAAGCTTAGATATTCTAAAGCCACAAATAAAGCATAAAAAAAAGAAAAGAAAATGACATAAGACATCCTCTGAAAGAAGCCTTTGCTTAGCTTTGCAAAAGCTCTGCACTAATCAAATGTCCTGCACGAGAGATATCCTAGAGAAAATCAGTCTAATTACACTGATCACCTTACTCAATGCATTAGTTTCCTATTGCTGCTGTAACAAAGGACCACAAATTTAGTGGCTGAAAACAACACAAATCTATTCCCTTACAGTTCAAAAGGTCAGAATTCCAAAATCAGTTTCATGAGGTAAAGTTAAGGTGTTCCTAGGTCTGACTCGTTATGGAGGGCCTAGGAGAGAATCTGTTTCCTTACCTTTCCTAACTTCTGGAATCTGTGGGATTCCCTTGTTTATGACCTCTTCTAACTTCTCTCCAGCTTCTTGCTTCTGATGTTGTCACATCTTCTAGTCCCTCCTTTGATCTTCCTGTCCCCTCTTATTTGGAGTATTATGATTACCTGGGTCCCCTGAGTCTCCCTATCTCTAAGTCATAACTTAATCATATCTGCAAAGTCTCTTTTGCCACATAAGATCATATGTACAGGTTCTGAGGATTCATATATAGATGGGGTTATTATTTCAGCTTACCATGGTCAGCTAGAAATCAACTTAACCAAGGGAAAAGTTTTGATTCACTCATTGATGTGAGCTGGAAATAAGGCTGAAATGTGGACATTAAGATGACCTATTATTGCTCATTCTACTAGACTATTTTTTTTCACTGTTCAATATGGTAGTTTTTGTTACTAGGTAGACAGAGACACAGACTCTGGTTATTTGTTTTCCCATTTCTTGTGAAGTTATGTTCCCAACAGTAATGTAATTTGATTTACACTCTTACCCAACATTGCTTTTGGCACTTGGTTTTGACCAATTCCCTCCCACCCATTATGTTTGAAATCGACTCCCAGTGGTACTGACATTCAAGTCGGAAGCCTTCCCCTACTTTTCCGCCTCTCCCTTTTCAAAACTGTCTAGAGTTTTCACAAAATGTTGTGTTTTAGTGCCAACTTCAGATTTCATTGTTTTATATTATTTCTGTGAAAACTTGGATGAACCCATCTAATAAGATGACATCTAATTTTGATCTCCATCAGATAATTCCTATGAAATAAATTAAGAGCCCTCAGTTTATAATCTAGAAAAATTTCAGTCAATCTAGTAATTCTTTTTTCAACATTTTAAAACTTTTTTATGGAAAGAGAAAATCAAAAATCATACTCTAAGATGCCATGTGGTCATACTATTTCACGCGTATTACCACTTACACAGAGGTAGCACTGAACAATGTGGCATTTTCATGCTATTCATATTTGTTAGTCTTCTCTCCCCAGACAGATAATTTGCTCGTCACAGAAACGACACCTTTTCCTTCTTTTATATCCTCAATGATAAATAGTATTAGATTGGCCACATATTTAGCAATCAAATTATTTTTGATTGATTGACTAGTCTTTTCTTAAAAATCACATGTGGCGCTATGATTTCACTCCTTTTCTGCATATTTGGATACATTTTAATTAAAAAAATTGTATATATGTAAACTTAGATTGTGAAAAAGAAAAATTATAGTGTGACAATTTACTTTCAAACATAGAATATGAGATTCCTATTAATGAGAGATATCCATGACAAAATGTAAATGTGTGTGTGTGTGTATGTGTGTGTATATTTATATAATTGTACAGGAATATATTGATTGCAAAAGTAGGATGTGGTTGTATCCTGATTGATTGCTATTCCTTTGGTCTTCACCTGTCTGATGATTTTTTAAAATATCTATGTGCTATTTTATAGCTCCATCATTCTATTCTTAACACCTAATCTTTGATTCTGGTTTATACATCACTATAATTTTAATCTTTACCTTTTAAAAAATTCTCATTTAATTTAATGTTTATTTTTACTCATGTGGAACACGTACATAAAAATGCATGGATCACAATAGACAGCCTGATGTATCTTCATAAAGGAAAGCCCCTCTCATAACCCCACGCAGGTGTGGAATCAGAATGTCACCAGCATCCCCAAATCCCCCATACCCCCTCTGCAAGGCTACCCCTCCTTTGACTTCTAATACCATGGATTAGTTTTGCTTGCTTTGAAAGTCATCTTACTTTGAAATTTGCTTGTTTACTAAGTGGCCAATTTTAAAAATATTCTGATTCTGCTTCCTCCACGCTTCCAACCAAAAAAGAAAAAAAAAAAAAAAAAGATTCCTGGGGATTCTGGGGGTATATTTTCTTTCTTCTTTTTAAAAGAAGAGAGGGATTTCGTCATGCAGTTCATTACCTCATAATGTCATGTTCTTCATTAAATTCATCTTTCTTCTTACTTACTAATGAACCTCTTGTTTCTTTTTGCTCTAATCCTTTTACAAAAGCCTTGGAAGTTCCTATAACCCCCACATCTATGTATTCCTTCCAGCGACTACTGTCCTTTCCTGCCCCTTGCAGTTCTCAGGAGTGCTCTGGTCAGACTCCATCTTCTTTCACACTCTCAGTGTGAAATGCATTTTGTATCTTTCAAGGTGAAATCTTCCACCCTCCTCTGTGAATTCACAATACAAATGTACTTTTCCTGTCTTAAAAGAAAATCCCATATGTATTAATTATAGAGTGTGGCTTAAACTTCTAAAGATTCCTTGGGGGCACTTACAAGCATTTAATAATTCTCATCTCACTTGGCTAATTTGTTTTATTCTTAATTTTTTAAACCTTGGAATCATGCCTCACACTGCTTTGGGCTGTGCATTCAGTTTCTACCATGCCAAATTCAAATGGTCTCGGTGCCTTCTTTTCTGTGACTCCCGTTCCTACTCACGTCCCTCCCCTGTACTCAGAGACAGACTGGGGCTTTGACTGGGGCTCTATTCTCCGCTTCTAACGTCTATGTTTCTTTAACTAAAGCATCATTTGGATGATGGATATACCGTGTGCCTATTGCCCAGAAAATGCCTAGAATAACTCTCCCCAAGGAAATATTCTGAGCACTTAAAGAATTTGAAGAATTGAAAACTCTAAGTACATCTCGCATTCTTGATACACTTGAACTCTGGGGACACAGAACATTGCAGAGGATAAAACTCTTGACTGGAAGACAGAAAACATGTGTTCTTTTCTTGGGCAAGCAGCTAACCAGCTGTAGGAGTTTAGGCAGGCCATCTCTGGGCATTTTCTCCACTTGTGGGATTGTGCTGCAGGAGTTCTCAGTGGAAGTGGTAGGGGAAGTACCTAGTCCTCATGAGGACACGTAAGAATCTGTAAGGGTGAATATTTTTATGACCTAAACTATAAGAAGTGAAATTACTCAAACGTATCCTGAATTGTAGAGATGCATAGAAGCTTCATTGAAAAAACATTGATGAGAATATGGGCTTAAAAATGTTGAAAACCTTGAGCAAGAATATCTGTAGGTTCTTTGACTTCTGATATTTATGAAGAAGATCTTTAGGCTCCTTTTATTTCTTGAACTTTTTGGTTGTACCAGCCATTCTCTTTTCTCGCGCCCTGCCCTCCACAGAGTTTGCTATAAATTATACAATCTCCACCCAGGGTTTCTGGGCCTTCTACTCCTCCAGATTTCCTAATGAAAATAAATAATTCCTTCTATTCAGTAAGAAATATAATCAAAAACTAAAGGACCAGGACCTCCAGGCGGGAAGCTGGCCCAGCCTGATTCTCCTGATCGTGTTTCCCTGCAGCTCGGCTTTGCTGGAACTAGGGTGCTGGGAAGAACACTGGGTTGAAACTCAGATCTCAGTCTTTTTGTTCTGACTTTTCCACTAACTATTGATGGGGTTTAGGACACACTACCCCAAAATATTTTAAGCTGATGGAATTTGAGAAAACTGCAGAAGCACGAAGGTCACTCTGACCTTCCCCTCCATGCTTCTATGACGAAGCACGTCATAAAACCGAGGAAGGATTTTCTGACCCTCCCCTGAAGCAGGTCATAAGATCGTCATTCGGGAGTTGTCCTCCCTATGCCCAGAGGGAAAGAACATCCTTATCTCTGACGACACAGGGTCACAGAGAAGAATCTGAACAAACAGGTTTTGCTATGCTCTCCCCAGTTTATTATCCTTAGATCATGCCTCCTTTGTCCGATTATATCTTTTATGACTATCTACTCTTCATCAAACTAAGCATAAAAATACACCAGTTTAACTATTTCTTTGGGTCCTTGTTTCCTTATGAAGGTTCCCGTGTCACATAAAACTTATATTAAATAAATTTGCATGCTTTTCTCTTGTTGATCTGTCTTTTGTTATAGAGGCCTTGGTCATACAGCTAGCTTTGGGTAAGAAAAAGATATTTTTCCTTCCCTACCCTATGTAGGTGACATTGTTTCATCACATGGGGTTTAATTCCTGAACTAGAAGTTACCATTATTCTTCCTGTATTCTGAGGCTTGGCCTAGAATGAGCTCTGGGGTCATCTTCCTCATTGCAAAAAGACAGGGGGACTCTGAGGCATTCAGTCAACCAAACGAACATTCCACCTAGAGCAGCGTTTCTCACATGAGAGATTTGGATGGGGGTGAGGGGCAGGAAGCCTCAGAGAAAATCCTTTAAGAAAAGCCACACCAGACTAGCAGTGCTCTGGGGACAGGGATTTTGAATAAGAAAAGCCAGCCGCCCTCTCTCCCGTGTTCCCATCTCAGACCTGCTGTAACATCAAGAGAGAGCATGAATGACAGAATTTCTTAACAGTTTGGTGGTGGTGACACCTAGGGAACAATGATGAGATCTTACTACTAATAGCATAGGGATAACGGGGGGGGGGGGGGGGGGGGGGGAGGACAGGGAAGCAGGCAGAGGAAGCCCAGGTCAAAGGACTCCTGCGAAAAAGTCTGGAGATAATCATGGACCAAATATTTTTGAATACCATTCTAGAATAAGTTAAATGAGACCATATCACTGATCTGTCTTTGCCACTTGCCCTCATGAGAAGTTGACCCAAGAATGAAATCCAAAGAGTAGATCTCAGCGGGAAGCCTTGGAATGGCCCATTCCTCTCCCAGGATGATGCATGGGAAAGAAACAATGTGTGTCTCTCTACAACCCAGAAAGCAAGATAAGGCCATGCTGAAAAGGGACTGTGGTTACACAGTGGAACGGTAGCACGAAGGTTAGGAGGCCCCTTCCTGTACCTGAAACTGCTACGCAACAAGGACATTTATCATCATAACTGTAAAGAATTAACTTGTAGGAACAGTGAAGAATTGGAGTGCCGACACACACACACACACACACACACACACACACACACACACACACACACACACACACACACACGAAGGGAAAAGACACCTGAGCAGTGGATGCTGCTTCCCTGGGGACCGTAGGAGCTGACTGTGGACTCCTCCCACCCAAAGGCAGGATGAGCAGCGAGGCTCTTCCTAGGACTTGGAAGCATTCTGGTCAAAGGAATGGCAGGCGCAGCCTGTTTTGCTGACTCCCGCAGGAAGTGGTGGGCCGAGAGCACAGCTACAGACTTTCCTGTGCAGCGGAAATTGGCCCGATGTGTGCAAAACATTCTTATCAGATGAAGGACTGGAAGTGTGGCTGTGTGCTAAAATGTTGGGAGCAATATTGGGTCGCCACTTCACTGTTCCCTCATTTTTCTTTCTTTGTTGTCCC
This sequence comes from Cynocephalus volans, assembly GCF_027409185.1. NCBI lineage: Eukaryota > Metazoa > Chordata > Mammalia > Dermoptera > Cynocephalidae > Cynocephalus > Cynocephalus volans. The sequence goes on from NC_084466.1 coordinate 70,615,100, forward strand.
TTCCTCATCTCTGGCAGTCACCCTGGGCCCTGAGTGCTCCTCTAGATTCTCACGTGGTTTTGATGAGGAAGGGCAGCTGTGACAGAGAACAGAACTGGTGCTAGTCCTTCCCTCTTCTTTCAGATGAATGTGCTTAACTGTTAATGTTTTTGTATGTTTATATCAGAAATATACATATTTATATATATTCAGCCTAAAAGTGTCCCTTTTAGTCCTATTCCTTTTTAAAAGCTATCTTGGAAAAAGAAGTATCAATACAAAACAATCAAAATATACTTGGCCAAAAACTGTTTATTTTCTAGGAGGAATAAACTGCAGTGGTGACCAGATGTTTTATTTCCAGTCCCGCCTCAGCATCTCACTAGCTGTGTGGCTTTAGAAAATTTTCTTGAAGTTCCTTGTATTGGTTTTATCTCCAAAAATGATGAAGTTGTATTAGGTAATCTTTCAGGTACCTACCAGGAGATGTTATGATTATCTTTGTAAGGTACATCAGTGCAATCTTTATGACAAAAGCTAAAATGAAACTCCTATGTGCACAGGAAAATGAAGGCAACAAAAATAAAATCCAAGCCCTTTCATTTATTTCCCTAATGAAATAAAAAATGGACAAAAATGCAGTGTATTCCAATTTATTAACGCCATTTTATTAATAGTTTAGACACAGCAGGAACACAGATTATGCCCCATGTATACTATCTGGCACTTAAGATACACAGAATAAATGTTTGCTGGAGGACAAACCTCTCTAGCTGAGGACAGAGTAGCATAACCTGTTGAGAAGAGCGCAGAATTTATAAAAGCAAGGCTCAAGTCTCAGCCCCTACTTTCAGCTCTTGGAGTTAGAACTAGCCACTTAACCCTTCTGAGCCTCAGTTTCCACAACTGCAAAATGGGACGAATATCTGCACTTAAAATTTTAGGGGAGAACCAAATGACATAATGTGTATGAAAATAATTCACAAAGTTTAGAATACTTACAAATGTTCCGTCTGTTCTGTAGCCGTCCTAAAGACACATGCTGTCTGTTTCCCTAACTCAGTGTTCATTGGGAACCTTTACATACTACAGTAAGCCAATTATTTTACCCCAAAGTATAGCTGACTCATTCAACTTTAAACTGCAGGAAATATACTCGGCCACTCAAATGAATGGACAAGAGGAATGGACACACTCATGAAATTAAAAAAAATTATCCAGGAAATTCATCTCACCACATGATTGAAAGGTCTTTGCTTTCCAAAGTCTGCAGCCTCTAGTAGAGACTAAAAGACTTTTCATCCTAAACATGGCCAGACTCAAGGCCAAGGCCTGAAGGGGCTTGCCTCTTCCATCATCTTAGGACATCTTTTGCATGTGTGGAAAATTTTAAAAACTTCTTATTTGTAAATAATTTTAAACTTACAGACAACTTGTAAAAATAGAAGTAGTACAAACACACCTGTAACCCTTTACCCAGATTCGACTAACATTTTACTCGTCTACTTTATCATTGCATGCTCCCTCCCTCCATCTGTCATCTATCTACCTGCCTGTCTACTGTCTATCTCTCTCTCTCTAATTCCTTTACTGAGTCATTTGAGCTCAGTCACATATGCCATGGTCATTTACCCTTAAATATCTCAGTTTTCATTTCCAAAGAATAGGGATATTCTTGTACATAACCATAGCATAGTTACCAACTTCAGTAAATTTAACATTGATGCAATACCTTACATTTTAGGATATCTTTGCAGGGATTATGGCTTCCATGAAAGACAGTGGAAAGGCTGGGTGTCAGGCTTCTGTTTCCTTCCTAGTTCTGCACATGGAGCATCTTCAGGCCTTAGGCTGTAAATTAAGGAAGTTTGCCTCTATGACCTGTAAAGTGCCTTTCCAGCTTTAAACATTCATTGCTCCATAACATGGCTGCACTTCTGTCCCCAGGCTGCAGATGTGCCCAGTTCCAGGCAACCTGGAGCAATACCTATTGTGTCTGGAGGTTTAGAGAGAAAGCCTAGGAGATTCAAATAACCTCACCCTGAGCCCGACCTACATTGCATAATGTGGGCGCTTCCTCGAAGACATTTATGGGCATGGTCGACTCATCTTGACCTTTTACTGCTACTGAGACATTTCACCCCAGGACTCAGTGTGCTGTTATCATCAAAAACACTCTAGTCCCAAAATACGAGACGCCTTCCCTTATATCAGTGTTTGTGCATGCAATCTAATGGGGAAGGGAAACATGTCTGGTAGTAATAGCAAAAGAAGCCAGGTCACAATATTTGTTTTTCACTCCAATTAAGTGGTTCTTATTTTTAATTTATCATTTATTGAAAATGAGCAAATTGCTAGCAAGAGTATCCTCAACTCACAGTGGAAAAATGACTGTTTGTAGAGTTACCTAAAAATCTAAATGTGAAAGTGGGTTTATTATTGTAAAGTGTAGGGGAAGAGTCTTTACCAGAAGGATGTGGGCTCACAACTGTTCCACCTTCGATGACCTGGATGTACTGATCTAAATCCTCCTCTACCAGCCTGGCACTCAGACCCTCAAACAGAGGTCATGGAGGGTGACTGTTCCTGACATGGGAGAGCTGTCGCATCAGCAACCTGCCCAGTAGAAGGTTGTGAAGGAGGGCAATGCTCAGGCTTAAAGAAAGAGAATAAAAAGGGCAAAGGAATTGAGCAAGGACCCAAAACTCCAGTTTACAATGAAAACATCTTTTGACATTTGTGATAATCATTTTTATATTTTGGGATCAGTTTTTATTCATTGTTATCTATTACTTACCCCCAAAATGACCATCAGTATGATTACTCACCCCCATGAGTCTCTGTGTCACCAGTACAGTAAGGGGTGTCTCTGCTATTTTTAAACACAAAGACTATACAAGCAAAAGGGCACATTCCACTTCCACTCTGAGGAAGGCAGGCACAGTGACCATTCTGAAGCATCATTTCACTCCTCTCTACACAAAAGCTTGTTTTGACAGAGGAGTGTGCAGTGAGTTCAGAAAATAAGGAAGATATTTCCAGATTTGAACTTGAACAAGGTTAATGCTGACAGCAGAGCTCAGTGACCAGTAGAACTCAGAAGTGCAAACACAACATTTGCAAACGAGACCCAGTACTCTTTGCAGGGAAGGACGACATCTCTCAAGACCCTCACTGGTGGGATTGGTTTCGAAGTGCCCCAGAGGATAGAATTGATCTCTGAGGATTAGCCAGTTTTTTGTTTAAGGGTTTAGTAAATATTTTGGTAGGGAAGTGGATGATACCATGGGCTCTGATGAGCATGAGTGGGACTTCTCCTCCCCTGGGTTGCTCGAGATCAGGGATACCTGGCCTCCAGGTGTACCATACCTGCTAACTTGCCCCTCCAACCCTCACTCCCAAAGTTTTCTTAAAAACTGGGACAACTTCAACCTGGAAAGGCAGCACTAAAAGAGGCCATACATGCCTTTACTTGTGACCTACTTGCACCCTCTACCTTCAGAGATGAAATGCCGCCCACACCCACTGGCATAGGATTCACAAGTCTGTCATTTTGGCTGGGAGGCGGGACATTTTCTGGCAAACTTAATAAGCAGATTTTCTCAGTGGTAGGAAAATTCTTGCTTAATGTAGTCTATTTCCCCTGGTTAAAGCATTCAATTTAGAGAAGATAACAGTAGTCACCTGACCTGGTGTGAAGTACAATGGAAGTTTTTTTTGGTTTTTCTTTTTTATACTTTCATTTTCTTAAAGGGAAGCGGGGGGAGGGAGGGTGGTTATCTTTAATAGGCCAGGTTCATATAAGACAACTTGGGTTTGATTTGTGAAACTGGCAGAATATTAAATCTGATTGACAGAGCAGCCAGCATTAGTATCCCATGTAACAATTAAGTGTTTTAATTGCTCGTTTAACATTAAGTGCTCCTCCTGTCACTGTCATGTCTGATGATCCCCATGCATGTGGACAGTGACAGAGAAAGGATGTTGTAAAGCTATAAAAAAGCAGAAGGCAATCAATGGAGCCTAAACCAAAATGTGGAGTTACTTCTGTAGATACCACCAAGAAAAACCAGTTCACGTGCCACGACCTCCTCTGCAGAAATCCCAAATCTCTATACTTGAGAAGACCCAGAATTTTAGGCTGAGCAAATGCCCCTTCACCTCGGACTGTGTCGTAAATACTGGATCCTTATCTGCTCTTTCACTTCATACTCTGGAAACATCACCAATGAAGTGTGAACACCTGGCCTAATAGGTCAGTCCCCTCCCCAGCAGCTACCATGCTAAAGCAAGGTAGATTAGAAAGTGATTTTAAAAGTTAAAAAAGTACAAATTCAGAAGTCTGCAGAAGCACAGTTTTGAGTTGTACTATAAAAAGGATATAATCCTAAAAGATCTTTTTTCTTATAATAGTCCCAGTAAACAAATGCCATGGGCGTTTTTGTGACTTAGCAGGTCTGCATTTCATCAATTTGTCAGGAAACTAAACAATGTACCTATTAAAAACTCATAAAAAAAATTGGAAACTGTAATTCTGATTTTTATTTATAACTCAATTCCAGTGAGCTGGCACCGACCTCTTAGGGAGATTCTTTTTTCAAAATAGAGTCTGAGTCTGAGTCAAAACCAAATTGATTCCAGCTTTCTCAATATATTAACTTCCTTTTTGTTTTCTGCAGATTCTACTGCCACTTCCATTGCTGCTCCATTATGGAGCTGCTGATTACATACACACTATTCTTTCCCTGGATAGATTGTAAGAAGTGAAGGGACGACAGTACATTATTACCAGCGGGGATGAGGATGAGATGAAGACACAAGGCCCATTTTATTAAGCAAGTCAGCTGGGTAGTGATTTTCTCAAATTAGCTCTTAGGATCTTTGCTTAGATTCTCCTGAGATGCCAAAGCAAAAAATCTGGAATGCACATACTGCTCTAATCCTTATTATACAAGGGGTCTTCAAAAAGATCATGGAAGGATTTGATCTTTTAGTTCAATTTTTCCACGAACTTTTTTGAAGTTATGATTTTGATAAATTACTTCAGTTCTCTGAATTTGTCTCTTTATATGTAAGAGGAAGGCAAGAGTATAATATTATATGTTTTAAGGTGTTGCCTTGAGAATTCAAAACATTCTATGTTAAATGTCTGCTGTAGTGCTTGACATACCAAATAAAGAGAGGTCACAATAATTATATTGTCAAAATTTTTTTCTGCATCAATTGAGAAGATCATGTGGTTTTTTCCCTTCATTCTGTTAAGGTGTTATATTACATTGATTGATTTTCATATGTCAAATGATTCCAGCATTCTGGAAATAAATCCCATTTGCTCATGATATATAATCCCTGTAATATGCTGTTGAATTTGGTTTGCTAGTACTTTATTGAGAATTTTTGCATCAATATTTATAAGGAATATTCTTTTGTTGTAGTATCTTTGCTGGTTTTGCTATCAGGATAATGCTGTCCTCATAGGATGAAATAGGAAATGTTCCCTCCTCTTCAATTTTTTTGAAGAGTTGAAGATTGTTATTAATTCTTTAAATGTTTGCAATTCACCAGTGTAAGGAAAATGGACAAATGGTCAGGCTCCCTCAGATGTTTGGAATCTTGCCGAGCATGACCTAGCCTATTGAATGTAAATATGTTAATTGTGCACGTGCATCCAGGTGTTCCTTGATTATTGTCTGATGTAATTGCACATGTGCACCCAGGTGTTCTTTGGTTATCTGACTTGCACCCAGGTGTCCCTTGGTTATCTGACTTAAGTATAAAGGACAAATGGCTTTGGTCTACAGGGTCCTCGGGATCCCCTGGGAGGCCACTAGGGTGGCTGTGGCTGGTGCTAGTTACCTGAGCTCACATCTGAATAAAGCCTATCAACTTTACCCTCGGTTCCCAGGATATTTTTCCAATTACCTAGCTCATGACCTGCATATGAGGGGTCTGTGGAATGGGTTTGAAGGGTCTGTGACCCAGCCTGACAACCAGTGAAGCCATCTGGCCCAGAACTTTTCTTTGTTGGGAGGTTTTTGATTACTGATTCAATCTCCTTACTAGTTACAGGTCTTTTAGATTTTCTATTTCTTCATGATTCAGTTTTGGTAGATGTGTATTTGTAGGAATGTGTCCATTTTATTTAGGTTACACAATTTGTTGGCATTCAAATATGTTAGCATCATCTTATGATATTTTTTGTTTCTATAAAATCAGTAGTAATGTCCCACTTTAATTTCTGATTTTACTTATTTGAGTCTTCTCTCTTTTTTTCTTAGTCAATCTAGCCACAATTTTGTTAATTTTGTGAACCAACTTTTAGTTTTATGGATTTTTAAATTGGTTTTCTATTCTCTATTTTGTTTATATCTTCTCTAATCTTTATTATTTTCTTTCCTCTGCAAATTTTGGCTTTAGTTTGCTTTTTTCTCCTAGTTTCTTAAAGAGTAAACTTAGGTTATTGATTTGAGATTTTTCTTCTTTTTTAATGTGAGCATTTAGAGATAGAAATTTTTCTCTTAGCACTGCTTTTGCTACTTTTGGTTTGTTATGTTTTTGTTTTTGTCTCTATCTATCTCAAGGTAATTGGAGCACTGATGTTTGGTGAATAAATATAATTATTATATCCTCTTCATGAATTAACCCTTTTACCAATATACAATATTCTTTTTTGTTTCTTGTAATAGTATTTTACTTAAAGTCTATTTTGTCTGATATTAACATAACCACCCCAACTCTCCTTTGTTTGGTTACTATTTAGGTGCAACATCTTCTATCCTTCTATCTTCTATCCAATATCTTTATCCTTTTACTTTCAACCTAATTCTGCCTTTAGATCTGAAGGAAGTTTCTTATCAACAGCATATAGTTCTACCTTTTTGAAAATCCATTCTGCCAATCTATGCCTTTTACTTGAGGAGTTTAATCCATTTATACTTAATACAATTACTGATTGTGATGGAATTACTTCTGCCATTTTAAAATTTGTTTTCTACATGTCTGATAGTATTTTTCCCTTGTTTCCCCCACTACTGCCTTCTTTTGTGTTTACTTGAGTTTCCGTAGTGACACCCCTTCACATTTACTTTTGTGTGTATTCTACAGATATTTTCTTTGTTGTTACCATGGCAATTACATATAGCTTCCTAATGTTATAACAATCTAATTTAAATTGATACCAACTTAACTTCAGTTGCATAAAAAACTACTCCTATAAAGCTCCACCCTACCTTATGCTATTAATGTTGCAATATTAATTTTTACATGTTATATACCCACTAAAAGAGTTATAGTTACTTTTTATGCATTTGTCTCATAAATCTTGTGGAAACTAAAGAGTGAAGTTAAAACCAAAATTATAATAATACTGGCTTTTTTTTTGCTCTTATATTTACCCTTAACAGAGATTTTTATATCTTCAGCTGGCTTTGAGTTGCTCTCTGGATTCCTTTCATTTCCATTTGAAGGACTCCCTTTAAATTTCTTGTAGGGCAAGTCTAGTGGTAATGAGCTTCTGTTTTTGTTTGTCTAGGAATGCCTTAATTTCTCCTTTATTTTTGAAGTACAATTTTGCTAGATAGAGAATTTTTAGTTGACAGTTTTTTTCTTTCAGCACTTTAAAAATATCATCCCACAGCCTTCTGGCCTCCAAAGATGCTGCTGAGAAACTGGGTGATAATTTTATTGAGGATTGCCTATATGTAACAAGTTGCTTCTTTCTTGCTGCTTTTAGAATTCTGTCTTTGGCTTTCAAAAGTTTGATTGTAATGTGTCTTGTTGTGGTTGTGTTTTGGTTTATCCTACTTAGAGTTCATTGATCTTTTTGGATTTGTAGACTCATGTCTTTGATAAAATTGGAGAAGTTTGAGTCATTTCTTCAAATAATCTCTTTGCCCTTTTCTCTTTCTTCTCCTTCTGTTACTTCCATAATGTATATATTAATCTTCTTGATGGCATCCCGTAAGTCCTTCAGGCTCTTCAGTTATTTTCTTTTTTTCTTTCTGCTCCTCAGACTTGATGATTTCAAATGTTCTATCTTCAAGTTCTCTGATTCTTCTGCCAGCTCAGATCTGCTTTTGAGCATCTCTAGTGAATTTTCCATTTCAGTTTTTGCACTTCTGAGTCCCAGAATTTCTGTTTGGTTTCCTTTTATAGTTCTAATCTTTGTTTTGTAGTCTCATTTTTTTCACATACTTTTTTCCCTCATCTTCTTTAGTTCTTTGTCCATGTTTCCCTTAGCACTCTGAGAATATTTAAAAGACTTACTTCAAATCTTTGTCTAGTAAGTCTAAGGTCTCAGGGACGGTCTTTGTCAATTCATTTTGTCCATTTGAATGAGTCATATTTCCCTGTGTGTGGAAGGTGGTTTGTATACATTATGATTTTTTGTTGTTGTTGAATATTGTGCATTTGATTATTATAGTGTAATAATTCTGGAAATTGGATTTTTCTGCTCCCCAAAGTCTGCATTTTTATTTTTGTTTTTGATTTTTGAAGGTTGTAGTAGTCCATTTGTTTTGAGACTTTTTCAATTTTTGTAAAGACTATTCCTTGTCATGTTTGCTTACTGAAATTTCTGTTCCTTTAGCTTGTGTTCAGCTAATAGAGATTTCCTTGAATGTCAGGAGCTTAAACAGACCAAAAAGCCAAAAAAAATCATGAAAGAGAGAGAGAGAGAGTAACCATATCTTCTAGTCTTTGCAGATTTGCTCTGTGCTGGGGTACTTCTTTAGTATTCAGTTAGGTTTGCTCTGAGCTTTGAAATCAGCTTTAGATGAAAGTCTAAGATCTTCTTAGGACTTCTCTAAGCATGCATCCTACTTGGGCATGCATGTGGCTTTCTAGATTCCCCTGTATAAACAACTGCTTTTGAATGTCCTAATTTCTCAGAGATTCTCGCCCATTTCTCCTCAGGCCTTATATGATCTATTGTATGTTTCCAGAGAGAATTTCTTGTCCCACACATCTTGTAGCTTTTATGAGCAGTACTTATTTTGCTACTGTCCCATTATTACTATTTTATATGGATTCACCACATACTGATAACTGCACTGAGCTGAGCATTTTCTATTTGCCTGAAGACCCACTCTCACCCTTTTCTGTCCTAATATGTGCTTTGCAGGCTGATCTGTGCTGGACGAATCAATAGTCTTCCTGCACCAGTGAGAGAAAAGGGAGGTTGTGTATTTGATCCCATCCTGCAGTGCACACAGGTTGGCTATGTTTTCCATCAAATGCCACAGCTTCACTCCAATGACCTTCTCCCTATAGCTAATCTCACTGAAATCTGGAACTGGCACATTTCTCTTCAGACCCAAGGGTAATAAAGAGCTCATCAACAACATCACCTTGTGCCATTTTAGCCATAGAGTCCTTCTATATCCCTGTACATGTCCCTAAGTCTTCTCACACTGTTGTAAATTGCTATTTTATTAATGCTCCTCACTTATTCAGTTTGAGGGTGCCATCTGTTTCCTGCTGGAACTCTGATGGACACACGGCACTATTGGCTGCTATTTCTCTTTCAGCAAAATGTTTGTGATTCTAGAGAAATGTGCCCAAATATTAGCAGATTATGTAGGCTACTTTGGGTCAAGATATAAAAATTCCCTTTCCTGAATGAATTTATAACATTCATCAGAAATGACAGTCAGCTTGAGGTTTAGATAATATCTCTTATTAAACACATACCCTTGGTCTTACCATTTAATCTGAAACATGAACAAATTTATGGCTCAATTCCTATAAAGCGAGTCAATGAAAGCAATGCAAGACTGCCCTCCCTTTGTAGGTGGGCAGCACGGAGCAGCCATCTCTTATCACAGCGACCGGTCCTAGGAGTGGGATCAGCCTGCCTTCCTCCAAATTGAGAAGATGAGTATCCAGGCAGAACTGTAAAGGGAAAGAGCTAGCAGATCCTGTGTCTAAAAGAGAGCTGCCTATGAGGTGAGATTAAACATGTTAATAACTCCCTCCTGAAGTTGATGGTCCTTTCTTAAGCACAGACCTGATGAAACCACTTTCTTTGCCAGAAATCCCCAGTGGCTGCCTTTGACCACAAAACAAGAATGACAAATACTGGGCATGGGGGCACTCACTTCCACTCCCACCTTCCATGGCGTGCTTGTCCACTAAAGCTGCTTTCAGTCTTAGACTCCTTCCCATCATGGCTCTCCAGGTAGCCAATATTTACAGTGCTTTCCACACAAACATATTTTTTAATCTTGTCCTTTAAGATACAATATATTCCAAATCCCAAAACACAGCTTTGCACAATTTGGCCCCAAATCTTCCACACAACATCTTAGCACTTTTTTCCTACTTTTTTGAGCCATGTCTTTAGTCTGTTGCATTGTTCATAACACACGTTGGGTGTTCTAAGTATGTTAGGCTAATATTTATATAATCCTCTGAATTAAAGTTCTCATTATACATACACACACATGTGCAACATGTAAATCTGGAATGTACCATACTTTGAGCCAAATATGTTTGAAATATTGTAGTAGCACCATATAATATTTAAAAATTAGCTTGGAGTTTTTGTCCATATATTTATTTGTATAATCTAAAGAACAGAAAAAGTCTATGAGATGGAAGTTGAGAAATATATTCCTTATAGAGCAAAAGCTACATGTTTAAGCTCAATGTGCCTTCAACTGGTCCTTTCAAGCAAATGGCCCGGTTGACATGGTCTTCTCCTAGTAGAGGTGCCAACACATTCACACATCAGGTTAAGTCTTTTCTGTACCTCAGCTCTCCAGACTGTAGCTCATCACTTTTGAGACAAGCCCCAAAGCAAATCTCAGATTATTGCCATTCTCCCAAGTTGTCTCAATTTTACCTCTCTTTGGAAAAGCCAATTACATCATTCACCTGCTGACTCTTTTTAGGTGTAAGTTTATTAACACTAATTTACTGAATTTGCATTAGAATTTCAAATTCAGTTTCTTACACAGAGGAGTAAAACAAAAATGATATCTTTAAAAATAGAGCTAAATTTTAAAAATGTATTTAGAGAAAAGAAATCAAATTCTAGATACAGACAACTACTTATCAGTTCCAATGGAGAGCACCAGATGAATTTCATTCCACCAATATTCACTGAGAGACTAATGTGTTAGAACCAGGGTAAGGGCTGGTGAAGGTTGAAGGTCAAGGAGACCCTGCCCATCCTCAGAGGGCACTCAGGCTGGTGGGGAGAGAAGATATGTATAAGCAGCAAAGGAAACAATCAACAGAATTAAAAGACAAACTACAAGGTGGGAGAAAATATTTGCAAACTATGCATCTAACCAGGGTTTAATATCCAGAATATACAAGAAACTCAAACAACTTAATAATAAAAATCAAATAATCCAATTAAAAAATGGGCAATGGAACTGAATAGACATTTCTCAAAAGAAGACATACAAATGGCCACTGGTAAAGGAAAAAATGCTCAGCATCACTAATCATCAGAGAAATGCAAATGAAAACTACATTGAGGTATCATCTCACCCCAGTTAGACTGGCTATTATCAAAAAGACAGAAAATAAAAAATACTGGTGAGGATGCAGAGAAAGAGGAACCCTTCTATACTGTTGGAGGGATTGTAAATTATGACAGTCATTATGGAAAACAGTATGGAGGTTCCTCAAACAACTACAGATAGAACTACCATATGACCCAGCAATCCCACTGCTGAATATATACCCAAAGGAATGGAAATCATCTTGTCAAAGGGATACCTGCACTCCCATGTTTATAGCAGCTCTATTCACAATAGCCAAGATATGGAACCAACTTAAATGTCCATTGACAGATGATTAGATAAAGAAAATGTAGTATATATACACAATGGAATACTACTCAGCAATACAAAAGAATGATATTCTGCCATTTGTAGCAACACAGATGAGCTTAGAGAAAATTATGCTAAGTGAAATAAACCAGGCATGGAAAGAGAAATACCACATGCCCTCACTCACAAGTGGAAGCTAGAAAAAAAAGAGAGAAAGAGAGAAAAGAAGGAAGGGAGAAGGAGAGAAAGAGAGAAAGAAAAAGGAAGAAAGAGAAAAAAAACAGAGAGAAAGAAGAAAAAGCTGAACTTTCAGGAGAGAGAACTGTGGTTACTAGATGGAGGAAAGGGGGAGGGGGATGAGGGATAGTGAGAGGTTGGTTAATGGACGCATAATAGCCAGATAGGAAAAAACAAGTTCTATCAGTGTACAGCTGAGCTAAGCATCTGTAATTAACAATAATTTACTGCACATTATCAAATGGGAGATTGAATGTCCTCATCTCAAAGAAATGATTAACCTTTGTAATGATAAACACGCTAATTACCCTGATTCGATCATCACACATTGTATACATGTATTGATATTCAACTGTATCCCACCAATATGAATTATTAATATGTTTCAATAAAAAAAAGAAAATGTGTTCACAATACATGTTCCAATATGTTGTAACCCAATCATTATTTTAAACTGCACTCTTTAGATAATATTTTCAAGTTATCCTTCATTGTGCACATACTGTGCAATAGACAATCATTATTTTGCATGTGTTATTTTATTTAATTCTCACGTTAATTCTATGAAGTAGGTATTTCTTATCCCATATCAGAGATGAGGAAACTGAAGCTCAATTTGTTAATATGCTGATGTTCACAAGGAGCCAGCAATTAATGATTGGAATTATACTTTTAGGCAGACATAATTAAAACATAATAACAAAGCTAAGTGTTCAAATAACCCAAAACTGAGCTGTCAGTTCCTGAATAATTCAAGATATTCCAAATATGTGCTAGTTGGTAGTTTGGGTTCAAAAGATAGTTTTTGTTCTGAGTAATTTCTTTACCAAAATCTTGTTTTAAACAAATAAACCCACTGGAAAATATTTTCAAAATATTTTTTAAAGCAGCAAAAATAAATTTACAGCCAGCAAAAAATGATTGTAGATTTTGATCTCAGCACTGCATTTATCTTTATAAATAACCAAGGGTGGTATGTGGATGTGTGGCCAAAAGTGATAAGATTATAGAATATCAACTAGAAACAGTCAGACAGTGGAGTCTGGGAGTGAAGATTTTTTAGATTTGGCATATTTGAAAAAGCTGTATTATTATTATCATTATTGTTTTAAGATATTTTGAAAGTTGAAACAGTGAGATAGGACAGTATATGCTTTTGCTATGAAAGACTGGTTTAGAAATTACAATTGCTAAAATTTAAAGAAATACACCTCTCTTTCAAACTTCTCTAGGTACCATAGAATGAAAATCTGAAAGCAGTCTTCACATATTAAGGAACTGGGGGTTAGCTACAGAAGTGATCCAGGCTTGAGTCTCGTATGCAATCTTATTTGCACAGAGGCCAGAAATAAGACAGTAGAGTTGACTAAAACAGCTGAACAAATTCTAAACTTCCTTCCAAGAGTTCCCTGCACAAATGTCCTTCCTAAAAGCAAAAAAGCAGACCGGGCTTCTCTTGAAGACAGCTCACGAATTTCACAGTCAAGATTTCCTCTATCAGGGAAACTGGAATTTGGTTGGAAGTGGTGGGCCAGGAGGCACTGTAGGATCTTTGGCAAGAAACAGAAAATAGAGGAACTTGAGTTGCACATATAAAGTCAGTCAGCAGGAACTTGAGTTGTTAGTCTAGGGTTCTAGAACCACCATAAGAAGTCAAATTCTGGGGCCGAGCCCGTGGTGCGCTCGGCAGAGTGCAGCGCTGGGAGTGTGGCAACGTTCCCGCCGCGGGTTCGGATCCTATATAGGAATGGCCGGTGCACTCACTGGCTGAGTTCTGGTCGCGAAGAAGACAAAAAAAAAAAAAAAAAAAAAAGAAGTCAAATTCTGTGTGTGTGTGTGTGTGTGTGTGTGTGTGTGTGTGTGTGTGTGTGTGTGTGTGTGTGTGTGTGTGTGTGCATGTGCTTGTGCTTTGTGCATGGCAGGTGGGATGTGGATAGAGGCAGGGATCGCTTCAGTTTGTCAGGTGGCATAATTTAATGGTTAAGCAAACCCGCTCCAGAGGGAGGCAATGCTACTTCAAGTAGTGAAAACTCTTAAACCTAGGAGTAAAGCAATTGGTTTTAATCTTGGAACAGGATTTACATAACAGGGTTTACTCAGTTTGTGTGTGTTTCTGTGTGGCCCAAAGTGCAAAGATAATTGAATGCCAACTAGACACACAAACTCAGAAATTCAAGTTCTGCCACCTGCCAGCTGCATGGCCTTGAGCACTTTGTTTTACTTCTGTTGGCCTCAGTTTCCTTATCTGTAAAACAGAGATAATGAAAGTACTGACCTCATAGGCTTCTCATGATAAGTAAGTGAGGTGAGAGTTTAACAGTGTGCCTGCCACTTAGCAAGTGTTTCATCTCATCAGATATTACTATTGTCCTCCTATATCTACTTTGCCTATTTGGAATATAATTAAACAGGATTTGCCAAGTCTTTAAAATATTACTGTCCGTCTGTCTTTCCCTCCATTCCCTCCCTAGCTATTTTCTAACATTGAAGAATGCAACTGGGAGGTCAATAAAGTCTCATTTCCTGGAACTCAAATAAACGTGGCCCTTGGTAGGTTTCCCTTGGCATATTCCCAGACCTTCTCCTACCATCCCACTAGGCTTTCCCCATGGATGACCTAACCCAGCTGGTTAGTTGGTACTACAGGTTCCAATCACAGAAGAGTATTGCAAAACCTCCTGGGGCCGTTTCTAGATGCAGTCCCTTCATGCGGTTCTGTTTCACAGCCACTGGGGCATGGGTGGGTGAGGACGGCCATGGCATGGGAAAGAGGGGGGTGCCGAGGCCGATCTCCACGGCGTGGGCACAGACGCGCTCCACGCAGGTCCGTGGAGGACAATGTGGGCTATTTCCCAGGTTCCAGAGCTAGGCCAGGTAGACTAGAGGAAAGAAGAGCACCTTATCTTGACTTCAGAAAGCTTTTCACTTCATTCAGATCAATTGACAGGATGCCAGTGCTTCTCAATCAGGGCTGTCAGGAGGATTCTGAGAAGGACTGCAGAGACCAAAGCTGTGGAACGTGGCAGAAGCCTCAGCACGACTTCCTCCCTGGCCCGAGTCAGTGCATCGGCATGCTCTGCACCATTCTCCCAGTGCCCCAGCCCCGTTCTTTCTCTATCTGACCTTTCGGCACTTTCCTTCCTCCTGGCCCTCTGTCACCTTACCCCCACTGCTCCTCCTTGTCAGAGGGGGATTCTTACATAGGTGGTTACAGGGGCCTGCCCTTCAATCACAGTATCCACCAGCAGTTTCAGAACCATCCTGGAGGAATGTGAGCTATGCTGCAGGGAGATTCTCCCTCCCTCCTTCCTTCTCCCCCTTCTTTGCTTCCTTCCTTCCTCCCTCCCCCATCTCACCCTCCCTCCTTCCTTTCTTCCAATACATTTATTGACCACCTGCTATATACCTGGCACTAAGACTCTGTCAACTGTTTGGGTCTAGGCCAGATTCTTGATTTGCAGATGATAGCAAATAGTGTTAAGTTGCTAACACCTTGAAAGGGAAGAACATTTATAGATAAATAGATGCACTTGAACTAATTAGAAAAACTTAGATTTAAGGTAGCATCGGGGCAAACAGCACACCGCTGAGAGAACAGGTGAAATAACACTAATAGACAGCGAAGCAAATCGGAGGTACCTGCTGAGCATCTAGCATTCATTCTGCCCTGTGCTGGGGACTAGGAGAGATGGGAGGAAAACGGAAAAGATGCATTGGGAGGTGTCTGGAAGCAGATGTCATTAGGAAATACTGACCAAGAGCACTACACATGGGTTCCCTGGGGATCTCCAGGCCTGTGGCTATGAATCAGGCACAGCCAGGGCAGAGGTTTAGTGGTTTCCCAGGAAGAAATAAATTTCCAGAGATGAATCACTCTGTTTCAAGAAGGATTTTTCTGGCATCAGTTTCTAAGCAGCTCACCCAGACTTTCCTACCCAAGAGGGCATTGGAGCTTGACGCCACCATGGCCCACACTTCATTTATTTATTTATTTACTGAATGTGCCAAAGGGCCAGTGGGACTGAAAGTGGCCCATGGCCCCTGGAAACTCTGAGTAGTGGCTCGGCATCTTGAAAATCTATCATGCTTTGTGGAAGGGTCTGGCTCTATCTGAAAAACAAAACTGGTGTTTTTTAACGTGAACGTGTAACCCTACTTAGTCTCTGTCATTTAACGAATCCCCTAAACTCAAAGCAAAAGTACTTAAGTTCCCTTGGATATCTAGCTATAGCATTTAAAATCAATCTGGTTTTGTCTATGTAGTTCTGGTAAGATTGGGTTTGGGGTGCATAGTTACGATGATTTGGTGAGTATTTTCAAGTTCTCAATATTTTAATTTTTGCACACTGTTTTTTTTTTTAGGTGAAACCTAATGTCTTCCAGCCCTAGGCTTGTGGGTCCATGTTCACTTCTGTGACTGACCTCATAATGTTTACTTATAACATTCACAAAAATATTCTGCATGCCAAAAGCTGTTAGCTGCAGGAAGATGATAAAATATAAAAATATTTAATCAGCCAGTGGGAATTCCCTTACATGTTGAATCAAAGGCTTTCTCAGAGGGCCTATTGTGACCTTGGAAGGTCAGTACAGCCAGCCACACTGAGCAACAGCAGGAGGGAATGCCTGCAGAAAGCCCACTCTTGTCAGGGTCCTTTGCATCTTTCAGAAAACAGACCTAAGGAGGAATTCAGCTTCATTGTTGAGGGACTCAGGGGCAGGTGTGCCCAGGCACACGTAGCTTGTCACGTCTCTCCCACAGCCATACCACCATGTGACAACACTCTGTTTCTCTTTCTCCCCACCCCCAAGACTCAGTCTGTTTCTCTAAGAGGAGTACCATGGAGGGTTTCTAAGGAAGAAGTTCAAGAGAAATGATGCAGAAATTGATGTGGTAAGAAAAACATCCAAGGGAAAGGCGTTCTGGATGAAGCCCTGACTGCTGCTGTATTGAGCAAGTCACTGTAATCTCTGCAAGTCAAGCAGATCTATGGATTTCAGCCCTAGCAGTTCCGAGAAGTACCCCTAGGTTAGAGAGGGGGTTACAGGAGCAGTGGGGTTTTTAGGCACCAGCCCCCCATTCCCATGTCAAGCAGCTCTGCCTTAATCAATTTTGTGTTTTGGATTATGTATAAGATTTAATTCACAAAAAGTGTCTTGCTATTAAAAAGAAAAGTTTAAAAACCATTGAACCAAAGAGAAGTTGCTGTTCAATATGAACATAATTTGGTGCACAATAAAATCCCAGACTCCAATTTCCTGCTGCTTGGCATTACCACTAAAAGCTAGGCAAAACTGGTCTGTCACATCCCAGCATCCAATACGGAGTCAGCAGGGCACAAGCTCCAGGACAAGGCGTACCTGAGAGGTGCAACTGAGTGGCATGAATCAAGGATGCTACCCAGCTTTTGCAAAAGATAAAATTGCAAAAGCTGCAGCCTAAGCCTTTGGCAGAATGCCTTTCTCCCCTTTCTGGTTATTTTCTAGTAGAATGGTACCAAAGTAGTGTATTTGTGACCCTACTGTCTGCCAAAGTTTTTTAAAAAACTAAATAGGGTCTTTGAATTTTGACATAACCATTTCCCTTCCCAAGACTTGGGAAATTTACGAGAATTGTATTGGTACATATATGAGAGATGAGGACTATGTTAACTCAGAGCTTTGCTATTAGGACAAGTTTTTCCTGAGATGATCTTTCTCAGATGTCTGCTCAGCACTTTATGCAAACAGATTCCTGAAACATTTACCAGATGAGCTCATCCAAATCCCAGAAGTGGACACCACCAGCCCAGCAATGTGTATTGTACA
This sequence comes from Cynocephalus volans, assembly GCF_027409185.1. Lineage (NCBI taxonomy): Eukaryota > Metazoa > Chordata > Mammalia > Dermoptera > Cynocephalidae > Cynocephalus > Cynocephalus volans. Next base: position 70,632,907 of record NC_084466.1, read on the forward strand.
TTTCTCTTTCATTCCAAAGTCCTCACTTTAAGCCACACAGAAGGATTTAAAACCATTCCATCATCAAATCATCTTGTCATTCAATTTTCTTCTATCATGCTAGATATCAGTTTTGTCCTTGATTCAATTTTGCATCAACATGATAGCACTGACTCAAAATCTTATTACCAATTCAAACTAAAAGTGACAAAAATAGAAAATTTTGCTGGGCAAAGCATAAGGAACCTTTCAATTCAGCTGCTCAATATTACCTGTAATCCTAACATCAGAAAATAGTTTTCATTAACATTTTGTTATTATGTTCTGCCATAACTTCTCTATGTGTATATAACATTTTTTTACTGCAATTAGATCACCAATACCTAATCTGCTGTTTTGACTTTAAACAACACAGCTTAAATATTTTCCCATGTTAATTAATATTCTTCTACAATATAATTTGTAAGAAATAAAAATTAATTCTATCATATAATTTCCAATAAAATTATCATTTTTAATGACTGTATATGGCACATATATTTAGCTCAATTTTCTACAGTTGGCACTGCAGAGTATTACAAATTTTTAGTATTAAAACCCTGAGATGAATATACTTATTCCTTCCTTCATTCTAGTTTTTATGGTTGGAATTCCAGTATCAAAGAAAATTTTTATACAATTATTAAAGATTTTTTAAAAACATGTATTGCCAAATTTTTCTTTAGAAAGATGAATCTATGCTTTTGCCACCATTTTTTGCTTGTTCCCTAGCCAATACTGGGTATTATCATTTCCAATCTTTATCAATTAATTAGAAAGGGAATAGTATCTTATGCTTACTTTTAACTTGAAATTCTCTACATCATAGCAAGAATGAACGTTATGTCAAATGTGTATTGGTCATCTGTATGTCTTCTTTGGGCAGTGCCTGTTCATGTCCTTTGCCATTTTCCTTTTGGTGTACTCCTCTATTTATTATTTATTTCTAAGAGCTCATTATATATTGAGGATCTTAACCTTTTACCTGACATGTATGTAACAGTTCTTTAAGTTTAAAAATGTTGCTTAGGCTATTTCACGCTAAAAAATGATAAAAACCATTGATCTTTTTCTTAATTATATTTGATTTTTATATCATGCTTAGAAAGTTCTTCCTCACTCTTAAGAGCATGTAAATATTGCTCCCCTCCTCCCATATATTTGTGTTGTCTCCATTTCACACTGAAGTTATTAATTAATCTGGCATTTATATTGGAATAAGTTATGAGATAGGTTTCTCTCCTCTAATCTAAATGTTAAGTATATTGGCAAATCTGCCCAGTTCTTTCACAGCACATGCTATGTCTAGTTCTCTCTGCATAAACTGACCACTTTAGTACAGATATTGGTCTGCTCTCTAAAACTGGCTCACCTTTAACTTAGTCAATCTATTTAGAAGCTCAGGGAAATTAAAAATATGAAGGCCTCTTATGCTCTTATAATTAAAAAGTAAATAAATTTTTATTTATTTGACCAATTGTAACATAATTGTTCACAATGTCTAGACTAAATTATGATTTACTAAGTCCAAATTGTCACTGTTGGTTATTAAATATCAGGGTTCCTTTGCTTAGGGCTCTCTTCTCAGATCTGTAACTCATTTCCTCCTAAGCTTTGCCAGGGCTCTGTTGTCCAGGCACCTCACTGCTACCTGTGAGCCTCTTTCAAAGTGAACCATGTGGCTACAGCAATTTCCTTCCTCACCACCCAACTCAGTTCCATCGTTCAAACTGCTGTACAGGTCCTATTTTTCCCAGAAGGCATTAACAAATCACTTAGATGAAAGCCGAGGACATTCTTGCCTTCGTCATGCAGTTCTGTAATAGTCATCATTGCTACGTCCACCAAATTTTAATCACCTCCAATGCACATGGATCCTAGAGACTTAAAAAAAAATACACCTTATTTTTTATAAAAGCTTTAAATTAAACTCTAAAAGAAAAATTGAGACGATAATCCAGAGGATTCCCATGCAAGGTTTATTTTTTAAGTGAGAATTTCTATAAACCTCAGTATCAGTTTTACTGTACCCTCTCTCTTATATAGACATCAGTATGAATTTTATTTTTGTCGACCTTTCAGGGTGGCCTACTTGAAAATGTTAGCTCCTAGAAAATTATAAAATTCTTTTCTAACTGTGCCACATTTTTTTATTAACATACAAAGTTCTTAATTGTTTTTGATGAAAATGATGATGATAAATATGACCACTACTGTATTTCTGCTCTTGAAGATACTCTTAAGGTAATGATACAGAAATTTTATTTATTGTTTATGTGGATAAGTTTTTCTTTCCCATAATTCTATTTTTCCTTTAATATCAAGATATTCACTTGGCCTTACTTGGCCTATTTCTTTTTTTGTTTATTTATTTTTAGATATTGCGTTTTTAAAAGATCCTGGTAATGAAACTGCATGTGTATTATCAATTTCTATGGTAGCAACCATACACACACCACCACTGCCACTACACCTGTCAGACTGGCCGTGAGTAGGACACCTCACTGCCACCATGCATTGACACAAGATGGGTCACAAACAGAGCTACCAAAAAAAGATAAGGCAGAGCAGACCTGCACCCCAGTGGCCCAACCCACAGGGGGAATTACACTCTGAATGCAGCATGCACAACTGCCTTGACTCAGGAAGAGACACACAGATTACCTGAAGAGTACAGAAACCCAGGATAGCCAAATTGTATACTGAAGAAAATTCCCAGCCACCATCAACCCATTACCCAACCACGGGAAGCAAGGACCCAAGAGAAGTCTTGGCCTACAGGAATGCAGAAAGAAAAATCTCACCCAAGGTCACCCACTCAAGCTGAGGAGATCCTGTATACCCCACTGCACCCACCAGGGTCATGGGACACTAGCCAAAGAGGCAACAAGTCCACCTAGAGTTACCCAGCCAAAGAGTGACAAGGCACTGAGATAATTTGCCTAAGACCTCAAGAGCTTGCCCAGATCTTCCGCATCCCAACACAGTGTCATTAACTTCAGCTGGAAATCAGTAAGTGCCCCTGTGCCTATACTATGGAGGCGCTCACACACAACTCTAACATTGAATATGGCAGTACTGACACAGAGACAACACCGCTGCATCTACCTGGAACCAATACTAAAACACCCTACTGAACAGTCAATATAAAACACATCTACATGAGGAATAGAAGAAGCAACATCTCTACCAGATGGCTAGACATCAATGTAGGGAAACTAGGAATATGAAAAACCAAGGAAATATGACACCACAAAAGGAATACAATAATTTTCAATTACCAGACCCCATAGAGCAGGAAACCCTTGAAATGTCTGGAAAAAATCCTAAGTAATGATCTTAAAGAAACTCAGTGAGACACAAGAAGACTCAGTTAGGTAACACAATGAAATGAGAAAAATAATTTAGGACTTAAAGGAGGAAATTTCCAAAGAGATGCGATAAATAGCATTGAAAAGAATGTAGCAGAACTCCCAGAACCAAAAGACTCATTTAATGAACTAAAAACTACAATTGAAAGCATAAGCGGCAGGCCAGAGCAAGCAGAAGAAAGAATTTCTGATCTTGAAGACAGGTTTTTTGAAATAACCCAACCAGACCAAAAAACAAAAACAGAAAAACAAAAAACTGAAGAAAATCTAAGAGAACTAGCAGACCACCTTAAGCACACAAACATTCGAATCACAGGTATTCTGGAAGGGGAGGAGAAAGGAAAAGGCATTGAAAGCATATTCAGTGTAATAATAGTGAAAAGCTTCCCAGGTAAGGTCCCCAAACGGATTCAATCCAAATAGGACCTCTTTGAGCCATATTATAATCAACCTGACAAAACTCAAAGACAAAAAGAGAATCCTAAAAACAGCAAGAGAAAAGTGTCAGGTCACCTATAAGGGAGCCCCCATCAGACTAACAGCAGACTTCTCAACAGAAACTCTACAGGTCAGAAGAGATTGGGATGACATATTCAAAATGCTAAAACAAAAAACTGCCAGCTGAGAATACTATACCCAGCAAGGTTATCTTTCAGAAATGAAGGGGAAATATTGTATTTCCCAGACAAACAAAAGCTGTGGGAGTTCACCACCTGAAATAAGCCAGGCACAGAAAGAGAACTACTGCATGTCCTCGCTCATAAGTGGGAGCTAAAAGATACATGCCTACATACCTACCTACCTACATACATACGTACATAGAAAGAAACAAACAACAATCACAATAATACATTGAACTTCCCCTCCCCCCAAAAAAGAGAACATAATTGTGGCCATTAGAGGTGGGAAAGGGGGAGGGAGAAGGGGTTAGGTTAGTGAGGAACTGGTTAAGGGTCACAAAAATTGATTATGTTCTGTAAACATGAGTATACTAATTATCCTGATTTGATCACCACATACTGTACACAGGTATTGATATTCAAATCTCTATCCCACAAATATGTACAATCAATCATATTTCAATAAAAAAAACTGTCAAAAAAAGGTAGAGAAAGACCATAAGGCTATTAATTTAAAAATAACAATAACACTGGGTTAGTTATATGTAAATGTACATAATATTTTTACTTAGCTGTATTTCCAAATGTTGTTGTTATTTAACCCAGAATTAGCATAATCTAGCTACTTAGGATCAGAGGCAAAGTCCCAGCCTGGATCAACTTTGTGCATCCTGTTCCTTGGTCTCCCCAAGGTGCTAGCTGGGTTGGCTGACTTCCTTTACTTGTCAAGCTGGTTCTGGAAGCCTGATGGCTACCAGGACTCCCAAGTCTTTCTGTCTACTTACTGAAGATGAGATTCTCCTGTTCAAGGCTTTTTGTCTTTATTGCTTCTAGTCTGCAGGTGTTTGTCTTTAATCTTTCATTTATCTTTCTCTTTTAACATTTCCATAGTTGTGATCCCAGAAGAGAGGGTCTGGGGAGGCCTGACAGCCAGCCTCCACCCACCCCATCCTCTTACCAGGTTCTTGACTCTGCCACTGGAAAGAATTCAAGAGCAGAGTCATGGCAGAAAGTGAGAACAGGTTTAACATAACAAATAAGAGATACAAATTTCACAGAGAAAATGCTGCCTAGCTCCAGAGACTGAGCAGGGCCTACACCAACTTTAATACAAAAGCAAGAAATACACACTTAAAGTTTAGTACTGAGTGCAGGCTGGCTCAGGAGAGTGAGCAGCTGCTTGCTGAAAGTAAGCTTGATACAAAAAGAAAGAAATATGCACTCTAGGTAGAGTGCAGGCTGGCCCCAGAAAGAGTGAGTCACAGCCCTGCCTCTTGCTGGGATCAGCTTTTATAGTTTCACCATCTAATACATATTCATGATATCTAATGAATATTCAACTAACAGGGTGTTTCCATACTATGTAACATAGTCTTGCACATGCTCAGTTGGTCTGCTTTTGGAGCATGTTCATTGGTCAAATTCTATCACATGCACCAGACATATTCAAGAATATTCTGTGCTCTTTAGCACCCCTAGTGGAAGGTTATTCAAAAGATAAACTCCACTTTACTGAGCATGCTCATATCCTAGGGTTATATAACCCCTCTCTACTGAGCATGCCCAGCAACTGGGTTTGCATAGTCACCACTTGTGGTCTCAATTTCCCTGTGTTGGTGCTGAAAATAGGTACAACAAGCAACAGTAATTCTCCTCTAGGGGAGTGCCTAGAGGAGGGGACCTGAGACCTTAGGGAGTGGCTTGAATCTCAGAGGTGTGTCCTGAAACCTGAACCCAGGGAAACTGAGCACCTCCTATCTCAGTTGTGCACTGCATTTTGCTTTGTATTAGTGAAAGACACCTCTCCTCTCTGTCTAGGTCCAGTTAGGAAATCACAGTTCCCATTTAATGTTATTACTAGTTCAGCCAACTGGGGTATATTCATCTCCAAAGGTATAACATAATGTAATTAGAAGTCCCTGGATCCTTGGTATCTGCTTGTTCTATTTTCAAGGTGCAACAATTTATTAAAGGCGCATCATCTAAACTAATTTATTTTAAAATAAACACAGATATGTTATGCTAAATGTTCGTAATTTTCTTTAAGGTGAAACACAAGATACCAAAAATTTTACTTTGTGAAATCAGCGATTTCAAACAATATCCCAAGTATCCATTTACTAGTTTCTGCCATTAGGCATACTTAGGTGGAAATTTGGGGGAAGGACTTTATTATATCTAGTACCTAGATTATTTTTCTGTCCAGAATCATTAAGTGGCTTCCATTGCCTTAGGATAAGGTCCAAACCCCTTAACACAGCTTAGAGAGCCTTTCACCATCTGGCCCTGTCTACTTCCCTAATCCCATTTTTTCCCACTTCCTTTTCATGTGCTGCTCTCCAGCCCTATTGAATTCTTTCCTCAAAGTACCCCCAAAACTTCTTTCTTCCTGGGTCACAGTTCCCTCACATTTCACATGATTAATTTCTTCTGGTCCTCAACTTACTTATCTCTTTCTCAACAAGGCTGCCTAGTTTAGTTCCCCCACCTACACGTTCTCAGAGCAACCTTCCCTTCCTCTGGCATAGCACCTTCCACTCACCAGCCTTGGCTTCCACTTGTTCAACACTATATCCCTAGCTTCTTACACAGTGCCTGACACATAGGGCGAAATAACTGTGCTCATACACTGGACTTGCTTTCCTTCCTGTCCCACTATCTATTTGCTTTCCTTTCCTGTGGAGTTTCTATTAGCATTTTCTTCACAAGTCAATAACTTTGTAGGGTCCCCTAACTCTAAGAACAGACTCTACCCAGCCCAGTCTTCTAAAGGACTTCCCCTTAATCATTTGGTTGTAGAACCAGGTGATTACCATCTCTGTTTAGTTCCTATCAATCACCACTCTCTCAGGGACTGTCTCTTTGGGGCCCACAGGTCACAATGAACTCTCTAGCTTCTTTTATCCACATACTGGGAGAGGTTATTTTCTTTGCAGCTGTTCAGATGGGAAGATGTCATTAGAAAAATCATCCTCATAGGAAACAAAGAGTCCCTTTACATTTTAATTTATGTAAACTTAGCTGTAAGAAATCCTGGGCTAACTTTTCAAGATATGTCCTGTCTTCACTCTTTGTTCTAACCCTAGCCAGATCTTTTAGGATCCTCATTTTAAGAGCAGAAGAGGTCCAAATTTAGTTTTGATCTCTCTGCATGGTGTCCAGTGTGCCTGGGATATACACACTGGTGTATACTAATGATGAGTCAGAGGGAGAAGCAAATGTCTGTAACTGAGAGAGGAATTAATTAAACAATGATAACCCTGAACTTTAACAAAGGTGGCCCATAGGACAATTTACAGTGCTGAAGGAAAACAGTAAACTTGGATTCAGTCTGGACTGATACTGTATCCAATAAACCAAATCTGGTGAATGCAGACATAGAAATAAAACATTCTGGGATGAGATGATCCTCAAAGTCAAGTGCATCGCAGGCAGTTCTATTTCTCCTGAACAGAATCACATAGGTTGAAACAAGATTCTAACCAATTACTTGAGTACAGAAAAATGGCATATCTTCTCCAGAGAGTGGGCTAGCCAGAATTAAATAGATCATTCAATAACTAGGCAGGCTATGATTCAGGGAAGACCTCACACCCCAATAGTGTACTATAAAATGAGCCAGGACTTATTATCCAGAGTCTAGTCAGAACCTTACCAGGTACTTCAAACAAAGGGATTTTAATTCAGGGAATTAGTTCCACTGGTGTGAAAATGCTGAAAGAGCAAAGAGCAACCAGTAGGTAACCCAGAGGGAACAAAACAATAAGAAGAAGCTGTCACCCCTCAAGGGGAAGAAGGAAAAAGGGAGGGAGTGAAGTAGTCAGAACTAGACCTGCTAGAATGGGTCTTATGGAGCTGTTCCCAGGGATACTGGTCACAAGACTAGACAGGTGTGGTGGGGACTGGTATGAATGTGCTTGGTAAGTATATCCTAGGCACACTGGCAAAGGTTCAGCGTGGATTAAAACTAAATCTAGTCCTCATTTATTCTTGAAATGAGGATCCTGAGGGATCTGGTCAGTATTAGAACAAGTGGACAGGCCTGATCCAGCAGGCGAGGCGAAGCACCTTCAGAACTTCATGTTAGAAGAGTTAATGCAGGCAACAGCCGGAAAACTAGCATTGGATGAGGAAGCTCATTCAGGTGCGTGTTAGTCTAAGATAGACAAGATGACAAAAAGGAAGAATGTAGAACAGGGGTTAGGCCTGGTACCTGGAAAATGCTTTCATGTGGGAATTGAGAGCAGTCAGAAAAAGAGAAAAATATGGCCAGAAAGGTAGCAATTGGCTCAAAAAATACAGGTTCAGGGAAGACAAAGGGGAGAAAATTTGAAGTAGCAGGACAGGGTTATTAAGTCCCCCAGACAAGTTAAAGAGGAGAGCTGAGAAAATGTTATTGCATTTGGCATCCTTGTTGTCATTGTTAACCTTTGGGAAGAACGTTTCCTTGAGTGGTGAGGACAAAATCGACTGAACCAGGTTGATGAAGGACAGTGATACGAAAAGTGTCAGAAGTCTAAAGTGTAGGAATTTACAGTTTATGTAGACTTCTCTTCAGAGGAGCTGATTGTGAAGGACAGGAGAGAACCACATGATAATTTGGGGGATGGGGAGCAGGATCAATGAAAGGAATAAGAAAGATGGATCACATCTGTAATCTGAGGAAAGGAACGTATTGAGAATGAAGAACATACACATTCAGTCCATCAATGGCTCAAACATAGATTTATCCTCCTAACAAAACTGTAGGCAGAGTTAGGGCTCCTTATTAAATGTTCCAGCAAATCACTCTTTTTTTTACCTGGAAAGAGCAGAAAGCTGACCTGCCTTCAAGGGAGACCCCCAGGTGTTAGCATGGAGGGAAAATGGAAAATTTATAAACGGTTTCTTCCCACCAGGTAGAAATATTCAATTACATGCAGAGAGAAGTGTAACCATCTCAATCTTAAGTAACTTTTGTTAGCTGTTTTCTCTTCAAGCCATTCAATCGTAGCAACTGTCCTGACCTCTTAGCTGAAGCTACTCTTGCAAAGTCATCAGTGGTTTACATGTTGCTGAAGTCAGTAGAGGGTTTTCTATCTTCAGGTGGTCAGAAGCATTGGCATACCTCTCTCTCTGCTCTCCCAGCTTCACAACACCACACCCACCTGCTTCTCTTTCCTAGTTTTCTCTGTCTTTTTAACAGCTCATCCTTTTCTACCCAAACTTTAGATGTTGGAGTTCCTTGGTACCCTCTCCTAGATTCCATTCCAAGAAATGGCTTTAAATACCACTATAAACCAACAAATAATATAAATAGCTTTAGATACCATTTTTATACATAACAAGCCCATCCCAGGTCTTTCCTCTGAGTTCTATACCTATAATGCCTACTTAACATCTAGATGTTCATGTTTACATTGGTGCTCTGAACTTCCCATTCCCAGAAAACTTCTTCTCTCCAGTTTTCTCTGTCTCAGGAAAGGGCCCCAATATTCACCCACTTCCTAAGCCAGTAACCTAGAAGTCATGCTGGATTCCTCCCTTTACCAGCTCCCAAATCCAATTCAATGGCAAATATTAATTGCTCCTCCAAGATACAGTCCAAATACTTCTATTCCTCTCCTTTCCACTGCCACCACCACCTCACACCTTGACCACTGAAATGATTAACTAGTCTAACTGGCCGTATCTGGTGAGTCTTGGCTTTAACTTATAGGACCCTCAATTCATAAGACTTAAGGAATGAGGATATTTATTATTTCACATAATTAAAAAATTCAAAGATTGAACAGTCCCAAGGTTTTTATGTTAGTAGCTCAAACATACCAATCAAAGACTGAATTTCCTTCTTTTTTCTTGTTCCCATGGGACTTGGGAGTCAAGAGGAACCAATGTCCTGAATTCATGCGGCTCACTGTGCTGTAATAAAGTCCTTTATCTCTAACTCAGGATTTTTATGTCTTCTGCTGGCATCCATGAAACTGTGGCAGGCTAACTTGATAGCTTGCAGATAGGGTAAGATCTCAGACCCTTCACAATGTATGGCCCCTAGAGTCCCTGCTGCCATGTACTTGTAGTTATACCCGCATTATTCCTTGTGGAATCATTAATCTCTGATGCTGGCAACTTGCTTAAACTACATTTTCTCTGCAACCATGTCCATCCACACCTGCTAGCCAGGACTTTCTCCCATGACCTGAATCTAGTTACCAATTTCCAACACCTGCCCTATATTTTCAGGCAGATCAAGTTCCAAACCAGTCCTGAACAATCTTCTCCACAATATTTTATTAACCAAATACATCATAACTGAGTTACAAGAGTAATTCAAAAAGCTCATGGAAAGATTCAAATTATCTTTCAATTATATTTTTCCACAACTTTTTGAAGTACCCGTCTATTAACAGCATTAATAATGAGGATGCCCTGGCAACCAAATATTAGCATTAGGTGGCTGAATGCCCATATTTGAACCTTCATTGCCATGGGGGATTGTGTTAAGGGAAAACAGAAAGTCAGTCACCCTCTCTGACCCACAGCCTCCTGGTCTGTCCAACATTCACAAATTGTGATAGGACTACAAGATGGTCTTTAAGCCAGGGACAGCTTTTGGGGTCACCAGATAGCTTGGAGAATGCAATAGAGCAATGGCAATTGAATCAAGAGGAGGAAATCTGCCATCATCACTTTACCAGAGGTATTCCAGACACTGAGCAGAGTGTCTCAGACTACCAGAATGGATGTCACACAAGCAACCATGTCATTATCGTGTGAGAACACCGTGTGCAAACTGTTTAACAATTAACACTGGGGCAGTAATAGCTTTTATAGTCATTAAGGTTACAGGTCTAACTGAAACTGCTATCCTCTCAGAGTCTGATTCACATCTAATAGCAACACTCATTGAAGAGATAATTATCCTATTAATTACAATTATAAAAACAATGTGTCACTCTTGACCTCACTTTATAAGTTACAAAGCACTTTTCACATTAGCTCATGGTATCCTCACAGCAACTCTCTGAGACAAGTATGTTCAACTCCATTTTATAACTTAAAAAAAAAAAAGGCTCAATCATAGAACTTGCTTGATGGGGGTTGAGTTACACATATGCATGTATTTGACAAAACTTGGCAAAAGTACACATAAGATTTATGCATTTTAATTTTGATGTAATATGTGCATTTTACATCAAAAGAAAAAAATTGTAAGCAGCTATTTAACTTTAGTTAATGATATACAAGTGTACTTCAAAGAGTCCATGGAAAAATATGAATCTTTCCATGAACTTCTTGAAGTACCCTCATATTTGCTGAAGTGTTTGGTTGGAAGGATACTAAAATCTGCGAGTTCACTTTAAACTCATCAAAAATGAAGACAGAGTAATGGGTGGACGGAGCAATGGGTACATGAATAGTATGTAATGGAGAAAGTACAGCAAAATGTTAATAATCAAGTCTGGGTGATGGGATAGGGATGTTCACTGTAAAAGTCTTTCATCTTTGCTTGAAAATTTTCATGATAAAATATTTTGGAAAGAAGATGAAGGCTTTGAGAGATTCAATGACTGCCTTCAGGTTACAGTCTGAGGCTGGACTGAAACCCAAATCAGTTCATCTGGTCCTAGGTCCCACGCCTAACAGGAATGTTTAAGAAAATCATTATTGTTCAGTGCGTAAAGGAAGGAAGTAGTGTAGTTTAGTGCTAAATTCTGGTTAACTAAGAGTATGCAAACTGGGGCATGCCTACCATAAAAGGGCTGGTATTAGATAAGGAGACTGCATGTTTAAATCCCCCATCGATTTGTCTCTGGGAGTATTGCCCCCTTCATAGCAGTCCCTTCGGGGTGTTTGACATTTATTGTAATGGTGCTGCCTTGTTCAGAGCATCCTCTTAAGAGAGAACTTTCAGAACTTAAAAACACTTCTTCCCACATTCTCAGTGATGACAAACCTGAGTCCTTTTGAAAGATCCAAATGTCACTTGAAGCCCAGTCAGGTGAATAAAACTTGTGGTTTATGATATCATTTCTGTGCAAAGCTATCTGGTAAATACAGGCCATCAAAGAAGTTTTTTGTTTGTTTTTGTATTTTAAAATGAGATAATAATCACAATTTGTGGTAATGGGCATGCTGCCAGTATGGATCTGGTCATCACATTTTAGGCACGAGTGGTGACAATCAGCTTTGTATCTCATGAATATTCATATCCAATTTTAAAAAATGAGATAAACCTCTAAACTAATAAAACTGTTTTTCTTGTAGGACACAAAAAATTAACTCTGAATTAACTCTGACACCTACTCTATGTCTGTGTGGAGCACGAGCAGTGTCCTTCCTGTGCTGTACCCACCATTGCACCCACCAGCCTTTCCAACAACCATACGTTCAACAGCTGTCTCCTCCAGTAGACTGGAAACGTCATGCGTGCAGGGACCCTGTGAGTTGTCTCACTCCCCCAACACAATGCCTTTGTTTTTATTTATGAATAACTTATTAACAAAAGAATGAGTCAATGAATAAGTAAATTAATAAACTGATTATGTCAATTAATTTGGAAGAAATATAAACTTCTAACTGTATCTTGATAGTATCTGGCCTAATACTCAGTGAGGTCCCCTGAGGGCACCTCGACATTGGTGAATTCAGTGAACTCATCATTATTTGGGGTCTAGTTCTGAGCCCTTAAGCGTAGAAACCCAATCAATCAGAACTTTCAGAGTAGATCCTCCTCTCTGGGAAAGATTCACATTAACTGGACCCCCAGTTACTGATGTATAGTAACCAGAAAGGTGATTTATTAATTACAAAGAAACAACTCACTCATTTACAGTGCACAGTTCAGTGGATTTCAGTATCTTTACAGAGATGAAAGTAGAGCAAGGGGAGCCAGGCGGGTGATCTCAACGGCTGCTGCCATCAAGCCATCCACTCTGCTGGAGGACGTCTCTGCCACTGGACTGGGAATCCTGGTCTAGTCCCCAGGACTGTGCTGCAAACACGTGTGGGTGTTTCTTTAAGTGGCATCTTTTCTCTGCGCTCATTGCTGACCAACCTCTTTCCTTTTTTTTTTAATTCATATTTTAATATACTGTTTAAACAAAACATTCTTACATTAGGAAGTGAAATATATTTTAGTTCAGACATATAATTGAAATCATTCTGAATATCTAACAAAAAGTTTTTCAAAAAGTACTAAGGCACATGTATGCTAGGACATGCATGTGCCATAGGATTCCAGTACTGATGTCGGAGGTAGGGTCTGGCGGGGGACCGACAGCTGGCCTCAACCCACCCAGTCCTCTTACCAGATTCTTGACTCCACCACAGGAAAGAATTCAAGGGCAGAGTCACCGTAGAAAGTGAGAACAAGTTTTATATAACAGATAAGAAATACAGGTTCCACAGAGAGAGTGCGGCAGAGTGCCAGAGACTGAGCAGGGCCAACACCAAGTTTAACACAAAAGTAAGTTCAGTACAGACATCAAGTCTAACACAAATGCACGAAAAACATATTTAAAAGTTCAGTACAAAGTGCAGGCTGGCTCAAGAGACTGAGCAGCTACTTGCCGAAAGTAAAGTATGCACACCTCAGCCAGGGAAGTGCAGTTGTCTCCAGGAAAGTGAGCAACAACCCCGCTTTCAGCTGGGATTCAGCTTTTATAGTTTCTCCATCTAATGAATATTCAATTAAGGGGGTGGTTCCCAGTTATGTAACATTCAGTCTTGCTCATGCTCAGTTGGTCTCTTCCTGGAGCATGTTCATTGGTCAGATCCTATCACATGCACCAGGCATATTCAAGAAGATTCTGTGCTCCCTACTGAGCGTGCCCAGCCACTGGATTTGTATAAGTCAGCCCCTTGTGATCTCATCTTCCCAGTGTTGGTGCTGAAAATAGGTCTAGCTGGCAACAGTAACTTTCCTCCAGGGGAGAGCTCAGAGAAGGGGCCTGAGACCTCAGGGAGTGGCTGGAAATCCAGAGGCATGTCCTGAAACAACCCAGGGAAATGGAACATCTCCTGTATCAGTACCACAATGGAGCCAGAAGTCCTCTCACCTACCAGAGCCTAGTTGAGACACAGATGAACAATACTATTTCTATAACTGGCTGTCCATCAAGTCTGCAGCATACCATGTACTTCTGACCCTATCCTGGCTTCTAGGGATCTATGAATTTTGATGTACTTGTCATGTTGGACAAAATTTCTTCTAAGCCTTGCTTCCCATGTGCATAAGTTTCTTTGTTATTCAGCTTCCTGATGACCCTGCTTCCTGTGGAATATCCATTGGACTTCTGTTCTTTCTCCATTCCTTATGACCAACCATGTCCTTGATACATCTTTTTCACCCCAAGCTCCATTTCTGTATCACCTGCCCTCTGGGTGCCAACACCTTTATTCTGCTATGTCTACCTGATGTTGTAGCATTTTATGTAAACCTATTAATGGCAATATTTTTTATTGAGCATCTTTGTGTTTTACTGTTACTGAAGTAGTAAAATTTATACTCAATCATATAATGAAATTTTCAGATCCCTATATAGGCCAACTGCCAAAAAAAAAAAAATTCAGCTACTAATAGTTTTTGCTTGTTTTAAAGCCTTAGCAATTTCTGCTACAATTTTCCATGGACTTAACACTTAAAATAAATGGTGAACAAATAACAAAATATTTATGAAATATGATCTTTCCCATAAGTATGAGGCTTTTAATTTCTAATTTGTTGAAACCTATTAGGTATAACTGCTGGTGGAACATAAATTAAAAGAGGCTGAGAATTACTGTGCAAGGGCACACAATTGTATAACAATAGATCTTTGTATCATTACTTTATCAATAATTTTGCTATAGTGATAAAAATAAAAGCAAAACCTATATTGTCCACTCTGAAAAATACTGTGTTGACCATGTGCATCTGTATGATATACTTAAAATGATCATTATTAAATAACCAGATAAATCTATTACATTGTTTATATTTTTGAATAAACTGTATTCTTCAAAACTATGTGAGGCCATAATGATTTTATCATAAGATGACTCAAAATCCTCAAATTCTTAAGTGAAAGCATATTCCAATCCACCAATGTTGACATCTGGAATGGGTTATTTGTCTGATATTTTTTACGATTTTAAGCTAAGTATGAGTTGAGATTCAGGGGAAATCTGAAAAGAAAATTGCTAATCCAATTAGAATGCATTTGCCCTAACTAGTTTCTTTCTGACCCACATATTCTTTCTTTGGATATGTGAATATCTTAAATAAGGTTAACTTCAGATTTCAACCGGAGAGGCTTGTATCTCTGAAAGGTGACATGTTAAATGGGAGTGTTGCTTATACAATTTAAACTATTGAAGAATAATCTTACTTATCTATGTCCAGCTTCATAGGATAGGAAAAGGGAGAGAGAAAAGAACTTTATCATTAGTCATGTGTTTACAGCCTGTACGCCTCTTCTGGACTTTTTTCCATTTGCCACCCACCTTTTTCATCAACAATCAGCGCCAGGAGGTTGGAGTGCCCTCCCTTCCAGGTGGGTTTGGCCAGTGAGCTCAGATCAGAGGCAGGAGGAGAGGGGAGTTCTGGTTGTTATGCCCGCAGCTCCTCCCTGTGGGGTCACCACAGGCAGGCTGCCTTGTCCACAGACCCTCTCTGTCTCCAGGATCTGCAAGGGCATCCTGCCTTTTCCCTCTTCAGGGCTGGGGTGGTAAAGAAGCTGCGGATGTGCTAGCTCCAGCATACCACTGATTGACTGCTTCCTGACAACATCTTTGTATGCAGTCCCTTTATCTCTCTTCAAATTAGCCCACCATTTGAGTGTCCCATCCACTTCTAACTGTGACTCATTATTTTCATTGTCACACAAACTTTATCTTCACCAGGTCCATTCCAAAGTGATGAAACTAGGATTCCATCATTAGACAATACTGAAACTGTGGGTTAACACCTCATTTTTAAAAATGTAGGAATTTAGAGAGAAATTCTGGTTGCCAAAAGACAATCAATCAACTTCTTCATCTAAACTGTAATTAAACGTTGAATAATTCTCCTCTTTGACATATATAATCATACCTGTCTAACAGAAGTCACATTAAGTGTTTTAGACGTAATATCCTAACTATAAGTAAAGAAGTGCTCTAAATTGAGACTTGAAGTCTTTAAAATAGACAGAGAGAAGAGCCTGGATTGTCTTTCTGTTACCAATGTTTTGCATTACTTCTCCTAACAATTAGATTAATAATAATAATAGATAACAATTATTGAACACTGAGTATATGTTGGGACTATTTCAGGTGCTTTACACGTATTATCTCTTTAAATGACCACAACAAATCTGTGATATAAGGACTGGTACTATCACTGTTTTACAAATGAAAAAGTAATGTTTGGAAAATTAAATAACTTGCCCAAAGAACTCTTTGTGCTGCTGCCTTAATGGGTTTTAGAATATACTAAACAAAGATTCCTGCCCAGAAAAACCACTTGTACTAATACTTTTCTTCAATTAAAAACTGTTTTTATTACCACTTCCATATTGCTTCCTTACTTCCATGTCTCCATAGATCTAGATATAATCATCGAGTTTTGCAATTTTTTTCACCTTGAAAGTTGCTCCAAATCATACGTTTGTTATTCTAAGAACTTCAGCAAAAGATGCTTATATTTCTGAATGTTTCTTCCAAGAAATGTGTTCATATGTGCTTGTGTGTTAGCACTGTGGCTGGCAAAATGGAAAAACCATTGCGCTTAAGCATCATGCTCTTAAACATCTTTTCAAATAACTTTGGAATAACTGATGGAAATATTAGTATTAACTTAACTGATGTAAAAGAAAATCATCTTTCTTTAAACTAATTTGGGCAACCAATCTATAAATGTGCTTAGCAGTAGCAGTTTGTAAACCTTTTTATCATCCAGTATGTTATGTTATAAGAGTACCAAAAAGGAATATATTGAGGGTATGAATAGTTAAAAAGCTGAATTGTGAATACGTGTCTGAAGAATATGTTTCTGTATTTTAACCTGGTCTGTCATGTTGCAGTCAGAGGTCCGAGGAGCACTTCTAGTGCTATGTACCTGTGGAAACATAACTAACCTGCCTTTCTGACCCATTCCAAGCAAACTGTGAGCCAAAGATTGTAACTGGAAAGCCAGAGTATTACCAACAGCTCAGTTGCCTGGTGGTGAGATTAAAACCACACAATCAGATCTTATGTTTCCAGGTAGTGGCTGTCACTTAAACAAACTCTTCTTGCCAAAGAGTTCCTAGTACTAAAAAAACGTAAAAAGAATTAACTCTATATTCAAAGTGAACAGTTAGCTTTAAATAGTATAAATAATGGTTTTTAAATGTCTGCTATGTCATCAAAGTATTAAGTCATAAGCAACCAATTTTGTTTTCATCCCAACATTCTGGTCACAATGTAACTCTCAAGACACTCTTCTATACAAATGTGCTTGTCATGACTAATGATGCAAAGGAGTGATGCACTAAAAGAGAAGAAAGCTAAAGAACCAGAGAACATCCTAAAGATTATCCACTATAGAAGAGGAGGTCAATAAAGATGAAATAATTAGCAAATTCATTAATGGGATGATGTTTTTTTCTCATATTGATAACTACAATTATTTCTCGTTTTCACTCAGCCTTCAAAATCTTCTGATCTTTGGGGCACTTCACTAAACTGAGATATTACTAGTGCTTGAAAATCCAGACCTACATTCATATGTACTTGAGGCCTTTTCGGTCTCTCTCAATATTTTTTATAATATGTTGGTTGCAATTAAGATGTAAAACTTCATTTAAACTAATAAATAGTTATTCTTTCCAATCTTTAACAAAGAAGTTCTCCAATTAATAATATGTTTATTGTTCTTCTCTGTTAAACAACATCAGTCTCAATTTCATCTTTAGCCTGGAATATAATGAGCTTTTATTCAGAGGTTCCAAGTACATGAACTCATTTATACTAATAATGCCTCTGTGTGAAGAAAATGTTTCATTTCATTGATTTTTAACCAATGATAACACTAGAGCCAGGGCTGCTGACTTCCCCAAGGTCATGCCAAAGATCATTGGCCAAATCTAGGGAGACAGAATCTTGGTCCCAGTTCCCAAGTAATCGATGATTTTGATGATACTGTAATATAAAGACCATGTCAGGAGATGAATCAGGATTGCTGAACTCATCACCTGTCTTTTCCAATTAATTATTGAAAAAATGTGAACTGGTACTTTGCGGGTATTTGGTAAGTCTTTGTTGAATGCATTTGTGAAAGTTTTGTTGTTTAATTAGCTAATCTCTTAATCACTAATCTCTTTTCTGTGCTTTTGTTCTGTACCTGAGATGCTCTTCATATTTATATCCAAAATAGAAGGTGTTTAATCCATTTTTGCAGTGAAAAAAAAGACCTCCAGGAAGCCAGAAAATGAATTCAACATCACGATAGTAGTTAACTCTAAGGTGTAAAGAAAGAGAAAGGGAATCTGCCGAGGAGCTTTAACTATACACATAAAACAATTTTTTTTGTTTTAAATTACAGATCAGAAACAATAGAGCAAACCTGCTAAATTTGATTGATGGGCTCTATTGGAGTCTGTTCTATTGTTTTCTGAGATTTAAAATATTTTATGCTTTAATATTTTAGTAAAACAATGTTACTAAATTTGAGTAACGGGAAGACAACTTTCAAAGGAAAAAAGTTTGCAAAGCTCCAAAATGTATCTGCAGACCCAGTTTGAGAAAAACCAGAATAGAGTACTTACTGGAAGAAGAAAATTAAAAACAGAATTTGTTTTCTTCTGTATGTTTTGAGGCCTTTTCCCCATGTTTGGAGTTCAGGATAACAGAGAATGTGTCTACATCTAACATCTGTACTTTGGTGGCTGATTGCTACCTTGCTCTTACTTCCTCTGTTTGATCTTGAGTAATTCTTAGGCCTTCAGGTCCTTTTGTGGGCTCATAATTAACATGAATTTGTACAATATCCTTAAAAAATTATAAGTAACAATAGGATATGCAAGGACAATGGGCCTCACCTTTTGTTGCATTCTACATTATAGTTGTGATAGTTTGAAATTTTTAATATAAAGCCAAAAGGAGAATGAAAAGAAAAAAGCGTAAAAAGGAGGAGAAAGATGATGAACAGCAGCATCAGGAGGTACAGGAGAGAACAAAAAGAACAAAAAATAAAATTATAGGGAAGAAAAGAGAACAGAAAAGGAGAAGGGTGGAGAAGGGGAAAAGGAAAAGAAAAGGAAAGAAGGTAAGGGAAAAGCAGAGGGAAATAAGAAAAGTATTGAGTTTAGTGTTTTTCAGAGGCCAGAGTATTTTATAATAGAAAAGAGTGAGAAAAATTTTCTACTATTTTTTGCATATTTTTTGTACTATAAGTAATTGCACATATCTTGAGAACAAATTTTAAAAATTTACCCGCTCATGTGCTTTCAGTAGTTGGACCGTTATTCCTAGAAGAATATGATAAATGGAAATCAGAATTCATTACGTTGACTACTTTGCCAAGGTCTTGTAATCAAAAAGCCTAGTTGCTGTGAGGCAGCTGTCTAATATATATGTTATGCTACTTGACTCTAATGCTACATCTTCCACATTTTGAGGATAGTTGGGTAGATAGACAGCTATAAATACAGAGGTAGATACAGATCTCCAAGACAGTTTCAATTGTCTTACCCTTTTCTGTAATACGTTGTGCTATGTTTCAGTCTTTGACATTATACTAAAAAAAACACAATTATGAAAGCCTCTAATCCATAAGGCTGTATCAGTTACCACTGCATTGTGTAAATGATGACATAATACCAGGACTCTTATAATCCCAGATACCTGTGCACAATGAGTGAGTTATGATGAGTAATGTAGAAGGTTGAATGCTTTCATTTACTTGAATGCTAAAAATGGTGTTAGAAGCAAGTGAACTTAATGTACCCACAGTAACTCTCAGATAATACTCTCATTGTTTACACCTTAGGCTTAGAATAATTCCCATAACTCAGGTTGGCATTGTTTTCAAGATGGGGAAAGTAAAGCCAAATGAAGTTAAGTTCTGGACAAGGGATGGCCAGTGAATGGGGTTAATACCACTATTCCTCTCTCTGATCCTGGGGCGGACATCAGTAACCAATCATCAGATTCTTTCCCTAATTCCAGGCAGCCGTTACCAACTGATCCGTGTGGACACATGAAAGAAACCCAACTAATGCATCAGATCTCGACCAAGAACACGTAATGATCAGGAGATAACAAGGAGTCAGGTTACCATCACCTCTCCATTCCCACCCACCCAAATTTGTCACTACTTCTTCTGATTTTGACACCCGTTTTCAAATGACTTCATTCTCATAAATACTCTTCTTCAAGAAAAATAAACCATTTATCCAGTTTATGACTAAAACCACTCTTCTTTCCTAGTGCCACTTGGCGGTTGATGACTGAGAACCCTGTCTTCATTCTTGGCTCCCCCGTGACCTCCCGTGGCTGGTGCAAGCATCTGCACTTGCAGTCCCAGGCCCGGTGCTCCCGAGGACGCTTGCTTTCTCTGGCTCGCCGTGCTGCTCGGAGCCATCTGTCCAAACACGGAATCCCTTTCCACATTCCCTCACTGCTCCTGTTCTGCCCTCTCCACTGTCTGCGGCTTTGGGCTTGGCAGAAACCAGGGAAACTGCTCATGGGTTTTACCTGTATTCCAAATAGTATTTAACCATGGAAAATTAGCAGTTTCATAATAAAAGGTGTTTTAATCTTTGGGGAGCCTTCTCTTTCATCACCTTCTGCTCTGAGAGCAACAGGCAAAGGAGACACAGAGAAAGAAATAGGTTATTTTGAAGGGGAGAATTAATTAAATAATAGTGGTGGTTATGTAAGTCTATCTTTTAGCTTTAAAAATGCTTAAAGAAAGCACTTGGTACTGCAAGATGGTGGGTGGGGAGTGGAGACCCGTCTTTCTCCAGCCTCCTTGAAGCTTCCACAGCATGGAGCCAGGCATTCACCCCCAGAGGGATATCTGTGGACATGTTCTGAAATGCGTCAAACTTTTCTTCACACCTATCAGCAAGAATTTTGAGAAATACATATTTTTACCCTTATTTTAGTGGATTTAGGCCTTCCATACAGAACAGTGGTCCCTGAGTAACTCAACTAACTAATTAACCAACTAAAGAGTAGGCAGCGGATGGCCGGAGGACACTGCCATTCCCTTCCATGCCACTCCACAAACCCTGGAAATGCCTACAAAGTGCAAGAATACAGGCAAGGGATGCTGGCTGGGGGAAAGAGAAGACAGCGTCCTCCAGACAAACTCCCTTCCTAAACGACTCCTACTTCTCCCGCTGTTCATCTCTTAGTTATTGACATACATGTATTGCACCCCTGCTAAGGGAAAGTACGGGGCTAAGCATCAATGACTGAAAGATAAATAACACTCCGAAAATGAGGTGTACACATTCTTATTTCCTAAGCACCTAACATGTGGCAGATAAGTACATATTTATTTCTTATTCAATCCCGTGATGTAGGTATTATTGATCTCATTTTTTTTTTAAACCAAAAGATAAAAAGGAGATTTGGGCAGGTTATGTGGCTTAACCTGCATCTCAAAACTAAAATGTGGCCTAGATTTGAGCCCAACTCTATCCTTCTCCCATATTATCTCCAACCCTTGCAATTAAGTGAAAGCAATAGACACATAAGCATACATTTACCCACAAATGGGTCAGTGCTATCATGCAGGTGTGTATGGGAAGCTGCAGGAGCACCTGGTGGAGAGCTGCATTCTGTTCAGGGACATCTGACTCTCACCTGGTCCATTATGAGGACTAACAAGTGGGAGACCCCAACAGACGAATCAGAAGCATTGGTTCTCTTTTATTTTTTTAAACCTTCAAAAAGTTTAATACGTATATTTTCCAAGAGAAATGCCCATGTGGCATAGTTTATACGTCCTTGCATATAAAAATGTCTGTTGTTGCTAATACAAGTTAAACCAAACACCTCATTTATAAAGAAAAAAGCAAATTGGTGAGATCTCCATAATAGACACTGCAGACTCTATTTTGTGGTTGTCAAATATGAAATCCCAGCTTCAGAGACTATAGATTATTTTGGACAAAAATGTTCCCTTTCAAAACTTATAGGTGTTGTTGCAGGGTCTATTCATGAACTGGAAAGAATGTGTGTCTGTAGATAAATGTTTTCACTGTGCGGCAGGTCCTGTAAATAATGAGTTTATCTTGTTCTTGTAAAGTTATCAAAATTATATTTCAAAGAAATAATCTTAGCATGATCTAGATAAATGAAACCAAATATATCTACAGAAACAAACATCAGACTGGCTTCAGCTCACACCTCTGTATTAGATATGATCAGACTGTGGGACAGCACCTATAAGCTCTTAAAGAGAAGCCTTGTTTTCTTTTGTTATAACAGCACACAATTTCCAAGGCAGACATAACTGCCCGGGCTATATGTTTTCGGTCTTGCACAACTTCAGACCAGATACCACTTTGACTATATGGCTCTTGTGATAAACCTAAGAGGAACGTCAATCTAGGACACTCACCCGGGCAGGAGAAGAGCAGTGAGCCCAGCAGGCGGCCAGTTCCAGCGATGTCGCCCTGTCTCTTCACGTGGAGGCTGTGGGGAAGGCGAAAGCATTCCTTTCGAAACCTAAAATATACAGATGACCAACGTTTGATTATTTTGACAAGAAAAATATAAAATTTTTTAAAAAGCCTTTAAATGAAATAAAGAACTGAACTGTACTGATGAATTTTCTTGTCGGTCTTAGCTTTACAAAGTTGCATCAACACCATAAGAAAAGGAATCATACAAATACCTTGGAAAAAATATAATTTCACTATTGTAATTGAGGGTGAGTGTAATTGTTACAAAACTCCTAACTCAGGAAGGTCTTCCTGACCACTTTGCTTTCTTCCTAATACAAAACAGCACGTGTGTCACTAGGGATGAGGCTAGGAACTGTAGACTCAGCACGGAACTGACAAAAGCAGTGTATTGCTGTAAATGGGGGAGCACAATAAATCCATATCACTGCAACATGAAAGTACCTAGTTCCAAAACTTTTCTTTTCCATGCTGTCCTCACCAGGTAGATTTCCTTGCTCATTTTCCATTCCACATTCTCAGTTGGTACTTTTTGTCTGGCAATGCTTCTCTTCACTTTAGTGCTTGAAAAATAAAGGAGCATATGTCTGTCCTGTGGGTGACCTGAACAAGGGCAGCATAACGCAGTTGCTCTAACTAGCTAAGCATTTGCCACAGTGAGACAAGTGACAAGCGGCAGAGCAGTGCTGTGTCCCAACCGCATGGCTTACTCAAAGAGCCATGCCACAGCTAATTGGGTTCCACACATTTTCCGGTCAGTTGACTCAGCTGTGTTAGTTTAGACATGGTCTTTCCTCATAGCAGGGACCAGACTAGCTCTTTCTAAATGGCTGAAATGAGCAGCAGCAAAGCCCATCACTCAGACCACTCCTCTAGTGCAGAAACAGCCGTGATCACAGGCTTAAATTAGGGGTTGAATGGATGCAGTGTTTCTTTTTTCCAAAGTGGAAAAACTGAATAACCTGTGTTTGTTGTTTTGCTATTTTTAGGTGCAGCAGAATATTTAACTACTAAGTTGATTTCACAACTTTTTGGACATGTTTACACAATAGAAGCATTTATAGGAAGACTGTCTTTTTCCCAGTAAAAGATGTCCCCCTATGAACATTGTTGACTGATGGCTGGGGCTTTCTCACATCTCTCCAGCTGGGTGTCTCATCTCAACCCTGCCAGCATGTTACATATGGTCCTTCTGAACCTTTCTGCTCAAACGTCCCCAGGCCCGGGACTCATCTCTGTGGGACCTCATTCAGAAAACTCAGTAGCTGAGCCATTTATAAGTCCACTTCTCATTGTTAGGTTCTCAGAGCTCCACTAGTTGAACAGAAACCCACAAATGTATGTTTGACCTGAGGTCTCCAGCTCAGCAACCTAAAGCTCAGATGAGGGGAAACAAGCTCCACTCAGCTTCCTGCTTTAGCAACATCTATCCTTTCTCTGCTCCCCAACCTCCAGGAGGCAAGCTCAGATCTCTCTGTCATTCTCACTGGCTGTGCAAATGAGCCTGACTGTGATGACAGTTGATCTACTCAAGGACCCCTTGCCAGTTGGGCCATCCATTCTAGACACACAACTCCACTCTAGTGTCAGCATTCCCCACCAGTGCAATCCTGTCAATCACCTTCTGGTCCACAATCATGAGTACTGATCATACCTGACATCTGCCTTGAACCTTTGTAAACGCACCCAGCATTAGCGTTACCCTAGACTATAAGGGCATAATTAATCAAGAATGGGATATTAGGTGAAATTAAAATTATAAGGAAGAATTCTAATTGGGGCTTCCTTCTTGTCATTATGTCCTAACTGTCACAGAAAGAAATTATTATCCCTTCAAAAACCTACATAGGCTGTTTCCTAGAATGGTAAATTGTACATTTTTGATGTTTATCTGATATGTTCCAGTATCTTTGATTAAAAACAAAAACAGTACAAGAGATGTCACAGGATAGTACATGAGTTACTGCCAAACAAGTGGTATACAGAATGCACTGCTAAGTTTTCATAGAAAACTGCAAAGGAGCAAAGACCTTTTGATCTTTTATGGAGTGCCTGGCACTAGGCCGGCAAGAGATAAGTAGAGGCTTAAATTGGCTGGGAATGCTTCATTCCTGAGTGTCAAGACTGACACTTGGGAATAATCCATCCTTGGCTCATCCCTGTCCCTCACACTTTATATTCTCTCCATTTTCACTGTCCCCATCTTCACTCATTTCCCTTGGCACTACTTCCCCAGCCACCTGCTGATCTCCACTCCTGTCCTCCAGCTCCTGTCCTCCTCCCATGCGTTCTCCACACACAGCCAGAGTGAGTTTTCAACACATGCAACAAATCCCATCACGTGCTGCTCCTTCTGTCAGGTGCCCTGTCTCCACTCTCACTCCCAGAGAAGTCACTCTCACTTCTCACTTTTCAGGTTGTAGCTTAAATGTCACCACCCTCTCTAAGGAGGCACTCCCTATTATTCTCTCTCATCGCTCATTCTTTCTTACTTATTTGTTTGCTTCCAGTTTCTTGTCTGCCTCCCTCAATAGACTGTAAGCTCCACAAAGCAGAGGGCATGCTCGTTTATTCACCAGTGGGTGACCCAAACCTGGCACATCAGTTGATATGTACCAGGTACTCAAGAAATATTTGTTGGATGAATGAAGAAAGGTGACTTGCATTGGGTGTTGATGGTAGAAAGGATCTGGCATTCAGAGGTTAGGTCATGGTAACTCAGGTCAGTGAATGGGCAAAGGTGAAGACGGAATAGTATGAGAGAAGTGGGAAACTGTGGGTGGATAAGGAGGTTGGGAGCAAACAAGCCTGGGTGGACATACAAGAGATGTGGGCAGGAGCAGAGTGAGGAAATCTGGGGAATGTAGACCAGGTATAGGGGGCTTGCTGATGTCTGGCTTCCCACCTTGGGGTCTGATACTGCATGTCTTACACGGCTGATGCCAACTTGGACCTCATATACACTAAAGTGACAAGTCCCAGAGAAAATGCCATGATCAGTTTTCAAAAGCATGTGTCCCCTAGTGCATAATATTACACATTTTGAGACATTTCACACCCAAAGGTTGATATTCTACATATTCTCACAGGGCTGTTCCGTGGCAAATAAGGCATTTATAACGAATATCTAGAAAAAACATTGAAAAATCTCTTCAGAATGTAAAGATGTACCTACAATCAGGAAATAACATGAAAAGAGAAGCTCCTGGCAATGGTGGTGATATATAACCCAGCCATTTACTAGAAGCATGGAATTGGGGGTGAGAACTAGCTAAGGACTTGAGGTGTCACTGAGAACTCACTTAATTCTCTGCTTCTATAACTGACATGGAATTAAAACACAAGAGCAACAAAATACCCTGTCTATTAAAATTCTCCTGGGAGGAATAAATTATGGTGTTTATGGTAAATCCAATCTTTGTCACAGGATCTCCAGCTTTATTTCAACACATTAATCCTATAGTAAAAAGGCCAGGTGGATGGGACACAATCCCTGTATTCAGCAGTGTTTGAGGTCACAGCCAACTTTTTACTGACTTGATTAAATATTATTTCCCACCCAAGGGACGCAGTGTGGATGTTGGTCAGGAGAGTGAGATTTGAGTGAAGGGACCGGGTTGAACTTCTTAGGCCAAAGGAAAGGCTTTGACTCGGGAAAAGACAGACTAACAACAACTACAGAGGAACAATCCTGGTCTTTATCCCTTTGATATCAAAGGGCAGGTATAAGAGACTAATATTGGCTTAGTTCTCAAAATGTTTATTAAGCTCCTGAGGAATGGTATTGAAATTTTAAGTATGGTATTGTATGAATTGCTCACCTGTAGGAAATTGTAGGCAAATCCAGCAATACCTAAATTCCTTACTGCTTTCAGCTAGCTGATTAAATGGTTCCCCGTTCCTCTCTGGTATGCTATGACCTGGGTGTGCCAATGTGCAGTGTACCATAAGGTTCACACCCTAAAAATCCAGAGGGTCTGATCCAGAAAGCTATGTGAAGAGACACTAAAAACCTGCCAGTTATTAAGGATTAGACTTCAAGTTTTGAGAAATGGGGTGCCTGTAACCTTTTAGGACTAGACCAGTGATTTGGTTTAAGTAAGGGTGCGAAAAAGGTACATGGAAGGACTTGGAATACTATGCGGGCAGAGAATGAGATGTTCCTGAGCCAAATTAACCACATCTCTGTTCCTGAAGTTTGAGTTCAATATCAGGGGTTTAAGCCAGGAGCTATCATAATGTACTCTACCCTAGAGTAACCACTCTCTGAAGTGCCCAGTTTCCAACCTAGTGTCCACTAGAGGCAGTCCATTATCCACAGGGGGAAGACTGATTCCTCCCCAACCTCTGAGGGCCAGGAAACAAGAACTGAGACACCTCTCCAGTAATACATGCTTATTAACCGGGGTAGGATCTGCTCATGGGCTACGGCTTGTCACCTTCATCCATGGAACTTCTGTTCCATGAGAAATGCACAATAGACTTAGATCATCTCTCAAGAGGTGTGCGCTGCCCTGGCTCCCACCCGCCTTCACAATTTCCATCACTTAACAGCCTAATAAACTAGCAACAGCTCCTTTCTCAAGAACGCTGGCTACAACATATTAAAAACAAATTTTATTAATATGAGAAACATTAACAAACATTAGTTTCCCTGAGGCTGGCACATTATAACAGATTAAGGTCCCAGAGTCCATTAATTCCCCACAATGAGTATTATATAGTGTCACTTAATTGCCTGGCAGGAGTCTTCATTTTTTCACATATGGCCAGTGATAGCAGCTCTACTTGCAGAGGCCACAGCTCTAGGAAAATGGTATGAGAGCAGGGAGTCCTTTCACTAAATGATGAGCATCTGATGGGCAGAGGAGAGCATTTCCTTTATGCAGAACTGTCTCTTTGCATGGGGGATTTAGGCAGGGGTGGGTTGCTGGAGCAAGACCTACTCCCTCTACCCCCGGAAACATTGGGCAAATGCTGCATAAGGTGGGTAACAGGATAGATTACCCTACCAAATAGATTTTTCTGGTGAAGTTCCAAATATTGGCTGCTTCATCTTGGACTGTGGACTTCTCCATTACTAAGAGGAATGGGGAAATGAGCAACAATGGGGAAAGTGACAATTGGCATACAGGCTGGTTATCAGTCAACACCCCAATCTTGTCACATGGGAACCTGGTGCACTGTTTCTTCCCATGATATGTAATTTTAATTGCCTGCATATCTTAACTTAATCCAGTCGGGTTTTCTGTTAGCTTCATGGACTGGGACACAGTTCCTGCTTTGGGGGGAAAGTTTCCAAACTAAAATTTCTCAATTAATTGAGTTGAGCTAGTGTCAGCTCATAGACTGTAGGTTCCTCAACTTTGTTCACACAAGACCTATATATGTCAGAGAGGCATAATGAACATACATTATCTCTTAAGAGACATATATTTCTACTGCTTCCCACCCAAGCACCCTCAGAAAACCTCCACCACAAGCTTTTCAGTTATCTTCACCCTCTGCATGGCCATTTCGTTGGGTCTCTTCTCCAGTGTCTCTGTCTGGACATTTTGGTTTTCCCACCTATTTGGCAACTTAAAATGAAAGTTCTCAACACACTGTGACTCTCAGAGCTGTAATTAAAGCCTCCAAACCATCATGCACAATAATGGAGGGTTATCAATTTTTAAACTAAATTGCATGTCCAAAGCAGCATGCCAAGTATTCCCAAGGAATGTGTTCCCTTTTTCATGTCCACACCTGTCAGCCTCCCCTGCTAGGATCTCCTCCAAACAACAGTCTCTTCCCCTATTAGGGCGAACCTCTGAATAACCATCTTTCTCATAGGTTAATTCAGATATGAATTGTCAAACTGATGTTTTTAACTCACTGTCCCATGTTTCTCCCATTTTTACTCAAGTTTTCTTACCCGGAATTCCACTTGAAGAGTGTGTGTGGAGGGATTGGCTATTCTGTTGTTATCTTGGTAAGAGGGACAAATGTGCTTCTTGAAATTTTTTGTGAACAAAAAGTACTATGTGAAAAACAAAATATAATGTAATACAATGGCTCACAATCCTGGTCTATAATAAGTCACTTGGGAAGTTTTTAATGATGAAGATCCCTGGCCTCTGTCCCTCATATTTAAATCAAGTATGTCTAAGAGGGGGTCAAGGAGTCTGTATTCTTACAACAACTCCCCCAAATAATTCTGACTACCAGCTGGAGCTGGGGTCTACCAACCTAAGGTATTGTTATGCTTCTACAATAATAACTATGGCTTTCTGTTTTATTTGTTTGCTTTTTTAAAACTTTCTATTGTGAGATAACTGTAGATTAACTTGTAATTGTAAGAAATAATAAAAAGAGTTCCCATGTACCCTTTACCTGGTTTTCCTCAATAACAACATCTTGCAAAACCACAGGACAATATCACAACCAGGATATTAACATTGACACAATCCAACCATCTTATTCAAATTTCTCAGTTCTATGTGTACTCATTTGTCTGTGTGCATGTGTATTTAGTTCTATGCAATTTTATCTACATGTGGGTTCATGTATACACCACCACAATCGAGACACTGAGCAGTTCCATCACTGCAAGGATCCCTCCTGTGCCCCTTTATAGCCACACCTACCTTCCCCACCCCTGACCCTGGCAACCACTAATCTGTTCTCCATTTCTATAATTTTGTCTTTCAATAATGTTATGCAAGTAGAATCAAGCAGAATTAGGATTGGCTGAGTGATGGCCTAACAAAGATCCTAATCCCCAAAACCTGTGAATATGTTCCCCTATATGGTAAAAGATAATTTGAAGATATGATTAAGGATCTTGAGAGAGGGAGAGTATCCTAGATTATCCAGGTGGGTCCAATATAGTAACAAATGTTCTGACGAGGGGGATGCAGAAAGGTTAGAGATGTAACAGTAAGAGATGTGGTAATGGAAGCAGAAGTTGGAAGGGTGCTAGAAAGGGGCCAAAGCCAAAGAACGTAGGCACCCTCCAGAGGGTGAAAAGGCAGGAGACAGATCCCCCCCAACAGCCTCCAGAAAGAACCAGCCCTGCCAACACCTTGACTTTTTAAGACTTAATGACTGATTTTGGATTCCTGACTTCCAGAATGGTAAGATAATACATTTGTATTGTTTAAGCCACGACTTTGGGTTAATTTGTTGAAGCAGCAACAGTATGCAACCTTTTGGGATACTTTTTTTCCCTCAGCATGATTCCATGGAGATTCATCTAGGCTGTGTGACTCAGTAGTTCATTTCTTTTTATTGCTGAGTAGTGTTCCACAATTTGTTTACCCATCCACCTGTTGAAGAACATCGGGGTTGTTTCCACTTTGGGGCTATTATGAATGAAACTTCTGCAAACATCGATATATGGGTTTTGGTGTAAACACAAATTAACATTTCCCTGGCATAAATGCCAAAACCACAATTTCTGGGTCATGTGGTAATTGAATGTCTCATTTTATAAGAAACTACCAAACTGTTTTTCAGAATGGCTGTACATTCTCACCAGCCATGTACAAGTGATCAGTTTCGTCTAGGTCATTTGGTGTTGGCATTATTTTTCATTTCTTAGACATTTTGAGAGGTGTGTAAAAATATCTCATTTAGGTTTTAATTTTTATTTCCCAAATAACTAATGATGTCGAGCATCATTTCATATGTGTATTCGCCTGTAAACCCTCTCTGGTGAAATGTCTGTTCATGTCTTTTGCCTATTCTGTAGTTAGAGTATTTGTTTTTTCACCTTTGAATTTTTAGAGTACTTTATATAGTATAGATACTAGTCGTGTGTTAAATATGTGGTTTGCAGATAATTTTTTCCTAGTCTGTAGCTTGTCTTTTCCTTCTGTTAAGAGAGTCTATTATACAGCAAAAGTTGTTTGTGTTTTTTGTTTGTTTGTTTTTTGATTTCGATGAAGTCCTTTCCAGTTTTTCTTTTATGAATCATGCTCTTGGCATCAAGTCTCAGAACTCTTTGCCTAGTTTTAGATTCTGAAATTTTTCTCCTAAATCTTCTCCTAAATTTTTTCCTAAAAGTTTCATAATTTTACATTTTATTTTTAAGTCAGTGGTCCATTTTGAGTTAACTTTTATGTAAGATGTGAGGTGTAGGTTGAGCTTAATTTTTTTCCCAACAGATGTCCAATTGCTCCAGCATCATTTGTTGAAAAAGGTATCCTCTTCCATCAAATTGCTTTTGCACTTTTCTCAAAAATCAAAGGAGCATATTCCTGTGGGTGTATTTATGGGTTCTCTAATTCTGTTTCATTGATATATATGTCTACTCCTCTGCCAATACCACACTGTCTTAATTGCTATAGCTGTACAGTAAGCCTTAATATTGGGTAGAGTGATTCCTCCTTCTTTATTCTTCTTTGTCAGGATTATTTTAGCTATTCTAGGTTCTTGGGTTTTTTTCTTTCCATACAGATTTTAGAATAAGGTTGTCTATGTCTACAAAATCTTTTCTGGTGTTTTGATAGAAATTGCATTAAACCTATGGATCAATTTAGGGAGAATTGATATCTTTACTATATTAAATTTTCCAAACTGTGAATACAGTATGTATCTTGGTTTATTTAGGTATTCTTTGATTTCTCTTATCAGCATTTTATAATTTTTAGCATACAGATCCTGCACACACTTAGTATTTTATTTCTGAGGAGGTTTTCTACATCAATCATGTCATCTGTAACTAGGAATATCCATGATTTTTTTTTAGCCAATTGGAAAATCCTAAAGGGAAATATAGAGGAGTTTAGACTAAAGAGTGCTGCCACATCATAGTTGCAGAAGACGAGTAAATGTTGTATGGAAGCAGAAGGGAAGAATTAAAAAGGACACTTGTTTCCTTTCAAATACACAGAAAACACTGTCAGTCCCATACTCTCTTCCTCTGTTATTTTCTTTTGTGTTTTCCTCCGTGTTGTGCTGGTGACTACGTCACAAGATTAAAAGTAGGTTGGCTTTGATTCCCATAATTGAAACTGGCCCCATCAAGCATGACGTACATGCTGTCCTCTATTTTGTAGACAAGGAAGTATGGGCCAACTGTAATTAGCCTTTCACTCTGCATGAGTTTACAATTTATCCACCTTGAGGACATCCTCTACCATCAGAGGGGTCCCAGGATATCAAAGGCTTTGTTCATCTGAGTAGGAGACAGTCCTAGCCTCTCGAGCTCCAGGGGTGACAGCAGAGAGCCAAGGACAGAATAAGTCCCCAGAGTCAGTGGTCATGTCAAAAACAGAAACAAAACTCCTGACATTTAGTCTGCTAATCTAACCACCAGACCACATTTCCTTCTCTTAATTTCCACATCAATGCTTCACTGTTTATGACACATGGCATGGATTAAAAAGTTGAATTCAAAATGCTCTCCCCGAGAAGGCAATTATTTTGAACAATTGTTTTAGTTGGATTAAAGGTGATCTTAAACACACTGAATGCAGGTTCACATATTAGTAAGGCTTCAGGGCTGTATCCCAAGGGCAAGGATACCCCATGTCCCAAGAAGGGCACTAGAACTAGGACTTGAAAATCTGCCAGGACTCCCACTGGTTCTCATCTCTTCTCTGAAGGTTCTGCCTCAGATCTCTCTCTCCCTCCCTCCCTCCCTCCCTTCCCTCCCTCCCTCCCTCCCTCCCTCTCCCTCTCTCTCTCTCTCTCTCTCTCACACAGTCTTCTGCTCTGGAATACATGTGATGAGAACCATAGCCCTGGAAATGTATACATTACAGGTTCATCCAATAGAGAAAACTGCATCTGCCCTCTGTCCTTTCCTCCAAGGGAAGGGATTTTGACTGGCCACGTGTGATTAGGGGTCTACCCTGGGACCAAAACTTGAGGCCAGGGGAGTGGGAATATATCGTACAAAAAAGACTCTGAGAAACTACTAAAGGGCAAGCTGGGAAAAAAATTCAGTAAAGTCTACACAGACTAAATATTTGAATATTAATACTTTCCATTATAAATTTGGAAATAGAAATTCCCTATCAAGTCCATTTGCTTATAAGGCAGAAAATTTGAGTTTTACCATATTGTCAAATCTTCCAAAACTAGACCCACAACCCAACAGACTGGGCAGTCTTATTTCTACACTAAAATTACAGTATGTCAAAATCAGAAAATTAAGATTTTTACCAACTGGGCTCAGGAAATATAGACAAATTTAGTGATCTGATAAAACTGGCACCTAAGAGGCGTGAAAGACTATTGACAATTATCTTAAATCATGTATTTTAAATCCTCTTTTCAGGACTGTGTGACCTCAAATAAATCATTTGACCATTTTGGTCCTTCATTTCTCTATTTATGGAATGGAAAAAATTACATCTACCTGGTTTGTTTTCTAGTACTTTTATAAATATCAAATGAGTTAGTGTATGCAAAAAAGGTGCTTTATGATCCATAGATTGCTATGGAAATATAAAATACTGCAATTATGCTTGTCCTGGAACTCATGTTATTAAAAATAAAAATAATAATCCTATAAAGTATCTTATATTTATTTATTTATTTTCTATTTTGGTGGCTGGCCAGTATGGGGATCTGAACCCTTGACTTTGGTGTTATAACACCATGCTCTAACCAACTGAACTAACCTACCAACCCTTTTATTTATTTATTTTAACATCAGAAAAAAAAAAAACCCACTTTATATAAATGGCTGTATTTTTACAAGACCCTTTTGAGGTCATTTGGGGCAGAAAATATTGTCATCACTTTACTGGAGACAAAAATGAGGACCAAATAAAATAACTTGCCAAATGTCACATAAACAGTCATGGAATAAGACCTTTTGGCTTGGATATGATATTAAAGAAACAAGTTTCAAAACCCTCGTCTAGGTTGTCATCCTATTTACATTACAGGAGAAAGGTGTTTTTTAGTATATTAAGTTCCCAGGAAGTGACCTCCAAGCCAGCGCTTCTGGAAGATGGAAACATGGAGCTGAAGACTAGCTCCCTAAATTTTATTGCTGACCTTGTCCTGTTTTCTTCTACAAATGGAAAGCACCTCCGTACCTAGTAATCTGTGCCCTCCCTGTATCAATTCCAAGACCCCTACTGCTCTCCATCCCACCAGGAACTGTGCAAAAACTTTGCAGCTCCTAAGATGTAATTAATGCTCCTAAGTTCAAATGTTCTCTTTGGTGCATCCCATACTCCTCCCAGTTGGTGCAGATATTCCCAGGAGGCAGGAAACAACAATGTATCTCCCTAGTGTGTAAATTTTATGGAATGAGGAATTTGGTTTCCAAGAAACCATCAGGTAAGAAAATGTTTTCACCCGTATTCTCTTTGCAAAGATGAGCAGAATCATGCAACTTCACAAATACTCTCTGAAAGGGACCCCCACATTCTAACACATCTAAAAAGTGAGAGTAGCGTCACCTCCCTGACTCTGGTAGCATGGTTGAAAGTGAAAGGGGATTTTCTGTAGATTGTTTCCATCACATTTGTTCTCTTCATGGTGAGCACACCTTGTTTATTTTTCTTCTCCTTAATGACTGAAATAGCTCTGAGAAAGTCTGAAACTGGAAAAACCAGGCCATTTCATGGCAATGCCACCATTAAAAGCATCTGCTGTTATTTGTTTATTAGGGTGCATCCTACAATGAAAATGCCCAAAGAATCAGCCTAGGTTCACTTATTATCAACACAGGTATCCCAGATTTATTCTGCTGTATTAGTTTAATTGAAACATTATTGAGAAATACATTCCTGTCTCTAATGAGAAAGGAATGAAAGTCTAGATAAATCACCCCCAAATAACATGTGGCCTTTTTCTATGAAGATCATAAGCAATTTGTGTGCCATTTGTCTCCCAAGGACAGGGTTTTTTTGTATTAAACAGAAATCTAAAGTAAGGTACATTGATTTACAGGAAATTGTTCCTTTACACTCACATTCATCATTTACAAATACTATTTCAGGGGCTAGATTGAAGGAAGGCTTGTTTTTTGAGCCAAGTATGTCATCAACCATGTCAGTATCTGTTTATAAACAGTTTTTTCCAATTCGAGGATTCAAAGTTCACAAAAATATTTGTTTTAAATCATTTCAAATAGGCAGCATAAAATTCAGTCTTAGGGCTCACTTCCAGGGAAAACTGTACTCGGTTATGTTTCATAGAAAAAGAGTAGGGCAGGTAGGGACAGTTAGGGAATAAATGGTGCAGCCAATTGGGCGGTTAGTGCCATTTTCCTAGGAAACAGTATTGGTTCTTTCTCAAACTAAAAGAGAATGATCATGTGTCCCCATCTCATTTAATATGAGAACTTTGAGAGTCCCCTGGCATTTCCCATGTGTCACTCTGAGCTTACAGACAGCTCTTTTATTGCCTACCATATTTATTTGCAGATCTTAAAACGTCTATAT
Organism: Cynocephalus volans; assembly: GCF_027409185.1. Classification (NCBI taxonomy): domain Eukaryota; kingdom Metazoa; phylum Chordata; class Mammalia; order Dermoptera; family Cynocephalidae; genus Cynocephalus; species Cynocephalus volans. The sequence continues at coordinate 70,667,931 of NC_084466.1, forward strand.
GTCATGGAAGATATGAGCCTTCAGTGACAGGTACCAAGATGTGTCCAAGAATCACTTTTCCAGGGCCCGGTGCCTGAGTTCTTGATTGAAGGGTGATGCAGCCCCTCAGGAGAATTAAACAGTAAGCACTTCCAGTGTAGACAGGACTCCTCCACCCAGCCCCTACTTCCCCAACTTCCTCCGCTTCCTTTCAGTTTCAACTGAGATAAGATTGCAATCGAGCCAGGACATTTTTCTATTCTAATTCTTCTAATTCAAGGCCTTATTGCTAGGAAAGTTTCCTTTTTTTCTGGAAAGGGGCTCAAAGAAGGAAAATGTGTTGGGAACACAAAGATGTGGGAGTATTTGCTCATCTGCACAGGACATGCCTACCTGCTGTGCTTACTGAGGAATGTGGAATTATGAGAGCGGAAAAGTGGGAGGAAGGGGGGGAAACCTATTTTACTTTCTGCTGTGTCTTTCCTCTTGAGTTTCAAACAAAAATATTCAATAACCAATGCATGTAGAGTTCAAACAAGCCTCATGCTGTCCTGGAAGCCACAAATTATTCAAGTGTGACTGAGAAATACCACAGTTTTGAAATTCCATGGAAAACGATTGTGGCAGGGCAGGCATTTCCTGATATATGACCGGGACGCTGGTGACTTCGGTTTCATTTGCCTTCGCTTTGACTAGCTAATCATGTGCTGAAATGAAAAGAATGAGTGCATCAATTGTCAGCCTCGATTCTGAAAGCTTATTTTTCATTCATATTGCCTTGAAAATAAGGTTTGATCTTAGTCGGTTTCCAGATTAGTAATTTATTATGCTTTGCTCCCCTGTGCCATCTCTCAGCGCTGGAGAATTGAGGTACGATTCACAGCAGAGGGAGGCAGCACTGGTCCCTTTGCTTTGTTTAGAATATACAGAACACTGACAATTCTACCAGAGAGAGACCAGAACCAGGAGGCATCTGTCCCCACCCACTCTGCTTCCTTTTCTCCAGATACAAGCCCGGTGCCTCTAGGATGGCTGCAGCAGCTGAGAGGCTGTGCTTTGTTCCACTTTCCATCACTGACAAGTTGGATGGTTCCGATCCATGGCTCGCTTTGTTGGTCCTCCCTGGAATCTCATCCTATGTATCCTAAGACTGAGTTAAAAACAGCTAATTAGGATTGTGTCTACAAGAAGCAACCAGATAACCATTTTGTCTTCACTGTGTAATTTGAACCATCTCTTTGGCTGGGGAGGGAAGGGAGGAGTTCTTTCCATTTGTTTTAGATTAGCTCTTGGATTTTTACTCTCACCAGGTGGCTTTTCCAATGAATTCGCAGATATTCCATATATTCCATTTCCTTTATCCTTACTTTCTTCTCCTTCCCCGTCTGTTTGTGTGGCCTTCTGTTCACAAGCAGACTAACATAAAGTTTTCTAGTGCTGCCCCTCAGGTCTCAGTGCACGGCTATTACTGATCTATAGACATATTTGCAGATATCACCTATGACTCTCTCACACTTCGGAGGCACATCATGCCCCTTGGGCTCTCTTTCAGTTTTTCTTCTTGGGGGCGTTATAGGCTTGGGCTTCACGTTCTTTCATTTCAAGCCTCATGGACTTTAATTCTGCACCTAACTGAACTTCCCTCTGGCCTCAACGTCCTCACAAGGCTCCGTTTGTTCCTTTCAAACCCTCTCTATACATTCTGCTATGAAGACACCCTAGGAAGTAAATTAGTTTCTATTTCTTTCATTTCACAGCTGCAGAGGTTGGAAGCAGAGAGGGATGGAGTGTAGTGCACCAGGCAAGAGGTAAGCAGGGATCCAGACTCCTGTGCTCCCTTCCAGCTGCGTCTCTGCACAGGCGGTCCACCTGCCCTGTTCAACCATCCCAAGATCTCCGCCGAGCCTCCGTGAATAACAGTACAATAACACACTAATGATGTCTGGGTTTTGTATTCCTGAAGGGGAACTTTCTTTTGTAGACTAGATTTTTTTCACCTTTCTCACCTAAAGATGCTGTATTTTAAAGCCCTGGGCACCCACAGCCTCACCTTCGATGTACACTATTATTCTGGGACCACATTTGGCTCAGATAAAACTATTCTTTAATTGGTCTTAGGTGGTTACTATTTCATGATCCCTGACCTCCTTCTTCCCATCCCAGATCCCCAAGAGCCAGAAAAAAAAAAAAATGATCACTTCTGCATGCTATTTCTTTCTTTAACCTTCCTGCCAATCAAACGCATATAATCTGTTTCAGGTAATGACAGAAAATTTTAACTCTGGCGATTAGCCACAGCTCATCAACAGCTACAAGAACCTGCTGAAATCTTCCTCAGAAATCATTGCACTCAGCTGTGACATGCTAATTGAGATAATGAGCTACAAGATGAAAATTAAGGAATAATAGAATGGATATGCCTTTTTCCCCTCCCAATAGGAAGAGAAAGGAAACCAAAAGGAAAAAGAAAAGGGGAGAAAGATAGAAACTAAAGTTTATTTTCTAACACATTTCTTACTTAATTTTCACACCAAAATCTGATTAAGTTCACTGCTGTCCAAGACTTTTGCAAATTTCCACCAGTTCTGACTTTCAGACTGAAGAATGTCTCAGAAGAATTTAACTGGAATTTGTCTTTGGTTGTTTAAGTCTTAAAAGCCACAGTGCCAACAGCTTTTCTTTGAATCCCTTTTCTTTTCACTCTTCCCCTTCCAAAGGATCGACTTTAATATTGGCCTTTGTTCCACATCAGTACCATGCACTGGGTCTCTGAGCTTTAGTCACTGGCACGCAGGCAGAAACCACAGTGCACATTTGCCATTGTTCCCCCTGGAATTCCAGAGGTATCTGGGCCACCTGGCCCTGCCATCTCCCTCAGGGGCTCTCCATGCATGGGATCCAGTCTATGGAAACAAACTCCCACAGCTCTGCAGCCCAGCCCAGCCCCGACTCTCCTTCTCTCAAAGCAGGATGGAATTGGGACGAGAGACAAAGACTGTCCTGGAGATTTCATTCTCAGAAGTAGCAGCCCAACTCTTAAGGAGAGCAACACAGGGCAAATCTTAATCTTTTTGCTTTTTCAGTCACACAATGAACTTCAATTATGAGATTACAAAATTGAAAAAGAGGCTTAGGAAGGTAGTGTGTGCACACATTGTGTGTGCGTATGTGTATGTTGGTGAGGTGGATTCTAATGAAGAAGAAATAATTTCTGGTGTACATATTTAAAAAGTTCTTTTGCAATCCGAGATTGCTCACATTAAGGACACTTTAAATGCAGATATGACAACATTTACCTAATTTTAGTTGACCCTGTGGCTTATGTACTGAATTGCCTTTCATTATAGTGGACAACTTTATGTATAATTCTATATTAAACCTTTATGCTGTTCATTGCACAGAGATAACTATACCACTCACCCCCAAAATATAAAATGCATGTATACATGAATATATAAATCAGTAGCTTGAGATGAGAGAGATATATATTATCATCAACAGCTTGAAGGTAATTAAAAATGAGGCATAAATTGATTAAATTTCACATGAAAAATATTGCTTCCCAAATGTCATTTAAAATACTTTGTGTGTGTGTGTGTGTGTGTAGACAGATAGATAAATAGAAACAGTAAAAGAAAACATTACTTGTGTGCACATTTCCCCTTTTCTCATCTAGTTTTCTGTCACTTTCTCCTTTCCTCACAACTTGTCTTCCTTTCCCAGTGGAAGAACCTGCTGAAGAGACAAGCAGCCTAGCTGTGGGGTGAAAGCACTGGGCTCAGCTCCAGGGGTCCTGGGTTCAAGTCCCACCACTCTACCCCTATCAGAGTATGTGATCTGAGCACATGTCCTTAACCCTCTCTACTTCATTTCTATTAACCAAAGAGACTTTATATTAAAAAAGACAAAGAAGCCCATTATATAATGATAAAGGGAACAATCCAGCTAGAAGACATAACAATCATAAACCTGTATGCACCCAATACCAGAGCAATCAAATATATCAAGCAAGCACTCTTAGCCCTAAAGAAGGAGATAGGGCCTAATACATTAATAGTGGGTGATCTGAACACCCCCCTCTCAGTATGGGACAGGACTTCCAGGAAACAAGTCAATAAAGAGACACAGGATTTAATCTATACCCTAGACCAACTGGACTTGGCAGATATATACAGAACATTTCACCCAACAGGTAAAGAATACACTTTCTTCTCATCAGCTCATGGTACATTCTCCAGGATAGACCACATATTAGGTCACAAATCTAGTCTCGGCAAATTTAAAATAATTGAAATCATTCCAACAATCTTTTCAGATCACAATGGACTAAAACTGGAAATAAACAATAAGCAAAATGCTGAAGCTATACAAATACATGGAAAATAAATAATAGGCTCCTGAATGACCTATTGGTCAAAGAAGAAATTATACAGGAAATCAAAAAATTCCTAGAAACTAATGAAAATAAAGATATATCATACTGGGCCAGCCTGTGGCTCACTCGGGAGACTGCAATACTGATAACACCAAGGCCACAAGTTCAGATCCTATATAGGAATGGCTGGTTAGCTCGCTGGTTGAGCGTGGCACTGACAACACCAAGCCAAGGGTTAGGATCCCCTTACTGGTCATCTTTAAAAAAAAAAAAAAAGATATATCACTGAGGCAAATTTATTGCAGTAAATGTTTATATCAAAAAAATGGAAAGATTTCAAATAAACAACCTAACATTATGCCTCAAAGAACCTGAAAAACAACAACAGTCCAAACCTAAAGGCAGTAGATGGAAAGATATCATTAAGATCAGAGCAGAACTGAATGAAGTAGAGACCCAAAAGACAACAGAGAAGATCAACAAAACTAGAAGTTGGTTTTTCAAGAAGATAAACAAAATAGACACACCATTAGCTAGATTAACAAAAGAAAGGAGAGAGAAGACCCAAATAAAAATTAGAAATGAAAAGGGAAACATAACAACTGACACCACAGAAATACAAAGAATCATTAGAGACTATTATAAACAACTGTATGACAACAAATTTGAAAATCTGGAAGATATGGATAAGTTTCTAGACACAGATAAATTACCAAGACTGAACCAAGAAGAGATAGAAAACCTGAACATACCAATAACAAGCAAAGAGATTGAAGCGGTAATTAGCAATCTTCCAACAACAAAAAAAGTCCGGGTCTGGATAGTTTTACAGCTGAATTCTATCAAACTTTTAAAGAGGAGTTAATACCAATTCTCCTCAAACTATTCCAAACAATTGAAACAGATGCTACTCTCCCAAACTCATTCTATGAGGCCAACATAACTCTGATACCAAAACCAGATAAAGACACAACGAAAAAGAAAATTATAGGCCAATATCCTTGATGAACCTAGATGCTAAAATCCTCAACAAAAATATTAGCAATCAGAATACAGAAACATATTTAAAAAATTATACACTATGATCAAGTGGGATTCATCCCAGGGATGCAAGGATGGTTCAACATACAAAAGTCAATAAATGTGATGTATCACATCAACAAGCTCAAGGACAAAGACAATATGATTATCTCAATAGTTGCTGAAAAAGCATTTGACAAAATTCAACATTCCTTCATGATAAAGACTTTCAACAAATTAGGTATAGAAGGAAAATACCTTAACACAATAAAAGCCATTTATGACAAGCCCAGCGACAGTATTATTCTGAATGGGGAAAAATCGAAGGCCTTCCTCCTAAGGACAGGAACAAGACAAGGATGTCCACTCTCACCACTTCTATTCAACATAGTACTAGAGGTAGTATGCTACAGCAATCAGGCAAGAGAAAGAAGTAAAGGGAATCCAGATTGGAAAAGATGAAGTCGAACTTTCCCTATTTGCAGATGACATGATACTATAATATAGAAAAACCTAAAGACTCTATCAAAAAACTCATAGAGCTGGCTAATGACTTCAGTAACATTGCAGCATACAAAATAAATGCCCTCAAATCAGTAGCATTTATATACACAAATAATGAATTAACAGAAAGAGAAATAAAGAAAGTAAGCCCATTTACAATTGTCAGTGAAAAAATACGACACCTAGGGATCAACTTAACCAAGGAGGTGAAAGACCTCTACAATGAGAATTACAAACCACTTCTGAAAGAAATTAAAGAAGACACAAAAAGATGAAAAGATATTCCATGCTCTTGGATTGGAAGAATTAACATTGTCAAAATGTCTGTACTACCCAAAGCAATCAACAGATTCAATGCAATCCCCATCAAAATACCAATGATATTCTTCACAAAAATGGAAAAAGCAATCTTACCTTTCACATGGAAAAACAAAAGACCCCAAATAGCCAAAGCAATCCTGAGCATAAAAAACAAAACTGGAGGCATAACTCTGCCTGACTTCAAATTATACTACAAAGCTGTTGTAACCAAAACAGCATGGTATTGGTATAAAACTAGACATTCAGAACAGTGGAGTGGAATAGAGAATTCAGAAATCACTCCTCGGGCATATAGTCTTCTGATATTAGACAAAGACAACAAAAATCTACATTGGGGTAAAGATTGCCTCTTCAACAAGTGGTGCTGGGAAAATGGGATATCCATATGCAGAAGAATGAAACTAGATATGCATCTCTTGCCATACACTAAAATCAACTCAAAATGGATTAAAGACCTAGATATAAGACCTGAAACTGTAAAATCACTAAGGGAAAATATAGGTGAAACACTTCAGCAGTTAGGTCAGGGCACAGGCTTTATGAACATGAGCCCGAAAGCACAAGCAGCAAAAGAAAAAAATAAATATATGGGACTATATCAAACTAAAAAGTTTCTGCACAGCCAAAGAAAAAATCTACAGAGTGAAAAGACAACCTACAGAGTGGGAGAAAATTTTTGCTAACTATGAATCCGACAAGGGACTAATATCCAGAATATACATAGAACTCAAGCAATTATACAGTAAAAAAATAAATGACCCAATTAAAAAATGGGCAAAGGAGATGAATAGACATTTTTCAAATGAAGACATACAAATGGCCAACAGATATATGAAAAAATGCTCAACATCATCAGTCATCAGGGAAATGCAAATTAAAACCACATTGAGATACCACCTCACTCCAGTTAGACTGGTATAATCAAAAAGACAGTGAATAACAAATGCTGGAGAGGTTGTGGAGAGAAGGGAATGCTCCTGCACTGTTGGTGGGACTGTAAATTAGTACAACCACTTTGGAAGACCATATGGAGGTTTCTCAAACAACTACAGATGATCTTCCATATGATCCAGCAATCCCTCTTTTGAGTATATATCCAGAGGAATGGAAATCATCATGTCGAAGAGATACCTGCACTCTCATGTTCATCGCAGCTCTGTTTACAATAGCCAAGATATGGAACCAACCTAAATGTCCATCAATGGATGACTGGATAAGGAAACTGTGGTATATATACACTATGGAATACTACTCTTCCATAAAAAAGAATGAAATACTCCCATTTTCAACAACATGATGAACCTGGAGAGACTTATGTTGAGGGAAACAAGCAAAGCACAGAGGGATAAATACCTCATGTGCTCACTCATATGTGGGAGCTGTGAGAGAAAGAAAGGAAGGAAAGAAAGTCCACAGTAGTGCAGTGGTCTAACAGAGGGAGGGAACATTCCTAGGGCTACAAATAGGAGTGGAGGGGAGAGGGGGAGGGGGAAAGAGGTTGGGGGATAATTGAAAGGGGATTAAGGGTACAATCGTAATTTCTGGTAATGGGTATGCCCCCAGTATGAATCTTGCCCTCACATCATGGGCAGGAGAGGGGACAATTAGCTTTGTATCTCATGAATATTCTTGATATATATATATATATCTTGATATTTATATATATATATAAAAAGACAAAGTGCCTTTATATAATTGCATAGTAAGGAGATAATGATAGCTAATTCACAGTGTTATAAGACCTCACTACTGTGATCCATAATTCCATCAATTCTAAGATCTTTAACACATTTTAATGTCTTTTTTCACATTTTAATGTCTCTGAACTTGCAGTTCATCTTATAATGTATAATGCATCATATTTAATTGACAGCACATTTTTCTTTCCTAATGCTACATGAAACAACAGTGTTTCTTACAATCTAAATTTAATAAATACAGTATGGGTTAAAATTGTTTTGCCAGTTTATGGTATTACTCAAAAGTCATATGTTTTCTTGTTGATATGAGATGAACCATGCAATTAATCTCCAATCTCTAGCCTGTGCTAAACCACTAAAGATATTCACTGAGTTACAAAGTACCCTGCTGAAAATGAAAGACAAACTAGATAAATAGAAAGAAAGAATGTCTTCTTTAAAAACTGTCACACTTGGGCCGGCCCCGTGGCGCACTCGGGAGAGTGCGGCGCTGGGAGCGCAGTGGTGCTCCCGCCGCAGGTTCGGATCCTATATAGGGATGGCCAGTGCGCTCACTGGCTGAGCGCAGTGTGGCCGGTCACAAAAAGACAAAAAACAAAAAAACAACAACAAAAAAAACTGTCACACTTGAAAGAGCCTCTCACTGGGTTTAATGATCTGCTATCACTGTCCTGAAATTTTTAATAATTTTTAAACAAGGGACCCTGTATGTTCATTTTATATCAGCCTAGAAAAACTACATAGCCTGTCCTGATGGGAAATTTACTTGGTTGAAAAAATTAAAGTCTGTTGATTCATCTTGCATTCTGCTTTTGGCCCGTGGGTTGCAAGACTTTGTCTCAGTCATGAACCCTGGGAGCATTTGAATCAGAATTTTCAAGCACACGGTGTTCTGTTTTCAGAATTTGTATGATCTCAACCTCATAGCAACTACATATGGATCTCAGATTTTTGAAGGTTAGAAAGTGATTACATATTTCAAAACCTTTAAATTTTAAAGTAAAGTTTCATAAAGGTTCTTATGTGCTTTTTTTTTTACAGAAATCCCTGAAAGTTCAAGACATTTTTCATATATCCATATTATATAAAGCATATCATAAAGTTGTTTTTAAAGAAAATATTATTAAAAATAGAGTTATTATAAGCATCAATTCTGGTTATACTTTTTATCTCCACCCTATACCTCCATTTTCTGTTTTATTGGGGGCCAATATGGTCTAAGCACTCGGACAATTTGGTCTGCTGAAACCTAGGCATGCAAGGGAATTAAAACCTCTCCTTTGAAATGTAACATCTAGAGCCAGATTTGATCCAACAATAAATTGTAAACATGACTTTATAAAGTACATATCCCAGACTCAGAAGTTCTGGGCGATTTAAGTGAAGTCGTTGATGGGATGAAATGAACAGACCCACGTAAAATAATGTGTTGGATTTGTGAAATCTTCATAGGCATATAGAATTTTGCCCAAGTAGAAGACTAAATCTTGTCTTATCATGCATGCTTCAAAATCTAACATTTCTAAAGGCGTCTCAGGTGTGACTGGCCTGTCTAAGAGCTTTAGGAAGCAAGAAGATACATAAAAACTTCTCTCTTTTATGTCTTTGCTGCTCTCTAAGTAAAAGTCACCTAATGAAAGAGACAAAGGTAGCAGTGGGAAAAGGAAAATAAGACATGAAATATGAAAGGGATGAGTGCAGGGTATCCAAGAACATCCAAACCCAGCCATGTCTTTTTCTCCTGGCCATAGGGAAATCCATGCATGGAGGACATAGCCAAAGGACACTTTTTGTGATTATTAACGTTAGGTCCTGAACCACAATGTAAAACTGAAATGAGTTAGGCTGGGTACTTCTTTCGGAGATATCCAAAACCAGATGCAAAAATGTCTATTTTATCCCCCAAATCTAGGCACAGTCTGCATAATATCAAGAGCTTAAATTCAGTGTTTTCAGTGAGTCATATAAACAACACAAAAGGCTAAGTGGTATGTTGTCAGATTAAGAGAAATTTAGAATCAGGGTTCTTGGGGTCCAGTTTTTCAGCAGTTTCACATTGATTCTTTGGAAGGATCCTCTCTTACTCCTCACTGGGGGTCATCTTGTGATTATGCATATTTAAGAACCTTCCCTCCCTCCAAAACCACATTTCTTATGAGGGCCACTCTCTATAACTACAACTATCTGTAAATTGCAGATGTCTGTTTAAGCAGTCCTAAGTCCAGGGTGTATATCTAAATCTTACAATGCATTCTTCTCTAGAACAAATATAAAAAGGGTATGGTCTAATGTCTAACATTATGTCTTAATTGTCTAAAAAGTCTACCATTACTAATGCCTAAATGTCTACATTACTATGTCACTAACCTCCTCCTTTTTTCTTTTTTGAGCTAGTATTTAGTCTAGCATCCTAACTTCTCATATTGCTCTCTCTACTTTCTCTTACATCTAGCAACCTCCCCAAAATGCAGTATCACACCTTCAGCCTTACAGAGACAACAGCAACCTCCATTCCTTTTATTTTCTTTGCAGGTGCTGGAGACATTGGGGTAAAGGGAGGAAGGTCAAGAGAAAAATAATGGGAACGAGAATCCTGTGATAATCTGTTAACAGATAATCTGCATAAAGAATTGAGTTATCATTATAATGTGGTCACTATTGTTATATCCGAGTAAAAACAATTCAGAAGTTTTAAAAAGTGTAATAAACATTAGGGGCCATATAATTGAAAATTTTTATCACTTCTCTTTCGAAGGCAAGAGGAAAGAAATGTCTGGGAGCCAATAATTTAGAAAAATTTGTGTTACGACTCAGTGCATCAAACATTTTATATGAGGGGCCGAGCCCGTGGCGCACTCGGGAGAGTGCGGCGCTGGGAGCGCGGCGACGCTCCTGCTGCGGGTTCGGATCCTATGTAGGACTGGCCGGTGCACTCACTGGCTGAGTGCCTGTCACGAAAAAGACAAAATAAAAAAAAAACATTTTATATCAGTGATTCTCTAGCTGGAGCAATCTTGTCCCTGCACTCCCACACCCCAGTGACATTTGGCAGTGTCTGGAAACTTTTTTTTTTGGACACGAAGTAGGATTTATTAGTGGGCATGAGTAAGGAGGAAGCATTCCACATAGCACAGTGGAAGCTCTCACGAGTGCAGGGTCCACCACTTGTCCAGGGGACCACGGCTGGGGATGTATTTATCCCCACAACCATCCAGGATGAGCTGCTTCTCTGCCAACATGTCTTCAGATTCATCCACATCAAACATGGATGGTAAAGCCCCATTTCTTTGAGATGCAGATCTTCTGGCTGCCGGGAACTTGAACTTAGCCGTGCACAGAGCTTCAGTCACATGCTCCTTGTCCTGCAACTTGGTGCAGATGGACATGATGACTTGGCCAATCTGAAACCAGGCCTCTGTGCTTTGGGGCTCTCCAAAGGCACATGGCATACCTGTCTGGAACCTAGGTTGGGGACAGCACTAGGTCAGAGACATGAATGGCCATTGGAGACTGTTTTTTAATTGAAACATCATTGATTATACATATTTGTGGGGTATAAGGTTGACTATCAAAATTAGTGCACAATATGTGATGATCAAATCAGGATAATTAGCATATTCTTCATTACAAAATATAATCATTCTTTGTGCCCATTGACCAATTTCTCGCTAACCTCCCTCCCCTTTCCCCTTCCCTAACTCTAGTGACCACAGCTCTGTTCTCTCCTTCTGAAAGTTCAATGTATTATCGTGGTTACTGTTTCTTTCTTAGCTCCCACTTATGAGTGAGGACATGCAGTTTTTCTGTTTCTGTGCCTGGCTTATTTCACTTAACATAATTTTCTCCAAGCTCATCTAAGTTGCTGCAAATGGCAGAATTTCATTCTTTTTTATGGCTGAGTAATACTCCATTGTGTGTGTATATTACATTTTCCTCATTCAGTTGTGTGTTGATGGACACTTAGGTTGGTTCCATATCTGGACTATTGTAAATAGAGCTGCAATAAACATGGGAGTGCAGGTGTCCCTTTGACTTGATAATTTCCATTCCTTTGGTTACATACCCAGCAGTGGGATTGTTGGATTGTATGATAGTTCTATATGTAGTTGTTAGAGAAAATTCCATATTGTTTTCATAATGGCTGCACTAATTTACACTTCCACCAGCATTATAGCAGAGTTCCCCTTTCTCCACTTCCTCACCAGCAGTTGTTATTCCGTTGGAGACACTATTGGTTATCACAACTAGGAGGGTGCTACTAACAGGTGGGTAGAGGCCAGGAATGCTAACCATCTTATAATGCCAGGACAGCCCCCACAACAAAGAATTATCTGGCCCCAAAGGTCAACAGTGCCATAGTTGAGAAACTCTGCTCTATTTTATTCACAGAAGAACAGCAAAAACAGGGAAGTCTGATCTCTTTAGGAATTACTCTCACAATTTCTAAAATGGGTCGTCGCCTTCGCCTTGACTCCAGGGCAGTCACCTGCCCAAGTGCTCGTCTGTGGAGGCAGACATCAAGAGTCCAGTCTTCCCAATGAATCCTCTCTCCATTCCTTCTTTGACTTTTTAACTACACCAACCCCTAGAGGCTCAGTTTCCTCTAGTAATTGGACTAACTCTGCCCCCTGCCTATGATTTAAACAGCTGGAAGCTTGACTCTGACATGCCGAAATCAGGAGTCTTGAAGCTCAAGGAATCAAAAATCTGTGCAGATGCTTAAAAATAGCCTGGCTCAGAGAGTATAAAGATGTAGACAGTAATCATAAACATTAGGCAGTGTAGCCTAAAACTGTTTCCAAGTAGAATCTGAAAATCTGACAGAAAATCCTTTGTTGCTTTGATTTTACATGAAATCGGGGTTTGAAGCATTCAGGGTTATAGTTTATAGTTTGTATAAACTCTCAACTAGAACATTATCTTACTTTCCCCATTTTAACTTTTAGCTGCCACCCCCACGGTGTTTTGGTTCTTATACCAGTTTACTTTTATCATACTTCTGCTTCTATTTTTTTTCAATATAATGTGGTGAAATGGCTTTTATGGATATTCCTACTGTGAATATTTGCATTTTTGAACATTATCTGAATGGCAGGCACCATGAAGTCAAACAATTTGAAATCACAGAGGCTTGCAGGTAGCAATCTGAATAATTTCATACAGATAGAAATTATTATGCTGAGCAGAAAACCATAGTACCTGCACTCTAGAACATTAAATCAGCCATAGAAGTGCAATAGGAAGGAAACACTTGCCTAAAACAGTAAAAAAAGAAAAAAAGATTTAGTTTAGAATTTTATCATTTTATTGGCGCCATTTGTCTTTTTCTGTGCAAATGTACGTTACTTTATGCATTTATGAATATATGTATACACGTGCATATATACATCGACACAAATACATATTTTCCTCTTGGAACTTTTCAGTTATTAGTTGATATTTATATTCTGATCATCAGCAATGATTTTAAAATGTGTACCAGTGGGTATTATAAAAATCAGTACAAATAAGTGGTCAGAGTGGTGCCAGACAGAGCAATCTACTCCCGACTTGTGCTCACCTAACATCTGAAAAGGAACAAGACTCTTTTCAGTATTATATATTTTCACACCAAAGTATTATTCTTTAAAGAATACATTTTTCTGTCATTCCACAACCAAAAAAGGCAATAAAATCAATTCTTAAATTACTTCTAAATCTTCCATGAGTAACATCAATAATAAATGAGGTGACTCTGCCCGAAAGAAAAAGAGAAAATACATAAGGTGAAAAGAAATAGCTGTGAAAAGGGGTCCTGTGGGAACCGATATTAAAGAAAAGGCCACAATAGCACAGGGGAAAGTTTTCTAGTATAGATTTCAGAATATCTGTATTCTGCTTCAGTTTTACTCTCTGAGGGGAAGGGGAGTAAACCACTTCTTTGCATCTCAATTTCCTCCCCTGAAAAATGGGATAAGCAAAAATACGTGAAAGCACTGTTAAAATGCCAGAGTTATACACGTATAATTTAATATTTAACACTACAGTTGCTAAAAGGAAGTTCTTCTAGCTGTGACACTCTTACATTTAAAGGACAACAAAACATACTCATGATGAAGAGTGGCCACAGCCCCATTACTAAAACTGTGGTCTGGTTCCTGAGAATTTTTGCCATGAAGTGGGCTTTTCTCCCCTCTATTCCTTGATCGATGATTCTGAATCAATTGATCACCAGCTAGGGAGGAAGAGTGCTGCCCACCCAGTGACTCGCATCACCCCAGCAGCTGCTCCAGCTTATATGCTGAGAGTCTGGTGCACACCACTGTGAACTTCGAAATGAGAGCTTTTGCTGTTATCTCATCTATGGCCAAATAAAATGATGATGGCAATCAACAAGAATTCTAATATTAATCCAGTATTTAATATTTATTGACTGTTTACTAAGTATCAGGAACTATCTTCACATTTATCTTCTCATTTAATGCTTGCCACAGATTTGTAAAAAAAGAATCTATAACTACTGTTTTACATATTAAAAAGCTGAGGTACAACAAAATTAAGTAACTTTGCAGGCAACATGGCAGAGTTTCAAAAAATTATGAAAACACCCAGGTTATGCATTGAAACGTTAATGTTGTATCTGGCATTCAGGGTAAGAGAGTAAAGAGAGAAGAAAAGAACAAAAAAGGAGAGAATTTTGCAGAGACTACCACATGTAAGGTGTTAAAGACATGTCAGTCAGAGATAGAAAGAGAAAGTAGAGTCAGCTTTTGTAATATTTTATCATAATACTTTTTTTGTAATGCTTTATTGTTAGTTCTCTTTCAATGGTTTTCTTAGATGAGCCAGATAGCAAAATTTTTGACATTGTCTCATACTTTGAATCAGCTGTGGTTCTAGGCACATAAATAAATACTTGTCTGCTGATTACAAGCTTTTTATACAGTTAAAATGTGTCCTCAAGTTGAAAGAAGAGTGTTTATAGCTTGTGCCCCACCCACCTACCTTGTGCAGAAGAAGTTCAACCCAAAACATTCAGGGTGTTTTGGCAACCCCTGGAGAGGTGGGTGTGTCTCTTGAAAAAAGTAAAATTTAATTTAGTCTTTTCCAAGTAGATAATGTAGGTAACAGAGTCTGGGTGAAAAGTTAGTGAGAACAAAAAAGAGGCTCTAAGGTAGAGACTGAATCACCCCTGATGCTGTAGCCGATAACTAGCATCGCTAGTCTTTCCTGCCTCTGCCCCACTGGCATGCTGGAGTTGTGTCATCTAGGGTCCTCAAGGGCTGCAGTCACACAGCTGGTCGATGCAGAAGTGGGACATTTCCTCTCTCCCTTGAGTGAGCTCACAGAAGTCAGACTACTGCTGCTTCCCTCCACCTCCCGAGTGGTAGTGGCATGGTTCTTTCTGCCGCCTTGCCTGTCCACAAGACTCATCTGCAGCCCTGCAGCGGACACAGATGGGTTTGCAGCTGTGCCTCATGACTGCACAATGAGCTCTGCCATGCCAACACTCATCAGGTTACATGCAACGCACTGGGGCCTCATGGCCCTGGTGAAAATGTTCTTCACCAGCCAGCACTTATTTCACAAAGTCAGCATTTCCATTTCAATGATAATGGCATGTCCAGTCCCAATTTTGAGGACCCTTATGCAACCACTTGATAAGCCCCAAAGTATCAGCTATTGGAGGTGGGGTAGGGGGTGGGAGGTGAGAGTCATAGGGGAGACACACCCCTAACTGTGGCAAAGAGAAAATGCTGTCAGTTCTCTCCTGGCACCAGCCCGGACTGCAAGACCCGTGGGTGCTCCTTAGAAGGTGTCATCTGCAACTTTTCAAGGAACAAAAGTCACATCCTTCCTCAGTGGCAACCTCTGGGTCACAGAGCCGTGCTGTGTAACAAAGAGAATCAAAGCAGTGGTAACAGAGGACTTGGGGCTTCCAGTCGGGAGCCAGAAACTGCTAACCTTAGAACTTTATTAGACTCTAGAACTCGGGCCAGAGGAATACGGTGCAGTATAAAGAATGTGGGTGTTGAAATGACCTGGAGAGAATTCTCTAATGTTACCGAGGGATAACAATGCCTGCCTGTGACAGTTATCAGAGGGATGAAATGTGACAGTGGACATACAGCTCCTGGTGTCATGCTCCTCACGTGGACGGCCCCCAGTGCTGGCTGCGGTTCTTCACTAACTTCTCCCTTTATGCACTGCTGTGGATTGATGAATTGTGTCCCCCAGAATTCATATATTAGAAACTTAATTCCCACCGTTACTGTTGAGGGTGGGAAATCCTATTATGGTAATTGAAAGGTGGGGCCTTGAAGAGGTGATTAGATTGTAGGAACCTGATGTAGTGAATGGATTAATAATGGTAGTAACAGGCATGGTTCTAAGGGCTTTAAATGGAGAGCACAGAAAAGTCTCTCTCTCTCTGCTGAACCATTTTCTGGTATGTGAGTCCCCTGGGTCATGGTCACCACCATCAAGACCCTCACCAGATGTGTCCTTTGGATTTTGGACTTCCCTGCTTCTGAAATTATAAGCAATAAATTTTGTTTTCTTTATACATGATCTAGTTCCGTGTATTTTGTTATAAGCAACAGAAACAGACTAAACCCATTTTAAAAGGACCCGTCTTTGGGAGGAGCAAATAACAGGGCACCTGACTCAGGGGTCCCCTCTCCACTAACGACTGAGCAGGGAGGATGAGGAGGGTGCAAATATATCCTTGCAGAAAATGAGTGGGCAGGCAGCTACGAATGGGTGAAAACAAACTCATCTGCTGGGGTGGCTGCAATTAGGGGAGGGAGAAGAGGCTGCGAATGAGGAGTCAACCTATTGCTGAGGAAGGGCCCCAAGATTTGCAGGAAGTGCTCCTGGGGAAAATCCAGTATGTGCAGACACCATGCCTCTGTTTCCATCTACATGTTATCTAGTTCTCTGTGTCATTCCTACTTCTTCCTCTGCCTTAACAGGAGCCTTTCTGTGCTTGTCAGAGGAGAAGTGAGAAAAAAATAAGGCATGCAAACCTCAGGCTAATCTACTGGTCTAACAGCTGGCTACTCTGCTGAAATGGTTTTCTGAGTCAGGAAGGCCCAGTATTGGTTATTTTTGAAAAATTATTTATAGATTTCCTTTATCAATGCTTTCTCAAACCCCATCTTTCATAAAAACAAACAAACAAAAAAAGTTTCATTCCTTTCTACTCAAAGCATCTGTAACAAGGCAGAAGAAGGATTTTAAATGACAGATTTACCCTGGGGGTCGCTCCAGAGCGTTTAGCTTTTACAGACAAAAACCACAGAAAGTGAAGCACATGAGAAATTAGACACATAAAAATTGTCAGCATCAAGAAAAAGGCTCAGATTCATATGATCTCCACTTGTTTATGGTATTACATAATTTATTGTACTTTTTGTAAATATGCCGGCCTTGTGAATTGTTCATTTCACTACAGACGCTGCGCTGCATCATTTGCTCTCTTGGTACAGAAGTTCCTTTTCTGTTTTTGTATTTACGAATTTGTCCTACTGGAAAATATCAAGGTCATTTTTGCCATTTGTTGCAAAATGCAGAAGGATTAACTGACGGTGATGTTGATTATGCACGCATCAAAATATAGATCCGGGTCTTAAATATTTCTTTTAAAACTGAAAACATTTGGATGGGGATGCATACAAAGGCACCAAGTAAACAAAACAAAAGAAAAGTGAAATGAAATCTGAAATATGTTTTCTTAACCCCCAGCATTACACCTTATTAGGTGGCAGGATGTAGTCTCTGCAATGACTGGTTTTTGGTTAATAACAACAGTCTAAAATGAAAAGTTGATGGTAACACATACTTGCTAACAAATTAAGTTTTCAAACAAATCAGAGTTTTTATTTAGTTGATGTTTTGCTCTTTTGGGGGTGTATTTCTTATTTTTTATTTCTATTAAATCAAAATTGATTATATATATTTGGGGGTTCAATGTTGACATATGTTCATCAAATCAATATTACTAGCATATATATTGTTACAAATCATACTTATTCTTTATGCCCCTTGTCCAATCACATCCCCCTCCTCCTCCCCCTCCCCCTTATAATTACCCTCGATTTCTTCTCTCCTTCTGAAAGAATAATGCTTACTCTGTTGATTTGTTGCCTAGATGATCTGTCCAATGCTGAGAGGTGAGTTCAGGTCCCCCAATATTATCACAGAGCAGATGCTTCTTCTGTCACTCTGGAATAGGCTTTGTGGAGAGAGACATCCTCTTCTTTATCACTGCTGTTGACTCTCTTTGTGTCACTGCACTCCAGTGGTTGGCAGATCATCTGCGTGGTAGTTGTAGTGTCTAGCCACTTCCGCGGCTGCCATGGTTATTGTGGTGGCTATGGTGGGTCATCCACATGGAGGTGATGTTTTGGCATGCTCCTTGACACAGGCAGTGTGCCTGGTTGTTGGAGGGAGTCTGGTCCCCTTCTCCATACCTAGGGTTACCAGGCGGGCCCCACGGTGCTGGCACAGTGTGCTTGGTTGTGGGAGGGGGGTCTGGTCCTCTTCTCCATGTATCAGGTCATTGGGCAGGCCCCGAGGTGCTGGTGTGGTGTGCCTGGTTGTGGGAGGGGGGTTCCAGTCCCCTTCTCCATGCCTCGGGTTCCTGGGGAGGTCCTGAGACACTGGTGTGGTGTGGCAGGTTGTGGGAGGGGGGTCCAGTCCCCAGCTCCATACCTTGGGTCCCTGGGAGGTCCTTGAGGTGCTGGCACATTGTGCCTGGTTGTGGGAATGGGGTCCAGTCCCCTTCTCCATCCCTTGGGTCCCTGGGAGGTCCCTGAGGTGCTGGTGTGGTGTGCCAGGTTATGGGAGGGGTGTCTGGTCCCTGGTTCCAAGCCTGAGATCCCCAGGTAGCCCCCAAGGCACTGGCACAGTGTGCCTGGTTGTGGGAGGGGGGGTCCAGTATCCGCTCCATGCCTCACATCCCAGGGTGGACCTGAGGCGCTGGTGGTGTCTCTGAGCTAGAACTAATTTTTTTGTCCTTTGCTTTCTTCTAAAGTGGGGGAACTTCCTGTGGAAACCAGTACTTGAGCTCTGTGGTTGAGCTAAATTGCTGCTTTGCTGCTGCTTCCCTAGGGAAGGCTTTTCGTGCAGCTCAGGTTATAGTGGTTGACTTTATTTGTACTTCCGGCTCTCCAGCAACTTGGTGCACCTGGGTTGTGTAGAAACTCTGGTCTGGGCCTGAGTCTTTTCATCAAACTGCACCCCATGCAATTCTGTATTCCTGATCAGCCTCCTCTGAGTGGTCCTGTGCTGATTGGGGGGCAGATCAGCTGTCCTTGCTGTGTCCCAGTGTTCCCCTGGAGGGCCCATCTCTCCCACTGCCTGCACTGTAAACACTTCCCGTGGGACATGCCATGCACCAGTCCCTTGTGATGACTCACCGGCCTCTGAGTGGCTCCTTTTTTTTCAGTTGTTGTGGTTCCCCGCTCCTGTGTGGGTCCACAGGAACCCTATTAGTGGTCTTGCTGTCCTGGGGGCTGTCTTCTCCTTTGCCGCCTCCAAGCAACTCCTTCTGAAGGGCACAGCTGCAGCTTTTGTTGGCTCCTGCTCCATGTGTTCAGCAGTTCCAGTCTTAAAGTGGCCACTGCACGAAATGCTCAGAGCAGTTTTTTCTTTCTCTCATCGTGGCTTCTCCCACCTTCATGAACTCTGTAGGTCTCTCCTCCTCTTCCCCTGAGCTCTAGCAGCCCTAACTTGGCTGGTGTTGCTTTTCTATATTGTTGTAAATTGGTTGATTTCTCAGAGAGAGTGATGCTGGGCACTGTCTATTCTGCCATCTTGACTGGAAGCCAAAAACTATTTTTTATTTTTAAAGAAAATATATGGAAAGTCCAATTCCAAAGCTATTTTGAAATGAAACAAAAAAATCAGGGAAAACTTAACAGTATGGACAATTTACTAAACCCCTTTTTATATAGTCAGTTAATAGCTCTGGAGTTTCAGCAACTTCCTGGGCACAGCAAGGAGCAAAGGATTGATCACAATAGGTAAACATGGCGAGAAAATATCGGTAAGTAGTACTCACCAATTGTCTTGTTAATTTTATAAAAACATGTAGAGAAAGACAATCTTCAAGTTAGAAATCAGGTTTGATAAAACCTAAAAGATAGAGACCATCCACAGAGACTGAAGTACTAACAAAAGTGCAATGGAGCAATTAGAAAAACTTAACTTGGATGCTAGAAGTAAATGCATAAATTCCTTGAGTATTCTACAGAAAATTGAACTGCAATTTGGTGAAGGGCAACATAAAGACATTCTTATCACGCAAGGACTCAGAAGATTTAATACCTATGCATCCTTTCATAGAAAATCTTATCCACCAAAACAAGGGAATAAATCAAGAAATAGATTAAGGAAGCAGTGGCTCCAACAATGGAGCTGAGAAGGGAAGTCTCTGGGTGACCACAGGGTCATTGGAGATCAACATGTCCAGATTAAAGAAGGGAGAGGAGGGCACCGGGCAGGAGGTTTCCAGGAAGAAGAGGAAATTGGTCAGTCATCTGCCTTAATAATGTTTTTTTAGGTGTGATTCTTTTTAGGTATTATTATTTTTATTGTGGTAAAATATACATAATAAAGAATGTACCATTTTAACCATTTTGAAGTCTACAGTTCAGTGACATTAGGCACATTCATATTGTTGGGCAACCATCAGTACCACCCATCTCCAGAACTTTTTCATCTTCTGCAACTGAACATTCTACCCATTAAATACTAACTCCTCATTCCACCTACCGCCAGCCCAGGGCAGCCATTATTCTACTTCCTGTCTTAATGATTTTGAATACTAGTTGATAACACATATCAATGAAATCATATAATGTTTGTCTATTTGTGACTGGCTTATTTCACTTAGCATAATAGAGTTCATCCATGCTTTACCATGTGTCAGTATTTCCTTCCTTTTTAAGGCTGTATAATATTTTATTGTATGTATATACCACATTTTGTTTATCCATTCATTCACCAATGGACATGGGTTGTTTCCACCTTTTTGTTACTGTGAATAATGCTCTATGAACATAGGTATATGAATATCTGTTTGGATTTCCAATTTTGATTCTTTTGAGCATATACTAGAAGTAGAATTGCTGGATCATACGAAAATTCTATGTTTATTTTTTGAGGAATCACCATAGTGTTTTTCACAATCACTCCACCATTATACATTCCTATCAGCACCATACAAGAGATCCAATTTCTCCACATGATTGTCAACACTTGTTATTTTCTGAAAATATTATATTAATATTATTATATTATAATAATACAGTTGCTTTCTTGATAATAGTCTACTGACTGAGTGTGAAGTGGTATCTTATTGTACTTTTTATTTGCATTTCTCTAAATGATTAGTGATGTTGAACACTTTTTCATGTGATTATTGGCCATTTGTATGTCTTCTTTGGAGAGATGACTACTCAAGTCATGTGCCCATTTTTTTAATTGGGTTGTTTGGCTTTTTCTGTTGTTCAGTCCTGTGAATTCTTTATGTATTCTAGATAATAATCCCTTATCAGATATATGACTTGCAAATTTTTCCTCCCACAAAATGGAGATGCACAAAAGTATTTTTTATGAAATCCAACATATCTATATTTTCTTTTATTGACTGTGCATGAAGTTTTCCCTGTGTTTTCTTGTAGTAGGTATAGTTTTAGGACTTTAATTCATTTTCAGTTAATTTTTATATATAGTATAAGGTAAGGGTACAATTTCTTTCTCTTTCTTGTAGATATCTAGTTTTCCCACCACCATTTGTTGAATAAGCTGTCTCTTCTTCATTGAATGGTTTT
Organism: Cynocephalus volans; assembly: GCF_027409185.1. Taxonomy (NCBI): domain Eukaryota; kingdom Metazoa; phylum Chordata; class Mammalia; order Dermoptera; family Cynocephalidae; genus Cynocephalus; species Cynocephalus volans. Next base: position 70,689,650 of record NC_084466.1, read on the forward strand.
GGCACCCTTGTCAAAAATCATTTGATCATGTATGTAATGGTTTACTTCTGGGCTTTCTATTCTGTTGCATAGGTCTATATGTCTGTCTTTATATACATACCACACTGTTTTGATTGCTGTAGATTTGTAGTAAATTTTGAAATCAGAAAGTGTTAGCCCTCCAACTTTGTTCTTTATTAAGATTGTTCTGGCTATTCAGAGTACCTTGAGATTCCATATGAATTTTAGGATAGATTGTTCTATTTTTGCAAAAAAAAAGGCAGGGTTTTGACACGGATTTCACTAAACCTGTAGATCACTTGTGTAGTATTTACACCTTAACAGTATTAAGTCTTCCAATCTATGAACATAGGATATCTTTCTATTTATTGGTGTCTTTAATTTTTTTTAAGCAATGTTTTGTTGTTTTCAGTGTGCAAGTCTTTCACCTCCTTGGTTAATTTTATTCTAGTATCTTATTTTTATTAATGCTATCATAAATAAAATTGTTTTTAAAATTTCTATTTGGATTGCTTATAGTGCATAGAAATGCAAGTGATTTTTGTACTCTGATTTTGTATCATGCAACTTTACCAAGTTTGCTACTTCTAAAAGTTTGTGTGTGTGCGTGTGTGTGTGTGTGTGTGTGTGTGTATACACTCTTCAGGATTATCTACATATAAGACCATATCATCTGTGAACAGAGGTCATCTTATTTCTTCCTTTCCAATTCATAAAAAGATACTTTTATTTCTTTTTCTTGCCTAATTGCTCTGTCTAGGACTTCCAGTACTATGTTGAATAGAATTGATGAAAGCAGGCATACTTGCCTTGTTCCTGATCTTAGAGAAAAACTTTTTGGCCGTTCCCAATTGAGTTTGGTGTTAGCTGTGGGTCTTTCACAACTGAGTATGATGTTAGCTGTGGGTTTTTCATATATGACCTTTATTATGCTGAGGTAGTTTCCTTCTATTACTCCCCTCTTGAAGTGTTTTCATCATGAAATAGTATTGAATTTTGTCAAATGCTTTTTCTCCATCAATTCAGATGGTCATGTGGGTTTTTTTTTCACCTTTATTCTGTTAATATGGTGCATTTCATTGATTGATTTTCATATGTTAAAACAGCTTTGCATTCCATGAATAAATCCCACTTGGTTGTGGTGTATAATCTTTTACATATGTTGTTGAACTCAGTTTGCTAGTATTTTGTTGAGAAATTTTTGCATCAATATTCATCAGAGATATTGGCATTTCTTTCTTGTAGTGCCTTTGTCTGGTTTTGGTTTCAAGGTAATGCTGGACTCAGAATGAATTGGGAAGAGCTCCCTTTTCTTCAATTTTTTGGAAAAGTTTGAGAAGTGTTGTTAGTTCTTTATTAAATGTTTGGTAGAACTCACCAGTAAAGTCATCTGCTACTGGAGTTTTCATTTTTAGAAGGTTTTTGATTACTCATTCAATATCCTAATATCCTTACTAGTCTAGGTCTGTTCCAATTTTCTATTTCTTCATGATTCAGTTTTGGTAGGTTCTGTGCTTCTAGAAACTTGTTCATTTCAAAAAAAAAAAAAGAAACTTGTTCATTTCACTAAATTACCCAATTCATTGACATACAATTGTTCATAATACTTTCTTATAATTCTTTCTGTTTCTGTAAAATCAGTCATAATGTCTACTCTTTCATTTCTGATTTCAGTTATTTGAATCTTCTATCCTTTTTTCATAGTCAACCCAACTAATGATTTGTCTATTTTGTTTATCTCCTTAAAGAGCCAACTCTTGGTTTTATTGATTTTCTCAACTGTTTTTCTATCTTTTATTTTATTTATCTCTGCTGTAATCTTTACGACTTCATTCCTCCTGTTAACTTTGTGATTATTTGATTTTCTTTCTCTATTTTTTTTTCTTTTCCTAGTTCCTTAAGATATAAATTTAGCTTGTTGCTTTGAGAACTTCTGTCTTTGTTAACACATTTACAGCTGTAAATTTCCCTCTTAGCAGTGCTTTTGCTGAATCCTGTAAATTTTGTCATAATGTGTTTTCATTTTCATTTGTCTTGAGATATATTCTAATTTTTCTTGTGATTTCTTCTTTGACTCATGGTTGTTTAAGAGTGTGTTGTTTAATTTGCACATATTTGTGAATTTCTAGTTTTTCTTCCATTGCTGATTTCTAGTTTCATTCCACTGTGATCAAAAAGATACTTTGTATGATTTTAATTTTTCATATTTACTAAGATTTATCTTGTGGCTTAATGTAATGTCTATCCTGAATAATGTTCCATGCAAACTTGATAAAAATGGGTCTTTTATTGTTGGGTGGAGTGATCTGTACATTTCTGTTACATCCAATTGATATATAGTGTTCTTAAAGTCCACTATTTCCTTATTGTTCTTCTGTCTGGTGGTTGTATCCTTTATTGAAAGTGGTTCATGGAAGTAGAGGTTACTATTATTGTAGAGCCTTCTATGTCTTCCTTCAATTCTGTCAACATTTGCTTCATATAAAGTCTCTGATGTTTGATACATATATGTTTATAATTGTCAATATCTTCTTGGTGAATTGACACTTTTGTCATTATATAATGTCCTTCTTTGTATCCTGTAATATTTTTTAGTTAAAGTGTACTTTATTTGTATGGCCACTCTGATCTATTTATTTTTTATTGAAGCATATCTGATTGTACATATCTGTGGGGTACAGCATTGAATATCAATACCTGTGTGCAATATGCAATGCTCTAATTGGGATAATTAGCATATTCAGCATTACACAACATAATTATTTTTTGTAGTCCTTTACCTATTTCTCTCTAATTCCCCTGCCCCTACCCTATTTCCACTTCCTGTAGCGTCAATTCTATTTTCCTTTTGAAAGTTCACCAAATTATTGTGATTGTTGTATCTTTCTCTCTTTTTCTTTTTCATTTTTTTTTTTAGCTCCCATTTATGATGAGGACATGAGGTATTTCTCTTTCTGTGTCTGACTTATTTCACTTAACATAATTTTCTCTATGTTCATCCATGTTGCTGCAAATAGCAGAATTTCATTCCTTTTTATGGCAGAGTAGTATTCCATTGTGTGTGTGTGTGTGTGTGTGTGTGTGTGTATATATATATATATATACCGCATTTTCCTTATCTAGTCATCCATCAATGGATATTTAGGTTGGTTCCAACTCTTGGCTATTGTAAATAGAGATGTGATAAACATGAGAGTGCAGGTATTTATTCAACAGGATGATTTTGATTCCTTTGGGTATATCTATCTGTAAACTGAATGCTAATACTTGTCATGAACTTCTGTACAAAGGCAAATTAAACAACAGCCTCATGTTCAAAGTGAGAGGGGAAAAAACAAGCAGGAAGGTTTGTGTTCCATTAAGATGATAAAAATGATGTCGGAGGGACAATTACTAAAAAATATAATCAATAAGGCTATTTCTCCAAGCAGTGCTTCACAGATTAGAGTGCGCATATGAATTATGTGGGGATCTTAAACCACAGGTTTTGATTCAGAAAGTCTGGGGTAGTCCCAAGATTCTACATTGCTAACAAGTTCCCAGGTATGCTGATGTGCTGATGCTCCTGCTAGGTTGACTACACTATGAGCAGCAAAACGTTTAGTGATTTCAGGCCTTAGTGTAAGTGCAGATGTAAAACCACTAAACATCACTTAAGATGGTGGTTCTCAAAATTTTTAATCTCCGAACCCCTTTTATAATTTTAAAAACTATTGTGGAACCCAAAGAGCTCATATCTATCCATACTTACCATATTTGAAATTAAAACTGAGAAAAATTTAAAACACTAGAACACAGCAGCACACATCCTATTATCCATCAGACCAATAATGTCATTCACATCCTGTAGCCTCAGGAAAACTCCACTCTACAGTTATGAGAGCCTGAGAATGAAAAAGCATATAGTATCTTATTACTATTATGAAAATTGTTTTGACACTGTTCTTTCAAGTTTCCACAGCTATACTACACAATCTGCTAAATAAACCAGATAACAATCTATAGTCATTTAGTTCACTTAAAGATGACTTTCTTAGGAACTTAACATATATAAATCCGAATGTTAGGTGTCCAGGCCTGTCCATTAAAGATGTATGGTTAAGGCTGTGGTTCTCATCCCTGTGAACTTTTAAAAAATACCAATACAAATTTCATCCAAACAAATTAAATCAGTATCTCTGGAAATTGATATTGTTTTAAAAACTCAACAGATGATTTTAATGTACAACCAGGATAAAAACCACTGGGTTAACAAAATAGGATAGAAATTACAGAAGCCCAAAGTAGAAGAAAGTGTGCACATATGGTCAGCATTGCTTAGTGAGTCAGATGGACCAGGTGAGAGTCTTGGTACTGATGCTAACCGCTGTGTTATCTCATGCAACATGCTTATCCTCTTACTTTCAATTTATTTAGCTATAAATTGTGATAGTAGTGGTTCTATCTTAATAGAGTTGTTCTGAGCACTGAAGGAGGTAAAGCATGGAAAGCACATGGTAAATGGTCATCAAATATTAGCATTATTAACAGCCAGACAAAATGCTAATTAAGGAAGTCCTATGGGATGAGTGGTAAGGTGGAAACATTTGACGTGGACCTTGAAGGAAGATAAAATTAATCTAAAGGCAATGCAACTCTTACCACCACCCCAGCACAAATTGGCTCAACACAGTTCAGGGGTATGACTGAATAGGGTGTTCTCGGGTTTGTGTTTGTTTCTTTAATCCTTGATGGAGAAAAGGACCCACACTAGTAGATTTGGCTGACAGAAACGATTTTTGGCTACTGTTGATGGGTTCTAAAAGGGTTTATTGATCTCCAACACTAGAGCTTTCATGTCCTGAGAAAGGAGCTCCCCTGAAACCAGGACAAACCAGGCTGGCTATACAGCATAAACAGTCCCATTTACTGTTAGTCTATAAACATTGCTTTGGCATTAATATAGAAAATATGAATCAGAGGCTTCTATTCATAAATAAAATATTTGGATAAGAAGAAAAGCCACCACAGAGTTAATTTGTCTGTAAAGTCAAAGAGAAAAGAGGTATAAATAGAAAAGCTGGTGTCCACATCAAGTGATACTTTGGTTATACGGCAATTACCTGGTTAATTTGGTCAGTATGGAAAAATTCAATAACTCTTCCAAACTGGGTATATGGACAGACCAAAATACACAATTAACAAGCCTTTGTGTTGGGTAAATGGTTTATGCTCAAAATATGAAACAAAATGGTACAGTACAGAAATTAACAATCAGAGCAAATACTTACCTAATCAGACCCAATGTCAGCTGTAAATATATGGTTCATCTGTACTTGTGTACACCCACTGACTATCAGCTCTGGGGTAGGTACCAAATCTTGTCTCTCTTTTCTTACCACTTTTTTATGAAAATTAACTCTTCAAGATGTTTTACCTGACATTTCAATGATTTCAGCTGGCTATCTGCACTCATTAGTTTAACCACTTAACAACAACAAAACTTCTCCATTTTTTTGTTGCAGAGACAACTGAGAGAAGAGGAAAGGACTTTTTGAACTATTCAGGTTAATGCTCTGGGCCCTTTCAAAATAGATCATTTATAATACTGTTGGAATTGCAGGAAAATGGCATAGCAAAACAAGGAGAAGAAATAGAAACACAAGTTCCATCTATGGCAAACTAGGAGATATATGTATAATATATATAAGAAGAGCTGACAAAAGCAGTGGAGATCAAGATACCAAGAGAATGCTCATAGCTGGAGATCCCAGGGAAACAGAAGAATAGTTTTCCAGGGTTTGTCCCTTGTAGGGACAAACTCGACAATCTCTGGTTTGGAGCAAGCACAATTGGTAGCTTCAGGAAGTATGGAAGCTAAGATTGCATGAGAAATCACAGAGACAAATCACTTTTGCAGAAAACTTCTATTGAAGAGATTAGGAGGCAGAATACTGAGTTTATTTAGACAGAAAAATGTAAGGTTTCAGAATTTCATCACAGGCACAACCCTGAATATTAAGAAAAATTTCTGCTAGCCTGAAACATGGCACTGATTCCTCTTCCACACAAACTTTTTCAAATAGCTGGTACAGAAATCATTCATCTCCTTGCAAATGGATACTACCAAGAGGAGAAAAAGGATTGAAACAAATTTTAAATAATGCCAAAAATGCTTATACCAAGAAAAAAAATTTTCCATTATCAAACGACTATTTTGACCAAATATGATGCTATTTCAAAAAGTTTGTGGAAAAAATAGAATTAAAGGATAATACAAATCTTTGCATGAACTTTTTAAAGTACCCTCAAATATCATCATAACTTTTAAGTCTTCAAGAAGCAACCACTTTTCTAAATTAAGAGCAGAGAGCAGAAATGCAAGAGCTCAGAGAAGTTATTGTAGGACAATAAAAGATGAAACATGAGCCAATAATCCCCTAAATAAGTGTAATTAAAAATTAAAATTATATCCAAACTGAAACAAACAAATGAGATACAGTAAGAATTATAGAGAAGAGAATTGAGAAAAGTAAGTGAAAATAAAAAATACTGTACCTATAGTTAACAATAATGTATTATACACTTCAAAAATTAAAATAGATCTCCCATTAAATGCCCTTACCACAATAAAATAAAATTGAAAAAGTGAACAAAAAAATGAAAATATATATATTTAAAAATATATATATACATGACAGAGAAGAGTCAAGAAGGTATAATTGATATCATTGAAAAAGGAAAATATACAAGGGAACTTCAAACGTTTGTGGAAAAATAGAATTAAAAGATAATACAATCTTTCCATGAACTTTTTGAAGTACGTTCACATAATGAAAGTGAAAAATATTTATTGATTCAAATTTTTTTAAATCTTAAGAATTAAGTGAAAATTTGAGTCTACAAATTAAGATGGCACACAATGCTCCAGGGAAAATTGACATGGAAGAAACAGTGTTAAGATAGCCCAGTAGAGTTATTCAATGTCAAAGAATCACCTGTAGTAGGGGGAAGAAACCCAAGCTGCTCTCAGACTACTTCACTGATATATTTACTACCTAAGGATAATCAGTAGAACCTACAAAGTCTCCAATGAAGAAACTGACCTAAGAATTTTATTCTTAGATAAGAGGACCTGTAGAGGATTCATAAGGCAAATGTACTTCACAGGGCCTGGTTTTCCAAAGCCTTGCAGTTTCAAATATTGACCTTGCAAAGGACAGAAAATTTTCCCCAGGCTATTGAGTCTCTGTTGCAAGATAATAATTGTAACACAGCAAGGTTGCTGGCTCAAGGACAGACAAGTTACTGACTGATATGTAAAGATCCTGGGAAATTGCGATAAGAAGAGAATGTTTGCTAAAATCAAGCCTTTGTTGCAAATTGCATTACAGAAGGTCACCTTGCTTGACTTACTGAATGTTACCAGCTTCTATTGTTAAACTTGTTAAACTGTACTTAGCAAAACCCCACGTATGTCTCTTCCTGTAACTTCTTGGTCTGGAGAATAAATGCAGGAAGAGAACCCCAATTCGTGGTTAATTTACCAAATGGAAGGAATGCCTCTATCTTGAGGGTTCTGGGAGATTAACCCCTTTCTGAGGCTTCTCACTGCTCAAAAGAGATGGGCTTTGAGTAATCTTTGGTGGCTCTGTCACCCAGGGGAAAAAGGGTGACAAATCCGTGGGAGGAAAAGCAACAGAGGACCAACTTGCCCTATTTACTCAAGACTGTCCCAGTTTGAGCACTGAAAGTCCTACTTCTTAGGAGCTGTCTCCGTCCCAGGCAAACCTTCATTTCAAGTGTCCATATAGCACTTATTGAAATGTCATGTATTAAGTCACGGTGAAAAACTCAGTGAATTCCAACACATAGAAATAACACAGATAACATTTTCTGATTACTTGAAATAAACCTAAAAATTAATATAAAATTAAAAAATAGAAAAACGTCTACTACCTGCAAATTCAAAAGGGAAGATAACAGTATGAATTGCAGAGTATTTAGAAAATAAGTACATAAAAATACCATATAGAGAACCTATTGCTTATAGAGAAAGTAGTGCTTGTTTAAAAAGATTTGTAATCTTAAATATGTATAACTGTTAAAGGAGAAGATTAAAAGTAATTATTTAATATCCCTCATGAATGTAGATGCAAAAACAATAAAATGTCAGCAAATGGAGTTCCTCAATATATAAAATAATAACATATCAAAACCAAGCAGAGTTTATCCCTGAATTATAGGGTTGGTTTAAGATTTGAAAATCAATCAATGTATGATCATTTTAAGAATGTAAAAGCAAAAACAAAACACTGAACAAAATTCAACACCCATTCAAGATTAAACAAGCAAAACAAACAAGAAAAATGCCTTTCATCAAACTAAGACCTTAGAAGGTAACTTCCTTAATCCCTCAGACTAATAAGGACTATTTAACGAAAACCTGCAGTTAATTTCACACCTAAATGGGAAATTTCAACATATTTTTTCCATAGGACTGGGAGCACAGCAAGGATGCTCTCTCTCAGCATTTTGATTCAACTTTGTACTGGGGGTCCTAACCTTTGCAGTATGATAAGCAGACACAAACACTATATCAGAAAGGAAGAAAAAAACTGATAGTATTTGAAAATGGCATTACTGTGTATAAAATGCTAAAAAAAAAAAAAAGTACAAAACTACTACTAAATCTAACAAGATTAAAAATTATTTTACCAGAAAACAAGTCAAATAAAATTCCTTTTATAATAATGCCTAAGAAACATGAAATACTTCACAATAAATTTAACATGTTATGCATGTCCTCTACAATGAAAACTCCAAAAAATTACTGAAAGTAAAAATGTACAAAAGATTTGAGCATATACTTTACCAAAAAAGATTTATAAATGATTTAGTAAGCACATGAAAAGGTTCTCAACTTCATTAATCATCAGGGGGATGCAAATTAAAATGAAAATGAGATATAACACTACTTCTTACAGGAAAGAAGAAAATTAAAAACACTAACCACACCAAATGTTGGCAAGGATGTAGGGCAAGTGAAACTCTCATATCTTGTTGGTGGGAGTGTAAAGTGGTGAAAGTACTTTGGAAAAAGTTCTGGCAGTGTCTTGTAAAACTTAATATACGCCTACCCTATGACCCAACAATCCCACTCCTAGATATTCACCTAGGAAAAAGGAAAATTTATGTTCACAGAAAGACTTAGACAACCGTATTTACAGTAGCTTTATTCATAATAGCAGCACACCGAGAAAAGCTCAGGTTTCCAATAATAAAGGAAGAATTGATAAGCTGTGATTTATTTATGCAATAGAATACTGCTGAGAAATAATAAGGAAAGAGCTACTGATACATATACCAAGATGGATAAATCTCAAAAACATGTTGAGTGAAAGAAACCTTATACAAAAGAGTACACACTATACAATTACATTTATGTAAGTTTCTAAAACGGGCAAAACTAATCTATGGTGGAAAAAAAAAGTCACAATAGTGTTTGTCTCTGGGCAAGGTGAGATGGTGATTGACCTGAAAGAGGCATGAGAGAAAATTCTGGGGTTATGGTAATGTTCTGTATCTTGATAGGGTTTTGATTACACATAATGTATATGAGAAAACTAGGGAAATGTACACCTAAGATTTGTGCATCTCATTTCATGTATACCTTACATCAAAAGGAAAAATTGTGGTAAATATTTAACTATGTATGATATGATGAAATAGGGGAAGTAAACTGATTTCTGTAGTTTGAAGTGAGTCAACAAAGTAAGATGGATTACTGGATGGATAGATGTATAGATAAATGTTACAAAATGAACATAAGTAAAATATTATTGGTAGAATCTATGAGATGAACAACTCTGTGTTCCCTGTATGATTATCTCAACTTGGTTTTATTTTTAAAATTTTTCACTGTGAAATGTTGGGCAAAAAATTTTATCTCAAGAAATCAGAAAGTAAATGACAAAAGAAACTCAATCAGAAAGATTTGATAAGTATGAAAACTGAAATTTATAATTTCAAAATAAAAATAGCATAGTTAAATTCAAGAACTACTTTAAAAATAATGTGGACAAACAATTGCCTAATTTAATAAATAAAATAAGTATTAAGCAGAAATACACAAAATAAGAAAAGATAATAGGAAATGATTGTAGATACACAGACTTTAAGACATTTCTTCATAAGAGAGGACTTCGACTCTGAAAATAAATTGGGAACTGAGATGTAATATATGATTGCTTATAACAATGAAAATTTCCAGAAATGACACCAGAAGAGATAGAAAACATTATTAATAATTTAGAAATTTGTTTCATTCAGCACTTTTATGTGTTATATAATGAGAAAGTTTTTTCAGATATATAATTTATTATATTGTCATAAAGAGAAGTCTACAAATATCTCTTGCAAAGCTAACCTACAAAACTCCATGAAGAGAACACACATAGAAGAAAGCCTGTATACCATGGGTACCTATGAATATTGATTCAAAATCTTAAATAAAATACCAACAAACATAATCCTATTGTAATGATGCCTGGTTCATTCAATATTAGAAAATCTATTACTGTATTACTATGAATCATCATATTAATTATTCAGAAAAGAAAAAGTATACTATAACCTCCATAGACTCTTAAGGGCTTTAGTACAACATAATATACATACAGTTTTTAAAAAATTAAATACTTAATACTAAAAATAGGTACTTCTTAACATGAATCATATACACACAAATATCTTTAACTATCTAGATGTAGATACAGGAAGGGGGCAGATGTATGTATGTGTGTGTGTAAGTATACTAGCTTCCTGCTAATGGAATATCATTGAAAGCATTGTTTTTAGAATCTGGAACGAGCAAGCATGGCCTTTGTCAGCAATCTTATACATATTGTTCCATAGGCACCAGCCCATGCAATTAGACAACAGAAAAAAATTGAGATATAAAATTTAAAGAAGCAAAATTATTTTTACAGGTGATATATCTGTGTACCTGGAAAACTGAAGAGAATTAGCTAACCACAATTATTTGAAGTTGATACGACAAGCAAACAGAAAGGACATTGTTGGGGGGGAGGGGGGAGGGAGAAGGGAGGGAGGTTTTGGTGATGGGGAGCAATAATCAGCCACAATGTATATCAACAAAATAAAATTTAAAAAAAAAAAAAATACCTCCTCGGGAAAAATAAATAAAGAGAAGTGATAGGCAGCATTTATAGACAAACAAACAAAAAAAAGTATATCACAAATAATAAGGGAATTCAGGAAAATAGGTAGGTAAAAAAATGAATAGTCTTCACCTATACAAATAATAACCAGTTAGATGACACATTGACAAAAAGTACCCAGGAATAAACCTAATATAAAAACTTTAAAATGATATTGAGGGGCATAAACAGAGACTTTAAAATATGTATGTAGAGTTCAATCTTAAATAAGAAGAATCAATATTATAAAAATGTCAGTTCTCCTTAAATCAATATATTTTAATTTATCTATTCCAACAAAAATGCGAACAATATTTTTAACTACATAAGCTTATTCTTAATTCATAAGAACATAGGGAGGAAATTTCTGAAATAGAAAAATAATGAGGAAGAACAGAATCTATGAGTATTAAAACATATTAAAAAGTTATATTAACTAATTCATGAATCAGTAGATGATGCTAGATTCATGATTCATGAATAGTAGAAAGATCAATAGGAAAAGTATTACTAAAGCCAGAAATAATAGTAAGTAGAAAAACAATAATATATAACGTCACTTAGAGATTCTTATGTATCAGGCAATATTGTAAGCCCTACCCAATTTTTATTTTGCATTACATTATCAACAATCCCATGAAGTTTTTACTATTTTTATCCTCACTTATTAGATGATGAAATTGAGGCAAAGAGATTAAATAATTTGTTCAAATTCAAACCATCAGTAAGTGGAGGAGCTAAGCTTCAAACCCAGACAGTCAGATTGGAGAACCTACACCTTCAACCATAATGCCTTATTGCCTAAACACATGGGAGAATTTACTATATGACAAAGTTATATTTCAAATCGGTGGAGAAAAGGTAGATTAAAAAATAAAGTTGAACTTCTACTTCAGATTTATTAGGAAAACCAACACCAAGTGTATAAAATATTTAATATTTAAATGAACAAAAATAAAAATCAGATATATCATTAAAGCATTCTTTTTAATAATAAAATCAAAATATCCATTAACTAAAGATTGGATGATAAATTAGAGTAAACCCATTCTATAGAGTAAACTGTAAATCCATGCAGTGGTTTTAAAAATCAGTGCAGTATTATTTACAGAGCTATGTAATTCTATGCAAAATATATCACTGCACATAAAAAGGAAGGAATGGAAAACTGTGTATAGAACACTATGGTTTTTGCCAACAAATTTGAAAATCTGGAGGAAATGGATAAATTTCTGGACACACACAAGCTCCCAAAACTGAACCAGGAAGACGTAGAAAATTTGAACAGACCAATAACAATAAAGGAGATTGAAGCTGTTATCAGAAGGCTCCCAACAAAGAAAAGCCCAGGACCAGATGGATTCACAGCAGAATTTTACCAAACATTCAAAGAGGAATTGACACCGATTCTTTACAAACTATTCCAAAAGATTGAAACGGACGCAAATCTCCCAAACTCATTCTATGAAGCAAACATCATCCTGATACCAAAACCAGGTAAAGATATAACCAAAAAAGAAAACTACAGGCCGATATCCTTGATGAATATAGATGTAAAAATCCTCACTAAAATACTAGCAAACAGAATACAGCAACACATACGAAAAATTATTCATCACGATCAAGTGGGATTCATCCCAGGGATGCAAGGTTGGTTCAACATATGCAAATCAATAAATGTGATACACCATATTAATAAACTCAAACACAAGGACCATATGATCATCTCTATAGATGCTGAAAAAGCATTTGATAAAGTTCAGCACTCATTCATGACAAAGACCCTCTATAAGTTAGGTATAGAGGGAAAGTATCTCAACATAATTAAAGCCATATATGCCAAACCCACTGCCAATATCATCCTGAATGGGGAAAAGCTGAAAGCTTTTCCTTTAAGAACAGGAACTAGACAAGGATGCCCACTCTCACCACTCCTATTCAACATAGTGTTGGAAGTACTAGCCAGAGCAATCAGAGAAGAGAAGGAAATAAAGGGCATCCAGATTGGAAAAGATGAAGTCAAACTGTCCCTGTTTGCAGATGACATGATCCTATATATCGAACAGCCTAAAACCTCTACAAAAAAACTGTTGGAATTGATAAATGATTTCAGCACAGTAGCAGGATACAAAATCAACACCCAAAAATCAGTAGCATTTCTTTTCTCCAATAGTGAACATGCAGAAGGAGAAATCAAGAAAACCTGCCCATTTACAATAGCCACCAAAAAAATAAAATACTTAGGAATTGAGTTAACCAAGGATGTGAAAAATCTCTATAATGAGAACTACAAACCACTGCTGAGAGAAATTAGAGAGGATACAAGAAGATGGAAAGATATTCCATGCTCTTGGATTGGAAGAATCAACATAGTGAAAATGTCCATACTACCCAAAGTGATATACAAATTCAACGCAATCCCCATCAAAATTCCAAAGACATTTTTCTCAGAAATGGAAAAAACTATTCAGACATTTATATGGAACAATAAAAGACCACGAATAGCCAAAGCAATGCTCAGCAAAAAAAATAAAGCTGGAGGCATAACACTACCTGACTTTAAGCTATACTACAAAGCTATAATAACCAAAACAGTATGGTACTGGCATAAAAACAGACACACTGACCAATGGAATAGAATAGAGAATCCAGAAATCAACCCACACACTTACTGCCATCTGATCTTTGACAAAGGCACCAAGCCTATTCACTGGGGAAGGGACTGCCTCTTCAGCAAGTGGTGCTGGGATAACTGGATATCCATATGCAGGAGAATGAAACTAGATCCATACCTCTCACTGTATACTAAAATCAACTCAAAATGGATTAAGGATTTAAATATACACCCTGAGACAATAAAACTTCTTAAAGAAAACATAGGAGAAACACTTCAGGAAATAGGACTGGGCACAGACTTCATGAATACGACCCCAAAAGCACGGGCAACCAAAGGAAAAATAAACAAATGGGATTATATCAAACTAAAAAGCTTCTGCACAGCAAAAGAAACAATTAAAAGAGTTAAAAGACAACCAACAGAGTGGGAGAAAATATTTGCAAAATATACATCTGACAAAGGATTAATATCCAGAATATATAAGGAACTCAAACAACTTTACAAGAAGAAAACAAGCAACCCAATTAAAAAATGGGCAAAAGAGCTAAGTAGGCATTTCTCTAAGGAAGATATACAAATGGCCAACAGACATATGAAAAAATGCTCAACATCACTCAGCATCCGGGAAATGCAAATCAAAACCACATTGAGATACCATCTAACCCCAGTTAGGATGGCTAAAATCCAAAAGACTATGAACGATAAATGCTGGCGAGGCTGCGGAGAAAAAGGAACTCTCATACATTGTTGGTGGGACTGCAAAATGGTGCAGCCTCTATGGAAAATGGTATGGAGGTTCCTTAAACAATTGCAAATAGATCTACCATACGACCCAGCCATCCCACTGTTGGGAATATACCCAGAGGAATGGAAATCATCAAGTCGAAGGTATACCTGTTCCCCAATGTTCATCGCAGCACTCTTTACAATAGCCAAGAGTTGGAACCAGCCCAAATGCCCATCATCAGATGAGTGGATACGGAAAATGTGGTACATCTACACAATGGAATACTACTCAGCTATAAAAACGAATGAAATACTGCCATTTGCAACAACATGGATGGACCTTGAGAGAATTATATTAAGTGAAACAAGTCAGGCACAGAAAGAGGAATACCACATGTTCTCACTTATTGGAGGGAGCTAAAAATTAATATATAAATTCACACACACACACACACAAAAACCGGGGGGGGGGGGAAGAAGATATAACAACCACAATTATTTGAAGTTGATACAACAAGCAAACAGAAAGGACATTGTTGGGGGGGGGAGGGAGAAGGGAGGGAGGTTTTGGTGATGGGGAGCAATAATCAGCTACAATGTATATCGACAAAATAAAATTTAAAAAAAATAAAAATTAAAAAATTTTTAAAAAAAGAACACTATGGTTTTTTTTCAACTTAAGTGTGAGCGTCTGGGTGAATATGCATAGACTATCCCTGAAGAATGCACAGGGATTGCCTCTGGGAAGAAGATCCTGATGGCTAAGTTCCAGGATAAGAGGAACTTAATTTTCACTCTATCCTCTTGTACTTTTTGAATTTTTTGCAGTATATATGTTATCACTATTCACAAATAATAAAATTTAAAACCAGCAACTACAAGTGAGGATGTTTTAATCATCCCCTGCGTAAGGCTATCTCTGCCGATTGAAGTAAGTCATGGTTGTGAAAACACAAAAGAGAAGAGTGAAGTTTAAGAGAAAAGGAAAGAGTGGCAGAGGGAGAAGTTGCTTAGTAAATGGATCTTTAGGGCTTACTTTTCTTCTGGTCATTTTATCCTTCAACTATCTGCAAGAATTAAAGTCATTTAGAAAGTAACACACATTTGAGACAAGAGTATCAATAATAATAATAATACCTAACACTTAATTGGTGCTTATAGTTTGCCAGGCACTATTTTCAGTGCTTTATGTATATTTATTCATTCGAACCCTACATGCTGTATATGTATTCTATTATCTGTGTTATTCTGGAGAGTGAATTGAGTTTCCATTTGCTTCCTAGCTCACAGCATTTCCATCAAATGAAGAGTCATACAGTAGACAAGGGCAGATGACAAAGCCATCAGGCCACATTTCTACAAGCCAGGCCTCTGAGCAGAGTCTTCTGAGACATCATCACCTCCCACAACTGGAACAGCTCCAGAAGCACAAGGTCCTGCACAGGTCACAATATGTTGATGATGGCCCATGGGGTAGCTCTACATGAGCAAAGATCAACAGTCAAAGACAATGTTGCTGATGGTGCAATTTCCTGCTTTGAATGCTCCACATTCCTGAGTATTCACAGTAAGGGCTGAAATAAAGATTCATGCAGAACATTATACTGATTGCTGTGTAGTACGGGATGTGTGAAGATGAAAAGGGCAATTAAACACTCTGCTAGCAGTTGATTAGTTTATAGAGGTGGCAGTTGTCACACAGGTTTTACGCATGGCACTTTGAGAAAATTCCACACCAAAATATCTTTTCTCCACACCTCTATCCATAGGAAGCATTGCTGTCTGCTGTCTGCCAACTCCATTTTTTAAATGAAAATAAAATGAAATGCATATGTATATATACACATACATACAAACATACGTGTGTGTGTGTGTGTGTGTGTGTGTGTGTAAATGGTTAATACTAAAGATAACACCAAGGTCAAGTGTTCGGATCCAAAATCACAAAAACATCAAATAAACAGGGTGAATTACTTTAAAAGAGCAAAAGCAGAGAAGTTAGTCAGATATTTGTTCTACATTTTACTATTACTCTTAATAACTCTGTGTTGCTAAAGCATGGTTACTTAATTGAGATTTCTCATATATAAAATGGGGCTCCTAATTCTCATTTCACAGGGTTGTTGTGAGCAGTAAATGCACGCACGCGCACACACACACACACCACTTGATACAGAATCCAGTTAGATGCTGAAGTATCCTGTTAAATGTTCCACTAACATCAGTATCCTTCCACGCTTTCCTACCAATTAACCCCATCTTCTTGGCAGACAATGGGAGGGTACTTTGCTGAGAGCAAACTGGCCACCTTGCCTGGAACCAGCCCTTTCTGCAATGACCACCCACACTCTTTTGTTCTCTCCCCTCCCTGACCCTTGACCCAGTCTACTCACTATAGTTCACAGCGTGGTGAGCCAACCTCACAATGAAAAGGGACATTTCCTACTTTGAAAAAAAAAAAAAAAAATGGGCAGAGAACCAGCAGACTTGTGGTGCCTTCCATTTCCCATCTGTAAATTTCTCAAAATACTTTCCAGTAAGTAATCTCTTAGGGCTCATAAGGTGATTAATAATTTTGTGTCTCAGCTGCCTTGAGCATTTCAGATGAAATGGTTTCTCAAGAACATACAATCATTGAATTATGAATGGAAGGCGGTTCAATCCGTCTTCCTTCTATTCACATGCATGCTAGAATCTTAGAGGGGTTACAGGAATCGATCAATCAACAAGTACAAGTTTTGCCTGCATCCATCAATGAATTAATAGTGTTGCTGTGGGTAAAATCCAGTGTCGCCTACAGAAGCTGGACACCACAAGTCAGCAAAGCTAAATAGAATCAAAATCACAGAGTGACTCTTCCTGAGAGGGAGCCCTTTATAAAATGAGTCTCAGTTTCATGTTTGTCTGAAATGCTGCTGCTGTAAAGGTGAATCTTCCAAGTGCAAGAATGAGTGAGCACTATTATCTCTCTGCAATTTGGTTCAACATCACTTACCCTATTGGGGTGGTCATTTTCTAGAAATGTGATTCCTAACAACTGTGCCTGCCTACTCAAAACGAACGCTGCAGGATCCGGCCATCACCCAGAGCCATGCACCTTTTCCAGGCTTCCACTATGCCTCTTCCAGACGGACGAAAATGGCTGAGTCAGGTTCCAGCCACCCTCTTTACCTGCCTTCGCGTTCCTTCCTCTGCCTGTTCCTGCTGCTGCCGAGGTCTGCACCAGCTGCCTGTAATCTCGTGGGGGGGTGGGAAATTTCCCCCTTGAGCACAGCCTCTGGGCCTAGCTGTCTTGGGTAACTGATTTCCTCCTCTCCTCTCTCTTGAGTTCATGGGGCTTCCTCTGCTCGGCCTACCAACGCTCCTCCACCGGTAAGGAGCCCCTTCTGAGCCCTGGGCCTCCAGGGCACCTCCACTTCCTGCTGTCAGAGCGCAGGACTTCCTGAGCCAGTGATGTGTGTGATCCAGGCTCTGCCGGGCTCCAGCACGAACACACCTCACGGGGACCATCCCACTCTCTGTACAATACATCATATTCATATCCCAGGGCATTGAGGTCCCTACTTCTTTAGGTCATTTCCTTCACTCCCCAAAGCTGAGCAACACGGAAAATTCCTCGTCCTCAAGTATTCTCTCCCAGTTTTGATTTGGGAGAGGTCTTGTCCTGCTTTAATCCCTAATCTGAAGGATTTAGTTCAAATAAAGGATCAATAAATAGCTAGAAAAGGAAAATGCTGCATGACATGTAATCTCCTAGTTGAGATCTCTTCTGAGTACCCCGTTAAAAACATTGAATAATTCAAAAATCAAAGACTTGGTAGAAATTCCTAAGCTAGGGTAAATTCTCTGATCTTTCTGTTTCTGATGGAGGAACGGAACAATTTAAAACACATATTGCATATATGAGAAACCTCCTGATTAGTAACTAGAAAATGACCATAGAGATAAGTCCATTTTAATTCTGGGAAGGTAACAGTTAGCAGTGGAGACCCAAAGTAAAATGTTAAATTTTTCACCTGGTGAGATAACAGGAAATCCAACCCCTTTAATTCCTGCCTTCCTACATCGATTTCCCATCTCCCCACTATATACCCTGATATAGCCCAGAATTCCCAGGTAGTTTGCTAGACTCTAAAGGCAGTTCCCGGCTTCCAGCCTTACTTCTGGCACAGGAAGTCAGACCACCCCTGTGGTCACCTTTATGCTGCAAAGCAAACATGCTGCCTCCAGGGGCGGAGCCAGCTGCATTCCAGACTGTTCAAACAGCTCCTCTGTTGGACATGCCATAGCCACAGGCAGAAACACACTGCAGTTGGTCGTGACCAAGGCTGAGGGCCTGAGACTGGACATTTACTCCAATTCCTGCCCAGTCCATAGCAACTCTTCAATTTAGACTCAATCGTCCCCAGTACAGTGCTCATCTAGGAGTTCCCACATTCAAAGAAGCCTGAGTTCGACATGTTAGCTCTCAGACTCATTTTTTCAGACACTTCCTCAGGCCACCAGACTGCCCCCAGGGGGTACCTCTCCAGCACCCATACTCTGGAAGCCCCCAACTCACCAGCCTCCTTCAACAGCTACCTCCGTGTAGGAGCCAGCCCAGAGATTCCTCTCTTTCTATCCTCCTGGGAAATTTATTTGGAGAGGCTCAATTCTCCCTTGTCCCTGAGCCTTGGTTAAGGACATCATCTTCATCCAAACAGATTTCCTTAACTTTGAATCAAAGAGAACAGGAGTAGGAAATCCCTTTGCAGGCATCTGGACAATTGCCATGTGAATTATTCACTCTCTCACAGTAAACTAAAATCTCTGATTATTTACAGTTTCCACCAATTCCAACTCGGAGAACAGCCTACCGTGTTCAGACTTTGCACTCCCTGTGAACTTCCTGTCTTGTTGACTTCTGTATCCAATGCTTAGAGCCCGTGGTACAGAATAAGTGCTCAGTAAATACTAGTTGGGTGGATCTGATGCCCAGAGGCCACCTTCTCCTTCTAAGTGGTGGTGGTCTCCTCCAACTCTCTCCTTCTGGGTTCTACCACTTATTGTTCACAGCTGTTCTAGACAGTGTGCCATTACCCTCAACAGATGCTCCCTTGAACTCCTGCACCTGAGTCATTCTTTGCAGGTGAGGTCAGGTGGGCTATACTCTGACCTAGTCAGACTGATGCTTATAGGTATTTCCTAAGAGTTTTATGGATAGAAACTCTTGGCTCACCATAAAGATAATGGCAGCTTTTCCAGACACAACCTTCTCATTACCCCTCCTTAACATTAGATGCTTTGCCTGGAGTGGACCGTGTTACGCAGTCAGATTAAGATGGCCCTAAGTCACACCACTAGGCAACCAGCTTCTTTCCTGCCCACCACACTCTCTCTCCCAAGGAATCCATGCTTTTGGGGGTCCCTTCTAGCCCAGCTTCCATTTCTCTAGGCTAGAATAAAAAATTATCTCATGTGCCTTCTGATTACCTTTATTTCAGGGGACCTTCAACAAAAGAGAAATGAAAAACTCCCCTCAGTAAACTCAGAACTTGTATTTCTACATGAAAATTGTGTTGCGGTTGTCTATAGCCACTCCTAACTTGAAGAGGACCCAGACTGACAGACAGTGTTCAGATGCCCTGGGGTTAAATGAAGACAGATTCTGGGTCATTTGCTGGTATGCAATCAGAGTCCAAACTGGGGACTGTATTCCATAATATTGAATGTCTAGTCATTTAAGGTTAGTTTCAATTGGTATGTAGTCTAAGAAGTCCTCTGGGAAGAACGGCCCTTTTCAGTCTCACAGGTACACGAGTAACACTGCCAACTGTAGCATCATTTTAAAATAGAAAAGACACAGTTCCTGGGTCCAAGAATTGAACATGAAACAGAAGAGAATAAAACCATTTTAAAATAAGTTATTGTGTTCATTTATGACATTAAGAATGGAAAAAGAACTAAAAAAAAGTGAACAAACAAATGTTGGTCATCCAGTAATTGAAAAATCTAGGCTTTCACATTGCTGAGCATCAGCAAATTTCTAAATAATGTCACCCTACTAGCCCAATGACTGCCATGCTGTTGTCAATGACAATATTTATCTCCATTTGCGAAGTAAGGATTTCCTAACAAAAGGCATAGGATTGAATGATACAGCTTTGTCTCCACCTGCAGGAATAAAGAGAATGAATTCTTATTTTTTATTTGAAAATACGTAAGGCCTCTAAGATCACCATTAAAAATATGAGTTACATTGTTACTCAAGTTTTACTAACACATTCTTCTATGAGAAAATAATAGTTGAATCAAAACAGGGTCAATTTTAAAAGTACATAATTAATTTGAACCACTATGCTTATTTTTATAACTTTTTGTTGAACCGTAATATACATATAGAAAAGTTCACAGTCATCAACGATCACTTGATGAATGATCACATCACAAAATGAACACACCTGTGTAACTATCATCTAGATCAAGAAAAGGACATTAGCAGCACCCTAGAAGCACCCTCATGAGCTGCACTTACTTTTAAAACCAGGATTCAAAATCTTTATTTTTAATCTACCCATCAATTACGTTCCATAGAAGGAAGGCAGCCTAGGGGCAGATGAACAACAGACTATAGACATACTCTTGTCCCTAAGTGCCATGACCCAGGAGCTGCCCCTAAGAAGGCCGTCACTGGGCCTGCTGTGCTGGGGGGAAGGCAGCCGCCCTGACTTGCCAGGGCCCCTGTCTCCTACTGTGTCTTCAAACGTGAACAGCTCATGTTCGTGTTCAGGGATAGGTTTAGTCCTCATTTTCGTTTAGCTAAGATTCAGTCATCAGACTCAGTCCAGATGAAAATGAAACAGATTGAGGCTTTTCCTCACCAAAACCTATTTGTTAACATACTTCTTGCAGAACCACAGCGTGCAGTATTTAGAGAAGACTCCTGTCTGACCCAGATAAGAGTGGGGGTACCCATAGGTTACTATAACCAGCACATCTAACATTCTACACCCACACCAAGTAAGAAATTAAACTCCTTTGCTTGTGGCCCAAATGCAGCTTCTAACTAAAATAAATCTGCATCTGT
Organism: Cynocephalus volans; assembly: GCF_027409185.1. Classification (NCBI taxonomy): domain Eukaryota; kingdom Metazoa; phylum Chordata; class Mammalia; order Dermoptera; family Cynocephalidae; genus Cynocephalus; species Cynocephalus volans. Next base: position 70,711,260 of record NC_084466.1, read on the forward strand.
TTCAGGTTATCCTAAGCTTCCTGTTGTCCATTGTCCTGTAACTATTATTTCATATAGTTTTCCAAAGTTTTAGTTGTTTCAGGCAGACGGCTACATCTATTCCGTGTTGCTCCACATTGGCTGGAAGCAAAAATCTGGAGAGACACTCCGACAGCTCTCTGATGTCTTGAGAAGAACAAGGTTTCTGGAAATACAAAGCATCTGATTGTTCTTATACTCCGCTATATAAAGGTTCCTGTTTTTTTCCTTTACCCAATATGTGTGGTTGCTTGTTTCGTGACCACAAAGTTTGTAGATATTTTCAGACTTAGATTTAAAACCAATTAACAATCCCATCTCTCACTGATTCAGCTGGGGAAGAACAAGGTCACCTCTAAATGTAAAGAACCTAAGGGGAAAGGGTACAAGAAGAAGAAAATTATAAAACTTAACAAAATGTGATGGGCTTTATTTTCTTTCCAGTTTTTAAAGTATTTATTAAAATCATTTGTTAAAATAGTTCTGTTTATTGGAAAAATGTATTTGGATGTTTGTCACCCAAAGAGTTAAGCTGGGCTCCATGGAGGCACTGGGGACTGGTGACCCTGCCAGGTGCTTTTGGTAAAAGGGAGGTAACAATGTGTCTAGTACATGCACATTGTGGGCACACTTCAGCTATTCAAACCCAGACAGAGGAAATGGGGGGATGGGGTGGGGGAGGGATGGGGCTTAGAAAATGAATAAAAAGAGAAAATGGCCCAAAACTCTTTGCTGTGGCTCTTCATGTGATGAAAGACTGCATTGTGTGAGGCTGTGACTCAAAATAAGAAGGTTATTCAGCTATCACAGACTGCATCTGAAATATGAAATGGTTCTATTCCAGCGTCTGGTTTCTCATACTACCAGTAAAAGCCCTCTTCGTTAGCTACTGCTTTTTTCTACAGCCCACAGTCATCTCATATTTTCAGGGAAAAAATTAATTTTTAAAAACCTCTCTTCTCTCACCCGTCAACTGATTTTGCATGTTCCAATGAATTGGGATGAATGCTTGGACCTAATCTGATGTTTGCCAAAAAAAAAAGCGTCCTCCAAACCTCTAATCAGCATCCACGTATTATGCGGGAAGCAGCCCTCACCTCCCCTTCTCTCTACAACAGCTCCCCTCTGCGTCCCTGTCCCCACCCCCGGGTCCTTCCCCTCCAACTATTTTCCTTGGATGAGAGCCTCACAGTGAATAGGGAACATTTTTAAGAGAGGGGAAGAAGGGCTGTGAAAGAGATGGAGAGGCCAAATGGGGCCTTGGAGGGAAAAGAATTCAGAACTGCTGATAGAGCTCAATGGCATTCACTGTTGCAGAGTAATGAACTTTGTACTTAGTTAGCAGCAGTTCACCTAATGTCCTAGACTAATTTGAGGCCATTTTCCAAGAAGAAAAGAAAGCCATGCGGTTCACAGCCATGCATCTGTGCACGGTGCTGAGAGCCATCCACCTTTTCTTGCACAGACTTTTGTGCAAGGAAAAGACCAGCTCTTATCTTTGTTTCTCTGCCTGGTTCCTGTGTGGCATTCTTTCATATGAATAAACACAAGGGGAAAATAGACGGCTTATAATCTATTTTGAAGAGGTAAATTTTGTCTGAAATATTATGTGCTATAACTTTATTATAATAGTCTAAGACCTCCCTAAATAATAGAGTGTATATAAAATATCTAAACATTTACCCTAAAGCTGTGTCTTCTAAGTTGGCTGAAAGTTAATATACTGAGAAACCATGGAGTCTCTTTTCCCATTTCTTCCATATTAATAAGGATACCTGACCAGAAACAGTAATCTTCATTCGGTGTGTTAATATCTGTACATTACTTCACCCCACATAGTGCCTTTGAATAGAAGGACATTTCTTTCAGGAAAGGGTCAGTTTCCAGGGCATGCATGCACAGCGTGGTCTTGCTTCCATGGCACTTTTATATATTTAAAAGCAAAGATTTAAACATTTAAATTTAATTTGGTGAAGTACCAGGATTTGAGATATTCTGACACTCCATCAAATTTCTTCTTCTCTCATTTTGAAGGCAAGCTTGCTGGTGTGAGGGCCATACCTGGCAGGAGTAGGGACTGATTTTGGTTTCTAGTTTGAACTCAGTGTATTTGTAAGTCAAAAATTCAAAATTCTGTCCTCATTTGACTTCCCGACACAAGTTCCTGAACTACCACTATGGATTTTGACCGCAGCAGAGAGCAATTAATCTCTCTAAGATCCTAAATGGGTTAAAATTCTATTCATTTCCTGGCCATCACAAAGTTTCTTCCAATTTGGGAAATATTGTGACTTGCTCGTAGTAGGCATCTAATAAATATTTATTAATTTGATTTAATCTAGCATAGTATCTCTAGGGACTATTTGGTAATCAGATTCCTGAACATTCTTATAATATTTGTTCCTGATAGCTCAATTCTCAGAGGTGAACTGAAGTGATTTCCGGCCCTGGGTCCCTTTCCTGTGATGTAAGAAACACAGCTTTCTGAGGTGACTTCAGGACAGAGCCCTTGAGAGGCCCTTGTTCAATGAAGCCACACTAAGAATCTGAAAGGATCTATTCAGAGGTTCCTGGATGGCTCCTGATGGCTCCAGCTGAGATTCACGCTTCTGATTTCAGCAGGACCCCTGGGCGCCATTTGGTCTTTCTCAGTGCCACGCTGTTGAACCAGAGAAGTCACATAGCCTGGCTGGCACCTTTCCAGGCCACTTCCTCTGGTGAGAAAAGCATAAGGAGGCTTTGTAACAGAGGAGGCTACATGCTGCCTGTCCTCGATCCCCAGCTTAGGCAAGAACAGCCTCCAGGCTTTGATCAAAAAAGCCCAACAACAGGAACATATGGAGACAGCACTGTTGCTTATGGGAATGATCATTGAAGGGGTACCCATGACTATGCCTCAGATTAGCTCCATTACAGGCCAAAGAGGTCCACAATAGAATTAGCAATCAGCCTACCAATTGCTGATACTTACTGAGCACTCACCATATACCTCATACTGTTTTAAGGTCTTTACCTTAATTTATTTTATTCTTACAACAACTCTGTAAGGCAGATACTAATATTATTTCTATTTTACTACTGAAGAAATGGGAGCACAGAGATTTTAAATAAGTTATCCAAGGTCACACAGTGTGATGGTTTAAAGCTTTGTGCAAAATTCTTTGAAACTCCTCTCTTCAAAAAGTGAGGTGTTATTCTCCTCCCTTGATAAGAACCAGATGTAGAGACTGAATCCCAATGATTAGAATGTGGTGGAGGTAATGGCACGTGCTTTGGGCTAGGACTGGACTCATTGCCCTCTGCCTGGCTCTCTCGTGGATTGCTGTCTCTGGAGAAAGCCAGTCATCACGTGGTGAGGACACTCTGCAGCCTGTGGAGAGGCCTCCAAGGGGACGACAACAACCAGACCACCGTGCCGACCACGTGGGTGAGCTGCCCTGGCTGGCCGTGGGTCCTTCTGCCCGAGCCTTCACATGACAACAACCACAGGACGGCCCAGCTGAGCCACTTCTGAATCTCTGACCTAGAGAAACTGTGAGATAATGAAAGCGTATTGTTTTAAAATGCCAGTTTTGAAGTAATTTGCTATTTATCCATAGACAACTAATATACACAGCTTCTAAATGGTAAAGCCAGGTTACCAATCTTAAGGCAGTGTCCACGCTTTACCACTATACCATTCTGCCTCTCCTGATACTAAGGAGACTATTGAGAAGCTCAGATTTTGACAAAAAGAATGTTCAATATTTGTTTCATTTAAGGTTCAGGAATTTCTGATGCTTCTAGTCACTTAGAAATCTGGTGATGGTGACGTACACATCGGCTGCATGCAGTCACTCCCTTCCTTGGGTGTTCTGAGTCAATGTTGGTGGCAGCCTTGTGACCTAATCCTGCCTTTTCTAGACTCCAGAAAGACACTGCCTTTCTATTAGCACAATATATTATATCTGATTAATCATATTGTAAGCCTGTTACAATATGATTAATCAGATCACAGCTTCCTTTAGGGCCATCCCTCTCCTGAGGATACACCATAGTCACTTTAACCAGATTGTATATGCATTAAATCTATAGACCTCTTTTATCATCTATTACTTTTAGGCTGGGAGGGAAATATCAACAGCTCATCTCTTAGATAGGAGCACTTCTCAAGGGGTTATTTCCCATTATGTGTTGACTGAGACTGCTTAACTCTCAGAAGGTTGACTCTCTGCTGCCACCTTGTTGATACAATGAATGTTAATACCCATGACACTGGGCTTTGCACGGAGTGGATGCTCAGTAAATGATTGTTCTTGTTTCTCTCCCACATATGCAGTTAGAAGCATGTTAGTCTCCCTCAGAAATGGTTTAGACAGTTGTCAATAAGTAATTATTATTTCACAAAAGCCCACTAGCTGCAGCAAACGTACATTCCCCCCACATACTTTTTAATATCAAGGTATCTAAAAAAATCCACTCAGAGAGATTCAGAAGGCACTTGGTGAGTAATTTCCTAATTACTTAGAGCCCAGGAATACAGATGGTCTTACAGATACTCCAACCAAGATGAGCTAACCTGCTCCTGGAATGCCAACATTCGTTGTCTCTCCCCGGGACAGATGTCACAGTCTTTCTGCTGCCACTCTTGTATGTTCACACGGCAGCCTTGTTACTCCTCTGCTTAAAATCCAAGACAAAGTTCAAGTTTCTCACCAGGTAATACAAAGCTTTTCAGTTTCTGACCCTGGTCTACCTCATCTCTCAACAATTTTCATGTTTTTCAACCTAATAACATTGAACTCTATGCAGTTTCCTCTCCAGCTCCACACCCCTCTTCAAACCTAGTTAACTCTTACTCGTTAGGGTTCAGCCTGGGGTTATCTCCTCTGGGACACCACCTCCCACCGCAGCTGACCTCTGCCCTTGCCTCTTCCCCCTCACTGCTGGAGTGGACCCCCATCCTCTATGCTCCAGCATAGCCCTACGCACTGTGTAAGCTGCGTTGACATTATCTGTTTGAAGGCTTGTTTCTCTGAGTACCTTGTAAGCTTCCTGACAACAATTGCAGGATCAGATTTAACTTTGTATTCCCAGCGTCCGGCAAATAGTAGGTGTTTAATATATGAGATAATGTATGCAAAGATACGCAATTAAATCAGCACAATCAAATGAGACAAATGAGACAATTAAACAAAGCAAGGGGAATTTGACAAATTTTCCTAGCAGCTAGATAGTCTCCAGTAGGAAAGTGAGGGAAATGGTAAATTCCGTATAATCTGAATCACTAAAGACTAGACCAGACAAACCACTTGAAAGTATGCACCAGTAGACATCAGGGTGCCAGCTGAGCTAGTGGGCTTTTTTCATCTTCAATTTCTCTGATTCATTCATAAAATATTTGTAATAGGGCTGCAAAACATTTGTTACATCTTTTCCCATTTGTTCCCCTTCATTTTTCCAAGGGAAAAGGGTGCAGTACTAATATTTTCTTAGTTAACATTACCAAGCAAGGGGACTGTGCAAGTTCAGAGTGGCTAATATTTGACAATAACACTGGAGAAGACAGAGACAGCTGTTTACTGGAAACTTTTTTGACACAACCTGATTATCTTGATTAGGTATATATTGAGAATAAAAAAACATCTTGGGGCAGATTGCTTCTGGGTGTTTGTTGATTCATTCTTTGCATAAAATTGGTCAGAATAAATTTCCTTAAAATAACACGCGCATATAACACACAAATTGTACTTATTTCTCTTGCTCCCCTTCCGCCTCCTCCCTCCTCTGCCCCCTTTTTTCCGCATCTAATAGTTCCTAGAAACAAAGCCAAACACTAGAATAAAAAGAGCTGATATTACTCCTCTCTTGCAGTTGTTTTCTTTAGTTTTTAAAATACAGTCATTTTTTTCCACCTCTTTGTTGATAGGATTTTGCCTAAAAAACATCTTTCCGTAGTATCTCTGAAAAGATTATTTTAGAATATTTCCAGCTTTCACTTTAGCTGGCTTCTGGATGCTTTATTTAGTTTTGGGACTGTATTAAAATGTAATACTACATTAAAAAAAATAACGTTATTAGGGTTTTGTTAACCCCTCGAGCACCCTCACAGGACGTGAGAGGTCAACGGGATCAGGAAGCCACCTGCATGACCCCCTCATTTTAGTGACGAGGAAACCAAAACCCTGGTCAAAGTCAGGACTGGGTCCCAGATGTCCTCTAGAACCTTTCCCATTATACCAAGGATTAACTGGATAGAAATTGGGTTGTATAATTTTTCCTATTTCTCCAATCAAGTTTCAGCAGCATAACCATAATGAAAATAATAACAGCTAACATCCAGTGAATGCATATTTTGTGCCCTACACTGTTCTACTCTTTTTATATTTCTTATTTGACTCACAATATCATTATTCCCACTTTACTAGTGAGGAACTGAGGCACAGCAAAGCTATATTACTTTCCCAGGATAACCTCACTCAGGTAAAAGATGACAAGATAGGATAGGACTCCAAAGCCTGGCTCCAGAGCCCATGCGGCCACCCTTTACACCTGATGGCCTCTCAGTAAAAGTGGACCTTCCTTAGTGGCTGGGAAATCAATGGAAATGCCTATGTCCCTGCCTGAGTATTGATATTTCATTGATATTTCAATGTTATTGTTGTAGCTTTGCATTTTTATAGCCCCTATTTTACATAATCTTTAATAATATGTTTGCAATCTCACTCCCTTGGAATTTTGTGAATATGATCACATTGATTTTGCAATGATGTGAAAATATGAAATTTGAAGTTTTTTTCCATCTTTGTAAACTACCTAGATGTAAAAATATTCAAATGTTTGCCCCAAACCACTGATAAAAGTAAAATAATTATAAACAAGAAGACTTAGAAAAATACCAGTTTAAAAATCTATAGAAGCGAAAAGAAATTTCTTAATATCCAAAACCACAGATAAACAGAAGAGGTTTTGAGCATAATATAAAATTGTACCAAATACTAAATATACTTCTCAAATTTTTTCAGAACCACATTTGAGTATCTTATATTCTGTTTTAAACACCATAAACAACTGGGCTAACAATCTATAGAAAATGACTTCCCATTAGTAAAAAGAAGCCTTCAAAATATACATTACTTTCATAAAGTCTTAAAATTATACACAGTTTGGGAAAGAATAGATGATGTGGAAAGCTTTGAAAGTCATGACTACGGTTTCCTTTGGCAGATACAAACTTGGGGCTTATTGATGAGCATTATAAATAGCATTCTGTGATTTGCCCCCTAGATATGAGAAGGGAAGAAGTCAGCTGGGCTCTGTCCTGCAATTAGACAATCCTGCTCTGTGAACTGCAGGGCAGCCTCAGGGTGCTGTACACTCAGCACATCTCACACACTCATGGAGATTTCTACCCAAACTTCTGACAACCTTCAAATTCCCTTGTGTGATTCATTTTCAGGTTCATTTCAGCCAATATTTAGACATCATGGGGTTAGAAAAAAAAGAATGCGAACAAAAATGTCAATAGATTTATAATTTCCATTTCCATCTGGACCAATTGGAGGACAGCATGATAGGTTCTATAGGTGCTGAGCACAGTGTTTCTTATTCTAAGGAATGCATTGACTTTTAAGCAGTAAATAGTTGATTATTAGGTGGATGGAAGTTAAGTCAGAGGAAAGAATTAACCTATTTCTATAAAAGTCCTAGCCTTAAAAGAAGCAGATTGAAGTCAGGCTGGTGCAGAATTTCCACATTCCAATGACTGCTGCCTCCATATAACTGATAGGGGATAGTGGCCCAGTACTTTTACTGGCTCGTCACTGTCAGCCTAAAATCGCACAACCTTCAGTTCAGGGCTTTTGTTTTGTTTTTCTCTTGTTCTAATCGAAGCAGAGATAGAAACAGATAATCTGCTTCTAATAATTAAAAATTATAGTGTCCAGCCTCTTTGGTTATTAGTGGAGAAATGTATAAACAGCATAAAATCTCTTCCTGTTTGTTGTCAGAAGGCTCAGAAATAGATGATCTCTGGTGCTTGAGGTACTCACTGTTAGGGACATCCAGGTTACCTGCAGATCTTTCCCTTGAAACTGCCAGGGAAGGTGATTCGGAGAGTGCTGATTGCTTCTTCCTTCTGGGCCTAAGCTTTTCCCAAGAAACAAGTGTGTATAACGACCCCACATGATGGCTCCCTGGGAAGGCCAGTCTCCTCCTGCTGGTTGCCTTCGAGATGAATGTGCTATTTTGCCTACCTGGCGTTAGGATGGAGGGAAGGTGCAGAGGTAGAAACAGCACAGGTGGAAATGGCTTTGATTCCTGCTCTGCACTGGGGCAAATCCCTCCACCTCTCGGACCCTCCTGACTCTCATCTGAACAACAGCCAGACCCATGTGTACCTGCGGGGCTGATGTGAGGAGGAGACATACAATATACAAAGTGCCTGGCCCCAAACAGGTGATCTGAAATGGCAGGTGTACAGAAAGAAGCCAGTTCCCAGGAACAGCGACGGGGTACCTGTCTTCACCAGCTAGTAACTTCTTTACAACTAGAGTCACCAGCTAGAATATTTGGAGGCTTTTTAAAAATCCTTCATTTCCTCAACAGGGGAAAGAGAGCTCAAGGCAATTGGAAGAGGATGCCTTTCTGTTTTCTAGAGAGACCATAAGGTGAATCAAGTACTTGGTTACTTGGACCATCCTTAAGAGGTCAAGAACTGAACTCTCAGACCAGGACAGGGAGTGTGAGAAGAGCCCCTGAGCCAGGACACAGATGGTATGTGGTGTGACACTTTGCTACCAGGGAACTTTGGGAAAGTCTGTTTCAAGGGGTTATTGAGAATGCCTCTGACTTTCAAAGACCGGGTCAGTTCAACTGATACTTGGGGGCTGGTGTCCTTGCAAAGAACACAAAGACACCTGTGACCCAGCGCCGGCCTCAGCAGTGGAGAGCTGAGGAAACAAGGGCTACAAACTCCCTGAGGGCAGCAACCACGTCTGTTTTGTTTAAAATAGAATGCTTGGTGCTGAGCTAAATGTCTGGCACGTGATAGGACTCAAGAACTGTTTATTAAATAAAATATGCAAAGAATTCTAATGTGAAGCAAGTATAATATTTAATGAAGGCTCAGAGGTAGGAGAGGGTAGTAGAGGAAATCTGGAAAAGTTTGATGAAATATCATAAGGTCTTAAGCAGAAATGGGGACAAAGGAAGACATTTCAGGAGACAGGGTGAGCAGAGGTGAAACATAAGATGTGTTCAGAGAACACACGAGCTCTGGGGTCTCACCACACCGAGCCTGCTGTGGGAGCAGCAGCAGAACAGGAATGGAGGACAGGGCCTGGCTGGGGGACATCTGGCGAGGAAGCTGAGACTTTCACACTTAATTTGGGCCGCAGCTTTAGAACGGAGGTGGAAGTTTTATCTCGACTGTGTGCCAGGCACTTAGCTCCTCAGCCCACCTTGCTCACTGCCTTTTCCCCAGTGCCAGGAACTCTGTGGGCATCAGAAATGCATTGAATGTAGAAATGAGAGTGTGAACCTTGTGGGCGGAGGGATGCGATGAGAAGGGCCCACAGCCATTTCCAATAACCATAAGATCATATATGCTTTTCAGTTACTTTGTATAATTAAGCTTTCAGGTCATTATTTTCAGGGGATACTCTGAACAGTTCCGTGAGGTGGGCAGACTATATACTTGTGTTATCTTCCTCAGGCAAGTGAGCAAAGAGAGAACCAGTGGGGTTAAAGGTACTCTGCCAAGGGAGCAAGTCCTATTCAGGGTGACATCGTGACAGTCCCGGGACAATGCACTTCCCCCACTCTGCTCCAGGATCAAGGTACAAACTTGCTGCGGAGACCAAGTGACAGGACTGGACCTCACTGGGGAACTCTGGCACTGGCCACCCCTACATAACCCCATCCAGCTGCCTCTGAGATAAACACATCTAGCTGATCTTGTCCAATTCACATTGGACCATCGGCAAAGAAATGCTTGGAAATCTTGCAGTACGATTTGAGCAGAGCAAATGTCTTTCGGGGGCTGCAGGATATAAGACAGAAAAACGGTTGGATCTGTCGCCTGCTGAGGGATGTGCAGAGGATGGCTGGGTTGTTGGAAACTGGGCAGCTGTGGCCCCCGGCCAGGTATGGAATGACCCAGGCGGGGGCAGGCTTTCTCCCTGCTGGCAGAGGGGTGGTGGCGGCATGTCTGCATGGATCTCCTTGCAACAGGAGGAGCAGCGAATGAGGAGTGGCTAATGCTCTAGCCCAAGAGGATGCAGAATTCTTTTTAATGAAAGCAAATGCTAAAAAGACAATATCATCAAGTGAGGTCTTATAGAAACAAGAAGAGGAGGCAGCAAGGCTGTGGAAGTTCTTTTGAAAAAACCTCTTGGCAATAAAGAGTGAACTACACGCTTCAGTTGTTAGTAAACTTTTCAGTAATTAAAACCTGACTGGGAGAAATGAAAACCCGTGATCTTAAGCCTTTTTCATTACAAATAAGCATTTCACAATTAATTCTTGAACCTCTTAAAAGCAAATTTGATAGTGAACTTTGTTCAGTATTCTGACTCATGGGTAGAGCCACTTCTGGAGACACAAATGGATTTTTCTCTTTAATATAATCAAATGGATTAAACTAAATAACACTGAAGTGAAAAGTGAATAAACACATACTAGGGAGCATAATATAGGAAGACAGGGTGAGGCAGTGAAAAATAAATAAATATTGGATCCACTGACAGAAGACCTGGGCTTCAGTCAAGCGTCTGTCACATGAGATAAACTACTTAATTGTCTCTAACTCCGTTTCTTTATCTTTAAAAATGGGAGTAGAAATAACACGCAACCTTGAGGACCCCAGTGGGGAGGCTGAGGAGAGGTCGAATGTGAATATACTTTGTGAGAGCCCCGTGTCAATGCTGGCTGCTCTTAGCATCACCTTGGGCTGTCTCTGAGGACAGCTGCATCAGTGTGCGGGAGTCTTGGTGTGGCATGTGTCCTTATGGGGGCTCTGTGGGCAACAGCTCTCCACTGACGGCCGAGGAGAAAGCCCAGCTAATACGCACAAGACAACAGCAATAGCGGCAGGTGTTAATCAGATAAATTACCAAATTGCCACCTGTGACACAAACCAGCAAATCTTTTTACCTTCTGATACTGATCTCTAATTTTCTTTACAGGACAGATATAAATTGTGAATGATACTATGTCACAAACACCCTAAGCAACAAAACAGGGAATTTAGGTTAGCTGTACTTGGCAACATTAAGGCCCCGGGTTACTGGAGTATGCTGCCTTTTCATAAGGCATGGAGTTTGTCAACATGATCACTAGATGTTATATACTTGTCTTAGTCTGTCCAGGCTGCTGTAACAAAATGCTGGGTAATTTATAAATAACAGAAATGTATTTCTCACAGTTCTTGAGGCTGGGAAATCCAAGATCAAGGCACCAGCAGATTCAGTGCCTGATGAGGGCTGCTCTCTGCTTCAAAGATGGCACCTTCTCACCGTGTTCTCACATGGTGAATCAGCTCTGTCAGGCCTCTTTTATAAGGACATTAAACCTAATCACCTCCCAAAGTCCCTCCACTTAATATCATCACCATGGGGGTTAGGTTTCAGCATATGAATTTTAGGGAGACACAAACATTCAGACCATAGCAGTACTGTATTCAAATATTTCTCCCACTCTTGGCTCTGGTTTTAAGATAAAATAATAATTGCTGATAGTTATTAGGCAACATTGTGTCTGGCACTGTGCTAGATTATTTGGCTTGCACAGATTATTTTAATTCTCACAACAAACTCATACCTTATGCAATTGATAATCCCTTCTTTATAGACGAGAAAACTGAGGATAAGAGAGGGACTAATTTTTCCAAGGTTCCACAGCCAACACCTGGAATTCACGTCTAAATAATGCTCTTAGCCATTATGTCACATTTGACATAGAACACTGTGGGAATTGGGAGAATTGCAAAAGATACTGTCTGGCTGGAGGGAGTATGAGTTGGTTCAACCACTGTGGAAAACAATTTGGCACTCTCTAATCTTGAACATTCCCATACTCTGCAACCCTGAAATTACACTCCAAGGTAGAGAAATTCTCATGCATTTACACTAGGATGTGTACACAGGAATGTTACGGAAGCATTGTTCATAATGCAAAAAAAAAAAAACAAACAAAAAAAACCCAACAAATGAAAAAAACCAAAATATAGAAAAGCCCAAATGTTCATCTGACAGGAGGATAGATAAATAACTTGTCACACAGTAGGATATTATACAGCAGTGAAGACGAATGAACCACAACTCTATACAGCTGCAGAGAGGAATCTAACGTTACACTAAGTGGAGAAAAAAGTTGCAGAAAGCAATCTGCAGAGTGATACCACCTTAGTAAGACCCAAAGGAAGTAAAACTGAATAGGGATACATACACATGGGATGAAACTTTTAAAAAATCAAGTGAAATGTAAGGACAAAATTTAAGCAAATGGTTTCTCTCTGAGGGTAGTCAGGAGTGGGATAAATACGCACAGGGAGATGCAAAAGGATTTGGAAACATTCTAGTTATTAAGTTGGGTGGCGAAGTCCATGTGTGACTGCTTTGTTATATTTTATAATTAACATCTAAATTAGGTATATTATTTTGAACGAAGCAGATATTACATAATGATCTCTTTTTAAAAGATACCACTGAGATCTAACTGCAGACATAGGAGGAAAGCCTCCACCTCCCACCCCCACTCCAGGCACCTAAAGATTAGATGACTGGAGTGAAAAAATATTAGGCCAAGGTGCATGGCTATGATTATTCAAGTTTGTTTTTCTGGCCCCTTCAAGATAGAGGACTACTTGGGGCTCTGGAGTCTGTATAAACAATCGTGCCAGTACAGCAAAGCAGAGGAGAAAGATCTAGGCCACCCACACAGCAATCAAGAGCTCCACTGGGTGGGCCAGGAAATTGCAACTGTCCCTGCCCTGTGGCGGTGCTAAGCCACCTATGGAGCAGCAGTAGGGGCAGGAGGAGTGTCAGTGTTCAATGCCTGCAGCCCAGCTGGCCCCCAGGGGCCAGCAAGTGAGTGCCAGTGAGATATCAACACTAGGGTGCTCCAGCTGGGGCAATTTAAGAGAGGGCATAATTACACATAATAGAGTTAAAATATAATTGCCTCATTAAAATGGGTTACTAAGTGTCATTGTGTGTGTGTGTGTGTGAGGGAGATAGACATGTGTTAAACTGCAAGAAAAATAAATTGCATAAATAAACGTTAGTGGGTGGGATCCGAGAGGGCTCAGTGGTGCCACTGAGACAGAAGGAGACCCTGGTTCCTAATGGACAATGTGTGAAATTCCCAGCTTGTGGCTGCTCTTGAGTAATGATGGCTCAGATTTGGGTCTGACTAACTGTGACCAGGGCTCATCTTCCAGCAGGCGGTCTCCACGCTAGAAGCCAAAGCTGTACTTGGGCCTTTGGTACCTCCAGAGTTGACTCCGGCATGGCTACCCAAGGAAGCTGTAAAGTTGGCATTTTTCATGGCTGATTGCCTTCACGGCGGAATTCAGAGCTGGAGTTGGGGCTGTTGGCCTGCGTGATGGGAAATCTAAGAATCAGAACATAACTACAGGGTGAAGCGGCAGCACACGTCCTTGCAACCCTGTAAGGGAGCCTGTACAAGTGACATCTTCCCATCCTCTGGAAGTGTGCATACAGCCAGGCTTTGGTGAGCTTTAGTCATTGCTGCCACCATGAACACACTCACAGATAATGCTCTTCTTTCTTCATGGGGACAGCACCAACTACAATGCTTCCTGCTACTGCCACCTCCATTCCCACCCCAAAATCACCAATGCCCCGGAGAAGAGCTCCCGATGGGAGAAAAATCTCAGCTACTCACCTCTTTTGGAACATATTTTAAAAAACACACAGTTATTTCTGACAATAACCTTGAGCTCTCATTACCCCAAGAGCCACAAGTGGTCCTGCCTCACTTTGTTCTTAATTTTCTAACACGAGCACAATCTGGTAATTAGCACAACTTAGTCCAGAAGGAGCAAAGTTAATTTTTGTCTTGGAACCCTCACACATTAAAATGTCAAGACTAATGAGTTATTTTCCTTTCCGTATTAGAAAGCAGGTAAACGTTAACAATCTGGTGTCAGTAAGTGTCACTAACAAGACTCAAAACATGCAGAGTGTTTATTGCAGGCATGGCTTAGGCAAGGAGATGGAGGAAGGAAATAGAGGAGACAGAGAAAGAAGAGGGCTGCACACCCCAGCCCTAACCTGTGCATAGAGCACCGATCGTGCCCATCGCCCTTTCAAATGAGAAACGTCAAGTACTTCAACCTAACCAGCCTCCATGACTCACCTCTGTTGGTAAGCCCCTGACTTCAAATTCAGATTTTCACTTATATGGACAGATTTGTTTCTAGGCATGATTAAATACTCTGTTGATTCCTCAGATAAGTTCAGAAGTGCAAAAAAGGAGGAGGATAAGCTTTTTAATTACAAGCAATTCAGCCTGGCAAATAAAACTCTCAACTTGTCCAAGTCCTGGACTTCCAAACCTTGCCAAGATCCCCATCTGCTTCTTCTGTGGGAGCTTGGGGAGGGGGTGCTGATTCAAGTTCCCACAGAAAGAATTAGAAAATCTTGGACCAAATGCTTAGCTCTAACAGATAAAGAGCCTCAGTTCTGGGTAAAAGTCAAATTGTTAAGCTATTCTACTGCTCTGGCTTTGGGGTGCGGGGTGGGGAGAGTGGTATGAGATGAGGTGGGATGAAGAAATTACAGAACCAGATTTCAGCTCATCCTGATGAAATTTTGGAGTTACAAAGGCTACTCTTGTTCCCCCAGGTTTTCTGGGATACAAGCCAGGGGTGCCTGGATGTCCATAATCCCCTGAGTGGGTCTCCCTCTCCCGCCCCTGTGGCCAGTTTCCTTGAGTGCCAGGACACTCCAGAAGCCTTTGAATGGAGGCCCCTGAAATGTTATGAAACAGAAATTGGCAAACCTTTCCTTCCAAGCTGCCAAGCTGGAGAAGGGTTGGTGTGGAGGTGGAGGCACAGGGAAGGTGAATGTGATATGTCGGCTCAGTGTCATGACTCAACTTGTAAGGTGTCCCCAACTGTGCACCCATCACTTAAGTGGCAGGCAGATGGCAGGCAGATGGGCAAGAAGGGCGGGGACAGAGGCAGTATTGGGGAGAGTGTCTAAAAGCCAGAAGTGGCCGGGTGGCAGCTCCTGAGTCTCAGCCAGGCTGGCACAGCTATCAGGAAGCCTGGAGTGCCACCCTCTGGTAAATGAGCCAGGGCTTGGTTTCTAAATCCTGTAACAGAACCCTCCCTGCAGGCACTTGGCATTTGAGCCTTAATGGTTTTGGCACTTGGCCTAATTACTCAGAATCTGTGCTTAGTTAGAGAGTGATTCCTCCATCACAGTAAATATCTGCACATAGCACAGAAGCCATGATATTTTTATTCCAATAAGTCCTTTGCTGACCACTAAAATTCTATGAAAACTTCTCTGAACCTATGGTATATAAACCAAACTCAGAGTTCTATATTAAGGTTAGGTTCCAGATTATGGAAAGTTTTAAAAACATCAGAAGGTCCACCGAGCAAGAAACTCCCTTTTTCATTTTGCTCAGGAAACCATCTAGAAGAAAAATTAAAACATCCAGTTACATAAAGGATTCACATTTTATCTCAAAATACTGGAAGCTGGAAATCATCATGACATACTTGATTAGAGTTGTTAACGTGATGAAATACCATAACTCACTTTGAGATAAGGTCATTTCAGTGAATGAAATCAGATTATCTCTAATATAAAAGATCCCGAGATCTTTTAGAGATTGAAGTCATATGCTAGTATTCAAAAACCAGCCGGAAGGACTTCCTTTCAAGATGGTGGAATAGACAGTCCCCAGCGTCACTCTCTCCCACAAATCAACCAATTTACAACTACAGAAAAGCAACGACAGCCAAGCTGGGGCCACTAGAGCTCAGGGGAAGAAGAGGAGAGACCTACGGAGTTCATGAAGGTGGAAGAAGACACGATGAGAGAAAGAAAAAAAACACTCCAACCATTTCAAACCCTGGCTGCTTCCAGGCATGGAGCAGGATCTGGCAAAAGCCACAGCTGTGCCCTTCAGATGAAGTTGCTTCGAAGCTGCAGGTGAGAAGAGGGCCTTGCACCCCCAGGCCAGCAAGACCACTAACAGGGTTCCCATGGACCCACATAAGAACAAGGAGCCAGAACAACTGAAAAAAGGAGCCACTCAGAGGCCAGTGAGTCATCACAAGGGACCAGAACATGGTCTGTCCCATGGGAAGTGTTTGGAGCACGGGCGGTGGGCGAGACAGGCCCACTGGGAGAACACTGGGGCAGAGCAAGGACAGCTAATCTGCCCCCCAATCAGCGCAGGACCACTCGGAAGAGACTGGTCAGTAATATAAAATTGCATGGAGTGAAGTTTGATGAGAAGACTCAGGCCCAGACCAGAGTTTCTACATAACCCAGATGCACCGGATTTCACTAGACCTGGACGTTCCTATAAAGTCAACCATTAAAACCTGAGCTGCACAAAAAGCCTTCCCTAGGGAATCAGCAGCAAAGCAGCAATTAGGTCAACCACAGAACTCAAGTACTGGTCCCCATAGGAGGTTCCCCCACTTTAGAAGTAAGCAACGGACAAGAAATTAGTTCCAGTGAAGAGTTTAAGTGGTGGGAACAGCAAATAATCCAACACAGAACTGAAAGAAAAAACAAAGTACCCATGACCAGAGACAAAGTTTGATATTAACTTGTAAAGGTCTCATTTCACCAAAGAACACCTATAACACCTGTAAGGACTGAAAGTCCCCTGGGCTACCAAGCCAGAAAGAGGGGAGGGCTGGGGGCCTCAGCCATGGCCTGCAACACCTGCATCCAGTCCTGAGAGTTGGGGCTGAGAGCACTGGCCACACACCCCCACGCCCACAGCCAGCCCAGCAATGACTACCAAGCTGCCACAGGAAGCACACTGGGCTCTCTTGAGACCGTGTGGTTGGGGGCTTTGGGCCTCGGCCATGCCCCCCAACATGCAATCAGCCCAGTGACATCCACTGAGCCACTGCAGAAATCACCCCGGGCTCTCCTGAGCTAGGGTGGTGGGGGGCTGAGGCTCTCGGCCACGCCCCCCCAACACATGTAACCAGCCCAGCGATGACCACCAAGCCACAGCAAGAAGGGTCCCAGGTTCCTGACCTGGGCAGGTGGGGGTGAGGGCTTTTGCCACACCCCCATGACATCTGTACCCAGCCCAGCAATGACCAAGCCACCACTGGAAGCCCCCTGGTCTCCCCTATGGGAATGTGGGGGGGGGGGCGCCACAGGCCTCAATCCCACCCCTCCTTCATCCTTCTTCCATCACATTTCTTTCCCCTTTCCCCCTCACCCTCCCTCCCAACTGCTCTGCAACAACATCATAGAATATAAAAAAATATATACGAGTAAAAAAAAAAAAAACAGAGCCAACAGAATCCAAGTCATTCAACCCAAGGTTTGAGGGAGAATAAGTGAGCAATATGAACGGTATTTCCATATACTGTGAGGGTTACTTCAGTTTACTATGGGATCGAAACAGTTGGAGCTGCCAGTAGTTCAGATATCAATGACTGGCTTAATTGGTTAGTCTACAGTTTATTTTTATAAACTGCAGAATAAGAGACAGCAAGAGACAGACAGACAGAGACAGAGACAGAGACATCAGAGGGGCACGGCAGAAGGAAATCTACCCTCATCAGTTATTCTTTTTTTTTTAAAGTGAGTTTTGAAGTATTCTGCTATTTATTTATTTATTTATTTTTAATTGAAACATTAATTATACATATTTATGGGGTACAGAGTTGATGATCAGCATTTGTGTACTATATGTGATGATCAAATCAGTATTGTTAGCATGTTCTTTATTACAAATTTCAACTATTCTTTGTGTCCATCACCCCATGTCTCCGTAATCCCCCTTCCCATCTCAGATAATCGAGGGGCAATGTTGAAAACTAAATGTTCAGAGTAACCCTTCCCAGGATGACATATCTAAAAATGCTGGATATACTACAAAAAGCATATTTGTAAAAACTAGACTAACTAGGATAAAGTAAGGCAAATAATAAGAGGAACAGAAAGGACTAGAAAACCAGTCTAACGGATAAGCCAATGTTTGTGCTGATCTCTGGTGGCAGGGACATCCCAGGGAGCCAGGAGACCAAGCCAGAAGGCTGAGCGGGTGGAAGTCAGACTGGACCTCCATACAAAGTCAGGCTCACACCTCAGGGGACGAGCCAGACAACCCACCACGCCCATTGTGAGTCTGTAAGAAAGGAACATTGTGAATAAGTACGCTGTGACACCTTTTGGTGGGAAGCATCCCTCAGACCAGTGTTCGATGGAACATGCTTTGGGAGACAACGCTTCAGAAGCCACACACCAGAGAGGCAGCTGCAATACAGTGGCTAAGAGTAGAGTGGGCTCTGGAGGAGATTGTCTGAGTTACAATTTAACCATTTTTAAGTTGGCAATTAAGCACCTTCACGCTGTCGTGCAAACGTCACCACCATCCATGGCCAAAACTCTTTCATCTTCCCGAACTGAAACTCTGTCCTCATTAAACACTCACTCCCAATTCTCCCTTTTCCCCTGCCCCTGGCAACCACCAGTCTACCCCTGTCTCTATGAATTTGACTATTCTGGGTACGTCATATAAGTGGAATTGTACAAGTATAATATTTGTCTCTGTGTCTGGCTTGTTTCACTTAGCATGATGTCTTCGAGGTACATCCATGTTGTAGCGTGTGTCAGAATTTCCCTCCTTTTTAAGGCTGATTAATATTCCACTGTATGTTTATACAACTTATCTTTTAATGTTTATTTGCACACATTTGTGGGGTACAGCATGTTGTTTCGGTACCTATATATAGTATACATTGATTCACTTAGGTGGATAGCACAGCTTTGCACCCGTTAATCCACCACTTCCCCCTCCCTTCCTCCCCACCACCCATCTCCTCCCTCGTGTCCTCTGGTGACCATTATTCTATTCTCTACCTCTATGAGAACCACTGTTTTTCGTTTGTTTGTTTGTTTGTTTTAGATTACATATATGAGTGGATCATGCAGTACTTGTCTTTCTGTGCCTGGATTACAGCACTTAACATGACTGTCTCCAGTTCCATCCATGTTGCTGCAAATGACTGCATTTCATATTTTTATAGCTGAATAGCATTCCATGGTGTATATACACCTCAGTTTTGTTTTTTTTATATCCATTCATCCATGGATGGCATTTAGATTGATTCCATCTCTTGGTGCTATAGGTTGAATTGTGTCCCCCCAAAATTCATGTATTAATCTCTTCTGTAATGATGTTGAGGGTGGGAAATCCTATTATTGTCACTGAAAGGTGGGGCCTTTAAGAGGTGATTAGATTGTGAGGACTATGACCTAGTGAATGAATTGACCCATTCATGGAGTCATAAGTTGATGGTTTAATGGGTGGTAATGGCTGTGGTTCTGATGGCTTTATAAGTGAGTGAGTAAGCAGGTTAGCTCTCACTTGCTCAAGCCATTTACCATGTGACACCCTGTGTTACTGTGAAGAGTTACCAAAGCCCTCATCAGATGTGTTTCCCGGACTTTGGACTTTCCAGCCTCCAAAACTGCAAGAAATAAAAAAATCTATTTCTTTATAAATTACCCAGTTTTAGGTGTTCTGTTATAAGCAACAGAAATGGACTAACACAAATCCATTGTGAATAGTACTGCAATGAACATGGGAGTGCAAGTGTTTCTTCAAAATATTAATTTCATTTCTTTCAGGTATATATATACCCAGTAATGGAATTGCTGGGTCATAAGGTGGTTCAATTTTTAGTTCTCTGAGAAACCTCCATACTATTTTACACAATGACTGTACTAATTTACATTCCCAACAACAATGTAGGAAAGTTCCCTTTTCTCTGCATCCTTGCCAGCATTTGTTATTCTCTGTCTTTTTGATAATAGCCACTCTAACTGAGTAAGATGTTATCTCATTGTGGTTTTAATTTGCATTTCCCTGATGAGTAGTGATGTTGAGCATTTTTTCATGTGCCTGTTGGCCATTTGTATGTCTTCTTTTGAGAAATGTCTATTTGGGTCCTTTGCCCATTTTTTAATTGGGTTATTTGGGGTTTTCTTGCTGTTGAGTTGTTTGAGATCCTTATATATTCTGGATATCTGTCCTTTGTCTGACGTGTAGTTTGCAAACACTTTGTTCCATTCCGTAGGTTGTCTGTTCACTTTGTTGATTGTGTCCTTTGCTGTACAGAAGCTTTTTAGTTTGATGGAGCCCCATTTGTGTATTTTTGCTTTAGTTGCCTGTGCCTTTGTAGTCTTGTTGAAAAAATGCTGCCCACTCACTCCTATTTCATGTAGCATTTCCCCTATGTTTTCTTCTAGTAGTTTAATAGTTTTGGGTCTTAAATCTAAGCCTTTGATCCATTTTGTGTTGATTTTTGTGTACAGTGAGAAATAGGGGTTTAGTTTCAATCTTCTACATGTGGATATTCAACTTTTCCAGCACCATTTATTAAAGAGGTCATCCTTTACCACTGTATATTTTTGGTACCTTTGTTAAAAATCAGTTATCTATGAATGTGTGGGTTTATTTCTGGGCTCTCTATTCTGTTCCATTGGTCAATATGTCTGTTTTTATGTCAATATCACACTGTTTTGGCCATGGATTTGTCACCCCTCTTCCCCTGGGTGATGGAGATGCAAAGGATTACTTATAGCCCATCTCTTCTGAGCAGTGAGAAGCCCCAAAGTGGTTAACTTCCCTGGGACCCTCCAGCAAGAGGCAACCCTTCCTCAGGAAATTAATGCCGAATTGGGGTTCCCTTCCTGTACTTATTTTCAAGACCAGGAAGTTACAGGAAGAGAACATAGGTGGGGTTATGGTTTAACAATATAGGCTGGTAACTTTCAGTGAAACAAGCCAGATGACATTCTAGTAAGGCAATTAACAAAAGCTTGATCTTAGCAAACATTCCTTCTTACAGCAATTTCTCAGTATCTTTACATAACAATCAGTAACTAGTCTGTCCTTGAGCCAGCAACCTTGCTGTGCCACAAATCTTTATCTTACACCAGAGACTTACAGCCTGAGGAAATTTTCCAGTCCTCCGCAAGGTCAATATTTGGAACTGCAAGGCTTTGGAAAACCAGGCCCTGTGAGGTACATTTGCTTTATAGTATATTCCACATCTGGGAGTGTGTGGGTCACCACAAATGCCACAGGGCTTTGTGAAAACTCTGGCCTGAGATTGAGTGCTTCCCACAAACTGTGCCCCCTGCAGTTCTATTGCACTGACTGGTCTCCACTGCGTGGGGCCTGTGCCAGTTAGAAGAAAGATCAGCTGCCTATGATGCTCGCCAATGCACCCTTGCTAGAGTGTTCCACTGCTCCTCCCACCCGGCATGTTTCCCATGGGGCAGATGTCACAGGAATACCCCTGTGAAGACTCACCAACCCTCTGGATGACTTCTTCCTCCCATTGGCCCCTCCCTCCTACGCAGGCTCAAAGAAGCTTGCAAGCAGCTTTGCTGGCCTGGGAAATGGGATGGTACTGTCTGATGTGATTTTTTTTTTTTTTCTTTTTTGCCATAAGTAAGGATACCTTCTCCCCTGCGGACTCCGTAGCTTCACACAAAGGCACTGCTGCAGCTCTGTCATCTTTAGGCCACTGCTCAGTGAGTGGCTGGCACTGGGTCTGATCACAGTGACCCCGCCTCCAACTCGCCGTGGCTTTTCACACCTTCAGAGACTCAGCAGTGCTCTCCTTTTCCCCCAAGCTCCAGTGATCACAGGGACTTACAGCTTTTGTGTTATAGTTGTGAGTTGATCGGTCGTCTGGAGCAGCAATGCCAGAATCGTCTATTTTGCCATCTTGGTGACGCTGCTGTCCCACATTTTGTTTATCTGTTCATCTGTCAGTAGATACTTAGATTGTTTCCACCTTCAGACTACAGTGAATGATGCTGCTGAGAATATTGGTGAACAAATATCTATTTGAATCTCTGCTTTCAATTCTCTTATGCATATACCAGAAGCGTATCATATGGTGATTCTATGTTTAATTTTTTGAGGAACTGCCGTACCGTTTTCCGCAGGGCCTTCACCGTTTTACATTCCCACCGACAATGCACAGGCGCTCCAATTTCTCCATATCCTCCCCAGCACTCATTTTCTGTTTTGTTTTGTTTTTATATTAGCAATCCTAATTGGTGTGAAGTGGTATCTTATTGCGGTTTTGATCCGAATTTCCCTAATGATTAGTGATGTTGAGCATCTTGTGTTTAGAGGCCATTTGTATATCTTGTTTGGAGAAATGTATGTTCAAGTCCTCTGCTCATTTTTGAATCGAATTGTATGTGGTTTTTTTTCTTTTTATTGTTGTGTTAGTTGTAAGAGTCCTTTATATATTCAGGATAACAATCCTTTATCTGATGTGTGATCTGCAAATATTGTCTCTCATTCTATGAGATGCCTATTTACTCCGTTGATTGTATCCTTTGATGCACAAAAGTTTCTCACTTGGGTTATAATCTTGACTCCATCATTTACTCACTGTGACCTTGGACCAGCTATTTAAACTCTCTGGGTGTCAGTGTCCTCACCTGAGGACATCTACCTCACAAAGTTGATATAAGATTGAATAGTTTTTGATGAGGACGCCAAGATCATTCAGTGAGGGAAAGGACAGTCTCTTCAACAAGTGGTGTTGGGAAAACTGGATATCCATATGCAAAATAATGAAGTGGTACCCTTACCATGCACCATATACACAAATTAATTCAAAATAGATCAGAGACCTGAACATAAGATCTAAATCTATAAAAACTGCTAGAAGAAAACATAGGGGAAGAACTTCATGACGTTGAATTTGGCAATGATTTCCTGGATATGGCAGCAAAAGCACAGGCAACCAAAGTAAAAATAGATCAATTACGTGCATATAATAAATAATCCTGTCACAAAAGAAAAAATACTGTATGAAGTATCTAGAGTATCTAGAGTAGTCAAATTCATAAAGACAGAAAGTAGAAGGGTGGTTGCCAAGGACTAGGAGGAGGAGGAATGGAGAAGTTTATGGATACAGTTTCAGTTTTGAAAGATGAAAAAGTTCTGGAGATTGGCTGAACAACAGTGTGAAAGTACTTAATGCCACTAAACTATACTCTTAGAAATGGTTAAGATGGTAAGTTTTATGTACTTTTTACCACCATAAAAATAAAGATTAAATTATCTAAGACATATCAAATACCTTCACCAGTGCCTTGCCCATAGCAAGTCCTTAACAAATGTTAGCTGGGATTACATACACTGCTGTCCTGATGGCAGAGGCCAAGCAGACCAGAGTCTTTGGAGTTAACTTTGCAATGCCAAAACTATACCCATTTAACTTCAGTATTTGGAAATAAAAACAGTGGTTTTGATTTCTTGTGCAAACATTGAAAAGTTATTTCTTTAACATCCTATAACACTTCAAATATGAATAGTATATGAACTTGCACCCACTTGTACATAGATACACAAGTCTACACTCTTGTTTCAAGGCTCAGCTTATTCCAGCTGGATTTCATCCCCCTCCTCATCTATTCTCATGTCTTGTTGTTGACACACCACCACCAACTGTAGAGATACCACCTCAGGGTGGCTCCTAGCCCATCCAAAACTCACAATCAATCCCTAGTCCTGCTGCTGCTATTTCTTACCAGCTTTGCTTTTTTAATACTTCTGGACATTCTACTTCGCCAAGTCTGCACAACTTCTACATAAAATCAACAAAAAGCTGTTGGTCTCAACAGTCATCAAATCCTCTCAAACTCTAGAAAAAAGTCAAATTCTGCAAAAGTGAATTGTCTTAAAAATCATTTTAAAAAGGGGTAGGCAGGGGAACCTCCTTTTTCCAATGAATTGTCTTATAGAATGGGTCATAAAATTTAAGATAAGTAACAGGACTTTAGCACAATACATGTGTCTTGCCTTATATCCATTAATTACTCACTGATGTCATACACTGGAAGGGAACACCCAAAAATGAAAAGTGGTGTTAGAAATCTGGGGCATCTTTTTTCTTTTCCAGAAGTTTCCTTTACTATTAAACCACATTTTAAATATATGGAAATTAAGTTAAAATTACTCTTTTTATTCATATAATTTTCAACAATCATTATTTATGAATATCACACTATGAGTCCTCAGAATCAATTGTTATTTAAAAAGCTAGGTTAAGAAAAACACCCCTGTCATAATGTCATTTTTCCAACTGTGAGCAGGGAACCCGTAGCAAGTTCCTGCTTCCTCTAGTATTTTAGGAGGAATTTTTTCTGTACTATCCCAGACTTGAAATTTGAATCTTTTTTTTTTTTTTTTGAGATACAAAAACCAGTTTAATTTAATAAATGAGGGTGAGGCATTGCTGAACACAACACAAAAGCAACAGAATTGCCCTGCATGTCTTTTATAAGGAATGGCTCACAACAGCCAAAGTCCAACCTACGTAAAACATTGCTCTGCTTTGATTTGCTTGAACAAGAAGTTCCCACTGGAAAATATCCACTAGGAGGATGAGAACATCTGGACTTAGTGACAGTAGAATAGAAACAGAGGGTGGCTTTGTGGAAGAGGAGCTGTGGTTCTTCTGCTGAGAGCTGCATATCCCGTGGGGTTTTTTCTTTTTTTTTTTCTTATTTCCCTAATAAATAAAGCCTGTCTCCATCTAATTAGCTTCAAAAATATTTTATAGTTCTAGAGCTCTCCAAAGAAATTGAATGTTTGTATCACAGGATGCTATATTAATAAAATGTGGACTGTCAATAAAAATATCAATAAAGATTCCATCATTGACTTTTTACCAGAAATGTTTCATTGGATTTTAAATGCAGGCTAGTGTTTAATTTAGTGTTATCCACCCCCACTCCCCTGCCCTTCATCGAATAAAAGGAAAATAGCTACAACATAGTTTATGTATATAAGGTATTGTAGGGAAAGTGAAAGAAAATGGCCAGGGCCCCTCAGGTGTCCTAGGACTTAAGTGTATAGGACGAGTGGCTCTGATCCACAGCACTCTGCACCCCTGAGATGTCCCCACGGGGGCCATGGGGGGCCGCTACTGCTGCTGGAGGCTTTTGCTGCCAGGGCCCCTGGGACCCTCCGGGAGGCCACCGCTGCTGCTGCTGGAGGCTGCTGCTGCTGCTGCTTCTACTGAGGACTGAGCTCATGTCATTTGCCAATGGCTCCCAGGATCTTTCCCAATTACCTAGCATGGACCTGCATATGAGGGGTCTGGTGACCCAGTCTGCACAATGGGTTTGAAGGGTTTGAGCCCTAGCCCTGACAATACAAATGGAAACTCAGTATAAATAAAATAGTGAATCACTTTGACTTTAGTTATGAAATGCCTATCTATACAATCAGCCTGACAACTGGCATAGTCATGTAGCTTTACAGGTACAAACTTTGGAGCTGACTGCCTGGGTTCAAATTCTGGTTCAGTCATGCATTAACTGTGCCCTTGTGCAAACAAGTTATTTAACTTCCTTGAACCTTACTTTCCTCATTTGTAAAATAAGAATAATACCTTATAGAGTTGATATGAGAATTGAGTTAATTTAATACATGTAAGCACTTAAAACAATGTCAGCACATAGTAGGCACTCAATAAATGTTCGATATTTTTGTTTTATTATAATCTTGCAGCAGACCTCTCTTCAGAATGATCATTTATAGGTTATGAAATTATTATCCTTCTTGTCAGTGCCCAATATGATAGGAAGTCATGTGTCATGAGTCCGTCCTCTGCAGCAGTGACTTGAATACCCTTCCATGAGTCCTTATTCTGTGAGCCTCCCATGGCTGTGCAAGTTCCATGAAGTGTCATGCACCTGGGCACCTAGGCTGGTATGTAGAACACACAATAAACGGTTCTTAATTATTGGAAAAATGCACATCTGTAAGGTCCTCTGGAAAATTACTCGTGAACCCTTTTTTTAAAGTCTTTCACAGATTGTAGCAATAAACAAAGCTCTTAAGAAAAATTTAAGGAACATGCTCATCAGTTCTGAAAACTCGGCTAAACCAATTTCAAAGTCTACATTCTAACTTTAGGCCAGCCTGGCACCCAGAGGTCTCTCTTTCTGGTTTCTGCTTCCTCTAAGCCAATGGTTCCCACCTTCAGTAGTGTTGGATTACAGCAAAAGCTATGCTAGTTGTCTGGTTGGCGTTATTGTCAGACTCCTGCCAACATAGCCAATTGTAAAACTACACAATTCATAACTAAAGCCAAAATGTTTCATTATTTTAGTTATACTAAATGTTCCAGTTGTATTGCTAGGGCGAAGGCTCACAGACCCTTCAAACCCATTATACAGACTGGGTCACAGACCCCTCACATGCCAGGCTGGGTCATACACCCCTCACATGCAGGTCCACGCTAGGTAATTGGGAAAGATCCCAGGGGCCACTGGCGGATGACATGAGCTCAGTCCTAAGCAGCAGCAGAGGTAGCCTCCTGGGGCATCCTGGGGGCACTGGCAGCAACAGCTTATAGGAACAGCCTCCAGCAGCAGTAGCGGCCTCCCCGTGGTCCCCCCCGGGGGCATCCCAGGGATGGGGGGCTCTGTGGATTAGAGCCACTCGTCCTTTATACTTAAGTCCATAACCCAGGACACCTGGGTACACATACGCAATTACATTAGACAATGACGAAGCTGGGCAAGATTCTGAACATCTGAGGGGCCCTGACCATTTTCCTTCACTTTCCCTACAATCCACCCCTTCAGGGTCCCTCACCATACAATCTACTCATTCAGAATTTTCCACAATGTTCCCTTAGCAAGGATAACTGACCCTTACATTCACATATTACATATTCCATTCCGACAGTCCCAACAGTCTTTAGCTTGTTGCAGCACCAACTCAAAAGTCCAAAGTCTCTTCTGTAAAGAGTCAAGAACAAATTTATCTACTTCCAAGATACAGTGGGACAGACACTGGGTACACATTTCTGTTCCAAAAGGGAGGAATAAACCAGAAGAAAGAAAAACAGGCCCCAAACAAATCCAAAACCCAAACAGGGCAAACATTAAGCACACTGGGGCATCTGGACCCACAAAGCATTGGGCAGCTTTGCTCCTACAGCTCTGCCAGGTGCAGCCCACTGCTCTGGTGCCTGTGGCTTTTCCAGGCTGGTGCTGCACGTTGCCAGCAGCCCCACAGTTCTGGGCTCCTGACGGCAGTCTTGGTGTCCTGGCTCCACTAGACATTTCCCCAGTGGGGACTCTCTGTGGGGACTCCGACCCCACTTTTCGGCTCTATACTGCTTCAGTAGGTGACCTCTGCAGCGGCCCCACCCCCTGCGGCAGGTCTCTGCCTGAGTGCCCCAGCTTTTTCATACATCTTCTGAAATCTGGGTGGAGGCTGCCACACTTCCACTGCTCACAAGTTCTGCTGGCCTGCAAACTGAACACAACCTGAACACCACCAAGGTTTTCAGCTTTATGCTCTCCAAAGTTGCTGCATGTTGGAAGAAGACATAACAATTACAATTCCTTGAAGTTGATACAACAAGCGAACAGTTATGAGGTTGTTGGGAGGGACGGGGAGAGGGAGGAAGGAGGGAGGTTTGGTAATGGGCCACAATAATCAACCACATTGGATATTGACAAAATAAAATAAAAAATTTTTTTAAAAAGTAAATAAATAAATAAAATAAAATGCAGGCAGAGTTCTGCTATAGAATTCTGAAAAAAAAAAAAAAAAAAAAGCTGCTGCATCAAGGCAAGGCTGCTCCAGTCAGAGCAGCCGGAATGCAGGGAGCAGTTTGCCAAGGGCAGCAGCACCCCAGATCTGCCCTCCAGAGACACTCAGTTCTCTTAGGCCTCTGGGCCTACGATGGGTGGGGCACTCCTCCAAACTTCTGAAATGCCCTCAGGGCCTTTCTCCCCGTTGTCTTGGCTATTCGCATCTAGCTGCCCCATCCCAAGCTCCTGGATTACTTGAATCAGCTTGGCATATACCCACCATTCACTCACAGTCTCCGGCAGTTCTGCAGCACTTGCCTACACAGTTCAAACAGCTGCATTTGCCCATTTCATCAAGGAGTAGCTGCCCCATCCTTGTACATATCTGTGGCTGTTCTGTAACCGCTGCCATAGAGACAGGCGTGTAGTAAAGGAAGCTAACTTTTCCACCTTTTCACCAGGTGAAAACATACTTGAAATTCTGCAGGGGCACCCATCCTCAGGTCATCTGTCCATCTGCACAGGGAACTCTTTTTCTCAGGTTTATATGGCACCCAGTGTGTCATCTGCTTTCTCAGGTTTATACAGCACCAGGTGAGCCATCGGGTGTAAGTGGCACCTCTGAGCCTTCTCGGATTTAAGTGGCACCCAGCAAGCCATATGCCTTCAGACAAACGTGACGTGTGTTAACTACATCTTCTTCAGAGCACATCACACCACCCACCCCTAGGTTCCATGGCTGCAGCAGCCAGGGGCTCTCCCTATTTCTGCCACTTTACTGTTTCCCCAAGTCAACCAATTCAACCTGGGTATATGGGACATAGGTAGTGAGTTGGGTCACCTGTGGGTTGCCTACCGGCCTGCCCAGTCCCATAGGCTGCTCGTGCTTCACTTTCTGATGAGCAGCAGGTTGTTCCAGAAGATGCACAGTCTCCCCCGACTCACCATCAGGGTCATCATCATCTCTGGTGTTAGAAGCAGGAGTGACCTGTTGCTGTACTTCAGCCTCCAGGGCATGTACTCGTGTTTCCAACCTGTCTGCTTTCTACTGCAAATCTTCAAACTGTGATGCTTCACAGGGTTTCTAGTCCATGTTGGCTCACAGTACAGAGAGCAGCAGCCAGACCACAGTCAACAGGAAAGCGGTTCCTGGGCACCACATACCCAAGGGTAGTCACATTTCCTCCCCCTCCCAAGAGGCTAATGGCTCCTTTACCTGCTTGGCATCCTACCCACAATGCCAATTGCTGGGCTCTTTTATCTGCCCAGAATCCTGCCAACTACACCAATCGTCAGGTTACAGCAAAAGCTATGCTCATTGTCTCGGTGGGTTTATTGTCAGACTCCTGCCAATGTAGCCAACTGTAAAGCAATGCAACTCATAACTAAAGCCAAAATGTTTCGTTATTTTAGTTACACTAAGTTTTCCAATTGTACTGCTAGGGATAGGGCTCACAGACTCTTCAAACCCACTGTACAGACTGGGTCACAGGCCCTTCACACACCAGGCTGGGTCACCAGACCCCTCACATGCCAGGCTGGGTCATAGAACCCTTACATGCAGATCCACACTAGGTAATTGAGAAAGATCCCAGGAGCCATTGGCAGACGACATGAGCTCAGCCCTCAGCAACAGCAGAAGCAGCAGTGGTGGTGGCCTCTCAGGGCACCTGGGACTGGCATCAATAGCCTCCAGCAGCAGTAATGGCCTCCCTGTTGCCCCCCCTCCAAGGGACATCCCAAGGGTGGGGGGTGCTGTGAATCAGAGCCACTCATCCTTTATATTTAAGTCCATAACCCAGGACACCTGGGTGCACCTGCGCAATTATGTTAGATAATGACGAAGGAAAACCTGGGCGCACGTGCATATTTACATCAAATGCTAGGCAAGATTCTGAACATCTGAGGGGCCCTGACCATTTTCCTTCACTTTCCCTACAAGTAGTTTTGCAGGTTGTGTACATGAGTGAAGAAAAGATAATAGGGGGTGTTAGGAACTGTGGAAAACAGGATTGTATAGGTCCCACCAAAAAAAGTATTAAAATTAAAATTTTGTGTTCAAAACTCATTTGTAGGCTGGTGTCAGTGCTCAGGCAACCAGACATGAGCTTTGTGTGTTGTTTTTTTTTTTAATTAGTGAGAATACCCCACTGAATGAGATTTACATTATCTGTACTTGGTCTTTCTATTTGCTGTTTTATGTGGTTCTCTGCTAAGCTTCTCTCACTAAATTTCTAGGTGTGTATTTGGGATTGGCCTTTCTCCTGTGCCATCATCCAGCAGCCGTGCCACCACCATACATGTCTTGCAGCAGCCAGCAGTAAGAGATATGGCTAGCTGCTCCTAGGAACTCACTAGAGCTGTAGCTGCTGGAGTAACTGGAGTCATTCAACAGTCATCCAACAGGTATGTATGAAGTGCCTACTCTGAGCATAACGAAGCATCACAAAGGCATCTAGGGCAGGTTTTTCCACTTAGCCCCTATTTTACTAAAAGGATTTGAATTTGGCAATTCAAGGCTTCAGTTTCTTTTCTTACTCCTTTGGATAAACTAACACCTTCTGTTTACCAGGAGCAAAACATTTTCTCCTTGTTACTTATGAGGAAAATCACAGCAAATCTGCTTGGAATCTTGACATTTCTAAACTTACTATAAAGTCAATCTGAACGCTGTTCAGGTCACTGCAGCCAGTACATAGGAAGCGCCAGGTGCTCTACTCAATCACGCACTGAGGTTAAAAGGCTTTTGCCATGTGAAGTTTGCCGTCTAAAGTGACCACCTATGACTCCGGTACACAGAAAATGGATGCATAGAATTGTAAGTGCACTACAAGAAGAGGTGAAATACACAGAGTTGAATTTAGAATGGTAAAGCTTATAAATTGGTTGTCATAACAGAGTCGTGGCTGTTACTTTAGTTCCACTTTTTTGTATGATCTCAGGACTCAGGTTGTTCCTCTCATTTTATGTGGAAGAAACTGAAGGCTGATGGGTTGAGTGGCCCTCAAAGTCCACAGAGGCCAAGAGACAAGAACTCGGGCTTCTGGCTGTCAAACCACACGTCATCACTGTCACCACCCACCACCTAACTTGGATGGCCTCCTCCTCTCTGCATAGAATAACAATTGCCCAAGGCTGAGACACCCAGAAAATGTTTTAGGAACATGTTAAATAAGAGTCTCATGTTTCATGTGAAATAATGATGAAGAGCAGTAGTTTTATGGTTCAACCGAATGAAATTGAGTGAAAATTCTGTGCCGGCCACTAACCTAAGCACTTGGGTAAGGAAGATAGTTAGAATGCAGTTGATTCCCTCCTGAGCTCACAGTTTCTTCAGGAAGACAGACATGTGAAAAACAACTACTGCAATGCCATCAGTGATATAAAGGAGGTATTTCGTGGTAGGAGGGGACACAGAAAAAGCTCTATCTGCTGGGGGACACCAGGGAAGACTTGGGTAGGAGATCACCAGATGGACGAAGCACGGAAGGGCATCTGTGCATTGGGAACATCATGAACAAAGTCTAGGACATGAGAAAGAGTGTGGCTTCTTTAGGGAACTGCAAGTAGTCCCCACAGTGTGCAGGATATTTGCATCAGGGTAGGAAATGTGCCAGATCTTGAAGGACCTTTCATATCATGCCAAGAAGTTTGGATGATTTCTGCAGACACTTGGGAGTCACAGAAAGGGGGCTCCTTAAATGGAGTGGCATGGGCAAATCCGCATTCTGAAAAGAAAGCTCTTGCTGCCATGTGGGAAATAAATTAGAGGTCAAGATAGCGGTAAGGGAATTTTAGAAAATTGATGAAGCAGTACAAGCAAGAAATGATAAGTTTGCACAATGGGGATAGATAACATTGGCACAGGCTGATGACCTTAGAGATACAGAGAGTTGGTGAAAGGAAGGAAAAGTTCAAAGTGACTCCTAAGTTTCCCGCAGGGGGATCAGTGGTGTGTTGGTGCTTTCCCCTTGAATGTAGAGCAGTTTGGGGAGAAAAAAGGACGTGCTGGGATCTAGGATGGGATGACAATTTTGAAGATTAAGAAGCACAGTCAAGAGCTGGAAATATATGTCTGAGAACTTTCATCTTGTGGATGGTAGTTGAAACCATGAGTGTGGATAAGCTTGCCTGGAAAAGTGTGTAGAATGAGAAGAGAAAAGTAACAGGGACAATACCAGGATGGTCATTATTCAAGAGTAACAAGAAAAGAAGCTGAAAAAGGGAAACGAGAAGTTCTCTGAACATAGAAGGGACCACAGGAGAGAGCGTGGTCACGGGAGTACAGGGAAGCCAGTGACGAGGGTCACTGAGAGGGAGGTCAAGCAGCACATAGTCAGAAAAGGACACAACAAATTTAGAAATTAGAAAGTCATTTATTCTTTCAAGTCAGTGAATATGCATTAGGTGCATATCCTGTTCAAGGCACTGGGGATAAAAAAGTGAACAAAATAGAAAACAAAACTCCCTGCCCTCTAGTATCACATTTTAGTAGGGAACACAGACAATAAATAAATAAATACATGAAAATGTAATATATTACATAAGTGCCATGAAGGAAAATAAAACAGGTAAGGAAAATATGGAGTTGGGGCCAGGAGAGGTGTGGATGTGATGGAAAACAGAATGATGAAAGGTTTCAAGTGAGGAAGTGCAAAGGCCTGGAAATTACAGCGATTCTACTGGAATATGTTTCAATCTATGGAAGGTAAAAGCTAGAATGCAGTGAATCGAAGAGTGAATGGGAAAAAGGAAGAAAAGCTGATAAAAGAGAAAGAAATGGAGCAAATATCTTCTCCTAGAAGCTGCTGCAAGGAAAGGATGAGGCGAAGCCCAGGTAGAAGGGGCAGGAAAAGCAGACAGCGGAAGGTTTGGAAACAGGTAAGTTTGTAGACTGGAGTCCCGGGAGCGAGGCTGGGAAGCCGCACAACCTCAGGGGCACCTTTCACTTGTAGTCTCCGGGAACGTTGCTCCCTGGAGCTGTGGACAGGTGTCCCAACTTCCTCCATTAACTCCAGTTTTGCTATGAATTTGGAAGCAAGTATATCTATTCTCAATAGAGCGAGCCCTATCAGGCACATCATGGGTGGTTTTGACTTATGGGGACAGAGACAGTAAACAAATAAATGTATAAAATTTATAGAAAGAGCTGTTGTCACAAACGGAAATGTTAGTTGAATCTGGGAATGAGTAAAATGGTGGCCAAGTGGCACTGAGAGATCAGAGAATGGTTGGGCCATGCACGGCATCCTTCACTCACACTATGTCACTTAATGTTATCAGCCATCCTGCAACAGGACATTGCTCTTACTTTCCAGGTGAGAAAACTGAAGTCCACAGCATGGGGTAACATGCACACGTTCATGCAGCCACGAGGTGGCACAGCTGAGAATCCAAAGACAGTAAACTTTCCCCGACAACGTGCTGCTTGAGATACACAAGAGGAATTGAATACACACTCCCTGCTCTCATATGTCACACAATATTTGTCAAAAAAAAAAAAAAGGCATATAAATAACTGTAAAACAATGAGATGAATGTGGAACTGGTTCATGAGCAAAGTGCTGTGGGGTATAGGCTTGTCAAGTCTCCAGGCAGCTGTGTACTTCTGGTCAACAGGGAGGGAAAACAGAACAACAAAGGCAAAATAGCAATAAATTCTCATGATGATACAGTGTGTATCCTTCACTGCCATCTTATTTTTAAATAGGTATCCATCATTTACCATTTAAAATGAACATTTCCTTAAATTTATATGCTGTTGGTTATTACAAGCCTTATTTGCAGATTTTAAAAGTATTTAAGACTCATACATTTTAAGTGAAGTGCTTCAAGATACCAGTACTTTCCCATCTTTTGTAAGAAATGGGAGAAATAAGAATATAAATATATAGATACAGATATAGATATATGGCTTACTTTTTCATAAAGAAACATGGGAAGGATGAGTCAGAAGCCTTTGGGATAGGGGTGTGGAGAACGGGGTAGAAGAGACAGAGATGGAAGCAAGATTTTTTTGAATATATCTTTTTACAGATATTTTATTTGTGATCTGTGTAAATGTTTTACATGTAAAGAAAAAAGAAGCCATAAAATTAAAAACAGACTGAAACAAGTTATCCAAACTGTATCAAATTGGTAAGAGAAGCACAAAAAGACAAAAATTTTGAATTTTTGAACATGGTGCTCCAACTATACATCTGAGTGCTACATATTCTAAGGACAAAAAGAATTTCAAACACATCTTAAACTTCATCCTGTACTTTTATTTTTAGCAGTAATTGTAGCCTTTTGATTTTGAGACTATTTCGAGTATATTGTGGTATAAATAAAATATTTTGATATTATTAGGAACCAAACTATTCAGTGTGAGGAAAACAAGGTATAAATATCAAATTACAGAACTTAAGAAAAAACAATGTTAAAGTCCAAATTGATCTATGCATCAAAGAAAACAATCAACAGAGTTAAAAGGCGACATATGGAATGGGTGAAAATACTTGTAAATCATTTTTCTCATAAGGAAATATCAGGGTATATGATATATAAATATATTAAAAACTGCTACAAAATCTATAAAGAACTCCTACAATTCAAAAAGAAAAAGCAAATAACCTGATTAAAAAGGGGGAAAGGATTTGAACAGACAATTCCCCAAAGAATACATACAGATGGCCAACAAACATATAAAAATATGCTCAACATCACTAATCAATAGGGAAATGAAAATCAGAAACACAATGAGATATCACCTCACATCCATTGGGATGGATACAATAAATGAAAAGAAAAAGAAAAAGAAAATAACAAGTGTTGGTGAGAATGTGGAGAAATTGGAATCCTTGTGTGCTGTTTGTGGGAGTGTACAGTTGCTGTAGAAAACAGCACGGTTGTTTCTCAAAAAACTAAAAATAGAAATAGCACATGGTCCTGCAATTCCACTTCTGGGTATATATCCAAAGGGATTGAAAGCAGAGTCTCAAAGAGATATTTGCACACCCACGTTCATAGCCTATGATTCACCATAGCTATGATTCACCATAGCCAAGAGATGGAAGCAACCTAAATGTCCATCAATGGATGAATGGATAAGCAAAGTGTGGTATATTCACAACATGCAACATATATGTTGTAAATGTACAATGGAATATTATTCAGCCTTGAAAAGGAAGGAAATTCTGACACATGGTGCAGCATGGATGAAACTTGAAAACGTCATGCTAAGTGAAATAAACCAATCACAAAAACAGAAATACTGCATGACTCCATTTATGTGATGTATCTAGAGTAGTCAAATTCATAGAAATAGAAATCCAAAATAGTGGTTGCCAGGGACTGGGGGGATAGAAGAAAATGAGGAGTTGTTGTTTAACAGGTACAGAGTTTCAGTTTTGCAAGATGAAAAAGATCTTGCAAATCTTGGAGACTGTTGGCACAACAATGTAAATATACTTAACACTACTGAACTCTACGCTTAAAAATAGTAAATTTCATATTATACATTTTTTTACCACAATAAAAAATAATATTTAAAAATCTGCTGCAGAGGGAGGTGCTATCTTCATCTTCCAAGGCTGTTTGCTATCCAAACATCCTTGAGAAGGTGGTCCAGGAAAAAAAAAAAGGGCAGTCAAGTGCCTCAATCACAAGTTGTGCAGAAAAGTGAGGGACCAGTGGAAAATTGTCTCCTACTGCAAATGCTGCAGTACACCATTTTATGCAAGCGACTTGAGCATCTGCAGCTTTTGGTATCAGCAGGAGAGTCCTAGATCCAATCCCCTGTGGATACCGAGGGACAATTGTACCCTTCAGTGGTTAGATCTGGCAATTGCCATCTTCATCGAGTGTTAAAACCCAGCATTGCTAACAATGGAACAACTGTGCCTCCTGATGTGACGCAGTATAAGTTCACAACTCCCCACGAATGTTCTTGGCACAAGTTGTCAAATTGAATCTAAATCTTTAGACATTACTCCCAAGTTACAGGAAACACGGAGAATAAAGGAACAAGTTAACACCAGCAGGAATTAATCAGACAAATCTACATTCTACACAACAAGTGGCCAAGTTAATTTAAAATGTCCGTGTCACTTTTTAGAAAAAGGGTATGTGGGGGGATGATATAGAATAAATGAAGACATAATCAAGTGCAACGAATAAATCTTGATTGTATTCTGAATCCAAAAAACTGGAGCTATAAAAGACATTTTGCAGACAATTGAGGAAATCTGGATATAGACTGGATATTAGATTATTTTAGGGAATTGCTCCCTTAGGTGTGATGATAATATCATGAGTTTTATAGAGAGCATCCTTATTCTTGGAAGATACACTCTGAAGTTTCATGTATGTCTGAAAAGTATTTTCAAATTGTTCAACAACACACATGAACACACACATTAGATTAAACTACATGAAATCATTTCTTTTTTTTAAATTTAATTTTATTTTATCAATACACAATGTGGTTGATTATTGTGACCCATTACCAAAACCTCCCTCCCTCCTCTGTCTCCCCCCTCCCTTCCAACTACCTCATATCTGTTCACTTGTCATAACAAATTCAAGGAATTGTGATTGTTGTGTCTTCTTCCCCCCTCCCCCCCAGTTTAATTGTGTATTTATTTATTTATTTATTTTTAGCTCCCACAAATAAGTGAGAACATGTGCTATTTCTCTTTCTGTGCCTGACTCGTTTCACTTAATATAATTCTCTCTATGTCCATCCATGTTGTTGCAAATGGCAGTATTTCATTCGTTTTTATAGCTGAGTAGTATTCCATTGTGTAGATGTACCACATTTTCCGTATCCACTCATCTGATGATGGACATTTGGGCTGGTTCCAACTCTTGGCTATTGTAAAGAGTGCTGCGATGAACATTGGGGAACAGGTATACCTTTGACTTGATGATTTCCATTCCTCTGGGTATATTCCCAACAGTGGGATAGCTGGGTCGTATGGTAGATCTATCTGCAATTGTTTGAGGAACCTCCATACCATTTTCTATAGAGGCTGCACCATTTTGCAGTCCCACCAACAATGTATGAGAGTTTCTTTTTCTCTGCAACCTCGCCAGCATTTATCATTCAGAGTCTTTTGGATTTTAGCCATCCTAACTGGGGTTAGATGGTATCTCAATGTGGTTTTGATTTGCATTTCCTGAATGCTGAGTGATGTTAAGCATTTTTTCAAAACTACATGAAATCATTTCTATTCAATCATTTTCTATTATAGTCTAGTACGGTTATAACTAATAAATAAATAAAACAAGTACAGCAAATATTAACAGTTCAGTCTGGTGATGGATATATGAGTTATTGGCCTATTCCTTCAAACTTTCTGATTATTTGGTCGTGGGAGGAGGAGCTGGGACAGGCTTTATTCTACCATATCCTCCATCGGCCCCTCTCCCACGCCCCCCAGTAAGTATAACCTGACCTAAGAGCAGTGTGTGTTAGCACAGCCTCCTAAGCACTAGATTTTGGCTCCTAAGGCCCACTCACTGGAGGCTATGTGACCTGGGCGAGGTGCTTAATTCCTCCAGGGACTTAGTGTTGAGTAGATGTAAAGAATGAAGAGGAAAGAGGCGTTGAGGATGACTTCCAGATTTCTGGCCAGTGACACCTCAGGAAGAGGAGGCACAATTATTCCTAGGGGTTTTGGAGTTATTTCAGGCCAAAGTACTCAAGGAGGAAAGAGAGAGCTTTTATTAGCAGTGGTATGGGGACTCAGAGCCATTTAATTTTAATATTGGTCACTTGGGATTTCTTTTTGTACCCCAAGCTGATAAAGATGAAAAAGCAGTTATGTCTATTTTTCAAATGTTTTCTAAGGAGCATATATTATTTTTAAGGAAAAAAAATTTTTTAAGTCGTTCTATGGTTTATAACTCAGAAACAGCAGAGGTTTTGCATATTATGAAATATGTTTAATTATGAGTAATTATTTAATTATGGGCTAAATAGTAAGTTTTTGAGTACATACATTTGATCTTCTAAAATAAATATATCGATCAATTCATAATAATAAAATGCTGCTTGATGTGTTTTGGCAGCAGTTGAGGGAGAAACTGGCAACAGCAGTAACAGCAGGATGGAGGGCACCCGGGTGGCATCATGAGGAGAGGTGGGCGGAGAGAGACAGCCACAGCTGGGCAGGGCAGCTGGGGTGTGAACCAACCAGGATCCGCAGGGAAGGAAAAAAATGGGTGGGGAGGTTCAAGATCAGTAACATCAGGAGCAAATTTTCCTAATAGGAGCCACTAGGTGGCTCACTGATTATATTTCCAGGCATTAGAAATAGATTATATCTGATCCTCACCATAACCTTGCAAGATAGATCGTTATGTTTGGTTTCTGTTCGGTCAAAGTGAAAAAAAGAAAAACAAGGTAAATAACACAGGAAGACTTATAACGAAAGGCAGTTGTTCCTTGCTTTTATTTCCAAGCCTCAGTCCCATTTCCCGAGGGCAACCACTTCAGCCTTTAGGGTTTTCATTCTCCTGCTGATGATCTTCAACTGTATAAATATGATTAAGCTGTTATTTTATGACAATAATTACTGACTCTTGTAATGACATTCAAATTCAGCCTAATTCACCCTCCCACACACACAACACACACACAATTGTTACATCACAATTTTTAGTTCTGTTGTTCACTTTTGCAACTTTAATATCCTTAAACTTTTGGTTTTAGTTCTATCAAATACAGACAGCATCTCCTGGCCCTCCCCTTTGTGACAGGAGGGGATCTGGGCTCCTGCCCCTCCCCGACTCCCCACCTCTACTTCCACCTCCCAGCTATTGAATGCTGTACCCTTTGATCTCCATGACTGATACATTTAAACTCCATTCTGCAATCTGTAGTTAAGTCTTCTATAGTCTGTCCTCAGGTTGAATCTAACAGACATTAACTAATAAACA
Organism: Cynocephalus volans; assembly: GCF_027409185.1. Taxonomy (NCBI): domain Eukaryota; kingdom Metazoa; phylum Chordata; class Mammalia; order Dermoptera; family Cynocephalidae; genus Cynocephalus; species Cynocephalus volans. The sequence goes on from NC_084466.1 coordinate 70,750,025, forward strand.
GCACTGACATTATGTTTGTGAAAATTTTGGTTCACAGCAGAGCCAAGTATGTGCTGTAATTAATTTTCTTTCTCTGTAACCACAGTGTCATAACCCTGTGCCACTCAATTGCTCAAAATCATGGTTAACTTACTTTTTTCTTTTTTTTTTTTTGCTCAGAATCCTTTTTTTTTTTGAAGCTCATTGACGTCTTGTTTTAATTTGATTCATATTAGTATTATGACTTTCTTGTACAATTTTTTCTAAAAAAATAATTTCCAGGTGCTTTTCTTATTTTCATTCATCCTTTGCCTATAATGTGTCTTCAAGTTCTTCCAACTCTATGTTCTATGAAATCCCTTTCTTTCTTGGAGTCCCCATTCTTGCTCAGATATTAGCGGGTGGCTAAGTCACTCATACAGCTGACATACTGGGTCACATCTGCTGCTTCCTGAATCCTGCTTCCTCCTGTTAGTTTTACTGACGGAGTATGTGCTCAAATAACTCCTCAAGAAAAGGTGTATGGCAGGTAAGCTTTCTGAGTCTTTCATGTCTAACAATTCTTTATTTTGCCCTCACAAGTAATTTGACAGGATATAGGTGTCCCAAGTTGAAAATCATTTTCCCCCTGAACTTGGAAGCTATTATTCCGTGGCTTCTAGTGCAGCTGATGAAAAAGAAACGAGTACGATTCCTGTTTCTTGTAGAAGTTTATTTTCTTCCACTCCTGGAAAGCTTTTAAGATCTCTGGATAACTTGTTCTGAAATTTCCATGTGGTGTGTGGCCTTTTCCATTTCCCATAATGAACATTCAGGAGGCCCTTTTTAACCGTAAGCTCATTTCTTTAGTTCTGGATATTTTCATTGTATTATTTCTTTGCTGTCCTTCTTTCCTCAGTCTTCTCTGCTCTTTTTGGAATTCCTATTAGTCTCTTACTGGGCCCCCTCTGGGTTGGTCCTCTGTGTGTGTATATATGTGTATTTTCTACGCTCATATTTTACATATTTGGGGGTTTTGCTCCAGGTTTGGGGAGATTTCTTCTATTGAACATTTTCACGGATTTCTTACCATTTTCCAATTCTTCCTTTTTTACAGCATTGTGTTGAAGATGTAATATCATATCACATCTCTTTAATGATAAATAGTTTTGCAGGGTTTTTATTCGACTCTTCCTGTATTCCCTGAATTATACGTTTCCTCTGGGGGTCAGTTTTTCTGTTCTCTTTCTTCATCATACTGCAGGCATTATCAAGCGTTTGGTGATTCTTAGTTGTCAGGTTTTTCTCAGGAATGAGAAAGGAGTGAGTCTGACTAGGAGCTCCAAGCACAGGAGTGGAGCTTGGCGACTGGAAGCCTTCAGTCTAGTCGCTAGAGATCTGATCGTGGTGCTGGAGCTCCTCAAATGCCGGAATGGAGATGGCTTGTGCTGGGGCACCAAAAACGCTGCCCAGGTTTTCCCAGAAAGATCCTTCGATCTCTTTAGAAAAGTCCCCTCTGGTCATATGTTGGCTGGAGGTTTTGTTTTTGTCTCAGGTTAGACTCCTGGCTGCTGGGGGTTCTTGGTGCCAGAGCTGAGGAGCAGTGTGGAGCGTGCCCGTTTCATAGACGGATTGTCACTGTCTTCAGTCTTCTCTTCACTCCAGTAACTTCTACAAGTCACCAGGCTCTGTAAGGTCCTGCCACACGGGGAGGCTCCCTCAGCACCTGCAGGACTCTCCACGCACACCTGGGCTAAATCTTCTTCCACTCACTGTTCCTCCATGTACTTTGTCTTCCAGACACCTGTCAACCTTACCCTCTTGTTCTCTAAATTGGCTTTGTTATTACACCTCTTCTGTTCCCTTACTATAATTTTAATTGAGCCCTAGGAGGGAGAGGAAATAAACGTGTGTGCTCAAGTCCCCATCTTGAACCAGTAGCAAGGGCAGGCATTATTATTCCCATTTCACATTTAGAAAACAGGCTCATGGGATTAAGTGACTTACCTAAGATCACGCAGCTAGAAAAGCAAGGACCAGAATTAAGCCCGTGTTCTTCCAACTATGCCAAACTACTTCTTTTTGTCCAAACCACAACCCAACTGGTATGACCTGGAGAAACAAGGTCTTACATGCTGAGGTTTAAAATGCCATCCTTTGTATATAAAAATGATCTAGAAATTTCCCAGACTAAAAAGTGTGCAATATCATTTTACATAGAGTTACATATCTAACATGAGAAATTATCAAAGTCATAAAACAGCAGTTTTATACATTTCGTGGGTCGGGCTTGGGTGGAGTAGAACTTGAGGGGGAAATTGGTAGGAAAGGCTGGATTATCACTGAGTAGTGGTGGCTAGGGCTTGGCACGCTGAGTGCTGCCAGCTCTGTCAAACCCACTTGAGCAGAAGTCACCACTGGGGAGCACTTGCTTCAAAGAGGTGGGGCAGACTCTGGAGCAGTGGGGTGAATGGGGGCGACTGCTAGGAAGATAGAGCACCCCATCTATTTGGAGGCCACTCTCTCATATATATTCAATATTTATTAAGTAACAACTATGTGCCAGAGACTGTAATAGGCTGCAGAGACACCTTCACCTTTAGCCAGGGTAAGAGCCCAAAGAGACGAGGATCCCTTCACTTATGGAGACCTCTAGAAATTAAAATCCCATAGTATCTCATAGAAACACATCCACTTCATAACGGTTTAAGATTTAAACTGTGACACAGAATTATCCTAATTCAACCATAAATACTGTTTAAAGGCTTTTGAATAACTGATCACTTATGCAGCAAATCTTTATTGTGCTCCCACTCTATGGCAGACACTGGGGCCAGGACCAAGGGACACAATGGTGAAGAATAGAAAATTATTTCTAATGAAGTTACCACTTCTCCACCAAAGACAATGCTGAAGCATCTTCCTTTCCTGTTCTCTGAGGCCAAATTAGCTTTAACTTTGAAATGTACATACTGACTCTTGGTGAGACCCCAGAAAACTGGGCTAGGTGGATGGTGAGCCTGCTGCATGTGGTGCTGCAACACTAATTTAGATGCATGGTGTATGGGAGAAGAACATGATTTAATGGAAAAATCTCTCTGTTCATAGTGTTTTCCTCTAATTTTCACCTTTCCCATAGCTGTTTTGGCCTCAGTCTACCCTTCACTGTAGGGTAATTTGTTGTGAAATCTGGAAAGAGTAAGCACGAACCCTCTGTCCTCAAAGGTCGGCAGGCAGGCCTGTGATCTTGGAAACAGAACAAAGCTTTCTAGTGTGACAAAGAAGTTGGAGATGAAAAAGCCTGGTTTCCTCTTCTTTGCATCAGCACACACCGGCTGTCAGACAGCTCTGAATAACCTTCCCCTCCTGAAAGGTAGAGAGTTACTATTAAAGCATTTCCAAAAGAAGGTATATTTAATTTTCAGTAAAAGTGACATAAATGAAGTGGGTGTGCAACAAATATGAGAGAAACTTTTAAAACAACAGTATTTGCATTGGTGATTTATTTCCCCATCTAATTCCACTCTCTTCAACGTTCCCTGAAATCTCACCAGCAGGCAGATGCAAACGGGTAAACTCTAAAGAGAAAAAGGAAAACGCAGTCTAAAAGCCAGGGCAGGTGTGGCAGTTAGAGAGGTCACCATGGAAAAGAAGGAAAGGGCAGCTACTCCAGTGTATGCAGAGAAGTCATCAGGTTCAAGTCCCTGAGGCTGCGGAGTGCCACATGGTGCCTGATGACAGACTTCCAATGAAGGAGCCCAACCTTTAGGTTCTCTGTTTAGCCTTTTTCCAAATAAAGCAAGTCGCAAGACCATTCCTAACTTCTCATCAAGCCGTAGAGTGCCTTCTTTTGGGAAAAGATAGTAGAGGTGCCTCTTCATGCCCTCATATTGCACAAAGGACCAGCTTTCTCCTGAAGTTTCTGCTCTGGGAGACTTGCAAAGACTGAGGGCAGAGTTCAAAGAGCATGGCATTTAGAATAAAGTATCAGTTCATTTCCCATCTAATCCTGTTAATTACCCTCCCTGAGTCTCAAATTCCTCTTCTGTAGAAAGTGGCAGCAAGTTTGAATAAGAAAACAAAAGTGATTGTAAATTTCTAAGAAGATTTTTTTCCCCTTTATTTCCCTCTTTACCTGTTTCTTCTAACTGAAAAAAGCTTAAAGTGTGAAATTGTAAACTGGTCCACCTGCTTTCTATATTTATGCATTGCTAAAATAACATGATAAAGCTGTGTTTGAAAACTTACATGCACAGATTCAGGATGACACCCTCCGGGGTCTCTGCTGCCAGTTTGGTCCAGGAACACACGGTCGGCATCCTGGTGCCAGGCAGTGTCCCGGCCAGCACCCCTGCCCATTTTCCAGCTGATGCTTTCTCAAGAGACGATACTGTCCTTGCCAAGACGTTTACCATTTGCTCGGAACAATAATGGATGTGGATGGGTCTTCATTTGACTCACCTCCTAAACAATCACCTTCTTACGTTATTTCTCCGAAGCAGAATCAACTCACATAATTTCGCGCCAGGGCACCTGAACACTTCATTGCATAAAAAACATTAATTAAGGTATCATCCAACTCTGGCCTGAAAGTTCTTCTGGAATATCCTGCTATAGCACCATTTCTAGGCAGCTTAGTGGTCTAAAGGTCATAATTACCTTAATTAGGCAAATATGAAACCTGTTCAATACTGCCCCAGAGGGAGTTAAATTCTTATGTATTTAGAACCTTAAAAATTACAGGTCAGACTTGTGACACCAAGTTACCTTTGCTCCAGCCTTCATTAGTTGAGGCTCCCAGATTTGTTTCAGGTTGGAAACTACCAATACAGTGTTCAAAGCATGTCATACTCACAAGCCACATCTTGTCATTTTTCATATCCATGACAGACCAAGCCCCATTTACTTGTTTAAATTTTATTATCATTGTTATTAGTAATGAACCAACAGAAAAAGGGTAACAGAAAAAGGGAAAAGTTCGGGATAAATAACGTCTTCCTTATGAATTAAAACCCACACATCCAGGCACATCCTCCTTGTGAGTTACTTCTTGCCCACATTCAGTCCCCCTGTAGAACAGTTACAGAGAACAGGCCACAGGACAATGTGAGCCGTGGACAGCACGACCTGGGCAAAGGACCCAGCTGACCTCGGTCTAGATGACCAGCTTCTCCACACTGAGTGTACTTGTGGTTTCATCCTCTTCATTTGACCCAAAATACCCCGGAAGGTCCAGCATCCTCTGCTCAGCCTCAGTGAGGCCGAACGACGTATTGTCATAGAAGGCGAACCCGGGGTGGGCCGGGAAGCTCTGACACTTGTCTTTTCTACATGGAGAGGGACTTAGAGGACTGACCCTCTGGTAGCTATCTTTGGGGGAAACAGGGGAAGACTGCTTCCTTGAGACACTCCTGTGACTGGGGGACGGTCCCCTCCAAGCTCGGTGAGGCTCTGTTCTCTCGACTCCTGCCACGAATCCTGCCTGGCGGTCTCCCACCTCTGGTTTCCTGGAGGGCTGCCCCAAGGTGTAGGACTTGGGGAGAGGGCTTAAGGGACGACTGCTTCCACCTGCCCCTGGGCAATGCTCCAGTTTCTCAGGAAGCAGGGGGACGCCTCGGCTGTGAGGCCTCCCTCTGTCCCCGGCCTGGTCCCAGGTCCGCGTCCTGGAACTGTAGGCGGGGGCCTGTCCTGGAGTCAGACTGGACATGCTCCTCTCCCTGAATGGCCGGGCCTGCTTGGTTTCATGGAAACTGGCCGTTCTCCTGAAATGGGAAATCCTGGGGTGGCTCCTCTCCGACAGGGCCCCTCTGCTGCCCACCGGCCTCACCTGTGACTTGCGGATCAGGGTCTGGCTGGGGCTTACGGCACAACTGGCCTGCGACACACTGAAATCCAGCCTGGAGGGAGGCCTGTCGCCGGCACTGACCACCGGCTGGTCCGGAAACGGGGACCTGATCCGGAACCTGCTCGCTGCCGCTTCTTCGGGGCTTTCCAGGTCGAGCGGGGGGCCGGCGGCGGCGTCGATGGCAGTGTCTGTCAGGGGACTCTGGGACACGTGGTACACTTTGGTGGTTTCGGTCAGGCCTTTCCTCTTCATCTCCTTCAACTGCTGCTGCGCCAGGCGGTAGCTGAACAGGGGCGGGATGATCTTGTGGGCGCCGGACTGGACGCCCTGGCTGCCCGCCGCGTCGTCCCCGGGCGTCCTGCAGCTCAGCGGGAGCCCCGCGTCCCCCGCGTCCCCCGCCGGCGCGTCCCCCGAGTCCGACAGGCCCCCGCGCGGCTCGCAGATGCTCTCCTCGTCCGAGTCCTTCCGGAAGCCGGCGGCGGGGAGGCCGCCGTGTCGCGCGGCGGCGCCACACTCGGGGGCGCGGCCGCAGCGCCGCCACAGCGTGATGAGCACGGTGGCCGCGATGATGAGCAGGCACAGGGAGATCCCCGTGACGGTCACCAGGTTGCTGGACCTCACCGGTCCCTGGGGCTGGAGAGGAGACGGGCTGGATGGCCGCGAAGCTACAAAAAAGGAAGGACACGTGTGTTCTCCGGTGTCGTTTTCTCTGAGTGGCTTGTTCCACCCACGCAGCAGTTCAAGAGGGAAGGAAAATAAACAGGCCACACGCGGTCACCTCGTAAGGGGCCACGCTGTAAAGACAGACCTCAGCAGTGAGGCGACCGGGCGAACCGAAATCCAAGCGACTCCCGGGCTCCCCAGCTCTGCTGAAGCTCCTGTCACACGTCCACACAGAAGCAGCAGGGACAAACTGTCAAGGTAAGGTCACGGTTGTCACCTGTGAAAGGCACACTGGGAAATTCCCACCAGCTATAAACCCTGAAACGCAAAATGACTGAGGCAGGTTGTGCCTAAATGTGCACATCCGAAGAGAAACCAGCTGATGAAAATAGGACCCTCGGTCGCAGTACGATACGACTCGTTTCCCTTCTCGTGTCCGCGAACCGAGTGTGGAAGCTGCTGCTTTCGCGCCCGTCCGGTTCCAGCTGTCCACTCCCCGCCCTGCCTTCCACGTGGCGCTGGCTTCCTCGTCCCTCCTCTCCTGTCCCACAGTCATCAAAATGTTTCAACAAGATGCAGATACCACCTGGCGCCTCCGCCTGTGCTGCCACCAAAACACCAGGTTTCCACCTGAGACTGACTCATGCCACCTGGTCTCACCCCCTTGGTCGCTGCCCTCCACTGAAGGCTTCCAGTCCCCTGCCCTGTCTTTTTCCCACAGTCTTTTTGCCACCAGCTCTGCGCATTGCCTCCTCCACGCATTCTCCACTGCCCTCTGCTCTCCTTTCCCCTGCACCTTGTGGGACACCTGGGCACAAATCCCTCAGCATCCCTAATCTCTGCACAAAGCATCCCCTGGCCTCCTTACCCTACCTGAGGCCTGGCTGTCCCTGCAGGGCAGAGCTAGCCCCACCCCTCTCAGGTAGAAGCTGTCACACAGGCTGTTGTTAGAAACAAACAGGGCCAGCAGCTGGATGTGTTCCCCAGTGTCATTCCTCATTGCCATTTTCAGCCAGTACTCTGTCACCTTCGTAGAAAATTTCTGTTCCTTTGATGTCCCGCCATCCACCTAGACCACCCTTCTGCCCCCAACGCTGTCACCTCCCAGCCTCCTGACAGCCGTCAGTCACTCTAGCACCTGGGTCCCAGACTTCCTCCCCATCCCAGAGCTAAGACCATCCCAGGCGGCTTCAGGGTCCATCCAGGATGTGGTACCTCTCCATCGTCTGCAGCCACGTCTCTTCTGGAATCTGAACCGCCACAGCCACTCTCTGGCGGTGTCCTCTCACTCACTCATTATCACCACACTACAGGATTCAACCTCACTGAGATTTTGATTCTCCAACCCTCCATGTCCTCCCAATCTGCCAGCCACCTCCTAGCCCACTTATGTCCCTACCAGCTTACAGCCATGACCCATCACTGGAACTAATTTCTTTCCAACAACCTCAACTCTCTTGACCTCTAATACTGAGCTATACCCCTTCCCCTGCTCTGCAGCAAAAGTCCAGCCCTAAATAAACCCAGACGTGAATTCTCCACTGCCGCACCCGGGCCCTGAGCACTGGTGGAGAAAATAACGCAACCCCGCTGGCCAGTGCCTTGGCAAGTGCGTGGCGCCCAAGCTCAGCTGCCCACAAATCCTTCCATGGTCCCTAAGCAGCTCTCTCTTCTGTCCCCTACCTCACCTGCATCAAACTGCACCACTTCCTCAAGCCCCTTGCCCCAGCCCCTTTCTCAGCAGTCTGGTAGGTCACAACAAACATAGAAGCCATCAGGCAAGTACACCCCATAAACTTAGCAGCAATCACATCTTTACTTGGCTTTTTCTTTACACAGTCAGTGGGAGGAGTGTCCTCCTATAAAAGGTGAGTCCACAAACAAATGCTCTCCAGGCCACCCTTCTCCAGGGGATCGTCCCTCTGTAGCACTTATCTCCAGCTTCTCCTCTATGTAGCTCCTTTTCCTCAGCACAGAAACATGCTCAAGCTCTTCTCACTTTAAAAGACCCTTCCCCAACCCTCTCACTCTGCCATGGCCATCTCTTGCTCCTTGTCTTCCAAGCCACACTTGCAGAAGAGGAATCCACATTCACTGACTTCCTGCTCCTACGTTGTCACCTCTGTCTCCTACAACCTGCCCCCAGGATTCCAATGAAACAGATCCTGCTGACATCATTAATGACCTCCTAATAGCCAGATTTAAAAGAATTCTGTCCTGTAACACTGGCTACTGGGCCGAGCCCATGGCGCACTCAGGAGAGTGCGGCGCTGGGAGCACAGCGACACTCCCGCCGCGGGTTCGGATCCTATATAGGAATGGCCGGTGCACTCACTGGCTGAGTGCCGGTCACAAAAAAGACAAACAAACAAACAAACAAAAAACACTGGCTACTTCTTACAGTTAGACACTTCTTACAGCTCTCTCTCTCTCTCTCTCTCTCTCTCGGTTTGAATGAGAACATAACACTCATGTAATTTAGAGAAAAGAGCATTTGGGCCGGCCCGTGACTCACTTGGGAGAGTGTGATGCTGATAACACGAAGGCCTTGGGTTCGGATCCTATATAGGGATGGCCGGTTCGCTCACTTGGGCGAGTGTGGTGCTGACAACACCAAGCCAAGGGTTAAGATCCCCTCACCGGTCATCTTTTTTAAAAAAAAATAAAAATAAAAAGCGTTAGCTTTGGAGCTGGGGAGATCTACATCCCATTGCTGGTTCCACTAGTTCTGCTGTCTACATCAGATGTCCTGTCACCTCCATCTCACTTGCCCATGTTCCTGTGATATCCCTGATCTCAAGGTAGTGGCACTGCAGTCCACACAGTTGCCAGTGCTGAGTCCTGGGCTTCATCCTTCACACCTCTCCATCGTTCTCCAGCACTCACCATGCCCAGTCTTTGAATCCTGCTCTCCCTGCATCCCCACTACCGACACTCCATTTTGCACATGGGTTATTGAAAAACTCTTCACGGGCACTGCTGTGGATTGGATGTCCCCCCCAAAGCACTTTGAGACTTAATCTCCACATTATCACATTGTCATACAATGTTAAGAAGGTAGGAAATCCTATTATGGTAAGTGAAAGGTGGGGCCTTGAAGGGGTGACTAGATTGTGAGGACCACATCCTAGTGAGTGGATCAATCCATTGATGGTTTAATGGTGGTCATGGGCATGGTTTTGATGGCTTTATAGAGAGTGAATGAGATTAGTTCTCTCTCTAGCTCCACCTTCTGCTGTGTGAGAACCTGTGTTGCTGTGTAGTCACCAGAAACAAGGCCTTCACCAGATGGCTTCCTTGGACTTTGGGCTCCCCAGCCTCTGAAACTGTAAGCAATAAATATTTTCTTTATAAATTAGCGAGTTTCAGGTATTTTGTTATAAGCAGCAGAAACAGACTAATACAGGCACCTCTGCTGCCATGCCTGTCCTTCTGACTGTACTCCATCCCACAGCCAGAGATCCCACTAAAACACAGGTCCAAACCTTCAAGGCCACTCAGGATCTGGTCCTTGCCCACCCATCCAGCCTCGTTCTTCTCACCCCTCTTGGCACACTGTCCTCCAGCCACTCTCAACTATTTTCAGTTCTCCAGGTCTCTCAATGTGCCAGCTTGTGCCATGCCTTTCTTTATTATTCCTTTTGCTAAAACTCCCATTCTCACCTACTTCACCAGGGTGACACCATTTCAGCTCTCAAACTTCAGCTCACATATCACCTCCACCAAGAATGCAGATGTCCCCAGCATGGATTATCAACCCTACATGCTTCCACAGCAAGCTGTGGAGACCTCTATCCTTGCAGGCCCTATATTGTACTGTGTATCGTGCCTGCTTATGTGCCTTCCAAGCTACATCATCAGCGCCTTCAAGACAGAAAAGTGTCTTATCAATACATTCCCAGCCCCAATCACAGTAACCTGCACACAGTTGGTACTCAATAAATGTGAGTCTCATTAATTAATTCATCCATTTAGTATTAAGAAGGTAATGGCAAGCCGATCAGTATTCCATCAGAGGGAACATGGGTCCAACAGCGACTGGACCCTCCTGCTCTCTCGTTGAACAAGATGGACCAAATTAATGCAGAGCTGCATTCAGACCTTGGCATAAAGACATCCCTGTAAAGCCAACAAAAGCAAACTCCTAACCAAGTGAACATAGTTGAATGATGAAAGATGTTCCCTGATTTGTCTCTTCTTTCACCTACAGTGGCTGCTGATAACAGTGGATAGCACCACTGCTATGACACATTATGAACCTCTTCATTTAACTCCGTTATCCCTTGACTCTGACCAGCTCCATTAAAAGCCAAAGCTGGAGGGCTGAGCCCGTGGCGCACTCGGTAGCGTGCTGCACTAGGAGCGCAGCGACGCTCCCGCCGCGGGTTTGGATCCTATATAGGAATGACTGGTGCACTCACTGGCTGAGTGCCGGTCACGAAAAAAAAAAAGCCAAAGCTGGAGAAAAGCCCAAAGCTTCTTGACTCACCCTTTCCTGCCTCATCCAGTCTGTCCTCTTTCACCTCAAGTGAAGGAGAGTCCTGATGCTAAGCAGCCTGGAAGAGATCTCTACATTTCCAAGGAGTGGAAATAGGTTAAACAGGAAGTAGAGAATACTTGGAAGAAATGATCAATTTTATCCACATTATCATTTATCTGAGGAAGGAGGGTGTCCATAGCACTTACCCTTCTTGCTAATTTATAATGTACAAATTTCCAGTTCCCACCTGGTATTAAAGAATTAAGATGCCAAAACATGAAATATCACATTTCCTCAAAAATGATTGCTAATTCCAGGTTTTTGATATGTATAGGCATTTGGATTAGCCTGTATAAAAGGCAAAATATCCAAGATAGGTAGCTTAGTATGGAGTCAGATCTAGTCCCCCTGCTTTCTAACCTTCTGATCCCAGGCAGGCCACTCACCCTCTCTATGTCACAGAGTCCTCGTCTGTAATGTGGAGATAATAATATGCTTCATATGTGCAGGACACTTCGAAAAATGTCTGGCAGGCAGTAAACTCTCAAGAGCCCAGCACAAGAATACCTACCCTGCAGAATTATTATGAGGTTTAAGTGAGATACTGTATTAAATGACTGGCACACAGCAGATAGTCAATAAATGGTTGAAGTTACTGTCACTTGTTGAAAAACAGTATAAGCCATTGAGTGATATAGGATTCTGGATGGAATATCTTAATACACCATCCCAGAATTAAGAGGATAAGTTGTATTTGAAGGAAGTTTTACACAAGGAAGGAGCTGTGGAAAGTAAAAGGGACTTACAAAGAAAAGAGTGAACAGAGAAGGGAGCCTTAGAAAACAGTATGAGATATAACCAGAGAAAGAATTGATTCAGGGAGAGGCCCAGGGCCTAGGGAAAGAGACAGGCAGACTGAGGGCTGGAGGAAGAGCCTGGGTCAGAGCCTGCAAGAAGAAAAAGACAGAAGAGAGAATAACTCATAGATCTGTACATCTAAAAAGTGTGAATCTTACTAAATATAAATTATACCTCAGTAAACCTCACTTTAATAAAAAAGATAATTAATAGGGTAGTTCTAATTGGCCACAAATTAAACCACAAAGAGAACTTCAATAAAAAAAGTAAAATTCTGTCCTTCTAAAAACTATAACTTGTGCAATTGTCTGGAGCAATTATTTATTTATTTGGCAGCTGGCTGGTATGGGGATCCGAAACCTCAACCTTGGTGTTATAACACATGCTCTAAGCAACTGAGCTAACCAGCCAGTCAGAGCCATCCTTTATGAGAGTGACAAAAATAAAGCCTGAAAGTGGAAAATGTTTTTCCTCCACACTTTTTCTATTCTGGTATTGATTCACTAGTTATTTTCTTCCCAGTGACCCCTGAAATGCACTTTCTAGAAAGAATATACCTTTGGCAAGAAGAGGCAAATTAACTGAAATTGGTCCTAATATAGGTTCTTGACTGTCCTAGATGTCTCATGAAATTCGATGCTAATTAACTCAACGAGCCTTCCATGAAAATGAAAAAACAAAATCATCCTATATTCCATTTATCAACTGCTGCACAACAAACCACCCTAAATCTTAGTGGCTTAAAACATTTTATTATCTCTCATGGTCCTGCAGTGGACTGGGCTCAGATGGGTGGTTCCTACTTGGGGTCTCTCTTGTGGTTGCAGTCAGGTAGTGGGTGGTCTGGACTAGATGTCTATGACGGTTTCTTCACTCACACATCTGATGTGTCAGCTGGAGTAGCTGGAAGAAACGAGGCTGGCTGTCTCTTTCTGTCTCTGTGTGTCTTTCTGTCTCTGTCTATCGCTGGCCCTGTTCTGTGGTCTCTCTACCAGGCCAGCGTGGGCTTTCTCACAGCATGGCATCTCAGCATTTTTGGGCTTCTTACAGAGGAGTTGGCTTGCCTTAGACTGAGCACTTCAGGCATCCCAGGCTAAAGCTGCACAGCACTGAATCATATAGCATCATTTCCACTGCGTTCTACTGATGCTGAACGAGTCACTGGGCCAGCGCAGATTCAAAGGGAGGGGATCACACTTCCCTTCGAGTACCAGCAGGAGTGGCTCATTGGGGGACCATTTGTGGAGAATTGCTTCCATACCCTAGGAAACTTTTAATTAAGTCCTTTCACTTCATCAGTCCACACTGATGGCTTCATATTTAAAAAAAATTTCTAACCATCTTGGTCTTTTAAGAGCTTTGTATTTCAATTTATAGAATATTTTGTTAAGAACTGCCATATACATTATTTAATTTGATTATCATGATAACAATCGAGGTAGGCAGGGCAAGGATTTGGGGTCGGAGGTGCAGGGGGAGCAGGGGCTGGCCGGTACAGGGCTCAAACCCTGGACCTTGGTGTTATCAGCACCACGCTCTAACCAAGTGAGCTAACGAGTCAGCCCAGGGCAACGATTTTATCCCTAATTTACTAATGGGATAAATGAGCCTCAGAGAAATTAAGTGAGTCACATGGCCCGTAAGAACCAGCCCACAAGCCTACTGACTCCGCACCAGGGCTCTTTCCCTGGTTCTCAGGACCACTCAGTAGCATTGTGTGTTCCTTTGGAATCAGTCCAGCCTGAAATGACAACATGTTGAAGTTATACTAACAACATTAGTGCTGGTGTCAGCAAAATCATGCTTCTAGGATGAGTATGGAAGACAAAGAGCCAAGGAAACTTTAGGCACCTATTTACTAGAGAGATTTTAATTAGAACATACTCTGGGCTGGCTGGTTAGCCCAATTGGTTAGAGCATGGTGTTGGTAACATCAAGATCAAGGGTTCAGATCCTTGTACTGGCCAGCCATTACCCCCTAAAAAATGTAATATCCTTTGCAAGTTAATTAGAAATCAAGGAATCTGTGCAGAAAACAATTTTGGGTGAGGATGCTAAATTATCTAGAAGGTTAGTAAACACTGTTCCTTATTTTTTTTAATTTTTAAATTTTTAAAATTTTTTGTATTGAAAGATAATTGATTATATCTATTTGTGGGGTACAGAATTGAATATCAGTACATGTGTACAATATGTGGTGATAAAATCAGGATAATTACAATGCTGCTGTTTACCAAACGTAATCAATCTTTGTGACCCTGAACTAATTTCTTGCTAATCCCCCTCCCCCTCCCCCTTTCCCAGCTCTAATAACCACAGTACTGTTCTCTCTTTTTTTGAAACTTCAATGTATTATTGATTGTTTCTTTCTTTCTTACTTCTTTTCTTTTCTTTCTTTATTTTAGCTCTCACTTATGAGTGAGGACATACAGTATTTCTCTTTCTGTGTCTGGCTTAACACTTAAGATCATTTTCACCAAGCTCATCCATGTTGCTGTGAATGGCAGTATTTCATCCTTGTTTATGGCAGAGTAGTATTCTACTGAGTATGTATACCACATCTTCCTTATCCAGCCATCTGTTGCTGGACATTTAGGTTGATTCCAACTCTTGGCTATTGTAAATAGAGCTGCGATAAACATGGAAGTGCAGGAATCCCTTTGACATGATGATTTCCATTCCTTTGGGTATATACCCAGTAGTGGGATTGCTGGATCATATGGCAGTTCTATCTGTAGTTGTTTGAGAAACATCCGTACTGTTTTCCATAATGGCTGCACTAATTTACAGTCCCACCAACAGTGTAGGTGGGTTCCCCTTTCTCCACATCCTCACCATAAGAATGTCTTCTGATTTCCAAAGTAGCCATTCCTAGAGAACACCAAAGCTAATTTTTTCAGCAATTACTACTTCTGGACCTAATGGTGAACTTTCATCAATCACCTTGTATGAAATAGTCCAGAATATATTGTTGTTGTTTTAAAGAATGTTATATTTCTGCATGCAGGTGCTGAAGAAAATGAAACGAAAGAATTTTAAGAAATAAGGAGAAAATTGTTTCTAGCCAATTCGTGGTGCTGTGGATCTCTTAAACCTATGATTCAAAGGCAGAAATCTAAATGAAAATAGTGTTACTCTTGCATTCAGTTGTTTTATAAAATAATAAGTGTACTTAGCACTGCATGTTTAGAAGAGTTTTTCTACTTAGGCTAGCTAATGGCTTGTCTATTTTGTTTATCTTATCAAAAAAAACAACATTTTGGGGCCGAGCCCGTGGCGCACTCGGTAGAGTGCTGGGCTGGGAGCGCGGAGACGCTCCCGCCGCAGGTTCGGATCCTATATAGGAATGACCGGTGCACTCACTGGCTGAGTGCCGGTCACGAAAAAATGACAAAAAAAAAAAAAAACTTTTTGTTTCATTGATCTTTTGTACTGTTTTTTGGGTTTCTATTTCATTTTGTTCTGCTCTGATCTTAATTATTCCTTTCCATCTACTAACTTTGGGGTTGGATCGTTGCTGTTTTTCTAGTTCTTTGAGGTGTAGCATTAGGTTGTTGACTTGCCATCTTTATATTCTTCTGATGTAAGCATTTTATTGTGATAAACTTCCCTCTTGGTACTGCTTTTGCAGTGTCCCACATGTTTTGGTACTATGTGTCATTATTTTCATTGGTTTCAAGAAACTTTTTGATTTCCTGTTTAATTTATTCCTGGACCTGTGTGTCATTAAGGAGGATGCTGCTTAATTCCCATGTATTTGTATAGTTACCAGAGTTTCATTAGTTACTGATTTCTAGTTTTAATTCATTGTAGTCTGAAAAACTACATGAAATAATTTCTGCTTTTTAAAATTTGTTGATACTTGATTTGTGACCTAACATGAGGTCTATCCTTGAGAATGTTCCATGTGCTGATGAAAGGAATGTATATTCTGTGGTTGTTGGATGAAATGTTCTGTAAAAGTGTGCCAAGTCCAACTGGTCTAAAGTGCAGTTTAGATCTTGCATTTCTGTGTTGATTTTTTGCCTAGATGATCTGTCCGATGTTGGGAAGGGATGTTTACATCTCATACTATTATGGTATTTTGGTCTATCTCTTTCTTTAGGTCTAGTAGTGTTTGCTTTGTATATCTGACTGCTCTGATGTTGGGTGCACATATATTTATGGTAGATCCCTTTTTCATTATATAGTGGCCATCTTTGTCTCTTTTTTATGGTTTTTGGTTTAAAGTCTATTTTATCTGATATAAGAATAGCTACTCATGCTCATTTTTGGTTTCCATTTGCATGTATATCTTTTTCCATCCTTTCACTCTCAGTCCAAGTGTCTCTCTACAGGTGAGGTGAGTCTCTTGAAGACAGCATATTCTTGGGTCTATCTTTTTAATCCAATCAGTCTGTGTCTTTTGAGTGGGGAACTTAATCCTTTTATATTAAGAGTTATTACAGCCAACTGATCTTCAACAAAGGCATGAAGAACATACACTGGGGAAAATACTGCCTCTTCAATAAATGGTGCTGGGAAAATTGAACATACATATGTAGAAGAATGAAACTAGACCTGTTCCTCTCACCATATACCAAAATTGACTCAAAATGGATTAAAGGATTAAATATACATCCTGAAACTATAAAACTCCTAAAAGAAAACATAGGGGAAACTCTTTAGGAAGTAAGACTGGGCATAGACTTTATGAATACAATCCCCAAAGCACAGGCAACAAAAGGAAAAATAAACAAATGGGATTATATCAAACTAAAGTCTTCTGCACAGCAAAAGAAACAATTAACAGAGCAAAAAGACAACCAACAAAGTAGGAGAAAATATTTGCAAAATATGCATCCGACAAAGGATTAACATCTAGAATATAAAAGGAACTCAACTTGACAGTAAAAAACAAACAAGTAACTCAATTAAAAAATGGTCAAAGGAGCTGAATAGGTATTTCTCAAAGGAAGACATATGAATGGCCAACAGACACATGAAAATATGCTCAACATCACTCAGCATCTCAGAAATGCAAATCAAAACCACACTGAGATATCATCTGACTTTAATTAGACTGGCCATTATCAAAAAGACAGAGAATAACAAATGCTGGTAAGGATGTGGAGATAGGTGAATGTTCCTACACTGTTGGTGGGACTGTAAAATGGCACAGCCATTATGGAAAATGGTACGGAGTTTCCTCGAAGAACTACAGCTAGAACTGTCAGCTCATCCAGCAATCCCACTGCTTGGTATATACCCAAACGAATGGAAATCATCATCTCTAAGGGACACCTGTACTCTCATGTTTATTGAAGCTCTGTTTACAACAGCCAAGAGTTGGAACCAACCTAAAAGCCCATTATCAGATGAGTGGATAAGGAAATGTGTTACATTTATATAATGGAATACTACTCTGCCACAGGAGAGAATGAAATACTGCCATTCACAGCAACGTGGATGAACTTAGATAAAATTATGTTAAGTGAAATAAACCAGGCACAGAAAGAGAAATACTGCATGTCCTCACTTATATGTGGGAGCTAATAGAAAAATAGATGAATGAATGAAAAAAGAAAGAAAGAAAGAAAAGGGATGCAGCAATCACAATAGTGTATTGGACTTTTTGGGAGAGGGGAACAGAGCTGGGGTTGCCAGGGGTGGAGGGGTAAGAAGGAGAAGCTGGTGGGGGGTCACGAGGATTGATTGCATTGTGTAATGGTAGATGTGCTCACTGTCCTGATTTTAACACCACATGTTGCACACTGGTATCGATATTTGATGTTGTACCCCACAGATATGTACAATTAAAAAGAAAAAAAGAAAAAGAAGAGTTTTTCTATATCTCAGATTATAAATTATCTTTGGATGAGGCCAGCCTGAGAGTTTAGGAAGGGTCCTATCCTGAAATATAGATATGCATTCTTGGTTTGCTGCAGCAGGATAGGCAACCAGGAACAACCAGGAACAACCAGCACTGAAAATTAGACCTTCACTGGGGAGTCACACAGGTGCACAAGGACCACTCGGGAAGACCTGGTCCAGCTGCCAGAAAGAAATATTTGAAGCCTCTGCTGATATCTAGAGTCCAGTCTGGCAGTTGTAGTTCTGCCATATGAAATACACCCCCATCCAAATATTGCTCTGATTCCAAAGCACTCTATGAATAAATGATCATTTGAAAGCTGATAGATAATGAACTAGAGGTGGGATTCAATGACTAGTGGTTCACAAAGCTGAAAAATTATGTTATGAATAGCATTCATAATAACATAGAAATATTGAAAGCAGGCCAAATTACAAAAAATTACAAAATTGTATATTAAAATAGCAGAGATAGATATTAAAAGAGCAGGTTAGCTTAACGATATAAGAAATTTCACTTCCTTTTAATATAGTTCATTCTCATAATATCCAAACTACTCCAGATTCAATTTTAACATTATTTACTTACTATGCTGATTCTTTTTTTCTGTCTCCCCCTGTTGCTATTAATTGTACTCTTTTTTTAAAAAATGAAACATAGCTGGTTCTACATATCTGTGGGGTACAGAGTTGAATGTCAATACCTGTGTGCAATATGTGATGCTCAAATCAGGATAATTAGTATATTCAACATTATGCAATGTAATCAATTTTTGTGGCCCTTTACCAATTCCTCCCTCACCCCCCACCCCTTCCCACTTCTGGTAACCTCTGTTCTGCTCTCTCCATTTGAAAATTCAATGGATTATTATGATTGTTGTATCTTTCTTTTATTTATTTATTTACCTCTCACTCATGGGTGAAGACATGCAGTATTTCTCTGTCTGTGCCTGGCTTTTTTCACTCACTATAATTTTCTCTAAATTCATCCATGTTGCTGCGAATGGCAGTATTTCATTCTTTTATATGGCAGAGTAGTATTTCATTGTGTAAATATAACACATTTTCCTCATCCAGTCATCCAATAATGGACATTTATGTTGGTTCCAATTCTTAGCTATTGTAAGTAAAGCTGCGATAAACATGGTAGTGCAGGTATCCCTTTGACCTGTTGATTTCCATTTCCTTTGAGTATATACCCAGCAGTGGAATTGCTGGATCACACCTGCAGTTCTATCTATGATCTTGTAGTTTGAGGAACCTCTTTACCTTTTTCCATAATGGCTTAACCAGTTTACAGTCCCACCAACAGTGAGGAGGGTTCGCCTTTCTCTGTCTTTTGATAATGTACAGTGTAACTGAGGTGAGATGATATCTCAGTATGGTTCTGATTTGAATTTCCCTGATGTTGAGTGCTGTTAAGCACTTTTTCATGGGTCTGTTGGCCATTCTTATATCTTCCTTTGAGAAATGCCCATTTAGCTCCTTTACCCATTTTTTAAGTGGGTTATTTGTTTTTTTACTGTCAAGTTGTTTGAATTCCTTTTATATTTTGGATACTAATCCCTTGTTGGAAGCACAGTTTGCAGATATTTTCTCTCACTTTGTAGGTTGTATTTTCACTCTGTTAATTGTTTTATTGGGTTTTTTGTTTGTTTCTTTGTTTTTGCTGTCAGAAGCCTTTTAGTCTGATATAACCCCATTTGTTTATTTTTCCTTTTGTTACTGTGTTTTGGGGGTCATATTCATAAAGTCTTTGGCCAGTCCTACTTCCTGAAGTGTTTCCCCTGGTTTTTTTTAGGAGTTTTATAGTTTCAGTTCTTATATTTAAGTCTTTAACCTATTTTGAGTTGATTTTGATATATATGTTGAGAATTAAAGGTCTAATTTCATTCTTCTACATATGGATGTCCAGTTTTCTCAGCACCATTTATTGAAGGGGCTGTCATTTCCCCAGTGTATGTTCTTGGTGCCTTTGTCAACGATAAGCTGGCTGCAAGTATGTGGGTTGACTTCTGGTTTCTGTGTTCTGTTCCATTGATCTGAGTGTCTGTTTTTTTGCCAACACCAATATGTTTTGGTTACTATAGCTTTGTAGTATAACTTGAAGTCAGGTAGTGTTAGGCCTCCAGCTTTATTGATTTATCTCTTTGCTCAGGATTGCTTTGGCTATTGGGGGTCTTTTGTTGTTCCATATAAATGCTAAGATTGTTTTTTCTATTTCTGCAAAGAATGTCTTTGGTATTTTGATTGGTATTGCATTGAATCTATAGATCATTTCGAGTTAATATAGACATTTTCACTATGTTAATTCTTCCAATCCAAGAGCAGAGAATGTCTTTCCATCTTTTTGTGTCCTCTTTAATTTCTTTCAACAGTCATTTGTGGTTCTCATTACAGAGATCTTTCACCTCATTGGTTCAATTTATTCCTAGGTTTTTTGCTTTTTTTTTTTTTTTTTTTTTTGGTGACTGTTGTAAATGGGCTAGTTTTCTTGGTTTATTTTTCTGCAAGTTCATTGCCAGAGTATAAAAACACTACTGATTTCTGTGTGTTGATTTTGTATCCTGCAACTTTACTGAAATAGTTTTTCAACTCTGAGTTTTTTGTAGTGTCTTTAGGCTTTTCTATATATAGGATCATGTCATTTGCAAATAGGGACAATTTGACTTCATCTTTTCCAATCTGAATGCTCTTTCTTTCTTTCTCTTGCCTGACTGCTCTGGCTAATACTTCCAATACTATGCTAAATAGGAGTTGTGAGAGTGGGCATCCTTGTCTTGTTCCCATTCCTGAAAGCTTTTCCCCATTCAGGATGATATTGGCAGTGGGTTTGCCATAGATGGCTTTTATTGTGTTGATAAACTTTCCTTCTATACCTAATTTGTTTAGAGTCTTTATCATGAAGGAATACTATGATAGTTCTAAGGAACCCTTTAGATCTGGTAAATAATACATCTTGGAAAGATCTAAAGGAATAATACACCAAGAAAGATTCAGCAAAAGTTAGAAATATTCTGTGAATCTGCCATTTGCATTCACACGCTAGTGGGCCACAGAAGGATAAATGTGAAACTACTTCTCCCTAGGGGCAGGGTGGCAGAACACTAATGTCATGGCAAAGGTGAGTTTTACAGGAATTGCGCCTACTTGCTTATGCATTCATCAACTGTATTTGCTGCTTGTTTTATTCCACTTTTCATCATACTTGCTTTGTTGGCATGTACTTCATAGGCAATCAAATTTAATTCATATTGTTAATCACTTTTTAGTCTCTAGGATCTCCTGTATATGTGACTTAATTTCTCAATAAATATGAGGGTACTTCAAAAAGTTTGTGAAAGTTTAATTTCATTTTTCCATGAACTTTCTGAAATACACTCATATGTTGCTTTGTTGTCTATGTATCAGCAATCAATACCAATATATTTACTTTTTAGCTATAGGATTTATATTTTGTTTTCAGGGTTGGTAGACTATTATTGCATATCCAGAATTTATGATTTTATACATCCATTTCATAGAATCAGTATACTTTGTTTGATGTGCAAAATCATCCTTTTCCCTAAAATCAACTCTGAATTAACTTTCAGTGCCTCTAAATAAAAAACTAACTAAAACTTTTTCCAATGAAATTGGGAGGCAGTTTAGACACCTGCAATATGGTAATAATAATAACAATACTAACTGCCATCATTGCGTACTAAACAATTTCCATCCTTATCTCATTTAATTTTCTCAATGACGTCAGGATTACCCAGCACAGGCTAATCATGTGTCACAGCAGATGGATGAAATCCTATAACAAGGAGTCCAGGAACAGTCAATATTTGGAAATCCAGCTCACCAGGCCGGCAATGGCGTTGGAACACTGAGGTTTGCTCTGTGAAGCAAGCCTGCAGAATAAAACCACTTACCCAGCAGTTTTGGCTTACTACTTCAATTTACTTGTGGCTCCACTAGCAAAAGTATTAGATTATTATAAACATCTTTCCAAAGCAATGTATTAGCTGAAGGCACAGAGAAAAGGAGAGAATGAGGCAATGTGGGCTCACTTGGGCGTAAGTCGTCGTGAGGCTTCCTGACTTGGGTGAGCGATGCGGTGTGTGGTACAGGGCCGAGCAAGTGACTTGGAGATGGCGGGGATGTTTCCAGGCAGAACAAACCTGAAGTGTCTGGAGGTGCCTGGTCCCCGCCGCCCCTGCCTTTTGTACTCAGTCTCTCCTGTGCCCCTGTCTCTTCGTTGCTTCTGGGTTCCTGGAGCCTCCTTGCTTTGGGTGTCACCCCGCCAAGACCTCCTCTGCCCCCTCTCTCTCATCTTCCCACCAGGAGGCCGGCTGTATAATTAAACGCTAACGTATGAAAACCCAAACTGCCGGCTATTGTGCTATTCATCTCAAGAAAATCAGATTTTCTGAAAGAGGTTCTTTCGGATTTCAGTAAGCAAAGGCTGCAGCAGCTCCCGCGGAGGTGGATGGCTTTCTGCTTGCCCGGCCCTCTCGCATCGCGCCCAGGAAACTGCTTCTCCCCGGGGTGTTCACTGGTCTGACCCTCAGGTACGTGGGAACGTTCAGCTGCCCCGGAGCAGAAACAGTCTCACGTTCTGTGCAAGACATGGCGTGTCTCGTGACGTTTATATTCTAGATGGTGTGGAGGTGAGGGAGGAAGAGACAGACAAAAAATGAGAGACATGTCAAGTAATAAATTACGTAGCATGTAATGTGCTGCAGAAAATGAAAAAGTGCTGCAGATAGGGTAGGCGGGGTGGGCAGGCCGGGCGTGCAGCGTGCAGTCCCTTGGAGGTGCAACGCCGCAGATCCTGCTCCAGCTCCCGCTTCTGACGGGGCGGAAGGGCTAGGAAAGGCCGCTCGCCTTTTGAGCTGGTCTTGGTCCATCTGATGCTGGTGGTCTGGGCTGAGATGCTGCTGCGGGCTTTTCTAGGGGGCAGTGTGCAGGGTCGTCCCGGCCCCCTCAGAGAAGGGCAGCACGTCCCCCCACCCCCTGCAGGTGGGGTCCCACCTCCCCCCCACGCCCCCACCCCCCACCTTCCTCTTACCCACATTCTCCTTCCTGCGGAGCTGCGGGAGCCACGGAGACCCTGCTGCCATTCACCAGGCCACGCCCCTTCCCACCTGCTGGCCACGCCTCTCCACCTTCAGAAATCTGTGAGAAACGAGCACCAGTCCCGACGTCCATGAGACCCCAGCGCCCGGCTGTCTCAAGACCCCCCGGCTCCTGCCAGACCCCCGCATGGTGCTCAGCTCTGATCAGTAACTGCACCCCAGAGGGCCGCAGGCTTGAACTCAACAGCGTTCAGCTGGGGAGGAGCTAAACGTGTCCCCTTCCGTCTTTTGGTGACCCCCTTGATCTTGTGAAGAGGAGGAATAAGATTCTAGATACAGCCCTTAACTCTGCCTGCCCCCCACAGTTTGCCTGTGACTAAGGACAAACATCTCCTCCACCCACCTAAATTCCTCTCCCCGTTCAGGCTGGTGATGGCGGGAGGCTGGGCAAGGTGTGCTGGGCTGATGGATGAGGGACCCGCAGGTCCTGCCCCCTCTTGGTTAACCCTAGGGGGAGGCATTGTCATCCCTCTGGAGGTGGCTTTCTCTAGAAGGCACAGAATTTAGTGCCTCTTCCCTGAAACTTTGATCCTTATCACCAGCTTGGGACATGAGAAATGCTACTCAGCATCCTCTTACACTATCTGGTATTAAATCAGAGTGAAGTTTTTAACCATGTGTTAAATGATCAATGTGAAGAACCTCCCTGGGGACAACAGAAAGCCTCCTTCTTTGGTTGTGTCTGGTTCACAGAACAGCATTCTCCACAACAGGGTGGAGATAAACTTCACATCTCCCACTGACCACAGTGACCAAAACAAACGAGAGAAGAAAGATGTAAGAACTGGAGGGTTCAGAATTAGCATAATGGTTGCCAAGGCGACTGTTTGTTCTGCCATCATTTGCATCATCTGGCCTGCTCGGGTTAGTGGTGACCAGACCAGGAACTGTCGCACCAGATTACTATGGTGAAGATGTGCACGAAGTCACCAAGCTGATGGCAGCACTTCTTTGGCAGCTCAGGCTGAATTCAAGTGATTGTTGACTCAAACCTTAAAGGGAAATATCTGATTGCTGTCAGATGTAGGGATGAGAAATGAAAAGGGAAACCTAAAGGAGAAAATTCATTCACATGATACTTCTAATAAGCTTGCATTTCTAAATTAATAGAACAAATTATAAGTAGATTCTTCAGCTTCTAATGATCATAATTGAAAATTTAAAAAAGGAAAAGAAAAATGTTCTTCACTTATAATTTTTTAAAAAATTATAAAACACTTGTTATGCTTACTTTGGATTATTAACTTGGTAAGTGCAGAAGATTTGCAACTTCAGTAATTGTCAGGAAAGTGAAGGAAAATGGTCAGGGCCCCTCAGATGTTCAGAATCTTGCTGAGCATTGGACGTAAATATGCATGTACACCCACGTGTTCCTTGGTTATTGTCTAATGTAATTGTGCATGTGTACCTAGATGTCCTGGGTTGTAGACTTAAGTATAAAGGATGAATGGCCCTGATCCGCAAGGCCCCTCACCCCCAGGATGCCCTCAGGAGGGCCTCAGGGAGGCAGCTACTGTGCTGCTGGAGGCTGTTGCTGCCAGTGCCCCTGAATGTCCCTAGAGGCCACCACTGCTGCTGCAAGCTGCTGCTACTACTGCTTCTGCTAAGGACTGAGCTCGTGTCATCTGCCAGTGGCTCCTGGGATCTTTCCCAATTACCTAGCGTGGACCTGTGTGTGAGGGTTCTGGTGACCCAGTCTGTACAATGGGTTTGAAGGGTCTGAGACCTAGCCCTGACAATACAAATGGAAAATTTAGTGTAACTAAAATAATGAAAACATTTTGGCTTTAGTTATGAATTGCCCTAGCCATACAATTGGTGTATCTGTTGCTGTAACCCAACAGTAATGTTTTTCATTTGTTTTGCTATGAGACATATTATTGTTCACTCTATTTCTCAAACAGCATTTTATTACCATTTTCAAAAGTGGTTTTGATCTTACATCTAAACAAGAGCATCATCAAAGGATGTAGATGGGGCTCTAAGAGTAGTAACTGAATACTTCCCATGTTAAAGCAAAGTAGCCTTTAGAAAATTTCCAATGCAGATAGATCCAGCTTTGGGGAAAGACACATGTCCATACACTCATGAGACAGAGACAAGGAGAGGACTATGTACACCTGCAACTTTCATAAAGGTAAATTCTACAACAATGATACAGTCATACAGATTTATCGCAATGATTCATTTTGACAGGCAGTAACTAAAACCCACCAGAGGCAGGGCCCTGGGCCAGGCAAGGAGTAAGTCACAGCACCTGGGCCTCGCCAGGGGTCACTGAGTAAGACACAAGCGGTACTTGCCATCATTTTTGGAGCCACAGGGGCCATGAGAGTTCAGCATGTGGCTCCTAACCTCTGCTCCTACCGAATCTCCCAGCTCACCCTGCTTTCTACTCCAGCAGAGCCAAACTGCTTACAGTTCACCATGTATGCGCTGCTCTTTCATATCTCTGTACCTCTGCACATTTCCTCTGACTGAGATGCTCAGCCAGTCCAGAGTGGGTATGTGTCAGGTTTTCTAGCTGCTTAGCATTATTTGAAAACCCTGCCTGTGTCCAGGGAATTTCCTAACATGTGAGTGAGCCCTGCCTCTCCAAGACAGAAACCAGAAATCTCACTCTGCCAGAGCAAGGTCCAGGCATGTGACCCAGGCTTCTTTTGTCAGCTGCATCTGCAGGAAGTATCAACTTGGAAATGAGCAATTTGAGGCAGTGGACATGGTGTGAATGTGATTTATCAGGCAAAGCTGGTAAGAAGGTGCCCAGCCTTGGTAGAGCATGTGACTGGAAAAAGGTCCTGAGGTGCTGATAAAATATCAGAGTTTATTTGAGCCAATACGTGTGACTTCAGCCTGAGAAAACACCACCAAGTGGCCTTGGGAAGTGCTTCTCTGAAGGGCCAGCTGGACTTTAGCATTTTTATAACCTCAGAAAAGTGAAGAACTGAGGGGAGAAAAGGGGACAGCCCCTTGATCAGCACATCAGTTTTTCTATTGGTTACAGAGCATTGCAGGTTAGCGATTGGTTCTCGGTTGCATCCTAGGTACAGATGCATGAGTCAGGGTCACAAGATACATTTCCAGCATTCCTAAGTTATACAACTTCTTTAGGTGCAGGTTAAAAGTCGTCTTGTGGTAACAGTTCCAGAATGTATGGACATGGTGTTGCCCCATTGCAGATTCCCCAGAGCTATTAGGAATTTGGCTGACCTCGGTCAGAGCACATATCTGGTTTATCAAGCAGAAGCTATGAGGCTGAGGCTCTGGCACAAAAGGAGGCAGCGGCACAAACCATCACATCCGTAGCCCTGGAGGGGCTGCGGTAATGGCTTCCATGAAGCCACTTCTGCAGTGGGCTTAGGGTTTTGTTTAGGGAAGCTGTTCAGGGTACCCCACCTCCACATCCAGCCATCATAAGAGTCACCCAGTGTCTTTGAAATCAACTGCTTTTGTGCTCCATTAGGAAGAGTTAGCTTCTGATTTTTGCAGCTCAGAACCCTGAGTGATACATCAACCAGTGTTCAACCTGCCAACGAAGAGCCACTTGTCTTGCAGAACCCACCGTGTCTAGAGGTCTCCTGCGGGCCTCCCTGGAGACCCTCTTTTTTCATCCTTTATTCACACCATTCTCGGATGCCGCCCTACCCACATCCCTCTTGCTGCATGCTCCCTGGAATTATAATTACTTGTTTCTTCCTCTTCTACTTAGACTGAGATTTCTTTGAGGCTGGCTGTTGCTTCTTTCACTTTTGTATTTCCAGCACTTTGTTTGGGTTGACACAGTGTCCAGCACTTGACTGGTGCTAAAGGGAAGTTTCCCATTGATAGCAAGGAGTGCTCTGATTTAGGAGAAACAGGGATCAGGAAAAGTTGTTATGAGGTGACTCTGTCTAACATAGATATCGGGGAATAGTGGGGATTTCAACGGGCAGCATTGGTTGGGATCATCCTTTTACTGACATGTAATCTGCTTTTTTAAATTAGTATATCCCTGAGCGTTTTCTCATATCCTTAATACATTATAGCAGACATTCTTGGTTGCCTAACAGACCCTCCTTTTATCTCCCCCTCCGAGTTTGGGTGGCGATGTCGCAGGGAAGGTGGGTGGGCCTCTCCCACAGTCCCATGGGGATGTCATCCCTGCTCTAAACTAGGAGTTGACAAAGTACAGCCTGCTAGCCCAATCCAGCCCACCGCCTGTTTTTGTGTGGCCTCAAGCCATACAAAATACATTTCTACAGTTTTAAATACTTGAAAAAATAAAAAAAGAATAATGTTTTGTGAGAGGTAAAAGGTCTATAAAATTCAAATTTCAGTGTCCATAGGTAGTAATATTGGAACACGGCCACATGAACTTACCCGTTTACAGTGTCTATGGCTGCTTTGGTTCTACAGCAGCAGAGCTACATGGATGCGAGAGAGACCACATACCCTACAAAGCCTAAAATATAAGAGCTGATCCTTTTCAGAAGTTTGCTGACCCTGTTCTAAACCAATCATGCTAACTCCATTCTCCTCCTAGTGTTTATTTTGGGGAGGAACATGAGACCCAGTTCTGCACCAAGGGAACACGGGGGCAGCCTGACAGATGGCTTCTGGGAGGGATTTTTCCTCTGATGCACAGGAGACATGTGAGACGCTTCCCTCTTGCCCGTGAGGGTGTGAGAGGCACAGCTGCGGCCGCCTCTTGTGATCGTGAAGCAAAAGCCAAGAGAATCGCAGAGAAGCTGACCCAGATGCTGCTGAGCTGTTACTCATCCGACCCAGGAAACTCCTGCTTCTAAATTTCTTTTTACATTCCAAATAGGTATACTGTTAGTTGGGCATTCTGTTTCTTGCAGCAATTTGTCCTAAAGCATGTGGATGTGAGAAAATGATTTTTTAAATTATGGCACAGTATTTCCGCTTATTGATGACCCATTACATTTTAACCATTTATGGGCATTTTCCCTAATTCACTATTATAAATTGTCTTTTTTAAACAAAAATTTACAAATTCAAATCTAAAGCTCATGAAATATGCACCTAAGCTGGCTGACTTCTTTCCTTTCTTTTTTCTTTTCTTTCTTTCTTTGCCTGTGCCATAAAAAGTTGCCAAGGAAAAGAAAAAAAAAATTGTCCCCCCTTAAAACACTATCCTATCCCACTTAGTGGATACAAATCACCTCCCTTATTCCACACAGATTGACAGAAATCCAAATCCATGTTTATTTATTTAAAATATAAATTCCTGATTCCAGAAAAGATTTGAGGGAGGTTTGTTTGTTTGGGGTTGCTGGCACCATGCTCTAACCAACTGAGCAAACTGGCCAGCCCTTCAGTTTTCAATAAAGGTTGCATCCCCAGCCAAGAATATTTCATGGGAGGTGAAACTGAGTTATCGAAAGCATTTTTTCCTTCTTTCTCATTAACTAAAAGTATATTTGAATCAGAGATGTTTTATGTTTTTGATTTATTTGCAACTCCAATAAACACACTTTGTTAAAAAGCATCACATGGTATCAGAACCAGGGATTTGTTGTGTGAAATTATTTCTCCTTTTAGAATCATTAATCAGTGCATTGTGAAATTGTGTTGAACTAGGAAAGGCTCACTTTTCCCTGCAGCCTATCAGGCTGTCCTCTCACCTCTGACCTGTGTCACTGTAAGACTGGCCCGAAAGCATGAATCTTACTTGTTGAGAAGGCTCATCTCGCAAAGACCAGGAGACAGAGATTGCTGCAATCAAGCAAGAGGTTTTTTTATTCCAGCATGCTGGGGTCGCTCCGTCTTCAGGGCACTTTTTATACAGTTTGGTAGGCAGACTTTGGCAACAGGATGAGTTGTATACAGCTTATTGGTCACCTGAGGTGACTTTTAAATTCATTGGTGGCTTTCAGTGGGGTGGTATACAGATGAGGAACTGGGGAATTGCCCAACAGCCCACCCCTTGTGGTTAGACCCTTCCCAGAACTGGGTGAACTTTGGGCGGTTTGGGAAGTCCTTCATCTGCCCTTACCAGAAAGTCCCACCCGCAGGGGCTTGTAAAACCTTGCGCAAGCTAATTACAGAAGCAGAAAAGCTAGTCAGTTAATATATAAGGGTGGGGTAAGGGGTTCAGGTCCACAGACCAAGGCCATTCTGCACAAAATATGAACAAAATAGCCACTAGCCTTGTCTTCCACTCCAGCACCAAGCCCCTCTCCCCTTCCCTTTAGGAGAGGCCTCCTGACTTAAACAGAAACCCTTTTGCTTCTGCAAAGGTGCAGTTCTCCACCCTGGTCGCATAGTTTCCACATTAGCATGATGCCCCTCCTTGATGGCATCAGCAAGCCCTTCGCACCCTATATAAGCTCTACCACCCTTACACCTGGTGCTGTCGTCCATCTTGAGGGCAGCCGGGGGCTGCCATCCACTTTGGGCATAACCTGGCTGATTCTTTTCCTTTAATAAAGCTTGATGGGTACCTGGCATCTCGGCTCACTTTCTTTCAGTTATTTGTAGTATTTAATGTGTTCAAGTTTGGTTTGCCTTGAATTCATATTGACAGATACAGTACAACCTGGTGTGAATTTGTTTCCTTCCAAGTTAAGACAGAAGTGTTCACACCAAAAGAAATGGATGCATTGAGGTTTATCTGAGGCTGCATTGGCTTTGCCCTGGGTGTCTGTCTCCCCAATTGCTTCTTCTTCTTTTTTTTTTTCTAAAATGCAGGTTTGGAATTAAGAATTGGTTTGTGAGCACAGACCTGAAGGACAAGACCGCCCATTCTTTGTTATTGGCTAGTGGTGTGACCTTGGAGAAGACCTTGTCTTCCTCTGGCCTCAGTTTTCCTTCTGGAGAAGGAGATTGGATTAGGATGCTGATATCCTCTTCCAAGAAAATACCAGATGACCACCACCTTATCAACTTAGTAAAGGGTACTGTCTCTCCAGGCCCGTCAGTAACAAAATCAATGTCTTGGACTTCTAAATTGCTTTAAGTACCGTGCTTTTGTTGTTGATGGTTTTAACATTTTTTGTAAAGAATGGAAGATTCTTGGAGTCTGGTCATTGGAAAAATGATTCAAGTGGTAAGAAAAACTTCTTAGTGACTGTAGGGAAAGTGAAGGAAAATGGTCAGGGCCCCTCAGATGTTCAGAATCTTGCCGAGCATTTGATGTAAATATGCATGTGTGCCCAGGTGTTCCTTGGCTCTTGACTAATGTAATTGCGCATGTGCACCCAGGTGTCCTGGGTTATGGACTTAAATATAAAGGATGAGTGGCTCTGATCCACAGCCTCACCCACTCCCCTGCTCCTGGGATGCCCCCCAGGGGCTATAGGGAGGTCGCTACTGCTGCTGGAGGCTGTTGCTCCCAGTGTCCCCAGGACCCTCCAGGAGGCCACCACCACTGCTGCTGGAGGCTGCTGTAAACTGCTGCTACTGCTGCTAGAGGACTGAGCTCGTGTTGTCTGCCAAGGGCTCCCAGGATCTTTCCCAATTTCTTAGCGTGGACCTAAGTGTGAAGGTCTGGTGACCCAGTCTGTATAATGGGTTTGAAGGGTTTGAGCCCTAACCCTGACAATACAAATGGAAACTTAATATAACTGAAATAATGAAACAGTTTGGCTTTAGTTATGAAATGCCTAGCCCTAGCTTTACAATTGGCATAGTTGTGGCAGAATTCCGGGCAGGTAAACGAGCTTGGCAGTGGCTAACGTTATTTTCTGCTGACATTTAGGATGACAGTGGTAGAAAGGACCTTGGCATTCATCTCCAAGCTAGCGTGTCAACCAGCTTCTCCAAAAGGTGGCCTGAGTAGGAAGACACAGCTTCCCACTGTGATGAGGAATGACGATTGTTTTGTTATTCACGAATAAGTTACTTACATAGTTTGCAAACCACACAGAATTGGTTGCTGAATTGGTCTCTCATTAAAAAAGACTAGAATAACCTGTTTTTCTAGTCAATATTTATTAAATTCTTGCCTCAGCGATAGTTAATTTTTGTCTAAAAAAGTAGAGGAATAGACTCTTAGTTTTCCCAAACTTCCTAGGCTCCAACCTCAACTTTCTGAAGCAGGATTTCCGGGAGAGAGGCCTGGTCATTTTGAATATTTAACAAGCCCCCAGATGATCCTTATCAAGCAAATCTGGGACACAGTGGCTCAGGTGATGCATTTCAAAGCTGTTCTGCAGGACAGGCATTATCAGCCCCCTCTTGGGAGCCTGTCAAGGTGGCAGATTCTCTGGTTCTACCTGAGGCCTATTGAATCAGAATCTGCATTTTTAACAAGCCCCCCAGATGATTCATGTGCACCTTTAGGGTTTGAAGTGCTAGGGTGGGCTGTGGTGCTCTGTACTAGGCCTTGTTCAAAGAAGGAGCGATACATGTTCACAGTTCATCATCACATTAGTCCAATGTGGTTATTTGTGATTGTCTTTGTATTAGAAGCCCAAGGGGCCACCTTGCCGGTGGAGCAGGCATTCACACCCAGGCATGTGACTTGGTGGATCTCCCGGCCTTTGCTGCCTATGTGCTCCTTGTAGACTTACTGTCTTGTAACCTCTTTTTAGGCACCCAGCACAGGCTGCTGTCTGAATTTAAAGCTGAGCCTAGTGGACTGATAGTTCAACTTCGGTATGAAACAGTAAGGCTAGGCCTGTGAACCAAGCTGACTCCTTTTTCCGTGCAGAGGACACCTTGTTACTTTTTCACTCCTCAGTCTTGAGACTCCCAGGGCACATGATTACCCCATGTGTCACCTGTGAGAAACACCCTCACCCGTCCAAGGCCAAAGTAGACATGAGGTACAGTGAAGTGAGACTTTAATTATGGCCTTGCAAGGTTCGAGTGTCTGACAGGCAGGCACATAGAAAAGGGCTGTAACAAGCAATTTATTTCCTAGTGTGCAAGTCCCTGCTCCTGCCTCCTCATTGGCTGAGAGAACTACGGGGTGCACAATTTTCCCAGATGTCTAAAAGTACCCCAATTTACTACCCCCTTGTAGGAAATTTCTTTCTCTGAGGGCTCAAGACAAGCCTGTGAAAAAGGCCCACTGAAACCCTGTGAAAGGAGAAACATTAGGAAATGAAGAGAACAATAAAGGTCTATTAACTCATTACCATCTCAAGGACAACTTTATCCATTTGAAGTAAACAATTAAGGGCTGGTAACTCATCATCTCAAGGAGAACTTTTATCTATTCAGTGACCCCTTTCTGAAAATGAATCACTTAGATAGTTTTCTTACCTCACCCTAATAAAATAGACTGAGATAAGAGAGGAAATAGCTGTTTACTGAGTTGCAAAGCCCTTCCCCAAGGCTTGTTTACCAGAACTGAAAGTTACAGATTAACCTTAAGATCTGTAGGGCTACTGGACTATGCCAGTTGTAGGGTTACAGCAATAGCTGCGCTAATTGTATAGGTAAAGCAATTCATGGCAGAAGCCAAAAACAGTTCATTATTTTAGTTATACTAAGTTTCCATTTGTATTGTCAGGGCTAGGGCTCAGACCCCTCAAACCCATTGTACAGACTGGATCACACAACCCTCACATGCAGGTACATGGTAGGTAATTGGGAAAGATCCTGGGAGCCATTGGCAGACAACATGAGCTCAGTCCTCAGCAGTAACAGCATCTTACGGCAGTAAAAGAAGCAATGGTGGGGGCATCCTGGGGGCAGCAACAGTTTGAAGCAACAGCCTCCAGAAGTAGTAGCAGCCTCCTGGGGGTGAGAGGTGCCGTGGATCAGAGCCATTCATCCTTTATACCTTAGTCCATAACCCAGGACACCTGGGTGCACATGGACAATTACATTAGTCAATAGCTAAGGAACACCTGGGCGCATGTGCATATTTACATCAAATGCTTGGCAAGACTGAACATCTGAGGGGCCCTGACCATTTTCCTATATTTTCCCTACAGACTCTTTTAGGAATTCCTGCCTGCACACAAAGCTTCAAGGTGACTGCTACAATGACCCTCCTAGGATGACAATGATGAATACCGCTGCCATCTTGGACCTACACTGAGCATGTGCCCATGATGCAACCAGGAAGAATAGAATGGGCCACCTGCACTGATGTTGGCCTGTAACCCTTAACTCCTTTACCTATAAAAGACCCTGAACCGTTCCACTCAGGGGCTAGCTTTACTGTCACTACCCCCATTATGCATAAGTCTATCTCCTTTTTTAATAAAGCATTGCTTGCTTTACTGCTGGGTACATTGTTCATTTCTATTACTTTGGAATCCAAGAGCCTAATTTAGTCAATGGCGACAATTGGAAAGCTTTGGGCACCAGAGAAGACTGTAGCTACAGGAGGCAAGTGGCCACTGGAACTATTTTGCTCCCTTGCTGTGCTGCTGGTAAGTTTCTCCTGGAGTCCCCAGGCTAAGTTCTGACAAGGCAATGCTTTATTCTCTTTTACTCTCATTTCCCCCCCTTTTTTTTCCTCTTTAAAGTGACTGCCGGACAATGACAGCTTAAACTCCTCTCAACCTGTGAGAAGCATGTTCTCTCTGGCCAGCAGTGGCTTGCCCTAATGGGTGACTAGCAGAGGTGAGAAGGCCAGTCCTGCACCATGAAGATCTTGTTTGAGCAGGTTGCCCCAACTTGGGATTCATGAGAGTGGTGGGATTCAGTCCCACGCTGCGCAGTGACTGGAAGTCTGCAAGCCACTAAAATTCTCTTTACCTTTCTCTGATTTTTCCAAGCCCTCTCCTGCTGTTTGGTTGGATTGTATCCACAACTATGTAGGTGCACCCTGGAGAGCTCTCAGCTGTGCTTTGTTTCTCTGAATTAAATCTACTTGGTACTTTCTTCTTTGTGCCGACAATAGTGGAGAGAACTGCTTTTATCAATTACTGTGTCACTGAAATAGGTTGGCCCCACTGATTGGGACTAGGACAAACTGGACCCCCTGCTCCTCTTGCCTCTCTGTTTGCTTGGTTAGACATTTGGTTGTGTACTAGTTTTCCAAATCTTCCAATCCTTGCATCAACTTTTGGGCTTTCAGGTCATTTGTTTAGTGCAAGAGGGCAGGGTGAGCCTGGTGTGCTGGTAAAATAAGGACATGTAATATCTAAATGTGAGGTGGGATTCTGGACTGGATCCAGATATCCAACAACAGAAAAAAAAGGCACTAGAGAGACAACTCAAAATTCATAGAAGGTCTACACTTTAATAGTACTGTATTAATGTGAGTCTTCTGTTTTTATAATTTTTAATATTTTTAAATTATTAAAAATATTATTTAAATATTTTTAATTTTTTGTGTAATTTTTAATATTAGGGAGAGCTGGGTGAAGGGTATTCATGAACTCCCTGTACTAATTTTTGCAATTTTTCTATATGTCTAACATTATTTAAAATTAAAAGTTTTATTTTTTAAGACCTTGGTTCAAGTCTCAGCTCTAGCATTTATTAGCTCTGTTGTTATGGCCAACATCTGAGGGGTAAAAGAAATTTGCCCACGAGAACCAGGTGATAGGAAAAGGAAAAGAGTTTATTTCTGGCAGCCAGGGCTACGCAGGCCAATCGAAGTGCACAACCCCGAGCTGAAACCTCGCACAGCTTTTATTTTTAGCTAGGCGGGCATTTTTCGCACCTGACACAATCTAGCCAATGCAAGCAAGCCAGCGATACATAAGCTAATTTTGTGGGTAGCCTGTAGCCCCTCCCCACCCTGGATTCCCCATAGGGACTGTTCAGGCTAAAATGGCAGAGCCGCCTAAAATGGTGTTGGCCATGCTACTCTGTTTATTCCCTCATTTATTTTAGCAAGTGACTTGTACAGAAGCAGAATGCATATGTTAAGGTCAGTAGGGGTTGGGGCATCCCTTAACATTCCCCCCTGTTGTTGTAGCTATAGCAGATCATTGCTATCTTAGGGGCTGAATTTTAAAAAGCACGTTAATGTCTCTTTAGTCTTATCTTAGTTGGGCGGTTGGTGGTCTGGACGCTCCAGCAGTCGGTGTTGGGGTTTGAGTTCAGTGCCGGTTTGACGTGAGTCCAGTGTATCCAAGCGTCCTTTCTGGCAACCTTTACAGCTGTGGGCGTGCTGAGGCTCACCGGGTATGGTCCAGTCCATCAGGGCTGGAGGGACGAGGTAGGTAACTTCTTTATGTACACCAAGTCCCCAGGTTGAGGGATGGGTCCAGGTGGCTCCTGTGTTAGCATTTAGTTTGTTTCTGATTTGTGAACAAATCTGTTGTAGAGTTTGAAGTTCCCCCAAAATAGGGGCAGGCAGCCTTTGGGGGTCAGCCTCCATTGGCACCTTGGATAATAGGGGTGGGGGGCGACCAAAAAGAATTTCATAAGGTGTATATCCCTGTTTATATGGGGAATTTCATACCCGTAATAGTGCAAAGGGAAGGAGGTCTATCCAGTTTTCACCAGTTTCTAAATGAAGCTTAGTCAAGGTTTCTTTTGAAGTTCTGTCCATGCACTCAACCTGTCCTGAACTTTGAGGGCGGTAGGCGCACTGTAACTTCCATTTTATTCCCAAACATTTGGCCAATTGTTGGGATATTTGTGCCATAAAGGCAGGTCCATTATCTGACCCGAGGGTTGTGGGTAGCCCAAACCAGGGTAAAATTTCATTGATTAATTTTTTACTACTGTAGAGTCTGTTTCAGACTTGGTAGGAACACCTCGACCCATCCAGAATATGTATCTACTAATACAAGCAGGTATTTGTATCCATACCTTCCAGGCGTAACTTCAGTGAAGTCAACTTCCCAATGTTCTCCTGGAGTATTACCTGTTTGTCGAACTCCAGCCCATCGATGAGTGACCTGTTTAGAGTTTACTTGAGTACATGCAAGGCATCAGTTAGTTAATGATTCAGCAATTTTTGATGCATTATTAAAATTAAATGATTGTCTAATTAATTCTAATAGCTTTTTTTCCCCTAAATGGATGGCTTGGTGAATTTCATGAGCCAAGCGTTGACCCATTTTTTCTGGTAGCCATATGGCTTTGTCCTTTGATTCATACCACCTTGTGGTTATGTTTTTTTGGTATCCCAATGTTTCAGCCTTTTTCTCATCTTCTGGAAAGTACTCAGGTTTTAGTGGCAAATGAGGTTGTGGTAGCAAAGGTGCTATGATTGATGTCCCGGTTGGTTGGAGTGCCACTGTTTTAGCAATCTTATCAGCGAAGTTATTTCCTTGAGTTTCTACAGTTGTTCCCTTTTGGTGTGCCTTGCAATGAATAACTGCAACCTTGGTTGGAAGCCAAATAGCTTCTAATAGTGCAAGAATTTCAGGAACATTTTTAATTGTCTTTCCTTCTGAAGTGAGTAACCCTCTTTCTTTGTAGAGGGCTCCATGTACATGTACAGTAGCAAAGGCATATCTACTGTCAGTGTAGATATTTACAGTCTTACCTTTGCTAAGCTGAAGGGCCTTTGTGAGAGCGTTCTGCCCGCTGGGACCCGAGGTCTGGGACCCGAGAGCTTCTGCCCATAGTACTCGTTCAGGAGTAACCACCGCGGCACCTGCACACCTGAGTCCGTCAACCATGTAGCTGCTGCCATCTGTGAAAAGAGTTAGCTCCGCCTCCTTGAAAGGAGTGTCTTGCAACCCTGGTCGGGTGCCCTGGAAGGTGGCTAAGATTTCAAGGCAATCGTGTGTGACTTCGCAGCGGTCAGGGTCACTGTCAGGGAGCAAGGTGGCTGGATTTAGGGCAACCGGGTTGGAGAATGTAATATGTTCGGGTCCAAGCAGTTGGGCCTGGTAATGAGTTAACCTTGCATCTGAAATCCATTTTCCTGGTGGGGTTTTTAGTATAGTCTCTACCCCATGAGAGGTAACAATATTTAGGGGCTGGCCCAAGGTTAACTTATTAGTTTCTTTTACTAGGAGTGCAGTTGCAGCTGTAGCTCGTAAGTATGTGGGCCAGCCGGTGGCCACTGGGGTCCAGCTTGCATAAGCCACTGGACAAGTGGCTTATGACAAGTAAGCCACTGGTCGTTTCCATGGCCCTAGATCTTGGGTTAGCACCCCCTTTGCGATGGCCTTGTTTTCGGCCACAAATAAGGTAAAAGGCTTTTCTAGATTGGGCAGTGCCAGGGCTGGGGCCTGTGTAAGAGCAGCCTTTATGTTTTTGAATACCAATTGGAGTCTCTCAGTCCAAGTAATTTGATTCCCTGGTCCCTTAGTAGCCTCACAGAGGGGCTGGGCCATTTCAGCAAAGTTGAGAATCCATAAGCGACAGTATCCTGCGGCTCCTGGGAATTCTCGAATTTGCCTTTTAGTCTTTGGCTCTGGTATATTTAGGATGGCTGTTATGCGGTCAGGGGACAATTTCCTTTCCCTGCACTTAAGATATATCCCAAATATGTCACCATCAGGGAGCAAAGTTGGGCCTTTTTAGCGGATACCCGGTATCCTAGGTATTGTAACGTCATTAATAAATCCCCTGTGGCTTGTTTACAAATCTCCAGGGTGGGTGCAGCCAATAGCAAGTCATCGACATATTGTAACAGTGTTATATTTGATCCCCACTTTACCTTGAAATCTTGGAGGTCTCGGCTCAGCGCTCCATCAAACAGCATAGGTGAGTTTTTAAACCCTTGGGGCAGTCTAGTCCATGTTAGTTGACCAGAGTAGCTTCCATCTGGGGCTTCCCATTCGAAGGTGAACAGAGGCTGGCTGATTTTGGCTAGGGGCAGACTGAAGAAGGCATCCTTTAAATCCAACACTGTATAACCCTGATGGAGGGGATTAACCAGGCTCAACAACGTATAGGAATTTGGTACAGTTGCATGGATAGTTTCCACCCTCTTATTGACTTCCCGGAGGTCCTGGACAGGCCTGTAGCCATTTGTCCCTGGCTTTTGGACCGGTAACAGGGGAGTATTCCAGCTAGACTTGCAAGGCACTAGTATCCCTTCTTGTTTTAATTTATTGATGTGAGTTTCTATCCCTTGTCGTGCCTTTAACGGAAGAGAGTATTGTTTTACTCTGATGGGGGTGGCAGTTGCCATGAGCTGGACCACTATTGGAGGTTGGTGCCTTGCTAGCCCAGGGGGATTAGACTCAGCCCAGACCTGGGGCACAAGTTTCATGTAATAAGCTAGCAGTTCTTGGTGGTTGGAGGTTTTATCCTCCTGCAATTGTTCTGGCAATAGCCTATATTCTTCGGACAAAGGCAGTGTCACCAAAAGGGTGGCAGGTTGCTCCAAGCTTAGTGGAGCAGCCTGTGACTTCAAAGTGATAGTTGCTCCCAGTTTGTGGAGTAAATCTCTGCCCAATAAAGGCACTGGGCAGTCAGGCATTAAAATGAACGAATGAGTGACTGTGTTCTTGCCTAAGTCAGTGAGCGCCCTTCTGTCCATGAACAAAATTTTAGTTTTTCTTGTGGCCCCTTGAATGGCAATGGGGGGCTTATTACTAGGCAATTCTGGTTTATTCAGTACAGAGTATGTAGCCCCCGTGTCCACCAGAAATGATACTGGTTTTCCTTATAGTAGGCACATTGGTCTTTATCCAACGGTGGGAGTTTTTTCGCCCCCGTGTTGACTGCTCCTTTAGGAGCCTGAGGTTTCTTGGGTTGGCCTTGTGTGGCCAGCAGAAACTTAGTTAGTCTTTTAAGCTGCTTATCTTCAGGTAGGTCGCGATTTGCGAAAACCTTTTGGGCTATTTCTACCAACTCTGAAAGAACCTTGCCCTCAAATCCCTCTAATATTTGCAACTTCCGTTTTATATCGGGTGCAGACTGAGCTACAAAGGCCAAATTAATTGCTCTTCGATTTTCAGGTGCTTCTGGGTCTATGGGTGTATAGATCCGGTATACCTCTAGGAGGCGCTCTAAGAATGCATCTGGAGATTGGGCGGGCTGTTGGGTTACTTCCTAACCTTAGATAGGTTTGAGTGATTTCGGGCTGCAGCTCGAACCCCTCGTAACAGGACCTGGCGAAACCGATCGAGAGCCTCCTTACCTCTATTACTATTTGGGTCCCAATCGGGGTGGCGGGTGGGAAAACAGCAGCCAATCGCTCAGGGTCATCTGTGGGGAGACCACTGGGGCCCAGGACAGCCCATTGGGCCTCTCGGTGGACTCATTCACGTTCCTCAGAAGTGAACAGAGTCTGTAACAATTGTTGGCATCATCCC
Organism: Cynocephalus volans; assembly: GCF_027409185.1. NCBI lineage: Eukaryota > Metazoa > Chordata > Mammalia > Dermoptera > Cynocephalidae > Cynocephalus > Cynocephalus volans. The sequence continues at coordinate 70,788,893 of NC_084466.1, forward strand.
AGGTGGGCTGGTGAGTATAAAAGACAGACTCAAGCAGAGAAATGAGACCGTGTGGATCGGCAGAAAAAGAAGGGTTCTGGTTTTTCCAGTTGTAAAGATCACTGGTGGTAAAGGGAGCATATACCATAAAAGGGCCATTTGCCCCTGTGGCCTTATGCAAGGGGAAGAGTCCATGAGGGGAAGCAGTTGAGGAAGGTGAAGAAGGAGAAGCAGAGGAAGGAGGGGACACTGGTGGGGCGGGACTCTGGAGACGATAAGAGGCCCCAGAGCGGGTGTGTGTGGGAGAGAGAAGTGGGTCAGACACTTGGGTGGGGTCCTCTGCGTAAGGTGGAAGGGGGCAGATCAGGTCCAGCTCCTGTGGAGAGATTGATAAAACTTGCTTAGGGGCAGAATCAGGGCGCGGCTTTGTCAGGAGAATGGCGGCGGTTTCTCGGCGGCGAGCATTTTTCTTTAACCCTGGAAAACATCTTTTTAACCAAGGAGGAGGGTAAGACGGAATTTCAATCCAAATGAGAATATAAGGTATCTGATCAGGGTGTCTGGGTTTTCCGAAGATGACCCGTCTGACAGCCTGAGCTAATGGGGGGCTAAGAGAGCCCTCTGATGGCCAGCGACATTTCACAAAGGACTCGCAAGACTTCGGGGTCCACGGAGGCCCCAAAGTCTGCAGCCTTCTCTTGGAAGGTGTTAAAGTTCATAAGAAAACATTGGAAGACAGTTGGTCTGGAGGATCCTTGTCCCATGATGGCCTATGGAGCGGAAATGGCCAAGCTACACTTATAACAGACAACACAAAACGACACTTATAACAGACAACACGAAATGACACTTATAACAGACAACACAAAACGACACTTATAACAGATAACACAAAACGGAACTAGACGAACAAAAGGACTTAAACACAGACCGAAACTAACAAGTGATACGCATATAATAAAAGATTTTAAAATCAAAATGAAAGTCCCAACGACCTAAAAAAGGTCCCAACGGATCAGAACAACGTCTCGTTTGATCCAGGGAAAGAAGCTTCTACATCTGCGTCCAGCTGAGCCTTTTTCCCAACCAAGGAGTCGATTCACCAAATTCAATGGCGCCTGCCGTGGGGTTTGTCTCTCTGGGGCTGAAGAACGTCTTTTCTGGAATTCCCCCCTAGAGATCCAAAAAGTCCCAGGGCCAAAAGAATGGTTCTCTAGAGGCTTAAGGGATCCCGGATGAGCCCCCAAATGTTATGGCCAACGTCCGATGGGTAAAAGAAATTTGCCCACGAGAACCAGGTGATAGGAAAAGGAAAAGAGTTTATTTCTGGCAGCCAGGGCTACGCAGGCCAATCGAAGTGCGCAGCCCCGAGTTGAACCCTCTCGCAGCTTTTATTTTTAGCTAGGCGGGCATTTTTCGCACCTGACACAATCTAGCCAATGCAAGCAAGCCAGCGATACATAAGCTAATTTTGTGGGTAGCCTGTAGCCCCTCCCCACCCTGGATTCCCCATAGGGACTTTCCAGGCTAAAATGGCAGAGCCGCCTAAAATGGCGTTGGCCATGCTACTCTGTTTATTCCCTCATTTATTTTAGCAAGTGACTTGTACAGAAGCAGAATGCATATGTTAAGGTCAGTAGGGGTTGGGGCATCCCTTAACACTGTGACCTTTCCAACCATTAGTTTCCTTACTAAACAGCAAGATAGTATGATTGATCCCTCAGCCTGTCCTGGAGAACTATGAAGTGGCTTTCTTACCCACAGTGTTTGCCTGCCTTTACTTCAGCAAGCCAATGACCACCGATCAGTGGTTGTTGAAAGGGGGATCTTAAAAATGGTCATGAGATTATTTGTGAGGTAATTCACCTCAAGGGTTCAACTTTTCACTTTAAGGCAGAATGGTACAGGACTGGAGAATGTTCCCAGATTGTTAGGGTCAGAAGCTGCTTTAACAGATAATATGCCAAGAGGAAACTTAACTCCCCAAAAGTATTGCTAAAGAAAGAGAAGTATTATACTAGAAGAAAACATAAAAATATAACATTACCTGTTAAAGAGTAGTGGAATTGTGAGGGGTCATTTTGTCTCAGTTTTCTTAATGTTATCATTGTCTTTTTAGAATTAAAAATACATCTACCAAAAAGAAAATGCTTGTACTTTTAATAGATGAATGTATTGTTGAAACTCACCACCTCTCTAATCCTAGCAACTAGGGAGACTATCCCAGGAATGCTTTGGCAGTTAAAAACAAATCAGCTTGGCAGTGATCATTTCCCTGGACACCCGCCCACACAGCCCACATGCATTTCTCTTGACCACTGCGGACATTCCAGACTCTCTCCTTCCCAGCGTCCACCTCTTCTTCTCATATTTCCATGGGCCCTTCATCCTGCACAACACGTGGTGTCTTATTCAGGCACCAATCTGAGTTCAAGGATAGGGTGCCTCACACTAGGAGGGTCCCCTTTTCTGTGCTCTCCAAGTTCAGCAGGGTTTTCTTTAGCCTGTGACAGTCAGAAAGTCTCGTTCTCTTTACCTTTCCACCTTTTTCAAAGTTCTGCTCATCAAGGATCTCCTTCAGTGCAACAACTAAGCATGTTTAATTCTTTGCCCCATCTGGTATAGTTCTTAAGTGTTATAGGAACTCAACTTGGTTTTTGCTTTTTTTCTGAGTTTGCTGGAAATTTCCTATAACCAAATCTCTGTAGAGTAGAAATTATCCAGAAAAATCTCTGGGAGCCCATTCAGAATGGTTTGCTTCCATAGCTAGCAAGGCCTTTTTATGGCCTAACTCTATGGAGCACTCACAACCACGTGCCCCAAGGAAAGCACATGCTTTTGCATTACTCAGCATCATGACAGCTGTAAGAAAATGACATATTGGTAGTAATGGTGCTAAGTCAGCACTTGTTGAGATTTCATGACCCCTTTTGGTTGCCTGTAGCAAGACTTAGTTGTTTAATGTCAGCCAATTACTAGAAGGTGGCTCTTTTACCACCAGTCCCAGGTTCTACCATGGAGTGGCTTTAATCCCCGTGTGGATTAATTTAGATAATTGAAGTTTTACCCCTAAGAGCACCAAAACAAAAATATTATTTAAACTGTTCTCTAAGGAATTTTTATGTATTTATCCTTCTTTGCATTTAAAATAGAGTAAACTGCATATAATTTAACATTTCTGAATGAACATTACTATAAGATGTGATGCCCATGGCTGGGGAAACATACAGCACTGTCCGGTTTTGTCTCAGTTATTCCAGGCCCACACTCTGGAATTCTTAGGCTATATTTTCAGTATTTGGTTTTCTTCACTGCCAGGGTGTCAGCCTACTCACTGTTACCAATGTGCCTGTCTGAGTAGTTTTCAGCTACTTCTATTCTGATGTAGGCTTGGGAATGAGATGTGTGAGATCATAAAACCACATGTAAAATAAGAGTCTACAGACCTAGAGGGAGGAATGCGTGGTAAGCTGGCACATTATTAATATACATGAGCTTTGAGTATCATCCAGAAGAAGTGAGGGAAGCCAGAGAGAAAATAAAATGACTCACTGGACTTGATTCTTGAGTCTCTTTTGTGCAGCCAAGTTACAAAAACATAAGATCGTGTTGTTCTTTAGTTGAGATATATTTTATATACAATAAAATGCATAGATCTTCAGTGTATGGTTTAATAAGTTTTGACAAATGTAGCTTTGTAACCATTACCCAAAGCAAGACACAGAGCATTTCCATCACTCCTGGAAGTTGCCTTGTGCTCTTTCAAGCCAAGGTTCCCCCCCACACACACCCAGAGGCAACAAGTTGTTCTGGTTTCTATTGCTATAAATTCATTTGCTTGCCCTTGAGCTTTACATAAATTGAATAATACAGTATGTACTCTCCTGTGTCTGGCTTCTTTTGTTCAACATAATGTTCTGCAGGTTCAGGTTGTGTGTATTAGTGGTTCGTTTTTTTTTTTTTATTGCTGAGTAGGGGTCCATCATACAAATATAGCACAATTTGTTTATCCATTCTTCTGCTGATGAAATTTGGGCTGTTTCTAGCCTGGAGCTATTATGAATAATGCCCTATGAATATTTAAGTACAAATCTTTTTGTGGAAATACGTTTTTATTTCTCTTGGGTAAATACCTAAGAGTGGAATTTTTTTTTCAATAGGTCAAATTGTACTACTTATTTTATAATACTCTTATGTACAAAATCATTTCTTAAATGCTACTTATATTGGCTTTTAATTTTTAGAATTAACCTGTAGACAAAGCAAGCGAAATGTAACCATAGTTACAGAAGAGAGTTAAGAAAGGAGAAAAGAGCATGGTAGTAAGAGGAACAGCACGTGCAAACGCCCTGAGGAGGAAAACTCTTGCTGTATTTGAGGACCTTGGAGAAGGCCCCGTGGCTGGCGCATGATGTTTGAAGAGAACAGTGGTCGGAGGTGAAGATGGATGGACTCAGATTATGAGGGGCCTCGCAGGCCACATGCAGCATGCTAGATTTATCCTACATGCATCCAGTGAACGGTCTAGGAAGCAGAGTGATACGGCCCAGTATTTTCTGAGGAGGGGATGAACGTGTGAAGGGAAAGCAAAGAAAGATCCTTCAGTAAAGCTTCGGAGAGACGGGCGTGCCTCAGGCTGGAGATGGAGAGACGGGCAGATTGAAACATATTTTGCAAGTAGAATTTGAGCTCATGGCATCTCCCAAAACAAATGAATTTCTTTTTTCTTTCCTGGTGACTGGCCAATACGGGATAGAACCCTGGACCTCGGTGTTATCAGCACCACGCTCTGACCAACTGAGCTAACCAGCCCCCACAAATGAATTTCTATCTAAAAGCAAACAAACAAAAAACAGTAAAAAATTCAAATTCAATGCCAAGTACTACTTTTGAAATCTTAATTTATAATTTTTTTTGGTGTGAGTCTGATGATTTTCTGTGAGTCATTAAGAGGGATTGCCAGGACAGCTGAAAGAAATGACGCTAAGGAGAAGAAGTAAATAAAAAACAAAGGATGAGACAGAAGAGATTTGATTTCAAGTGTCAGGAGGTCATCCTAAAACAGAGAAGGGAATATCGATGAACGACATCTAATGCAGCCACTGTCACAGCTTTATAGAAGGACGGGCTCGGAGACCTTCTTCTCTTGGCTTCATATTTGCCTCCTTGATGAAACACGGAAACACTCAAGCCCTTTACAGCACAGTGGTGCAGAGACGTTACTGCCCCCGAAATATACTGGATAACATAAACTCACGCTTATGACTTTAAACACATTTAATAACTTTAAAACACATTTATTTTACTGGACTCATCCAGTTTGAGATCTAGCTAGTGGCAGTGCCAAGGGATAGTTTAGGGAGGCTTAAGTCACCCCCAAAATCTCCATCAGTCCCACCATCAAAGCTCCCAAATAAATACACAATCTAAAAAATAAGGTTCGGAGAATTATATTAAGTGAAACAAGTCAGGAACAGAAAGAGAAATACCACATGTTCTCACTTATTGGAGGGAGCTAAAAATTAATATATAAATTCACACACACACACACAAACCGGGGGGGGGGGGGGAAGAAGATATAACAACCACAATTATTTGAAGTTGATACAACAAGCAAACAGAAAGGACATTGTTGGGGGGGAGGGGGAGAGGGAGAAGGGAGGGAGGTTTTGGTGATGGGGAGCAATAATCAGCTACAATGTATATCAACAAAATAAAATAAAATAAAATAAAATAAAATAAAATAAAATAAAATAAAATAAAATAAATAAATAAATAAAATAAAAAATAAGGTTCGCTGCAAATGAAGCTGCCAACCCCACTGAATTAGCTTGCTGGGCTTGTCATAACAAAGTACTGCAAGCTGGGTGGCTTAAAACAATAGAAATTTGTTCTCTCCGAAGGCTGAGGGAGCACCCGTTCCACACCTGCCCCAGCTGGTGGCCGTCGGCGGTGCTCGGCGTTTGTGGGCTCGTAGATGCGTCACTCCAGTCTCTGCCTCCTTCTTCACGGGGCCTACTCTTCTGCGTCTCTCAATTTTCTCTTTTTTTGTCCCTTACAAGCACATCTGCATTGGACTTAGGGTGCATGTTAAGTCCAGAACGATCTCATCTCAAGATCCTTAATTTTATCTGCAAAGACCCTCTTTCCAAAGAAGGTACTGGAGGTCAGGAATTAGACATACCTTTTTGGAGTCACCATTCAACCCACTATGCCCACTTTCCAATCAGATTGCTGCCCGCACGCCTCTCCTGTAGGAATTCTGGGGAAGCTCTGAATCTGTCCTCCCAATTCCCACTTACAGTTCACCACAAACAATAAAAATAACTACCAACTACTGATTATTTACCAAGTGACAGGCACCGTACATGGATATCCACATACAAAAATAGCATTTGTATTTTAAATTGATCATTGTTATTAAAGTCACACTTGTATATAACTTTTTTTTAGGTTTTTCTTTTTTTATTGGTTATGAATATTCATGAGATACAAAGCTGATTGTCACCCTTGTACATAACTTTTAAAAAGCTAATAGTACTACATGACCTCTAATAGGATAGCAGTCGCCTGCCTCACCCTTCCCAACTCCCATCCTGTTCTCCAGAGGAGACTTCTTCAATTCATTTAACTGTTTCTTCTAATATTTACATCCAAAATTATGAATAATATCCTTATGCTGCTATTCTCGATTTTTCTATCTTAGATAGTGTTTATTGTCTTCATATTATGAAAGATGAAAATTTAGCTTCATCCTCTTCATTTCTTTCCCCCATCCTCCCAATATAGGTATATGACAGTTTTGTTTACTGCTGAACCACGTAGAGTACTATGATTGTGATGTTTCTTGTTGTGCAAATTTTGTTTTTTCTGTAGTTAATAATTGCCATAACTATAGATCTGTTCTTTCCTTCTGTAAGTTCAACATATTATTATGATCTTTCTTTTTTTTCTTCCTTTCTTTCCTTTCTCTCTCCCTTCCTCTCTCTCTCTTTGCTCCCACTTATGAGTGAGAACATGTGGTATTTCTTTCTGTGCTTTGCTTATTTCACTCAACATAATTTTCTTCAAGCTCATCCATGTTGTTGCACATGGCAGAATTTCATTCATTTTTATGGCTGAGTAGTATTCCTTCATGTTTATATACCACATTTTCCTTATCCAGTAGTCCACCGATGGACATTTAGGTTGGTTCCATATCTTGCCTCTCACCCTTGCTAAAAACATTAATAGAAAAAAAAAATGCAAATAATATACTTCTAAGTAACTCACAGTTCAAAGAAGAAATCATAATAAATAAAACTTAAAAGTCTAGAAATAGCCTAAAAACAAAACTGACAAAACTGAATATAAGCAAATCCACAATCATAGTCAAAGTGTTTAAGGAATATCTCTTGGTAGCTAACACACCACATAGATTAAAAATCAGAAGGGCTATAGATGATTCAAACAAGATTAACAAAATTTATCCTCTTAATATTCGTAGAGCACTATACCTAATAACAACAGAAAACACATCATTTCCAAGTTCAAATAGGACAATATACTGAAGCAGGTCATATGCTGGACCATAAAGCAAGTACAAACAAATATAAAGGAACTGATATACAGAATATATTTTTTGATTACAGTGGAATTAAGCTTAAAATCAATGAGATAACTAAGAAATAGTCATATATTTGGATATACACTTCTAAATAATCTATGAGTCAAATAAGAAATCACAATGGAAATAAGAAAATACTTTGAACTGAAAGATAAGGAAAATAGGACACAAAAACTTATGGATATAGCTAAACTTGTGTTTAGATGGAATTATAGATGAACATATTAAATGAATATATTTATTTTTCTTTTTTATTTATCATTATACAATGTAGTTGATTTCCATGGCCCTTTACCAATTCCTCCCTTTCCTCTTCCCTCTCCCCCTTTCCTTCCCCCATCAATTTCATATCTGTTCTCTTCTCTTAACAAGTTCAAGAAATTATAAATGAATATATTACAACAGAAGAAAGTCTAAAAATCAATGATATAAGCTTTCTCTTCAAGAAGGTAGAAAAGAAAAAGAGCAAACAAAATACTAAAAAAGTAGAAGGAGGGAAGTAATAAAGATAGAGCAACAAAATGAAACAAAAACCACAATAAAGAAATCAAGTCAAAAATAGGTTATTTAAAAAGACTTGCAAAATTTATTATTCTTAGCAAGATTAACCAAGGAAAAAAGATATGAAACACAAATTACCACTACCATGTCCACAGACATTAAAAAGATACGTGAACAGTAAGGAGAACGTTATGACAATAAATTTAGGTAAAATAGACATATACCTTGAAAAATGAAATGAACATGTACCTTGAAAAATAAAAATAAAATGACATCAGGTGAAATAGAAATCTGAACAAAACTATATTTATTTTAAAAATTGAATTTGTAATTTAAAAGCTGTCCACGAAGACATCTCCAGGTCTAGTTCGCTTCAGTTGGGATTCTTCTAAACATTTAAGGAAGAAGTAACAACAACCTTAACACAAAATCTTCCAGAGAGAATATGTCCCAATTTTTTTTTATGAGGCCATTATTATCCTATTACCAAAATCTGACAAGAATATTAAAAGAAAGGAAAATTACAGGGCAATCTTTCTCATGAACAAAGACACAAAAATCCTAAATAAAATATTAGCAAATCAAATCAAGAGATCCATAAAAAGGATAGGACATATGACCACTGGGTTTATTCTAGGAAGGCAGGGGTGTTTTGACATTTGAAATTCTCCACATTAAGCAAATAAAGGTGTGGTGGTGGGTGTGGGGGACGGGGCATATGGTTATCTAAGAAAATACAGAAAAAACTATTTGGTAAAATTCAGTACTTATTTATGATTTAATCATAATGAACCAGGAACAGAAGAGAACTTTTTAAAATTTGATAAAGCTTATCTACAAAGTACGTACCTAATGAAAAATTGAAAGCTCTTCCTACTTCCCTACATTTTGGAAAAAGCAAGGGTGACCACTATCGCTACTTTTGTTCAGCTTTGAAACATTGTACCGGTTGCACGTTATAGTGCCATAAATCAGGAAAAGAATGAAAGGATAAAAGGAAAAAATGAGACTGTCACTAATCACAGACTATGTGCTTCTCAATTTAGAAATACAAAAGAATATATAGATAGTTTAGAATTAATAAGTAAATTTAACAAGGTCAATAGTCAATACACGAAAACATAGAAAACTAAATCCAGTGATTATAAAGAAAAAGAAAATAATATGATCAATTTAGGGTTATGTTGGAAATGCAAGAGTGGTTTATCATTAGAAAAATTATAAATTTCATTTACCACATTAACAAATATAAAGGAGAAAAGCCAGATGATCATTTTAATTGATTCTGAAAGTCATTTAATAAAATTCAATAGCCATTCATAATTAATAACTAGGAGCATATAAGAATAGAAAAGAACTTCCTCTATGATAAAGATTATCTACTGAAAACCTACAGCAAGCATAATTCTTGATGGTGAGATATTGGAAACATTACCTTTAAATTTTGAATTAAGAAAAGTCACCATTATTTGCTATTAGTTAACATTGTGCTGGGGTTTCCAGCCTGTATAAAACAAAAGAAGAAGAAATAAAGAATGTAGATATTGCAAAGAAAGAAACAAAACTGTTGTTTAGCCTCAAATAATATAAATGTACACATATACATAAAACACAAAGGAAAATCACTGGAAATAACAGGTGAATTAGAAAGGTGCCTAGATCTAATTACATAAAATCAACACACAAAAATTAATTCCACTTTTATACACAGCAACAAATAATTTGAAATGTAGTGAAAAAATAGATACCATTTACACTATTAACAAGAACTATAAGTTGCTTAGGAATAAACATACCAAAGTTTTCTTAAATCTACATGAAGAAAATTATAAAAAAATTTTGAAAGATGCTAAAGCTTCCTTAATTAAACAGGAAAAATATAATATGCTGTGATTTGGATTCTTTAATATCATAAAGCTATCAATTCTCCCCAAATTGATATATAGATTCAAAGTAATCTCAACCATATTCCCAATAGCTGTTTGAAAAGTAGAAGTTGCTATTTGTGGAATAGCAGAAAGCCAAGAATGGCTAAGCCATTCTAGATGAAAATAAAATGGAGCACTGCATAAAGCTTTAGTAATTAAGACATTTGTTATTGGTGCAGGAGTAAATAAACCTATTAAAAGAATGCAGTAAAAATCCATAAACTTATCCACATATGGAAATTTGATTTATGACAGAGATGATACTAGCCTCACCCCACGATTATCACACAGAAAAAAGAAAGCAATGCTAATTCTGCACCATTCCCCAGAGACCTGAGGTTACCAAGAGCAACACCATGGTTAATAATGATTTCCCACTTGCAAAGAGTCTTTTGGTAAATCGTGAGTGTGTTTGCACATTTTCTGGTTAGTGCAAAATCTATTATGATATATTATTATATGATTCATCACATTAACCTGTTAATACTCAGTGGATAAGTAATTTTCTTTTTGTAAGATTCAGAATAAAGGCAGGGTACTCTGACTTGGTTTGTTTATTTTCATTGTTTGTTTATTCTCTTTTCTAACAGCACTTTTTGGGCTTTCTAATGCTTGCCTTGCTTATATCTTTGTTTATAAAAAGGAACTAATACAGTTTTAAGCAAGAAAAATTCTTGGTCTGTATTAAACATGTATTGCAAGTATGTGGAATACTAATCAAATCTTTGGTTACCTTTTTGAAACTTGGCTTCTAAGGCAAATGCATTTTTCTACCTCAGTTCAATCCTCATTACTATTTTATATTCCATCTGAGGCATGGCTAGCAAACAGCAGCCAGCTCTTGCCTGAATTCTGCAAACTAGGCTCATGCAGATGATACCCCTAGAAAGACTCACAGCATCTCAACACAGCAGGCACAGCTTTTGATATCGGCTTGCACTCTTGATTCTTATCATTTTGCTTTTAGTAGTCAAAAACTAATGCTCGCTCCAGTGGAATTTCAGATCTTGACATTGATAGAAACAAAGAATATTTTAGTAAATTAATTTCCTCGTGGCAAAGCTATGAACTTTGCAAATCCTAGACAGGCTTAGACTTTCACCATTCTAAATACAGGATAACAAGACACGGTGCCAAAAAAGTGATATATCGCCTTAAAGCAAGCTAATATTTCATATGAATACTTTTGGCCCTATCAAAAATTTTCCCCAATCCAGCTCATTTTTATAATCGTGGTACCATTTGTTTTTATGTATTAAATTATTGGTACTAAGAAAGTTATTTTTAAAATGTTAGTTAGATTTAATAGACTAATATGCTGTTATTAATGTGATCATTATATTCATCTCTCAGCTAATTTATAGTAATTATATATTTTTTAACTATGTATACATTTTTATCATCTACATATGTACATTTTTATAAGTACACATGGAGATAATCACAGAGCAAGATATAGAAGTTTCCATGGCACACTGCTAAAAGTAGTTACTTCTGGGGAGGGGAGAGAATGAAGACCACGTGTGATTTTGAGTTATATATTTCCCAGTTTTTATATAAAAATGCATACATGTTTCCCTTGTATGTTTTAGAAAAAAATAAATGAAAAAAAAATGGTTTCCAAATAATCAGCACTTAAGATGTGCTGGCACAGTGCTGGGTACCAAGGAAGCAAAAGCTTTGTGGTGAGAATCTTTGGGCTGTACACCTTTCCTCATGGGCTGAGGGGCTAATAGTCCTGGGCTAAAACTGCCCATGGGCTTTTCGCATGCCAGTTTAGGTGATCAGATCGGGCAAATTACTGTCACAGTGGTAGGACCACTGTGCTTTTTCTTGTGCCTGCTGAGCTCGTCTGAGCGGGAGAATTTCCACATGCATCCCATCACGTTGCGTGCACAGGGCTTCACTCCAGTGTGCGTGCGTGCATGGATTCGGAGGTGGGAAGACTTTGCGATTTCCCACAGTTCTGGTGTATGCAGATATAGGGCTTCAAAATGTCAGGATTATTCTGGAACTGACAGCTCAGGGTCTTGGTGTTACATTTCTGCATTTCTGGGAGTTGTCCTTGGATCAAATGGGGATTTGGCAAGTATAGGAATCCTGAGTATGACAATGATAAGGATGTATGGGACATCCGATAGCTCCCGTAGAGGGCATGGTCATTCGTGAAGGCTGTCATACAGCCCCCCTTAAAGGCCATCATCTGGCCCCCATAGAGGTTAAATATTTTCTGGAGGACACAAAGAGTCAATCACAGATCCTAGATGTGATTGAACCCAAATGGTTTTGCTCTCATGGTCTGAGTCCTTAAACACACACAAGGCCTCGACATATAGACCCAAGCAGTTGCTCAGTTGTGCAGAGTGCACCTCTTTAAACCATTGTAAATTTTGTCAAAATTACAGTCGTCCCTCGGCATCCATGGGGATTGGTTCCAGGACCTCTGCAGATACCAAAATCCATGGATGCTCAAGTCCCTGATACAAAATGGCGTAGTATTTGTGTATAAACTAGGTATGCTTTAAATCTTCTCTAGGATACTTATAATACCTAATACAATGTAAATACTATGTAAACAGCTATCATTCTTTATTGTTGTATTGTTATTTTTTATTGGGTTTTTTTTTTTTACCCTCCAACTGCAGTTGGTTGAATCGGAAGGGGAACCCAGGGATACACAGGACCGACTGTAAAATCCTGGTCAGGTTATCCTAGAAATGATAATGCTATTTCTTGATGTCCATCTCCCCCGCCTTCAAATCCCAGACACTGTTTCACCCAACAGGACCTGACAGATACCCGGAGTCACGTGAGTGATCTCTGACATCCTTCTGATTCCTAAGTCTTGGTTGAGTCCCTGTTGGTCTGGTCCATCTATCACCAGCAGGGTCTGGGCTTTAGTAATTTTCACAGTGACCAGTCTGGCCCAAGTCCACCCGCCTGGCCCTTGGTCTCTAAAATTTTTCACAGAAGCCACCCACACCTTCCTCCTGGGTGGACTGGCGATCCACACATCCTTCCATTTCTTCCACAGAAGTTCGCAGGTGCCCAAGGCCAGACTGTGGCCCCAAGTGCAGCAATTTTATATTTGAACCTGTAAGAATACATAATTATATTATCTATCTTCAAAGCACATTCTCTTTTTGAGTAAATACGTATTTTTCAAGATGACAGTCATGCTTAAATATAATTATAGCCCTAAAGTAACTATATGTAAGTCTATTTATATGATCTCAACAGTATATTTAACTTAATAAGAAAAATCAGCTGACCTCCTATAAGTATTCAATATCATGTAACTCTGCATTTTACTAATATACTTATTTTAAAATCCACAGTATATAAAAGATGAAAGCTGATAATATTCCAATACTGGACAATTACATATCAGTGCCAGGTTCAAGGAAAATGTGCCTCACCTTCTGACTTTCAAAAGAAGTTGTGAGCTTGTATCCTCAAATTTCAAGTCATAGTAAGATCTCAAAAATCTGTCCAGAGAATTTAAGACATGCAAACTGGCCTGTTGTATTCCAATTATTATTATTATTATTTTGCGATTTACTTTTATTGATATAAAATTCATATATTATAAAATTATCATTCTAAAAAGAGTAAAATTCAGTGATTTTAGTATAAGCAATGTTGTGCAACCGTCATCACTATGTAATTCCAGGACATTTCTGTCACCCCAAAAAGTACCTTCGAGCAGTCACTCCTGATTCCCTCCTCTTCCTATCCCCTGAAAAGTGCTAATCTACTTTATTCTCTACAGATTGGTCTCTTCTGAGCATTTCACACAAATAGAGTCAAACTATATGTAGCCTTTAGCACCTGGATTCTTCGTTTTTCTTTTTTAAAGTAATAGATTTTATTTTTATAGTACTTTTAGGTTTACAGAGAAATCAAGCAGAAAGTATAGACATTTCCCTCCCCCCCACACACAGTTTCTCCTGTTATTAACATCTTACATTAGAGTGGTACATTTGTTACAATTATGAACCCAAATTGATACATTACTTTAAACCTTTATTTTCCTGATATCCATTGAATTTTTTCATCAATATTTTTGTGGCCTTTATGAAAGCAAGCCTCTCTTGTCTTTCCAATCTCGTTTTATCAAGTACAATATTAACATTGTACTTTGGCTGCCCAGTACAGGGATCAAACCGTGGACTTTGGCGTTATCAGCACCACGCTCTAACCAACTGACCTAACTTGCCAGCCTGGTACATTATTATTAACTAAATTTTACATCAGTTTTGAGTCCTTCCTTGTGTTGTACAGTTCATGGGTTTTGCCAAATGCTTAGTATCATGTATTCATCATCACAGTATCATACAGAATAGTTCCACTGCCCTAAAAATCCTCTGTGCTCCACCTGTCCATCCCTCTCCTGCCCCACCCGCGCAGTCCCTGGCAACTACTGATCTTTTCCATTACCTCAAACATCTGTTATCTCTTTGCTTTAGGAACATTCAAAATCCTCTTCTAGCTCATTGAAAGTATACAATAAATTCTTGTTAATTCTAGTCACCCTACAGTGCTATAGAACACTAGATCTTATTCCTCCTAACTAGCTGTAATTTTGTATTCCATTAATCAACGTCTCACTATCTTTTGATTAGTATAGTGTTTTCAAGATTCATTCATGTTGTGCATGTATCAGTACTTCATTCCTTTTTACAGATGAATCATATTTCATTGTATGGATATATCACATTTTGTTTATCCATTCATCAGTTGATGGACATTGGAGTTGTTTCTACTTTTTGCCTATTATAAATGTTGCTATGAATATTTCTATAAAAGTTTTGGGTAGAAATAGGTTTTCAGTTCTTTTTGGTATATGCCTAGGCATAGAACTGCTGGGTCATATATAAACTCTAAATATTGAAGAGCTGTCAAATTGTTCTCTATATCAGCTGCACAATTTTACATTCCCATCCACACTAACTTGTTATTGACCTTTTAAAATTAACATTATAGCCATCCTAGTGGATGTCAAGCAATATCTCATTGTGGTTTTCATTTGTGTTTCCCTAATGACTAATTATGTTGAGAATTTCTTCATGTGCTTATTAACCATTTGTTTATCTTCTTTGGAGAAGTATTTATCCAAATCCTTTGCACATTTTGAAATTCAGTTGTCTTCTTATTGTTGAGTTGTAAGAGCTCTGAACTGAATATATATATTCTGGATACTAGACTCTAGTCAGATATATGAGCTGAAAGTATTTTCTCCCATTGTGTGGGTTGTCTTTTCACTTTCTTGATCATGTCCTTTAATACACAAATTTTAAAATTGTAATGAAATTCAACTTACTTTTTCTTTAGATGCTTATGCTTTTGGTGTCATATTTAAGAAACGTTGCCTAATATAAGGCCACAAAGATTTACACCTACATTTCCTTCTGAGAGTTTTGTAGTTTTAACTCTTATATTTAGGTCTTCCATCCATTTTGAGTTCATTTTTATATATGGTGTGAGATAGGAGTGGATTTCCAATTGTCACAGCCCCATTTGCTAAAAAGACTATTCTTTTCCCACTGAATGGTCTTGGCAGCCTTGTAAAACAACTGAGCATAAATGTATGGGTTTATTTCTGAACTTTAAACTCTATATCTTTGAACTACAGGTCTTTCTTTATGCCAGTACCACACTGTTTTGATTACTATAGTATTGTAATAAGTTTTGAAACTGGTAAGTTTCAGGACTGTTTTGGCTATCCTGTCCCCTGTATATCCATATGAATTTTAGGATCAGCTTGTCCATTCCTGAAAGAAAAAAAAGACAAAATTTTAATTTGGATTGCATTAAATTGGAAAGTATTGCCATCTTAACATTAAGTCTTCCAATCCATGAACATGGAATGTCTTTCCATTTATTAAGGTCACCTTGAATTTCTTTCAACAGTGTTTTGCAGTTTTCAGTGAATAAGTATTTCACTTCCTTGTTTAAATTTATTCCAAAGTATTTTATTCTTTTTGGTGCTACTTTAAATGGAATTTTCTTAATTTAGTCTTCAGATTGTTCATTGTTAGTGTATAAAAATATAACAGATATTTGCATAGTTATCATGTATCCTACAATATTGCTAAACTAGTTTATTCTAATAGTTTTAAGGCTTCTAAAACCTTATTTAGGAATTTTTTATGTATAAATATATATATATATATATAAAACCATGTATGTTTGTATTTGAAAATAGAAATATATTTCCCTTTTTTCAATCTGAGTACCTTTTCTATTTCTTGCCTAACTGCTCTGGCTAGAATTTCCAGTACAATGTGGATTAGAAGTGGCTACAGTGGACATCCTTGTTTTGTTCATGATCTCAGGGGGATAACTTTCAGTTTTTCACCATTAAATATAATGTCAGGGATGGCTGGTCAGTTCAGTTGGTTAGAACATGGTGTTGATAACACCAAGGTCTGGGGTTTGATCCCTGTACTACCCAGCTAAAAGAAACAAACAAAAAATCCCGCAAGAATAACAGTTACATGGAGACTTGTGAAAGGGAAAAGAGGTTACCTGAGCTTTGATTTGGAACCCTGTACCAGCCAACCATCCCCCTACCCCCCATATATTTATAAATATAATGTTAGCTGTGGGTTTTTCATAGATTCCCTTTATCAGTTTGAGAAGTTCCTTTCTATTTCTAGTTTTTTTTTTTTAAATTATGAAAGGGTTTTGAATTTTATCAAATGCATTTTCTGCAGTCATTGAGGCAATCATGGGGTTTTTAAAATTCTAACATGGTGTAGTACATTGATTGACTTTCACATATAAAAGTGACAACACATTCCTGGGATAAATCCATGTGGTTGCAGCATATAAATCTTTAAAATGTTGCTGGATTCTGTTTGCTAGCATTTTGTTGAGGACTCTGCATTGATAGTCATAAGGGATATTGCTCTGTAGTTTTCTTGTGATGTCCTCTTTTCTGGCTTTTTTACATCAATAACAAATACTAGCCTCATAGAATAGATAAGTTACAATGTGTTCCCTCCTTTTCCTTTTTTTTTTTCTTTTTTTGAAGAATTTAGTAAGAATTAGTGTTAATTGCTCTTTGGTGTTGTTTTACATTGCTTTACCCCCACGGATTTGTCACCCCACATCCCCTGGGTGACGGAGATGCAAAAGATTACTCAAAGCCCATCTCTTCTGAGCAGTGAGAGGCCCTGAAGTGGTTAATCTCCTGCTGGAAACCTCATGCGAGAGGGATCCCTTCCTTGGGAGATTAACGCTGAATTGGGGTTCTCTTCCTGCATTTATTTTCCAGACCAGGAAGTTACAGGAAGAGAACAAAGGTGAGGTTATAGTTTAACACTATAGGCTGATAACTTTCAGTGAAACAAGCCAGATAACATTCCAGTAAGGCAATTAAGTGGTCTTATCAACACAAACTTGATCTTAGCAAACATTCCTTCTTAATAGCAATTTCTCAGTATCTTTACATAACAATCAGTAACTAGTCTGTCTATGAGCCAGCAACCTGCTGTGCCACAATTCTTCTCTTGCAACAGAGACCTATAGCCTGAGGAAAATTTCCTGTCCTTGCAAGGTCAATATTTGAAACTTCAAGGCTTTGGAAAACCAGGCCTTGTGAAGTACATATGCTTTTTAGTATATTCCACACTTGGATATCTGGTAGAATTCACCATTGTGCCATCTGGTCCTGGGCTTTTTGTTGTTGTTGGAATGACTCAATATCATTGCTATATGTCTCTTCAGATTTTCTATATCTTCTTGAGCCAGTTTGGATAATTTGTATTTTTCTAGATATTTGTCCATTTCATTTAGATTTATTGGTATACAATTATTCATAGTATTGTTATCCTTTTTATTTCTGTAAGATTAGTAGTAATGTCTCCTCTTTCATACCTGATTTTGCTAATTTTAGTCTCTTTTTTTTCTGGTCAGTCAGCTAAAGTTTAGTCTGTTTTCTGATCTTTTCAAAGAACTAACTTGGTTTTGTTAATTTTCTCTATCCCTTTCCTGTTCACTATTTTCACTCTGCTATATTCTCTATTATTTCCTTCCTTCTCACATTAAGTTTAGTTTGATTTTCTTTTTGTAGTTTTTAAAGGTGGAAAAATTAGGTTGGTAATTTATTTTTTCTTTAAGGTAGGTTATAAATTTCCCTCTGAGCACTGTTTTTGCTGCACACCATAAGGTTAGGTATATTGTTTTATACTAAACTTTCATTCATCTCAAAGTATTTTCTAATTTCCTTTGTGATTTCTTCTTTGACCCACTGGTTATTTAAGAGTATGTTGTTTAATTTCCACGAATTTGTGCATTTCTCCTTTTGTTATTATTTCATGTCATTGTGTTTGGAGAACATACTTTGTTTGATTTCAATATTTTTAAATTTACTGAGACTTGTATTGTGGCCTAATATATGGTCTATCTTAGAGAATGTTGCATGTACACTTGAGAAGAATGTATATTCTGCTTTGTTGAGTGGAGTGTTCCATAGATGTCTATTAGAGCTAGTTGGTTTATAATGTTTTCCAAGTCTTCTATTTCCTTGCTATTTTTTCTTTCATGGATTCCAGTTACTGTCTAGTGTTCTTTCATTTCAACCTCAAGGACCCCCTTTAATATTCATTTAGGGCAAGTCTGCTAGTAATGAACTCTCAGCTTGTTTACTTGGGAATGTCTTCATGTCTCATTTTCACAAACAATTTTGCTGGATATAGAATTCTATGCTAACAGTTTTTTGTTGTTGTTGTTTGTTTCCTTTCAGCACTTTGAATATGCTATCCAGTGCCTCTGGACTCTATGGTTTCTGTGGAGAAGTCAGATGTCAATCTTATTGAGGATCACTTGTACATAATGAGTGACATCTCTCTTGCTGTTTTTGATATTCTCTTAGTCTTTGGTTCTTGCCAGTTTGATTGTGATGTGTCTCAGTGTGGATCTCTTTGAGTTTATCCTACTTGGAGTTCAGTGAACTTCTTGAATATATAATGTTTTTCATTAAATTTGGAGTTTCCTGACAATATTTCTTCGAATTTCCTTTCTGCCCCTTTCTCCCTTTCTTTTCCTTCTGAGACTCCCATTGTATATATATTGTCAATGGTGTCTCACAGACTCTGATGTTCTGTTTATTTTCTTTTTGTCTTTTTTCTTTGTGCCTCAGACTGGATAACCTCAATTGGTGTATTTCATGTTTGCTCATTCTTTCTTCTGTTTGCTCAAAATTGCCTTGAGCCCCTATAGTGAATTTTTTGTTTCAGTTATTGTAATTCTCAGGTTCAGAAAAGTTTCATTATATAATTTTTATAAAGTATGACTTCAAGTTATTAAAGTTATAACCTTATAAAAACCTTCTTTTTATAATTTTTATTGATACTCTTCATTTGGTGAGACATCCTTCTCATGCTTTCCTTTAGTTCTTCAGACATGGTTTCCATAAGTTCTTTAACATATTTAAAGTAGCTAGTCTTTGTCCAGGGGGTTCAGCATTGGGGCATCCTCAGGGATGATTTCTATTGAGTGCTTTTTTTCCTTGTCAGCCAGACTTTCATTAAGTGTCTTACCATTTTTTTTTCTTGAAAAATGGACAGTTTAAATATTATAATGTGTCAATTCTGGAAATCAGATTCTCCCACCTCTTCACAGCACACCCCGCAGTTGTTGTTGCTTTTTGTAGCTGTTATATTTTAGTGACTTTCATGAAATATCTCTGTAAAATAGTGCTGATATCAGAATACTGCTTATATAGAATAGTGCTCATGTCAAAATAATGGTAATGTAAGAATAGTGCTGATGTCAGAATAGTGCTGATTTCAGAATAGTGCTGATTTCAGAATAGTGCTAATGTAAGTATAGTGCTGACGTCAGAATACTGCTTACCTCAGAATAGGCCTGATGTGAGAATAGTGCTAATATCAGAATAGTACTGATGTGAGAATAATGCACTTATTATTCTGTGTGACCACTTAAGTGTATGATCCATTAGCTCAGTTGTCAGCTAATGATTAGACAGAGATTTTCTTAAGTGCCTGGAACCAAAAAATTGCTCAGTGTTTGCTTAAGGGCTCTGTATAAATGTTGGGGCATGCCTTCGATATTTAGCCAGACAGCTTCTACCTTTTCTTCAGCTTTCACTTCATGCTTGCACAGAGCCTAAAATCAGGCAGAGGTGAGAGCAGTTTAGGGTGTCTCTGCTCTTCCCTGAGCATGCACACAGTCCTGAACATGTGCATAACCTTCTAGATTCCCAAGAATACATAAGTGCTTTTCAAAGTCCTTATGGACATCTCATTTCCAACCTTTTTTCCAAAGCCTTCTAGTTAGCTTATTATTTACCTCATCTGTTATCCATTGCTTCAGGCAGCAGTGACTAATGCCACCCAGATAGTGACATTAGCACTGAGTTCCAGTTAGGTAAGATAAAAACAAGCTTTTTGAATGTGTCTTTCAGGGAGATCAAACAAATCAAATAAGGACAATCTTTTCAGATCAGGTCTATGGTGCTCTGTTAAGTACCAGAAATGTGAGATGTTCTTTTCAAGGCTACTGCTGAGCTTGGGAGCAAGGTATACAACTAGAGTAGCATAAGTTAAAATACCACTGTGATAATGCTTGCTGTTCTTACCAAAATTTGGGTTTTTTTTTTTTTTTTTTTTTAAATAACCCAGGTTGCTGTGAGCTTTTAGTTTCCAGAGCTCTGAAAAAGTTGTTTTTACAGATTTTGAGGGCCACTTTTATTGTTTTGATGGAGAGGCACTATTTCAAATTCCTTAATCTGCTATTTTTGCTAATGTCACCACTCTGTAATATAATTTTACATCTTAACCAAATAGCTAGTTAATAACCTAATCATTATGATGACCTCAGAATAAAAACTGTACAGTTGCAGCTTGAAACTTTATCTGTGCTCTCAACCTCTTCAACTGAGTTATAAAGGATGATGTTAGTACATTTTTTCCTTCTTACCTACATCTGCAAGTACCTACCAAACTTTGTTATTTTTATTTATAATACATGTAGCTATCTCTGTGCAAGACTGGGAATTCCTAATGACAGACATATGATTTGGTGATATTTACAAACTCTGGTGCTTATCAGAGAACCTGGCCCCTAGTGGGTACTCAATAAATGTATTCAATAATAAGAGTAAAGAAAAAAACAATAGCTAACATATATTGAGTTCTACATGCTAAGAACCGTCTAAGCAAAATTTTAAACTACTTTTTTAAATTGGGAAATATGCAGACAAGAATTCATGTAATATACATGGAACATTTAAAAAATGTTTAAAAAAATAACACATAACAACTCTGTAAGAATAGAACATGATCATTAACTTCAATATATCCTGTATTTCCCTCTTCATAATCTTGAATTGTGTTCCTCATTTCCTGTTTTCCTTGTAGCTTACCACATGTGTATCTATGAATAATTTTGTTGTACCTTTTATACAAAGTTATATAAATGAAATCATACTATATTATTGTGATTTTCTTTTCTTGCTCAACATTATGTATTTGAAAACCATTCATTTTTCACTACTGTGGAGTATTCCATTATATGGATATATCTAAAAGATATGTGAACTAATTAGTCAAGACAGGATAGGCTATGCTGAGATAATAAACCTCCTAGGGGAGGATAAAAATAGAAAAAGTTTCCAGGATCAAGCCCCAGAGTATCCCAACTTTTAGAAGTCATGTAGAGGCAAAAGAGCCAGGGAAGAAGGTTGAAAAGGGGTTTAGACAGTAAAGTGGAAGGAAAACTAGGAAAAAGTAGTGATATAGAAGGCTTGCAAAGGATAATATTTTAAACAGAAGTGTGTGGAATGCTACTGAGAGTTCAAGAAAGTAAAAACAGAGAAGAATCCGTTGGATTTGGCAACATACAGTGCTGATGGAGATCTCATTAGGTTAGTTTGGGTGTAGTGGTGAGAGGCTGAAGCCATATTGGGATACTTTATAGAATGAGAAATAAAGAAGTACATGACAGCATGTGTGAACACCCATGAAAAGAAACAGAAATGAAGCTGTTAGGAGCCGAGAGGTGGAGAGTTTTAAAAAATATTATGAACAATCCATGTTGTGTATCCCATTGAGAATAATCCTACAGAGAGGCCAGAAGTAACTGGTGAAGTAAAACAAAGGGAAAACCCAGAGGGGCTCTGGATGAGAGACTGGGAGCCAGAGCACGAAGTAAGGGAACAGCCTGTCACGGGAAGAGGGATACTGTCCCCAGGGCAAAGAGAAGACGGAGAAGGCGGTGCGGTACTGGAGAGTAGGAAACTGAGAGAGATTAATATAACATCTTCTATTTTCTCAGTGAATTATGAAGAACATTAACTAAGAGTGGGGGTGAAAAAGTCATCTTGAAAAGTGGGAAGGTGAGTTTCCAAAGAGACAGAGTAAAATTGTGAAGCAATATGGAGTGCCTATCTTAGTCCGTTTGGGCTGCTACAACAAAATAACAAACTGGGTGGCTTATAAACAAGAGAAATTTATGTCTCACACTTTGTGGTTGGGTAGTCCAAGATCAACGCACTAGCAGATTTGGTGTCTGGTGAGGCCCACTTCCTCACTGATGGCTGTCTTCTCACGGTAACCTCGCATGATGGAAGGCAGGAGGGTCTCTCAGGCCTCTAAGAGCACTAATCCCTGACAACCTAATCGCCTCCCAAAGGCCCATCTCCTAATACCATCTTGGGGGTGAGAATTTAAGCATACGAATTTGGGGGGAACATAAACATTGAGACTATAACAGTGCCCATTTAAAGACTGTAATCATGAATTTAAAATCAAGTCTATCAATCTGCACGTGTGATTCTTCCCAGGTAGTATCCATCTGCTCAAGTACAAGCACAAGGAAAGAAATGGAAAAGTTCAATTAGAGAAGGGTTTTGCCAGGCAAATACTTTTTCTCTCTGAAAAAACGGCTGACATGCATTTTCTAAGTTATACTTTTGCCAAATCAAAATAGTTCAAATGCAAATTATGAAGTATACAGCAAATCTAAGTGTTATGCTGATGGATTACCACTCACAATCTTCTATTTTGATTTGGTTCTCACGATAATGATGCCACATTCTATCTGCTGGTATTTCGCTGGTTATCTCAGTTTTGCCCTATATTATATATACTTCCTTTTCTATTAGTACATTTTCTAAAAACACATCAATGAAATATATAAAAATACTGCAATGACTGCTGCTCTAGAAATGGCTTAATATTTTATTTGAGAAAATCAAGTAAAAAGAAAATTACATCTCTTCCTAGAAAACAAAGGAATTCACTAATGGCAAGGTATTAATCCTTTTTCACAGTAAAAATAAATTATGTAAAATTTAAGTTCTTAATTTATACTTTATTTTGCATATTTTGTACATCACACATACTGACAGAAAAAGATTAAAAATACAGACTTATACCCAAAATGGATGATATATAATCACTTTTGTTCCAAAAGAATATTAGTTATAAACGACTATAAACTTCAGACAGATGAATAGGCCATGTTCTATAAATACTAATTTATGTTATATATTATATAATCTACTATAAATATTAATTTTATGTTAGTACTTCTCACAATATTTTGAACTAGTCCATTTTTTTCTTGTGCCTTAGTTTTCTTATTTATAATTTAGGGACTTACCGCTTTTTATAGATTTACCAGAAATTAAGACTTTTTGCTAGTAAGTAGTTACATCAAACACATTGAAAAAAATTTTTTTTTAAATATAGTGATTTTTGAATCTTCTTCACAGGTAAAGTTCTAAAGTCAGAGTCCAAATCAGACTTTGTGAGGGGCTATCACAAAGAGAAGACACACTGCCCATTAGCAACTCTTTCTCTGGCAGTGTTTCTTAGTGTTCAAGTAGATCAATATTTCTTCGTTCTGAACACTACATGAAATTTGTAATTGGTTGGATTTAGGATCCACACTGTGTGACAAATACCTACCTCTAAACACTAAGCTTACATGCAGCTCAGGATGCCTACATACCTAAAACTCACTGGAAGCACTGAGCTCCACCTTGAGTTCCATTCAGAGCATCCACAGACTGGAATCCACCCTACTTAAATTACTTTTTGCTCTTTTTTTCCTTTGTTGAGTGTATATTTAAAAATCACATAAAAATATGTGTAGTCAATTATGTACTCTGTGCTAAATTAAAACAGAAAGGAGATTCACTGCCATGTACACCAGCAGCACAATCCACTGTTAGTTTTCTCTCTTCTAACAACCCTTTAAGGACAGTTATTTTGGGGGCAGACCACAGGCTAAGTTCAAAAAAGCTACTAAGTACACCTACTTACATTAATAAGAAAGCAAATGAATCTTTAGGTAAAAAGACATTTATTAGGTCATATCCTCATACTAATTCTTAAATTTAGACAAAATTTTTATAGCTATTAATTTAGAACTAGTCTGATTAAAAAAACCCATAAATCTCTCATACTACTTTTTGCCATACATTTATGATCCAGAAGAGGAGAAACTTCAGAGCTGGAGAGGTGGCTTGCAAAGAATGTTGCATCTCTCTGTATAGAGTAGATAAAGAGCAATAGTAACTCAGGTCAATGTGTTACTTACTTCCATGTTATTAAGACCAAAAGAAATTACTGGGATCTACAATCTTATGATACAGAGAAAACTCTAACTATCAAATTTCAAAGTAAAGATTAACAGACTAGAAGATAAGACAAACTTCAGTGTTTTAGGCATACAACATTTTGCTAACACAATCAAATACAATAATCATGAGAGAAGTGTCTGCACTTGGTGGGGTGATCGGTGTAGAATGCTCTCTGGATCTTTGTATTCATTCACTGGATTCATCACAGCTGCATACACTTCACTATAGGCTCTGCAGACTAATTCTGTAGACTGTTTCACGATCTGCTCTCTATTGATAAACAAACAAAATATTCACTAAGAATTGTAAGAAAGCTTCATATTTGAATCAATGCATTTCACTTTCGTAATTATCACATTTATATTATTCTAAATCAATATACAACTACACAAGTTACTTGATTTTGGGATAGAACATATTTTATATATTTATATTTTAAATTCTTCTTCATTACTTTGTAGGTTCCAGAAGGCAGGGTGTTTTGTTCACTGCTGTATCTTTAGGGCTAGAACAGTGCCTGGTATATAGTGGATTGCTAAAGAACAAACGGAAACTGTGACCCATCATCAATGCATTGATTTTGCAAAAGCAACTGATAACAGATTAATCTTTAAGAAAGAGGCTTACAACTATTCAAATTTATCAACATTTTTTCTTTCAGAAAAACTTACAATAAAGTGCCCTTTCACCTGCAGCTCCTACACTAACAACCACATCTCCCAGGTTTCTCTTCATCTCTCCTTATCACTGAGCTAAAATGTGATACTTGCTTACAACAAATCGCAGCATTCTCACCAACTATACATTTCTATAAAAGCATAGAAAACAACAGTAGATATAGTTTTGCGAATGCTTTGAAAATTACCTAGCTAGAAAAATATTATTAGGTTTATTAAATCTGCATCACTTCTCTCCACGTTTTCATGGCATTT
Organism: Cynocephalus volans; assembly: GCF_027409185.1. NCBI lineage: Eukaryota > Metazoa > Chordata > Mammalia > Dermoptera > Cynocephalidae > Cynocephalus > Cynocephalus volans. Next base: position 70,814,459 of record NC_084466.1, read on the forward strand.
ACTTCCTCCTATCCCCTGCTCCTTGTACTATTTGTATATCATTATATCTAGTCATGAGAACACTGGTACTGATTTTATAAATTTTTATGGAAACTAAATAAAGAATGCGTCCTTCAACCTTTACACGAAGACCCACTTTCCTTGTAGTGTTTCCCATTTCTGTTAATGGTATAACCAGGTCCTATCAACTCAGTTCATGTTCTAACATCTCTTCCTTGGGGTACACAAAAACTCCTATCTGGTCTTCCCGCTTCCGGTCCCTTCCATATACAATCCATCATAAGCACTGCTGTTAGATTAACCTTTCTGAAGCATATTTCTTATACCTCTCCCTTAGCCTGGTGCTTTCAAGGAGTTTCAATGGCTTCCTTTGATTTCAAAGTTGACATTCCTTCCCCCACTGTTCAAAATCCTTCTACTTTGTGTATCACTACTGTAATTCTGCAGTCCAATGAACTCCCGACTGTTCCCTCTGCCCTGGTCTTGCTAACCTCAGTTCCCTTGCTCACACTTCTCCATTTGCCTAGAATGCCTCTCTTACTACTTTTAAATGCCCTTAATGTTCAGCAAAAATGTACTCTCTCTTCCATGAAGTCTTCCCTCATCTTCGGAACTAGAAATAATTACTTCCTTTCTGGAATGTTCACTGCACTTTTTCTGTTCCTCTCTTATGGCATTTACCACTCAACTTACATTAAAGCTTCTGTATCGTCTTGATTCTTTGATCCTGACAGCTTTGTGTTAGGAAAGGAGATAGTTCATCATCACATACATATAACAACTGCAATCTAACCCAATTCAAAATGTCAAAATACAATTTAAAAAATCTTTGGAATTACAGAAATATATGATGTTCACATCTTAGTTGTCCTGCAAAACTTCAAGTAACTTGATATTGTTCACGTTCCTATGTCCCTACTTTGAATATGATGTGTGGTCAATAAGTGCTCACTGAATGCTTGAAGAAGAAAAAAATATTTTTTTAAAACTTTCAGGAAATAGGACTGGGCACAGACTTCATGAATACGACCCCAAAAGCACGGGCAACCAAAGGAAAAATAAACAAATGGGATTATATCAAACTAAAAAGCTTCTGCACAGCAAAAGAAACAATTAAAAGAGTTAAAAGACAACCAACAGAGTGGGAGAAAAATATTTGCAAAATATACATCTGACAAAGGATTAATATCCAGAATATATAAGGAACTCAAACAACTTTACAAGAAGAAAACAAGCAACCTAATTAAAAAATGGGCAAAAGAGCTAAGTAGGCATTTCTCTAAGGAAGATAAACAAATGGCCAACAGACATATGAAAAAATGCTCAACATCACTCAGCATCCGGGAAATGCAAATCAAAACCACACTGAGATACCATCTAACCCCAGTTAGGATGGCTAAAATCCAAAAGACTCTGAACGATAAATGCTGGCGAGGTTGCGGAGAAAAAGGAACTCTCATACATTGTTGGTGGGACTGCAAAATGGTGCAGCCTCTATGGAAAATGGTATGGAGGGTCCTCAAACAATTGCAGATAGATCTACCATACAACCCGGCTATCCCACTGCTGGGAATATACCCAGAGGAATGGAAATCATCAAGTCGAAGGTATACCTGTTCCCCAATGTTCATCGCAGCACTCTTTACAATAGCCAAGAGTTGGAACCAGCCCAAATGTCCATCATCAGATGAGTGGATACGGAAAATGTGGTACATCTACACAATGGAATACTACTCAGCTATAAAAACGAATGAAATACTGCCATTTGCAACAACATGGATGGACCTCGAGAGAATTATATTAAGTGAAACAAGTCAGGCACAGAAAGAGAAATACCACATGTTCTCACTTATTGGTGGGAGCTAAAAATTAATATATAAATTCACACACACACACAGAAAACCGGGGGGGGGGAAGAAGATATAACAACCACAATTACTTGAAGTTGATACGACAAGCAAACAGAAAGGACATTGTTGGGGGGGAGGGGGAGAGGGAGAAGGGAGGGAGGTTTTGGTGATGGGGAGCAATAATCAGCCACAATGTATATCGACAAAATAAAATTAAAAAATAAATAAATTTAAAAAAAATAATAAAAAAATAAATAAATAAAATAAAAGGTTATAAATACAAAAATAAAAATAAAATAAAAATAAAATAAAAAAAAAATAAAACTTTAAGGAATCCTATTCTGGGCTCATAAGCCACCATTCTTTTCCACAAGTATGGAGTTAAGTGACTATCTCAGGCCAAGCTTTTTCTTCACATAGTCAAGAGTAAGCTTATGTGACTGGCCAGACTAACATAATAGTGAGGGTGGTAATAATAATATTGTGTTAGTTGCCACACAAATCAATGCCATGAAATCACCATCAACAGAATATATTCTTTAGGCTGTTTTTCTAGGTGTTCTTCTAGCTGTTCTTTTCTGATGACAATGGCCAAATTAATATATTTGTAAGACTATCAGGAGACATATGTGCATCTGTGGTGTATAAAAGTACAAAAATAGTTCGATGGCATAAGGAGAAAAGTCCACTTATGATCTTGGATCATCAGTACTTTTTTCTGATGGGATCCAAACTCTTGGAGAATTGAAGCAGCTTGACATTGTCCCAAAATTGCTAAAGATTCCAAACTGAGAGTGGGGAGAAGGAAGAAATGCTGGGTAAATTCTCTGATCAGACCTTTCTGCTAGAAGGAATGATAGTAGAAACTGGTTTAGAAACCTACTTAACCAAATGAGGCTTCAAGACATTTTTTGATCTACTGATTAGTGATCTTTCCTATAAATAATTGAGCTTAGCAATAAATGCACCAAAATGATGTAAAAATTATTTTTTCATAAATGAAATAGATGGTATTTAAAAATTTGTTAGGTGTAATATACATTTGATACCCATTTTGCAGCAAGTCAGATACTGAATTTTAGAAATAATATTTTTAGTTCTTTACTCAAAGCAATATGACAGATTTGGGGGGGGAAAGCATTGATTACACACATCTCACACTTTAAAATTATATTCAATCTGAACGCAGTGTATATTTGATAGTATATAAGGAGTACACAGAAACAAGGCTATTCCTTCTCACAAGAAGTTTAAGGTCAGAAAAAGGTACAATAATGAATATCATAAAATTTTTTAAAATCCAGAGTAACTGGTAAATGAGGAATTATGGAAAATTCTGAAGTAGTAAAATTTAAGATTTATTTCTAAGTCCTAATGATGAAAAATTTTAAATTTACTGAAATTTAGTTGTAACTCAGGGCACATTTTTGTTTCTAAGCTAAATTAGCTTACAAATGTCTGTAACTCACAGACAGCTGACAAATCATTGTAAGTCTGCAATAGAGAAAAACATAGCAATACTGCTAAAACACAGATAATTAAATAAAACCAAGCCAATAAAAGCAAGCAAGAGTTTATAATTTATTTTAAATTTTGGTGTTTTATGTTATAGAGCTTCTTCATTCTGCTCCTCGGTTGAAGAAGCTATTGAGATAAAGAAGGGATTAAATAATGAACATAGGTAAGCTGGAGAAAGAGATAGCAAAGCTGGTGGAGAAAAAGAAGACTTTATGGCAGTGGGGAAAAAAAAGGGAAGGAAAAGGAACTTTTCCTCTTGGCCCCTCAGCTAGCTGCTAAAGCCAACGGGACAGAAATAAAATAAAAAGGGAGATTCTCTAAAGTGAATCTGAATCAAACTTGAACTGTAAAGAGAGAGAACTCTGGCTGATAGTGTGATTCCTCATTACTAGACAAACATGAGTTCACTCGCCACTACCAAAACCAGGTATAGGTGCCTACACTCACCTCCATTAAATGTTTTCTAATGAATTCTACATGGAACAGCAGAGACAAAATGGTATTGTGCAGAAATTACTGTCAGAAGACTTGGACTATAGTTGAAGCTCTGCCACTGCCACTTAATATTGTTGCCTTGAACAAGTAATTTAACTTCTAGGACTACTTTCTCCACTGTAAAACAAAGTATTGAACTAGATAATCTTTTTAAGATACTTTCAGCTTTTAAATTATACTACTCCACTAAGAGTTAAGAGCATTTTAATGAACTGCTGTTGAAAAAAAGACCTCTCTCTTACTGTGTCTGTCTACCTACCTACACACACATGCATACACATATACATACATACACACACATTATTTTGGGGAACTGGGTTCCCTAAATAATGACTTATAATAAGCATATCAGTTATTTGCATATAAATGGATGTTTCTGTAGTGCTAAAACAGTTTTACTTTCTTGCCATTTTCTATCCTCTCCTTTTTATTTACAGTAATAATTACCATGTAAATTTATCCTTTATCTTAAAAAGTATATGTACCTGTCTATCTGTCTATCTACACTGTCTGCCTCACTGTTGTCTTGGTCCAAATTATTTACTAATCACTAGTATCATATATGAAATAGAGTCTCAAATAATGATGAATCATACAGCCATAAATAATCAATGTCCAAAATGGGAAAGTTTCAGATATTCTATAACTATATCCAAAACGACCAACAAATCAACTCAGTCATGTGCTTCTGAATGCTTGGAATTTCCTTATCCACTAATCACCCAGGTGCAAGTAGAGAAAAGCAATTTTTTTCGCAGTGTGTGCTGAGCACTGGTTCCAGCATGAGCATCCACCTCAGAGTTTACTTACATACTGTATTTTAATCAATCACAGCTAAGCCCATAGCTGATGAATGGAGAGTATTTACAGAATTCTGTAGTCCTGCTTTTCACAAGACCAAAGGATATGCAAAAAAGCTGGTTAAAAGGGTAAAAACAAACTCTTTTATCTGAATATAAGCTATGATCATCAACGAAGTCAGACCATTAACTTTCTTGGTCTCTTTGCCACCATGAATCTTCATAGATATTAATTTGTTAAGTGGTGCTCAATTGGCCTTTGGACAGCTTAATAATCCTCTCAATGCAGGCATAATTTCAAATCATCAGACATGATTCATATAAAGAATAAACACATGTCAAAAATTTAGTAACTTATTAATGAAGAAACTACTAAGATCGTAAATCTGGTTCACAGAACATTTTGAGGAACTGGTCATTTATGGGCATTTGAAAAGGATGGTTAGAATAACATAGGTTAAATACAAAATGGGTTAACATCCTATGGAACATGAAAAACCACAACCTTTGGGGCGATCTCTTCTACTGGACAGAATCTACAAATTAACATGTCCACAGAGTTTAGGGTCTTTAATAAATAGTGATAGAGAATCAAACAAAGGTACATTCCTCTAAATAAATAATTCTTGATGGGCCTGTCAGCACTGCTTCAGTATGACAATGGAAGGATAGCCTATTCTCTCAGATCTCACTTGCCTAATTCCAAGTTTTGGAAAGTCTTTTTAAAAATTTCTTACATTTAAAAGGTAGCTTTCTATATCACTGTATCATATAGCAAATATAATAATCATGGAGTCAATTTACTGTTAGAAAAAAAAGGAAAAAGAATTGAGGGAGAAGATCAGCTTGTCCTACAATTTTACAGAAGGCAACATTTTTCAGTTACTTATGCATCAGAATAACATACACTGAAAAATTCAATTTGTCCAGTTACAAATGTCATTGTGCCATTATAATCTAGTATTATAAATTTCAAAAATCTTAATAAAAATTAATATATAACTAAAAAGATAAAATATGTTCATATAAATTAACTGTATTTTAAATAATTATTTAAAACACTGAACTAAATGCTTACTTCCAAAATCAGTAGGCTTGTCACTAATCAGTATTTTAGGATTTTGTTTGCCATAACAACACAACACAACTTTCATCACTACCATGAACTTAGCATTTCTAAAAATAGCTTATTTTAACATCAGGTTCTGTGATCATTAAAATTTAGCTTTATTATAGCACCACAGTTAAGAGTGCAATCAAATGTGCCACAGGAGAAAAGGTGTTAAAAATTTAAGCCTGAAAAACTAAGAAGAAAAGATAATATCCTTATGAATTATAGATTGGTTAAAATTTTAATTTCTCAGGCCAACCCCGTGGCTCACTCGGGAGGGCGTGGCGCTGGGAGCGCAGCGGGGCTGGGAGCGTCGAGGCCGCGGGTTCAGATCCTATACAGGGCTGGCCGGTGCGCTCACTGGCTGAGCGCGGTGCGGGCGACACCAAGCCAAGGGTTACGATCCCCTTACTGGACACACAAAAAATAAATAAATAAATAAATAAATAAATAAATAAAAAAGTTTAATTTCTCTTTATCACAATACGGTCATCAAAAATGTCACAATGGGTCAAGTCCACTTTCCACCCCAGGTCAGCTCTCTGTTTCTAATGAGATTAAAGCATACTTTTTATAAGGCCAAAGCACATATAATCAGATAAGTGTTATCTATCACAAATACCACTCATCTTTGAGTATCCTTTAAAAATAATAAAATAATACAATCTCAATATAGAAAGGGTTAGTAAAAATACGGTATAGTCTATTATTGAAGAGAACAGGCTCTAGAGTCAGAAATACTGGATTCAGATCTTGGCTCTGCTAATTGTTTGATCTTTGTTCAATTACTTTATGTTTTTAAGCAATGTCCTCTTCTATAAAAGAGATCCTAACTTATACACTTATTGGGAGAAGCAGATCAAGCAATGCATTAGAGGATCCCTGTGACGGAGGTGCTCAGATCAGGTGCAGGGTTTGGGTGGATGATGGTGGAGAGGGCAAGAGTAAAGCAGAGCAGCATGGAGGTTAATGTGATGATCCAGGCACAGATGAGGCTACCTTGGGCCAAGTGGCAACTGTGGGGATATTCAAAAGTGATCAGAGTCCCCTTTCACAAATTTCTTTCTAAATAAGTATTTAATAAGATGGTTCCATGGGAGTTTTGTTTGGAGTTATGTTGAGTTTACAGATTAACCTGTCCCACTGGTGAATCATCCCGTCTGTGAACACAGTATTACTCAGATCTTCTTTTAGAATTTTCAGTAAAGTTTTATAGTTTCTTCGTATAATTTTCCTTACACATTACTGTGTTTATTCGTAGGAAACAATCTTGTGAATATTATGATAAGGTCTTTTATTTTTCACTACATGTTCTAGTTAGATATTGCAGGCATATAGGAAAGGTGATAATTTTTGAATCTTAATTTTGAATCCGGCCAAGTAACAACTCTATCTTAGTTCTTGGTTTATTAATTTTGTGACTTGTTTTGTTTTTGGTACAGATATCTAAAATTAATGAGCTTTATTTGTTCTTTTCAATATTTATGACTAAACTCATTATAATGGCTAGAAGTCCCAAGGAACACAGTAGATGTGATAGTGAGTATGGATTTCTTATTCTGAACTTCAATGAAAATGTTTCTAATGTTTTGTCATTAAGTGTGATGTCTGCTGTAGATTTTCAGTCACAACACTGTCTCATGATAATCTTCTCCAACTGGTTTATGTAGTAAGCTACAGTATGATTCTTCTTTGTATCCTTTGATGATGGTGAATTCCTCTTTTAATGCAATGGCATACTTGACCTGTTATTTTTTTTAATATGTTTTACACCTTAATGGCTTCATATCTAAGATCTTCTTAAGTGTAACTTTTATCAATATAAAATGTTCCCCCTTGACCTTTCAATGATTTCCACCTTAATTTCAATTTTGTGTACTAGCATTACTACTTCTGCTTTCTTTTTGTGCCATTTTGTTTTAAATGGTCTCTTGTAAAGAGAATAAAGGTGAGCCGTGCTTTTTAAAACCTAAACTGAGACTCTTTTACGAGAAGTAGAAATTGCAAAAAACATTAAACTCATTTATTCTAACCACTCCCCTAAAATGAGAATTTCCAGACTCTGTGTCTGAAAAAAATGGTTCATCCCCTTTCCAGCCAATTCTAATTGATATTAAGTTCTTCTACAGGGTGAGCTAAAACAAAAGCTGACTCTTTGCTCTATTTGTTGCTGTAGTTTAATCCTCCATAACAAAAGAAAGTGTAACGCCTCTATCTATACCCTTTTAGACATATGAAGTTCTTTTCATACTGTACTTTTAAATATAAATTTTTTTTTACATGTTTAACTGACCCATCGGACTATAAACTGCATGAAGACAGTGTGAATATCTTTTAAACCTTAACCCCTAGAGCCTGTTACATAGTAAGCACTTCCTACACTGGTGGTTGAATGGAAAGAAAAAAAAGTATAGATAATGTTGCCTAATTTCTTACTTGTAGACAATTTCATCAATATCTTTCTTAAAATCAAGGTTAGACTATAAAATCTCTCAGTTTCTTCTAATTGTAGTATTCTAATATTTTAATGTACAGTTCTTTGCCCTGAACATAAATATACAATACTGAACAATTTTATATGTACAGAAAACTGCTTAGGTCCAAAACAGTCTATAAAATAGTTCATCTGCACTGAACAATGAATATATTATTGATCTTCCATGATATATTCAATGTCATTCTGACACGTTTATTAACAGAAGGGGATTAATTTGGTATTATGGCTATATAGCTCATATTATATTTAGAGTAATTTAAAAAATCATTTACTAATTAGAAATTTTGGAATGTCATACAGGCAAGGGATAAGTAAGGGCAAGGTCAGGTCAGATCTCTTGGGGTACTGAGGCAGAAAAAAAGGTTGAAAACTATAAATTTTCAATGGTAAATTTTCTATTCATGAAAATAAATTTTGTCCAAGAAAAGTACTTGATATTTTAAAATATGTGAATCTTTACCAACTTCTTGGAACCAAAAATACTTACTTTACAGTTGCACTTAGAAGAAAGTTCAGCTGTGGCATTAACAGGTTGTCTGGGGCCGACAGATAACGATCAAATTGAACCTAAATGAAACAGGGAAATGCAAAACATAAAGTGTATATATTTGTAAACAAACATCTCAAATATAACCATCTCTTTTTAAGGATTAAATCTTAGAAAATATCCCATATTCCAAATAACTAAATCATTGTGTTCAAATTAATATTTCTTAAACATTCTAACTAAAACATCCTAAAACTATCTTCTTTTTAATACGAGGGTGCTTCAAAAAATTCATGTAAAAACAGAATGAAAAGGTAATACAAATCTTTCCATGAACTTTCGTATTTATATTTGTATTTTGTATTTTACATTTTGTATTTGTATTATCTTTTCATTCTGTTTTTACACGAACCTTTTGAAGCACCCTTGTATAGTCAATACTAGCAATACCTGCTTTTAAAATCCTAAATCCAAACCATTTATTTCACCTCTGTCAGCAAGCTTCTGAGAATTATTAGCAAGTCAAGTCATCAGGTTTGAAGTGTACCTTACTTCCTTGCATCTACTACGTTTGTTCATTTGTTCATTAATTAATTCATTAGTTCAATTAATATTTATCCAGTACCTACCAATAGAAAGGTACTATATTAGGTAATGGAAATATGATGATGAGCAAGAGGACAGTCTCTAGCTTCACAGAGTTTATGACCTGATGAGAGAGGTATGAGGATACTTCAAAAAGTTTATGTAGAAACTGAATTAAAAGATAACATGAATCCTTCCATCAACTTTTGAAGACTCCTCCTATTAAGCAGATAATAATGTGAATACATATACTATTACAAACTATGTTAAATGATATGAAGGAAAAAAGCAAGGTATCATAAAGCACATATTGGGACCAAGTCTATGAGTTTGGGAAAAGCATCTCTGAGGAAAGGATGTTTGAAAAGAAATCTTAAAGATGAATAGACATTAAGTTGGGGTCAGGGATGGGGTTCAGGGACAGGAGACAGCATAAATAAAGCTTGCAGAGAAAAGGACAAGGGCTAGATAAGTAGAGATCACATAGGACTCATATGCTTATTTTAAGGATTTTAATTCTCATCATAAAAGCATTAAGAAATTATTGAAGTTAAATAGGGGAGTAATCTGATTTAAAGTTTAAGAAGCTAAATCTGGCTATTGCAAGGACAATAGAATGAAAGATTGTAAATGGTAACAGTCGATGTAAGAACACCAATTAGGTAGCTATGGCAGCATTTTTAGACTACAGAGACAATCAAGGTGACAGAAGTAAAAATATTTGAGAAAGTCAGTGTAAAATCATCAGGACCTGATTAATGATAGGAATGAAGGGGCTTACTCCCAGATTTTGGATCTGTATAATTTAATTCCTTATATCAACATAATGCAAAACTGTATACTTCACACACTTATTTAGTCGTGTAATAGCTGCATTCCTTACTAGATAAGGTCTATTTTCATTTCCAGTTTTTAACAATATGCCTACAAAACAGCAGAAACTTGGTTAATAATTGTTGAAATGATATACGGATAGATGTTCTTACCCCTTGAAAGAGGACCCAGATTGTGGGCAGGGGCCAGTGTTAGTTTTGAACTAGAAGTGCCTTAGAAAAACCTCCAAATGGGGGCAACAAAAAGCTGTATATAAAACCATGGATCCATACAAAATTCAACCAAGACTTTGTTTCTTTAGAGACATAATACATTCAATTTAATTGTTTTTAAATTAAGACTATGCACATAAGAATTTTTAATGGCGTTTAAAAATATTTTGTAGGTTATATTATGGACTGAATATGTGTCAGGAGAGAAGGAGAAACAGAGGGAGGAAACACACATTTATTGAGTACTAACTAATGTTACTGACATTTGTGTGTACATGTATTCATTTTTTGGAGGGGTAAATACCTTGAAGTGGAATTACTGAATAGTATAGTGAGTGTATAAATAACTTCCTAGAAAACTTATGTTTTTCATAATAAATCTAAAATTACTTCATTTTCATTTATTTTTATTTGAGCTTTTTAACATCAGATTTTCTTTGAATTTCTATAGTTTTTACTGTTACAGTTTTTGTTCGATATACAGAAGTTTTTTTTTTATTGAAGCATAATTGATTATAAATATTTTGGGGGTACACTGTTGACTTGTTATTTGCATACAATGTGATGATCAAATCATTATTATTAGCATATTATTACAAATCAGAATTATTCATTGTGCTCCTTACCCAATTTCTTCCTAACTCCTCTCACCCTCCCCCCCCCCATCACCTCTAGTAACCACAGATTTGTATTCTCCTTCTAAAAGGTCAATGTATCACTGTGGGTGGGCCTTCCTTCCTTCCTCCCTCCCTCCCTCCCTCCCTCCCTCCCTCCCTCCCTCCCTCCTTCCTTCCTCCCTCCCTCCCTCCTTCCTTCCTTCCTCCCTCCCTCCCTCCCTTCCTTCCTCCCTTCCTCCCTCCCTCCCTTCCTCCCTTCTTTCCTTCTTGCCTTCTTCCCTTCTTCCCTTCCTCCCTCCCTTCCATCCCACCCACTTACAAGTGAGGACATGTGGTATTTCTCTTTCTGTGTCTGGCTTATTTAAGTGATATATAGAAGCTATGACTGTTACTTCTATATACAGTCTCTTTTATCATGACATAATATTCCTTATTTATCCTATTTAGTGTTTTTAAACTCTATTTTGTTTAATATTAACATAGTGAGGTTTGTCTTCTTTGCATTTGTTAGGTTCTTGTGGGTCTATCCCTTTATTTTCTGTTAAATTTTAGATCTGGGAGATGATATACTGGAAAGCCCAGGCATCAAAACAAAAACTATCCTAGAGAACTATTTACAAAAGTCAAACCACTGTGAGAATAAGTATATGTGAGTATTTTAAACACTTAGGCGGCTGTTGTTCATTACTGTTATTATTACTATTACTAGTAGTACTAAAAAAAGAAGCTTCCGAAGGGGATCATTCCTATGTGGGATAGGGCTGCATAACTTAAATGTCATGCAATGGGTGGGTATACATACATGCAAAGCATATACTTAAGACATGAAAACATACTACAGAAAGGTACAAAAAGAGATGCTTATGCATAAAGGAAGGTACAAGCTCTTCCTGAAAAGAAAAAAAGTGGAGGCTCAGGGAATTTCATACTCAAGAGTAAGATACTGTTTTAAGAATAGAATCCAATTTCAGTTATCATTCTAGGGAGAAGTCAAGAACTATAAACCAAGGATCATGGCACTAGCAAGTCTATAATGATAAATAGCCTAACTTCTTCATGTCTGTCATTCTTGTTTTGCCATTAGATTAGGAATAAAACTGTGAAAATGAAGAAATCCTAAACAGCAATGATGAGATTAGCAGCGATGGTGAAAATGAAGAAATCTGAAATAGCAATGATGAGATTATCAGGGTACAGTGGAATATTACTGTAAATGTAAGTGTTGGTCAGACCTGCTTAATCATTGTTACTGGACCCAATGTGAATACAGCATATCGAGAGAGAAAAATTATTACCCAGGACAAGGTTATCAAACAGCAAAAAATGAAGAATAGTTCTATAAGGAAACCTAAATTAAAATATTTATTATGCACTTACCATTGCAGCTTTCAATGCCACAGAATCTAAGTTGGGCAAATTAGCCAAAGAGCCCTATTTGAAAAAAACCAAAAAACGGAAACAAGACATAAACAAGGGAATACACATTTCAGTTCACTTATGGAATACAGTCCATTAGCAGACTGCCCAAATTTGGAAAATCATTTAGCTTATTTCTGAAGAACTCAAATGTCACCTCTTCAGCCTCAATAAGGATAGGGACTATGATTTATTGGAGGGAGTAAAAAGCACAACAACAGGAATATCACAATACTTCAGATTTACTCATCAGCAAGAAGAAGAAGGCAAAAGCACTTAGACAATACCTTCAGTGAGAACTGAAGGCTTGAAGAGTTTCATTCTGATAATTTTAGGAAGTACAGAAAGGCAACATAATTGGGTCCCTACTGGTAGAAATTTGCTTACTATATCAGCAAAAGAAAAAATTAAAAGTTGTGATTTATGAGAGCTTCATTTAAGAGTTCCTGGGCTATATAATATATTCTTCATGTTAATGTCATTTGAAAGAGTTCTTTACTTTTTAAAGATGGTTTATTCTATTTCTATAGGGTCTTATAATTTAACAAAATCATATGCTGCCCAGAAGTGATTACCTTTCCAAAGTAATAGAAGATGATTTGCTAAATTAAAAAGAAGATAACTGTTAGTTATAGAGTAATCTATGCATTCGATTAACTGATACTGTATAGGACTCTGAAAAATGTACCAGTATTAATATCCTTCATAGATTTTATAATACTAATTTTTGCATATTTTCATCATTTTTAGCCAAAACTATTTGCAGTAAAAAGACAGTTAATATCTTTTGGCATTCTACTATATCCCACGCAGTAATCTAAGAACTGTATATATATTATCTTTCTTAATCTTCAGAAGAACCCGATGACACAAGTAGTATTATTACCCCCAATCTACAAATGAGGAAACAGACACAGAGAGTGAAGTCACTTTCCCAGGAAAACATAGCTAATAAGTGGTACAGCCAAGATTCAAATCCAGAGTGCAGCTCTAGAAGCCATGTTCTTAACTGGCATTATTTCTTGTGCTTACCTGTTCAGGTTTATGTTGCTGTACAGTGTTATAGATACAGCTCAAGCCTACCCTACTTAAAACATAAGAGGCTTGCTCATTTATAAGTGTGTCCAAATGTGCTTCAATCTAAAATAAAACACAATAGGAAGAAAACATTTTAAAAGAGGAACAACACTGATGAGAGTAGAAGTAGACTACCCTGGAATCTTATAGCTCTCCATCATGGACTTCGTTTTTGGAGAGGCAGAGGGATGGCTTCTATAACAAGGCTTTTTCTTCCCCCAAAGAGGAAGTCTTCCTATGAAAAGGAAAAAAAATCTTACTTTAAAAATGATAACCAAAGAGGATTCCAGGAGTAGCCACTATCCCCAAAATTGGGGTTGCTTCTTAGCTCTTTTAAAAGCTGGTAGTAAGCAAAGCACACATGCACAAAACACTAGTAAACAACAACAATGTAAAATAAAATATAGACGGTCCCTGACTTATGATGTTTGACTTAACTTTTCAACTTTACAAAGGTGTGAAAGTGACTGCCTTCAGTAGAAACTGTAATTCAAGTATTTATACAAACATCATACAAGCATGATGCAAACACAGGCTCAATAAGCACTTCCACATTGGGGCTTGTCCTCTTGAAATGCCCACTCAAGGAAACTCCAAGTGGGGTCTGGAAGGGCATGAAAAAATTGCTAGTGGAGGCTGGAGAAAGGGGAACCTGAATATCTGCTGATAGAATAATTACTGAAAATGCCACCTAGAGTAATAAAGATCTGGCTGAGGAGACTTCTGGGGAAAATGTTAAAATATATGTGAAAAGTCCAGTTGACACATCTGACAGGGGGAAAAAATAAGCAAGGATATAGAGAACTTGAATAAATTAATAAACTCAATTTAACACATGAGGAACTTTGTACCATACAGAAAATGACTATGGAACATTTAAAAAAAGCAGATAATTGGTGATGAAGGAAATTGATGAACACCTGACATATCTGAACATTTTAAGAAAAGATTTAGACAAATGGCAGAGATTTGAGGATTGGATTAGTGTCAAATAGAGGGAAAAAAAGAGAAATCTGAAGAAAAATGTTATTAATTCCACAGAAAACATAGAAGTTATCCAAGAAAGGAAAATTAATCATTTTTTACATAGCTCAGCCATCAGTAGTGTTTACACAGTCATAACAACTTAACACGATATTGGTCTAACCAAAAATTATAATACAATTACATTGGGAGAACGGGAAAGCTCTAACTATGGCCACATTCCTGTGTGCATGTGTATGTATGTATGCGTCTGAGTGTAGGTAGAGAACTAAATTATCATCATCCAGAGTGCAAATGCAATACATTAGATCTCAAACTAAAACAATGTGTAAGTAGCAAAATACAAAAGCATTTAAAGTTACAAATAAAAATACAAAAAAGAAGCAGCTATAAGAATTGAGAGAGGTTGTTTTTTTAGAGAGAAACGAGAAGAAAATGTTAAGGTGTAGGGGATGGTACAATGTGGCTTTTCATAACAAACTGTACAATTATTTGACTTTAAACCATGAATATGGATAATTGTGATATATTTCTTTTAAAAGAAGTAATTAGAAATTAGAAAATATCATACATTTAGATGTATTAAAACTCATTCCTCAGAAAAGCCCGAAACGTAACAAATGAAATTTTACTAAACCCACTGCCAAATTGTTTATATACTTGTGATAACAGAACACTCAGAGTTTTTTTTTTTTAAACCATATCTACCAAAAACCACTGTTTAAAACTGAAACCCTAGTAAATTTTGCAAATGGTTTTGTTTAAGTCATCAACAGACTCTTAAAGTGATACCATTTGGTTATAGAACTAGAGCGAATGGTATAATGAACTGAAATGTTTCACCTAACACTGCTTTACACATAGATAAAAATATATCTGTCCTCTGTAACATTCTGCAGTAGCTTCACAGCTTGAAAAACATGACATACTATTCACAATTCAGAAACTGAAATATGCATACACAATAACTGTCCAAATTAATCGGAAAATTCATTCTACCATCACATACTATGGTCTGAACCAAATATCCTAACCATTACATACTCTGACTTCTCCAAAGCTGCAAACTGAAATACTGAGAGAGAGAGAGAGAGAGAGAGAGAGAGAGAGAGAGAGAGTGTGTGTGTGTGTGTGTGTGTGTGTGTCCTTTCCTCAGACTACATCAAGGGATTCACAGCAATTAGGTCACTGAAATTAGTCAAAACTAGTGACTTAAAGCTATCATATAGAGAAAAAAGATTCCATCACATTGAATAGTCATTTTATATAACATTTACCTGAAACTGTAGAATTTCCAGACGTTTGTCAGTAAATTCAAATAAAGCTAACGTTGTCTTCATCATATATAGTGAATTGACCATGAAAGTGGCCATGTCAGCTGTGCCTAAATTGCTGGCTGATATAGTACACATCTGGAGGAGAGGATCCAAGACACATGATAAAACCTACAAATTAAAGATAAAATTAATTATTTATTTCCCAATCAGTGATATCATTCTGAGTTAATGGCACTTCAGAATTAATGCCAAATTAGAATGGAGCCAACTTATAGAAACACACAAGAAAAATAAAAATAAAATAATAGTCATATAGTTTAAAAACTAGGCATCAGTGAATCAATACTTTTTAAATTAAAAACAATAACTGGTTTAGTATTTGAAGAAAGATTAACAGGTTTAGTATTTGAAGAAAGATTTACAATCAGAAAGGGATTATCAAAATATGTTGGTTACAAAATGTCAGAATTTAAAAAGAATATGCAATAAAGGAGCAAAAAGAATTCACTAAAAGTGACTTTACAATGTACCTGCACAAAATCAGCTTGGCGAGCATCTAATGGTACAACTGAAGAATCATGAGATGCCAAAACTTCACGTAGCAACATGAGTGTCTGATTTAGTGCAGAACTTGGTCCAAGATCAGGTGGTGGGAGTTCAACCTAAAATAAAGGATAGTATATCCTCTGCTTATATTTTTCCACTAAATTTTAATGTATCAATGCCAGTTCATAGTAAAACAATACATATAAAATGTATAAAGCATTGGCTCACATATTAAACATCTGTAATGTATCAACAGCTTATTTTGAATTATACTAATCACAACAGAACATGACAGAAAAGTCTTTGTCAGCTTATCTTAGAATGAATGTCATTTTGTACTCTAAAATTCAAAAATTAATGGCAAATGTTAGTGTTTGTTTGAACTGCAGAATTATATTTTGATATATATTTGAAATTGCCTACTGTTTTGTTGTGGTTTTTAGCCCAAATCATAAGAAAAAAGCAATCCATAGACCAGCACTATCCCAACAATAATATGATTGAGAAACATCACCCACCCTCAGGCCCAGATCTCAGAGAACTTGGTTCAATATGTATAGGTTAAGGGTACAGGAAATTATCTTTCAATAAGCACCCAGGAAAGTCTCAGGAGGCTAGCCCATGGGCCACTTTGAATATCACTTCATAGAAACAGTATATATAACATTACCATTAAAATCTTGGGCTCTGGAGTTAAATTAAGTTCAAATCCTGGATCTATCACTTAATAGTTGTATAACCTTGGGAAAGGTATTTACTTCTCAGAGCTTCAAAGGGATACTGTGACAATTAAATAGGATTGTTGCATCTAAACAGCTGAGTAGAGTGTCTAGCACTTACTAATTGGAAAATATGTCAAGGACATGATCCCTATTTGGTGGCACCATGATAACCCAAGAAGAGGTGCCTCTGAATTAAAAAAAAAAAAAACATATTTCAGAGTACTTATTATAATGTTAATATATACTCAGATTTTGTAAATGAAACAAAAATTGACACTTAGAAGTCCATGTTAGAGACTATATTGTGTCAGGCAGACAGAAAAGCATAAGAATTTTAAAATATCAGGATTTATTACAAGAACATTTCATGTATAAAAGTTAATGCATAAATGACATCAGCGGGATGTCCCCTAAAAACTTTATGAAATATGCCAAGTTGTTAATAACAGTTAATTCAGGGTGACAGGATATAAATATTTTCTTCTTTGTGTTTCCATGTGTTTTAAAATAAACATATACATATTTAATAAAAATCAATGTATTCATAATATTAAAAATTTAAACATATTACATATACATGCATGCATACACATAAGTCAAATTGAACAGAAAATATTCATATAAAAATTATTCAGTGGAATCTTTAGCTAAGTACAAATCTGTAAGATTTGCTAGCACTCTAGTAGCAATAGTTTAGAAAAAGGCAGACACATAAACCAGAGCGCGCGCACGCACGTGTGTGTGTTTGTCTCAACTCTCCAATACCATTCATACATAGAAAAAATAACCAGGAATCTAACAAACCCTCCAGGGAAGCTAGATGGAAAGTAGAACTCAAGGACAACTATACACACTATATGATTATGATCCTAAATGTTTAATATTTAATTTTCCCTTCTAAGTTATAAATTATATAGGATATTTTGGAAGGAAAAATAACTAAAAATATCTTTCAAAAATTAATGCAAGAGATTTTCAACTGCCAATCAAAACAGAAGTCTGATAATATAAATCTTAAGCACCAATGAGAGAAAGCTGAAAGGAAATTTCTTTTTTATCCCCTTGAATTAAGTAAGCTCTTTAAGAGTTGTGTAAACTTAAAGCAAATGTCCCACCTTGCCATAGTTAAGAGTCAATGGCAAATGTTACAACTGACTGCTACTTGAATTCATGTCATTCAACAAATGCCATTCCACAAAGTGCTTTTATACCCATCTTCAGATCAGCAATAGGTCAGAACCACTGACCATTAATTTCTAATACAAAGTAAAAATTATGGCAGCTGATCAGATAAACAAGATTTATGACTGTATAATTCTGTAGTAGAATAACAGAAAGAAAATCTAAAGAGGAGGAATATCTCATTAATATTCTTCATCACTTCAATTTAATTTCATCTGATTGAGTAAAATTTGTTTCTAATGGTTAAACCTTATAAGAAAAAAGTCTATCTCTATTTCTTTTGAAATCCTTCCAACGTATTCATGTTCTTACTTTATAGTGACCATAAACTCCTGTAGGGAAGACATCCTCTTTACCATAGTAAAAATAACTTTACTAGTTTAGAGCCCAAACACTAGAACTAAGTGGGCTTTGTGATTCAGAGAATTTCTAACAAGTAGTAGCCACCATTAAAAAGCAAACGAAACAAACTTTATGAACTTCAAGTAAAACATAATCACAATACAGAAACTACCAAAAGCTTTAAGCTGTGTAGCAAATTCCGATTTATTCACACCCTACTTCCCTGAAAACCAGTCAGCACCAGCAGGTAAGTGGCAGATGTATCCTCAGAGTGATATATGTGACTGGGAGGAGGAGGTATTAATAATATCACTGTTGCTTGGGCCAGGACTTGAGCTATTTATGGAAATCTTACATATTGATGAAAAAAAAAAATGAAGAAAATTTGAATGTTTTCCCTACAAATAAAGATTCCCTTCTTTCTTATTCTGTTCTATGTTTGACCTTTTCTTCCATTTTTGTCATGATCTCAAACTCTCAGAAATCTTAACTAGAGGTGTAACCTGAAGTTGGCCACAGATAACACAGTGCAGAATATCTAAAGCTAGTGCATACAAGTACCTGTTCAGGCAGGTAAACTTTGTTGTAAACATGGCCATACATTACTCCAAGAAATCTGTATTGCAGATGTGTGCCACTAGCTCAAGCATGTTAATATTAATGAACGGATACAAATCACTGGTTACATTCAAAGCATAATCCCTTAAGGACAATGAGCAAACATCTTTTTAATTTTTTTTTTAAATCTAAAGGACAAGACAGCTAAAACAAGTTGTGAAAGTGTTTACTTCAACTAGATTGTCAGACTCCTTACTTCAGGGATATATCTTATTTACCACTCTATCTTTCACAGTGTTTTTACATAATGGATATTTAATGAAAAAATGTTGACTCTGGTCACTTACATAAAATTTATGTCCCTGCAGCATAGTTAAGACATAAAATATACACACATACTACTATATATTATATTCTAATAAAATTGTATGCATAGCATGTGTACAGGTGTGTGTATATTCACATTAAAAAAAGATCAAAATATTAAAAATATTGAATATTACCTGTAAGTAGCCATTTTTTTTTTTTTTAAAGATGACCACTAAGGGGATCTTAACCCTTGACTTGGTGGTGTCAGCACCACGCTCTCCCAAGCAAGCTAACCGGCCATCCCTACATACGGATCCAAACCCTTGGCCTTGGTGTTATCAGCACCCCAATTGTTATCTCTCTCCCAAGTGAGCCATGGGCTGGCCCTTCTAAATAGTCATTTTAATTTTCCTTTATATTTCTATTTTCAAAACAAACAGATTTTATAATATGTAGGAAAAAAATCTAAAAGCTGTACCAAGCACTTTGTTACCTTCATTTAATCCTAATAAACTTAAGGTAAATATTACTCCCATTTTACAAAAGAGGAATAAGACTAATAAGGAGAAGGAAGGTAATAATAATACCAAATTTTATTTATGAGGAAACTGAAGCAGAGACACATTAAATAACTTTCCAAAGGTCCCACTGTTCTTAGAAGGGGCAAGTTTGGACTCTCACCCAAGCAGTCTGATTCCAAAGTTCATGCTTTTAATGGCTATACCAAACTGTGTTTACTGTTATTTTCATAGGTGATATTTTTACTTAAATCCTCTCAAGTAAAATTAATTTTAATTTAATTTTCTTCAAAGAGGATGTTGTATAGATCCTACAGAATCTATGATAAGGTGCTGTGAATAGCTAGTTCTTATGATCATGACTGCATTGAGCCCTATGAGAGTTAATGGCCCCAATATCTTACAACTAAGATGGAGCCTTCTCCAAGTTTATGTGAAGCATCCTTCCTTCCTAAATGTTTTGTTATGCTGAAATTTTGCTAGCTAATTTTATATCCTTGTAACTCACACATCTAAAAACCTGATAGAAGCTATCATTAGTTTTTCAAGAAAAAGATAAACGCATGGTAAATTACGCAAACAATTTTAGATTAACAGAAGTCCACTCATGGGCTCCAATATAATCCTAAGCACAGGTAAAATTAGATATATTGTTTTGTAAATTTATATTTTAAAAGGAAAGAAATTATTGTTATATGGTAAGTTAAACTTTTTATTTTGCCAAAAACAAAAGCTAACGTCAAAAAATAAAAAGAGCTGATGTCTTCACTACCCTGTTTCTAAAAAAAAAAACTTCTAAGGAGTTTTAAGTTTATATTAAATATAAAAGAAGGCAAAAACAACAGCTATTTATCACTTTTTGGTTTACGAATATTAAATGAATGGTAGTATTTGCTAAGCTTTACTTTAATGTACATTTTAAACATTAATGCTATCCAATAAATGAGACCATTGACCCAGAGATATACATTGATTTTTCTTTTTCTCACTTCTCTCACCTAATTTATCAACAAGCTCTATACCATTAAAATACATTCCAAATGCAATGACTCTAAACTATTCCAATGCTACCATTACCTTCATAACAAGACACTATCATCTTTTGTCTGATCTACTCCAAGTCTCCTAAGTGGTCTCCTTGCTTCCAAATTTATTTCCCCGTCTTCCCCTTTCCATTCTCCATACACCAGCCACAGTGATCTTTTAAAAGTGCTTTAAACTATGGACATTTTCACTAGTAGTGAAAATGTCCATACTACCCAAAGTGATATACAAATTCAATGCAATCCCCATCAAAATTCCAAAGACATTTTTCTCAGAAATGGAAAAAACTCTCCAGACATTTATATGGAACAATAAAAGACCACGCATAGCCAAAGCAATGCTGAGCAAAAAAAATAAAGCTGGAGGCATAACACTACCTGACTTTAAGCTATACTACAAAGCTATAATAACCAAAACAGTATGGTACTGGCATAAAAACAGACACACTGACCAATGGAATAGAATAGAGAATCCAGAAATCAACCCACACACTTACTGCCATCTGATCTTTGACAAAGGCACCAAGCCTATTCACTGGGGAAGGGACTGCCTCTTCAGCAAATGGTGCTGGGATAACTGGATATCCATATGCAGGAGAATGAAACTAGATCCATACCTCGCACCGTATACTAAAATCAACTCAAAATGGATTAAGGATTTAAATATACACCCTGAAACAATAAAACTTCTTAAAGAAAACATAGGAGAAACACTTCAGGAAATAGGACTGGGCACAGACTTCATGAATACAACCCCAAAAGCACAGGCAACCAAAGGAAAAATAAACAAATGGGATTATATCAAACTAAAAAGCTTCTGCACAGCAAAAGAAACAATTAACAGAGTTAAAAGACAACCAACAGAGTGGGAGAAAAATATTTGCAAAATATACATCTGACAAAGGATTAATATCCAGAATATATAAGGAACTCAAACAACTTTACAAGAAGAAAACAAGCAACCCAATTAAAAAAGGGGCAAAAGAGCTAAGTAGGCATTTCTCTAAGGAAGATATCCAAATGGCCAACAGACATATGAAAAAATGCTCAACATCACTCAGCATCCGGGAAATGCAAATCAAAACCACATTGAGATACCATCTAACCCCAGTTAGGATGGCTAAAATCCAAAAGACTCTGAACGATAAATGCTGGCGAGGTTGCGGAGAAAAAGGAACTCTCATACATTGTTGGTGGGACTGCAAAATGGTGCAGCCTCTATGGAAAATGGTATGGAGGGTCCTCAAACAATTGCAGATAGATCTACCATACGACCCAGCTACCCCACTGTTGGGAATATACCCAGAGGAATGGAAATCATCAAATCGAAGGTATACCTGTTCCCCAATGTTCATCGCAGCACTCTTTACAATAGCCAAGAGTTGGAACCAGCCCAAATGTCCATCATCAGATGAGTGGATACAGAAAATGTGGTACATCTACACAATGGAATACTACTCAGCTATAAAAACGAATGAAATACTGCCATTTGCAACAACATGGATGGACCTTGAGAGAATTATATTAAGTGAAACTAGTCAGGCACAGAAAGAGAAATACCACTTGTTCTCACTTATTGGTGGGAGCTAAAAATTAATATATAAATTCACACACACACACACACACACACACACACACACTCACTCACACACACACACACAAAAAAAAAACCAGGGGGGGGGAGAAGATATAACAACCACAACTACTTGAAGTTGATACGACAAGCAAACAGAAAGGACATTGTTGGGGGGGAGGGGGAGGGAGAAGGGAGGGAGGTTTTGGTGATGGGGAGCAATAATCAGCCACAATGTATATCGACAAAATAAAACTTAAAAAATAAATAAATAAATAAATAAATAAATAAAAATAAATAAATGTTAGTTGCTAAAAAATAAATAAATAATTAAAAAATAAAAAATAAAAAATAAATAAAATTAAAAATTTTTTTTAAAAAAGTGCTTTAAAAATAAATTTTAAAAGGTCAGACTCTGTCATTAAACCCTTTAATCTTCAGTGACTTACGCTTGCACTTAAAAACCAATTGCCTTAAAGGTGTGTGGACACAGAGTCAATATTCAAAATCAACATTCAAAATCAACTTTATTGTATATACTATATATATATATAAACTATATACTATATAAATATATATATAAACTATATACAATATAAATAAAGCATATACTTTATTGTATAATAGATACATTGAAAATAAAACTTAAAAAGTAGAATAAGCTACAAGAGTATCAAGAAACCATTCAGTGTCTGGGAATAAATCTAACAAAAGATGTATATGGCCTGAAAACTATAAAAGATTACTGAGAGAAACAAAAAAATGACTTAAATACATGGTGAGATGTACGATGTTCATATATTGGAAAACTCAGTATCATTAAAAATGTTAATTTCTCCCAAATATATCTATACATTCAACATAATCCCAATCAAAATCCCAGAAAGCTTTTTATTTTAAAAATTAACAAGCTGATTCTAAAATCTATATTGAATCACAAGTTAAAATGGCCATGATTAAGAATGAAACTGAAGGATTTATATTACTAAATATCAAAGCATAATATAGAGCTTTAGAGTGATTAAAAGAGTGTATTATAAGTACAAGGAAAGACAAATAAACCAACAGAATAAACAGAAAACAAATCGACACACACGGTTATGTGACTTATGATGATGTTTCTACTACAATTCAGTGGTAAAGAATGGCCTTCACAATAAATGGTGCTGGATCAAGTATACATGTATATGGAAATAAAAAAATTAACCTTGACTCATACCTCATGCCATGCTCAAAAATTATTTTGGGATGAATTAAAGACCTACAAGTGAAGCTAAAATAAATCAAGCTTCTTAGAAGAAAATATGGGTGAATATCCTCATGGCCTTGGGATAGACAAAGATTTCTTAAACAGGACTCAAAATGAACTAACCACGAAATAAAAGATTATTAAAATTAAGAATTTCTGTTCATCAAAGTACACTGCTAAGAGAGTGAAAAGACAATTCAAAAACTGGTAGCAAACATTTGTAATGCTTATTACCCCATAAAGGACTTGTATCCAAGCACAATTTTGAAAACTCTTACAAATCAGTAACACAAAGACAGACAGTCCAATAGAAAACTGGGGAAAAGACTTCAAAAAAATACCTAACAAAAGAATATATCCAGCAGCCAAAAAAACATATAAAAAAACTGTTCAACACCACTAGTCTTCAGAAAAATGCAAATTAGAGACAAATGATATACCACCACACATCTTCCACAATGGCTAAAATTAAAAAGACTAACAACATCATGTGCTGGAGAGGATGTGAAGCAACTGAAACTCCTACCCATCTCTGGTGGAGTAAACTGGAACAACCACGTTGAGAAAACACTCAGCAGTACCTACCTACTACAGCTAATCAATCCTTTCACCCAGATATTCCATTTCTGGATATACACACAACAGTAATAACAATTTATGTCCACCAAAAGACATGCGCAAGAATATTCACAGCAGCTTTATCTGCAATGTCTAAGAACCAGAAACAACCCAAATGCCCATCAATAATAGAATGGGTAAATAAATTGTGGTGTATTTATATAATGGAATTACTATACAACAATTAAAAAATAAGCTACTGAACATGCAACATGAATGAATCTTATAAATATGTTAAATGAAAAAAGTCAGACCAAAAGAGTACACACTGTATCAGTCTATTTACTTGAAGCTAAATAGCAGAAAAAGCAGGAGATAGAAGTCAGATAGTGGTTTACCTTGGGAGTATTCAGATTGCATTTTAATTCTATTTTTCCACGAACTTTTTGAAATAATGTAAAACTCAAACTAGTCATCTACAACAGCACTTCTCAAACTTTAATGAGCACATTAATGTCCTGAGAATCCTGTTAAAATGCATATTTTGATTCAGTAGGTCTAGCAGGGCCTTAGATTTGTGCATGTCTAATAAGTTCTTGGGTAATGCCCAAGCTGCCGGTCCACATACTACACTTTGGGTAGAAAAAAGAGATTCTAATCAGTAACTACCTCCTAAAAACTATAATGTATTTAAAAGATCATTTAGGGTTTTCTTCAGAGGACTGGGCAAATCAATCCTGACTACTATTCATTTGATATGGGTTTCACTTATGACAGACTATATCCTTTTAAATTAGAATTGTACTATTACTATAGTAAGAAGAATTTTAGAAAATCTTTTTCTAGCTTAAATTGATATAGCATTGTGTTTTTTGCAACACAGATGCATATTCTCTTTAAACTTTGTTAGATTTGCAGTTATGAATGTTTTGGGAGAACTGGATAAGGCAGTATGCATACTTGAATACTCAAATGCTTCAAACTGCTTTGTTAGGAAAAAAGGTACATCTTTTAATAAAATTATGTCCTCGAATTTTCTTTTTTTCATACAAGATAAAGAATTAGCTCCCAAATATGTGTTTTTGAAAGTACAAAAGAAGTCATATGAAAAAATTTCTCTCTGGCTGTATCTTTATTTTAAAAGTTATTATTCCTAACAATTTTAATATCCACTTAAAATTCTATTAACAAAAATTTCCACTTGAGTGTTTTGCTAATGAAGAACATTCTGCAATAAGTATTGTTTTCTTCATAAGGCTAGAATCTTTTTAGAAGAAATGAAATGGTTTACAAGAAGCAGAATAAGGGAAAGTTATAATTAATATAAAATATGGAACATTAAAATTTGACGAAAGGAAGATATTCTTTAAAGAAACCTGAAATGGCTGTCGATAAATGCAACATGTAAGTTATATAGAATATCATAATCCAATCTCAATTTAATGTTAAAACATACTGAAATATGGCCCAGCACATATCTGAGAAAAATATTTCAAGGTACAACTATTAATAATAATGATAACAACAAAAAAACAACAATAATGATCAGAACCCACTCACTGCTATAAACTCTCATAAGCTGCAGTATTGAGTGGTTATTTAATACATTCAAATTACAATTACTTTCTGCTCCTGCTTTTCCCTATTCCATTCAGGGTTTTAATTGGAAGATGCCATCCTTAAAAGTTGCCTTTTATTATTTATTATATTTTCCTATTTTTTACAATTTTCATTTTAACTTTTTTGTGAATAATAAAATATATAGGAACTTAGTATTCTCCCAAGGAAAAATAAAACAAAATAAATGGATAACCATTTGGGAAAGAATGAGATCCTGACTTTTCTGCATGGACAAAAGTAAACTTCAGGTAGATTAAAAAATCTGATGTAAGAGTGAATGCACAGAAAAACTTAAGAACATACATCTAAGTGAATTTTTAAAATAATTTATAATTTTCCCACTAATAGATGCTAACTTTATCATATGTTAAATTCTAAATGTATTTGCTTGTGGGGACGTTTTCAAGCATGGTATGTTCCTGAGGAAGAAACTATAAAGAAAAACAATGCTTAGATTTCACTATGTAAAAATTAAAAATTTATGCGTCTGAAAATAGTATAGGCAAATTTAAAAGGCAAATGCTAACTTGGAGAATATATTTATAATATGTATATGACAGTTAATATTCTTAGTGTATAAAGAATATCAGAAATTAACAAGAATGAGATACAACTCAGTAGGAAATGGCAAGGACTGAACAAGCAATTCACAAAGAGCCAATAAACATTTCTTAAAAAGTTCATACTCACTAGAATCACAAAAATCCAAATGAGAAAAGGTGAGATAACACTTTTTGCTCATCATAACGGCAAAGACTTTTTTAAAATGCCCATTATCCAGTTTTAGCACTTTCGGAAGGAGGTAATATGGCAGATTTGAGGAAACAGGTGAAAGTAAGGTAAATATGAGTGCCTGCCTAAGGACACGTAGCATCTGCTGGACATCATGGAGGACTGTGCGGATGTTGGAGAGGAGTTTTAGTGACTCCAGTCTGTGTGGTTATACAATTTTCTTTAGCAGTGCTCAGCAGTCATAGCGTACAAAGGAGAAATTGGAAAAACTGAATTAACCCAGGGTGGTTTGCAAAGTGAGTGTGGTAAAATGACAAGGGTGCAAGAGATTTAAAGGTAATGGCAGGATTATGATGGAATATAGGCTAGCTAGCAGAAAACGAACTGAACCAGTCATTCACATAACTAGTATTTACTGAGCTCCTCGTGAGCTGGCACATAGGAAAATTATTTTCGTATATTGATCTTTTCACCAACTACCTTACTAAAATTCATTTTTTGGTTCTACAGCTTTTCAGTTGATTTTCTTGGGTTTTCATAGTAGAGAATCAGAGCATCCATAAATCACCTAATGTCTCCTCCTGTGAAATATTTAAATCTCATTTCTCTATATGGTCTTTCCACCATAGCTTTATTTAAAAGTATTGGCAAGAATTGTCATTCTTCACTTAAATAGGAGTACATATATCTCTAGTAATTTTATGTTAATTCTGATGTTGGCTATTAGTTTTGTATATCTTTACATGGTTAAGGAAGTATTCTTCAATTACTCGTTTACTAAGATTTTTTCCACCAACAATTTGATTAAGTATCATTAGGATATAGAATTTAATATATTTTTACATACTCATTTAATATATTTCCTAACACGGAAACATTTAATATCTTTCCTAACACTGAAACGTTGTTGTATTCATGGAATAAGCCATATTTGGTTTTAATATAAATGCTGTATTTGACCTGATGGTACATTTTAGAAAGCATTTATAAATGAATGATTCGTGGTTTTCATTACTTTACTATTATTAGAAGGCTTTCATATAAGTGTTATACCACCTAAAAAAAAAAAAAAAAAAAAAAACTGGGAAGCTTTCCATGTTTTTTCTGAGTTTTGGAGAATTATCTGTTTCTCACAGGTATGAATGAAGCTCTCTATATAACTTTAACTAGACCTAGCAACATGTTCTTTAATAACTTTTCTTCCGTCCCTAGGTACATTTAAGTTTTCCACTTTTTGACTCATTTTTATCAATTTATATCACCTTAAAAATCATTCTTATAATTCAGATTTCCAAATTATTTTAGCATAAAATTGCATATGAGACTAAGAAGTTTTAATCCTCATCTGTGGATTGTCTCTTTTTCTTGTTATAATTTTAAATATTTTTTCCTTGATTAGACTTGCTGTAAGTTTGTCAATTCTGTTGATCTATTCAAGAAATAACTGTTTTCTAATTTATCACAAAAATTTCATTCCATTCTTCCTACTTATCATAGTTTTATTGTTCTCTCTCAGATACCTTTATATGAGGACCCAGTACTTTTTATTTTCAGTCTTGAGTCCTGTATGGTTTCCAACTGGTGCAGCTTTGGGTAATATGCTTATCCATGTGCTTTTCCACACACTGCTGTCTGGCTCCTATCCCCATCACAGGACTAAAATTATTCAGTAAAGCCATCGATCATCTATATACTGCCAAAGATAAACCCACTGTCTTTCTTTTAGTATAACTTTTCATGTAGCATCTGCCATTATTAACCATGCCCTCCATCTTGAAACTCTATTCTCTTGGCTCTTCTGATAAAACCCTCTCCTCATTTTCTCCTGCCTCTTTCGCAATCTTCTCTCAGAATAATACTGTTGACTTTTTTTCTTCTCTTAAATGTCAGTGTTTCCCAAGACTGGGTCCTGATGGTTCTACTCTTTTAAAAAATGATTCCTAGTGACCTCATCCAAATCCATGGATTCAACTACCTCATACACAAAGCTCTCTAAACCCAAATGCATAGCTCCCTTCTAGATTACACAGATTCCAGACGGATATCCCATAGGTACCTCAGACTCAACTTAGCTTAGACAATATCATTATCTTTATCTCCCAAACTTTATCCTCTTTCTGTATTCTAAATATTTTTAATTAGCCTACAAATTATTCTAGACTCTTCCTTATCACTTATGCACATTCAATCAGTCACCAAGTTTTGAAGATTTTACCTTTACCCCTTAAGAATCTATCCCTTTGTGGCTATTTCCACAGTCTCTCCCTTAGATCGTGTATTTTTACAAAACTGACTCAATACTCCCATAATTTCCCTGTCTCCAACCTGGTCTCCCTCCTATCTATATATAACATACCACTTTCCAAGTGCTTTTTTTCAATAGAAAATGAAAAATCTGTTTATTGGTGATTCATAGCTTGTGTTCTGGCATATTCTATTTGTTTCTTCTACTTAGGATAACCTTTTTCACCCCCTTCTTTACCTACCTAAATTCTACATGTCCTTCCAAGTTCAACTCTATTATCTCCCTCTCTTATAAAGCTTCTTCTCTGTAAAGGAGTATATGTAGAAATCTACATAAACTCCTCCTTTTGTTCTAGCATAGCATCCTAGGTACATGTCTTTCATAAAACTTGATTCTATAGTAATGATTGATTCATTTTACCATTTTCCACTAAAGGAGAAGCAATCTGAGGTCAACAGACCTTGAGTGTTTCGCCTGTACTCTCATCAGCTAGCACATATTTGTTCATGTTCAATGTCTGTTATCATTTGTGAATGATTTTAGAAGAATTCTGTTTAGATTAAAACTCATATAAACAAATATAACCAGAATTAATTGTTAGTAAACTCTGGATTGAATTGCTACTGACTATTCCATATTATATGACAAAACCTGTGCCTAACATAGCCAGCTTATTAGACAGAGCAGTACGATAAAAAAAAAAAAAAGCATAGTGATTGTGATGCATCCTCAAAAAAATCGAGCGCTTACTAATGAAACAAAAATAGAACACAGTATGGAAGTTTCTTAAACAACTACAGATAGAACTACCATACAATACAGCAATCCCACACTGGTATATACCCAAAGGAATGGAAATCACGTTGAAAAGATGCTTGCATTCTCATGGTTATCACAGCTTTATTAATAATAGCCAAGATATGAAATCAACTTAAATGTCCATCAGTGGATGACAGGATAAAGAAAATGTATTATATGTACACAGTGGAACACGACTCAGCCATAAAAAAGAATGAAATTTTGCCATTCACAGAAGCATGGACGAACTTGGAGAAATTATGTTAAGTGAAATAAGCCAGGCACAGAAAGAGAAATACGCATGTACTCACTCATAAGTGGGAGCTAAACATAAATAAATAAATAAACAAAGATTAAGAAGAAGAATTTTAACTTTCAGAATGAGAGAACAGAACTATGCTTTCTGGAGGAAGGAAAAGGGAAGGGGTTGGGGACACACTGAGAGGTTGGTTAATGGATACAAAACAGCTAAATGGAAAAAATAAGTTCTACTGGTATACAGTTGAGCTAGGAATCTATAATTAAAATAATTACCTGCAAGTTATCAAATGGCTAAAAAAGAGGAGATGTCCTCATCACAAAGAAATTTTTAAGTTTTACAGTGATGAATATGGCTAATTACTCTGATTTGATCATCACACATTGTATACATGTTAAAATATAACTCCGTACTTCACAAATATGTATAATCAACATGTTTCAATAAAAAAATCTTTTAAATAATGAAACGAAAATAAAGAAGGATTTGCTAATTGTAAAGCCATTCCTAAAGGTCCTGCCACAATTCCCTTCTCAATTTAAAATATTAGATCTCATAGGACTCTGAGGTTTTTGTTGTTTGTTTTCTGTGGGGTGTTTTTCCTTGTTAGTTTTCAAAAATAATTACAGTATATGTATAACTCAGAGGAGCATAAATTTTATAAGGACAAATCTGTAACATCAGAGAGTAAAAATATAAGCTGTTTAGAAAAAAAGTTTTGTAAAAGTTCCAGTTTTCAAATCTGTATGTCATCTTAGCCCCCCCCAAATTTGCTTTATTTTTGGTCACAGAAAAATGGTATAAAACTAGGGTTTGAGATTCTATCTACAAATACGACTCAATGTTATACTGTTCCAGGAACACAGACTATAAACGCAGGTCCAGTAAGCCATCTCAAAATGAACTTTGTTGTTCATAAAAAGAACTCAAAAGAACATTGTATGGAATGAGAAAAAATTCAACAGCCAAGGTAAAAACATTAAGAGAGTATGTGAAAGATTCACATTCACATAGTTTAAGAATTACATTTTTCAAACATACCTTGTCCATTAATTTACTTGCATGAAGACTCAAGCTATTGAAGAATATTTTTTTGCTTAGCAAATGCATTTCTTCAATGGTAGTCAATAATGTAGTTGCACTATTTCCAACAATGCCACTAAAAACAAAGAATATTTCAGGTTGCAAAGCAGAAGCTGAAACGATTCAGTTCTTTAACTGAGTATACTGCTTTTAAAAAATCTGGATTTAAATAATAGTTTTTATGCAGAATACAACCTGTGAATTTAAAACAATTACTCCAGTTTCATATAAAAATGTCAGGGTTTTTTTTCTTTTGAGTTAGATGATGAAAAAATAAAAATTACTATGTTTTCAGTATTTCTCTTTTTAGCAAATCTGGGGTTTAGAACAAACATTTGTAATACATAAACCTGTATCTCTATTTTCCCTCTATTACAGTAAACATATATATCTTGATTATCCAAGAAGACCTAATTTTAATTTTAAGAAAGGTATTCCACCAATAGTCTATTGATAAAATATTTAAGTTTTAAAAATACTGAGTCATTTTTAAAAATTAAAACTGTTATATAATATTAATAACACACCTATAGGGACTAGCCAGTTAGCTCAGTTGGTTAGTGTGGTGTCAAGGGTTTTCAGATCCCCATACTGGCAAGCCACCAAAAAAAATAAAATGACATACTTATAAATTATATAGTTTCCCTTTTTTTTATACAGTTGCCTAAATAGCAATATATTTAGACTAATTATAAAAATTCTGATAATGTTTTGAAATAATTACATTAGTACATTCCATAATCTTCAATTTGATATTACAAGGATATTTCTTAGATCCATCCAAGAGGGTTTCCCATTTTTACCAGGATCTAAGGCAAGTATGTATATAAAACAATTCTCTATTTTATTCTCCTAATTCATGTACTGAAAATGACTTAAAAATTTCTTAGAGGAAAACTTTTTTTTGATGTAAAAATATGCTGTAATCCAGTAGGAAATCATAATTTCTAAAGGCACAAGAACATCTTACTATGCCTAAAAAAATTTAGATTGCTAAAGATAAACATAATGGCATTAATAATTAATGGTAAACAGTAAGCTAAAAACACAGCAAATTTACTGATAAATAATATACCACATGTGATATATTATAAAAGCAAATACTGATACTAAATATTTCAATATTTTCTGAAACTAAAATAAATTGACGAATTCTTAAACAGTTCATGAAAACAAAGCAAATTATCAGTAAAAAAGAAATGCATAAAGCAAACAGCAAAATACAAGCAAATTATTAAACAGGTAGCCATAACACCTGTATCTAAATATTTAACAAAATTCAAAAAATATTTCAGTTAAAAATATCATAAGCCAAACACCAAATTGAAAGAAATTCCCATATATGGCTATGCATGCCATAAAAGCAATCATTCCTCTGAATAAAAGTATACATCAAGCAACAGGGGAAGTAAATATGCAAATAGAAACTGATATTTCAATAAAAAATTCAGAAAGATATCAAGATATATTTGCATTCATTTAAAAAATTTGGAGATATCAGCTTTATTTTGCAGTTACTCAGGTCTAGAATTTAATATTTATTGAGTACTCACTAGGTACCAGTAACCGGTCCAGATACTTATAAATGCTTCCTTCTGATATTTCACTCCATATTTCTCCCCAACATGCTTACACTATTACTTGATTTGGCTTCAATTACTATTTGTATACTGAAAACTACCCATTTCCTAGTTTCAACCCTGATTTCTCTCTGTATTAGCTGCTCACTCAAAATCTCCTACCATATGTTCAAAGGTCCACCAAATCTGACATGGCCAAAGCTGAACTGAACTCTTCACCCACCCACCCCCATTGACCTGTTCCTCTCCAGCATCCCCCATCTCAGCAAATAATATCATTCACCCAGTTGTTCAAACCAAAAGACAAGAATTCATCCTTGACTCCTCTCATTTCACTCCCTCTAGTTCTCAGGTCTAAACTCTCACGTTAGAATATAAAGTATCTCTGGAGTGAATTACTTTTCACCACTTTCAAGACTATTCATCTTCTAACTCATTTTCTCTGCTCAGAACCACAAACTGCTTTCTAAATACCTTTCTTGTTTCCCCTTTAGCCTCACTACACTACATTATCCACATAGTACCCAGAGTAACCGTATATCATAAATCAGCTCAAGCCACTCAAAACCCTCTCATATCTTCCCCTACCCACTCAGTATAAAATCTAAATCCTCATCATGGCCTACAAAGTCGTCTATGACCTGGCCTCCATCTAACTTCCTGATTTCATCTTCCCATACTTCTTCCAGTTCACTACACTCCAACCAATAGTATTCCTCTGATTCTCTAGAATGCAAGCTTTTCCTAGCTTCAGGACCAGAGTGTACCTCTGCCTAGGACACTCTTCTCCAGTATCTTTCCATGCCCAATTCCTACATGTTATTCAGGTCTGTTGACATATCACCTCTACCAAAAGGCTTTCAAAAATATTGACATATACATAAACCTACTCATACATGGTCACTACCTAAACTTTCTATTCTTTTCTCTCACAACTGATACTAATTTACTGCTTTTGAGTCTCAGGCAATGATGATAAATTTATATCTAAAATGTTAAAGGACTAACCAAATTATATCTCTGATCAGTTTGTAGTCTGTGGCTTGTTACTTTTGTTTGGAAATCTACCAATAGATGAGAAATGCATTTCTTGGCTGTGAAGTTCTGGTTAGCTACTCTCAGTCACTAAGGGGTAGGTAATATCCTTACCATAATATTTTGGTGCTCTGTGAACTAGTGATCCCTGAATCTCTCGCAGATGTTAGTTATAACCCTGTTAGATTTTAACAGCTGGTATACTATTCCTGATACTGGCATACTAGAGAAGTAATTTTTAAATATTTTTTAAGGGAAAAATATGAAAACTATCAAAAACATAGCTTGAAAAGGCATGGTTTAACATAACTACACATATAACTTTTTCTTATAGTGAGTTATAATAAAGCTTAAGTGTATACCAACAACAGATATATGCAAAGAAAAATGAATACAAATTTTGGAGTCAAAGATCACATTTTAGATAAGACAAGTGGCTCCTAATCAGATAAAGCTGCTTTTGGAGAAAATAAAGCTATGGTTCTGTTTTATCACTGACAGTAAATTAAAATGCTAAATAAGACTTTAAGTTATTTACATCCAGAATAGGACATTTCACTCATTATGGCCTATTTGAGTATAATAAATAGTTGCTTCAGTTGCCATGGCTCTCTTCTACTAATGCAGGAAGACTCAATAAATATGTTACAGACTTTTATTGTTACATAAGTTGTATGTGTACATATGTATATGTGCATTTATCAGTGTACCGTTACGTTTAGAGAAGAAAGGGAAAAGGAAAACCTCGAGGTATAGCATGTATAATATGCATGTAATGATTCACATGGTGTGGAGGTTCTACTAGCTATACTTACACACAGTGAACACAAAAAAATCTTACATTGTGCTCTGAGAAAAAATATGACATGGGATTTAACAAGCACATTACATCACTCTACTTACCTTATTGTATGGTGGTAAAATTTGAGGAGATTAGAAATTTTGTATAATAAAACTGCCCCAGGTTCAGCAACTATTACTTGTTCAATTCGAACCTATTAAAACATTCGAGAAGTTAACAGTCTATAAAAGCATGATTTTCTTCATTAATGATGGGGTATAAATAGCATGAAAATTGAAGATAAAATGTTATTATTGAAAAGATCTCAAATTGCCTTCCAAATAAAGAATTTCTAAGTATTAAGTCAGAAGTGATGGTAAAATAACAAAAACTTTAACACAGATATCCTCTACAAAAAAATGATCCATTACCTGCAGAATCTGGTTCAAAACAGTTGTTACCAGAAATATCAATTCAATGAGATCATTTTGAGGTTAATCACCAGTATATACTGGAATTTAGTTCAACACTAAATCACAAAGGGAGCAGCTGTTACATCCCTAAAAACAGATTTCGATGAAAAGATACTGCTCTAATATCAAATATTCAGGAAAAAAAAGAATTATTGTCTTTAAACTATTATGCCAAGTTTCTTTTTCTATTAATCAGAGAATTAAAAAGCAGACAAATCTTAAATTAGCAATAACATATTTGCCTAATTATACGACTACCAGGGCAAAATGAGATCTAGTTCAAAATTAACGTGATCTTCCTCAAGATTAGCCAACACGAATCTTTTCTAACTAAATTCCATCCCTCACTGATCTTTCTCTTACTTTTGCTCCTTCATTAATGAATACAATCTAAACCACCCTGATATATGCCTACTTACATATTGTATTGTACTTGTCCTTAAGCTACTGCCCACATTGTATCTTCTTGCTTTCTTAACTAGCTTCTGAACACAAAAATAGACACAGTACTTTCTGCGTCTTCACATCTCTGCAGTATCTTGTAGAACAGTATACACATAACAGATGTTTAGTAAATGCTTTTGAAAGTTGAACTTTCTCTGTTCTTAGATTTTGGCATATGTCACAATGCCAACAAATGTGATTTGCCAAAATGAGATTTTATAAATGCACGTATATCAGCATATAAAAACCTCTTGGATTATAGAAATTAATTTACCTTTACATTAATATCTTTATAAAACTGATTCATCTTTTGGCATAAAGCACTAGACTAGCTAACTACCACAGTACTACAGATTATGAATGGCATGTGAATTTAAAAACCATAATTTCAATATTACAATTTCTCTTTAGGCTAAGACCTCAACAGTGATTTAAATTACATATTATATCAATAAAAGTGATATTTTCTGAATTTTAATATAATTAGAGCAACATATGAAGGATGTTAATTGTAGACAGACAGCTCTTTCCTAGCAGATTTTTAACATCATCTCAGCTATCTGGCAACCTGCCTTCTAAAATTTTGCGGCATCAAAAAAATACTCTTCATTCCAACTCCCTTAAGAAAGAAAGAAAGGAGAGAAGGGAGAGAAAGAAGAAAAGGAAAAGAAAAGAAGGAAGAGAGGAAGAAAGGAAGAAGAAAGGAAAACTCCCATTTCTCTCCACACACACAAGGTTTTGAGGGAAATTGGCATCACTGTAGCTACAAAAGAATATAACAAAGAAAAGCTGAAAAACTGGGAGATGTACAAATGATACACCAAAACTGGCTTGTTTGCCACACAGAAGAAACACTTTGTCTTATAAGGGCTATAATGGAGGCCAACCATTTTTAGCAAAAGCCAACAGTCACAGAAAAAAACAACAGGAGACAAGAGAAACAAACAAACAAAAAAGTATCAATGGTTAAAAATAGAAAAGACTAAGGAAGTGGTAGCAGCAACTGAATTATGATGGTGATAACAGTGGAGGAAAAAAATCATTAACAGTGCATGAAAGTAGTGATGGGAATAATAGCTCAGACAAAAGTGTGTGGAACAGTCCCCAGCACATAATATGCCCTCAATAAATTGTAACTGTATTATTAGAAGTGGCATAGATGATATACACAGATATTAAAAGTAGTAAAATGGGCTGCAATCTGACAGCAGAGAAGCTAAAGAAGAGATAAGAGAACACTGGCTCTCCTCTCCAAGGCCAGAGAGAGAGCGAGAGCAAAAGCAAGAGCAAGAGAGGGAGTTTGTGCTTATGGAGAAGAAGAGAAGAGAAGAGAGGACTGAAAGGGATTACGACAAACTTCCTTTAGCTATTTAATATCGCAGCAGTTGCTTAAGGGAGACATTTGCTCCCAAGCACACATCAGCAATCTGAGGGTGCAGCAACTGTATCATGTAATACAGTATTCAGCTCTATTTTCCATGCCATTTATCTTTGTATATATACCTATCTTCACAGAACCCACCAAAATTTAAGAAGTTTAGGAGCATATATTACAAGAAAGTTTTTATTAAAAGAGAAAATTCAAATGACAGCTAGTAATCTCTCAGCAATCCAGAACATTCACATAAAAAAGGATCATTTTACCCATGGACTTGAAAAACAGATTTAATATACCAATTCTGATGTTTCCAGCTACAACTTTGAAGAAACTTGCAAAGTAATAAGCTTGATGCTGATGAGCCATAGCACCCTTTTTACATGGTATATGTAATTTTAAGTTAGAGCACAGATTTTTTAAAACTGGCAATAAGTTTAGAAATCTTTGCTTTATGCACACATTTACAAATATTTAGTCTACTACCTACGAAGTCACACTTTATTAAGACAAAGAAAGGTTAAGCAGGGTAGAGTAAATCAAATACATAGTTTCTCAAGGCTATCTCCCATTACTGCTACAACCTTTCCTTTATACTTCTATAAATCAGTCTCCCCCTGCCCTAAAAATAATTCATTCCTACAAAGAAAAAAGATTGAGCAACAGAAAAATAGCCAAAATATCCAATATCATATGTCATTAGGAAAAGTTAAGCTCCTCATCAATTAGAAAAAAGAAATTTTATGTTAATGGAATGTAAAAGCAGAGAGGTCACTAAGAAAAACATTCAGAAAATATCAAAGTAGGATTTTTTTCTCTCCACTAAGTATATTACCAAAAATATCAGATTCACAAATGAGGTATAAGTAAGAAAATTGTTAAAATAGTATATAAAATAAGTATACAGAGGAATGGAAGGTACAGTAGTTGTTGAATCATATAATAAATCACTAACAAGCTAATTTGATGTGTAACTACTGTGAACACCTGCTAAATATTCTCTGGAATAAATATTACTATCACATAGAAAGAGTTAAGGTTTCTGTCACTTCATAAACTAAAGGGATTTTTCTTCATTTTACAATAAAAAGATGCTTGCTTACTAGTTTTCTTCTTCACCTTTGGCATCTTACATTAAAATTTGCAAGGGGATCACAATAATGTCCTACCACTGTTATAAACACCTTTCTGGGCATATACATTTAAGGAAAATGAAATGAGAATTTCTGAGCACACTTTAAAACAGGGAGTCTTCAGTATGTGATTTCTTTATGTAAGTGACAGGTGTTAGTTTAAACATTTAAGAAATATTAACATTTCTTATTCAGAGCAGAACAGGAAACTTTAAGGTCAATTCCAAACGTAAGATTCTAAAATTTTACTTTATACAATTACTTTTTTTAAAAAAGGAAAAAAAAGCTGTGGTAAGAAACATAATACAATCAGTATGGAGAAGGGGAAAAAATGTAATGTGGATGAAGTAAAATTTACTTATCAAAGTGACTGGGGGTTTCAGTTAACTATATGGAGTTATAAAAAGATATAAAAAGTGAGCAAAATAAATCTTATTTTTATTCTCCCTTTTTTTCCTTTATCTTTCCAATAATTGCTTGGATTCAAAATAAGAAACATTTATATGAGCTATAAATATCTGAAAATCAAACTATGGCAAGTAAATATTTTATTTGGGAGAAATAAGCAAAATAACTTCAAAATACTTTGCTATTTATTTACTGAATGCACAAGTGGGCTCTAAGATGATCACGTTATAGTACTAATTAAATTTGTAATTACAATCAATTGTCACAAGGTGTATCATCTGAGATTTCCTTTCCTGAGACAAAATACCAAAGAAAATCTTAGAAATACAAGAAATTTAGTTTCAAAATTTAGTTCTTGATAAGAATAAATCACAAAACTTCTGGATTTCAATTTCTATAAACTAAACTGAAGTCAATAAATAAGGAAAAGTAAATCAACAATTGTCAAATATTTCCCAAATATTAATTAAGGAAATGAACATTTGTTGTAGCCTACTAAGTGCAGGAACTATGTTCTTCATTGACACAGTTATCTCATTTAATCTTCATAACAAGCCTGACGGTATATTTTTATATACAGGTTCAATGTAAGCAAATTAAAGTGCAGAAAAGTTAAGCAAATGGAACAAGTGAACAGAATTAAGTGGCAAAATGGAAATTTTAACCCAAGCTTGACTCTAAATTCTATTCCTTGTACTATAAATAGTATGGATAACAACACTGATACATAACATTACTTTACCCTTGGATTAATCATTATTCATTACTATGCTTAAAAAAAATTTAGTATGCTTGAAGTAATAAAGTAAGTGAAACACGTTCTCCGTAAATCTTTGTTAAGAGTTCATAAATTAGTTGTTTAGATTTAATAGGCTCTTTTTCAACTGATCAACATAAATTACCATGGGAAACATAATCTGTTAAAAAATACATCAACTTATGCAAACTAAGAATATTTCCAATTTTCTTTCTTACAGAGAAAACTGGCAATGATTATCATAAAATGTATTTTATTAGCCTACCTTAATGAGTTAACTTGATAAAATTACAGCTTGAGTCCAAGCTGATATTGGTTTCTTTAAACTCATAAAAATAAGGCAATATTCTAACTAGATGCCATACAACATATATAAAAACAAACTATTTTACCTTTAGAGGCCTGCACACACCCTCGGTGATATGCCCAACAACTTCTTGAATATTTTCTTCAACGCCTGAAATTAATTATTAAACAATTAAAATTTTTTTCCATATTATACCTTGCTTCACATAGGTTCAAAAAACTAACAAACAATTAATACTTATGAAAAATGACACTAATAACAGTTGAAATAACCATAATAATATTTTAGTAAGTTTGATATCTTTTGGGATATTACTAATTGTGTTAACAGATTACTAGTTGTTAATAACTAATGTGGGTCTAGAAAGCCTTGCTAATTCACTTGATGAATTAATAAAATGAACATTAGTTCTTTGTGAAAGAGAATAAATGTATGAGACAGAGAAAAAAGGGACTACTAACTGAAGAAAGTGATATGAAGATATATTAGCATTTTTTCTACAAACACCTTATTCCAGGCAGTTGTGCTCAGCACGTAAGATGAAAAACACACCTTGCAGTCAGATGGAAAAACTGACATTTTCTAAATACCGATTATTTTTCAAGCACTGTACTGGGTACTTGACATTTACCTCTTGTAACCACCTTCATTTTTACAGATGGAGAAACTGAGTTTCAGAAGATTTAAGTCATTCCCACAGAAAATTTCATCTAACTCTAATCTATTTTCTTCCTACCTCTTAACACACGGATACTTCAAAAAGTTCATGGAATAATGGAAGACCCATTGTACTGCCTCTCATACATACTTTTCTAAAACATCTTTAAAGAAATACATTCTTTTAAACTGGATAATTAGGATAACAACAAAAAAAAAACTTTTAAAAATGTGCGAATCTAACAAACATGCTGAGTCTTAATACTAAATAGTTGAAAAGAGTAAGGTTAACTATTACCACCTTTTTGTACACTGGCCTCTCCTGGAGATCATGTGCTGAACCACAGTGATGTGTGACTGAGCTATGCAAAATAGTCAAGTGATAACAGGTCACCATATTTCTCTTACCTTGCTATCAAAAATAGAACATCTTTTATACACTAAACCCTAAAACTCTAAAGTGGGCATCTTAATGAAATCACAACTAAGAAGATTTGAAATTCTATAAACAAGATATCAGCACCTCTCAAATACAGTCATTTTTCTTCCTTGAAATCAAGACAAAAATTCTAAGTTAGTACATATGGTAATTATATTAAAAATTTTAAAAGAGTCCCATGAGAATATAAAAAAGAGGTTGGGTGGTAGAAAATGAAAGGATCAGAAGCTTAATGACCTTAATTAAGCAAGTCACTGAACTTATTTACTCACAGATAAGATGAAGATAATACCATCTTTTACCTTAAAGTGTTGTCACACTGAGGAATTGAGATAATGTATGTAAGATATTAATGTATGCTAGATATTAATGTATGCTAGATACTCCAGAAATTTCTTAAAAGCGAAGCAGAGGAGTCTACATTTAATATGGAAGGTAGTAAAGGTTCACTATAAAACTGAATAGTTGAGTGACAGGATGTAAGTGATGGAGGAAAAAGTCTATAAGGGGAAATCTAGAGAAAGGGAGATAAATTAAGACACTTACTGTATAATCTAGGTGAGAAGCGCTTATCTCAGTGAAGAAGATGGTAACAAGAATAGAAACAGAGAAGCCCTGTGTTATGTTCTATACTTAGGCATTAGTAAGAATAATCGGTAGACCCACCTTGTGCAGTTACATGCTTTAAGAGAGCTTCAAGATGTTCCTTTTCAGAAGCAGTAGCTTGATGAAGCCAAGCCAACATGTCTCCTACATACCTAATGAAAACTAAATGTTAGTAGATTTCCTCTGAAAAAAGATCAAATCCATTAGTGTTTTCTGATTACTATACCTCAAAGGGTCATGGGAGTGCATTTCAATGGGTCTAGGTGTACCTCCTGGGCCCCCTCTTGTAAGAGCATCAATAAACCCACGAACAACTGTACTTCTTCTGGCTGTTCCAAATTCATCCAATGTATACCTGGAAGACACAAGTTATATGAAAAACAGTTGGTTTTTTTCCTAATGATTACATCAGACTATTCGTGTGATTTCTAAGATAAGCAAGACATCTAAAGTTTATTTAAGTACTCTCTCAAGAAATTTTGCTTCTAAACAACAAAAAATATTTATGAGATAACTTTAGCAGATTGAAAATTCCATCTAAAGGTTCAAATTTTTGCTCCTCCTAAGAAAGAATGCTGGGAATTTGGACTACGACAGGGGCAGGAGCAATAAGTGACAGAACAGTGAATTTAGTAAAAGCAAGAAAATCAAGTCAAGGTGGGAATCTTGAACTTTTCAGGTTTCAGTATCTTCGCAGTCCAAAACATGATACTCTATTGTTTTACATGAAGCCATAATATCTAGTTCTCAGAAGCTAGTTATAATTATAATACTGCAATTCAAAAATTAATACTTTTTTTCTAAATTAAAAAATTCTCCTTTATACATACTATCACAATTTACCACCAAAATTTGCTCCCCAAATTGCTATTTTTAAAAGCTTATTGGACTCTAATAATTAGACATATTAGATGTTCCTTAAAATTACTGAACAACCATGCATCCCAGCAAATATTTTTTTTTAAGACATATATTTAGAAGTCACCCGTTGTAATTAAGAAGGGGGAAAGGGCTTTCTAAGGTGAGGGAATTGGTAGGGAAGAAAAGCTTTGAACTGGGGGACAGGAAAATCTGGGGTGAAATTTATGAAGGAGGCCTGGGTTGCCAGACTTTGACTGGACTCAGCCCCTGTTTCCCATCACCACCACCATTCCTTACACCCTCCCCCAAGTGAAAGTTCTATTTTTAAAGGACACAGGAAAACAAAATACATTTTAGCAGTCCAATGTCAAAATATTCTAGACCCATTAACTTTTAAATCCCTAGACAGTATTTTACCAGACCAAATATTACTTCATTAACCTACATATAAACAAAAGTTACCAAAATTTTCCAAGGATTTTCACAAAAATTCATTTCTTGGGCTATACTGCTTTCTATAATATGTTAACGATTTAATTTTAAAAATCCATATTTTGCTAATCGTGAGAAAGCTGGAAGAGTAATTATTTCCAAACAAGAGTTTTAACTATAGAAAAGCTGTAAATAGCTTTAAGTTGTTAGGAATCTAAAGTTTATTTGAGGACTCCTCACTATTAACCAGACTGTGGTTCTGTGTGTGTGTGTGTTTTCAGTTAAAAAGAAATGGTTTTGAAATTCCCTGCAATGACATTCTAATATAGGAAAGGGGGGTGGGGGGAAGCACAGTATCAAGCTGTTTTGCTAAAGTGCATAATTGCCTTGCATTTACTTTCTTTTTTAAAAAACAAATTAGAACCAAAATGTTCACTTCTATTGTTTCCCTCATGCTCTTAAATTATAAATATGTTTAGTGTGGAA
The DNA here is from genome assembly GCF_027409185.1 of Cynocephalus volans. Classification (NCBI taxonomy): domain Eukaryota; kingdom Metazoa; phylum Chordata; class Mammalia; order Dermoptera; family Cynocephalidae; genus Cynocephalus; species Cynocephalus volans. Next base: position 70,857,330 of record NC_084466.1, read on the forward strand.
AAAGGCCTTATTTTAAATGATCACTTGATTCTATGAAATAGTGAACTTATGACCACAGACTACTTATCATAGAACAAAATTCACAAACTTTTAACTTTTTAAATATACAAAAGTAATCCTCAATCCCAATATCTTACAACCACAGTAAACATAAACAACATAATTTCTGTTTCTAGGACTGTTCACTGGGGCCACAATTCTATCAGAAACAAGTGAATCCACTGGTATTTTAAGTGAGATGAAAATTATCAGGCCTGGCAAAAAGCGAAATTTAATCTGCACAATAATATGATATATCAATAAACATTATTATTAATGTTAATCCTCCTGCAGAATAAATATAATTTGAAGCAATAACAGCATGAACCACAATGAACCTTCAATGATATCCGAGACATGAAACATCTTTCCCAGAGACAGAAGAAAACTTCTCTGACAAAAGTCAGACTGTCTTCAAACAAAGGTCAAAAATTCCAAATGTAGTTTGATAAAGGTAAATGTTCAAATTATGAAAGTATACTAAAATGTGTCTAGTTAAAATTAAAGCCCCATTTTTAAATTATGTTTAGCTACAGTAAATTTAAAAAAAAATTCTGGTCAAAAAGCAAATTAAAAGAAAAATTTTGATCAAAAAGCAAAATTTAAAAAATAAAAGAATAGTATAGAAGCTCCTCTTTGCAATGCAACAAATACATAAAGAATGAAGAAAAATAAGCATTGTACATTTTACTACATTCTTAAATAGCTTATGTTCTGTTGGTTACCAAAGGAAAAAAGAAATCAATTTTTTTTCATTTTCATTTGCAATAAATTTCTTTCTAAAGAGATCTCTGTACTTGATATATTAAAAGTTAATAATGCATTAACATTCCAATTATGTACTTCCTAACAAACACTGTTGCTGAGTATAGCAACTTTCCCTAGGACTTCAATAACTGACACTGTTCTTGCATTTGATGCCTACACTTTTGAAACACAATAATGAACTGTGACACTTTTAAACATTTCTCAAATAAAGTTCATATATTGCCATCTGGTGGTTAACAAGATACATCAAGTTTTTCCTAAATTTAAAGAAACCATAAATTAGAAAGTAGATGATTATGTAAGAAAGGCCAATTTTCCCCACAAGAAATCTTCAAAGGAGTCCTACATTTGGAATCCAAAGAATGATAATCACCATCATGAATACATAAGAAAGAATAAAGCCCACTGGTAGAGCAGATACACAAACATGAATTAGAACAAAACTATATTATACTACAAAAAAACAACAAACAGCAAACACAAGTAATAAAAGGGAAAAAAAGGAACAGAAGATACATAAAACAACCATAAAAAAAAAAAATCAATAAAATTCCAGGAATAAGACAATACCTGTCAATAACAACCCTGAATGTAAATGGACTGAATTCCCCACTTAAAAGATACATACAGGCTGAACAGATTAAAAAAGTAGATCCAACTATATGCTGCCTACAAGAAACTCATGTCACCTGTAAAGACATACATAGACTAATAGTTAAGAGATGGAAAAAGATATACCCCACAAATGGAAACCAAAAATGAGCAGGAGTAGCTATACTTATTTCAGATATAGTAGACTTTAAACCACAAACTATAAAAAGAGACAGAGAAGGTCATTATATAATATTAAAGGGGTCAATTCAGCAAAAGGATATAATAACTATAAATATATATGCACCCAACACCAGAGCACCAGATACATATAGCAACTATTACTGGGTCTAAAGGGAGAGATAGACCCCAATATAATAATGGTTGGGGGCTTCAGCCTCTCTTTCTTAGCACTGGACAGATCATCTAAGACAAAAACTCAGCAGAGAAACATTGGATTTAAACTATAATTTAGACCAATTGGACTTGACAGATATTTACAGAAATTTTATGCAACAATTACAGAATACACTCATTCTCATCAGCATATGGAACATTCTCCAAGACAGACCACATGTTAGGCCACAAATCAAGTCTTAACAAATTTTTAAAAACTGAAATCATATCAAGTATCCTCTCAAACCACAACAAAATAAAACTAGAAATCAATAAGAAGCAAAACTTTGGAAACTATACAATACATGGAAATTAAACAACCAGTGGGTCAGAGAAAAAATTAAGCAGGAAATCAAAAAACTTAAAACAAATGAAAATAAAAGCACATCCTACCAAAATCTATGCAATACTGCAAAGGCAGTACTAAGAGGGAAATTTATTGCAATAAGTACTTACATCAAAAGAAGAGAAAGACTGCAAATAAACAACCTAACATTACACCTCAAAGAATCAGAAAAGCAAGAACAACCCAATCCCAAAATTAGTAGACAGAAAGAAATAATAGAGATTAGAGCAGAACTAAATGAAATAAGAGACCAAAAAAAGATACAAAAGACTGGTGAAACAAAAAGTTGGTTTTGGAGAAGATAAATAAAACTGACAAACCATTAGCTAGACTAAGAAAAGAAGGCCCACATGACAAAAATCAGAAATGAAAAAGGAGACATAACAACTGATACCACAGAAACACAAAGAATCACTAGAGGCTATTATGAACAACTATAAAACAACAAATTTGAAAATCTGGAGGAAATGAACAAATTTCTGACACATACGACCTACCAAGACTAAGCCAATAAAAACAGAAAACCTGAATAGGCCAATAACAAGCAAAGAGATGGAAATGGTAATCAGCAGTCTTTCAACAAAGAAAAGCCCAAACTTTTAAAGAAGAATTAATACTTCTTTTCAAACTATCCCAAAAAACAAAAACAGAGGTCACTCTCCCAAATTCATTATATGAGGCCTGTAACACCCTGATACCAGAATCAAAGACACAGCAAAAAGGGAAAACTACAGACCAAATCCTTGATGAACATAGATGCAAAAATTCTCCACAAAATACTAGCAAACAGAATTAGAAAAAGATTATACACCATGATCAAGCAGGATTCATCCCAGGGATGCAAGGATGGTTCAACACATGCAAATATATAAATGTGATACATCACATTTACAAAAAAATCAACAAAATCAAGAACAAAACCATATCATCATCTCAACTGATGTAGAAATGCATTTGACAAAGTTCAAAATCCCTTGTTTATTATGACTCTCAACAAGTTAGGTATAGAAGAAAAGTATCACAATATAATAAAAGGCATATGTGACAAACCCACAGCTAACATAATCCTGAATGGGAAAAAGTTAAAAGCTTCCCCTCTAAGAACAGGAACAAGACAAGGATGCTCGCCACTCCTATTTAACATAGTACTAGAAGTTCTAGACAGAGCTATTAGGCAAGAGAAGGGGATAAAAGGCATCTAAGTTGGAAAAGAAGCCAAATTGTCCCTTTTTGCAGATGACATGATTGTATATACAGAAAAACCTAAAGAATCCACCAAAAAACTCTTAGAGTTAATAAATGAATTTAGTAAAGTTGCAGGATACAAAATCAATATACGAAAATCAGTAGTGTTTTTATATACCAACAATGAACTAGGAGAAAAAGAAATCAAGAAAGCAATCCCATTTACAAGAGCTACCAAAAAATAAAATACCTACGAATAAATTTAAACAAGGAGGTGAAAGATCGCTACAATGAAAACTACAAAACATAGACTGAAGAAATTAAAGAGAAAACACACACACATGCACACACAAATGGAAGGACATTCCATATTCATGGATTAGAAGAATTAATGTTGTGAAAATGTCCATACTACTTAAAGCAATCTACAGATTCAATTCAATCCCCATCAAAATACCAGTGCCACTCTTCACAGAAATGGAAAAAAAAAACCCTAACATTCATATGGAACAACAGATCCTAAACAGCCAAAGCAATCCTAAGCAAAAAGAATAAAGCTGGAGGCATTACACTACTTGATTTCAAAATATGCAAAAAAAACCTATAGTAACCACAACAGCATGGTACTGGCATAAAAACAGACACAGGAACCAACTGAACAGAATACAGAACCTAGAAATTAATGCACATATTTATAGCTAACTGGTCTTTGACAAAGGCACCGAAAACATACATTGGGGAAAGGACTGCCTCTTCAATAAATGATGCCGGGAAAACTGAATATCCATGTGTAGAAGAACGAAACTAGACCTCTATCTCTCACCATATACTAAAACCAACTCAAAATGGATTAAAGACTTGAATCTAAAACCTGAAACTACAAAACTCCTAGATGAAAACACAGAGGAAATGTATCAGGATGGAGGACTGGGCAAAGATCTTATGACTAAGACCTTAAAAGCACAAGCAATAAAAGAAAACAAAATAAGCAAATGAGATCATATCAAACTAAAAATCTTCTGCACAGCAAGGGAAACAATCAACAGAACAAAAAGACAACCTGCAAAATGGGAGAAAATATTTGCAAACTATGCATCCCACAAGGGATTAATATCCAGAACATACAAGGAATTCAAGTAACTCAATAATAAAATAAAAATCCAGTTAAAAAATAGCCAAAGGGACCTGAACACACCTTTCAGCACTGGACAGATCATCTAGACAACAAATCAACAGAATAACCATTACTCTTTCAGAGGGAGAGAAGAAATCTAGGGTTATCAGTGGTGGGAGTGGGGAGGGAAGGAGGATAGGGAGGATTGGACAAGGGGCATAAATAATAAGTACAATTTGTAACAATACATACTAGTAATACTAGTAATATACATACTAGTAATATGGATTTGATCAACATGTCAACATTGAATCCCCAAAATATATATAATCAATTAAGATTCAATAAAAAAAAAAAAAAAAAAGGCAAAGGACCTGAATCCTGAATAGAAATTTCTCAAAAGACACACAAATAGCCGACAGATATACGAAAAAATGCTCAAATTCACTAGTCATCAGAGAAATGCAAATCATCTCACCCTAGTTAGACTGGCTATTATCAAGAAATAGAAAATAATAAATGCTGACAAGGATATGGAGAAAGGGGAACCCTTATACCCTGTTGGTGAGATAGTAAAGTAGCATGGCCATTATGGAAAACAGTATGGAGATTTCTCAAAAACTACAGATAGAATAACTACCATATCATCCAGCAATCCCACTACTGGCTAAACAACCAAAGGAATGGAAATCATCATGTTGAAGGGATACCTGCACTCCGATGGTAATCACAGCTCTATTCACAACAGCCAAGATATGGAACCAACCTAATGTCCATCAATGAATGACTGGTTAAAGAAAATGTGTTACATATACACAATGGAATACCACTCAACATAAAAAAGAATGAAATTCTGCCATTCACAGCAGCAAGCATGAGCTTGGAGAAATTATATTAAGTAAAATAAGCCAGGCACAGAAAGAGAAATATCACATTCTCACTCATAAGTGGGAGCTATATATATATAAATAAATAAATAAATAAATAAATAAATAAGAAAAAAGAAAGAAAAAATAATCACAATAATATGTTGAACTTTCAGAAGGAGAGAACAGAATTGTGGTTACTACAGGCAGGAAAAGGGAAGAGAGAGGGGGGATAGTGAGAGGTTGGTTAATGGACACAAAACAGGTAGGAAAAATAACTTCTATTGGTATACAGTCAAGCCAGGCGTCTATAATTGACAATAATTACTGCATGTTGTCAAATGGCTAGAAGAGAGATCGAATGTCCTCACCACAAAGAAATTATTATGTTTTGTAATGATGAATATGCTAATTACTCTGATTTGATCATCACACAGTGTATATGTGCATTATAATTCTGTATGTACCTAACAAATATGTATAATCAATGTTTCAATTAAAAGGTGAACTTTCTTTTTTTAGCATTCATCTCATCCTAATCAACTTATCTTAAAAACCTACTTCCCCCTCAACTTCTAAATGTTTTACAATCTTCCAAACTGCCATTACTGCCTTGTTTCTCACATGTGCCCTTCAGAGATAAACTTTCTTTCCCTATTTACTTCTCCTTTCTTTGTCTTTCAAGTTTTTCCCCTGATTGTCATGTAGGGCTTAAATACGCCCCCCTCCTTAGTTCACAGCTTTTTAGTCACCTTCTCTCAAAATAAAAATAATATCTAAAATTTAGTGTTGTGCCAAGCATTATAATAAGCACCTTAAGGGAACAATCTAAATCTTCACAACAACCCTGTAAGATGAGCACTATGATTCCCCTCATTTTTATACCTAAGGAAACTGAAGCTTACAAAGGTTCAGAGCTTGTCAAAGAAATCTGACTCAAGAGCCCACCTTATAAACCATTATTCAATATTGCTCCTTTCCACATGTTGATCAAGAATCACAATTTAGTAAAAATTTATTTGCATGGTAGAAGATAGCTAGCTGTCCCTTTTATGTGCCCAAAATACACAAAGGCATTTTTTAAAAAACGATTAACCGAATTTTAATCTGCAGACAATGTAACACAATTAAAATCAAACACCAGATGTTTCAAGTAAAGCACTAAAAGATTCTCATAATCAACTTCAATATTTTAAAGTGAAAAAGTTGGGAAGGAGATTTCAAAGTAGAAAAAAACTGCTAAGCTGCTGATCAATAGTGAACATTAGCTTATTATATGTACATGCACAACACTCAGGGATATTACAATCTGGCCCTTGCTACTAACTCAACAGCCAGTGCAAGCGTCTGCAATTAATTTCTGAAAGGTGCATGTTCTATCTCGATCCATGTCTTTGCACAGGCTGTTCCCTCAACCTGAAATGTTCTATCCTCCCTTTTCTTCCAAGAAAATGCCTATTAAATCTTCAGAATTTACTTTCTACCCATTTGGCTCAGGAAACTTTCCCTGATGTTTATCTCATTCCCCTGCCTCAGAATACCTGAGGCACACAGCACCTGGGACATGACCTTTAGACTAGCAATTAATATATTCTACTAAAATGCATTTGTTTATGTCTGGTTCCATAAAATAAAGCATTTGAGAGCAGTGTTTTATTGATGTTGTGTCTCTAGCACTTAGAATGGTGCTTAACACATATTAAGTACTCAGAAAGTAGCACTAGAGTGTGATTATTTCACACAGCTGTCCCAGCATTTGTGTTTTCTAACTTTATTACAGGATAAGAAATGTTCTAAACAGAAAGTAATGAGGAAATCCTCTAAAAATAGTATAAGAAGCATCTGAAAGGGATGATTCAGAGAAGGATTCAATGCCTCTGTAAGAGTCCCCCTGACTTTCTGTTTCCCAAATTAGCAACAAACCTTTGGTCTCCCTAAAGGTTATTCTCATACTATTCGAGGCATTTAAGAATAAAAAGGTACTTACTTTTTATTTTTAAAGAAATTAAAAAATGTATAGACTAATAAACATACACATAAAACAAGTTTGAAATGCACAGGGGTATTCTCCAAAGCATTCCCATATAGCTGTTTGGCATAACTTACAAGATCAAAGACCTAGACCCTCTCTTTTCTTAAATCTTATTAATGAAAGTCTGATATTAAACACTCTTTTTTTTCATCTCTGGTAATAATATCTCTCACTCACTATATGACCCCCTTCTCTCCAGGGTAGGGTTGATACAAGAGTTTTAGTTATTTACAGTTCCAAGGAAGTTAATGAGACACTTTATATACATAAATGAGAGGTAGTCCAGATGCAGAAACACCTTGGTTTTCCCTCCATGTTGTATTCTATAGCATGCAATATTCAAATAAGCTTATACAACATGAGGTGGAAATATCACTATAAATTATTATAAATATTACTCAAACTATTGTATATGAATTTGATAATACTGAAATTAATGTGAATTATCAAAAAAAAGTAGGGTTTCTTTTTTAATTAGGAAAAAGTCACCAACTTATATAAGACAGGTCTATCCTGCAGGGCTTCCATTGCTTTAGTTAATACTGGAGATATGTCACATGATTCTTGTGTCAATGTTCTGCATTCACCTGAAAAACAATTAACATTACAATTTTTGTTAAATTAAAATTAGATCTTTATTATGTCCATCATATACCAGGAGTCTAAATTCTATAGAAAACACTACCTGAAAAATGCTTAGAAAAACTCAGAAAATATGCAGACCAAAAACTAATTTATGCTATCAACCAAACTAAAAATAAGTAGTTATATAACTTTAAATGAGCACATATGCTATCAGTTATACTCCAAACCCATATTTTATTATTATAAAAAACTACAATTCTGAAGAAACCAATCAATGAACAAATATTTGCTGAATAACTGCCTTATACGTGGCAGTACAAGGGTGGAGGGAGGACTACTGAAAACATATCACCAGTTCCTTCCTTCAGGAGCAATCATTAAGCAGTCTGCTAAAAATGTTTATATGAATAACTGATATATGGTAATAAAAATATAATTTCAAAGTAGTTTGAATTTTAAACTCTTAAAAATCTCTATGCCAATATTTTCTTTATTTTACTATTCTAATTTTATCCATAAAATCCTTACAAGTACCAAGAATTTAGAATTTGTTCAGAAATTCCCAACCTTTTGGTACATGTGGACCGCCTCCTGGCATGCACTGACTAAAAAAATATACGCATGTATGGGATTAGAAATATCCTAAAATTATTCCATAGACCCTAGCAATACAGAAGCCCACAATTTGGAACCACTATGTTAGATGCTGTGAGAGCAGGAAAAAAAGTGAGGCAATGTCCTTGCCTTTAAGAAAGTAGAAAAATCTAACTAGAGAGATAAGACAGACATATGTGAAAAGTTTAGTAAAGAGTAGACTATTGAATGCTAAATAAATATTTCCAGTGGTTAATGTTCAGAGATGGGAAGTCACTGTAATTTACTGTATCATGGAGAGTTCTAGGAATATGTAGAACCTAAGCATTGCCTTGAAGCCTGAGGCAGGATTTGGATACAAAGAGAGAAAGCCAGACAGCACTTCCGATGGGAGTAAACAGTGAAAACAAGAGAGGTAGAAAACACAAATGGGTTTTAGAGTAAAGAGTAAATCACCAAGACCAGAGAATTAGGTTTTCACAGTATAGCACAGTTCTAAGTGGTTAACTGGATTTAATTGCAACTCCTTCCAACAGTCAGTAACACCTATTAAAATATCATATATTCCTATTCCACTCTTGACTCTTAACTGTCTTCTCTGATTTTAACAAGCTATTTTGCAAACAGTCTATTGAAACATTCTAAAACAAAACTACAGCAAATAAAGCATTTGTGGGAGGAAAATAATGGCCCTCCAAATATGGCCACATCCTAATCTTTGGAACCTGTGAATATGTTACCTTATATGGCAAAAGGGACTTTGCAGTTGGAATTAAGATGATAGACCATAAAATATGGGGATTTTCTCAGATTACCCAAGTGGGTTCAAGGTAATCACATAGTCTTTAAAATTGAAAAGGCTTGCAAAATAGTTAGTCAGGGATATGAAATAGAAGAAAAGGCAAAAGAGATATGACCTGAGAGAATGACTGAATATGCCATTGCTGGCTTTGAAGATGAAGGAAGGGGTCACAAGCCAAAGAATACAGGCAGCCTCTAGAAACTAGGAAAATCCCTCAGTGATAGCCAGCAAGGAAACACAGACCTCAGTCTTACAAATGCAAACAACTGAATTCTGCCAACCAACTGAATGAGCAAGGAAACAATGATTCCTTAGAGCCTACACAAGCTGATACAGCACTGTGAACACTGATTTTAGTGGTGAGTACCATGTCTGATTTCTGACCTACAGAACTAAGACAATAAATGTGTGTTGTTTTAAGCCATTAAGTTTGCAGTAATTTATTACAGCAGTAATAGAAAATAATTATAATATTTATTATTCATTAATAATTCACCATTTATAACTTTTTCTAATCAACTTCAGGATACCTACGGCAGAAATACTGTCTTCATTTTTTTATTCCCATCCTTAATCAAGCATACTACTTGGCTGGTAGTAGATGCTCATGATACAAACACAAAGACAATATATTCAAATGTAAAGTTTTTCTTTTTAAAAATACTTTTGATTACTAAAATCAAAATATATCAAATAAAGATCAAGTGAAATTTTTTAAAAAATCAAATATTAATATTCATTAATCTAGACAATACAAAAGAAATTACTTACTTTGAACCCATCGGTAAAGTCTTTCATAAGCTGTTTCTTGAAGCAAGGCCATCTGTTCCATAATTTCTAAACTAAAAAAAATTAAAGATATATTAAAATTTAAATTTTTAGTTCATTACATCTAAGCACCTAATTATTTTGCTTAATTACAGAATGATTTGGCTACAGCATATCAACTTTTTCATCATTTCATGGAATGATTTTTCAATAATTTTTTTACAATTAAATAAATGTTACATTTTAATACCATCACTTACTTATCAACTGCTGTTTTAGTCTAAACATGTCAGGGTATAACTTCCCCCTTTTCCAAAGGTAAATAAAGATTAAACTCCTATTTTACAAAATATCATATAGTTTCAAAAAGAATCTAGATGTCTTTAAAATTTCGGAAATGTAAGCAGCAATGCAATTAGACAAATGAACAGTTACTTACCCTGCTGTTTGCTGGTTTGTACGCAAGAGAACTTTGACATCATTATGAATCTGCTTTACTCTTCCCAGTGCCTTGAAAAAATCCTTTAAAATTAAGAATATGACTTTAAAATGCCCATGTTTTCAGGTAAAATTACATTACTCTAAACTGAAAAATCACAACAAAGAGAAAAATTCTTTCACGTATTCTAATAAAGCCTTCCTATACTGAGCTCAACCTTCTCTAAATTTTCATACAAGGTGTAAAAGGTATTTATTCATATTTTAAAACATATATTAACTCAATGCCAACTATGTACCAAATAGTATGCTAGTTGCCTAAGATATAAAATTTATAAAGACCAAAATCCTGTCCTCAAGAAATGTACAGCTTAATGAGAGAGAAATGCAAACCTAAATATTACTATGCAAGAAAAACATACTATGTTTTACACATCTTATGACTTAAGCTGGCAATCTTATTGCTGAGGATGATGGTTTATATATCTGTTATATACCATTCTTCCCCCTCTTCCAAGAGCAGAATGCAAGGCTGGATGCATAAATGATGCTGATTAAATATATAAGAGTTAAATAATGACAAACTGATGACTGATTTTTTGGTTTTAGAAAAATACATTGGGGCCTTAGTTTCCAGAATGCCACAAATAGTGTTCCAACCATGATAGGAAATCAACTGAAAATAGGCCTCAGACATGGTGATGCAGATTTCCTTCATAAGCTTTGTTGTACTCTTTGACTTCTAAAAAAATACTCGTATTACTTTGAAAAAAACAAAAAGTAAAAAGCAATTAAAATATGCATCCTAATTTCCAAATTTAAAAATATCTTCAGATCAAACTTTTTTCTCTGTGGGAAAATAGTGCTTCAAGAAAGCAATGTATAACAACTGTTAACTGCTACACTTTAAATGATTTTAACAGAAAGCAAAGATACCTCAGTAATAGGTCCATCCCTTGTACCTCGGAGAAGACTCATTTCATCAGGAGTCAGTTGGAACTTGGATAAGAATGCATCTGCAACTTGTGCTCTTATTTCTAATCTTTGACTACAATTAAAAAAATAAAAAGAAAAATCCAGCATGCTATGCATTAAAATAAATTATATCTCTGATACAACTTTTTAAAACAAAGGTGTGAGAGATTCTCAATATCTCTGAAAGCCTTGTTTCTCCCTCAAAGCTAGAAGCTCTTATCAGGCATGTGAGTGATAAAATTAGCTGATATTGTTCTACCTCAGATACTTGCACACAGTAAAAGGAGTTGATAATGACAGAAAAGAAAAAATAAGTTCACAAATGGTTCTTGTATTACAAATTTTCAGCCACTTACAAGTACTTGAATAGCTCAACTTAACAATTTACAAGGTTACTTTCTGGGAGGAAAATATGCTCATTTTTTCAACCAATTTCTTCTCAGTCACTAAAAATTCCTAAGCTTCTGAAGTTTTCACATGAAGTACATAACAACCAAAAATCAGGTCTATCAGTGTTTTATTTTAGGTTAAAAAGAGAAGAGTTAAGAACTCTTTTACTAATTCTTCATAAATCGATAAACTGACTTCTCCATTTTGGTCTTCCCCACTTTTTCTACATAATTTAGTAATAAAAACAGTCTTTTAAATTATATTATCTGAATGCAACCCATCTAGACTAGCTGACATTTAGAAAAAAGTACACTATATACTAGAATACAACATGCAAGGACCTAAGGGACTAGGCAGGATCACCATCTAAAAGCAAGTCAGGAACACGAACCACCTGAACAAAAACTCAACATTCCTGGTTTCTGTATCTTATATCTGAAGGTATATAAACAAAATTATAAAAGCATTTCACTAGTAGTATACACAGGGTAGTAATATTCCACATCAAAAACCAGTTAGATGAGAATGAATAAAAATAAACATTTACATTTTTTGTATAGACAGTACAATGCATCTATCTTTGTTTTATCTGTATGTTTGAAGTTGGGAGATTTTAAAATGCTTCTGAGTGATACGGAAATTTACAAAGAAAAAGTCCTCTAGGTGGCAGTAACGTTCCGTTTATCTCAAATGATAAAGTAAATCACCTAATTAAGTCTACCCAGTAAATTTAAATGGCTTACGTTCTTAATTGCTTTATTAGTTGTACCTTCAAGTACATTAACAGATTTTGTTCTATACTCTTAGATAAAGCTCCAATCACTACTGTAAAGGATTTAAAGTAATTATAAAGCTTCATAAAATTCCTTAAGACTATATACAGTAATCATTTCAACTAAAACCTTTTTGGAGCTTTATTGGATCTATCTTTAGAATTTATTTTTATGGGCCGGCCCGTGGCTCACTCGGGAGAGTGCGGTGCTGATAACACCAAGGCCATGGGTTCGGATCCTATATAGGGATGGCTGGTTTGCTCACTGGCTGAGAGCGGTGTTGACAACACCAAGCCAAGGGTTGAGATCCCTTTACCGGTCATCTTTAAAAAAAAAAAAAAAAGAATTTATTTTTATTAGGCACAAAGGAAAAACTACTTTCTTTAGTTCATAGTTTCATTTTGTTTTAACCAAAATTAGTGTTATTTATCTTGATCATGCCCCTTAATCATTAAAATTCATTCCAAATAATATGGTTGACTGAATCTAGATATCAATCCATGAGAAAAAGACTGACTCATAGGTACTATATCTACAAAAGAGAGGGTCCAAAAATATTTTTAACAATGGCCATACTGCTAAAACAGGGGTTTGGTATTTCAAGATGGCAACTTTTGAAGTAGTGACAATAAATTATAATACATTTTTAAATCACTTACTCTTTAGTTTTACTATATTCTATATACTGAATATTAGTATAAATTGGTATAACCTTCTTAGAGTGAAATGTAGGCAATATACATCAGGACACCTTAAAAAGTTAATAACCATTTAATTTGTTAATTACAATTCTAGGAATTTACCCTAGGGAAATAATCTGAAATGTATATAATGATTTAAAAACATTTACTGAACCATTATCTTTAGCATGGGAACCAAGATAAATATTCAATAATTTAAGAATGGTTATGTGGGTTGATTCACAGACAAAATATAATGCCACCATTAAAAAACATGGTCTCTCAAAATAAAAATCATAGAAAAATGCACTTAAAATACTAAGTGGAAAAAAGTAAAATATAACTACACACACCAACGTGCTCATTCTAGAAGAAAATATACCAAAATGTTAGTAGCAGTTACTCTGGGTAGTGGAGTTATATCTGATTTTAATTTTCCTTAAGTTTTATGCAATAGATACATGTTAACATTATGTCAAAAATATTTTTTAAAGAACAAAAAAGTACTTTTCAACACATAAGAGATTCCTTTTACATAATTTAAACAAAAGAAAGATAAGTGAAATAGACTGTTTTCACTTCTGGTTGCTTCACATCTGATTGTCAATTACAATTCCTTAAGAAAAAGTATTTCCACAAGATTTCTCTTGGTCCTAAAATAGAAAAAAAGAAGAAGAAAAAGAAACTTTCCACTTTAAGTTTCTATAACATATCAAACTAAAAGTTAAAATAAACATTAAAAAAAGACTGGTTAAAAAAACTCATTATAGAGTAAATCCTATGACTAGGCTGTTGAGTTGTCAGCATTTGCAGTCTCATGCCATGATTTTAAAATCTGAGAATAAAATAAATTTCTAAATCTTGTGTTTTAGCATTTTAGAAACTAGGCAGTAAAATAGTAATTTCAACACAAAAACTTTTTTTTTTAAATACAACAAGTACAAGTGACAAAAAAGAAACTAAACTACATTAAAATTTTAAATGTTTGTGCTATAAATGATATAAAGAAAGTGAAAAGACAACCCACAGAATGGGAGAAAATAGTTGCATATCACAAGGAACTTGTATCCAGAATAAATAGAGCACTCTTACAATCAATAAATAAAAGGCAACCCAATTAAAAAATGAGCAAAGGATGTTATTAGACACTTCTTCAAAGAAGATATGCAAATGGCCAACAAGCACATGAAAAGACACTCAACATCACTAGGCATGAGGGAAATGCAAGTCAAAACCACCATGATACCTCTTCATACCCAGTAGCAAGGTTATAATCAAAAAGACAGATAATAGCAAGAATCTGCAGAAATTGGAATCCTCACACATTGCTGGTGGGAAAACTGTGTATCTTTGGAAAACAGTCTGGTAGTTCCTCCAACAGTTAAACATGGAGTTATCATAAAAAAGCCAACAATTCTACCCCTAGGTATATACTTAAGAGAAATAAAAAATTTATGTATTTCTATGCACATAATTATTCATAGCAGCATTATTCATTAACAGTCAAATAGTGGAAATAACCCAAATGTCTATCAACTGATGAATGGGAAAACAAAATATGGTGTAGCCACACAATAGGAATACTATTCAGCCATAAAAAGGTTGACGCAACATAGATAAGCCTTGAAAATATTTATGCTAAGTGAAAGAAGCTAGACACAAAAGGCCACATATTGCACGATTCCATTTATATGAAAGGTCAAGAACAGGCAAATCTACAAATGCCGAAAGTAGATTCATGGTTGACTAAGGCTGGGGGACTGACTGCTACTGGTCACCAGGTTTCTTTCTGGGGTAGCAAAAATTTTCAAAACTTATGATGATGGTTGTACAACTCTGTAAATATACTAAAAACTAATGACAGATGTACTTCAAATGAGTGAATTTTATAGTATGTAAATTATCTCAACAAAAATATTTTTAAAATAAACAAAAAAACTACTTTTTGATATACAATTACTTTGACATCCTAATACAATATTGGTGTTATAACTGTACAAAATACAGCTTACAAAAGTGTCTAATACAGTCATCTAGTTTGATACTTTCATTCCTTAACTTTTATTTTAGTATAAGCACAGTCAGTATTATTCGTATAAAAAAGAATTTTCAAATCATAAGAAATATCATAGTCAACGTCAGCAATAACTACTTAAAATGTTAAAGTAACCATGTGAACATATTCAATTCAATAAGTTTGTCATGTAGAAAGCACTGGGTACAAAGGGCATTAATGCACTGACCTTGCTATGCAGTTAAAATAGTCATAGGCCACAGAGTGCAGCAAGTGTTTAGGAATTATAGAGCAGAAGACAAGCGCTACAACAGCAACACGTTGGAGTACAAAGAAGGAACTGATTAATTTTTTTTCTGGTGACTGAGTAAAAGTTCCTGGATGAACATGGAAAATAGATAATAGAACCGTAAACTACAAAGGTGGCTTAAATTCCTTGTGAACTGAACTATTTTTCAAAGTAATAAAGACTTTCTTTGAAACATATATATGTACATATATAAATATATAAATTCTCAAGGAACATATAAATGCATGTACACACACACACACCCCACACAGAGTTGCCTAAAATCCAGAAATTTTGTAAAATATTTTGAAATGTATGATGAGCATAAACAATAGTGGGACCTTAAAGGATAAATTAGTTTTCAACAAATGAATTTTGGGAAATGGAATTCCAGATTGAATGAACAAGAATGTAGAAAAAGTCTACCTGCTGAATAAATGTAGTTAAATCAGGAAATAAACAGCATATGATGTGTGCCCACAAAAAGAAAGCTCTTGTGTATTGGGGGAAAGAAAACATAGCTAGATCAGACAGAATTTTTACTTTAAAAACAATCCATACAACCTCCAAACCCGATTTTAAAAATGTTTGAACCAAAAGTCATTTTCAAATTTTTCCTTACACTGTTTCCTTTACAGCATGATCATCATAATTGCAAAAAAAGGATAAGCCATACCATGCTTTACCCCCAAATTTTCATTCTGGTGCAATATACCTGAGTGAAATAAAGTTTTTATAATCTATCTAAGGTAGATCCCAGCATTAACAATAACTTCTTTTGGAAAGTTCAGATATTACTACTATGTACAAATGAGAGAGGAAGAAAGAAAGGAGATGTGATGCTCCCTGCATTCCCCTAACTTTTTATTAGGCAACAAGAGAATATATATCACATATGCCACTGTAATATATTTTTACATGTATATTGTGCAAAATAAATAGCTTTATATTTTCATGTTATCAACTTCGAAACCTGAATTAAAGCAGTTTGCAGCAACACATTAAAATAAATTAAAACTATTAAAAACTGAAATAGTAAATAAAAGGAAACAGTGAGAAAGTAAGTAATATAGCTAAGGAAAGCTATTGCAATAAGCACAAATAGATATAAGCTTCCTACTCTTCAAAGCAAGTGTAGAAATAAGATGTGCTTACTCAGATTTCACTGTCTAATAAAAGAAGAAGGGTATAGAGGGCTAATTCATTAATGTTTGCCAGTGTGTTCAGCATCTTATGTAAATCATTTTATAATCATAACAAGCCTATCACGTAGATATTACTCCCTTTTTTCAGATGTGGAAGCTTAAGCTAAGAGAGGTTAAGAAAGAACCTGTACACAATTAAAAATCTAATGAGCTCTTACTCAAGATTTAGATTAGAATTCAGGTTTTTGTCTTCAAATCCTATTCTTTCCATTTCAATAGTCTGAACTTAAAGAAAAAAATAAAAACATAAATATTCTCCAGAGTCTATTTTTCTGAGTTCAGAGAGAAATTTGGCTGGCGGGCCTTTACAAAAAACAATAAAAATATAAAGAATAGTGATTTCAGTAGCACTAAAAAGTACAGAGGTGTATTCACGTAGATATAGCCTTTCCTGGTCATCAGTGAAACCCACCTTCTGACTACCGATTAAAAATTGGGGGGAAAATATCCTGTGAAGACAACTATACATCAAGCTTTACCTATTAGAGCATCAGCTGTTACACGACTGTCTTCCTCCTAACCCAGCTGGAAAAATATTCATGTCATTTATACATCTGTCTGAATAAAAATAATCATGTCATACAAATAAGCCCACAGAATTTCTATTTCTAAAGCTAACTACTTATTTAACAGAGTTTGTTAAAAAGAAAAGGTAATATTAAAAAATGGAAAAACAACTCTCTGCCAGCCCCCCAGGAAACTACTATCATAATTTTTGCTATGCAACTTTCCTAAAATACATTCACACTTGTGTTTACTTAGCACATCCTATCGATAGCCCTTCGGACAGTAAAATGTCACAAATTTTCATTTCTTAAAAGCACAACAGGCCAAAACATTTTCAAAGGCTTACTAAAATAACATAAACAACCTTGCTTAGTTTTGAGAATTATGTGAACTGAATCACAATTTCTAATACTATCTCCTGTAGACATAAATCAGGGTCCCATATATGTTACAAGCTCCACTACAATGCTAATTTTTCAGTTTTCATTTTAGGTTACTGTCCTGATACTAGAATACTTACTTTCCATATTCATTCACTCAAGTTATTTACTGAATCTGAAATGCCCCAAGCACTGGAGATACAAAAAGAGAAGCAAACTGGCACTGTTCTCAGGAGCTCACAGTTTAAAAGCAAAGACAATCAAACTAACAATTAATTGCAAACAACTATAATAAACACCTCAATAAAGATGGCAACAGAAAGATTTAACTGAGAACAGGAAAAGTTTAAATAAGCTTGGATTACAGGCTTACTGATCTGTTATCCTCTAGGTTTTAGTCACAATTTTCAATTAAATCGATGCTTGTTTTTATAGTCAGCCAACATTAAGAAAAAAATTCATGTTCTGGGACTCTAACTGGGAACTTATTTTTCTAGGAAACTTTTCTTTCAAAAGAGCTGCTGTAATATGAAGAACATTCTAATTTTATGCTGAAAGCACAGGCTCATTTCTGAATACAAAAATTCAGCAACCGCCTTTCCTTCTAAAGCTACTGCTCTGTAGAGTCAACCACCTTTTCACTTAGGCCAAGTCTGCAACTTTTCTCACCACTGTCCACCCGCCAACGAGAGAAATATTTGTGGTGATGAAACTGCTCTCTATCTTGACTGTGGCAGTATATACACGTGTGATTGGAAATAAATACACACACATAAATGAGTACGAGTAAAACTGGGAAATATGAGTAAGATTGGTTGATTACACCAATGTCATTACCCTAGTTGTGATATCATACTATAGTTTTGCGAGATATAATCATTGGAGCAAACTGGGTAAAGGCTACATGGGATCTCTGTAATATTTTTTACAACCACATATGAATCTACAATTATCTTGAAATAAAAAGTTTAATTTTAAAAAGAATGTTTTTTCAAAGTTTAACAGTTAGGAGATAAGAGAATAAAGGTAGGAGGTGGGGGAGGCATCCCAAGAAAAAGATATGAATAATATTTTGGCTAAGGCAAGGATTTTCAAATTACAGTCTCTGGGCCATTTGCACAGAAATACCTGAGATGTGGTTAAATGGATAGAGTCCTGAGCCCAACTGAAGATCTACTGAATCAGAAAATAGTTGTCTACTCTGATGCAATCAGAATCTCTGAGGATGGATGTCAGAATTTGCCATTCTATCCAGCTCCCAGGTGGTTCTTATGTTCACTGTGATAAGGTAGAGTACATGAACAGTAGCACTGTGAGTAAAGAATAGGAAGGAAAATTGGGATAAAAATCACAGATGGCTCCAAACGACATCTAGTATCAGACTAAATACGTCCTGTGATAAACACTTTGAAGAAGTAATTGTTTAAGTATAATGGATACAAAATTCTTGCTTATACTGAATAAAAATTTGCAGCCTGTAAATTTGTCCTTTGAGAATTCCAATCCCAGCAGCAATACAGAATAAATCTAGCTCTTCGGCAAATAGAATAGATCATCAAATACGTGAAGACAACCATTATTAGTCCCTCTTAGTTCTATACTTCTAAATAAATAACTCTGTTTTTGTCGAACTCTATGCCATTTTCTGGGACCCTTTATCATCCTATTCACCCTCTTGTAAATACCGTATTTTTAATAATTTGTATTTATTATTAGCTTATTCATCCTTACAAATCGTGATATTTCTTTATGCCCTTTGCCCAACCTATCATTTCCCAAACCTCCTCCCTCCCCCCCATCTCTAGCATTTTTAGGTCTGTTCTCTCCTTCTGAAAGTTCAGCTTATTGTTGTGGTCTTTTCTTTCTTTCCTTCATTCCTTCCTTCTTCCCTCTTTCCCTCCCCGCCCCCTGCCCCACCTTTCTTCCTTCCTAGCAGTCAGTTATGAGTGAGAACATGTGGAATTTGTTTCTTTGTCTGGCTTATTTCACCTAACATAATTTTCTCCAGAGTCATCCATGTTGCTGCAAATGGCAAAATTTCACTCTTTTTTATGGTTGAGTATTATTACACTGTGTATGTTTACCACATTTTCTTTTTTTTTTTGTCTTTTTCGTGACCGGCACTCAGCCAGTGAGTGCACCGGCCATTCCTATATAGGATCCGAACCGCGGCAGGAGCGCCCCGTGCTCCCAGCACCACACTCTCCCGAGTGCGCCATGGGCTCGGCCCTTACCACACTTTCTTTATCCAGTCATCCATCAATGGACATTTAGGTTGGTTCCATATTTTGGCTATTGTAAATAGAGCTGCGATGAACATGGGTGTGCAGGTATTCCTTCGACATGATGATTTCCATTCCTCTGAGTATATACCCAGTAGTGGGATTGCTGGATCATATGGTAGTTCTATCTGTAGTTGTTTGAGAAACCTCCATACTGTTTTCCATAATGGCTGTGATAGTTTACAGTCCCACCAACAAAGTAGAAGAATTCCCCTTTTCCTGTATCCTTGTTAGTATTTGTAATTCTTGGTCTTTTTTAATAATGGCCAGTCTAACTGGGGCGAGAAGCTTGATTCTGCTATGTCTTACACTTAGCTTTCCTTTCCATACTTTGTCTTATTCACAATTTTTCAAGTAAGTTATCTTTGTATTCTCCCAAGTCTTTGATTAGATGTTGAAGATAAAAGGACTGAAGATAAGCCTGGAAAAAGTATTAGAAACCTATCTGTAGATCAAAATCAACTAATTAAACACCAATTTGGGGGTAGGACTCCTCAGCTATAAATACAGCTTAACTACAATGTCAACATGACAAAAGAAAATTTTGGGTCAAACCACCTAATTTCAATTTCTATCTTGGCAGTTTCTAACTGTATAACTCTGAGGAAGAAGCTAAACTACCCTAATTTTGGCTTGTAGAAATCATAATACAGGTAAAAGTGAATTTAACTGAAAGAGAAGATAGCTGGTAAAGAAAAAAGAGGATCTAAAAGAATGAAATTAAACTTAAATAAAACTTTGATACTTAATTTTTAAGGTTTTTCTCTGGCATGAAGTATAAAATCAAGGAACATTATTTTATTTGCTATCCTACCTTTAACTAGTCTTAAAATGGGGCAATATTTTTATGTTTTCCACCGTCAAGCCCTTTTTTCAAACAAAATCTCACATGAAATTCTCATATATTAAATAAGTAAAAGTGAAATTGCTCTAACTAAAGTTAGAGTGCGAGGCTCTGACCTCCAAAACTCCACATCCTCCTAATTCTTGCAAAGGAACTCTAAGGCTCAATGGCCTGTAGTATGGAAACGACAGGTCTAAGATAAGGTAGATGTTACAATATCCAATAGAATATTCCCTCTATGTGTAAAGAAAATATGGTTGCTTTGTTCTGTGCTATTTGCTAAAGAGAATATTTTAAAAATAAGGTTGGTACATAACATATTCCATTTTATTCCACTGCATATTACTCTGTTTCTGTAAGATAGAAAAGTAAGTTATATTGGTTACCATCTTAATGGCAAGAGTTCATTCTAATTAATCTGAGTCCATTCTAGCCCTGAGATCCATGATACCCTCTTACACAAGTAACTTTGCACCTCTGAACTCTCTATAATTTCCCATTCATCTTATCTTAGTCTAAAGTTAAGAGAATTGTGTTAAGAAGGATTTAGGGCTCAATATTAAAGAAAGTCAAGACTAATAGATGTGAAACTAAGGAGTAGAGGCCATGTACTTGCCATCATTGGTGTACAGCAGTGATTTGCAAACTCCTGTAACCATAACCTACAATTAGAAGTACATCTTAAACCATTACCAGAGACTGAAACAAAAGCTTTAGAAAATAATATTTAACCAAACTATTCTCCATTTCATCTTACTCTAATTCATTTCTTAAGGCTAGTTATGATCCACTTAAATAATTTTACAACACATTGCTCTTGACTTGCAGTTTGAAAAACACTAGCTCGATCAGGGTTAACAGACTTTTTCTGTATAAATCTAGACAGTAAATATTTTAGGCTTTGTAGGCCACATATGATCTCTGTTGTAATCACTCAATTCTGCCACTATAGGGTAAAAGCAGCCATAGACAACACACTAAAACATAAGCATAGCTGTGTTCCAATAAAACTTTACTTGCAAAAATAGGTGGTGAGCTGAGTTTGGCCTGTGGGCCATAGTTTGATGACCTCTGTTCTATACTACAGTATACTGAGCTACTCTATAATAAACAGCTATGGTAGTAATATCTCCACATTACTGATCAAACACCTAGAATACTCAAAAGTTTAAATGCTGTACCTAGCTATTAAGTGGTAGAAAGGTAAACTGGCATAGCACAATACTTTTCCCTCTGTATACTATTCCAGACATAGAGATGCACTATTTATAAGTGTTAGCTTAATACATAACCCAACATTCTACATTAATCCATATTGCACTTACCTTCATTTGCTCATTTATCCAATCAACAAATATAAGGGTACCTGTTTGTTTAAAATACTTCAAGAAGAATTTATACAGTTAACTCAATTATATCAGAGGGATTTATATCAGAGTTATCTATAATTTTCTCTCCACTTAATCTCCAAATTAATAAAGACGTAAATGTATGAAGAAAAACTTACCTTTCAGCTTGAAGCTTAGTGGTTTTTACTATCAAATCTTGAGTCTGTTCCTTTGCTGCCTAAAATTATAAACATATCTAATATCAGTACATTCCAATTGTATTGTATTTCAGAAGACGAATACTACCACTTACTGGAGCTCAGACTTAGAGCAAATGAAAACACTGTACAGAAATCAAAAGTCTGCAAAAGGCCCAAGAAACTGAAATAGATGTTTCGGGCTCATACACTGCTTTTATAAGAGGAATTCACTCAGCATTCTCAATACACACATAATGCTAAGACTTACAAGAAGAAAATCAGTATCCAGATGCTGACTAAGGAACTTAATAGTTCATGATGCTTTTTGTAAAACAGAAGCACTGGAAGAGCAAATTAAAGATGAAGATCATGACTTCAGTTATGGATGTGTTAAGCTGAAATACCATGAGACCTCTCAAATTAGGTCACTAAAATGTAGTGTGGAGCTCAATAGACATGATGGAGATAGAGATAAAAATTTGAGAAGCTGGAATATACAAACTATCTGCACACAGGATTTTGGTGAGGATTGGAAATAGCCCTATCTAAAGGACACAGAGCTGTTCCTGACCAAGTTTCATACTAAGCAATGCTCCCTCCCCCAAGCCAGAGCTGAAATGATCAGGAATGAAAGATTATCCAAACATTTACAAAATGGACTCAAATAGACCAGAGTAGCCAATGAGATTCTCTCTCAAAGACCCAAACTGGAAAATACTACAAAAATAACGCAGTAAGCAATAAGTGAAACAAGTAGTCACAGGGCAGGTAGACACAGGGTTCATGCCTTAAAGGGACATGGAATTCTTTATGCAGAATTATGCATAAATTAAGTCACTAGTAAGCAGAAACTACAAAGTAGACAAAAACACATACAGTAGAGGGTAAGTCAGTCTTTTAAAGAGAGAATACCAGAGTAAACACCTGAAGATACTGTGTCATTTTTCATGCTGGAACACTACTATAAAGAGCCAAGTTTCTGCTGCTAAGTTTTCTAGTGCTGCCTTAGATCTAGACACCCTAGTTCTGGGGTTTTAGAAGCCTCATCCTTTATAAACTCTGTTCTCAGATTGTCAGTGAAATTCACTAATTGCTTCCTATGCATCAATAACAGAGCCCCATCTCAACCTCCAGTGAAGCTATTTTGAGTCTGTATTCCTTGCAATCAAATTACACACCTAGCAAAAATAGTAGATATTTTTAAGAAAATAGATTTGAACCTAGATAATTCAGCATATCACTGACTTTTAATAAATGGTCTGAACAAATGGGTCCCAAGGTACTCTTCAAGAATTATTAGTCTTCAAATCCAATAACTTCTTCAAATGTTTATATTTCCTAATATCATTTTGCTTTAAAGTTCCACTTCCACCCTTGGACATTCTTGCTTTGTATAATTTTTTCAAATATAGTATTTTCTCAATTCTAAGAAACATTTACATATCAGTATTTCTGGAAAAAAAAAGAAAGCTGCACAAAATCAGTATCAAAAAACATTTAATAGCCTCTTTTTAGTCCCAGGCATTATTAAATTGACATTGTATCTTACAATCAATACTGTCTATTAAACAATGAAATATGATATGTTAGTATAATGTTCTGCAATATGAATTTGCTAATATTTTTTGTGTATTTCCTGACTCTTCACTTATAAACTATGATAATTCCAAAAGAATATTTAATAATACTAATGAAGATTATTATCCTAAAATAATTTCTAGTTAATTTATCTTAAATGTTAAGGATGATTATTTTTCATTAAATAATAAGCATATACCTCAAAATGTAATTTATGCAAGCAAAACCACAGTCAAAGGGATAAACAACAATATATAATTACTGATTAAATTTTTAAATGTTATCTCATAGTAATAATTCCTAAAATGTCCCATATTTAAAGTGTTTTAGAAAATATTAATTAATTGTTTTAACACTCAATAATGAACAGGGGAAAGGAGAACACTCTTAGAAATACTTTTCTTCATTATGAATACATTAAAAACATTACTCTAGAGCTGACAGTATGAGTGGGCACTATTAGGATTCCAATAACACTATATTGAAATAAATTAGTTTTAGCAAAATTGGAAGGGATAAACAAAACTTTCAAAATAATGGATCTACTCTCTATTGATCTAAGCAATGATACATGCAGAAAAAATAAATATAAACAATAAGTAGTACCAAATATTTTTAAATGTTGCATTAAAAAGCTATGAGGGAATCTTTTACAGGTGATGAAAATGTTCTACATCTTGATTATGGTGGTTGTTCCATCGGTGTACAAAACTTTCAAATGCAACAATTTATGCACTTCAAATGGATATAGTTGATTACTTTGCATAAATTATTCCTCAATAAAGTTGAAATGAAATAAATGAAATGAAAAGAAAGAAATAAAATAGGCCTATACCATTGTAAAGAAAAAAATAGAATGGGCTGTTGCTGTAAAGAAAACACAAAAGACAAAAGAGAAGGAGACACTTTGGTTGTGACTTAAAATACAATGCTTTGAAAACAGCACA
Source organism: Cynocephalus volans (assembly GCF_027409185.1). Taxonomy (NCBI): domain Eukaryota; kingdom Metazoa; phylum Chordata; class Mammalia; order Dermoptera; family Cynocephalidae; genus Cynocephalus; species Cynocephalus volans. The sequence continues at coordinate 70,882,246 of NC_084466.1, forward strand.
AAGAATAAAAATATTTTGTTCTTTTCCCACTTAAAAGTAGCTATGATGGAAAGAACAAAAATATAATTAAGAGCAAAAATATATGAGGTACTACCACTAAAATCAGAGGATACTGAGTAATCCAATGTCACAGAACATAGTATTAATATTAGAAAAAAACACAAGAGTATAATATAGAAACCTTATGAAGTATGATTTGTGAAAAGGCATTAAGTCATGGAAGCTAGAAGATGAGAAAAAGAAAAAGAAAAAGAAAAAGTTAAAGAAAAGGAATGGTCAAACAAAATCAGTCACTAAACAAAATAAATATGTGTAAAAAATGTGAAACAGCATTAGCAAAGATTAGATGATTAGTTAAATATAAAAATTAACAAAGATATAAAAATTGCACTGAGACAATAAATATGCCAATAATATCTGCTGTATTAGTAAGAATATAAAAATTTGGACAAGACTAGGGAGAAAAAAATTCAGAGAAACAGAAAATTAATTAATCTTACAGACATTATGCAAGTAGCCTAAGATTAATTTGTGGAATACCCACAGATTAATAATTCTTTCTAGAATCATTGTTGCTGTCAATAGTTGCAACAGAATCTTAGCAGCATAGTTATTAAAATATGAATGTAGTAGACATAATTCTGACTGACCCTTAGGAGGAAACTGTTCTATGCACTATTCCAAAATTACACAAATTAGGATAATTAGGTAGAATGCTGATTCTGCCAAACTAAAGGTTTAGGATTGCTTTAAGAAAAAGACCTAAATTATACATACTTTCCTATGATTTTATTTTTTTAGGCTAAACATGAATCAGAAGTAAGCTGGGTCTTTATGAGACACAGCTATAGTGTGAACCTATGCCTAAGGCTTTCTACTAAGGAATTAATTCCAGCTGGACTTCTGGGATATTATGAAATTGAAGGCTTATCAAAATTCTACATAGTTAGCTCTGTACTGTCTAGACCAAAATATAAAGGCTCTGTACAAAACTGAACAATATTATATTAATAAACCATCAGAAACAAAAAGAAACACAAAGACACAATTTAAAACAGAAAAATAAACACAATATTTATATTCAAACTTCCTATAGAGCACGATGGCAAAATATAGGGCAAATATCCATATATTTTGTAGACCTAATAATTTTTTAAAGCTTACTTTGCAGCAAAAACTATGCTAAAATCTAGCCATTATACAGCACCTGTAGGCGACTTGTCATATCTTGACAACAGTTGCTCATTGCTTGAACATCTTCATTTATGCTTTCGAGTTCCTGAAAAGGAGAAAAATAACATCAAACATTATATACACTGCTAAAGAAATCTCTCCTCTCTTAGCCAAATCCTTATTTTAATCCCATGAGGTTTTTTTTTGTCAAGGCATGACAAGAAATCCTACATTTAAAATTGGAAATGATAAAAAAGAATAAAACTAGTATCAGAAAAGATGTAAAAAAAAAAAATTCATTCCTTTTAGAGGGTATGACAATAGGAAAATGGCTAATGCTTAAAAACTATGAATACCTCTTTATTCAGGAATTCAAATAAGAAGAATTTATCCTACAGAATTAATTAGATAAGTGTACAACAATATACATAGGAGGATGATATAAACTCTGAGTTGCCTAAAACAAAAGGAAATGCGAAACATTTCCATCCACACGATAGAAATCTGTGCACACATTAACAATGATAATGTATACATACATTTATGGAAAGATGTCTACATAATGTAAAAAAAAAAGTCACAAAATAATACATATACTATCTCCCCATTTTTTAGAAAAAAATATATGTTTATGTACAAAAGAACATAGGGAAGGCCATATAATAAAATACTGACAATAGTTATTTCTGGGTGATAAGATCGTTAAGTAATTGTTCTTTCTATTTCTGATCTTATTATCTAACTATCCTATAAAGAATTATTCGTAAATTTTAATTAATAAAAACAAGCAAATATGAAAACCAAATAAACTAATAGTGCCTCCTCCTAACTTGTTAAAAATCATCTCATATTAGATCATGCCAAAAATCTGATTGTTTTCTTAATAACACTCTCTATGTTCACCTCCATCTCCCTCCACAGAAGCCCGAATTTAATTGGTCTCTAAATTCTATCATTTATACTCTCTTAATAAATACATCTTACCCAATTATTTTTTACTACTCATTTACTCACCATCACTTTAGTTCAGGTCAATTGTTATCTCCTGCATGAACTGATAAAAAAGGTCTTCCCATAGGTCTCCCAGGTTCTATGCTCAGCCTCTCTAAACCATCCCCAACTTTTTATTCCTAGACCAATGCCTTAATATGACAATATAATTATATCACAAAATCAAATGTATTTTCACAGTGCACTATTATCTTCTTTTACCCAATTCAATTCAGTGTCACATAATAAAAAAATATGCAAGGAAGGAAAGTTTCAGTGGTATACAGGGTCACACTGCAATCCCTGTCAAAGCAAAGCCCAGAACTTCAAATAGAAACATGGCAGTTTTATTAAGGGATGGGCCAACTGAGGCGAGATATGAAAGTAGTCAAGCAGGGTTATAGCAAAATGTGAGGACAAACTACAGTTGGGAAATTAATCTGCAATGGAGAACTGGTTATCCAAGGGAGATTTACTCAATGAGAGGATATTTACATCGGAAAACCATTCAGAGAAATATTAATTTTTAGTTAAAAAGCTAAATTTCTTAGGACAATCTTCTAGAAATAATGTCATAACTTTCTAAGAACCAGCACTAATGGAGGTCACAGATTCAGAAATCAAACTGGTCCAAATGAGACCCAGATGCAGCAGGAGTAAGTGGTTAAGTTTTCTATTTGAACCTGATACATTAATAGCAAACTATCAACCTAATTCAAAAAAATACTTAGCATGGAGCCAGGGGTATAGAAAGTTCTCAATAAATGCTAAATGAAAAGAGTTAACATACCTCCTTCACTTCCTTGAAAATGCTTACGAATTCTTCATTGATGGCTAAACTTCTGCGTTCAATGTCTCCACGTAAATTTCTTCGAGTACGCAAACTATTTTCAACGAAAAAGGTTGAAAGTGCCTTGAGAGCTTCCAACATCTCCTATACAATCAGGAACAGAAGAAAATTATTGGGACTGATTTTTAAATGTTTTTTAAATCTCAAGCCAAAATGTAATAAAATTATTTTCAAATAATTTGTTTCCACTAAACAATCCAAAAAATACTAGATAACCTTCAAATTACTAAACAGTAAATTTATTTTGGGCACACAATAAGGGTACTTGTATATAATGGCATACATATACAAAGTTATTCACTGTAGAATTGTTTGGAATTGCAAAAACTGGAAATAACCTAAATGTCCATCTAAAAAAAGACTGATTAAATAAATTATGATGTATTCATTTTTAAAAAGGCAGAAATTATTTATGTACTTACATCATTTGAACTTTGAGATATACGTGAAATAGCAAAATACAGAAAGTTATAATATCAACTGTTAAAAAATAAAAAGGTATATATATATGTGGAGGAACTCCAAAAAGTTCATTGAAAAATACAATTGAAAGATAGCATGAATCTTTCCATGAACTTTTTGAAGTACCCTCATATGTGCATATTTACTTGTGTATGCATAAACTATCTGTGGAAAGATCTATATAAGAAGTAAGTACCACTGGTGGCCTCCAGGCTAGGAACGGAGTAACTGCAAGCAGAACTCAGACGAACTTAGGAGAGGAAGACCTTTCTGAGGTGACTCCTGAACTGAGGCCTGAGTGGTAGGAATGAGCTAGACACCGGGGCAGAGCCTTCCTCAGGCAGAGGAAACAGCGATTATGAAGACCCTAAAGCAGCAGAAAGAAGCCCAGTGTGACTGAAGCTATGGGAAACTATGAAAGGTTTTAAGTAGGTAAGAAATGTAATATGCTTTATATGTTTAAAGGTTTATTCCAACTTTTTGTGAGGAGAATGGATGGTAGAGGAGAGCAAGAAAGGAAGCAGGTAGGGAAAATGAAATAATCCAAGCAAGATTTGATAGTGGCTTAGACCAAGACAGCAGCAGTGCAGACGAAAGGAGATATCCCAAAATATTTTTTTTTCAAGGTAGAGCCTATAGGATTTGTTAATGGGTTGGATGTGGGATGAGAAAAAAAATGACAGGAACCAAAAATTACTTATACATTTCTTGCTTGAGTGGGTAAATGATGATGTTCTTTACTAATGGTGAGGGTGGAACCAGTTTGGAGAAAATCAAGAGTTCTGCCTCTCTTAAGTTTCTATAATGTTGATCATGCATCCGACTGGAGGTATAATATAGACGACTGATTCTACAAATCTGGAGCTTGGTAGAGATGTCAGCAACAGGGCTGTAAATTTGAGAGTCATCATGCTTTTTGCTATTTAAAAACATGAAAGAGTTCTCCTACAGAGAGAACATGGATAGAAGAGAAAGCGGAGGACCAAGCCCAGGATAGCCCAATAGCACCCTAAATTCCAGATACAAACTCCTACACCTGAACTAATGTATACTAACTGGCTTACACTTCCATGTTTCTGTTATAATGTTATTTTGAAATATTGCTGGATTAACAAAAAGAGTATAGCTATTTAAATTCAAATTAATAGTTAAGAGGAAGCAAAAAAAGGTTTACAACTACATATATTTATCACACACACACAAAAAAACCCAAACACACAAAATGAATTCTTGAAATTTCCTAACTTGAAATTTCCTGAGGCCTGTTTCAAAGAAGTAAATGCTGAATGAACAAAATCACACAGACTCGGCTGCAAATTACAGCTCCACCAATTACTAGTTATATGACTTAACCTAGCTGCACTTTCTCTCTATGCCTTATTTTTCTCAAGAATAAAAAGTAGATAATGTTATCTACATCAGAGCAGCACTATTAAACGAGATAATAAATATTAATATTAGACACATTAAACACTTCATAATAAATGTTAATTTTATCATAAAATTTAAGAAACAGTAAGTGCTGGGAATCGTGGCTAAGGACTTCACCTGTATTCTCTCACCGAATCCTCACAACCCTGAGAAAGTACAGAAGCTTAGAGATGTTAAGGGATTTACTCAAATCATAATGCACAAATTTAGTGGTTACCTCTAATAAGTAGTGGCCCCAGAGTCCTTCCTTCTTACTCATTACATTGTAATGTTATTTTTTATACAAAGGAGTCAAATTCCTATTGACAGCTTATTTCCAGCTACCTACATATTTACCTGTAAAGCTCTCACTTTTACATATTTTTTTCTTTATGCTACACTAGCATGACCAATCTACCTAGTGACTCAGTGATATAGAAGAGATAGCTGGGCATGACAGGAGCTGCAACGTCCAACCTGTTTCAGGAGGTATTTGAGAAACAGTGTGGACAGTTCACCTAAAGAAATACAACATGAACCCACAGATAACAGACAGTGCTGCGCTGACAACAAAAACTACTAGATAGGGAATTCATTTGCGCCATAGGCAAATAGTTCTCACGCGCTGCAAATCATTGCAGTTGTCTGCACCTGTTCATAGACATGCTCTCCTGTTCCTCCTAACCCCGATAGCCTTGCTTTCTCGTGGAATCTGCCCTTCTGCATCGGTTTCTTATCTGCCCTGGCTCTCCCCCGTCTCTCCCTCCTCAGACCCCCGAACACTTCTGGAGATGGGTGGGGGGCACTTTTCGAAGCATCGCCATTCACATCCCCGATCCAGAGTCTTCAAGGCACCCAGGAAACCCCTTCGCTTTTCCGGGGGATCCTCAGGCTCCTCTTCTCTCTCGCCTAGCGCCTGCAGAGCAGCAGGTCCCGCGGGTCTGGGGGTACCCGTGGCTCCTTCCGCCCCCCCAGGCCCGGCTCTGCCCCGTGGAGGCCCCGCGACCCCAGGCCCTGCCAGCTCCGGTTACCTTATCGTTGTCCAGCCGCGTCTCCAGGATCTTATGCAGCTTGCGTGACAGCGGGTGGTGGTTCTGCGCCGAGTTCCCGCCTGAGCCATTGCTGAGGCCGTCGACAGGAGCAGACGTGGGCACTGCGACCACTTCCCCGCTGACCTCGGCCATAGCCCCACCCCAGAGGCGGTGCTGCCACCTCAGCCCTAGATAAAGACTGCTCCGGCAGCCCCAGTACTGCGCATGTGCAGATCGCGCCGCGCATGCGCCCCGGCCCCGGAAGGCTCTGCCGGGGCAACCCTGCTCAGGCTCCTAAAGCGCGAGGAGTCGGGGTCGGGCGAGCGGGCAAGACCCTTAGGTAGGAGGGGCAGGTTTATGGGAAGTGAAAGGGACTTTGGAATACTGAGTTTATGAAAATGAGCTAATCAGATAGCATATGTGAAATCCACCAAAACCTTTACGTGGAATATGCGCTCAATAAAAGTTGATTCTAATTCACTTTATCTAAATTCTTTTTTTTTTTTTTTTTAAGTATTTATCGTAGGCGTAGTATGTTCCAGGTACTGGAAAATTATGTCTGAGACAAAGAAGTTGATAAATGTTAATAGGTTGGAATCAGTGCTTAGAAGGAAATAAAGTACAGCTGAGAATAACGGAGGGCAAGGCCCAGTTTACCCAGGAAAGTCTGGAAAGAAATTGACGATTAAACTGAGATTTGAAGGAGAATCAGAAACGTAATAAGTATTCCCAGGTAGGACCAAGTGTAACTGCAAAGGCCCCCAGACAAGAAGGGAATTGGCTCTTCCACAAAGTGACTAAAGCCAGAGTAGCTATTAAGTAATGGACAAGGAAGTAACAAGGTGAGAAGTAAATTCCCGGGAGACTCTGGAAGACAAACATTAATATTTTCTTTCTTTTCTCAGTTTTAAAATTTGGATCAGAATATAATCTCTGAACCTCCTGTGAAGAATGAGTATTTTTATCTGAAAAACTAACCATTTAGTTCTTGTCCTTAATTGGCCTTGTTTTATATGTATTGATACAGATAGAGATCAGACTTCAACGAAAATTATCTATTACATAGGTCATATAAAGAAAGTACTGACAAAGTTACTCGCCTCTAAGTGAAGAAGAGAGGGCTTAACTAGCAAGAAGAAAAAAAAAAAAGTCCAAAAAGACAACATCTAGGTATGAATTCAATAGGGAATGTATAGGACCTAGGGGAAGAAAACTTTATTGTGCTGTTGAGGGAACACAGAACTTAATTAAATGAAAAGATATATTGTTTTCTTCATTGGGAAAACTCAATACTGTAAATGTATCATCTCTTTTCCATATATAAATTTAAATTCAATGTAATCAAAATTAAAATTTTAAAGGTGTACATAAGTGTGTACATCCAAATGAATATACAAAACAATAATATAATACTTTGTAGAGTTTACAAATACATACAATTAAAATAAATGACAATAGCATACAAAATGGGGGGGTCACAAAAGATCACATATTGTATGAATGGGGATCTCAAACAGATTTGTTTTGGGGTAGATGAAAATTATGAAAAGCTAGGTTGTGGTGATGGTTGCACAACTCAGTAAATATACTAAAAACCACTGAACTGTACAGTTTAAGTGAGTGAATTGTATGGTATGTGAATATCTCAAAGCTGTTTTTAAAACAAGTGGAGGGAAAGTAGACAAAATGTTTAAGTAATAAAAATACTAATTTATGTTAAATTTTTACAAGTTAGATATGATTTACAGGCCATAAACTTCACCTATTTAAAGTGTAAAACACAACATCTTTTAGTTTATTTACAGAGTTATCAAACATCACTATAATCTAATTTTAGGACATTTTCATCACTTCATTCAAAAAGAAAACTTGTATCCACTAGCAGTCACTCCCCATTTTCCCCTCTCTACCTCCCTAGGAAATCACAAATCTACTTTCTGTCTGTATAGATTTGCCTCTTTGGAACATTTCATATAAACGTAATTATACAATATGTGGCCTTTGTGTCTGGCTTCTTTCACTTAGCATAGTGTTTTTATGGTTCATCCATTTTGTAGCTTGTGTCAGTACTCCATTCCCTATTATTGCCGAATAATAATCCATGATATGGATCTACCACATTTTGTTTATCCATTCATCAGCAGATGGATATTTGGGTGGTTTCCAATTTTTGGCTATTATGAACAATGCCTCTATGAATATTTGTGTGAGAGCTATTGTGTGGACATATGTTTTTATTTTTCTTAGTAAGATACCTAGAAGTACATTGCTGAGTCATATGGTAACTCCATATTTAACTTTTGAGGAACTGCCAAACAGTTTTCCAAATGGCTGCCCCATTTTACATTCCCACTGGCAGTGTACAAGGCAATTTTTCCACATCCTGGCCAACACTTGTTATGGTCTGTCATTTTTATTTTAGCCATCCTTTTCTGCGTGAAGTGGTATCTCGTTGTGATTATGATTTGCATTTCCTGTTGACTAATAATATTGAGTTGTAAGAATTTTTTATACATTTTGGATACTAGTCCCTTATAATATAATTTATCAAAAAATATTTTGTCCTAACCTAGTGGTTGTCTTTTCACTTTCTTGATGGGATTCTTTGAAGCACAAATGATCTTAATTTGATGACGTTCAACTTATCAATCTTCTCTCTTGTTATTTGTGCTTTTGGTGCCATATTCAAGAAATTATTGCCGAACCCAAAATCACAAAGATTTATTCCCATGTTTTCTTCTAGGAGTTTTAAGTTTCAGCACTTAAACCTGTCATCCACCTTTGGTTAACTTTTGTGTATGATGTTAGATATAGATCCAACTTTGTTGTTTTGAATGTGGATATCCAGTTGTCCCCAGCACCATTTGTTGAAAAGATTATTCTTTCTCCTATATGAGCTTTTCTATAGATGCAGAAAAAGCAGATGATAAAACTCAACACCCATTCATAACAGAAAAAGAAAAAGGAACTCTTAGCAATTAGAATAGAAGGAAACTTCCTTAATTAGATTAAGAGAATACACAAAAAACCCTACGGGATACATTACACTTGATGAAGTACTTAAAACCTTCCCCCTGAGATCAGGAATAAGACAAGGCTATCCACTATCACTACTTTCATTTGATATTGCACTAGAGGTTATAACAAAAATAATAAAGAAAAAAAATTAAAGAAAAAAATAAAATTGTGAAGACTAGAGAGAACAAAGAAAAACTCACACAGTATTTATAGAAAATTCAAAATGATCTATAGAAAAATTATTAGAATTAATAATTAATAACCTTTTTCACATATTTTATCCAAACCCCAAAAGGAGCTTGGAATTAAGCTTGCTTATAGAATAGGTTTATGACTCCTTAATGCCTCATTGCACATATATGATTTTACATCGGTCAGGACTTTCTTCATCAGTTACCACTGAAGAGACTAAAAGTATTAGACATTTAATATTGAAAACGATATATGAAGAGGTGACTTTACAGCTGAGTTTTATTTAACTTTTAAAAGAATATTTGATTCCAATATTATATAAGTTATTCTAGGATTCGGGATTTCTTAACTTAGGCACCACTGACATTAAGGGCTGGATAATTTTTTTTAGTGGCCTATCCACTAATTGCCAATAGCACCCTTCCCAGTCGAAGCAACCAAAAATGTCTCCAGACATTGCCAAATGTCCCTAAGGGACAAAATTGTCCCGGCATGAAAAACATGGTTCTAAGCCATAGGTATTAGTTACCCAGTGCTGCTTAGCAAATTATCCCAATATTAGTATCTAAAAAGAACAATCATCCTAATTTCTGTGGATCAGGAATTCAAGAGTGGCTTGGCTGGGTGGTTTAGGCTCAGGGTTTCTAAAGAAGTTGTAGTCAGATGTCAGCTAGGAGTGCAGTTGTCTGAAAGCTTAATTGGTGCTGGAGGATCCACTTCAAGGTGGCTCACTCACATGGCTGGTAAGTTGGTGCTGCTTGTTGGCAGGAGGCCCAATTTCTCCCCTAATGGGCCTCTCCACGGGGTTGTTTGAGTGTCCTTATAACATAGCACTCTTATTGCTAGGCATTTACTATGGATGTAGCGCAAAAATTTGCCAAAGTATATAGGCAGAGATAATCATATCATGGTTTGTAATAAACAAAAGGAAAGAAGGAAGGAAGAGAGCGAGGGAGGGAACAACCAAAGTGTCCATTGATAGATTATGGAGCATTCATTCATTCAGTAGAATATTATGCAACTCTTATCTGCTATGAAAGAGATTTAAATGAACAAAAAAAATGAAAAGAAAGAAAAAGAAAGAAAGATCACAATAATGCATTGAACTTTCAGAAGGAGAGAACAGAACTGTGGTTACTGGAGGTGCAAAGGGGGAGGGGGAGATGCTAGTGAGAAATTGGTTAATGGACACAGGAATGATTATATTCTGTAATGATGAACATGTTAATTATCCTGATTTGATCATCACACATTGTACACAGGTATTGATATTCAACTCTGTACCCCACAAATATGTTTAATCAATTATTTTTCAATTAAAAAAAATAAATGCTAATATGGAAAGAATTCCAAAATATAGTATATGAAAAAAGCAAGGGGCATTATAATGTGTATAATGAGATCACTTACACATACGAATTGGAGAGATGCATAAAAATTTAGGTATTTTGTCCAGGATGGCATTCTAGTGGAAGGAAGTCTTCCTCTTTTTCTTGTACCTTTCTAAACTAATTAAAATTTTCTAGTCTTATCCATGTGTTGCTAAAAATGTTAACAGGCTATTAAGGTAGGGTAATTATGACTCTCTTTTCTTTGTTTATCTGTACTTCTCTGAATTTGTGATTGTAAAACAGAAAAAAGTAATTTATGAATTAGAATAGTATGTGGTAGCATAAAACAACGAAATTATTGCAAAATTTAAACATTCAATTCCATTTGTATGTTTTTAATACTTAAGTATCATATGTTTTTATGAGGCTAGTTATAAGTGCTTAAAAATCAATATTTATCAACAGTTAAAATAAATGTTCAGGTGTGCCTCATTAGAGACATATAAATGTATACATATGTTAAAGGTTTTCTTTTAGTGAAAATATAAAAGATAATTTTGTATATTGAGCTTCTTATTGTACTCATACTAGAACATTAAAAGAATTAAAATGCAGGCTCCGATGTAAATTTGTACTAGTAATTAATATTAATATTTTAATATTTAATATTAGTTAATATTAACATTTTAAGTTAATTCAATTAATTTTATTATTTTAATTTAATGGGAGAACAAATACATTCATGTAAAAGAGCAAAGAATTGTTACAAAACTACAGAACTATGCTGTAGAGTAAAATATGGAGATTCTTACCTTCTAAGTAATGGTTGAAAGGAGGACCTCTCTGATTTCCTACTCTTCTCCTCTGATGGTTATTTAAGCTTTCTTGCCCTTTGACTTCTGAAAGAAGTAGAAGTCACATTGTATCTGCCACTGTGGCTTCATCAAAATATAATATGGCATTATTAAAGCCATGTCTAGTGAGCGATAGAATTTTCAGCCTCCTACATTTCTCATTGATTTAGTAGCTCTCTTTAGCATCTGTGTTTATGGAGAATCAGGCTCTGTGGTAGACTCTTTTTCTACACCTAGCTTCACAGCTACCCTGCAAAGTAAGGATTATTACCATTTTATCATATAGTTAGTACTCTGTTATTTATGAGTAACCCAAAGTGAAGGAACTATTTCCAAGGATAGATTGCTAACCTCAGATCACGTAGCTAGTTACCAGCTCAGATGGCTGTTATAGGATTCTGTTACTGCTTCCTTGGTTTCGGTTTTGAGTTGTGTACACCTCTCTCTTGGAATTTAGGCAAAAACTTTTGTAGCTAAACTTTCAGATGTGTTTGATGTTGGTGTTGCCTTGACAAAATTTTTAATGCCTTTACACTGACATCACCATTATTTTTCTAAAATGCAAATTTGGTCTTATTACTTTTTTGCTTTAAAAACCGTGATGTAATTATCAAATAAAGGAACATCTCAGTAGTGGTATACACAGGCCTTCATAATCAGACTTTCGTAATCAGACCTCACATTATCACTCTAGCCTTGTTTCTAGGCACTTGCTCCATGATTGCAACACTCTAGCCATTCTGTGTTTGCTGGGCTGCAAATGCACCACAAACTTTTAAGTCTCCATACATTGGCTCGTACAACCCACTTATCTTAGTTCATTCGGACTGCTATAACAAACCATTATAAACTGGGTAGCTTTTAACAACAGTAATTTACTTCTCACAATTCTGGAGTCTGGGAAGTCCAACATCAAGGGACCAGGAGATTCTATATCTGGTGAGAGCCTGCTTCTTGGTTCATAGACAACCATATTTTTGCTGTAACCACATGTGGTGGAAGACAGGGGCTAGCTAGCTCTCTGGGGTCTCTTTTATAAGGGCACTAATCCCAATCATGAGAACTCTACCCTTATGACATAATCACCTCCTAAAGGCCTTGCCTCCTAATCCTAACCTTTGGGGTTAGGATTCCAACATATGAATTTGTGGTGGGAAGAGGGGCAGGGAACACATTCAGACCACAGCACCACTTCCAGAAATGCCTGCTTTTGTGAAACTGGTGAAATCCTATTTGTCTTTCAGACCTAACACAAATATCCATTCTTTTCTATACCTTCACAAGCTCCCCATCTCCCCTTGAGCAGAATTAATTGTGCTTTTGGTGTCACTTTCTCTTGATTCAAAGTCTAGGACAGATGCTTCTCGTTGGCAGAGGTTAGATGACAAATCTGTGCCCACTGCCAGGGGAGATGAAAAAGTGGAAGATTACCCCAATACAGAGTTCATATAATGTTCAATCCTTACTCCCATTAGGAAATAAATAAATAAATGAATACATACATGGATGAATGGCAAATATCTACCACAGCTTATCCTCCAGCTAGGCAATGTCAACGTATACTTTCCTCATACTTATGCCTAAAAAATGTTTTGACTAATATGATGCAATTTAATCAGCATGTAACCCAAACCTCACTCACTGAATCCACTAAGGAACAAGCCAAAGTCCAGTCTGTTTTTTTGTTTAGCTCAAAGTCAAATCTTTCTCTAGGTTGTTTCAGTTTTTCCTCAATATCATGTAACTATGGATTAAACCGTAAAGTAACCACCAACCACCAATCCTGTATAAAGTGTTATTCAAGAAAGAAAAGACAGTTGGTTAGAGCACAGCCTTGTAACACCAAGGTCAAGGGTTCAGATCCCCTTACTGGCCAGCCACCAAAAAAAAAGAAAGAAAGAAAAGACAGACTGGAAAAGAGGGATAAACATCATAGTTTTCATTGCTGCGACTGTCACAAGGCTGTTTTTGGAATGTATGAGTTCAATCTTTTCCATGATCCCTTCACCTTCAGGCTATACATCGGCTGATTGAAGTTTTTTATCTGGTGAGGTGACCCAAACTGTCATGCCAAAAGAAACTGGGCTTTTGATGATTCTAGTTTAAGTTACTGTAGTTTCCTTTTAATTTTGCCCCAGGACATGGCAGTCCTAGGAAGTATTTGGATGATTCTCTAGGTTACATTTTTATTCCTTTCTGCCTATAGTGTATAGTAAACACCCAAATTCTCCTCGCTGGTCAGGATCAGTCACTCCAGTCAACCACATAACCCCCTTTTTGTCTGTCCACCCAGTGTTATAAGGAGGTCTCAGCTTTCAGTTGCACTGGACCATTGTAGCTACTTTTGGTAAATTCCTATTGCTCTAACACCTCTAATCAAATGACCTAGGCTCTGCCAATTACAGGAATCTGTACCTATACTTTCAGGAGGCAACAGAAGTTTCAGCAACACAGAACTCCAGGAACAGCATTAGCAGTGGTGCCAAACTTATGGAGAGAAACAGCAAAACTTTTGCAAGTGAGAAATATAGTGAGAGGTGCCATTCCCCCTGACCTCCCAACTTCGTTCCTAGCTCATCTATTTTGGCTATGTTTGGAGAAGAGCATGTACCCTAAACTTATGAGGTGTTATCTCCTAGCTATTGCTGTAATGAATCAACAATAGTGTCTACACTATTGCAGTACTCTTCAAAATGGAGTACATAATAAGACTAATGAACTCCATAGGTATTACATTACTTCTCTCACTGTAAAGCAATTTCCTAGATAATAAGCAATGTTGTATGTGAAATTGTGGAGGTATATAAAGTATTCCATAAGTTAATGGATTGTGGAAAAAGAAAACAAATTCAAGTATGATTCTAGTTGAATAAAAAAAATTTTCTCTCTTCATGAGGGAAGGAGTCTAATTATTCATGGCAGTTAGTCCTCCAAGGTATGTTAATATAATCAGCTTTGATGCAGCTGGCAAATTGCGCACTCAGCAGTGGCCAGGTGAAAGGAAATTTGCATGGTTCAGTCTATGTCCTCATCACAATTTTACTTTGTTCATGGGCCTAAATGAGCAAACTTGAGAGTGGTTTGGAAGAAGGATGACTGACATCCATGGGGTTGGTCATTTGGTTTATCTCATTGTTAAGAGTGTCCATTGCAGTGGGGGCCTTTGGTACACCCACATTCATATGACTCAAACAATTTTATAGGCTGGACCCAAGTGATATATCCACATATTTCTTCTCCAAGGCTTCTTGTCACTGATTCTTCAATTTTGTTTCAAACAGGGCCTTGACCAGTCAGCCAATCTATTATCCACTGCCAATGAGCCAGTGTAGGTTCTTACCTTAGTCCTATAGTCCCAGGAATACTTTCCTTTCTATTGCCACAGGGAACTTCCCATGAGGGCATTGTGTGGGTACGTTAGGGTTGGTAGTGAAATTAAAAATGACTTTGGTGGACTGACTGTTTATTTTGATTCTATGCACTACTGAATATTTTCATAGATTGAACTACATTCAGATGACAGCATCAGCCATGCTGCCCACTGTGGTAATTACAAGCACTTGCTTCCAGAAGTTAAGTGCTGCTCCTTGGCTTCCACCCACCATGATTTTGCCACCACACTTGAAATTTAGGGAGATCATTTCAGCTGTAGTATCTTCCATTAGTGTCCACAGCCTACGTGAAGCAACCACTAACATGCTTTTTGCGGATGCTCTTCACACCAAAGTATATCTCAAGTTCTTAGAGAAAAAAGTCCTTGGGACTACTTCAGAAGAAAAAATGAGGGAGAAGTGAGGAGTGAAAAAAACACTTCAATCCCTCTATTTTCTTAAAATTTTTGAGTCCTTCCTCTACACTAAACCAAGGATTTTCTGGTTTCTCAACTGCAGGTATCATGGGCCAGCACTGAATTTAGCCTTAAGTCAATGAACCAGACAAACAATCAGAACCTCTTCGAGCCACCTGAGCCAGCACATTGACTGCAGAAACAAGAATTTCTAACAAGTGTATCCACCTCAACAAGTTCTGTCCAAACTAAAATTCTGTTCTTGCTTGAAGTGCATTCCTGTACATTTTATCTAGATTGTTGCTGATATTAAGTAGCAAAGGCTAGATCTTGCTTAAATCTGACTCTACTATAGGACTGGAGTATGGGGAACAGAATGGGGCATGGGAAGACTTGGCTTCTCTTTATGTGATAGCCCCTACAGCAGAAGTCATTATGAGGCCTTCGAGTGCCCTCATCAGATACAGGAGCATGTGCCACTTTGACTGTCAAGGGAGGATCAGTGGGGGGTTGAGGATTTGAGTGTTTTGAGTCTCCCAAGTCTGATCACATACTTACATTCCAGTTTTGAGGTCCACCTTTTTCCCAATCAGTGCTCTAACTCTTACATAAGTCACTTCATGAGGCTGTGAATTGATTGACATTAGGAAATCCATGTGACAAATTATCTTGATTTCCTTTCTTTCTTTTTGGCTTTCTGTCCTGTAACTACAAGGGACAGAAGTTATTTTAGCATAGAAAGTCCTCGAGTTTCAGGTTTTACCTTTAGCCAAAGATTTAGGAATTTGAGCTTGTCATTTTCAGTACTGTGCAGTACCAAATGACATAGTCATCCACTCCAGTCTTTGAGTTCAAATCTTTGAATGTGTTATGTTCTTCATACAGCAGTAGCTGCATGGTCCTCTCAAAGTATTTCCACTAATAGGCCAACAGACTGCCCAAGTCCCATCCCATAGTAGTTGGTTCTACCATCTTCAGCACCAATCAGACCAGATGACAAATATGAGATTTCTCCATTTTTTCCTTGAGGACTAGTTGCTAATGGACAAATCAAGGAATGCATCTATGAAAACTGGAGAATCAAACTCAGAAAATAGGCAGAAACAAAGGGAAGCCATGTTGGCAGAATACAGCAGAAATAACCCCCTAGAATGAGTTTGAGGACATGCCTGGCCTTGAAGCTGAACCCCAGATTCTACAGCTGACTCACTACATTGTGCCTGTGGTCGGCCACACCAGCACTGCTCTCCCTGGACACTGATGTTGAACCCCACTCACCACCTCTAGGAACAAGTACCTACAGTGCCAATTTCTTTGTGTCCCTGGGCCACGTGTCTCTGTTTGTGTGTCTAGCCCATGCTCTAATTTCTAGAAAAGCTGAGAAATCGAGTATGAAATTTTTAGCTTTCAGTTTTAGCTAATCAATTCCTCTAAAAAAGTCCCTGTAACTTTTATGCCTGAGCCCATGTCCTTGAGGCATATTTCCCTCAGGGACATTGACATAAGGACCATACGTCTCCCACCTATCTCTAATGAAGGCTCCCTTTGCCCCTTCTTTGTATCTGCTATTATTTGCCTTCACTGCTTAGTCCTCAATTTTTAGGCTTTGAGGCTTCTCACATGGAAACATATCCTGATTCCTTCTTCTCTGTGACACCTCATCAATTGTGGAAGCTGCCTCAAGTTTCTTTTTCTTTTTTATTCATACATTTTTTGTGGTTGTTCTCACCCATTAGTTTGTCCTTAAAATTCTCCAAATTAAGGTTTCATGGCTGAAACCTTAGCAGTCAGGAATGTAATGATTTCAAAACTCTTAGCAATAGACCTCCTTCTTCAAATGAAATCTGCACAATGTGTAAGTGTGTGGCTGATCTGACTGAAGCGTGGGAATGGGCTCCAGCTCTTTCTCCACTAACTACACCCACTCGTCACCTGTGCAGCCTCCCTTGGGCTGCCTGCATTAGCTGGGGGTTTGGGGCTGCAAAACAATGGACAGGATAATTTTTGGAAGGACATAAAGGCCCCTCAAAGAACTGAAGGGAAGACTGAAGACAGCTGGGAATTGGGCAGCAACAGGAGATCTCAGTAGCAGGAACCCCTTGACAGTTTTTAGACATTTTGTGCCTTTGCTCAATATTCAAAGTCCTGAAGTGAGTCCACTTTGGCCACATGCCCATCCATTGGTCAGGACACTATGATTTACGGTCCCAACCCGATGGCACACAGCACTGGCGAGGTAATTCCAGTCAAAGTAATAACTATAAATTTGTAGTCTGTGAGACAAATAAAGAAGTAATCTATGTAAGAAAGGTGCGACAGCCAACTAAGTAGTAAAGATGTTAGTTACAACCCCAGAATGGGCAAATGGAACGGGCTGTTGGGCATATTTCAATTAACTTTAGCAGACAGCAGAGGTTAATTGCAATGGGGTGGGGTGTAGGGGTGGGAGGTGGGGTGTATATCAGATGTCATGTACCAAATTAGGCAATTAAATTTATGGAAGGAGTTATAGTAAAAGTTGTATCAGGATTTATTGTAAAAGTAAAATGGCTAAGAAGTAGCCAGATGAAACTGTTTGCAAGAAAAGGCTAGGACTTGAAAAGCCCCCTTTTAATGTAAATGGGCTCAGGGTATTAACATGCAGCTCAGGCGTAATTATTCTGGAAATTGACACTAGGTTCCAGGTCCCTGTCCAGAATCTCTAACCGTAGCCTGAAATTTTTTGAGTAAAAAGATAATAAATGACCTAGCCACTCCAGGAAGGTGTGAAAATAAGCACAGAGAAAAGATGATGAAATCGAATTCTTAAGATCTATAATTTTGTACCTGATTTAGAATGTTAAGGGCAAATCAAGGTGACTACAAATGCAGAAAATAAATGAAAAAGAAAACGAAGAATTTGAACAGTGTATAATCATCTGAATAATGTGTATTGTTCTGTTTTTAAATCTGACATATTAAACTTGTAATTTCAATATGAAAAGACTCAATTGGGATTTTAATTTTAAAAGATGCAGTATTACTTGATAAGTTTTTAACAGTATAAGTTTAAATAATCTAAATCACTAAATCTTTATTATTAGGTTTATAAGCACCATTTAAGTCTTAAGAAAATTTTGTGTTAAATTTGTAATTCCAGCTCCTTATCTGTTTGAAATATTCTAGAAAACCAGACATATTAAACATTTATTTGAAATTGAAAATTTTCGGTTAAATCAATCACATTTATAAAGACTTTCAAATATTTATGAGAACGTATAACTTGAGTGAATTTAATATGAAATGTTCAAAATAATTGATAAACTAAAGTTGTATGTAAATGCTTGTGGAGATTTCATATCTTAAAGTTAGAAACTAATTGAGTATTAATTAGCAGTCAGTAGATGTGTAAGTGGATTTGCTTGATATATAAATTTTATCTACAACTTATATGAAAAATTTTAATATATTAACTATTAATGAAAATGAATGCAGATATAAGGATTCCTTTCTGAACACTAAAAACCTCAACTGATAATTCTCCAAGAGGATATTTATGAGTTGTCACCAGGGGAAAGGAGAATGATGCTTGCCAGTCAAAAAGTTACAAATATCCACAACACTGTCCCTGAAGCAGAATTGCAAAACTTGTAGGCCTCATGAAGCCCATTTGAAAACCACCGATAAAGAGCCCTAGTACTGGAGTCAGAAAATTGGGTTCGAATCTCAGCTCTGCCACTGTATAACTTTGGGAAACTCACCATAGGCCTCCAGTTCTTAGTCTCCTCTTCTGCAAAATGCTATAACAATACCTTGGTTATAGAGTGATAAGGATTTAATGAAAAAAGATGTATACAAAGCAGTATTATCTAATCTGTAAGGTAACACACAGTTGTCGCATCTGTCTGAGCTATTTCACACCACCATCAGTGGAACTATACAACAATCCCTCATTCTCGCCCAAGTCTCATACAATAATTCCACATTTTCAGAAAAAAAACATATTTTCACCCATTTCCTATTCCCTTTCAGTTTCAACTTTCATCTTGTATGCACATGTCCATGAACATACATAAACACGTAGTTTAATATTAAGGTGTAAATATTCATGTACTTTCTTGAGCTCTGGCTGTGTCCTCTTTTCCTTATATGGATTCATTTATTCTCTAAAAGCAAGCTTCTCATTGTGTTCACTTCTCTGTTCTTGTAGGCCTGATCTGCAGGGTTGCCCCTCTTATTTAACACATACCACATTTGTATTAGTTAGGGTTCTCCAGAGAGACAGAATCAATAGGTTATGTTATAATTATATGAGAGGGATTTATTAGGGGAATTAGCTCACGTGGCTATGAAGAAAAGTCCCACGATAGGCCATCTATAAACCGGATGCCGGTAGCGTGGCTCAGTCCAAGTCCAAAGGCCTCAAAACCAGGGAAGCTGATGGTGTCCTTGGTGTAAGTTCTGGAACCCAAAAGCTGAAGAGTCTCAAGCTCTGATGTCCGAGAGAGAGAGAGAGAGAGAGAGCTCTTCACCTCTTCCCTCTGTCTTTTGCTCTCTCTACCCCCAGTGGATTGGATGGCTCCCATCCACACTGAGGGTGAGTCTTTCACACCCAGGCCACTCAGACTCTCATACTAATCTCTGCTGGAAACACCCTCATGGACACACCTGAAAAGATTGCTTTACCAGGTTTCTCAGCATTCCTTTATCTAACCAAATTGACATCTAGAATTAACCTTCACAAATTTAATCCCTGGGTAGGGATTAAATGTTGCCAATTTAAACATCCAGTTAGTATTTTCGTTGTTCAACTTCTCTGCTGCAGCTTTAACACATAAACTATCTATTTCCTCTTCTTTCTAGTTGTCCTCGCTGGTCATCATTCCACACAGGCCTGACAGCTTTCTGCTTTTAATTAATTGCTATTGATTTTCTTTTCAGATTATATGAGCCCATGGCCTCTTAGCAGAATTAAGCAATCAGGAGAAATCTGATTTCTGTTGATCTCTTTTTCTGCTTGAGTTTCCCAAATACTCCGTGCTGTGCCTTGGCCATCCTAGGCCTCTGCCTGGAACACACTACCTTTCCTCTTCCCTTGATTAGCACTTACTCTTTCTTTTAGATGGCTTGTGAGCTTCATCTCCCAAACGTTTTCCCAGTTGGACCAGATGTTCCTTCCATGTGCTTTCAAATCATCCCACAGGTGGTTCTTTCACTGCACGTTTCACCATATAAATCACTATCCACATGTTTTTATTATTTTCACTAGTCTGTGAACTCTTGAGGTTAGAAACCATCTCATCTTTCAATACATGCTACTTGATGTAGTTTCCGAAATTCAGTAGGTGCTATGGTCTGAATGTTTGTGTCTCGCCCCCCTCCCTCCCAAATTCCCAAATTTGTAAGTTGAAATCCTAACCCCCAAGGTAACAGTATTAAAAGTCAGGGCTTTGAGGAGATGATTGGATTATGAAGGCTCTGCCCTTATAAAAGATTACAGAGAGCTAGCTAGTCCCTTCACCATATGAGGACACAGAGAGAAGGCACCATCTATGGAGAATGGGCTGGGCTCACCAGACACCAAATCCACTGACACCTTGATCTTGGACTCTGCAGATTTCAGAACACTGAGAAATAAATAGTTGTTGTTTATATGCCACTATTGTATGGTATTTTGTTATATCAGTGTATTAGTCTGTTTTGTGTTGCTATAATGGAATACCTGAGATGGGGTAATTTATACAGAGCAGAGGTTTATTTGGCTTACAATTCTGGGACAGCTGCATCTGGCATGAGCCTTAGGCTGCTTCTGCTTATGGTGGAAAGCAGCTGGCAGCTGGTGGGTACTAGCAGATCACATGGTGAGAGAGGAAGCAAGAGAGAGAGAAGAGGTGCCAGGGTCTTTTAAACAACCAGCTCTCATGGGAACTAATAGAGGGAGAACTCACTCATTATGCCTCCTCCCCAGGGAGAGCATTAATCCATTCATGAGGGATCCGCCCCCATGACTCAATCAGTTTCCAACACTGCCACATTGGGGATCAGATTTCCACATGAATTTTGGAGGGGACAACACATCCAAACTCCCTCAAGCAGCCAGGCCGAACTAAGACAGTAGGAGTTTAATAAGCATTTGTTGAATAAATTAAAATTTGTTGAATAAATGGGACTGATTTTATTTGAATAAATCATGACCCAAACTGAAGAAAATATATCTTATTCTAAACCAGACTGAAAATGTAGCATTTCTATTCTATTAATGGTTTTATCCTTTATTCAGTTACCCAGAGGAAAAATTCATACTCACCTCAGGTTTGTCTCCATTATTCCCCTCACTTTCCTTAGTAATGAATCATTTATTGAGATCCTGTAGATCCTGCCTCTGGTAATGAACGAGCCCCAGATGATTCTCCTTTACCACCAGCCAACATGTGGAGGCCGCTTTAGTGGGGAGAATCCCTGACCAGTGTGGGTCCGAGTGCTTGCCGCTGTGGGATGGCCGATCACACCCGCCAGGTAGAACTTAAAGGAAAGGCTTTTTATTTCAGAAGACATAGGCCAGGAGACAGAGGGTAAAGTCCCAACTGCCTCTCTAATCAACTGAGGGGTGGGGTTTATGTAAGTAGATATTTTGGGCAGGCAGGATGTAGAGTCTTCGAGCTTGAGGGACAGCTCTTTTCTGACATGTCTATGGGGCCAAGGTCTCCTCTGGTTTCCATACAGTGATGCTCTCTTGGAGACATGTATCAAGAAAGACAGGATGTGATGGTCAGCTGCTTGCCTTACAGTCTTGGTTAATCATTAAGGGCTAACTACAGAGGGAAAACAAAGTTAGTTCTATAGTGTACACATGTGTGTGGGGGTTTTCTACGTTTACACCTCCACAATATCTACTGCATCTAGCTTTTCCTTCCTGTTTCCATTGTGATCTACCTATTCATGTCCTGAATTATCTTCACAACTCATTAACCACCTCTCTGCTTTCTCATTTATAGTTCGTTTTCTATATTAGTGCCATATGTTTTTTCTTAAATACAGTCATTGCTGTATCTTGATGTATATTGATGTATCACTTCTTGGATCAAAACTTTCAGTGAATCCCTACTCCAAAATGCAGCAGTACATTTGTAGCAGAACTCCAAAATGTAGCAGCAGTCCCCACATTGTCAAAAATGACCACCACCTCAGGTAAAACATTTTGAGAATTCAGTCTATAGACACACACACTTATTTGTAAATATGTATAAGTTACAACTGTACTAATATGTCAGGTTCATTCTTAAACAGGCATAAAAATTCTAAAGACTGAGATAAAGAGAAAAAATATTTTCAATAATTTTAATTTTATTTATTAATGTTTCAGAAAATTTTTGGCTCTCTAAATTTGTACCATTAATATTATATCACACGTTTATTTACGTATATATAATATACATTATATATGCTTATTTATATTTATATATTTTATATTTATTCATGTTTATATTATATTTGTGTGGTGGGTAAATGTGTCCCCCAAAGTTCATGATTGGAACTTAATCCCCACTGTGATACTATTAAGAGGGTGGGAAATCCTACTATGGTAAGTGAAAGGTGGGGTCTTTAAGAAGTGATTAGATTGTGAGGACTGTGCCCTAGTGAGTGGATTAATCCATTGATGGTTTAATGGTGATCATGCACCTGGTTCTGATGGCTTTATAAGGAGAGCAAGTGAGAAGCTCTCCCTCTGCTCCTGCCTTTCTCACCATGTGGTACCCTGCATTGCTGTAGTCACCACCACCAAGGCCCTCACCAGATGTGTTCCCTGGACTTTGGACTTCCCATCCTCCAAAACTGTAAGAAATAAATTATTTTTCTTTATAAATTACCCAGTTTCAAGCATTCAATTATAATCAACAGAAGTGAACTGAAGCAATGTACATGCAATATTATTGAAAACCTTGGTTTAATACTTTGTGATACAGCAACTAGAGTAGATTTTCTAGTTCCATGTTTAGTTTATTTCAATACCTAGTTCAAGGACTATTATGGCAAAAAACCCTTCTCAGTATTTCACAAAGGCACAATAAATTACAACATTTATGAGAAGATTCATCATAAATAAAACTGTATCTATATCCATATTTCAAATGTTAATTTGTGGAATAGGATTTCTTGTCACACCTCATTAGATTAGCCCTGTTTTTGCCTTATAATATGGCTATGGGACATCTTATACTTGGGGCAGAAGGATTGTCAGCTCTGCCATTTTTATCTATCTGTGATTGTATTATGAGCATTATTTTCAATCTGTATGTTCTCTGAATGAACCTTTTCAAGCTATTTGCCATTTTTTGAAGATAAGCTAGTTAAAGTCAGGTGACTTAATCTACCAACCCACCTAACTGAGCTCTAGTACCTGCAAACTCACTAAGAGCAGCAAAACGTGAAGGTCTCCCTTCAACCTCTCAGCATTATGGAGCTCCCATGCTTGCCTCCTGATGCCTCCTGTACTGCACACGAAATACAGGTGTGACCTTGAAATGTGGATAGTGAAGGAATCAGAGTCAATCAGTAGAGTAGATTTTAATAATGCTTAATTTCTTTCATTTTTAAAATAAAAAATTAAAGCTAAGTAGAAGTTTTGACATCTTCTCACAACCCAATACATTCCTTACATGTATCTTGGAGTCATGGCCCACTTTGGAGAATACTTGTGTAAAAAGTCAACACCATACTGCTATCTGTGGCTTCCAGGTGCTCCATAACTCGATCCTACCCCATCTGAGAAGTATGAGAAGAATGGCTCTGCATTTCACTCTCACTGCTGTCCTATATTTACTGCCTGCTGTGTTCTGAGAGTTTTAATTCCTTGTTTCTAAAAATGCCCAGTGCTTGTCCTCCCTGCCATGCACATGCCCTCCCTTCTGCCTGGAATGTTCTTCCCCTTTTCCCCTGTATTGCCACCTACCACATTTCTCCTTCATGAAACCTTTTCACCTCATCTGAACAAAGGTTCATAGAACAGAAAAGTTCTTTTTGGCACTTGAATTAGAAATAATTACATACCTCTATTATCTCATCTATAAGTAAATTATAAACACCTTAAGAAGAGGCACTGGCTCTCATTAATTTTTCTGTTTCCAACAATTACCCTGCAAACTTCTTGGAATATAGTAGGTATTCATTCAGAAGCAGTGTGATACAATAAACCAATACAGGTATTCAAATCAGACCAACCTGACTCAAGGAAGAAAGATTAGCATTATTGTGAAAACTTTGGGGAAAAAAAGAGCTTTCTATCATTTAGAAATGCCTAACAAGGGAATTTTCATAAATTCACTCTCAGTAGGAGTGAAACAGAAGCCAGCTGAAAATCTCTCAGGGATGTTGCAGAGGGGACTTCTCCATTTGGTAGAACACCAAACTAAAGTTCCTTTCAACAGCCTAATCTATGATTTGAGCAGAAAGAAACACCAAATCTCTAAAGGCCATTTCTAAGTAGAATGCTAAAGTCATCTGCCATATCTCAATTATATTTACCATTTCAGATCTTATTTGTTTACTAACACATATACAAGATATCATTTTAAAAATGAAAAGTAATATTAGGTTTTGATCGTTTTAGTCATCCTTTTATGTATTAACTTCTCAAGAATTAATTACATTCAAATTTATTTTAGAAGAGGCTGTTCTGCTGATAGGAAGAAATATTAAACCTATTAATTCAGTATGATATCATCCAGACATGTTCTCTAGGTGATAGAGTTTGGATGTGTTGTTCCTCCCAAAACTCATGTGGAAATTTGATCCCCAATGTGGCAGTGTTGGAAGCTCTTTGAGTCACGGGGGCAGATCCCTCATGAATGGATTAATATTCTTCCTTTAGGGGTAGGGGTAGTGAGTGAGTTCTCCCTTTATTAGCTCCTGTGAGAGCTGGTTGTCTATAGGACCCTGGCACCTCCTCTCTCTCTCTCTCTCTCTTGCTTCCTCTCGCCATGTGATCTGCTTGTACTCACCAGCTGCCTGCCACTTTCTGCTGTAAGTAGAAGCAGCCTGAGGCCCACGCCAGATGCGGCTCTCCCAGAATCGTGGGCCAAATAAACCTCTGTTCTTTATAAATAACCCAATCGCAGGTGTTCTGTTATAGCAACACAAAAGGGACTAATACACTAGGTAAAGACAATTGGAGTAATTTGGGCAATGGAAATTACATAATTTTTTTCAGGACTAGTTTTGCCATCTTCCACTCGAAGTTTTTCCCATTTAGCAATCAGAAGAAATAGGTGCAAACACTATTTGTGACTACAACTGTTAATATCCTACCAGCACAAAAGTGTAAAACACTTGTGTGATGTGCGTGTGTGTGCGCGCGCGCGCGCGCGCACACACACACACTTCCATCTGCTTAAGTGGCCAGCATTAGAGGCTCTTCTGAGAGATGATGTGGCAATGCACTTTTTAATTAAAACTGATGTTTCTGGAAGGTGCCTCATACTTATTTGGGGTGGTCTCTTATTCCAGTTTGGAAAAAAGGTGTGTTACTGGGTTAGGGATGGTGAGAATGAAACAATGATATAGGACCTTGAAGTTGCCTACAAGAATAAGAGAAGATTCAAGATGTGGAAGAGGTGGGACACAGGTTGCCATCATTCAGAGTCATGCCTCATGCCAGCCCCTGTCCATTGCCACACTTGGCTCTGACGTGCCTCAACCCTGGGAGTTTTAGCCCATTAGCAATTGAACTGGCCTCGAAGAAGTTGATCAACTCTGTTCCTGCTGAACACCTGCAGAAGCTCACCTGGGTGTTTACATGGAGGGGAGTTTTAGTGCCTATCAGCAAATCAAGTGGAAGAGTATAAGCTAATTTCCCACTTTATCTAATCAATACTTTATATTATGCTTACCCACCATGTTTGCCCACTCCTCCCCACTGATTTAATTTTCCTCAGTACAGTGGGAAGGAAAATTAACTAACCCAAAATTCAGCAAATTACAGCATAAGCTTTTTAAAAGTGTTGATTTTTAATCCCTGGGACAGAGCCACTGAGTCTCTTAAGAGTGAGAAGGAGGAAATTCTATGTTAAAAAGGAAAAGAAGAAGGATGGGGGGGAGAGGAAGGAAGGAAAAAGTTAAAAAAAAGAAAAAGAAAAAAAAAGGAAATGCTCCCTATGTAATTTTTTACTACTAAACAGTTTTAGGAGTCTCTAATCCAGCAGTTTTCAAAGTGTGGTCCCTGGACCAGGAACTTCCATATCACCTGAAACCTTGTTAGAAATGCAAATTGTCAGGCCGCACCCTTGACCCAGTGTACCAGAAATTCTGAGGATGAGTGGAGCCCAGCAACCTGTGTTTCAACAAGTCCTCCAAGTGATCCTGGAGCACACTAAAGTTTGTGTTCTCCTGCTCTGGAGTAAAATGTGTGTTTTTCAGTGAAGGAGTATCTGGGTTGGCCCTCTGTATCTGTGGGGGATTTGTTCCAGGACCCACCCACTCCACCCCCGCTGATACCCAAATCCACAGACGCTCAAGTCCCTTATATAAAATAGTGTAGTATTTGCATATAACCTACAAAATCTTCCCATATACTTTGAATCATCTCTAGATTACTTATAATATCTAATATAATGTACATGCTATGTAAATAGTTATTATATTACACAGTTTTTTATTTCTATTATTTTTTATTGTTTATTTCCCCAAATATTTTTGATTCACAGATTCAAGAAAGAGAAGCTTCATCTCTACCATAATTTTGTTTACTCTTTCAATCTCTCTCTGGTTCTCACAAACCTACAGAGATTGCATATTTACATATATATAAAAATAAAAAGATAAATTTGTATTCTGGCTATTGCATCCATGCCTCATCTATTTTCCTAGCTAATAGTAAGGCAACTTGAAGTTTAAGAACATGTGTTATTCATGTATATGTCCCACAGCACCTATCTTTTAGTATAATGCTTTATACACTTAATAAATATTTGTTAACAACAACAAAAAAATGAATTGTTTTCTTATAAGATGCAAGTTTTGTGTTTGGAATGTGCAAAATTAACCATTTAGAGGTATTTTAATTACTGTTATATGGGCTTTGTTGTTACACATTCATCTAGTATTAGAAACATGACATATGTCAGTATCATAAACATAGTGGAAGTTAATTACCAATTCAAATTAAGTATCCTACTAATTTGGGATGAATAGCATAATTCCCAGGTTCTTAAAACAAATTCAGTAAATTGTTGTTGATGATGATAATATTGATTTCGAGGTTCTAATACCTTAATAGGTAAAGAATTCATCGAAAAATTTTATGCCATTACTGGCAACCTAAAACAAATTTATACTGACCAGAAAACTAGCAAATATTTGCTAATAACAAACCTACTAGAAAAAGTACATGTTATTGCTGAAATATGATGAATTTTGTAAATGCTAAGAAGGACCATAAAATCAAACACAGATGGCTAAAAGCAATTTCTTTCATGAGCACTGATTTATGACTCAGTTAATCAATATTTGAATTAGATGTATGTAACTCAGTTGTTAAGCCATTTCTCTACAAACTGCAAATTAATATTAATGAGAAGTTCAGTGGCACTCAGCAGCAGCATTCTGTCACTGTGCTAGAGTAATCCTTGGTTTTAATTTTAAATATTAATGCAATGCATTTTTTTCAGCCTACGGCAATAATTGCATGGAAACGGCAAGACCTAAGTCAGGTGAGAATCCATCACAGGACATTTGAGAGCAAAGCTGTCAACAGTGACTGGTTAGCAAAATTTGAATCACTCTCCAGCAATTGGCAGATGATTATGAGTGATTACATCCCTCATAAGGAATTGCTGACCCTGAGGTTATTTGGTTTGCAGTTTGTGGCCAGTCTGTTTAAAGAGCTGCCTGGTGTCAGAAATGAAGTGGTTCATTCTGAAGAAGTAATTCAATCATAAGGCCGAGGAGCAGAGCCACCAAAACCAGCTGGAGCTTTGTACCAGGGGAGAGTAGAGCAAAGAAAAGACTGGAAAAAAAAGAGATAGTAGGCAAACCCAACCAGCAACCTTTTTGGTGTCCCAGGATCCTGGTGTGAGAGGCCTGATAAAATATGGACAGCATATTACTGAGCCTAGTCCTATTCTTTACATCTGATAGAATATCCTGGAAACAGGATATTCTAATAATCCTGGAGTAGAGAAGGCTTTCAATTTTCTCAAGGAAGCGATGGGGAAAATGGGGGATAGGAGAGGGAGACAGGGGGGACTCCAGTCAAGATGAGAGGATTCCAAAACCTAATTTATGCATCTCAGAAACTTTGAGAACAAAAAGTGGCCAGATTCGGTCAGCCCTGGCTGGGTCCTCAAACCCAGCCCAATCTCTCTTTGGAACTTTTGACCTAGGAAGCACATCAAATGAGTAGTAATACAGAAGGAAAAATGCTCTCCTTTTCTCTTGCATAGCTGCAGGCTTGCTCATCAGAGTCCGGTGTCTAAAACCCATTTCCTATTTTTTTAGGGTAAAGAATTAGCATCATTATTACTGTTGTTATTAATAATAAAAGACTTATAAATCGCCTGCTTCTGACAGGAGACTGACATAAAAATAAAAATTACTTATGAAGTATGTATCTACATATTTTGCCATACTTGATACAAATCTACCATGATGAATTTTTAAACTGAAAATTTCTTTCAAAGTCATTGAATTGATGTACATTATTTCTATTCAAATGTAGGAAGCATTATCACATATTTATAATCTCTAACGATGCTAATATCACTTTTTTCTTAAAAAATGCAAATGCCATATATTTAGTTTATTTTAATTTCACATATTAAGTAGTTATTATTTCTAAAAAAATGTCAATTTATAGGATAATTTTCTTAAAAATAAAAAGCAAACTTAATTATTTGTTGAAATTATGATATCTTTCAAAAGGAAAGAAATAATTTAAATTAAATAATGAAAGAGCACCTAGTTAACAGTCTACAACTTTTTATTAGTAATAACATTAATGACTTAATAATGAGGTTATTCCTATCAGAAAGAGGAGCATAAAATACAGACATTGAACAGAAAAATTAATACATATTATTGAGCCTAATATTATCATCTTCTCCCAGTAGATTGCAAACTATATACTGTGACAATTAAAACCTTATGTTTAATTCAAAGAATACCATAATGCCTCTGATAATATTCAATTTATTAAAAATAAAACTATCTGCACTATTTCTGCTTTTAATATGCTGTATTTACAAAATAATAAGTTTATATAATTTTTTGCATATATGTACACTATATGGAGCTTTGGTTATTAAATATGTAACATGACAGAGTAGAAATATTAAATAAAATTAGTAAGTATAGGAATGTTAATATAGGATGTTAATATGTAATAAAACCATATTTTATACATTTGTATATTAATGTTTATTTTATATACATAAATGTTGCATATATAAAGAAACTTCAAAATTTTTGTGTGAAAATGAAATTGAAAGATAATATGAATCTTTCCATGAACTTTTTGAAGACCTTTCATATATTAACTAATGATTAATTAAGCATGGAGAAATATAACAGGTTGTTCAAGGAATGAGAGAAATCATGTGGGGGAAGGGGCTCACAGAAAAAAAGGTTTCACTAAAAACAATCAATAGCATATGTTCTTTTTTAAAATTATAAATGTGTGGGTAAACTGTCCTGGAGAAATAAGATGGCAGACCTATTAGACAATAACTTCAAAACAACTGTCTTAAAGATACTCAGAAAACTAAAGGATGACCATGGAGAAAGTCAAGAAAATGATGTATGAACAAAATAGAAATATCAATAAAGAGACAGAAAGCTTAAAAAGAAACCAAAAAGATATTCTAGAGCTGAAAAGTGCAATGTCTGAAATGAAAATACCTCCTCACCAGAGGTATTCAAAGGCAAATTTGAGCAGGCAGAATAAAGAATAAGATGGGACTTGAAGATAGGATAACTGAAATGATCAAATTCTAGGAATGGAAAGAAAAAAATAAAGAAAAAGAATAGAGTCTGAGGAATCTCTGGGCACCATTAACTGGACCAATACATTAATTGTGGGAGTCCCAGAAAAGAAGAGAGAGAGATAATGACAGAGATTATTTAAAGAAATAATGGATGAAAATTTCCCAAATTTGATGAAAGACATGAATATAGACGTTTAAGAAGCTTGATGAACTCCAAGTAGGATAAACTCAAAGAGACCCACACCAAGACACATTGTAATCAAACTATTGAAAGACAAATACAAAGAAAGAATCTTGTAAACAAGAAAAAAGTGATTCATCACATAAAAGAGATCCTCAATAAGATTATCAGCAGATTTCTCATCAGAAACTTTGGGGGCCAGAAGGCAGTGGGCTGATATATTCAAAGAGCTAAAAGAAGACAAAAAACAAAAAACAACTGTCAATGAAGAATCCTATATCTAGCAAACTGTCCTTCAAAAGTGAGAAAGAAATTAAAACACTTCTAGATAAACAAAGCTGAGGGAGTTTACTACCACTAAATGAGCCCTGCAAGAAATGCTAAAGAGAATCCTCCAGGTTGAAGTTAAATAAATAAAGATCTCAGTAAAGGTAAATATATGGGCAATTATAAAAGCTAGTATTATTGTAAAAGCAGTTTACACCTATACTTTTTGTTTTCTACATGGTTTAAGAGACTAATACAGTAAATAAGACTACTAGTTTAAAAATTAGTGTTATTATAACTTTAGTTTGTAACCCCATATTTTGTTTGTTACATAATTTAAGAGACTAATTCATTAAAAAAATGATCAGTTTTCCAAGTCACTGCCAAAAAATTAATTTATATTTATATAAACTTAATTATTAGTTTATATTATATAGATATACAATGTACAAAGATGTAATTCTTAGTACTGAATGGGATAGGGATGGTACTGTAAATGAGCAGATTTTTTTGTATGTTTTTGAAGTTGGTTTGGTATAAATTCTAATTAGAGTGCTATATTTTTAAAATATTAAATGTAATCATCATGGGAACCACAAATGAAATAGAATATACAAAAAAGGAAATGAGAAGGGAATTAAAATGTTTCACTACAAAAAAATCAACTAAATACAACAGGGACAATGATGCATGAAACAAAAAGAGAGAGCAGTGGAGGACAAAAAAGCTATAAGACAAATAGAAAACAAATAGAAAAATGGCAGAGGTAAGAACCTCTTTATTGGTAATTACTTTAAATGTCAAAGGATTAAACTCTCCAATCAAAATACAAAGATTGGCAGAATGGATAAACAAACATACATTATTCGACTACATGCTGTCTACAAGAGACTTACTTTGATGCAAAGATGTAAATAAGTTGAAAGTAAGAAAATGAAAAAAGATATTCCATGCAAATAGCAACCAAAATAGAGCAGGGGTGGCTATACTAATATCAGAAAAGAAAGATTTAACAACGGAGTACTACTCTGCCATAAAAAAATGAAATCTGCCACTTTCAGCAACATGGAAAAGCTTGGAGAAAATTGTTAAGTGAAATAAGCCAAGCACAGAGGGGAAAATACCACATGATTTCACTCATAGGTGAGAGCTAAGAGGAAAAGAAGGAAGGAAAGAAAGATCACAGTGGTACATTGGACTTGCAGAGGGAAAAAAACAGACCTAGGGTTGCCGGGGGTGGAGGAAGTTAGGGGGAGGGAGATTGGGTAGGGAACATGGGGAATAATTGCAACTTGTGGTAATGGGCATGCTGATGGTATTGATTGATCATCACATCTTGAGCACAGTGGTGATGGTCAGTTTTGTGCCCCATGAATATACATAATCAATAAAATAAATAAATAAAAAATAAACAAAAAAGAGAAAAGATAGGTGTTGAATCAAAAAAGCTTACAGGAGACAAGGAAGGACATTATATATTAATAAAAATTCAATAAAGTGAGAAGATATAACAATTATAAACATATGTAACTAATACCAGATTATCAATATATATGAAGCAAAAATTGATTGAATTGAAGGGAGAAATGTGATATTTCTACAGTAATAATTGGAGACTTCAATACCCCACTTTCATAAATGGAAAGAACAATCAGACAGAAGATAAGTAAGGAAATAGAGGACTTGACATGATAAACAAACTAGATCTAACAGACATATACAGGACAATCTACTCAACAACAGAACACACATTCTTCTCAACTGCATATGAAACATTTTCCAGGATAGACCATAGATATAATACAAATTATCTTTTCTGACCACAACAGAATAAAGTTAGAAATCAATATGAGAAGAAATACAAGAAACTTCAAAAACTTGTAGAAATTGAACAACGTACTCTTAGGGAACCAGTACACCAAAGCAGAAATCATAAGGGAAATAGAAAATTCTTTGAGATGAATGAAAATGAAAGCACAACATACTAAAATTTATGGGAAGTAGCAAAAGCACTGCAAAGGGGGAAATGTATAGCTTTAAATGCTTACATTAAAAAAGATCTAAAATCAACCTAACTCAACTTAAGAACTAGAAAAAGAACAAACTAAATCCAGAACTAACAGAAGGAAGGAAATAATGAATATTACAGCAGAAATAAGTGAATTAGAGAATAGCAAAACAACAGAGAAATTCAATAAAACCAAAAGATGTTTTTTTAAAAAGATCAACAATTTTTTTTATTGACAAACCTTTAGTTAGGTTGACTAAGAAAAAAATGAAAGAATTCAAATTACTAACATCAGAAATGAAAATTGGAGCTGTTACTTCCAATTCTACAGAAATAAAAGGCATTTTAAGAGAGCTATAAAAATTGTATGGCAGCAAATTTGATAACCTAAATACAATGGGCAATAAGCAATCTGGAAAGGAAATTAAGAATACAACTCCATTTAAATAGGAATTGAATTAACTTAATCAAGGAGGTGAAAGACATGTGTAATGAAAACCATAAAACATCGCTGAAAGAAATGAAAGAAAACCCAAATAAACAGAAAGACATCTTTTGATCATGGACTGGAAGACTTAATATTGTTAAGTGTTAAAACTACCCCAAATTATCTACAGATTCAGTGTAAATCCCTATTAAAATTCCAACAACATTTTTGCAGAAATAGAAAAATCCATCTTAAAATTTGTATGGAATTCCAAGGGACCTCGAGTAGCCAAAACAATCTTGAAAAAGAACAAAGTCAGAGGACTCGTATGTCCTGATTTGAAAACTTATTACAAAGATACAATAACAAAAACAATGTGGGACTGGTGTGAAGACAGACATATAGACCAATGGAAAAGAAAAAAGACCACCAAATAAACACTTGCATATGTGGTCAAATGGTTTTTAACAAGGGTGCTAAGATCATCCAATGGGGAAAGAGCATTCTTTTACACAAATGGTAGTGGGAAAAGTGGATTTCCACATACAAAAGGATGAAATTGAACACATGCTTGACACCATATACAAAAACTAACTCAAAATGAATCAAAGACCTAAACCAAAAGAGTTAAAACTGTAAAACTCAGAAGAAAACATAAACGAAGAGCTTCATGACATTGGATTTGGCAATAATTTTTTTGAATGTGACACTAAAATCACTGGCAACAAAAGAAAAAATTATACTTCTTGAAAATGATAAACTTCTGTCTATCAAAGGATACTATCAACAGAGTCAAAAGAAAATTTGTCAAATGAAAGAAAATATTTGCAAGTCATATATCTGTTAAGGGATAAATATATCCAGAATATATAACAAACTTCTAAGACTCGAAAACAAAAAACAATTAACTATTCAAAAACGGGCAAAGGACTTCATGAGACATTTCTCCAAAAAAAGATGTACAAATGACCAAAAGCACATGAAAAGATGCTCAACATTAATAATCATTAGGGAAATGCAAACTGAAATCACAATGCGATATTACTTCATACCCATTAGGATGAAAACTACCAAAAATAAACACATGCACAAAACAAAAATAAAAAATATTGGAGAGAATGTGAAGAATGTGAAGAAATCGAAACACTTGTCCACTGTTGGTGGGAATGTAAAATGATATAGCTGCAGCTGAAAAGAGTATGGCAGTTCCTCAAAAAATTAAAAATAGAATTACCATATGATCCAGCAATTCCAGTTCTGGTTATATACCCAAAAGAATTAAAAGCAGGATCTCGAAGACATATTTGTACACCTATATCCACAGCAGCATTATTAACAATAGCTAAAACATGTGTCCATCAATAGATGAATAGGTAAGCAAATGTATACATATACAATGGAATATTATTCAGCCCTAAAAAGGAGGGAAATTCTGACATATGCTACAACATGGATGCACCTTGAGGACATTGTGCTAAGTGAATTAAGCCAGTAAGACAAAGACAAATACTATATGATTCCGCTTATTATGAGTACTTAGGGTAGTCAAAATCACAGAGATGGAAAGTAGAATGTTGGTTGCCAGGTGTGGTAGGGACAGTGAATGCACAGTTATTGTTGAATGTATGTAGAGTTTCTGTTCTGCAAGATGAAAACAGCTCTGGAGATGGAAGGTGGAGATGGGTGGTGGTTTCTTCATAATTAGATTCAGTATGCATTGTTGGCAGGATGCTGTGTTCTTACTGCATCTTATCAAGTGGTGCAGAATTTCAATTTGTCCAATTACTAATGATACTTACTTTGATCATTTAATTAAAGTGGTGTCTGCCCGGATTCTTTAGTGTGCGATTACTTCTTTCTCATTTCTATTTAATAAGCATTTCATGGGAAGGTAATTTGAAACTATGCAATATCTCATTTCTCATCAAACTTTAAATTTGTTTGTTTAAGACTTCTGGTTTCCTATTTTATTCAATGAATCATAATCCATTGCTATCATTATTTCATTTTATGCTCAAATTGTCACAGACTTGGTCAGTGGGAGCCCATCCAAGCTGGCTTTTGTGTCCTTTTACTACATTTCTATCATTCTTTGAGTCTTTGCTTGTTTTCTGTCATAATAAGATATTCCAGCTCCTTCCCCTTAAACAGGTCAAACACTTTCCAGTTTGCCAAAATCCGTATCACTCCCCATTGTCTCCCACAAATACTGAGGTCAAATGTCAGTTGCCATTATCTGGTAGTAGGAAAATATCAGTTTTCATGGGTCTTCCAAAAGTGTAAAAATAAAAGAGAAGGCCCTTTGACTTTTCCTATACTTGGGCCTATTTTACCCACTTATGCTCCTTATCTAGTCTCCACAGACATTTGAATTTGAGACTTTTAACTTAAGTAATTTAACATGCCCATCCACATGGAGTCATTTTGGATAGGAAAAAAATATGTTTGAGGATTAAATTTGAATACAAAAAGAGGGTTATAAGGAAAGGAGAAGTAGAGTCATTTTGTATGCAATAAAAATATGAATGCATATTTCTCATATTTATGGGCCCCTTCCTCTCCTCCACCCCCCAAAAAAGAAAAGAATCAGTGAAGAGTGCTACCCAAGTTCAGAGGTTGTAGGCGTGCACTCTGAGTAGGCAGAGGACAGCCACAGACCAAGGACCCGTTGAGTAATTCTTGATCTGAGCCTTAAAGGGTGAGAGGAATTTTCCTTGGCATAGAGAACTGTTTTACTTCACGAGGAAGACTGGGAATAAATATTGGAACTATGACTTTCCCATTTCAGTGTTTTGTTTGTTTGTTTGTTTTTTCTTATAGCATTCATTACTGTTTTCAGCACTTAAATCCTTA
The DNA here is from genome assembly GCF_027409185.1 of Cynocephalus volans. NCBI lineage: Eukaryota > Metazoa > Chordata > Mammalia > Dermoptera > Cynocephalidae > Cynocephalus > Cynocephalus volans. Next base: position 70,918,034 of record NC_084466.1, read on the forward strand.
CCCAGAGGGGCAAGGATAACATGGATATGTTAAGTCCAACAGTGTCATGTCAGTGTCAGTCATTCTTCCTACAATCACTTCTATCAGAATTTAAAGGTGAGAGAATTGTCGTGGGGAGTAGAGAGTGTCCTGGAGAGGGGGCCATGAGTCCCGTGGTTGGGTCCAGGCTGTGCTTCTCACTTCTTGTGTCACTTTAAGCAGGACGACACTTCTCTGAATCCGTCTCCTCTTCTATAGATAGAAATAACCCCATCTCGCCTGCCTCACAGGGCTGCTGTGGAAGTTTAAATGAGAGAAAGTATCTGAAAACAAATTTTAATCTGTGACATGTTCTTCCAATATGAGGTGTTATCCATAAGAGTGTCTGGAGTGGACATACAGCAAGTACTCAATGTTGTTAAGTAAACTTTTTATTTCAGAATACTTGGCAATGTATGGGACATTTGAAAAGATAGTATAGAGAGTTTCCATACATGCCTCAGTCATCGTTTTACATTAAATTGGTCCACACTAAGAAATCAGCATTGGCACACTACTACTAACTAAACCTCAGATTTTCACCAAACCGATTTCACCAGTTTTTCCACTGATGGCCTTTTTCAGGTCCAGGATCCCGTTCTGAATACATGTTGTATTTAGTCCTTCTGTCTCCTTAGTCTGCTCTCCTGTGGGACAGTTTCTCAGTCTTTCCTTGCCTTTCATGACTTTGGCAGCTTTGAGGAGTTCTGGGCAGCTATGTTGTAGAATGCCCCCCATCTGGGTTGGTCTGTTGTGGTTATCCTGGGGTTAGGGTTTTGGGAAAGAATACCATGCAGGTGAAGTGCCCTTTGGTCGCATCGTATCAGGGTCATATGCCATCACTGGTGATGTTCACCTTAGTCACCTGCTTAAGGTAGTGTCTCTTGGGCTTCTCCACTGTGAAGTTGTCACCTTCCCTTTCCATACTCCAGTCTTTGTGAATGAGTCACTCAGTCCAGCCTGCCTTCAAGTGTGAGGGAGATAAATTCCACCTCCTGAGCGAGTGTGTGTGTGGGGGGGGTGGAGACGCACATATATTATTCAGAATTCTTAGATACGGAAACAGTATTTTTTTAAAGCCATTAAATAACAAACAACATCAATGGATGTATTAAGTTCCCTTTTTTATTTTCTGCTTACTTAACTTTCGGTAAGAATGCTGAGATTAGCCTTTGTGTCAAGTGGCAGAGAGCAGGTGGGAGAATGAAGAGTCACTTAAGACCTAGAAAATCCACAAACTACAGAAGAAGCCTCGTCATGCCTAAGAGTTGACTGTCATTCCGGCCAGGTCAGGGGCAAAGAGCGGAGCTTCCTTACGTGGCAAACCACACTCCTGGGACGCCAGCAGATGTCGCTGTCGAGTGTGCTATAACCATTGTTTCAATTCTGCCCTGGAATATACTTTGAAACTTAAACAAGAAAGGTAACATTTATTCACGTTCTTAAAAATGATCAAGGTAAAACAGTATGTGGGCGTTTCTACGTTAAATTCCAAAGTCTGAAGACTATTTTAGTGGAAACAGGCAAATACTCAGTTCCATTTACTGTTCTTTCATCAGGCTTCCTCATGTCTTTGGGACTCAGATGTATATCTATTCTTGCAGTAGTAAGTATGGACGACACTGTGAAGAATTAGAAGTTAATTGATATTTTTGTGGACTGGTATGTTTTGTATTTTCTTCATAAAAGTCACTTTCAAGGTTATTGCACTTATGAGCTAAAGTTATTTAATAAGGACTTTTGGGATTGTAGTAATGTGTCTTCTAAGGTTACTTAAGATGACCATCTGGGCCTCATATTAGAGTCCAATATTTTCTTTGCTTCTGCTAAGGTGACTGCTAAACTCGACTGTCAAGGTAGGTTCAGAAGGGAGAAAGGACAGAAAGAAAAGTGGTGCCTGGTGTAGAGCAGGACTTCATTAGAGAAAAGAAAACCTAGCTTCTGGGGCTTTACCCTCAGATCTCTTGAGCTCAGAGTAAATACATATTTCTACCATTTCCTTGCTGTTCAATTTTCATTGCAATGTATCAAAGATTATTTCCACTGGGAAATTTTTATTGGCCATCATTTTGTTTAATATAGCAAGCTGAATAATATGTCAAAATTGGGGTACATTCTGATACTGTTATTTAGATGAAAACTTGGTCAGAATGTGTCTTCTCTATAAAAGGAATTTTGGAAAACATGAAAAATTGATTGCAGGAGAAAAATATTTTAAAAAGAAAGGTCACTTTAATCTTATATAGTAATTCATCTCAAAATAGGTCAGACATATTGTAGGTTTGGGTGTATTGAATTATTTGTTACTAAATGATTCTAAGATAGTAGAAAAGAAATCTTATTACATAATAACTACCATTTATTAAGCAGTTATTACACACCAGGCACTGTTTCAAGTACTTTGTGTATGTGATGTCATTCACTGCTTAGAACAATACTATGAGCAGATTATTATCTCTATTCTGCAGATGAGCAAATTGAGTTTTAGACACAAGCTAAGTGACTTATCTAAGATTAGAAAGCCAGTGAGTGGCTATGTCCAGAATCTGCCTGCATTAAACTACAACTGGCCTTCCTCTCCTAGAACATATGTCTATGGCTAAATCAGACTCAGGTCAGTCCTGTCCTGGTGGCATCAAGTCATTATGCGATCTCTTGCATTTCTACTTACCTCTATTACACATTGACATTTAATCCAGGTACTCTGGAAAAGCATCTAGACAAAAATTTCTTTTTCTTTTTGATATAAAACAAGAAAAGCAAGTGGATCTAGGTTAATTGAACTAGGTTATATTTGGTGTCTTGATCTTAGCATGCTCCTGGCAAGCCAATCTTATCCTGAAATTCATCTTAAAAGGGTATGTCAGACTTTTATTGCAGATCTGAATGTATTGAATTGTTTTGCACTAAATGACTTCTAAGAGGGCAAAACAGAAATTCTCCAGAACCTGGCCAGGGAAATGAATGATTCAAAACTGATGGTTTGGGTTAATGTAGCACACTGGCAAGCTTGATATCAGACTGTTCTAGCATTCTCCAACACTGATTAGTATTGATTATATGACAGAGTTGTTATTATGACTTTACAACATTAAAAAGGGTGTTATTTTTATCTAAGTAGTAGAGGAATAGGAAAGGGAGAAAGTTAATCAATGACAAAATAGGGTTTCCCTTCACTCATATCCCTGTCGGGGTTTGTTGAACCTGCGAGAAGTTTATAGCATACAGTGTTAGCTAACATACCACAGCAAGGAATTTTCTGATACTGGCCTGACTGGTTTTTGGTAATCACTTCATCAGTCTCATGACATAAACTTTAAGTAAACCATTGCTATAAACTAAATGTTTGTGTCTCCTCCCCCCCCCCAAATTCATGCATTGAGACTTAATCCCCAAATGTGGTGGTATTTGGTGGTGGAGCCTCTTGGACGTGATCAGGTCATGAGGGCAGAGCCCTCATAAATAAAATCAGTGCCCTCATAAAAGAAACCACAGAGAGCTCCTTCGTTCCTTCTGCCATATGAGTACATATCAAGAGAAGGCTGCAGTCTATGAACCAGGAAGCCGACCCTCACCAGACGCCGAATCTGCCAGTACCTTGAACCTTGGACTTCCCAGCCTCCATAACTGTGAAAAAATAAATTTAGGCTGTTTATAAGCCTCCCAGTTTATAGTATTTTGTTACAGCAGCCCTAAGGGACTAAAACAACCATACAGCTTGTTCAGATGATAGAAAAGAAGGATGATCGGATTCCTTGTTTTACGATGTTGCTTGTCCAAGATCAAGCAACAATTTAGTACCTAAACCAAACCCAGAACCAGGAGTTCCTGGCTTCTACCTCTGTGTTTAGATCTGCCATTGGAGCTCCTTTTTGTGCCTCCCTCTTTTCTGCCTCTTTACACACAAAAATGCAAGTTAGGGGGCATCAATCAAACACCGGATGTTTATTCTCTGTCTGTTCTGTTTAACCAGACTCAAAGGCTTCTTTGAGTCAAGGAAATCAGGTAGTTCCTCTTACTACACCATAGTTATTTGTTTTCTCAGCCATATCCAGGTTAAAAAAAGACTGGGGACGTTTTCAGATCAAAAGCAGGTTGTAAGTAGAGACATAAAATTTAGCAATAAGTATATTATACATAATTTCTAATTGAGCATCATGACCATGAAAGAAATTATACCCACATATGTAAAAACAAAAACAAAAGGATAAGAAAAATCACATAATTAAATGATAGGGAATTTATAGCAAAGACAGAGTGTGGGCTTCTGGCTTAGTGCCATTTCCAATATATCTATACTACACCAAACCTGTACCCATATAAATGTCTTAAGAGTAGAAATATTTGGGATGCTAATCAATTATTAGCAGAAAAGTCAAAGTTAGGCTGAAAGCTAACATGTACCCTTATACTTAAGAAAAATCACTGAAGATCCAATCTCTTTTTGCTGCATTTTTGTCACTAGGGGGTTTCTGGTATAAAGAAACAAATAGTTAACATTCAGGAAAATCACATTCGAATCCAAGCAAAATCATTCGATTGAAGTTCTACCACTTACTAATATGAATAAGGGATCTAGTTCATATCATCTCAGGCAAGGGGGAAGATATGGTGATGAATAATTTTATTAGGTAAAACATTGCCTAGTGTAAGTAGGTTATAATAGAAGTGATATCTGAGTCATAATTAGTATGTTCAAGACCTATACTGTGAATTTGAACTTGGGTCTTTGACTCCCCATGCAGTATTCTTTCATTGCTGAACACGGTATTTTAATTACGATGGTCAGAAGCCGGTTCTGACTCCACTTAGAAAAGATAGACCTCTCTGAAGGTAGTGTAGCAGTGTATTTTATGTTTTCTTTCTTAACCAGTAATTATGTGGGCTTTTTATTTTAATATTTTGGCTCAAAGTGTCTCTCTAAGAAGATATAGAATTTATGCTAAGTAGATGAAAAGTTGCCATTTCTAAAGAAGTTTCCTTTGGGACATAGTGTAATAATATATTTTAAATAAGTTTAATGTTTTGAAAAAGCAGACTGATGTTTGAGCCAGTTAATCCTTGAGGAAGGCACAAATCCAAATCCCCTTAGCAAGAGAACGTTTTTCTGTAATTGGGGTGGGATGTAGGGGTGGGGGAGAGACTCTTACAGTGCCTTTGACTGTGATCACCCCCAGGAGATGAACAACAGGAAAGCTGAAATGCTCGGACAATACAGAGAACAGAACGGACACTTAAGTTTCCAACACCAGCCTGGGAGACAGTTGCTAAGAGGCTCAGAAAAAGTTAGGGTTGCAGCAAGTGGCAATTGGAGGAGGGTCTAGAGAGAGAGACCAGCCTGGCTGTGCAAAATGGCAGTAGGCAGAACTCCCTGGGTGAAAGCAGCCTGTGTGAAATCCCCCATGGCAGCATGCTCTAGGATTAGGAGGCCCAGTATTTCGGGTAGATTGTTATGAAGTGCTAAAACACAGTCCTCTTCCCTGGTCATCCACTAAACCTTTGGGAAAACTGCCACCTGGTGTGGCCTTACTTCTGCAAAAAAGAAGTCTTTTATCACTTGGGGTTTGGCATGAGAACTCCAGGGTGAGATAGATGGGAGACCCACAGCTCAGTGAGAAGAGACCAGGGTTTCTCCAAAGAATATGCAGAAATGCAGGGGTCCCTGGACAGGGATTTGAGCTATTACAGAAGTGTTAAAGAGGAAGTTGACCCACAGTTAGGCTTTGGGGACCTGTGAGGCTCAAAGATGTCAAGATAGCATATCACATTTTAGGCCTTTCTCTGTCTCAACTCCTGCTGTATCCCTCTCCCTCCCTTCTTCTCTGTCTCTCTTTCCCCCTCTCTGTCCTCCCTCACACTGCTATCTGCTGATGTAGTTGATGTTGGCTGCTGCTCTTAACTCTATTTCATTCTTGTGTCTTCTGCTTCTTGTCACCCCACCCTTTCTCTTTAGCGTTTACTACACAGAGACTTTGATCTTTCAAAGACATAACTAGCTATAGCATTCTCTATTCCTCCACTCATTCACTCTAGTTCACAAGTCAACCAAGGACATCATCTAAGATGCAGTCTTTGGTAGTTCAACTCAATATTAACTGCTGAAAATTACTCGCCCTCTTTTCTTCATGACTCCATTAGTATGGCCTAGGTGTTGCAGGCATATTGATCGTTAAATAGTAATATTTAACTCATAGTTAAATAAATGTGCTATCATTCACTTTGTGATAGCTCATATTGGGGTCTCTGAAGAGGACTGATAAATAGCACTTACATTTCCCATCTGCAGTTTTGAACACATTTCTGAACAAATTGCAGGGAAAAAAAAAATGGCAGATAGAGTCCAAAATATCACGTTTCCTATTGATAACAGCTGAATTAGGGGACGAAGCTCAGTAAGGTGCAAATAGGCCTGCTACCTGCACCCCAGAGCTCCGGAGACTTGTCCGCCTGTCTCAGTCCCAGAGTGTGGACATAGCAGGCCTCCCTGGGGTTGCAAGAGGGCTCCCTCCTTCCTGTGTGGGAGATTCACCCACAGGAGAAGAGCGGAGCAAGCCAAGCACACTCGGGGGTTTCTCCCCAATTCTCCAATTGCCCTGGGTGCTCAGATGCGTGGACAGAGGCCAGGGGCATTGGAGGAAAATTCGTCCTGATGCAGCCAGAGAACTGGGGAGAGGCATTTTCCCGTTACCACTTCACCATGGCCATAACATGAAATCATTCACTTTAGGAAAATTAGGGCTTGTTAGACCTAGACCCTCTTAGTACTCTAATACCAAATTAAGTGCTTTCAATTTTGTTTTTCTTCTGATAGATCATTTTATTAGCATATTTCCTCCTTGCTGTGTGTCTTATTTTGGTGCTGGGGATATTTAAGATTTGAAATACTGTAGAAACAAACTTTTGTGAATTCTCACAGAGGTTATGACTGACTGGTGGCAAATATCATCCATACACACAAACTTCTTATCTCTTTTTATAGCACTTGTAATTCTCATCTTTCTACATATTATGGGAAAATTAAAAACAAAAACAAAAAATAGTCATAATTCTGAAAAAGCCTGAGATGATTTTCGATGCCAGAAGAATAAAGAAAAATATTGAAAAGTAGTATAAGCATGCCACTGATTTGATATTATACATAATTTTGTACTGTTTTAAAATGGATACTGGATATTGAGTCATACAGCAAAAAATATGTATTATGTATTTGGACATTTTCCATTTTAATGTGAAGTATTTGCTATGTTAAATGTTAAATGTGCTTTAGCTCTTCAATTTTTCTTCTTATGAATAAGTTACTGGTTTAAAATATGTATGCTACTTTAATTTATAAAAGAACAATATATAGAAATTACACGGCACTTTACCTTTCCAAAGTAATTTGCAAACTTTAAGTAAATAATGCAGACAGCACCACTGTGAACAGGTCACAAGCTATCTACACCTTAATTCCATGAGAGTTTCTGGCGAATAGTCATACAAATCACTGTGCTTAGAATTTGTACGTAAATGCAGGGTGGCAGGTGTCTTGAGTTTATCAAATATATGAAAAAAAGTTCATAGAAAATGGAATAGGCAACCCTAATTTAACAGGATGTTAGAATAGCTATGGTAAATATACACATAGGAGAATTAACATTCTGAAAGCAATACACTATATCTCACAGATTACTTGAAATGGAGACCAGGAAACTGAGAGGTCACTTGTCCCCTGAGATTTTGTCCTATGTAGAAGATGGACACAGTGCACTAAAATAACATAGCCATATCTATTTAAATTATTTCTAAAAAGGGATTTGTGAGGGGAAAGGGTAATTTAGGAATGAAGGAATGAAGAAAATGGCAAAAAGGAGGATTACCATGATCTCAAACTGTTTATTTTAAACCTCTTTCACTGCTTCTGTACTGAAAACTGTGATTGTCATTTTTCAGCGGGTGGAGCATATATGAGTATAGCTCACAGCCCACGTTGAGGAACAAACGGTATATTCTTTCACTGATAAAGAGCTGATGAGTTCCACAGCCAGGAGCAGTTAAGGAAAAGACCGCTTCCCTGGCCCTCTCTCTTCTGTTATCTGCTAGTTCTCTTCTGTACCTCCTCCCTGCCTGCACGTCTCTCTTGGGGGTCCGTATTTAAGGGGAATTTTTTAATCAGGCCATTTTATAATGCTGAGAATTTCTCTCTCTCTCAAAGTTAAGACTTTAAGAATAAACATTTTATAAACTGTTTTCATAGCTGTTCCTGTTTCCATTGCCACACTTTAAGGCGGGTACATCTTCTTAAATATACATGTAGGCAATTAATGGTCACTACAGCCACCATCAGCTTGGGAGTGAATTCTCCCTTGCACTAATCCGTCCTCTCTTTGCTCTGCTTAATATCTCCATGTTCTGTGTTTAATCCCCTTAGCTATGGTGCTGGCTCCTTGACTGCAAGAGAACAGTTAGTGTGTATAGTTTAGCAAGTGGTGACAGTGATTTAAACAGGTAAGGGTTATTGGTCTCCACCCCAGAGAAGTCTAAGGATAATATAGGAGCTTAACAAAGATATTGAGGACTCAGATCCTTTTCACCATTTTACTCCATCATTCTCACTGTGTTGGCTTTTGTCCTCATGCCTGTCACCTCATGGTTGGAAGATGGATGCTGTGCTGCAAAGTGCTATCACATTCATTCTCTGGACTGGAAGAAAGAGGAAGTGGGTGTGAAGGTACCGGCACCCGTCAGTGGCTGTCACATGGACACTCAAGGGAGGCTGGGAACTGGAAATTTTAGCTTCTATACAAGAGAGATATGGAAGAAGGGAACCGGAAATGATATTGTATCAGCCAAACTATAGTGGTTGCCACAAATGTGAACTGAAGAAATCCCATGCCAACCTCTCCTTAATGGTCAGAAGTGGTTGATTCCATGATATTTCCTATATTCCACTATCATACTACTTCCTTAATTTCACATAACATACTCCATTTGTTTAAAAATTAATAGGCTGCACTAGAACAAGATAATAATCGCAATGATATTGATTTGTTCATTAAATCCCCAGTTAATGTTCAATTATTGAGTATCTCCCTATTATTGCCAGCACTGAGGTACAATGTTGACTAATGTGTATTTCCTGTCATTGAGCATGTCTTCTTATCAACCAGGAATGCTTTCAGCTAAAAGAAAAAAATTCAACTCAGTGACTTAAACCATATTAACAATCTAAACTTTACTTTAAAAAAATTCAGAAGAAGGTGAGCAGCTCCACAATGTTAGGGTGCTGAGATTATGTCTCTGCGACCCCCCCCTTGTGGTTACAAGAAGGCTGCCACAGCTCCAAACATCTCATCCTTCAAGAATGTGTCCAAATACAACCAGGATGGTGAAAGAACTGTTCTCTCATGCTTCCTTATTTTATCAGAGACTACAATCTTCCCCAGAGGTCTTCTTAGCAGACTCACTGGCTAGGACAGGGTTGAGTGGCCACTACTAGCTTTAAGGGAGGCTAGAAGAGTATTAGGTAAGCAAGGGAGAGGGAGTTGGGAATTACTTTGGGGTAGCCAACCAAGAATGTTGTCATAATGCTTTACAGGTTTCCACATATTTTTACATTCATGATCTCATCTTATGACTCAATGGGACTACTATCTAAACATTACTGGAAACCCAAAACTGAAATAGAAGTTACAAGCAGCATCTGCTATGTGGGAACTTCGGTCTGTGAAATAATTTAAAGATCCTTTGAAGATGCAAATTTAATACAAGGGTTTTAAAGATATTATAATGCATTTTGCCTATAAAGTATGCATGCAAGAACCCAAGGAGTAATTCAGAAGATTTTATAGGTTGGGAAGATAATTACATGGTGGAATGAAAAGAGAAATCAAGATACATGGATTCTAGGCTCAGCTTTGAGTAAAATATCTGAAGTATTCTGAACCTCTATTTCTTCATCTGTAAAATTATGTAATTGAACAAGATTAGATGATCCCTAAACTTCTCAAAAATAAGAGAACCTATATAATCTGAAAGTCGTGAGCTAAAATAATATTTGAAATCATTTATTCCAACCTCTTTTTACAAATGTGATAACTTAGACTTAGAAAGGTCACCATTTGTCTAAATTCACTCACTTAAGTTAGAAATTTTAGTCTCAGTATATAACACATTATGCTTTTACAAATAATTGATACTGTATCCTGATAGATTTTTTTAAAAATTCAGCCTCTTCCTCTATCTTACTTTTTCATCTTAGGCACAATCTTTCTGTTTGATAGACTGCAAATAATGAGATTTTTAAAAGTCTACTTTTTAGCTGTAAGTTCTTGAACAAACTACTTAACCTCTCTGTAAAATAATAACTATACCTTCTTCATAGCTTTTTCCTTTCTTTTTTGGGAACTAGATAAAGTATTCTATTAAGAATCTTTAGTGTACTGACTAAACATAGCAAGGACTCAATCTGTGGTAACCATGATTAGCATTAATATTTCCCCAGCCATCCATGTCAAGTGCTTAACGCTCCTCCAAGCTTGAGAAAGTGCAATTTCCCCAGCGGACTGTGTGGGGTGAGTCTGAATCTCACTATTATTATTTTTTCTTTATATGATATCACCTACCTTCATATTATATAGATATGAAGCCTCTGTGTTATATCTAAGGGTGTGGTACCTAACAGGAAGTCAGTCCAATCGTTATTATGCTGTCACTGAGCCCAGTAACTGGTGATTTGTACAAGAAGAATTAAAACAGGTTAAAACCAAAACAAAAACACATGTATGGGATTCACAGATGGGTATCAAAGGGCTAGGGAACCATCTGAGATTTCATTGAAACAGGTTTTCCCAATCTCAGCACTATTGACATTTGGGGTGGGATAATTCTGGGGACTGTCCAGTGCATTGTATTTAGCAACATTCCTGGCCATTACCCAGTAGATTCCTGTAGCACCTCCCCAGTCGTGATAATCAAAACTATCTCCAGACCTCATCAAATGTCTCCTGGGGGCATTTCCCTTTTCCCCCTTGAGAACCACTGTGATAAATCTTAATACATGTGTGCACTTTTTCCCCCCCTCTGGGAAGCTCATCGGTTTCATTCTTAAAAAGGTCCATGATCTCAAAACAGTTGGGGCCAATCACTTAAAGCCTTTCAAAATGATAACAAAAGAGCACACATCTCCAGCCGTAGTTGTGGAAAAAATGTACACCATCATGGCTAATTAAGATGGTGCAATTTGAAATTTTACTATGAAATGTGTACCTACCCATTTATTTCTTTCAACTACTTTGAAAAGGCACATAATAAAAACTATATCTGGGAAAGTATCTACTTCAAAAACTGCTATTCCCAAATGACAAGTTTCTTAAAATACTCTCTTCAGCAGAGACTCCCACAGTCATTTACTGAATCTAGCTCTGAAATTCCAAAGCGGTTAGTGCTAAATAACAAGTAAAAAAAAGTCCTTAAGTCCAGAGGAGAAATCAAAATCAATTGTTTCTCAGAAAAGATGTCAAATGGTACTATAGATTGCAAGATTGATCCGGGGGAGGGCTGGAGAGGAAGAGAGGGAGGGGGGTAGAAAGACTGAGAGAGAAATGCCTTGAAAGAGGTTCCCAAAGAAGGTATGTCCTAGGAGAGGCTCCTAGAGGTCTTCCCTGCCTTCTCCCCCACGGAATCCACGAGCCCTGGGCTCTCCGCTCCCCTCACATTCCCACGTCCACACCCGCCTTGTTCACCGCCTTCCAAGGTGGCCACTTATCAAGAGCCTCCTCAAAGCTCAAAAGGATCATTTTACATTCTTGAGGGCCCACCTTCCCACCCAAGTCTTCTAAAGACGGCAGGAAAACAGGAGCTTAAAACCCAAATACCAGACCCAGAAAAGCAAAAAGGGACGTGCCTCGTCTTCCGTGGCCCCTCGGGAGCACCCGAGAAGACAAGCAACTTTCTGCCCCACTTCTCTGCTTCTCTGTCATCTGCCTCCCCCACTCACCCCATTGAAGGAGACTCAACGAGCAGGGGCAGGAGGGGGCTTGGGGAGTAGCTGGAGCTGCCCCCCGGGGCGGGCGTGGGGCGGGGGCGGCGTGGGCAGCGGGGCGCGCCCCCTCCCCGCCCTGCCGCGCCGGGGACGTCCTGGGTCTGTGAGCGCTGGGTCCCGCGGGGCGCCAGGGGAGGGGACAGGCGGGAGAGGAGGGCCGGGCGGCGGAGGGGAGGAGGCGGTTCGTGCCTCGCCTGCCAAGGGGAGATCTGTTCATCTGCGTGCGATCCCGGGCGCCCCGCGCGCGGCCACAGCGCTCCGCCCGAGCCGCCGCCGGAGACGCGCCGCCAGCGGGGGTCTCCACCGGCCCCGGAGCGGCCCGTCCTTCTGCGGACCCTCCGCCTCCTGCCGGGCCCGGGTCTCTGCGGGCTGTTAGGCACGGGGGCGAGGAAGGGCAGGACGGTCTTGGCCGTGGATGTTCCCGCCCGCGAGAGAGAGCAAGTTGTGTGCGCGCCCGGGACCCGGGAGAGAAGGCGGCCGCCGCCCGCCAGCCATGTAAGTACGGCGCCCGGCCGCCCGCTCCCCGCGCCGCCGCCGGAGTTGGGCTGCTCCCGGGCTCCGCACTTCCTGAGCTCGGCTGATGGGTCGGCTGTCCCTGCCCGCCGCGTCGGCTGTGGGCGTCTGCCTCCCGTCCTGGTCCCCTCCTTCGCCTGGAGCCGGCTGGATAATGCCTCTCTCCCCCTTTTAGAACGGAGGGATCATTGTGTGTCTCTAGGGGTGGGGTGGGTGGGTGAGGCAATTGCAGGGGGCTGAACACGGGCTGGTCTTGGCGAGGCTGCCTCACCCCAGCTGGAGATGAGGGCCCTCCTCCCCCTGCACGCCACCCCCTGCTGGTCTTCCCCAGCCTCGTGGCCCAGATAGACCAACTTAAGCCGCTGACCGCAGTTGACAAGATTAAAAAAAAGAAGGAAAAAAAAAAAAAAAGTAGCCTGAGCTCCCCTTGAGTGACATCCAAAACTGGAGATGGGACGGTGGTTGGAGAGAAAAAGGGAAGGGGCGAGGGTTGGGAACGCGGCGAGGTGAAGAAAGGTGGGATTTGCTGTGGACCCTGAAAGCTGGAGTTAGGAATCTGGGGATGGAACTCTAGGGTGAATGGGTGGGTAGGCTCTGTGCTGTGTATTCATTTCTTTATGGAAAGTGAGGAAAATGATTCAGAAACTCTTTTTGTAAAGGGGAGGGTGGAGATAAATGTACCTGCAACCATTTGAATGACTGGGGTTTGATGCAGAATATTAAAAGTTTGGATTGCTTTTCAGCTTAGAGAATCATTTGGTAGGAGAAATGGTGCCAATAAAATGATTGCAATCAATGAATCAAAAGTGCAAATATGAAAATCTTAAAGTCATACACACTTTCTTTTACGCTAGAACAAAGTTGTTAAGGCTGAAGGAATTCTCAGATGCTGCTGAATGAGTATTGGGAGTGTCTGATAATGGCCCTGTTCAATTTATGTGCCTGGACAGTCCATAGTATTTGTTAAATTTATGGTACTCTGCAACTGTGAGAAATTATTCTAATTACTTTGTTTGCTCATGCAGAGAGTTAATGCATCCTTAAAGGGACCCAGCAAAGTTGCAACAAACTATGAGTATGAACTTGCAAGCCAAATAAACAAACCGTGGCATGGTTCATTTTATTTTAATATCCTGAATTATGCCTACTGCCAGTAAAAATGCTACATTACTTTTAATGTGAGTATATGAAATGAATTCACTGGCTTGGCAAATAAAAGTCATGCATTTCTTTAAGTAAATAGCTGTTGGAGTTAATTTGAGAGCATTTACAGGAGATAAAGACATGAAAAGCTTTGAGCTAGTTTGACACAACTTGAGTTATTAGAGAAGCTTACAGAGAGAATTAGTTCTTCCCACTTTTGAAGCGTTGAGGCAAGTTTGAATGTTTATTAATTGAAAATTGTAGACCAACTGAATCAGTTTTATCACTTCTCTAAAATCCTTTAACCTTTAATATCTCCCATTTTTGTTTTACCAGGGACCATCATTCTTACTACAGAGGGTGGGAAGTTGATGCCCAGTAGAACGGAAGACCCATTCTGTGAATAGACACATTACAGCACTGTGGATTACCTGCGGGCCCCTGGTGGTTTCACACCTTCGCTCACGCCTGAAGTCCCTGAACACTTACTTTGGGTCCTCATTGCCCTATCTAGTGAAAGATGGCATCCAGCCTGACTTGTGCTGGGGTGATCTGGGCATTGCTCTCTTTTCTTTGTGCTGCCACCTCCTGCGTGGGGTTCTTTATGCCTTACTGGCTCTGGGGATCACAGCTGGGCAAGGCTGTGTCCTTTGGTACTTTCCGGAGGTGCTCGTATCCTGTGCATGATGAGAGTCGGCAGATGATGGTGATGGTGGAGGAATGTGGGCGCTATGCCTCCTTCCAGGGCATACCCAGCGCAGAGTGGAGGATCTGTACCATAGTGACGGGCCTGGGTTGTGGCCTGCTCCTCCTGGTGGCACTCACCGCCCTCATGGGCTGCTGTGTGTCTGAGCTCATCTCCAGGACAGTGGGAAGAGTGGCTGGAGGAATTCAGTTTCTGGGGGGTAAGTGATTTGCTAAACTTGAGTTGTCTACTGGAATCCCAAAGCAATATTGAAAAGTATGTTTCAATTGTCTACAGAGATGATTGTAATTGACACTTGGAATGCATAGGGAAAATAGATATGCAATGGCTTCGGTGATAGATTGCCAAAATCAATGATTTTTACTGGAATTGCTTTACAACTTCAAGAATTCTTAATTTCTGTACATCCTTAGACATATACATCATTGTCCTGCTAAGTACTACCTGTGAGGGACGGTAACATCTAGGTTGCTTGTAATATAGTAGCAGAGACGATTTGGATTTTATATGTTCTTTCTCTATGATCAACAACAGGCGATTAGATTATCTTTGTCTTACTGGGATCCAGGTTTTTAGAAGTAAAGATTTCATAGAAAAGTGGAAAAGTTTTTGATTCAACACTGTCATCATAAGCCTTTAATACTTTTTGGTGGATGTAAAATTGCCTAATCTTAAGCTATATTTCTAAATAAGTGTTACAGTTTTAAATGAGAGATCAGTTTTTTAATAACAGCCATGAACTTAACTGTGCTAGGAAGATAGCTGTAAGCTTAATTACCTTGTTAAGACTTAACTTCCCTGGGTGCTCTTGCTGTAGGGAAAAAAAAAAAAAAAAAAAATGGCAAATGATGTGTGCCTGCTCCAAATGGGCTGGATAGTTTCACTAACACCAGAAAAGGTTTGATTTTTACTTGGATTTTCTCCAGCAAGTATTGCTTCAATATCTCTGGTCATATGGTTTTAATTGTACTTTATATATTTTCCATTGTGCTTTTGACCTCCGTTCTTCAACCTGACTGGCTGAACTTGTCTGATTTACAGTCTGCCGTGGTGAAATATGACAACCTCCATAGATAGAGGAAAGTGAAGGGAAATAGGAAGCCTGGAAAACTTATAAAATGTATTCATAATGTTATTACAACGTAAAGGTCTGTTACTCTACCATTTGGTGTTTTCTTACAGTCTTTAGTGAAGAATCCAGAAGAAGAAAAAAGAAAGATTAAAATAGTTCTAAGAGAGCCTCTATATGCTAAACCCAAATGAATCACTTGAATTATTTATATAAAACTTTCAAGTAATGTTTTAAGTAATTAATGTTTAATTCTTGTGCTGAAAATGCAAGTGGCAAAGAATCTTGTGTTTTGAAATGAGATAGAATTGTTTGTAGTCCTTTATTTCCTTACTGAATGTAACTTTGTTCTCATCAGCTTTTTTTTTTTTTTTCCCTGTGGTTTTGCATCTTGGTCTGTCTTGGGAGGCAATTTGGGGGACCTAACTGTCCTCTCTTTACTGCTTCAGTGACCAACACTGTCAAAAGTCCTGCATGTGATATGTTCATTTACACAGAAATGTAGTAAAACTATTAGGAAACATAAAGAGGTGTAGTCAGAAGTGGAAATATAAATCCAGACTTTGAAAACTTGTCAAATACCACAGATTTAAAGATAGAATTAATGCCAGGAGTATTTTAAAAATTTTTCTTTAAGAGTAAATTTGGTTTGCTGTTTGTGTTTTACTTGGCTCAGGAGAAATGCTTGGGCAGTTCCATTTTCTCCTCTCATGGTAAACATTCCTTTCTATTTTTTTCTTTGTTTTAGGGCAGGGACTGCTATTATTTCTGGCAGAACAGGAAAATGCCTACAAAGAGAAATCAGTTTTTATTGATTATCTTTAAATGTATAATGAAAGAAGGCAACAGGAAGTGAATCTGAGACCAGTGAGATTTATGCTTTCCTCTCTAAGCTATGTATAGATTTTTTTGAATTATATAGAGCTAAATGTTCTACTTTACAGATTACCCAAGGGGACAGACAATTGAGGAAGTTTTACATATTTTTAAAAAGACAATTTTTTTCCTTTGTATAATATGCTTTTCATGAACTCTGGCAGCAGCTGGTATTCTCTCTTTTCTTATATCTATTTCTCATATCTGGCAAACATAATTCTGGATATAAAATCTAAAAGGGTTTTTCTGATTCTAACCTCTTGAGGGCACAAGTAAGTGAATATGCCTGTTACCAAAGATTTAGAATGAAAAACCTAATTGAAATTAAGTAACTTGAAATTAAATTTATAATTAAAAGATAACTTGAATATGGAAAAGTTTCTGAAAAATCTGCTGTTAATCACTATCGTTTAATGGGAGAGGCCAGATTGAAAAAATGCTTCAGAAAGAATTCTTCCTGTTGCTTCTTTCATAATTGTTTGAGTTTTTATTCTTAAAATTATGTGAGAAGTAATTTTATTTTATTAAAATTTTCATAAACTGGGTGAGTTTCATAAAGACTCTGCAAAATGGCAAACCAGTGAGTTCTATGAATCTCATAGACTGCAATGCTTCAGAAATGTAATCAACATACAGGATACTTGGCTTTGAGGCAAATTCTCTTACTAAAAATGATTTGCCCAGAAGGGTTATGTTTAGCTAAAGTTAGGGTTGCTCCAAAAACCACAGGAAGCAAGAGAATGGCAAAATACAGAGGCATCCTGCTTAACCCTGCCTGCTGTGTCTAGAGTTTGCACATATGGTAGAACATCAGGCAGTAAAACCCCTGCAGTACTTTGGAACAAGTTAAAGGACAATGTGTCAACCTTAATTTTGAATCTTTTTACTATTGTTGGTTAGAGGTTAAAATGTCACCTGTCAACCGTTAAAACAATGTAAAATGGGACTGTTGTACATGGACATTTGCTACCTGCAGTAGGAATACCTCAATAAATCAATAGCTACTTCTTTTTCTGTGGTAACTTGTATATAAACTTTAATTGCTACCATCCCCATCTCATCTTATACAGCATGTTCATGTCATAATTTTAAAAAATCGGTGTGGGTTAAATTTTAACCTCAATTGAGTTTTTAAAAGGCATGTAGAAAGACTTTGGAAAATATAATGCACAGTAAAAATGTTGACATGTATATAGCATGATAAGGATGCTCTGAAAAAGTGAAGGTTTTAATATTGTTTTTATTTGTTGAATATAAAATTATGTGCTTTCAAATATTGTTGTAGTCATTAAGGACTTTAACAGAATTTGGAAAATATCGATACCAAACTTTTTGATGTTTTAGTAGGATGCCATGTTTATGTGCTCTATGAACGCAACATGGAAGAACACTGTAAAGACATATTATCTCTACTTGCAAATTTTGTCAACTGGTGCTCGCAGATGTCAGGATCTGAATTTGTAGATTTCATCTTAAGAAACTGCTGATGCTATAATGAGGGGGTACCAAAGAGAGTCCCAAGTGTATATTATTCCACATTTAGTTTGAAGTGAGTCATGTGCATGTATAAAATAGGTGTGGAATGTTGATCAGCAGCAGCAACTACCTTTACAGTTTAGACACTGTCTGTTCTAAGCAGCCAGGGGACATCGTCTCCTCAACTAATTGATAACTAAGTGCTGCTCAAGACAGTAATGATGACACAGTGTTACTTTGAGCATCCCTTTCTCTGTGTTCTGAAAGCATCTGCCTTTCCAGAGTCTCCCAACTGTATGGTCCCACCTGGGCCTGTCTTCCATCCCTTTAGGATGACTGCTTGGGAGTCTCCTTCCCTTGCTGTACTTTAAACCTGATCTGACATGTGATATGCCATGTTATGCTTTCCTTTCCATCCAGGCTCTCTTTCAAGTGACAGCTGAGTAATAAGATAAGTAATAAGTGTTGGCATATTAATGGGTATAGTGGCTTTTTAGTGATAGTGCCTTAACTGAAAGCAGTTGCTCTAATTTTAAGAAATTCAGGTTCCTTATAATTTGCATTTCTAACAAGTTCCCAGGTGATGCTGAAGCTGCTGGTTCTCAGACCACACTGTAAGAGCCCTTTTCTAAATTCACCATTTCAAATTTTAGAAAATGTGACTTCTGGTAGGTGATTTACTTTCACAACTTAAAATTTAGTTGTGTCATGATCCGAGATAAATCTCTCTAGTTGGGCTATTTAAGGGTCTCACCTTTGTAGTCTGGAATTGGTTGAGCATGTCCCTCTTCCATTTCTGCTTGTTCTTCTCACAGAAAATTGTTTTTCTGGAATTCTCTCTCAATGCATACTATATTCATATTATATACATTACATTTAAATTTCTCTTATTTACTATTCTTGTATACTAAAAATAAGACCATAGAATATCCTCTTAGTTGCATGCAGTGGATTTTCAGTAAGGAATTGCCAACTGAAAGATATGAAGACCATATTACAGACCACAGGTATGGGCCCAGACAGCTCTTGGCCAGTTCCATACAGCCATGTACATCTTGGAAAAGCAGAATGATTAATCCAGGAGGGCACCTAAGGAACCAGCTAGCTGAGCTTCTGCTGCTAGGCAGGGTGGCACTTAAATCAGTTTTGACCAATGAAAAGATCTCCTGGTCTTAAACATCTCTAGGGAAAAAGATGACACACTCTTGATCAACGGTAGTACTTTCTAGGGCCCAAGAGGAACAGCTTGAGGTGGGGGCCTAAATAGTGCAACATTGTCAGCGGGGAAGGCGTGAAAGGAAGGTACACTGTCAAAGTCAGTGACAGGAAGGTGCAGTGTAGAAACCGACAATGAACGTCACAGACGGCATCTACTCCAAGCTCTGAAGGTGTCAAAGGCAGGGATATTAACAAATTACATAATTTTTTCTAAAATCTAGAACACCAACTTTTATATGTTTATATCTAATAATGTTTTAAATGACATTTTCAAGTCATCATTGTCACCAATTTAATTTCTCTACTTATTTTTTTTTTCCCTAGAAGAATTTGTTTCTAAGCCTCTACCTAGGAAGTTTTTCATTATTTTGATACTTTCCAATGAAGCTTCCAAGTTCTCCATATCAGGATTCAATACAGCATTCTTTTAGTCCTCTAGTAGGACTAAAAATCACCAGAGAGCTTATTCCACGTGGAGTCTCCTGGAACCCACCCAGAACTGCCAAACAGACTGTCTGGGGCAGTACCCTGGAGAAGCACTTTGCGCAAACTCCCCAAGTATTGTAAACACAGATGATACACATTTTGAGAAGCACAAACCAATTCTATTCAGTTAAAACCTTACAATACACTGGTTTTAGGATTTAGACTTACACAACTGTTAAGCTTAGTGTGAATCATCAGACTCATTCACATCTGTAGCTGTCATTTTGGGAGTGATGTGATTTGAGCTGCAGAACATCAGAATTGGTGTTGGAACAGACCAGTTTATAATTGGTTTCTTCTTTACATTATATTGTTGACTGTAGGTGATGGTCACCCTTGAATATACACTCATAAAGCAGAAGAACCAAATATTTTCTGTGTTATACTTAAATAAGAACTGTATTTTGAATTGTGACCCCAGCTACAAATTGCAGACCCTGCCACTGCTTGCAGTGCTCTATCCTTCACTGCGCTACAATATGATGTGGTTCGTTTGCGTTTAGAGTATGTTCAAATTCCTGCCTTATTTACTGCCAGATGTACTCAGTTTTTCCCTATTTTAAATTACTGATTTTTACTTCCTAACATTGTATCTATGAAGTAAAAATTAATAATGATAATAATTCTTAAATGGTAAAATATAGTTATCCATCACACTCATATTAGCAGCTGTGCAGCACATTTTCCCCAGAACTATTTAGATTGGTTTTTGACATGGTCCAATTTTCCGTTTTTACAGAGTAGAGTCTTTCTAAGAGAGTTATTTGGTTTTTACTTACTTCCCATTGTATAACCATCTTTATTATAACCAGCTAATACAGCCATAGCCAGGTACTACTAGGCCAGGGTCAGTCTGGATCAGTTAGCCATGCTAACAAATAGACTGCAAATTGTTGGCTGTCTTGTAAAAATGTGCTGTTAGTAACAAAAGAAACCAGCTGAGGAATGTGAATTCATAACCATTTCCATAGCAAGAACTAAAAAATAACACACTCAAGAGATCTTTACATTATTCCATATAGTATCACAAGATGCATAAAATTTGCACTCCACACAAAGTCATTGTCGTTACACTATCAGTACTTGAACTTTTCGGCTTGGCAAGGGTTGCTTATCGTGGGTGTTGGTTATAATCAGAGAGAATAAAAGCATCAGTGCAAAACTTTTATTCTTGGATGTCATTAGAATTGATCTTGTTATTCTCTTAAGGTATTATATTCACATTCACGTGTGTTCTGAGGAACGTTACTTCTTGGGCATACCAGCAGATGTTAATAGGAACAACCAAAACAGTTTTAGGGACAAGTAGATTTGAGAAACACTAAGCTATGGAAAGTTAATAGACTTCATCACAGCAGAACTTGACAGAGCCTTTGGTATGTTGATGCATATTGTCAGTCTCCTGGGGCAAATGGGGAGGGATATAGTATTAAGTGTTTCTCTAACTTATTTGGACCTAGCACCCTGAAGGGACCTGTGATCTATGGAGCATATTCAGTTTTCATTTCACTTCGGTGAAGCAGGTAATTAATTATTTTTTTACAGATGAGAATACTGAATTGTGTAAAGTGACACCCAAAATTATACCGTTAGTTACTGATTGAGCTATGAATACTATCACCATAATATTAAAGCGTTAATTAAAATTCCACTGTATATTATATATAGAATTCAGAATTTTTGACCATTATGGATAATAAGTCCCTTAACATAGGTAAATATTTTTATTGTCTTTTTGGTCCTGAGTTTATGCTTCTGGCATGATAGAAACACTTATAGTAATATAGTATATCAATTTTTTACCAATTTTCAAAAAACATATTACAAATAATGTTAATAATATAATATGCAGTAGAGAGACCATTAGGGGAGAGTGCCAAAACATCTGACCAAAGCAAATATACTGTCTTTTTAAAGTTATTTAACTAGGTTGGCTGGTTAGCTCAGTTGGTTAGAGCGTGGTGTCGTAACATCAGGGTCAAGGATTAGAAACCCCTGACCAGCCAGCCATCAAAAAACAAAAAAAAAAAATGGAAGGAAAGAAAGAAAATTATTTAACAGAAGATAGCATGATGGCCAAATTTTGTAGTGTAATTTCATTGTTAAAAGCCTTTGTAACAATGCTGAGGCTAACAATAATGTTAATTCCATAGGACACACTTCTTAAATGACAAAACTAAGGACTTTGTGTCTCTCTTTAAAAATGAAGGATAATATCCTCCTTTGTCAATCCTGATCAATGAAATATTGTTATAGAAACAAACAGAACTTTTGAAGTTCTATCTAGAACATAATAAAGGAGTCCAGGGATTTTTCAAGGATTTGTAAAGGTAATTTTTAGATGATCGTAGGGTTGGATACAACACTGCCCAGTTCCGGTCACTAATTTGCTGACTTATTATTGGGGGATCTAGTTATCATTTCTTTTCTCATGTTAGTTGTTACTTCGGTTAGTGATCTGCTCACAGAATTCATGAAGACCAAATTGTAATGTATGCTCTGGAGCTAACTTGCTTATCATTTCGGTAAATAATTTACCCTCCACGTGTCTCAGATTTTTAATAATCAGACAATATATCAGATATATTGATATACTCAAACGTGTATAAAAATATTGTTGGGTAAAAAAGGAAGCTCCATTTTATGGTTCTCTGTTTTTCTTGTCATCTCCTCAAATAGGGCAGGAACTATGACATTTTTCTTCTAGCTCTCCAGTGACTAGAATACAAGTATAGCGAATGACACCTTATATACTCAATTAATATTTGGTGTATTATTTAGCTTTAAGTATTTATTAGTGATACCTGTATCTGTAGGATGTGATCTTATTCTTCTATACATCATGGGACTAAAATAAAATAAAGTAATCATGAAATAAAATAATGCTATGATGTGAAGATATTTAAATCAATGTTACCTCAACTGATGTCCCTGCATAATGTCAGTCCTTTGAAAAAAAGTGTTCTATAGTCATATATGTTGAAACGATGCTGCACAATACTACAGTTCCCTTTTCAAGCACATTTTATTTTATTATTTTGTTTCTGAAACAATTGATTATACATATTTGTTGGGTACAGAGTTGACTGTTGGTATTTGTGTATAATATGTGATGATCAAATCAGGATAATTAGTATATTCATCATTCAAGCACACTTTAAAAGATCAGAATAATTCTGCAATAAAGAAACCAGCTTAACTTGGTTTAACACTGTTTCACAAACTTTTTTTTGGGAATGGAAGGATCCTATTTACCTCTTGTATGCATTAACATCTCTTTGAACTAACGTTCAGCAGAACAAACTTTGGGAAATGCTGAGATGAAGTATGTTGTAAATACAGGGGATTGGTGGTCACAGGCATTTGCTTATTGTGTGCCTACTATATGTCAAATAATGTGCTAGGTATTGGGCTAAAAATTGGGATACAGTGCCTGCTATTGTGGAGCTCACAGTCTTATGGAGGAAACCAACATGCAAGGTATAATTACAATGCAAATGACCCCAATACATAACACACACTTCCATGTTTTGCTGCAGTCAGTGATCAGCTGACGAGACTCATTTAACAACCAACTGAAGTACTCACCAGCCCCACACACTGTCTGCAACTCATTTTCCATCTTCCCTTCCCCTGCTTGGCTGTATATCACAAAAGACTACTTTTCCTAGAAGCCTTGACACCGGTATCTGGGTAGGTTTGTTCAGTAGGAGGCACTTTTTGAAGACCAGAGGCAGGGAGAAATCAGGGTATTTCTCTTTTTCTTGCTGTTCCTTGGGCAGTATCTTCAGCAGCAGTTGTCTTTACTCTTGGAAAGCCCTGCCCTTTATGGTCCCAGCTCCCATCAGGAAACCACTGTGTGCCTTCTCGAATGAGGCTGCCACTAATGGAAGTGAGATGTCTGCCAGAAGCATTAGGCATGTGGCAACGTGATGAGTTGAGTTCTGGACAGTTGATGGTTCAGGTTCTGGTGGGACTTCAAGTGGAAGGTCAAGTGGGCAGTCGGAAACTGTGCACTGAGCTCATGAGAAAGATCAGGGTTAAATATATAGACTTATAAAAATAGAGTTTTTGAAAACCTTCATCTGAGATATTCCTTCATTTATTCTTAAAAAGACATGACTTTAAATCTTGACACTTTCTTTTACCATTGGCTGGTTGAAAGGCAAGCTCCTAGCTGTGTGTAACTTAATCATCAATTTAAAGCCTCCCCTTGGAGAGTGCCAGCTGCTTAACAGTTACTATGCTAGTGGACCAGGATTATGGAGAAGCTTGTACTTTATAGAAATAGCTTTTTTTTTTGGTTCTGGAATAGACTGCAATAAAACTTAATGTAGGAGTCATTCTGTATGATGTTTACTAACAAAAAGGTGCCTTGGGCAAGGCAGAATTTAGAAATGACCAGGTAGTAGAAAAGCAGAGGTATGAAGGATGAATATATTTTAACTTTTTTTTTTTTTTTTTATTTCATGCATGAAGATGGCATTCTGTTTTGATCGCCTGGTGGAAGAAAGTCAGTTCATTTATCTCATCCACCCAATGGGTGGCTATCCTGATTATAGCCTCTTGATAGGAACCATTTAAAATTCAATTTAGCTGCCTGTGCCCTTGGTGCTCAGTAGGTTTCATTAAATTACACAGCAGTAAGATCTTCCCTGTGTGGCACCTTTTCATGTACATTTGACTTCAGTGTAATTTCAGGCAGTTGTGCTTTGTGTGGAGTGGTTTTACCATAATAATCTTGCAGTCCTGTTGGGGCAAATTTGGAAATCTGAATCTGATGGGGTTTTAAGATGGTGGAAAATATTGGACGAGGGAAATGTTTTTATTTCTCTATATTTTCCCTAGTTAGCTTGTAAGGCTTGTATTTTTTTTGGCAGACTGTTTCTGTAGCATTACTTACAGCATATGATTAGAATAACAGCATTTTTTCCCCATGTGAGATACTTCAGAATTTTACATGTAGATTCCAGAAAAAATTGTTTCCTTGAGACTGTAAGTGAAATTAAATGTTTGTACTTTTTTCTTGTGTTAAGAAATCATAAAGTGCTGCCTTCTTTTCATTTATTCACATTATTTTATGGCCAGATGTTGTCATGTAAAGCAGTTGAACACAGGATCTGGACAGACAGAATTAAATTCTGCCACTCATCAGTCTTATGGCTCGGGGTAAGTTACTGACTCTCAGCCTCAGGTCCTTCACTTAATACTAACAGTAATACTAACTCATCGAACTTTTGTGAAGTTTATGTACATGTAAGTCACCGAATATCATGCCCGGTAAAAGTAGATTCTTAATAAATGGTCACTATTACTAATAGGTCATTACAAGAATATTTATTGCATACTGCTCTGTGGTAGGCAGCTTTCTAGATATTGGGAGTAAAGTAATGAACAGAAGCAGACTAAAAGAACTACAAAGAATTATAAAGAAAAAACTACAAAGAAAGAACTTTAGTTATATTTTCATTTATTTTTAGTTTTCTATTGCTACCCACTGCATTTCCCGAACTGATTTTGGATTAGTAATATTTTTATCTGCAGGTGACTTCTTATTCGGGACCTAGTGAATACACTTTGTTGCTAAGTGTATTTGACCTTCACAAATTATAATTTGAGAAGCCATGTAGATATTCTCTATGTCTGAATAAGTATTTTTCTGTTTTTTAAGCACTTGCCGTCATATTGTGGGTTTTCTTGCTCATGGTGGTATTTTTTTAATATTCTCTGTCCCTTCTGTGAAACCCCTCTTTACCTCCCAATCTCTTTCAATACATTCCCGTGTATTTATAGCCTGATTACTACCAGTTCATAAAACTTGTATTTTTATTTCTTTTGCATAACCATTGACCACTTGTAAGTAAAATTAGTTCTTTAGAATTCTAAGTCAGATAAAGTTAGCTATTTTAATGTAGAATTTTATAGTATATAACATAATTTTGTACACATTTTCTTATTTTATCTTAAGATTCTGCAGCAGCTCTGTGTTTGATAAATACTGTGATAGTACCAAAGATGTAAATATAGTACGTGCTGTGACCCTGAGGAGTTTATAAATTTATTGCATTGGTCACTAGACTATTTCTCTCAGAACAATGTTACTGTTATTCTACCAACAGCAAGTTTCAGCATCATGTTATGTAGCTGGATTTTTATTCTATCTTCACAAAATGAACCTTGCCAGTGATATTTGCAGGTGTATGTTGAAGTGATAGTTTCTAGAGCTCAATACAGGGGTTTTGGAGCTTTCATTTCTGATCCTCAGGGGAATTGAGCAAAATAAAAAGAAAATAATATCTTTGATGGTGTATATAATTCTTTAAAAACTGTAACAAGTATATTATAAGAGCAAGTTAAAAAATATTTTGAAATTGGGGTTAGAGATGAAGCAGGAAAATAGACTGTGAAACTGAATTATTTTGAGATCAGAGGTGGAAATTTTATTGACTTGGATATGCTGTAAGATAGTTACTTAATGTATTATGTAACTACAGTCATGCTTTACATATAGCGGGGGATACCTTCTCAGAAATGTGATTTCGTCATTGTGCAAACATCATAGAGGGTACTTACATAAACCTAGATGGTATAGCCTACTGCACACCTAGGCTATATGGTGTAGCCTGCTGCTCCTAGGCAACAAACCTATATAACGTGTTACTGTACTGAATACTGTAGGCAACTATAATACAGTGGTAATATCTGTGTATCTAAACATATCTAAACATAAAAAAGGCACAGTAAAAAGTATGGTATAAAAGATAGAAAATGGTACACTTGTGTATAGAGCACTTACCTTGAATGGAGCTTGCAGGACTGGAAGTTGCTCTGGGTGAGTCAGGGAGTGAGTGGGGAGTGAAGGTGAAGGCCTGGGACATTACTGAGCACTACTGTAGATTTTATAAACACTATGCACTTACGCTATACTAAATTTATTAAAAAAAGTAATTGTACTCCGATGTTACTGGGCAATAGGAATTTTTCAGTTCTATTGTAATCTCACGGACCACCATCATGTATGAAGTCCCTTGACTGAAACATCATGGGGCGCATGACTGTATTGTATGCTGCAGCACCTCTGGGTGAGCATTTGAAAAGCCATCTGGCATTAACTGCTGTTCTCATTTGGTGTCGTGGTGCACTGTCACACTTGTTTCAGAATGTCTCAGAAGACCTGTGGTGAGCAGAGCATATCTGCTGTCTGCCCAGGCCCCCTTCCTACACGCCTCCTCCTGTTTGTCCTCACGTTGCTGCCAGAGTCGTCTTCTTGGCTGTGATCACAGCCCTTCAAGCTCAAAGTGCCTCGGTTGGTAAGACCAACCCTGTAAGATAAAGACCTCCTGCAGTGTCCCCAGCTCCTCTGCTCTCTCTGCTGTCCCCTGCCCTCCTTCTGTGCATTCCACTTTGTCCAAACGGAATCTTCTAATGTTTTTCGTGCACTCTCTACCCAGTCTCATTTTCATGCTTTTGCTGAACCTGCTCCCTTCACCTCTCTCTTCGCTCTTCGCAGGCCCCAATACTATTTGCCTTGCAAGGCCTCATTTGAATGTTGACTTCTCTGTAAAGTCTATTCTGTTGCACAGCTGGAGGAAACCCTCCCTTTCTTGAGCTCCAGTGGAATTTCATCAACATTTTTCCTGGTGAAGAGTTGGGAAGAGCAGTATGTACCATGCGTGATTGTCAGGCCCCCTGCTATCATCTCTCAGCGCACCCAGCACCTGTCACAATTTTTATATGCATTTGACTGATGATTTGCTTAAAATTATTCTGGGAAGTTCTGAATTCAGTTATTCACCTGAGATAGATGCTAATTTGGGGTCCGTGTTATGCTTGACCTGCGTTCTCTGTGTTACACTGTTAGCTTCCCTCCTTTCTCCTGGTGAGGTCCCTTCTTATGTCCAGTACTCTTGCTCCTCATAGCACGATGCAAATTCTATGGAATTTTCTGTTTTGGATGCCAATAGCCCTATGCTTAAAAATTCTATTTAAATGGAAATATTTCTGAACATGTTAATTTCAAAAGGTCATCTTCTTTTGTCTGTTCTCATTTTACTTGCATTCATACCAACACACAGCATGGAAAAAGTCAACAGTTGAAAGTGATACTGTGAGATAGTTCACAGCTATTGCTTCATGTTGATTTAATCATTTTGTCAGGGGTCTTTAGTAGGGTGCTCTTGTCCTATCTGTGATGATTGATTCATCCATTTACTTTAGATGAAAACTAACTTGGTTGCTCTTTTCCTGGAAAGGAAAAGAGAAATTGCCAGCAACATGGGTTGAGACATGCTGCCAGTGTGTATTTTAAAGGTGGTAAATGTACTAAGAAATCCTCTCTTCAATTCAGTCTTTGTTGATGGATAACATGTGTTTTCTAGCAAGCTTCCAGGATATTCTTGCTCTGTGTTACCAAACATTTCTATTTCAAAATACAAGCAAATATAGGGGTTGTAGTGGGTTGAATTGTGTCCCCCCCAAAACTCCTTGAAACTTGAATCATTAGATGGTAAGACCGTGCAGTAGTGAAGGGATTAAATAATGGTGGTCAGGGGAGTGGTTCTGAGGGCTTTAAAAGAAGAAGAGAGTCTGTCTTTCTCTCTCTCTGCTTCTGCCATCTGGCAATGTGAGACCCCTGGATCACTGTCACCACCACCAGATGGACTTTGCACTTCCCACCCTTAGAAACTGTAAGCAATAAATTTCGTTTTTCTTTATAAATCACCCAGTTCAGTGTACTTTGTTATAAGCAACAAAAACGGACTAATACAAGAGTCAATACTGGGTTGTTGAAAGGACACCCATAAGCCATCAGTTGATGCAGATATGGTGTTGTTCACTAGGACCCCTATGCCAGACTGCCTCTGGTAGATGATCAAAATACATCTAATGGACAGTGGCTTGTGTGGGTGCTGGGAACTTGGTACTCTTGAGATAAGTGGAACTCCTGAGTGTGTGTGTATTGAGTTTCATTCTTTGACTTGTACTTGGAAGCACTTATGCTCCTTTCCAAGATGATAACCTTTCCAAATTTGAAAAATAGTTTCCTGAAACTGAACTACAGTGGCCCTCAAGTCTATGCTACTTCAGTGTTGCTTGGAGGAACACTGCTTTATCCCTCAGTGTATAGAATGGTGGAGAGAAGGGACAGGAACTTTAGAGGACTAAAAGGAACAGCAAAATTGGATATATTTGCTCAGTTTAGGAATATATCCTTTTTAACTGCCATGTATAATTTTTGTTCAAGCTTTAAAGTGTAGTTTAGTAAGTGTAGTTTAGTAGGTGTAGTTTAGCACTTACATATTTTTCTTAAATGTTATCATTTTTCACAGTTTTTTTTTTTTCTTTAGACCATTAACTCCATGAGGATATTGAGAATATCTGTTGCATTGGAGTTTCTGGCATCTTTAGTACACAGTAGCTCTCAACAACTTAGGTCACTGAATACATGAATGAATGAACAAACGAATCCTATTCGATGAGTAAGGAGGTAAGAGAAGTAAAGTAATAATGTTCAAACCTGTAATACAGGTGACATAATTTGGGCGCCCCAGTTCAAAATGAAAATACAACGCCCCTTGTTCAAACATTACTAAGGATTTCAAGATGGCACCCACAGATCATTAAAACCAAGCGTGACCCTATACTACACACGTTGGACACCATGAAGACACCTTCTAATGTAGAAAAGACCACAGGTTTGAATTCCCCTCTTTTATTTCTGCTTGTGAAGTAAACGTACATTGTTCTTTCATTTCTAGTTAATACTGTGAAGGCTTTGCTTCTTTTATTCCTAATGAAATAGGGAGAACAACTACTTAAAGCTAGTACCTGAAACACCACAAATTGGAACTAATGCTTAATTTACCATCTTTGAAGTCAGCCTCTGCCAGTTTTCTTAGCACAAAATTTGAAGCAGTATTTTCCACCAACTTAAGCAATCTTTTCTCATCCACGGCCCTAGTGTTTTTACTGACTTTAACTGTGCTGCAGTAGTAAATCACTTTGACCTAAATCTCGTCTGTATGAACTCTGGTAAAATGATTATAAATTAGAGCAGTGAAAAGTGATCTTATTTCCTCCTTAGTTTTGTGGATATAGGAACAAGTCCAAAATGGAATTGCTAAAGAATCACTGGTCCCAGGAAGAGGTGAGAGAAACCTTCACATTTAAGAAATCCCCTGGGGTCAGTTTAGTTTACAAGAGAAATTGAATTGTAATAAAGCAGAAGGAAGAGATACCTCCTCCAGGGCTACTTGCACAGTACATAAACCTGAATGGAAAGTAAATGTTGGCCCCTCTGCAGTATCCACAGATTTAAAAGTAAACTGGTGATTTCTAATCTAACTTGTCAGCACAGATTATCTTTCAGCCGCTGAAAGTCAGTCTGAAGATCAGAAGTGGTCTATGTCTGCACCCAGGCTGTCCCATGCTGGAAATGAACCACAAGGAGAAACTGTGCACACCAGGCAGGAGGGAACTAACTGAAACCTGTGGACAAAGGGCTGCCAACTGCACAGCTGTCCCCATGTCCTTCCCACCTTGAGACTGTGAACTTTTGAATGGCAAATTGCTACCAAACTTCTTTGTTGCTTCTTAGCCTTTAGTTGAATGCTTTCACAGCATATCACTTGTTACTAAAAGATAGGCCTTTGGGAATTAAAATGAAGCTAAAAATAAATCTGGCTACTTGGACTTCTTAATTCCTGGACATAGAGATTTGGTAGTGAATTAAGAAGACGTTAAAAACTAAAATATGTTGAGGAGTTTCAAGATGGCGGCGGCTGCGGCGGCTGGCGCGGAGTAGCTGAGGTGGAAAAGGTGGCCACTGGGCCTCAGGCAGCCGGGAAACTTGTGGACCTTCCTCTGGCCATCTCTTAAGGGAGGACTGCTGCTGCTGGCCGGTTGTGGGGGCTCAACGCCACTTTGCCCCCGGCAGGAGAGGCTGCCTCATTTACAGGCAACAGCTTTGAAGTGTGGAGCAGGAAAAGAACTGATTCTTAGCTGCAAAAGTGAGTCTTGAAACAGGGAACACGGCGCCAGGGCTGCTGTGGATGCAGCCAGGATCCCGGAGGCTGGGGCTGACTGAAGGCGGCCAGCTGCCCTATCCAGGATTCGAGGTTTCAGGCCGGCATTAAAGAAGACTCCTGGGAGCACCCGAGCGGCGCCGCGACTGAACAGCCCGAGGCGGCAGCGCCGAGAACACGGAAGGCAACAAACCAGAGACAGAGCGAGCGCGCGACCTGGCACAGAACTGTGAGTGATCCCTGGCACAGCTCTGTTCGGGGGGTGGATGCCCACGCGGCTCCCCGCCTGCACCACCAGGCCACTCATTGCCCCGGTGCTGCCTCCATTTTCCCAGGTGCAGGCAGCTCCGCCCTGCTCGGCCATCACTGAGCCCATTTGCTTGGCCTGGCGCGGGGCTTTCCGGACCCTGCGGGCCGACCTCCTCTCCCACTCCCTCCACGGTTCTCTGGCAGGGCTGGGGGTGTGGGGCGTCCCGACCAGTTTTGGGAGGGCTAGGAAGTACGGGCGGGCCGACTGTCACTCCACCACACCCTGGACTCCGGCCCCGGTAAACTTCCTGTTACTGGGAGGCAGATACCATCTCTGCGACCACCAGTTTGGAAAAAAGCCTAACGAATTTCTGGTTGGGAATAGTGTGGTAGGAGAGCAGGCTGCAGGCGGGCACTAGACTCGGTTTATACCGGGGGGGATACAAAGGTGAACAAGACCCGAGAAAGATCTACACAGTGCTACAAAGGCACCCAGAGGGACCGGTCGTCTGTGCCTAGCAGAAACCTGGTAGACTTCCTGGGCGAGGCGGTGCTGAGCAGGGTCTTGAAGGCCCAGCTGATAGACGAGGGGTGCAGAAGACACGCCCCAACCCAGCACAGTGTGCACAGAGGGGGGAGACGTGCGGCCAGGGAAGCGGAGACTCGACAGAAACCACACACCCGGTGGGGTCGCCACTGCACGATCTAACAGCCTGGGCCAGAGCACACGGAACGGGGAGAAGTCCTGTACAGAAAGTGAAAGCTCAACAGAGATCACACACCCTGTGGTACGTGATCCACCAGCCCAGCAGAGTACAAGCTGACCAGAAAGGTGGATCCCCGGAGAAGCCCAAGACCCGAGGCAACCACACACACAAGACACTAGAGGCCAACTGAGCAGTCACGGCGGGAGCCATACCAAATCGGCAACCACAGCAACATCCTAGTTAGTCATTAGTCTTAAACCGGTGGACTGTGAAACCCCCTGCCACAATGAATAAACACCAAAAAAAAGACACCAGAAATACAAAAAATCAAGAAAGTACACCACCAAAAGTTAATAAATCTCATACTCTAGATCCTATAGAACAAGAAGCCCTTGAAATAACTGACAAGGAATTTCGAGTGATAATTCTAAGGAAACTGAATGAGATACAAGAAAACTCAGCTAGACATCATGATGAAATGAGGAAAAGTATACAGGATCTGAAAGAGGAAATATACAAGGAAATCAATGTCCTGAAAAAAAATGTAGCAGAACTTGCTGAACTGAAGAAGTTATTCAGCAAAATAAAAAACACAACGGAGAGTTTAACCAGCAGGCTTGTCGAAGTTGAAGAGAGAACCTCTGAACTTGAAGATGGGCTGTTTGAAATAACACAAGCAGACAAAAAGAAAGAAAAAAGAATCAAGGACATGGAAGAAAATCTGAGAGAGATATCAGACAACCTCAAGCGCTCAAATATCCGAGTCATGGGTATTCCAGAAGGGGAGGAAAATGGAGATTCCATTGAAAACATATTCAACAAAATAGTGGCAGAAAACTTCCCAGGTATAGGAAAAATCACAGATCTTCAGATCCAGGAAGCTCAACGATCTCCAAACGTATTCAACCCAAAAAGGCCTTCTCCAAGACATGTCATAGTCAAATTGGCAAAACTCAGAGACAAAGAGAGAATCTTAAAAGCTGCAAGAGAGAAGCGTCAAATCACCTATAAGGGAGCCCCAATCAGGTTAACATCAGACTTTTCATCACAAACCCTAAAAGCTAGAAAGGAATGGGATGATATTTTCAAAATACTAAAAGACAAAGATTGCCAGCCAAGAATACTCTACCCTGCAAGGCTATCCTTCCGAAATGAGGGGCAAATAGTATATTTCTCAGACAAACAAAAACTGCGGGAGTTCACTACCACAAGACCACCCTTACAAGAAATCCTCAAGGGAGTACTGGGTTTGGTTCCTGAAAAATAACTACCACTGCCATAAAAACCTAAGAAAAACCTAAACCCACTAGTACAATAAAAATGGCATTCATGAAGAGAAAACAAGCTAACAAAAACACTATCTACAACCTAAGGAACCAACAAACAAAGAAACCAAACAGTAAATCAGAAAGCAAGGAACAAAAGACACCTAAGACAACCAAACAACCAATAAAATGCTAGGAATAAATCAACACCTTTCAATAACAACTCTTAATGTTAAAGGCTTAAATTCCCCAATTAAAAGACACAGACTGGCTGACTGGATCAAAAAGCAGGACCCAACTATATGCTGCCTACAAGAGACCCACCTCACCCATAAAGACTCACACAGACTAAGAGTGAAAGGATGGAAAAAGATTTACCATGCAAACAGAAAAGAAAAACGAGCTGGAGTGGCTATTCTTATATCTGACAAAATAGACTTTAAACTAAAAACCATAAAAAGAGACAATGAGGGACACTACTTAATGATAAAAGGACTGATCCATCAAGAAGACATAACAATCATAAATATGTACGCACCCAATGTTGGAGCAGCCAGATTTATAAAACAAACTCTATTAGACCTAAAGAAGGAAATAGACACTAATACCATAATAGCAGGGGACCTGAACACCCCACTGTCAATATTAGACAGATCATCTAGGCAAAGAATCAGTAGAGAAACAGAAGATCTAAACAAGACTCTAGACCAATTGGAATTGGCAGATATCTACAGAACATTCCACCCAACAACCTCAGAATATTCATTCTTCTCATCAGCACATGGATCATTCTCCAAGATAGATCACATATTAGGTCACAAATCAAGTCTCAATAAATTCAAAAAAATTGGAATTATCCCATGTATCTTCTCAGACCACAATGGATTAAAACTAGAAATTAATAACAAACAAAACTCTGGAAACTATACAAACACATGGAAATTAAACAGCATTCTACTTAATGACATATGGGTCCAAGAAGAAATCAAGCAGGAAATCAAAAAGTTTATTGAAACTAATGAAAACAATGATACATCATACCAAAACCTGTGGGATACTGCAAAAGCAGTATTGAGGGGAAAATTTATTGCATTAAATGCTCACTTCAGAAGAATGGAAAGATGGCAAGTGAACAACCTAACACTTCACCTTAAAGAACTAGAAAAACAAGAACAATCCAATCCTAAAGTTAGCAGACGGAAAGAAATCATTAAGATCAGAGCAGAACTGAATGAAATTGAAAACCAAAAAACAATTCAAAAGATCAACGAATCAAAAAGTTGGTTTTTTGAAAAGATAAATAAAATTGACAAACCATTAGCATGGCTAACAAAAAAAAGAAGAGAGAAGACTCAAATAACAAAAATTAGAAATGAAAAAGGCGATATTACAACTGATTCATCTGAAATACAAGGAATCATTCGAGACTACTATAAACAACTATACGCCAACAAATTTGAAAATCTGGAGGAAATGGATAAATTTCTGGACACACACAAGCTCCCAAAACTGAACCGTGAAGACGTAGAAAATTTGAACAGACCAATAACAAGAAAGGAGATTGAAGCTGTTATCAGAAGGCTCCCAACAAAGAAAAGCCCAGGACCAGATGGATTCACAGCAGAATTTTACCAAACATTCAAAGAGGAATTGACACCGATTCTTTACAAACTATTCCAAAAGATTGAAACGGACACAAATCTCCCAAACTCATTCTATGAAGCAAACATCATCCTGATACCAAAACCAGGTAAAGATATAACCAAAAAAGAAAACTACAGGCCGATATCCTTGATGAATATAGATGCAAAAATCCTCACTAAAATACTAGCAAACAGAATACAGCAACACATACGAAAAATTATTCATCACGATCAAGTGGGATTCATCCCAGGGATGCAAGGTTGGTTCAACATACGCAAATCAATAAATGTGATACACCATATTAATAAACTCAAACACAAGGACCATATGATCATCTCTATAGATGCTGAAAAAGCATTTGATAAAGTTCAGCACTCATTCATGACAAAGACCCTCTATAAGTTAGGTATAGAGGGAAAGTATCTCAACATAATTAAAGCCATATATGCCAAACCCACTGCCAATATCATCCTGAATGGGGAAAAGCTGAAAGCTTTTCCTTTAAGAACAGGCACTAGACAAGGATGCCCACTCTCACCACTCCTATTCAACATAGTGTTGGAAGTACTAGCCAGAGCAATCAGAGAAGAGAGGGAAATAAAGGGCATCCAGATTGGAAAAGAGGAAGTCAAACTGTCCCTGTTTGCAGATGACATGATCCTATATATCGAACAGCCTAAAACCTCTACAAAAAAACTGTTGGAATTGATAAATGATTTCAGCACAGTAGCAGGATACAAAATCAACACACAAAAATCAGTAGCATTTCTTTTCTCCAACAGTGAACATGCAGAAGGAGAAATCAAGAAAGCCTGCCCATTTACAATAGCCACCAAAAAAATAAAATACTTAGGAATTGAGTTAACCAAGGAGGTGAAAAATCTCTATAATGAGAACTACAAACCACTGCTGAGAGAAATTAGAGAGGATACAAGAAGATGGAAAGATATTCCATGCTCTTGGATAGGAAGAATCAACATAGTGAAAATGTCCATACTACCCAAAGTGATATACAAATTCAATGCAATCCCCATCAAAATTCCAAAGACATTTTTCTCAGAAATGGAAAAAACTATTCAGACATTTATATGGAACAATGAAAGACCACGAATAGCCAAAGCAATGCTCAGCAAAAAAAATAAAGCTGGAGGCATAACACTACCTGACTTTAAGCTATACTACAAAGCTATAATAACCAAAACAGTATGGTACTGGCATAAAAACAGACACACTGACCAATGGAATAGAATAGAGAATCCAGAAATCAACCCTCACACTTACTGCCATCTGATCTTTGACAAAGGCAACAAGCCTATTCACTGGGGAAGGGACTGCCTCTTCAGCAAGTGGTGCTGGGATAACTGGATATCGATATGCAGGAGAATGAAACTAGATCCATACCTCTCACCGTATACTAAAATCAACTCAAAATGGATTAAGGATTTAAATATACACCCTGAGACAATAAAACTTCTTAAAGAAAACATAGGGGAAACACTTCAGGAAATAGGACTGGGCACAGACTTCATGAATACGACCCCAAAAGCACGGGCAACCAAAGGAAAAATAAACAAATGGGATTATATCAAACTAAAAAGCTTCTGCACAGCAAAAGAAACAATTAAAAGAGTTAAAAGACAACCAACAGAGTGGGAGAAAATATTTGCAAAATATACATCTGACAAAGGATTAATATCCAGAATATATAAGGAACTCAAACAACTTTACAAGAAGAAAACAAGCAACCCAATTAAAAAATGGGCAAAAGAGCTAAGTAGGCATTTCTCTAAGGAAGATATACAAATGGCCAACAGACATATGAAAAAATGCTCAACATCACTCAGCATCCGGGAAATGCAAATCAAAACCACATTGAGATACCATCTAACCCCAGTTAGGATGGCTAAAATCCAAAAGACTATGAACGATAAATGCTGGCGAGGCTGCGGAGAAAAAGGAACTCTCATACATTGTTGGTGGGACTGCATAATGGTGCAGCCTCTATGGAAAATGGTATGGAGGTTCCTTAAACAATTGCAAATAGATCTACCATACGACCCAGCCATCCCACTGTTGGGAATATACCCAGAGGAATGGAAATCATCAAGTCGAAGGTATACCTGTTCCCCAATGTTCATCGCAGCACTCTTTACAATAGCCAAGAGTTGGAACCAGCCCAAATGCCCATCATCAGATGAGTGGATACGGAAAATGTGGTACATCTACACAATGGAATACTACTCAGCTATAAAAACGAATGAAATACTGCCATTTGCAACAACATGGATGGACCTCGAGAGAATTATATTAAGTGAAACAAGTCAGGCACAGAAAGAGAAATACCACATGTTCTCACTTATTGGTGGGAGCTAAAAATTAATATATAAATTCACACACACACATACACACATACACACACAAACCGGGGGGGGGGGGGGAAGAAGATATAACAACCACAATTATTTGAAGTTGATACAACAAACAAACAGAAAGGACATGGTTGGGGGGGAGGGGGGGAGGGAGAAGGGAGGGAGGTTTTGGTGATGGGGAGCATTAATCAGCTACAATGTATATCGACAAAATAAAATTAAAAAAAATAAAAAATAAAAAATAAAAATGTGTGAAAAAAAAAAAAAAAAAACTAAAATATGTTGACTATTTGCAGATTTTCATTACTCTAGTTTTTAATTTATATAGATAATGTAATGCTAGTAGTCTGTGAAAAGTATATTTAAAAAATCATTACTTAACTGTGTGTGAAAGTCTAAAATGCCAGTAAGTGTGCTCTGCTACTCCCAGGAAAAGTAACAGTAATATAGCTCCGGCCACCCATCCGTGTGGTCAGCGTTATGTTGTCATCTGATGAGGTATCCTAAAATAAAGGTGGGGGGTAGGAAGGAACAAAATGGACATTTGTCAGACCCCCTCTTTCCTGTTAAAGGAAGGAGCAGTGACACTGAATCCTGCTTATACACTTGCTCCACACACCCAGCCTCTTGTGAATTAGCCTCACCTCACAGGGATCTCAGTATGTCATCATCCAACTAACTGTTAATGCTAGACCGTGCTCTGCAGTGTAGCTGGGAGAACAGGATTTAAGCACACAAAAATTAGTGAATAATCTAAATAATATGAAATGTGATCTATTGCATACACCACTATAGGCTGACACATTTATTTGCAATCTTTATCTCTGTAAGGTAGTGTGTCCCTGTTTCACAGACAAAGTTAAGCTTTAGGTTAATGTCAAGAGTGGCTGAGCTAGAATTCAATCGTGGATCAAGTGAGTCCAAAACCATTCCTTCCCCTATAATATGTTCCTTCCTTCTCTGAGACACACATGAATTGTAGTAAAGTGGCACATTTTCTGTTGAGAGACACTTCACCTTTCTCTGGAATGAGCACGTGCTGTGCACCCATATGTACAAGGCCTGGAGATGACATCTATGGTTTGAAAAGTGGGAAATAGAGAAAAAATATTTCAAGCTTCCTTTTTATATTTTATAATTATTTCCTATA
Source organism: Cynocephalus volans (assembly GCF_027409185.1). Classification (NCBI taxonomy): domain Eukaryota; kingdom Metazoa; phylum Chordata; class Mammalia; order Dermoptera; family Cynocephalidae; genus Cynocephalus; species Cynocephalus volans. The sequence goes on from NC_084466.1 coordinate 70,955,969, forward strand.
AAATTTCAAAATGATTAACTATTAGTTTACTCATAAATATTAATATTAGAAAGGATTTACTCAATGTAAGATTATTTTCAATACGTTTTTGTAGGGCAAAGTAGAATAAAGATACACTATCACTTAAAAACATAAATTTAAGCAAAAAGTATTTTGTAAAAAGTTATATTATGTAAAACAAGGGCTTATAAAGTTCTAACTGTCAAAGTCAGAAATTTTCTATTCACAATGGTGGTTGATTTTCCTTGGATGCAGATATTTATTTATAAACTTTAATCTATTTTGATGATTATTGATCCTTTAAAATGGTCTTCTTTATTCTGTATCTTCATTAAGATCTCAAAGTATTTTCTAGAAACCTACACTGAAAAAAGATGCTTTCATTTTAAGGCTGAGACCTATTGATATATACTCCTATTTAAATTATAAAACTCTATTGCAGGAATAAATTTGTTTTATCTAGTTTTTTTAAAAAAATAGAAATAGGAGTACTTAGGCAAGAATAAATCCCTATTCCCCATTTTCACTTATTTTGATAGGAGAAAATCTCTATCAAATTTGTTTTGTACCCCCAAAATTGTTGTATTTAGAATTGTATACTATACATTTTTAGAAATCTTGAAAAAACAGTGTAAGTTATGGCTTTGGTTGGGTTAAAAAAGCAGTATGCAGTATATTCAGTTTCAATCCTGGTTGTTTTTTCTTTATGGGACGTAAGCTAGGAAATTTGCCATCATCAGACATTAGATTGTGTATCTCACCTTTAACCTCAATCACAATATTCATTATTTTCCTGTGAATTCTGATCCCCTTGCCTGTAGCCTTGTGACCTAATCACTCAAAGACCATGCAACTGTGGCTGAGTTGAGGAGGAGAAGCTAACAGTGACTGACTGAAGTCTCCCACAAATCCTCCTACTTAGGGAAAAGATAGCTTTTTGCACCAGTTTTTGATGGCTTGGGTATGCAAGCTCAGAAAGTTAAGATTTGGCTATTTGTGCAACAGCTGAGGCATGAAGTGGAAGATGCTGATTAAAGCCAAGAGAAGATAGGAGAGGCAGGCAGGGTGGAGGAGACACAGGACAGTCAAAACATTTTAGACGTGAGCAGAAGAAAGATAAGTGGCCGAGCCTACTTTGTGTAGGGAATAGGATTGTGCTGTTTCCCTTTTCAAAGGCCACAACAATTAGGGACAAATCTTTCACTTCTTAAAGAGAGGCTTTTGAGGAATAGGAGATGCACATGCTGTCTAATATTTCTTACTGAGCATAGGACTTGAACCTCTAAATGAGGGTTTCTTGTTTTATACATTCATAGATCTATGTCTAGGCCCTGCATTTGTGTGTGTACGTATTTCTGCAAAGAAGTCTCAGACTTTCTCTGATTCCCAATGGGGACTGTGACACACACACATACAGAGTTCAAAAATACACTACAATGACTCTGAGCCTACCAAGAGTAACTCTGTAGAATGTTCTTTGTCTTAAAGGTTTTATTTTATGTTTGATTGTGTTCAGTTTTAGGTATCTTCCAAGTATGTGAAAGCTTAATATTTTCCTATCTGATTACTGCTTATGCAGGACACAAGTATAATGCTCGGAGTTACCTATCCTGTAATATAATATCCTATCCAGTTCATATCTTTTCCCCTGATTTAATTATTGCATCTATAGCATTTTACATGTATGCTCACAAACACTTATTGATTAATTCTTCAGCCTGATGTGTGGTATGAGGCATATGTTGAGATTTCCTAAAAACAACAAGCTTGCCTAAAATTTGGACTACATGAAATGGTTAGATTTTTTTGTGTGTTTGACACTTTTAGTCAAATAGTTATATGTGCTTATACTGATGGGAATGAAGGATTCTTGTTTACTGAATCTGATTGGATGAGGAGATGAAGAATGTAAACTATGGGTAAATAAATTACAGGGTTCTCTACTTTGAACATTCCTCTTCAGAAGGAGAAAGCCTCATTTCCTTTAGGCTATACCTTGAATAGTTAGGAAGAAAACAACACACACACACACACATACTGTTGCTACCATACTGACAGCTGATAGTACTTAAAATGAAACTATCTTCTGTCTGCCATAGCTTTAATCAAGATTAAATCATTGTTGCCCACAATTGCTAATTGTCTGGCTATTTTCTTGCTTAGCTCTTTATCTTTCTATTATATAAGGTTCCACTCCCACTTCCTTTTTTCTTGCCATGTTTTTTTATGAATCCTGCTGGATCTTTCTTCCTTTCCTTTCCTTTCCTTTCCTTTTTTATTAGCACATTTATTGTTACAAATCATACTTATTCTTTATGCCTGTTATCCAATCTCCCTCTTCCCCCACCCCTCCCTCTTCCCTCCTCTATCTATTAACTGTAGATTTGTTCTCTGCATCTGACAGATTAACTGTTCCTCTGTTGGTTTGTTGCCTAGATGATCTGTCCAGTACCAAGAAGGTGTGGTCAAGTCCTCCCCTATTATTGTAAATTAGATCTACTTCTATTACTCTGGAGTGTGTTTAGTGGAGAGAGGATCCCTTTTTTTTTTTTTTTTTTTTTTTGTTCTCTGCTGGCGCCTTTTCTTCTCTCTTTGTGTCAATGCAGTTGAGAGTCTGGCGTGCCATCTTCGTGGTAGCTGTGACCGCTGCTATAGAGACTAGCCACTTTTGCAGCAGCCATGGCAATTGTGGTGGCTATGGTGGGCTACCCATGTGAAAATAGTGTTTTTTTGGTGTGCTCTTTACCTGGTTGTGGCTGAGTTCAGTGTCCCCTGGCTCCAGGTCTCAGGAACCTGGTGGGGCCTGGGGCGGTGGCAGCAGCTTGCCTAGTTGCGGCTGGGTTTGACTTCTCCCAGCTCCATGCCTCATTCTAAGATGTTGAAGAGCAGGTGGGGGGCAGAGGGAGAGGAGCAGGGGGAGAGAAATAGGGTGGGAAGAGGAGGAAGGAGGGGATCACGATGGAGGCCCATGGCAGCCCACTCATTTTGGCAGGGGAGACCAGGGGGCTTCCAGTGGTGGCTCAGTCTTTGCTAGGCTTGATGCAGATGTCAGGTGGATGTGGTTTAATACCTTGGTCCCCTGCTATCCCAGCTTGGGAGCCGAGGGCTGTTCCCGTGGCAGCTTGGTGGTCATCGCTGGGCTACTTGCTGATGTTGGGGTGGTGTGGCTGAGGTCCTCGGCCCTCCCTTGTCCCCGGCTTGGGAGTACAGAGGGCTCCCAATTTTACAGGTGTTCTTTGATGGTGTTAGACCTTTACTAGTTAATATCAAACTTTGTCTCTGATCTGTGTTTTGTCTTTTCTTTCAGTTCTGTATTGGATTATTCACTGTTCCCACCACTTAAATTCTGAACTGGAACTAATTTGTTGTTCTTTGCTTACTTCTAAAATGGAGGAACTTCCTGTGGGGATCAACACTTGAGCCCTGTAGTTGATCTAAATTGCTTCATTGCTGCTGATTCCCCAGCAGCAAGAGAAGGCTTTTTGTGCAGCTCAGGTTTTAATAGTTGACCATGTATTTACTTCCGAGTCTCATGAGATCTGGTACACCTGGGTTGTGTGGAAACTCTGGACTGGGCCTGAATCTTTTCAGCAAACTGCTCCCCCTGCAGTTCTATATTCATGACCAGTCTCCACTGAGTGATCCTGTGCAGACTGGAGGGCAGATCAGCTGTCCGTGCTGTGCCCCAGTGTTCCCCTAGTGGCCCATCTCCCCCACTGCCCACACTTCAAACACTTCCCAGGGGATGGGCCATGTGCCCATCCCTTGTGATGACTCACCTGCCTCTGTGTGGCTCCTTTTTTCAATTGTCTGTGGCTCTTCACTCCTATGTGGTTCCATGGGAACCCAGTTAGTGGTCTTGCTGGCCTGAGGATCACCAAGGCCCTCTTCTCCCCTGCAGTCTCCAAGTAACTTCATCTGAAGGGCACAGCTGCAGCTTTGGACAGCTCTTTCTCTGTGTGCTCACCAGCTCCAGCCGGGATTTGAAATAGTGGGAGTGATCCTTCCTTGCTCTCATGATGGCTTCTCCCACCTTCATGTACTCTGTAGGTCTCTCCTCCTCTTCCCCTGAGCTCTAGTGGCCCCAGCTTGGCTGTTGTTGCTTTTTAATAGTTGTAAATGGTTGATTTGTGGGAGAGAGTGACACTGGGGACCGTCTATTCCACCATCTTGACTGGAAACTGGATATTTAAAAATTATATAGATCTTCTCAGGGATGAAGTAAGATTTCAATTACCTAGACTTTGTGAGTTCATGGTTTGGCGTGTGAAAATCTGTTGCCTCACATCACAAAGCCTTCCTGGAGTATGTGTGGAAACGGGAGAGGCAAAACCAAGAAGGCTCTGCTATTTAACCTTGTGAGCTTAACCTGGTAGACCAGGTTCTCCTTAGGGTTGTTTTGAGGATCTTGGGCTTTAACTTGATGTGTTGGGGAAGCATTGAGGGCTTAAGTAGGGTAGAATTATTGCTCTATTTGTTTTTTAAGTAGACCACATTTTGTAGAATAGACTTGTAAGGAGGCGTGATTTTGGACATAGGACCATTAACAGATGAATGTCCCATCTGAGTGAGAGAAGATGAAGGTCTCAAACAAAAGGAGCAATTAAAGTGAAGAAGGGGACTTGGAATTGACTCTGTTAAGGAGACAAAATCATCAGGACCTGATATTGAGAAATGGGTCTGTGACTGGGTCACCACCTAAAATAAAGAGTTCCAAGGGTGGAGGTGTACTGAAGGATCTTGATGATGTTTTCAATTTTGAGCACTATTGAGTCTGAAATTGGACTATCTTGCAAGTATTTGCATATGAGATGGTTGAATTTGAAGGAGACATCATGGAAAGACATAAATATTGTATTTGTCAGTATATGGTGATGTTACAGTTATGAGAGTGAATGAGATAATTAAGAAAGCACATAGAAGCCACGCAGATCATTAAGCATAATATATACTGAATAAGATAGATGCCTTGTATGTGCAAACATGATGTTAAAATGGCTCAGAAAAGGTTAAGATAAAAAATATTTTTTGGAGGGTGAATGGGATGAAGAAAAGTTTAAAGGCAGCACATACAGTGGGCCTTTGAGAGTGAGGAAAATTTTAGTCAAGGAAGAAAATTAAAATATTAATATAATTAATATAAATATTAAAGATAGATTCCACAAAAAGAGGAAAAAATCTGCAAAAGTGGGAAATTGTGGGGTGTGTATGGGAAGCTACACACAGTATAATTTTGCCTGAGTGATGAACACAAGAGCAAAGAAAGATTAAGCGTGAAAAGCTGAGTTGGATCCAGAACCTGCACATACGGTTTTTTCATTACGTCATTGTTTCCCTTCTATTTAGATATTTGAGAGAGTCTGAGAATTTTTGAAAATACATTAGAGTTTATTTTTCTCCCACCATTCTAAGTCATTCCTTCCAGACAGTCAGAGCCACCCGTGCTTGAACAGGTGCTTAGAAACTTCTAGAAGTTGTTTCATCTATTTTACAAGCTTTCTAATTGTTAGCTTTCTCATGATTTCATTATTTAAGCTTGTGGCTCCCTCTTACTTCTATTCTTTCTAGTTGGATTCTCTGTATCTACAAGAAGGTTAAGATATTAATTTCTTAATAGCACTCTTTAGCAGTAATTTTTCAATCGGTTTTGAATTCACCTTCCTGTGCTGTCATCCAATCTACATTTTTCCATTTTGACTATAAAGAATATTAACGTTGTCAAATATATTGCAAAAATCAAGACACATTAAGCTTACAGCATTTTTTAACTTATCCAAACTAAAATTGAAGTGAATTTAATGCAGTTTATTCTTAGTGATATAGTGCTGCTTTCTGTTAATCTCCTTTTTTCTTGAGTACGTCTTTTTAGGCCATATAATTATTAACTAAATTTGCAATTTTTTCAGGTTCTCAATATAAAATTACTGATTCGTACTAACGTTTTCTCCTTTTGAAAATAAGAGCAATAGTTTGATGGGTTTTAAGACCTGGCTATCTAGCTTATTTATGCTTGCTGAAATTCTTGTCACCAATTTATTGCTAATAGATCCCTTACATTTATAAACTCGCAAATCACCATTTTAACAATTATTCAAATAGATTCGCACAGACATTTGTGGATACTGAATAATTTAGAAACCAAGCATGATTCTATTGTTTGTAGTTTTTATCCGTCTATCAGTCCATCCATCCGTCCATCCACCCGTCCATCTATCTGGATTTATTAAGCCTCTACTGTGTGTCAGGCACACAGTATATAGGTACAGAGGCATAAGGTATATTGGTGAGTAGGGCAGACATATCTATATCCTCATGGGTCTTAGTCTATTAGAATTTTCAGTTTTCAAGCAGTAATGAAAACCAGTACGGAAAATGGTTTTAAACACCAGTGGAAAATGGTTACCTGCTCAGGTTGGAGGAAGGATAACAGAGGAGGGAGGGTGAGGGTTCAGTAGAAAATTGTATGTGTTCGATGACTCCTCTAGCATTCCCTGACCTCCAAGACTAAGGTCATTGGACACGATCAACTCAAATTCTGATCTTCTGCTGGGCAGCAAAGCAAGAGTTCTTCTCTGGAGGCTGCACTGGACTCCACCTAAACTGGAGAGTCTGAAAATTAGGGGATAGGGGTGGAGTGGGAGAAGCCAGAGCCTGAAGCTTCTGAGATGGGCAGGAAGGAAATTTGACATTGAGGCATTTTGACTTATGCCTCATGCAGACGGAAAGTGAAAAGCAAATAGATATAAAAACAATTTCATACTACTTCCCAAATTTAATTTCTAGGATAAAATATTCTGTTTATAGAATTGAGAGAAAGCTGGCTAGTTAAGCAATTCAACTTTTGGAAATAATTTGATTTGGGTTAGATTTGTGTATTCATATATGCAGATATGTGTGGTATTTTGCTATATTTACATAGTTTTATGCTCTTTTATAGCTGAATTGAAATTGATAGGTAGGAGCAAGATTTTTAGAACTGAGCAGGTTATTGTCCTGTGTAAATTCTCTAGACTACCATGCAGACTCACCCAGCGTTCATATACCACAAAAGGGTGTCTTTCCTGCCTAAGTTTTTGTTGTATATCTTATTCTGGGATTTTAGACAGGCCATTTCATCTTTGTATTGTTTCCTTTAAACATTTCATAAGAGGCAGTATTTCCTATTCTCTATTGTTATAAAAACTGTGAAAATACCTGCCACCCATTTATTTATTTAATTTTTTATTGAAGCATAATTGTTTATACATATTTTGGGGGTACACTTTTGACTATCATTATTTGTGTACAATATGTGATGATCAAATCATCATTATTAGCATATTCGTTATTATGAATCGTAATTATTCTTTGTGTCACTTACCCAATTTCTCCCTAACCCCTCTCTCTCTCCCCTTTCTCGCCCCTAGTAACCATAGATTTATTCTTTCCTTCTGAAAGTTCAGCATATTATTGTGGTCTTTCTTTTTCATTTTTTCTTTCTTTTTTTCTTTTCTCTTTTTTTAGCATCCACTTATGAGTGAGGACGTGCGGTATTACTCTTTCTGTGTCTGGCTTATTTCACTTAACATAATTTTCTCCAAGCTCATCCATGTTGCTGCAAATGGCAAATTTCATTCTTTTCTATGGCAGGGTAGTATTCCATTGTATATGTATGCCACATTTTCCTCATTCAGTTGTCTGTCAGTGGACATTTAGGTTGGTTCCATGTTTTAGCTATTGTATATGGAGCTGCGATGAACATGGGAATGCAGGCATATCTTCAACATGATGATTTCTGTCCCTTTGGGTATATACCCAAAAGTGAGATTACTGGATCATATTGTAGTTCTATCTGGAGTTGAGAAATCTCATACTGTTTTCTATAAGCCGTGCTAATTTACAGTCCCACCAACAGTGTAGAAGAGTTCTCTTTTCTCACATCCTCACCCGCATGTGTTATTCTCAATCTTTTTAATAATGGCCAGTTTAACTGGGGTGAGATGATATCTCAACGTGGTTTTGATTTGCATTTCCTTGATGATTCATGATATTGAGGATTTTTTCATGTACCTGTTGGCCATTTGTAAGTCTTCCTTTGAAAAATGTCTATTCAACTCCTTTGCCCATTTTTTAATTGGATTATTGGTTGGTTTTTTTTTTTTTTTTTTTTTTTTTTTTTGCTATAAAGTTGTTTGGGTTGCTAATATATTCTGGATATTAATCCCTTGTCAGATGTGTAGTTTGCAAATATTTTCTCCCACTGTGTAGGTTGTTTTTCTGCTGTTGATTGTTTCCTTTGCTGTGCAGAAGATTTTTAGTTTGATATAAACCCGTTTGTTTATTTTTTCTTTTGTTGCTTGTACTTTTGGGTCTTATTCATAAAATCTTTGCCCAGTGCTACTTCCTGGAGTGTTTTCTCTCAGCAGTTTTATGATTTTGGGTCTTATACTTAAATCTTTAATCCATTTTGAGTTGATTTTGGTATATGGTAAGAGATGCAGGTCTAGTTTCATTCTTCTGCATATGGATGTCTAATTTTCCTAGCACCATCTATTGATGAGGTAGTCTTTTCCCCAGTGTATGTTCTTGTTGCCTTTATCAAAGATCAGTTTCATGCCACCCACTTAAAGAAACAAATGGATGTCTGGAAATTTTCTCTTCCTAACACTAGTTTCATATATAAAATTTATTATGTTCTGGCTTTTATGGTGTTTAACACTGGCAGGAAAAATAACTCTCAAAAAAGTAACTAAGACTGTTTGCTCTAGTTCTTCCCATAGAGGAAAGGGATAGAGAAAAGTGATTTATTTATTTTTATTTATTTATTTTTGCTGCCTGGTCAATAAGTTTATCATCTTTATCTGAGAAACCCTCAGAGAAAATTGTTTGGGTTAGCTCTCAGCAGCCTGCTCCTGAGCTCTGAGGAAGCTTGCCTTCTTTTGACCTACTCGATCTTTCCTCTGGGCAAGGGACATTTTGGGACGGTTCCATCTCTTCTTTTTAACTCCTCCTTGGGCTTCTTCTCATAACTGGATCTCTCGTATAGCAGTATATGAGCTTTCTTATACGTCTCCTCCATCATGTCTGGAGCCACGGTGTTCTTTATGTATCGAGAGAATTGTTTCTTATAAGCGTCTTCATTTTCTTCCATTAGCTAACGCATATAATCTGCAATGTTCTGACTCATGATGTGCTTCTGATGCACTTCTGCACTAAATTCCTTGCTCTCAGAACCATAACCAGGGAATTGTTTGGTGCTGTGAGAGATACACAAGCCTCCATCCACTGCTCCCTTCAGAGCCCCCCAAATTTTATTGCCATTGATAGTTCTGGCAAGGCCTTCATCCAAATAGCAGGTGAAGGCACCGGGTTGACCATCAATGCTTTCCACATTGTAATCATCTCCAGTCACCTCCACCTAACCTTTATAGACGTTGTCCGTGCCGAACCTATTGAGAAGGCTGTGGGCCAGCAGAAGGCCAGTACAATATACTGCAGCATATTTTGTCAGGCCAACTTTCACACCGTATTTTGGTAGTTCATGTGCATAAGTTGAGCAGACTATCATGTCCTCTTCTATTTGGGCATAAGCAATCTGACAAATGATATCTCTGTTAGTTGCACAAACTATCATCCTGTATTTTGGCGTGTTGTAGTTATTTTTATCCTGGATCACCAAGCATTTCGGAGTATAGTGTTATCCTCTCATCTTCTAAATTTCGCTTGGTATCTCTTAAAGTAGGCTTTATTTTTGACGAATTTAACAAACCCCATCCTGCTGAACACAAACCCAAGTCCGCGGCTCAACGCAGAGCTGCAGGCCCAGCAGGGCTGGGGGGAAGAAAGAGAAAAGTGATATTAATGAAGCATTCTCATTACTCTAGACAAAAATTGGCAAACATTTTCCTGGAAAGGGCCAGATAGTAAATATTTTTGGCTTTGTGGGCCATAGAGTCTCTGCTAAAACTACTCAACTCTGTCTTTGGGGTGGGAAATCAGCCACAGTTTGCAAATGAATGGGACTGACTGTGTTCCAATAAAACTTTATTTACAGAAAAGGCTGCTGGCAGGATTTGGTCTCTCTTCTGTAGTTTTCTCACCCCTGCTCTAGAACAGAGGTTGGACAACTATGGCCCTTGGCCAAATCCAGCCTGAGGCCTGTTTTTGTCTGGTCATAGAGCTAAGAATGGTTTTCACATTTTCTAAGCTTTGCTAAAAATGGAGGAGGCGGTGAAATAGGGGACAAAGAACAGAGGGAGGAGGAGAAGGTTGTGGAGGAGGAGGAGGAAGAGGAAAAAGAAACCTTATGTGGCCCAGAGAACCTAGAATTTGACAGTTTGGACTTCTACGGAAAAAGTCTACTGACTTTTGCTCTAAAAGATTGTTTACTTCTTCCTTAATATTTCAAGTTATGGATTTGATTTTGTGATCATTTTCTATTTCCTCTGCTTACAGTCTCAGTAGTATGGAGCAAGCAAGTTTATTGTCAGATAAAATGCAGAATTAATAATTTTAATAATATACTGCATATAAGAAAAATAATTCTGATAGTTTTCTTTAATCATTTCATTCTTTTAAAATTTTACAGGAAGTTAAAAAATGTGTTTTATTCTCTTATCTTAAACATGTTTTTAAGTGGGAATATAAAAAACAATTATATATTTCTCCTTAATTCTGTGCCTAAAATTTGGAGTACCCTCACCTTTATTTGGGACAGAGAATGCTCCATCTATGCCAGGAACTTTTCAGTAATTGTAATGTTCTTTAACGTCAGCCCCAAAATAACACTAGTTAACATTTATTCCTCACTTACTATGTGAAAGACACCATGTTAAATGTTTCATGTACATTTTTCTCAGTATTCCAGGAGACAGGTGTGATTCTAAGCCCAGGTTTTAAGGCTGAAGAGATCAAGGTGCAAAGAAATTAAGTAACTTGTTTAAGGTAACAGCCAGGTAACGGCAGAAATGGGATGTGACCCGGGTTTTGGACAAGTTCCCCAAGTACAGGTCACTTTCGGTTTTCCTTCAGTGCCCTTCAAAGTGAACTCTTATCCTTCACCAATCTCAGTAACCTTTGCTGAATAGATAATGTATACTGAGAGTTATTGAGCTATGATTTCTGCTTTCTAAGGATTTGTTAATATTTCAAAATGATGTTTGAAGCTTAGCAAGTAGAAAAATCCAGTTGCCTTAATAGAATTTAACAAAAAAGGAGGAGTTAGAAAATTAACTGTCTCATGCTCTTTTGCTCTTCTGTACAGCTAAATCCAATTTCCACCTCCTTAAAGACAGGGTGAAAGTTCCATTTGAAGATTTCCTCTGCCTTTTTCTTTCTGGTGTTTGCAACAGGATAAAATCACATGTTTGGCACTTTGAACTTGAGAGGCACATACTTGTTATGAAAAGTATTCCCAGTTTCCAGAGTTTCCAAAAATCCTTTCTGCATTTGTTTGAGTTTGGGTTTCAGATATATCTTAGGATGTCATAGTTTAAAAATCGAATTAAAATATAGACAAAGTGGCTGTATTGCTTTTCTATTAATTTGGTGTCTTTTTATTTGGCAGCAAACTTTCTTATCACATTTTCCCCACATGACTCTGATTATCTGGTTGGGCCTGGAATCCCCATGTACATGGGTTGGAACCCATTTTGCCTGGGAACCCCAGTGTAGGTGGCTGAGGCAGTGAGTTCATAGGACTGGAATTTGCTCACTTCAGAGTGATAATTCTCATGCAAATAGTTCTCAGATTTTCAAAAGAAGGGCTTGTGAGCCTTAGACTTTCTAATTGACTCTGTTGGGAATTTATAGTTTTACTGGATTATACAGAGAATATCATTTTATATTAAGCAAATGTTCATTCAGAAATAACCCAATTAATGTAGACTTAAAGAAAAATACCATTCTTGGCAAAATCCCTTTCAAACTACCAGTCCCTTCTCTGCTTTGTTTCTTTGGTCATTTCTTCCTCATTCAGCAGCTTGTTTCCTGCTGTGTGATAGCTGTGCTGGTGTTCCATCTTATTTTAACTACTACACAAATATAAAAACCACAGCACAAAAATTGCAGCTGGAGCTTCATTTTGTACTATTTAAGAACTGTATTATCATATGTAATTTGCAGTAAATTTGAACAAAAATTTTTTTAAAAACCTTTTTTTTGCCTATATTGTTTAGAAATGGTACTTGACATAAACTGTATTTTTTTTAAAGAATATTTTACCACTCTATGATATGATATATTGTCATTGAATTGCTCCCTCTCTGTTTTCTTGGGTTTTTTTTTTTTTTTCTTATTTTATCTTCTTTCTGGACATGGGATGAGCTGGATGGTAAACTTATTTCAGGATAGTTTGTTTTTTATCCTAAGCAAATGATATCTTTTAAACAACACTGGTCATTTTGATCTTTGGAGTATTCTTAGGACATTGGAATGTGGAGATGTTTATGCCTTGGATTGTCGCTCATCCTGAGCAGTTCCTCTGGGAGAATACAATCTTTTAATTTACTGCCCTTTATATTTACTTATTATTGAGGGATGCTTGCTATACAATATTAAGATGTAATAAGGTATATAGACAGGTTTTATATAATCTTGCCCAATTAGCATTTTAAAATTTTGTCACATTAGAGTTAGTATCCTGCCCCAATTTCCAGATGAGAATTTTTCACTGGCAGAGGATGGAACTAGTGTTCTTCACCCTTTTACACAAAAGGCTCTCTGTTTAAATAGCAGACTTAATCTTCCATCAGTGTTTCTATTTCCTAGAGTCCAAACTCAGTTTACTTACTCATGGTTAGATGCTATCGACTTGTGTATTTCCCAAAGGCAACCACAACGATGTAATATCACAGTGCAATTTTATGGGAGTCTCATTTGGTGCCACAGTAATTCTTTTTGATATACAGTTCACCACTAGGTAGGGTGGTTACAGGTGATGAATTTCCAGCAGAGTCAAAGACCATTATTTTAGTACTCTCGAGTTTTGTGCTGCATGGGCCACTTGTTGAAGTTTAGAAATATGAAGATGCACAGATATTTGTTGCTCTAGCCCAGTATGGATATCATAGTCTGGATGGATTTGATATAGATAGACAAATACATGGATAGATAGATATTTAATATTCACTTTTTTTCCTCTACTGTCTCCATTTGGAAGGAGCTCAAAGAAGTCACCTTGTTTAATCCTGGCAGTAGACTTTACGCTTTTTATCAAGTACTTCTCATTAGACACGCTATATTTATAATGGTGTACTAGGTTCTATATTTAGAGTATGCTAAATAGCATTTTTCCCTGGCCTTGGCCAAATCTTCTGATTTAACCAAATCTGTGCTGTATTTTTTTTTTTTAAACAGCAACTCTCCAAAGGAAAACAGCTCACAGTCTCCTAGATTTAATGACTCTTGACCGTAGGAAGCCTTCTAACACAATGAGCAGCCCACCTTTACTGAGTGCTCACCATGGCCTGACATGGTGCTTGGAGGCTTACATGAATATTACACGATTTTTAAGGCCTTTGGGGAATATACAACAAATGTCTGCTCTCTTACATGACAGCCCTAGAGGATAGTGTCTATTAACCTCATTTTACAAAGAGGAAAAACAGAGGCTCTGAGAAGAAGAGTAACACGCCACACTTCACCCTTAATTTTGTTTCCAATCCTCTGAGTTAGCTGTTACACTTTATGGCTTGAAATCATGAATATAATCTGTTACTCTGGCAAGAATAATAAAACACAGACATGACGATGGATTAATAAAGATCTGGTGAGCATTTCTTAAGGAGCAATCACCTTAAGAAATGCTGCTCCCAGGAAAGTAGAATTACATTCCGAGTCCCATACCTCCACTTTGCTGGTCTGTTTTATTCTTATTAGCCAAGAAGGCCTTAAAATATGCAACAGCGCTGCTCTTGAGAATGCCTCTATACTGCTGACTTGTAGCTTTTACCCTTTAAGAATATTTTTGGTTCCTTGTTTCATTATATTACACCTATATGGAACTGTATAAGTCACTTACAACCCATCTGACTCATTAGGAATGTGTTTGCTTTTTTCCTATATACAAGATATCTTTTTGTATTTTGTTTCTGTCATCAGCAGATTTAAGTGATTGGAGGAATGTGGGCTATCACAGCAGGGGTTTTCTTATTTGCTCCATCTTTCTACTTTTTGCCTTTTATATGGTCTTTATAATTTAAAGTTATTTGAATTTCAACTCCTTTTTATTTTTACTCCATCCTGATTTTTATTTTAAATTTATTTAGCCCTGAATTTAAAAATAACCATTTTTGTCATTGTTGCTTTGCTGGATAATTCAGTGATGCTGTGTGTGTGTGTGTGTGTGTGTGTGTGTGTGTGTGTGTGTGTGTGTGTATTTCTGGTATTGCCCCATGATTTATATGACTCATTTAATGAGGAATTTTAAAGAAACTGCTATTACTCCTACTGCATTCATTATTGCTTAGCAGTCATCAGCTTTGTGCGTAAAATATTTTTTCTTTGAATACCCTCTATTTCCCCTCTGTGAGGAATTTATTCTCCCCTTGGTGCGTGGGGACAAATTATGTTCATAACAGTCGTTAATGATAATGGGAAGAGTGTATAAATCTTTGGTGCATTGAAAATGGAATGGTGCCCTGGTGGGTCTTCTTCTGTATCTTACCTTCCCAGACTTTGTTTGGCAGCACGTGCTGTAGGTTGTGTAAAGTGACTTTCCTCATGTCTTCCTCTTTATCATATGCACGTGGTGTACACACACATGCACGCACACACACACACACAGAGCATGGTACTTCTTGCACTGGATGGGGATCGTCGGCATCCCCATGAGGGCAAGCACTGATTTGGTTAGTTCTCCTCTCCATGTGTAATACTGAGTGAAGTGCACTGCCCGTGATGGGCCCGGTAAGACTTCACTCCCTGAAGGAATGAACGAGTGCAGGAACATAGAAGCTAAGTGGCTGCTAACCCTGCTGGACAATATTCTAATGCTAAAATAAATATTGTGTGAGATATTGCATAAGTATTTGCTCTACTTATATTTTATTGGAGAGAGTGTAGGGAAATGGAAAGAATGCAGAATTTGAAGTCACAAGGTGTGAACCTCATCCTGCTAATCACTGGCTGTGTGAGTTTTAGGGAATTTTCTCAAGGTCTCTAGCTTCGGTTTTCTCATCTGTGACATAGTGATAATAGCTCCTATGTTAGAGGGTTGTTGTGATAATCAAGGGAAAGCACAGACTTGCTTTGATTCACCCAGCATCTACAGCATATTCACTCACTGGTGCGCACTGGGATAAGTTCTGAGGAGGAATAAGACTCCACTGCTCTCATCCTGAAATCTATAGACCACGAAAGAGGTTCTTTTCGAAGTCTCAAGTGCACATTAGTCAAGGGGGTCCTGTTAACAATGTCGAATCTGAGGCTGTAGGTTTGGAGAGGGCCCAAGATTCCCAGCAGATGTCAGTACTGCTAGTCTGTGGACCACAGCTTGACTAGAGAAGCTCTAGGAGAGGGTGCAAACGGGTAATACTACAGGTGGGTAGTGCTGCTGGACTGGCATTCAGAAAGCCAAATGAGACACAAAGAGGGAGCAGGGGAGGGGGCGGAGGGAAGAGGCTTCCTAGATCTGGCCATCTGGGTCCTGGAGAGCTGAGTCGACTTACCAGGCAGAAAAGTGGGAAAGTCCTTTGATCAGAGGGAGCAATGTGGACGTGGACACAGGCTGGCTCCAGCACAGAGAGTGAGGGAAGCAGAGAAGAAAGGATGGCAAGAGAGAGGCGAGAGAGCTCCCTCGCGCCAGCTGGTGAAGAGTCGGTCGTGTTTGCCATGCTAAGACCCTACACTAAGTGCTGGAGTCAGTGGGGAGTTGTGAGGTTTGGTAGAGGTTTAGTTACATGGCGGTGTAAAACTGCTTTGAAAAAAACCAAATGTTGTATCAGGTTAGGGAAATTCCATAACAGTGAAGGTTAATTCTAGATGTCAACTTGGTTAGATGAAGGAATGCTGAGAAACCCGGTAAAGCAATCTTTTCAGGTGTGTCCATGAGGGTGTCTCCAGCAAAGATTAGTATGAGAGTCGAGTGGCCTGGGTGTGAAAGACCCACCTCAGTGTGGGTGGGAGCCATCCAATCCACTGGGGGTCCAGAGAGAACAAAAGACAGGAAAGAGGTGAAGCTCTCTCTCTCTCTCCATGTCTCTCTATCCCACTGGAGCTGGGATACACTCTTCTCTCCTGTCTGTGAACATCATAACTTGAGACTCTTCAGCTTTTGGGTTCCAGAACTTACACCAAGGACACCATCAGCTTCTCTGCTTCTGAGGCCTTTGGACTTGGACTGAGCCACGCTACCGGCATCCAGTTTATAGATGGCCTATCGTGGGGCTTTTCTTCATAGCCCTGTGAGCTAATTCCCCTAATAAATCCCTCTCATTATAATTATAACATAACCTATTGATTCTGTCTCTCTGGAGAACCCTGACTAATTCAATAACTTAAAGTGTATTGTGCTTGAACACGCCCAGGTAGCGAAGACTGCAGGTGAGAGGCACGTGGTTAGACTTCCACAGGCTTTGAAGACAAACAGAACAGGAATTGAATTCTGGCCCCACCACTTTCAGACTATAAAACCTTAAAAGAAAATTAGTTAAGTTTCTGAATCTCAGTTTTCTCATTGGTGGAGTGGAGGTAATATATACTATCTCATAGAATAATCGTAAAGGTGAAATGAGCTCATTCATTTGATTCATTGTAGCACCTTCTTATTTTGGCAAAGCATGCAGTTTGGTGTTAACAGGAAGTATTTACTAACTTATAATAATTAATAATTTTGATTTTGAGCTCATACAAACTCTTGCCTAGGAAATCACCTGGTGAGACTGGACAGTTACCATGGTGAGAGATCGTTGAGTGCCTTTTCCCCATGTGGTACTTTGGTGCCTTCATAGACCAGAAGCTTAGTTGGCCTTGTGAGTGGCAGGCACCACCAGTTAGTTGTCTGCTTTGGCAATGCCATGAGAGAATTTGGAGGGTGTTCAATAAAGAGTAGGAAGGGTTTTCTTAAATTTTAAAAATAAGAAAGTCAAAGAAATGTTTTCTGTCTAGGGAAGAGAAGATGGGGGACTGCCATAGTACTGCCCAAGGATTTAATTTAACAAAACTTGTTGAATATAGTTGAGGTTTTCATGGCTCAGCTGGATCTCAGGAGGCCTTCTCTGCACTTCACAGCGTGCAGTGGCCATCTGCGACATCATCTCGCTTTTCACTTTCTTTTCCAGACTTTGAGCTTCATAAGGCAGAGACAATTGTCTTCTTGTCTTTGATTTCTGACTGCCTGGAATGGAGACACGTAGTTGGCTTTCAATAAATGCTTTCATCTTCCCATTTACTCTCTGAGATGTATATCCTTGCTAGAAAGGAGTGACACTGGAGGAGGTGGGATTTAAGGAGCTCCATCCCATTGCTCTGGAGATCTGCAGTGTCCTCATCAGTTAGTCCAATTCTGACTCTGCACCTTATTTTGGATATTGTTTTTGAGGTAGATGTGCCCCCTTGAGCCCACTCTGCATCTGCATCTTGAGTGCTGTTCATTAGACCAGTCACCTTAGCATGAAGACCATGTCCCCTCCAGTCAACTCAGAAACCAGACCCTGTCTCATAATCCCAGCCTGGAGAAAGGAGCCATGGGGTCTGTACCACGCGTGTTGGATGAGACCTTCTTGGGAGGACATCTCCATCCCTCGCTGGAGGAGAAGCACTGCGTGCTCCCTTGGCATCCAACCAGGTGTCCCCTCGATGCTAAAGGTCTCCAGGACTTCTGCCAGCTGCCTTGCATTGTCTCCTTGGATGCTGTGTTTGGTCTGATCGACGGGGCCCATCTCAGGGCCTGCAGTGGAACCTGTCTGTCAGCTTCTCTCCAACCGGGAGCTCTGATTCCCGGCTCTGGCCCCTCCTACTCTGCTTTGTCCAGTTAAACTTGAGTAGACCAAGACCCAAATCATGATTATGTTAAATGAATGGGAGTGAATGAGTGTCTCCTAGAATGTTCCGAATTTCCAATAAGGATTTTGAAAAGGTCGGCTTTGCTTAAATATGTACGAAAAGGACAGCGTTTAGAGTTAGAAAAGCATTATTTAAGAAAACGATAGATTCTTCCCTTCCTAAAAGAGGGTATCCTTCTTAGTGCCAGGGAGGAACTGGGCAGATGAAGCCCTTCTACCCTTGATGGTCTGTCTACTAACTAAAGTTACTGTCAGACATTCCCTGGCTTCATCTCATATGCCAGCACACAATTTATTATTATTATTTTTTTTCACTATTTGAAATATATACTTTATTATAGGAATAGCTATGCCCAAACAACAAAGGTAGACTTTTTTTTTTTTTTTGAACTTTTTTAAAAATTTTATTTTGTCAATGTACATTGTGGCTGATTATTGCTCCCCATCACCAAAACCTCCCTCCCTTCTCCCTCCCCCCCAACAATGTCCTTTCTGTTTGCTTGTCTTATCAACTTCAAATAATTGTGGTTGTTATATCTTCCTCCCCCCCACCGCCCCCGGTCCAGCACACGATTTAAACCAAAGCTTGTGTCGGGCCATTCCTATGAATAAACTTATTGTGGCTTTTTTTTTTAGTGGTATCATCATCCTGCCATCTAGTAAGCAGAGGAGGTAAGTGACTTTGAAGCAAGTGCTACCTGTGAAAATAAAATAGTTCCTGATGATGAGGGAATCTTGAATGATGAAAAAGAGAATAACAGCATTATACAGTTGAGAGGTCATTTCCAAATATGCGTTAAGGTGCTCTATTGACCTTCCCTGGGGACAGTGGAGAAAGGGAAGTTAACATTTATTTAGTGTCTGCTGTATTCTAGTCACTGCATAGACATTCTCTCATTCAATCCTTATAGTCCCCAGGGAGACAGGAATTATTATCCCTATTTTCCACATAATAAAATGGAGGTTAAGTAACCAGTCCAAGGCTCCGCAGCTCATCTGCAAAGCCTGTTATTCTACACTTGGCAAGACCAGTATTTAACATTCACAATAGTACCTTGACTAACTGGATATGTGGTAGGGATACAGTGTTCTTATTCACTGAAATTTCTACTTGGAAGCTATGAAAATACTCTATTTTTCACTTTCGTTAACAATTTTTAAAAATTATATTGGTGTCTTTTGTTATCTTCATAGGTAGGTTATACTATGCATAATTTAATACTTACATTTTTTGTTACTGAAATTTTTGTCTTCCCTTTGTTATTGTGAATGTAAGTTTCAATACACTGATGTTTTACAAGCTCACTGAAGTTTAGTGCTGAGTTAGTCTCAGCTACTCATTTTCAGATGAGGAAATTGTGACACAGAAATTAATAGACTTTGCTCAGGGTCACTGTGTTTCTTTTTAGAGGCACATGTTTATGTGATTGCAGAACTCTCTTCTGAATATTACTAATATGTGCCTGAAAGTAGCTACTGCATGAGTGCTGATATCTATTTTTTTTTCTTCTTTTCAGAGCAGAATGCAAAAAAAAAAAAAAAAAGGTTTGCTTAACAGAGAGCTCTGTTTTTCAAAGTTTTACTGTATTTAGAAACCACCTTTCACTTATGTTATTATGCCAGACATGCCAGACAGTCAAGAATGAGAATAGAAAGGAATTACACTTCTGGGTCCTGATTCTAATTGAATTTAACATATTCATAGTTGTCAGTTTCCAGACTAGGAGTGAAATAGCTGATGCTATATTGTGATGTTTAAGTTTGTCATTTTCAAGGAGTCAAAAGCTAACTTTTTGTTTTGTATAACTTTTCAGTTTTGCTCATGGAGCAAAGGTATTTATTTGCCCGTTTCTGGATTTGGTTCTTGGCCAGAAAACTAAATTGTCTCTGAACAGTTCCTCTCTTTGGGACCCCAGGTTCCACAGCACATTACATTTAGTATACTAAGCATCGTGCTGGGTGTATGACGGATGCAAAGATTCACATGCTATGCTGTCAAAGAATTTACAGCTTTCCAGCATTTGACTAAATAAAGATTAAACTGTAATAAAAAATTATTATAATGGAGACATATTTGCAGTGTGAAGGGAAGAGGAGAAATCCACCCAAGGCACTAGGAAGGATATGTGAATGGAGGGGGAGGGCTGCATGCCTGCTAGAGAAGAGGGTTGTAGACTTCTCTGTAGCTGAACTGATTGGAAGTTTAACAGGTGGGGAAGAAGGGAAGGAAACAACATTTCAAGCAGAGAGATGTGAAAGAGCATCGTCTCTTTGGGTGGTAATTCTAGTTTGATGTGACTGAAGAAGTGTGGAGGGGTGCAGTAGGAAAAAGCTAGAAGGAAAAATTGCGATCAGATGATGGAGCATTTTGAATTCTATGCTAAACTGTTTAGAACATTTTGTAGGAAACTGGGAGCTATTAAAATATCTGACTTGCATTTATGGGATGATATATCCTGACATGCATTTTAGTAAAATAATGATTTTATTTAGTAAGAAAATTACTCTACTTTAGTGATTAAAAAATGTATTAAAAAGGCAAAGGAATAATGAAGACCTTTACAAGTGGAATGGCAGAAAGAATGGTGAATAACAGATAGCTTTGAGATCTGCTTCTGTGCAGAAGCTGCAAGATTTAGTGGCTGATTATGGGAAGTACAGGAGTGAGAGAGCGATCAAAGTAGATTGATTAATCAGGAGTCATAGGAGTAGTAGTGGTGGTATTGCTAACTGAGAAAACACAAAAGGAGGAAAAAAGGAAGGTAGAGAGTAAAATCTAAGGAGCAGCTATGAAAGGTAGGTGATTGTGTCAGTTATCTTGTGCTGTGTAACAAACCACCCAAAATTTTATGGCATGAAATGATAGCTATATATTAATTATGCCTGTGAGTTTATGGGTTGGGAGGGTGGTTCATCAGGCCTGGGCTGGCCCAGGTTAGTGCCACTTGCTTTCACTCATGTGTCCGCAGTCTGCAGAGAAATTGGCTGGTGGCTGGCATCCAGGATGGACTTAGCTGGAATGGTGCTCCTCTGTTTCTCATCATCCAGCAGGCTAGCTCAGGCTTATTTTCATGACAGTGGGCAGGATTCCAAGACATGAATGATGGCCTTTTGAAATCTAATCTCAATACTGGCATAATATCAATGACACTGCATTCTTCTGGCCAAAGCAAGTTATAAGACCAGGTCAACTTCACAGGGTGAAACTGCAAATTTCCATTTCAAGGAGGATAAGTAAGTATAGGGTGAAGAATGGGGCTATTGCTATAATCAGTCTACCACAGTGATTCATAATTATTAGGTGATTACCAAAATAAATTATAAATTATATTCCATTGATTGTATTTATCTGCTTCCCAATGAAGATTAAAATGAATGACTTTCTATTGTGAGCATAAAAGTGTTGAAGTATTTTTTAAAAATTTTTCTTGTCTTGTTAGAGTGATAGAAATATTCTGGTTTCCCTTTACTTGGTTCCTGATGCTTTACATTTCTGTATTTAACTGCATTCAAAAGCATCAAATACTGCCATTTGCAACAACATGGATGGACCTTGAGAGAATTATATTAAGTGAAACAAGTCAGGCACAGAAAGAGAAATACCACATGTTCTCACTTATTGGTGGGAGCTAAAAATTAATATATAAATTCACACACACACACACACACACACAAAACCGGGGGGGGGGAAGAAGATATAACAACCACAATTATTTGAAGTTGATACGACAAGCAAACAGAAAGGACATTGTTGGGGGGGAGGGGGGGAGGGAGAAGGGAGGGAGGTTTTGGTGACGGGGAGCAATAATCAGCCACAATGTATATCGACAAAATAAAAAAAGCATCATAAAGTTTTTCTCTCTTTTATTTAAAATTACCCACAGAAGAATAATAATGTAAGTATACAACCAATCCTGCAAGTAAAATATCCCAAAGTGTCATCCCCACTCTTGGTCACCACCTCCAGAAAGGCACCCACTGGACTAAAAACACTTGACTAGATAAGTAACTGTGCCTTCATTGTCTTTGGGTGGCGACCCTCATTTCACATGCTTCAAAAGCTGCATGGTTTTATGTGCTGTTGCTGGTGCATTGTAAGATTTCACCATTGGCAAGGTGTGCTTTGTCCTATAATTCTTCTGTATCATTTTTATTAATGATGTTTTGCTAGCTCCATGCAGAGCCTTTGAATAGCTTTCCCAGAAAGAACCACCCACAGTGAAAATATTAAGTCTATCCAGTGGACTTGAATGTGTCCCTTATGAAATGGAACCTTTATGAAAAATAGACACTTGGGAAGCAATTATTATTTATTACAGGCCTTTTTATCACTGCGTTTGATCCTTTGCATGCACCAATACTCACGACTGCTATTCATGACAGTGGCAGTGTATTAAAGCCCAACAATGGCTTCTGTGCCTTTAAGAACAAAGGGACTTTTTGAAAAATATTCAGTTTACCACTTACTGACACAATCATAGTCTTTGAATGTGGTTGTGTGTGTTCCTCTCAGTTAATGGATTTTTCTTATTTAAATGCTGGCCCCTGCCTCTGTTGTAGGCATCGAGTGTGTGTATTTAAGCTGACCTGTTGATTTTGGGGTTGAGTTACCCATGTGCACAATTTATTTTGATCAAAAAATCTTGTGAATGAGATAATCACATACAGCGTCTAATTCATGAAAGAAATGGCGCTTGGCACAGAAGGTACTGATTTTTAAAACTCTGTTTTCTCATGAATTTTTTTTTGATGTTTGTGCAATTACTCTTGTGTAAAAAAAAAAGCGTAGGCCAACTGTTTTTAGCTTATTCACACATAATTAAGGAAGCTGGCCAAGATATTCTGAGTCATTATTATGGAAACTTTTAGGTACAGAGAGTTATTATTGTGTTAGTAACTAAAACTTAAAAATACGAGGGTGATTCAAAGAGTTTGTGAAAAATTAGAACTGAAAGATAATATGAATCTTTCCGTGAACTTTTTGAAATACGCTTGTATAAGAATATTACTTTTTGCTCATTTTTTAAGCACATTCTTTAATGTGTCAAAAACCTGACTTTGGAGAATGGAGTGAGGGATAGGCAGGGGTGAAAAAGAAGATGCCAAAAATAAAAACTTAATTTCCCCTTAGAAAAAATCAAATACCTAAATAAATAGAGAGTTATGCTGTGTCCTTGTACAGAAAAAGTCAGTATTGCTAAGATGCCCATTCTTTCCCAGCTGATTTATAGATTCAGTGCATTCCCAATCAAAATCTCAGCTGAACTCTTTGTAGATGATAAGTCAATTCAAAATGTAAATGGGAAGATAATGGAAGTAGAACAGCCAAAACAATTTGAAAAATAACAAAGTTGCAAGACTTGCACTAACTGATTTCAAGATTTATTGGAAAGCATTAATCAGGGCTGGGTGTTCCTGGCAAAAGGATGGACAAAGGATAGATGAATGGAACAGACTAGAGAGCCCAGAATAAAACCCATCCATATACGCGAGAGCAAATGACAACACCTGGGGTAAAAGATCAGCAATCATTGAATCTGGGTAAATGTTATATAGTTTTTTGTGCTATTCTTATTCTTGCAAATTTTGTGTGTTTGACATTTTTTTAATTGAAAAATTTCTACTTCCCTAGTAGAAAATCCTAACATACTTTAAAAAAGTATCCAAGACTGAAATAATTCAATTTTGGAACATTTCTCTTAATTAGGCACTTAAATTTCACATGCTTTCAAGAATGTAAAGCCCACTGTTAACTTAATAAGCACATGTAAACAGAATTTATCTTATTCATAAAACCATAAGAAACAGATTCAGATCTAGCTGGTACCTCTATAATTGTGATTGGAATGCACATTACAGCTTTACTTCTTATAAGTATTCTAAACAATTTAAAAAGTGGAATGAAACCACTTTAGTTATAAAAATTTGATGGCAAGCCGTATATTTGGAGGTATTGTGATTGTGACACCCCACTGGCTAATATAGTATCTGGGGGTAGGTGAATAGTCTTTATCACTCCAATGCACAAATTAAAAACCACGAAACAAAAGACTATTTTTCTGATGGTAAATACAGCTTTAAAAAAAATGTCAGGTTTATTGAGGTCTTATTTACTTGCAGTAAAATTCATCCTGTTTAGTTAACAGTTCTGTGAGTTTTGACAAATGCATAAATTATGTAACCACCACGGCAGTCAAGATACAACTAGGTTCCATCACTCCCAGAAAGTTCCTTGAAGCCCTTTGTAGTCAACCCTCCATCTACCCCAACAACCAGTGATGTGTTTTCTGTGCCTATCAATTTGCCTTTTCCAGAATGCCATATAAATGTAATCATACAATATGTAACATTTAAAAAAAAAAAAACTTTATTGAGATTTACATACCATGCAATTTACCCTTTTAAAATGTACAATTCAATATTTTTAGTTGTATTCACAAAGTTATTCAGTCATCATCATAATCAATTGTAGAGCATTTTGATCACTTCAAAAAAAACTCAACTCCCATTTATTAGTATTCCCATTTCCCCATTTCCCCCCAGCCTCCCCAGCCCTAAGAAACCATTAATCTATTCTCTGTGTGTAATGTTGCTCATTCATCCATGCTGTTGAATATAACAGTACTTTTTTCTTTTATTGCTGAGTAGTATACCATTGTATGGATATATCACATTTTGGTACCATATATGCCAGTTTAAGAACATTTGTTTTATTTTCTTTCCATTTCTGTTGCTTATGACAAAATACCTGGAAGTGGGTGATTTATAAGAAAATGAAATTTATTGCTTACAGCTTCTGAAGCTGGGAAGTCCAAAGTCCAGGGAGCACATCTGGCGAGGGCCTTCTTTGGTGGTGGCTTTACAATAATGCAGGGTTCTCACATGGCAGAACATGGCAGAGCAGAGAGAGAGAGAGAGACTCTCATGTGCTCTTCTTTTAAAGCCCTCAGAACCATACCTCTGACTACCATGATTAATCCATTCATTACTGTTTTAATCCATTTTGTGTTGCTATAACAGAAATACCTGAGACTGGGTAATTTATAAAGGAAAGAGGTGTATTTGGCTTACGATTCTGGGACAGCTGCAACTGGCACGGGCCTCAAGCTGCTTCTATTCATGGTGGAAAGTGGCAGGCAGCTGGTGGGTACAAGCAGATCACATGGTGAGAGGAAGCAAGAGAGAGAGAAGGTGCCAGGGTCTTTTTAAGCAATGAGCTCTCATGAGAACTAATAGAGCGAGAACTCACTCGTTAATCTCCCCTCCCCCAGGGAGAGCATTAATCCATTCATGAGGGATCCGCCCCCATGACTCAATCGGTTTCCAGCACTGCCACATTGGAGATCAAATTTCCACATGAGTTTTGGAGGGGACAACACATCCAAACTCCATCAATTACTGCATGGTCCTACAATCTAATGACCTCTTCAAGGCCCCACCTTTCAATTACCATAATAGGATCTCTTACCCTCAACAGTTACAGGGGGATTAAGCTTCTAATATTTGGACTTTGGGGGACACAATTCAGTCAATCCACAGCAATGAATAAAGCTACTATAAATATTTGCCTAAAAGTTTTGTGTGGACATAAGTTTTCATTTATTTTGGGTAAATGACTAGGATTAAGATTGTTGGGTTATATGGTATACGTACACTGAACTTGATAAACTATTACAAAGTGGCTATACCATTTTTCATTTCTACTAACAGTATATGAGAATTCCAGTTGCTCTGCATCCTTGCCAACACTTTGTATGCTATGTCTTTTTAATTTTAGCTATTTTTGTGTGTGCATAGTGGTATCTCATTGTGGTTTTTGTGAGGTATCTAAAAATATTTGCCTAACTCAGGGTTTTCTGCTATGTTTTCTTCTAGAAGTTTAATCATTTTAATAGGTAATCTGACTTTTCCAGCTAAGAGACAATAAATAAGGAGAAAAGTTCATCAGTGACTGTGAGTTGACTTAAGACAGACCCTATGTCTCATAGCTAACTTCCTCATTTGCTAACCATCTGGAGATATGTTGTCATGCAAATAGTAAGAATACGGTAGAAAAGGTCACTGGTCTTTTCTATAATTTACAAATATTCAGGTGGTTTTTAACTTGAGATTCTACTACTACTTGTAGAATCTGTTGTTTTTCTTTTTTTTTTGTCTGTTTCGTGACCAGTACTCAGCCAGTGAGTGCACCGGCCATTCCTATGTAGGATCTGAACCCGCGGTGGGAGCGTTGCTGCACTCCCAGCGCTGCACGACGCTTCCACCGCTGCACTCTCCCGAGTGCGCCACAGGCTCGGCCCTAGAATCTGTTGTTTTTCAGAGATTTTCTTCTCACCTTGTCAGAATAACCATGAACATAAGGGGACACAGTCTTCCCTAAATTTGCCCATTGGTTTCTCATTGGGAAATAATGTCTGCTTCAAATTCCCAATACACAATTTATTACTAAATATTTTGAAATAGGTAACTTTCCAGGTCATGTTTTTATAATATTTTGTTTAATTTAATTTTACTTTATTATTTGTATGAAGGGTCTTCAAAAAGTTCATGGAAAAAGTCACATTATCTTTTATTTCCATTTTTCAGTGAACTTTTTGAAGTACGCTCGTATGTAGTCTTTTGGGAGTACTCTTTTATAATACTTTGTGAGCATCTCTTAGCCCTTCTTATCTTGCCTTGGTAATTATTTTATCGTGAAGTGGAACAATGTGGTCCCACTGAATGGTATGGCCTTTACATTTTGTTGATTTTCGGAGGATGGGGTGAGGGTTGGTACATGTAAACCCATTGTCTTCCCAAAAGAAAATGGTTTAAGTTCGCATCTAAGTTATAGCATTACACAGTGTTCCCCACTTTGGGGTATTTCTGCTCCTCTTAACTTATTGATTATGATAATTGAAAGAAGTAATTTATATCAGAATGACACTTTGTTCCTAACAATGTTAGAAAACAGAGGAAGGAAAAAATATTTTTAAAAAGAGCTTGGAAATATTAAAAATGTTCTTTGATTTGTAAAACAAAATTATGATTTCAAAATTGGCTAAACCTTTCTCTCTCCGTGAGTTTGTTTTAAGTTTAGCAGCATCCAGTAGAGAAGTCTAATTCTCAGTAGTTGGTGCAGGTCAGATTTGCTGCAGTATCTCACTGCTTTGCAAAATTTTCAGGATGTGGTGTCTGCATTCACTAATTTGGTTAATTTGAGAAGAATGCGAATGAATTTAAGACCAATTCTTTGGAAAGACTCTACCCAGAAAAGTACCTGGTCACAGGCCACACTTCCTGTCTCAGCCAATGACATAGTAAATAGTTGTTATTGGTGAATAAAATGGTTTAGTAAGTTGATTTTGATTTCTTTCTGTGCCGAAGCACTGTGCTAGGTGTTGGGGATAGGCCGATGAGTGGAGGGATGAGTGAGTGAAACAGACGCGTGGAGACAGGCAGACAGGCAGCCAGAGGCAATGTGCTGGAGACCACTCAGCGGAATGCAACTCAGCCTGCAGAGAAGGTAAAGAGAGTTTGGGATTTTTTTTCAGAAAACAAAGATATTAAAGTTAGAACTGATATAAGTTAGCCAGGGTGCTGGAATGAGCAGTGGAATGTGGAGGAGCAGGAGCAGCAGGAGCGGAGGTTTAGAGGCAGAAAACAGCAGATTCTGGGGAGGAAATTTCTAAGTGACTTCATGCTGCTAAGGCAGAAAATTGGAGGCATGGGCTGGTTGTTAGTGAAACTGAAATGGCAGGCAGAGGCAGAGTTTGAAAGGATTTATAAGCCATGTTAAGGATCTTTAGTCTCCAAAGCAATGGGAAGCTACTGAAGGGTGCTAAGCAGGAGAGTGACATCGTCAGATTTGCAATTTAGGTGCAGGAATGAATTTGAAAGTAACGAGATTGGAGGCTGAGCGATTTGGTAGGAGGCCTCTCTGGTAGTCAAGCAGCAGGAGAACAAAGACTTGGAATAGCAAGATTCAGGTAGGATGGAGAGAGGATAAAAGAAAATAGACAGTACTTGGTGGCTGAGTGGCTGTCACAGGCAAGGGAGATGATGGGGTGGAGTCAAGGGTGACCCTGGGTTTTGGGTTCTGGGTGCCTGCGTCTCTGGCTGTATCTGGATGAGAAGGTACTAGACAGTGCAGTGGTCTCAAACCTCAGTGTCTGTCAGAATCAGTGGGAGGGTTGTAAACACAGATAGCTGGTTGACTACAGAGTTTCTGATTCACTGAGTTGGGTGGACCCAAGAACTCGCATTTCTACCAAGTTTTCAGGTGATGCAGATACCAAAACTCATGAACCACTGGAATACTGGTTCTCAAATAAAAATGTATAACAGAATCTGCTTGGGTGCTTATTAAAAAAAGTAGATTCCAGTGCCCTCGAATTCCAATCTCTAGGGATTGGCCCAGGAATCCACATTTTTATGAAGGACCAGAAGTGATTTCTAATGCTGCTGACACCATAGACCACATTTTAAGAAACACTGATCTAAATTAAGGGCCCGTCCCTGGAGTCAGTTAGGTGTGTGTCATCTGGCTTCAGTTTCCTAATCTCATTCTGAGATTGCACAGACTAATAGCCACCATTTATTGAGGGGTTACTATGGGCTAGGCACTCTCTAATCACTTTACAATATATTATTTTATTAAACGTTTGCCAAATTTTACAAAGTAGGTACCGTTATTATTCTCATTGTCAAGGTGATGAAACAGAGAGATTAGTCACTTGCCCAGTATCCCAGACTAGTAAATGGGTTTATACTTATCTATGATCACACACGTTCAGCGAAACTCACTGTCTGCCTGGTGTACGGTTTCCAAGGGTGTGAGAAGTGTGCAATTTAGGAGTAGACAGAATATGGTGTGACTGGAGGGACATGGTGAGGAGAATGGAGAGTGAAAGGTGACAGTGACAGCACCAAAGAGAACTCCTTCCCTTTGTGCTTATTCTATTAGATTTTTTGACCATTTACTCTTGGTTGCTTTTTATTCATTTCTAGTAATTTTGCTTTGAAAATTAAGTTGGGTATTAATTTGCCTATTTGTAGCAGATCTATTGGTGTTACTTATTAAGTTTACTTCTGGATAATTAATTAGATGAATAATGCAAAATGGGTAATGAAAAAATACTTGAAACTTTTGGTACTCTAACAATTTTTGCCAAACAGGTCATTCCTTGGGATTTTTCTCATTGATAGTTTCATTTTAGTATCATTCCTCTGACCAGCTTCTTGTAAATTTCTTTATTCTTTTCATGTGAATTATTAGTAAGTTAACGTGTTATTTTATAAGGAAAGAAACATTCCCATTTGATGTAGTCAGAGAGAGTTTCTGTTCACTTTACTTGTACTATTTTTGTTAGCAATGGGTATGCCCCAATCATCACCCAGTGAGGAGACCAGAGGCACTAGCAGAATTATCCTGTGCAGCTCCTTGGGTTCTTAAAGAAGAACTTAATGAAGAAAAGCAGCAATTCTGCAGCATTAAGAGGCCACCCTCCACACCCTCCGTGTGTTAGCCCCCTGGTTTTT
This sequence comes from Cynocephalus volans, assembly GCF_027409185.1. Taxonomy (NCBI): domain Eukaryota; kingdom Metazoa; phylum Chordata; class Mammalia; order Dermoptera; family Cynocephalidae; genus Cynocephalus; species Cynocephalus volans. Next base: position 70,985,470 of record NC_084466.1, read on the forward strand.
GGTTCCTCCTTTTAGATTTCACCATTTCATTTCTGCCACCTGCAAATCGCCAGAGTAGCATTGGATGAGCTAGAAAGGTGTCTAATGATTTAATTCCTGCTCGTGTATTCAGAGAAGTTTCTAGAACTGTGAAAGATCATATAATGGCAAAACGTACTGGCCAAAGCTTACTGCAACATAAATTCTTCCTTGGGAGAAAGCCAGAACACTTTTCCTCCAGATTTTATATGTTAATTTTTCCCTATCTTTTGGTAGTATCTTCACTTTATTCTTCAAGTTTTTAGGCAACATGAACATTATTTCCCTTCAATTCCTTCCTCTCTCCAAGGATGCTAGCAAAGTAGTCTAATTCCAGTTGGAAACAATACCTCCCTTCCGCAATGAAATAACAGTCTGGGATAGTTTCTGAGTGGTTGGAATATAAAAGAAATGACGTGGTAGAATTGCTAAAGAAGCTGTAAATAAACTGTGTTTGTAGGTCACAAGAATTTTAGGAATCTTTTTTGATATTATCCAGATGTGTCTGAAGTATTTCATCAAGATAATGCTTTGCCTGCTTTATGCTAATTAATCGTACACTTTTTGAAATGTACAAGACCATTTTATCATCTTTATTTTTGGCTGTGACCCAAGGAGCTTGTGATTTGAGACCCGAGGAGCTTGTGACTTGGTGTGGTTATATCTTAGCAAAGCTGCAACTAACATTCATATCTCTTGACTTCCAATTCAGCACTATTTGTACTTACAATTTCTAGTAGATATTCTTTTCTCTGGACTGAGGAAAGGAGTTCGGTGAATAATTCTTGTCTACAGGGGCTGGATGCCACTAGTCTGAGGCAGGGAAAATGAGTGGGAGATCAAAAGTGGGGGCTATAACTCAGTCAAAACTTCATAGTCTCCTTAGCAGACCCAAGAGAAAGTCTTTTATGCATTCATAAACAACTATTAATTGGCTTATTATGTGCCAGCACCATGATAAGCAATGGGATAAAGGGGTGTTCCCTGCAAAAACAGATCACAGAATATATTGAGATGGAAGGTTCTAGTCTGAGAGGACAGATATTGGACAGAGATCTGCAAACGAGTGGGCGAGAACTGGTGTGCTTTCCCTGCTAGACAAGAAACTCCTCTAAAACAGGAGGGCTTAAATGGACAAAGGAAATGTGGTATATCCATACAGTGAAATATTTTTCAGCCTTAAAAAGGAAATGAAATTCTGATACATGCTTCAACATGGATGCACCTTGAAAACATTAAGTGAAATAAACCAAACACTGGAGGACATATATCGTATGGGGTACCTAGAATAGACAAATTTATAAAGACAGAAAGTAGAATGGTGGTTACCAAGGGCTGGGGGAAAGGAGCATGGGGAGTTGTTGATTATGGGTACAGAATTTCTGTTTGGGAAGATAAAAAAGTTCTGGAAATGGATAGTGGTGATGGTTGTGCAGTGTTGTGGATGTACTTAACGCGTCTTCTTTATCATTGTAATCCATTCCCTAGCACTTAGCACTTAGCAAGCTCAATAAGTATTTGTTGAACTGAGTTGAACCAAGTACCGCAGGAGAAGGAACTGAAGAGAAAGTTATAACCTGCATCATGTCGGGTATTGCAGAGAGTGGAGGGTCTCCACTCACTCAGACAGGATGGATTCCCACAGTGGCAAAAAAGGCCTTCCCAGAGGTTCGGCGTCCTGACAGAGGAGTGGCTTGTTACACCGTCTTGTAGAGTCAGGGATGGAGCCTTCTTCGAAGGTCTGGGCTGTTGGTGGGTGCAGGGTAAGCTCAATAAAGTAGTGAGTCAAGCAGGAAAGACATTCAGTGTGTGTTTATATTGTCACTGTCAATTGAATATTTCGTTCTCACTAAATGGTGAAGCTAGACATTATACTGTTTGAAACAACAAAGAGCACTGTGGCCGTGTTTTCATAGGAAAGCATCCTGTATTAATTTGGATACTTTCCACTGCTAGTTTATTCTTTCATTTCTTCCACAATTTTTTTTTTTTGTACAGCTCAATAAATGTTTGCTAAGTAAACACATACATACCTATTATTCAGGTAAAGATATAAAATACTGTCAGCACCCCAGGAGTCTCCCTTATCTTTCCATTTAGTCAGCCTCTCTCCCACCCCGTGTTAACCTGTTACACACATTTTAAATGAGCATCTGCTACATGTCAGGCAGTGTTCTAGGCACTGGATTAGACACGAAGATGAACGAGGTGATCCCTGCTCTGCTCTGCAGCATATCATAGCTCAGAGATGGAAATAAACACGTAAACAAATAATGTGATAAATACTCCAACAGATGTGTGTGAAAGGTCAGTAAGAGTGAAGGGAGTTCATCCGCATGAGCTGGAGTAGTTAGAAAAAGCTGTGCATGAGAGGTGATTGTGTAGTTGGGTCTTGAAGGATAATAGGATTTAGAGAAGCAGAGTTAGCGGATGAGGCTTCCAGGTAAGGAGCTCTAAGGCTAGAGGTGGGAATAATTATGGCAGCAGGTTATGGAAGGTGTCAAATCCTGAATGATTGTGTAATTGATGACATAATGTCACACAGGTGAGGAAAGGCTTGTAGAGAGCTTTCATCACCAAAATGGTAAAATATGTCTGCAGAATTTAGGTGTTTTTTTTTTTTCCTATTTGAAAGTTTTCATAAAGAGCAAATATGGTAGAATGGCAGGACTTTATTTGTGTTCAAGCTGTGTCTTTAAAGTGACTCAGAGCAAACTCTTTCAAGTTCAGTTGTTCCTGTGATCCATTTGAAAGGTGAGGCCTTTAAGAGGTGACTGGATCATGAGGACTGTGCCCTTGTGAACGGGTTAATCCATTCATGGATTAATGGATTACTGGTTGAATGGGTTACTGTGGGGTAGACTGGTGGCTTTATAAGGAGAGCAATTGAGCACATAAAAAACATTCTTGTGATTCTTGCCATGTGATACCCTGCATTGCCACAGGACTCTGCTAAGAGTTACCACCAAGAAGAAGGCTCTCACCAGATGTGCCCCCTGGACCTGGGACTTCCCAGCCCACAAAACTGTAGAAGTGAATTGTATTTTCTTATAAATTACCAGTTTCAGATATTCTGTTAATGACAGAAACAGACTAATACATGATTTCTTTTTTATATCATTTCTGGTCAATTTAAATTAAAAATACCAAAATAATATATAAATAATTAGAAGAGTTTAATGTGTTATTTTTTTTCACGAGTCTCCTACTTTACTGCCCAGTTTGAACCATAAAGTATATTACCGTGAAAAATGTGGTCCTATATATAGCTGGGTATTCTATTTCAACTTATTTTATGACCTTGAAACTTGGCAGGAATTTCAACCCTCCACTTCCATCCCTCATTTCCAAAGAATTTATACGCTACCTTAACTCTGTGGTTTTTTTTAAAAAAATTGAATGATGATTTAGCTATTTTTTAAAATTATTAATAGAGAATCTGTATTACATGAATTTTCTCTCGGTTTTTACTCATCATCTGTATGAATCTTTTTTAGGAACTAAGTCTATTTAAATTTCATGATGTGCCATAATGTATAAAAGTTTATTACAGTTTTAATGGCAGAACACAAAACTGAATAGACTAGAGCTTTCTATTACAGGTAAACTTTTAATAGGCAGTCTGAACCAGTGGTGCAACTTAATTAATCCTCTAAATATTTAATACTGACTTCTATATTTCTAATGTCATCTTGAAGAGAAATCTGAGTTTATAGGGATCATTCTTGAAGGGTTGCTCATTTATAAGCATGCAGACAAACAGACATATATATTTTAGTGGAATCTGCACCTGCTTGGTAAGAGGCACTGACTTAACCTATGCTGTATGCAGGTTAATTGAGTCCAATTTTCCCAGTGGCTTATCCGCTGATGATAATTTACCCAGAACCACTGGAAGCCTATGTTTAATCTCGCGGGCCACTGGGCACATGCAGCATATTGTGCAGAAAAGTACTGATTTGCTGAGTAGCTGGTGTCCGAAGGACCTGAAAGAGTGAATTGGGTCCAGAGGTGAAGTGAGGTGAGGGGGCCCACTAACTTTTCCACTTGTTTTCAAAAGTGGGTCAAGTACTAATCAGCTGCAGGGCTAGAGATCCCTGGTGCATTTGGTCCATGGGATAGAAGATCCTTCTCAGAGTTGAATTTCCCTCTAATACAGTTATTTCATTTTATAGGCACCTTGCTTTTAAATACAAATCTCTTTTTGTTTTTAAAATACAATCTCTGAGTCGTGTGACAGAGAAAAGATTAGCTATGTAAGAAAACACTTGGCAAATAATATGGATCTCAATGTGAATAAGAGCCATATGCTGCTGCTGTTCCAAATGCAAAAGAAAACAGAACTAAAAGGCTAAGATAAAGCCTTGTTGCATACTGAAGCCAAGGACAGTATTTTTCATGAGCCCAGAATGAATTTTTAAATGAAAGTGTAGATCAGGGGTCATCAAACTATGGCTTGCATACTCCTGTGTTTGTAAATAAAGTATTATTGAAACACAGCCATGCGCATTCATTTATATATTATCTATGGTTGTGTAAAGTTGAGTAATTCCAACAAAGTCCATGGTGGCTCACAAAGCCTAAAATATTTACTGTCTTGCCCTTTAAAGAAAAAGTTTGCCATTTGAGGTAGATGAATAACCCAATAGATCACATTTTATGTAGAGATATTTGATTGTAAATTGCAGATATTCTTGCATTCCACTCCAATTTCTTTAGTGAAAATCTTGAAAAAGTAATATGTCTATGTAGCCGAATTAAAGTTACTATACCTAATTAAATTAATAGTTATTCCTGAATGTAAAAATTGATACCAGTTCATGTAAAGATTTCTGAATTGCTTCCAAAATATCATTTACAATTGGTTTCTCCAAGCCAGGATCCAATCCAAGACTATGCTCTGAATCTGGTGTCTGTGTCTCTCAGGTCTCCTTTAATCAATGTATGTCACTTTTTTCATGACTTCCTGAAAAGTCCATGCCATTTGTCCTGTAGAATGTGTCTGGAATATATCTGATTGCTTCTGAGTGGTATCACCGAGTATATTCCTCTGCCCTGAATTTACTTAAACTGGAAGTTAGATCTCAATTTAACTCAGGTTAAACATGGTTGGAAAGAAATCATGCAAAGTTATCCTCAAATCTGCATCAGCTCTGAAGATTTGTCATCACTAGTGACACTAACATTGACCATTAGCTTAGTCAACAAATTATTTTAAAAATAAGAAAAATGGCATCCAGGGTGCAAGAAGTAGAGAGCTAGAAGTGCAACTCAACCTGACATTGATTCCCTGTTCTTTACTGCTCCAGGATGCCCCCTCTGCCTAATAGCCTGACGTTGACTCTCCATTGCCTGTTTTTGAGTGGTTTTGTGCCTGGATTATATTCTGACTCAGTGAAATACTGTTGCAATGGTTTAGTAGTATGGGCCTAGGCCTGATAATTGTGCCTTGTTTGGGTTCTGAGTTACTGAGGGTTTTATTTTTGTTGTATTTCTTTTTAAGTGAAGCAATATCAGAAAGAAGCAAAAAAATGATGAAAGATCATAAAGCCTGATAATGAGATATGAAAGAAAGTTAAAGGAGCTGTGATTATTGGGACTTAAATAGGTAAACCCAAGCTATAGGTTAACAATTACATCTGGGTAATTAGAACCATTTAAAAATTTGAATGAAGTTTCAAAGCCCTGAAACTGTCTAGTGTGGAAGGTTATAGAGTCTTCTTGCCTGGTGTGAAGTATACCGGCCATATAGGCTAAATCTGCCTGATGCAGACGCACACTGGAACCTGGGACCTTTGAAAATGAACTTATGTTGTGTTAGTCTAAGTTTCTTATTTTGCTTTATAGCTATTATTTCCTTGGTTCATAAACTTGTGTTTGACAGCTTGGTCTAGTTTTTGATGCATCTTACCTAAAATCATGGAATTGTTTGGTGTGTGTGTTTAGAACTGTGAACTCACAGCTGCCGGTAGTCAAACCTGCCCCATTATTTTCAGGCAGGAACGTGCTTAAGGCCTTTGCAAGAGGAGGCTTAGGAGAGGTGGGAAGACACTGCAAACAGAGGACAGTGAATGAACTTTGAAAATTTCTCGAAGGCTCAAAGGGCTCCCATCAGTAGGAAGACAGTTAATCAAAGTGACAGGTGCAGAGGTACAAGGCCTCAGAGGGAACACGCTCAGCAGCCCCATAATGACCTCAGGGAAATGCCAGCACTTCCCTTGGATTCAGATGTATTAGAATAGGTACAGAGCGGAGACGGCTAGGGCTCAGGAGCTGGAAAAAAAAAAAAAAGAGAATCATGCTTTATTCTTTTAGAAAAAGTGACTGTCTAAAAAGAAACTGCCTCTTACTTGCCTGTGAGATCTTGCGTAGACAAGAGGTAAATCAGAACTGGATTCATTACTGACCGATTCACTATTATACTAGTTTAAGTAGAATTTTAACTACATTCTGCTGGTCAGATGTACAAGAGATTTGGGTGGAGAGAGTGAAATGCTGGTGAAAGATAAAAGCAGAGGGATCAGAAGAAAGTGGGGAGAGCTGCTAGACTGAACATTAAGGTCTGGGAACGATGAAATGAGAGAAGGAAGGAAGAAAGGCTGGTTAGGAAAAGCTTTAGACTTCAGTGCAGTTCTGGAAAGATCTCAGCCTGGACAATGGGGAGGCCCTGAGCAGGAGTTGCCCATTAGAAGGGGCTTGAATTGGGCAAGAAAGGCTAGATCTAGTACTCTCGCAGTGCTCAGTCACTGGCTTGGGGGCACCCTGGAGGAGGCATGGCTTTGGCATGAGTGCAGAGGGCCTGAAGATGTGGCCACAGATGTCCGCTCTGTTGACTCTGCTTGTTTCTGGAAGGGGGATCTGAGCGGTGCACTCCACGGCTGCCACAGGAGATCCTCAGCAACTGGGTCCCTCCTGCCCTTTTCCACTCTTGGTCTCCATGACCTCATGGCACTCACTTGATTGTATAATTAAGTTGAACAGGAGTGTTCAGGAGTATCAGAGTGATGCTTTGCAATGTATATTTCTTTAAAATTTTAGAATTTGCTCCATGGAAAAATGTTTTGATAACGAAAGTTCACTACTTGCTGCTACTGAACTTAGGGCTGTGATCTGACAACAGGGAGATACTTTGACAACTAGAAAAGGAAAAGACACTAAATGCATAGAGAGAATGGGGTGAGATTACCATGTCTCATTTCTCCTTTCCTACATAGTGTCAAGTAGAGAGCTGAAGTAGGCAATCAAATGGACTTCATGAATGGTTGAGTAAGTTTGCTCTGATCTCTACTTATTTGAGTTATTTATTTGGAATGCTCACAGTCTCTGTAATACCCCAGAGCTTTCTTATGTCTGGAGCTTGATTGTCTATTCACTTCAATAACTAGGAACAGGTGATCATGACTCTGAAAAGAAGAGGTATAATCACAGCAGAAGAATGATGTTTATGTCTCTAAAAAAGCCTCAAGTAATTTCTCACTTGCTTTAACTTAACTGTAAAATTTAACAGCATACATATCTATGTAGGCAGACTTCCACCAGGTAAAAATTGATAACTGGTGAAACAGAGCGTGTACACTGTCCCTGAATTCGTAGAGCAACCTGATCAAGAGCCTGAAACGCCCATTTGGTGACATACAATGACCTTGATTTCCCACAGAAATAGCTTTAACATATCCACCTTCTGTTCTGTCAAGTTTTTATCTAAATTTCTTCCACCAAGAAATGCATTTTCATTATTTACAATGCCAGCCACAACTTTAAAGGAAGATAAGCGATCACTGGGGTCATCCAGGCACTCTGTTGTATTGAGTTCAGATGGAAAACAAGGGACAGAGAAATGAGGTCTATAGAATGTAGTGTGTGACCATGTGGATCGGGAGTTGAATTGTGTCCCCCCAAAAGATACCTAACTCCAGGTACCTGTGAATGTGACCTTGTTGGGAAATGGGGTCTTTATACAAGTAATCGAGTTAAGATGAAGTCCTTAGGATGGGTCTTAATCCAGTATGAATGATGTTCTTATAAGAAGAGGGAAATTTGGACAGAGACACACAGAAAGAGCATGACACACGACGGTGGAGGCAGAGTTGGCAGTTATGCTTCCAAAGGGATGCCTGAGGCTATGAGAAGCTGGAGAGGCGAGGAAGGATCCTCCCCTGCAGGCGTGGCAGAGAGCGTGGTCCCGTCGACACCTTAATTTCAGACTTGTATCCTCTAGAACTGTGAAAGAACAAATTTTTGTTGAAGACACCCAATTTGTAATATTTTGTTATGGAAGCCCTAGGAAAGTAATACAGGTAGAATTTGAAATGGTCAGAGAGTGTGTTGACAGGTAGCCAAGAGAAGAAAATATATAATTATTAATTTTAATTTACTTGAATTGGTAATGCACTGATATGGTCTAGAGTTATAAAGGTATAAAAGTGTGTATAGCAAAAGCATATCTCACTACATTTCCCCCTACCTACCCAGGTCTCCTCCAGAGAATATCCACTGTTAACCACTTTCTTGGGTATCACTCAAAAACTATGCAATTCATTCACAAGCATGTAATAATACCTACTTTCCTTTTCCATCCCCTCTCAACTACTGACAATATGCTGTTTAAACATTTTGAACCTTGACTCTTTCACCTACACTATATTTTGAGATTTTTGATGATTAACATTTTTAGAGCTACCATGTAATAAGGAAAACTTAAATTTGACCTATATATGAAACCTAGTAATTGGCTTCTATGACTTTTGTTGCTATCACTGTGCTAGTGCTGCTACCACACAATCACACATGGAATGCTTAATACTATCATGTTTTGAAAACTACCATCTGCTAGGCACTGCACAAAGTGGTTTACATATTTTATTTAACCTGTTCTTGGGTGGAGGCAGGAGGATTAAGAAGATAGCTTTAATTTCCTTAGCCTAAAGCATATAAAAGAAGTGTTTGCTATTAGAAGAGGATCAAGTTCCGTTTATGCTGTATGCTCCTGAAAAGAATGAAAAATGGAAATTTTTATAGGTAGTCCTGATTACTGCCAAATTGCCTCAAGGTTAGTTTCATGTTAAAATGCTTATCTCTTGTCTTTTACTTGTTATTACTGAAAACCATTATTTCTTTGGTGTTATACATCTAATTTTCCTTTGTACAGAACTTCTGTTCAGCAAAGCAGAGCCTGGTTTTGATCCTCTTAGGTACATATGAGTTTTATACTGAGGATGTAAGCCAATTACATGTACAACCCAATATGCTGCTCTAAAATTACTATAACTATCACTATCACCCACCATCCAACTATGGTTTCTTCAGTGGAGACCTGAAAGCTGGGAATTAGAAGGATGTGGAATGCTGTCTATGATGGCAAAAGAATGGGGAATTATCTGTGGTGTTACTGTCCTGCTTCAGACATGGAAATAGAAGACCATGTGTCTTCCAATATGCTGTAGAAAAGACCATTACTTCCAAAAGCACACCATAAGACTCCATTCCAAAAGCACACCAGAAAACTCCAATGTTGGGGAGGACTCCCTTCTTTTTCACTTGGTTATGTCTTTGCCAGAAATACATGGCAGCAGAGACCAGTGGTTTTCCATCAGCACCCAAGCTAGGGAATTTATGTCAGCCTCCTTTATAGCTAAGTGTGGCCACTAACCAAGTTCTGTCCAAGGAGATGTGGACGGAAGTGATGTGAGGCACTCCCAAGTCATACCTTAAAAGAAATGTGTGAGTGTCTTTGCTATTTCCTTTCCTGCTGTTCAGATGTCTGGGGTGGTGGGAGCTGGAGCTGTCACCCTGGACTCAAGAGGGAAGCCACATGCTGGAGATGGCAGAGTCACCATCATCCTGGAATATTCCTTGAGGGAGAGATAAGCCACTATCTCACTTAAGCACCTATATTTTGGGGATACTCTTTATTTCAGCAGCTTAGATTGTGCCCTAATACACCCATGTACCCAGATATCGATAGGGACCTAGGCCACCTACCTCTTTTAACTATCTTCTGGAATCAAATACTGAACATAGAAACGGCTAGTTTTAGAGCAGCCTAGAGTCCAGGGTTGCAATGTGTTCCCCTGTTTTCTTTATTTAATGTTGTGTTTTAGAAATGTCTATGATTTGAAATGAGATTGGTTAGTATCGAGTTGGTAATAGCAGCATTTTCCAATATGCTTTTCAGGAAACTTGTAATTAATGGGCGTTCTTCCAAAAAATGTGTGGAGATGATTTGAAGGCAATATATTTGAAAAGTAGTGGGTCAAATAACTTAAGCCGGTTTCTTCAGAGCCTACAATGAGAAAATAATACCCTTAATCTGCCGGTGGGAAGACATAGCAGGCAGTGTGCTCCAGTGGTATTTGACCATCGACCTCTTTCTTTGGAAAAGGAATTAATATTTTGTGGAACTAGTGTTCTTCTGAAACATAGCTCAGGGTTGACAGCATTACAGGGTCACAACTGTACTGTATTTTACTGGTTATAAACCATTCTGTCTCCATTAAAGATGAGTATGTACCTCATCCACTTTGGTTGATTCAAACTTTAACTCATAGAAAACAACCATATTTACTTTATTTTCAAGGTCTGGAGGTATACTTCACATTTGGTCCCATGGGCTATATATACATGGTACCAGTTGAAGTACTAGTGTTCATCTTTATACAAAGAAAATGATATAAATTTGGAGTACGAAGTGATATTCTAATAAGGAACCATTTTTTAAGCTGCTTAATTTTATTTAAATTATGTATAGGATTTTACTGGAAAAAATGGTGATGTTGCAACAAAAATAAGTTGAAAAACCGTTGTTGGTGTTTCTAGAACAGTGGCTGTTGTTAGACTAGAAAACATCAGTTGGGGCTGTCATGGGGAGGGCTGTGAATTTACACTTAATTTGATTTGATAGGTGCTTGGGAGCCACGGAGGGTTTTGGGGCAAGGCAGGAGTAGGATTAGCATTATTCTTTAAGAAGAATACTCTGACAGCAGAACAAAAAATGGTTGGGGTAGGCAAATGCTGGAGGGAGGCAGGGTTACTGGGCAGGAAGTCACTGACTACCCAGAGGGGAGGGACAGAGGGAAGATGATTCAGGGGGTAATTTCCACAATTTCTGTGTTTCACATGCCCACCATTGGCATCATATTTTGTATAGAGCTGAAATACAGTTTTTCAAAACAAACCAGTAATAGAAGATCAAAAAGTAGAAGCACATATCTATCCATCATTTCTCCAGGCATGAATTTTATCTACTCACCATCTATCACTGATTATGACAGGAGCTGGAGCAGCAGCAGCAGCCACTACAAGAGGGAGTGACAAGGCCACCAAAGGGTGCTTCAGTTGCTGCTTGATGTCACCAGCGTTGCCCATCAACTTTACATACAAACCCATGCCCCGGTGTCCATCCAGCTTGTTAAAAAAGCCCTCAAAAAGGCACCCTGCAAAGTAAAGGTCTGCACAGAGAGCCAAACACATCTTGGTTTCCCCAGTCCCTAGCTTTGATTTTAAGCACGTCATTCATCCTCTCTGGACCTTATTTTTCTTACTTGTGAAACAAAAGGATAGGACCTATGACTTCTAATGTCCTTTTCAGCTGCAACTTTTTGTGATTATGTCTGTGTATGTACAGCCAAAGGAAAAAACTATCAGGTAGGAGCTATTAAGAGTCACTGCCCGGTAGCTGAACCAAGAGAATCAGTATTAGTGTTTTTCAGGCAATTAGTGCAGGGGCAGCAGAATAATTCGTGATTGGTGTACGCAGAAGAGCCCTGGACTCTGAGTCAAAAGACCTGAGTTCCAAGCCACCAAAGAGGCATTGTCCTCTACAGCAGTGGAAAAATCATGATTTTGGAGTTGAGGGAAAAAAAGTAGAAACATACAAACTACACTTGAAAACATGAAAACCAAACCTGTCCTCACGGCTGCCTTCTGACAGCTGCTGATGTGCATGACACAGCTCTCCCTGGCTGTAGCTTAGATCATGTGACCTTCTGCCCCGTGACTCTGCAGAGGGGTTGAATTATGAAATTATGACACTGTGAAACATTCTATGGTATGTTATTTGTCCAGCACAGGTTATTTACTCTTTAGTTGAATTTCCTGTGCTCTTAATGTAGTAGTACCTTTGTCAGGAGATTTGCAAAGCATCTGAGCCAAACACATCAGAGTTGGGGGCGCTGATGGGGAGCCACAGTTCTTATAAAGGCTTTTGCTACCTAATGCTCAGATTTTGTAAATTCCTCATTTAAATTTGGTACTTCTGTACACTTTATTTCTACATGTATATGCTTCATCCCCACAAGAATGTTTTGGCTTGAGTTGTCAGGAATCCTAACAGAGCCTCATGGTACATTTAGTTACTTTAAAATAAACTCTTCCATTTTATTTAGGTGTGCCCTAATTTTCGTGTTGGTTTTAAAATTTTATGCCCAAAGGGGAACAAAATGTAAGCACAGCTGTCTACACAGAGACAATGAGATTCATTAGTTCTCAGCTGCATAAAAGCCATTTCCACCAGCGTTGCCCCTTTTCTGTTACAAACAACATGCAATGTATTCAGAAAAAAGATCTGTCCTAAAAATATGTCACCAGGGTATGGTCCGCATCTAGATTGTTTTTAATACTTGCCCTTATGTTATGCCAGTAAACTCTCATACAGATCATTGGAAAAAGCTATAGTTTGTTTGTTAGCTATAATACATGATCCTGGCATGAGTTAACTTGCACATAATTACTCTATGAAAGCTGAGTCAGGTAAGTGTATATTGCTTGTATTACATACCTCATGAATGCCACCCTTGTTACAATTTTTAATTAACTGAATATCTTCCCTATCTACAACAAGCAGGAGGCAGTGATTTCAGATGGCGTTTCTGCTTGATTCTCTAACCAGCGCTGTAGTTTTGACAGTAAACTTCCTCTAAGGAACTTTCTTTGTCTGCAGTGTTACGTAGTTGGGAGTTTGAACCATGTGCTGCTTTCCCAGGTTCGGCACAGGTATACAGCATCATTCATCTATATTGTCAGGTTTCCAAGTTGTACAGTTCCAGGGGGGTGCCCTTTGAATTTGTGGGACGTGACAACACTGATCTCCATTGCCCACATTGGAAACTTTCCAACTACAGAATGTTTCCTCATCCCAGTAGCATTAAGTTTGAGCCCTTAACTACAGGCAGATTTGATGCTCCATAGTTTGCCCCTGCCTGAACCTCCAGCCACCTCTCTTCCCCAGCTCACCACCTTCCTCCAGTTCCCGGAAGAGGACCTGGGCTTCTTTGATGTCTCCATGTCTTTACATGTGCTACTTTCTTCTTTAGTAATGCGTTTCCCACTTTGTGTTCAACTGAAGAAATCCTAGTCATTCATTCAATATTCATAATTATTTATTGAGCACCTACTACGCACAATGCACTGTGATAAGCACATAGAAAGTGCTCAATTATAGTCTTAGATTGGAAAAATTAATCCTTGAATATGCCTCAGCATAAAAGTACCTATTTTATAAAATTTTTTCCTTCTTAGCACTTTGTGTAAAACTTAATTTACATGAACAGTTTTTTTCTTTTGCATTGTGGTGTAGTTGCTTATTTTCTCTGTGTATTTTCTCCCTCTGGATTATAAGTGCTTTGAGTACAAGACCTTATTTTTTATTTGTTTCCCCCCAAAAACAGTTCAGTAAATTGGAAAGAGCAAAAGTGAGAGCAGAATAGACTTTATTTGAGTTCCAATTTCACCTCTTACTAGCTGGGCACGTTAATTAAATTTTCTGAATCCTGGATTCCTCATTTGTGTATTGGAGATAAGACGATCTGAGTAAATCAGTTCAACAAGGCTTATTTTTTGTTTTTACTGTGTTCTTAAACTTAAAATGAGAACATGTTTGTACATGTTCGGCACCATACCTTACACACTAAGTATGACCATATTAAGGTGCTCATCGTTAGTAATTTTCTTCTTCTCCCTTCCTGGGACTTTGAACATAGTAGGAACTCATGGACGACTACTAAATAAATGCACAAGGCACATAGTGTGTTTATCATTAAATATATTTAGGGGGAAATTAGGAAATTGAAGTGAATTTTATGTATTACTTCATGGCAGTGACATCTCTGCTAGTCAGGCTCTAGAAAACAGTAAGCTTGTCCTCCGGCTCCCTTAAACAGAAGCTAACTCACACTGCCTTAGCCGTCTTTCCTTCTTTTGACAACATAGAGTAATTCTTTGAAAATCAAGTCATATACATTTTTTCCTTCCAGAGCGTCTAAGCAATACAGTAAGTAAATGTGTTATTCATTCTGTGTTGCGTTAATTCTTCTTGCCAAAGGGGGTCAAAAAAATGAATCAACAGGGAATTCCTGGAAGGATATCTGGGGACCTAAAAATAGAAATCATAGTTTTATTTTAAGCTTGTCGACAGAGGTGACAAGTGTAAAAATTGTAGCGCAGATGTGTGGGAAGAGCTCATTAATTCTATTCCGTGCTATGTTTTATCTTGTCTACCACTTTTTCTAAAATGGGAAATAATTTTTTATATTATAGAAAGAGATGGGAAAATCTCACTTTTATTTGTAAATGTGGCACTATGGTGAGCGAACGTTCACAGGGACACTGGTCTATTTTAGTAGGTGGCCTCTGGGAAAGAGGGTTGCCCCTCAGCCTGGCCTTCGAGCTCTTCAGGATGCCACTGGGACTGTCATTACTGCTCTTTTTTGGGGTCTTCAAGCTGCTTTTAAATACGCTAGGAGGTGACCATAAGACCTGATTAGAAGTGCTTTAATTTCCTTGTCTTAGTCAGCTTGTGCAATATCCAGAGGCCTAGTTCTTTTCAGCCAGAGAGAGGATGAAGGATTTGTAAATTGAGGGGTAAGCAGTAAGCATCCCCGGTAAGAAGCAGATTCAGCCTGGTTTGGGAGGACAGGATCGGACTTGAGTATATTCTTGATGTGGAGCTGGCCTGGGCTCTGAGACCCAGAGTGGAAAATGTGCCAAATAGCCCATCTGTTGAGTTCTGGATTGATTGATAATGTGGACCAGTAGATCCTCTTTTTTACCCTCAACCAAAATCAAAATGGTGATCTCCCTTCTTGTAGGACTGTCTCAGTTGGAAGGAGATGAGATTCTGTATGACTTAGAACTAGACCACGAGCTACCACATCTGTACAAAATAGGAGACAAGTCACATCACATATTTTCTAGCTTAACATTTAATGACCATGAATCTTATAAAAATAAGATTATTTAGAAATTAAAGATTAAAGATTAAATTAGAAATAGAAGTAACTGGAAGATCTTAAATCTGTAATTCTGACAACTTGGTCAAACCCCTGAAGATATGCAGGGAAGTTTCTGTGAAGGAAATAAAGAGAAGCATGAGAGTTAGTCTCTGTCTTACTGATTTTATAGTCTATTTGAAAAGGTTAAAAGCTACTGTGAAAGCTAAGAAACAAGGAAACAAGAAAATGATGAGAATATAACCAGAAGGAGCCCTCAGTTTGATATCGACATCAGGAAGTTCTCGGGTCCTGTGCAGGACTTGGAACCTGACATAGCCTGTTCTGATCACAGAGCATTAAATGGTTTCTGCTTCTGGGAGCAGCGTCGTCCCATGGAATTGACCTTAACTTTGTAGGTCCAAATCTAGTAGCACAAGTCTGTTACAGGACTGGAAGAAGAAACAACCTCAAACATGTCAGCTGCTCAAGGAGATGAATTAAGGTTTTATTAGATTGTAGAATATACACTTTTTTGAGGGAGGAGGGACAACAGATGGAACCACATTGTCAATAGTTAAAAGATGGACAGAAGACAGAAGTCTGTCAACATGCAGTTAGGCCCAACTGAAGCTATTTGTCTCTTCCCCTTGGTATATCCAAGTGTCCCACAAAGCTCCCCTTGCTTATTGAATGATATCTTGGCATTGGTGGAAAGCAGATCTTCTCAGGAAACAGCAAGAAGGTCAAAGGCCTCTGCTAGGGATGTACCTGAAAGTTTGGTGGGGTGGGGATCAGCTGAAGAAAGGAAGACACTAGGGAGAATGCAAGGACCATACAGTCATCATTTAATAAGAAATCTTTATGATTGGACAAAGGAAAATACAGAGGACTTTTAACCCAGAATGTTAATTTCTAGATATTTATACTTTTTAGTGTATCAAAAGTTACCGAGCCATACAAGTACCAGCACTTACTGAGAGAGCCATAAATACTATTGCCTAAAGTGGAAGATATGCAAAACCTGTAGTACATCTTAATAGATTTTTGAACTAATTGATTAATTATGTCATTTTGAAATTTGAGTAAATATATAACTTTAAGGTGGATGTAACTGAATAAAAGTAAGTCAGGGCAAAGTTCTCTCAGTTTCTAATGTTTGATTTTTGAAGGTATTCAGAATCCGAGCTTTATATATATTTCAACGTTTCAGTTTCTGCCAATGGAGGTTTACTTTAAGATTTAAAAACTGCATGTTTGAAATGAGCCTCCACATAATTTCAGTGGTGACAGTTCCTACTCTGGTGCTAGCTTGATGGGTCTGAAGGCAAAGTGAGCTGGAGCAGAATGAATGAGTCCCCGACTTCACGAGATGCTGTTCTCGTCTCTGACCTTGTGACATGGAATCCGCACATCTGATGTGAAGCACTGACATGCAGTGGCTGGCTGAGTGCGGAATAACATGCCAGAGTGCTAGACAGGTGGAAAGAACCTAGAATGCAAACCCTGGGAATCCTCTCCATCCTCATTTCGTTACTTGTAGATTTACTTTTGTTGTTGATTGCAACTGCAATATTTGAAAGTAATTATTATGAAGTTAACAGCCCCAGATATTTCTAAAACATTGGTATTGTGTTTTTAGTGTAGCTTAGTTTTTTTGCTTGTTTTTTGGATACAAAAATCAGTTTCTCCCTCCTACCTGGCCATGTATATCTATATCATTTACATCTCTATCTGTATCTACATATTTGTCTATATAAATACCTACTATGTAAAATGTAGTTCAGTTCATTTCAGACTAACTAGAATTTACTGAGTACCTCTGTATGCTAATCTCTGTACTAGGGGTTTGGGATATAGTGGTGAAATAGCTCCTGAGCTTTCAGCAGTCAGTACAGGGGTATTGTTTATTTAATAAGATTATTTCAGGTTTCTGTCTTTTTGGGGATATGATAACGTTATGTATTTATTCTTAACAAATACAAAGATAGTATTATGAAACAATGTTAGTAGAGGAAGGTGAAAGCCTTCATTTTAACTGGCAGGACTTGGTTCTGTCTAGGATGCTGCATTTGTTAAGGGTTAGGGCCTATTAGATAACATTCTTTCTCTGTGACTGGTCAGAAGCGTTTCTTTTTAACCTTCTTATATCCACTGAGTTTTATGTAAAAAAGAGGAAAAATTATTATTATGCATCTATAACCACAAGACTTTTCATGAGGATGATGTTTATACTGTATTGGTGATAATAAATACCTTTTGTGTGCACTGTTTCCATCATACGGTTAGGAACATTTTCTAATGGATCAGCTTAGAAAGAAGCAAAGCTCCTTGAATACACGATATAACTTTTGGCCTCATGTCTTTGGCCTGGCCTTCCTCAGCATTTTTTATTGTCACGGTTCTTCAATGTCAAAGTGCATAGAGAGATGCAAGGTTATGGAGGTACTTAGGTAACATCTACCAGTTGCCCTCTCTTTCCAGTGGCTTGATGCTATTTAAATTAACCCTTGAATGGTTCATCTTGCATTAATGAATAACATTAAATTTATTACAGCTGACATGAAGACATAAGGTAATATTAAATGCAGAGATATTCATTGCCAAATTGGATAATATCCTTCCAGAAACGCAATACTATGAGAAAAGGTATTCTTATGGAAATTAGTTATTTCATTATCCCTTTAATATAAATTTTAAGTCAAAGGAAAATGATGTCACAATGCTTTTCATTTTTGAAACCCAAGTGTTAAAGAAGACCATATCCTTTCTCAGTCAGTGATCCCAGAAGCAAATTTATGATGAGGATCTGTAATGAAAGTGACTATAAAATGGATCTGAGAGTTAGAAATATGATTCAGATGTAAAAAAATTTTAAAAAAACAAAAATAAAAATCAAGCCATTCAAAGAGCTGCATTGAGATTGGAAAGAAAGGAGTTGGCAGCTGCTCTGGCCACCTTCTGCCCTGGACCGTCCTCCCTGCTGGCTCCTTTGTACGGAGCTCAGATGGCCTGAGCATTTGTCATAGGTGGTCTGCAAATACATTTTTGCTTTTCTGTCAGTCATGTTCTCTTTTGTTTATATCAGTTGAGCTTATTTTCCAGCTGTTATTTCATCAAAAGCATGGCAAAGTTGCCACTCCTGGCAGATACCAGAATTATTCAGGAAATTTTATTTCCTTTGCAGATTTTATATTCTCATCATTCTCTATACCCTAGATGGACAGAAGTCCCAGTGTGTGCTATTTTAGTGCCCTTTTCTACTTCCTTATAACATTTACCACAAATGTAGTCAATTACTTCAGCGTTTAGATGTGTTGAGTTCTGTCTCCCCTGATGGCCTCTGACTCCATGAGAGCAGTAGTTTCCACTAAATCTGTTGCTGCTGCTGTAGTAGGTGTAGAGAAAGCAATCAAGTATGGCTGACATTTGTGCCGTTCCTTCAATGTGCTTTTGGCTAAAAGACAGGGATTTTATAAAAGCCAGGTACCTTCCTTTTTTTTGCCCAATATACCTTCTACAGATCAAAACAGGTAACTGCAATATGTTCCAGAGGGTTGAACCAAGACCTCGTTCCCTTCTCTTTCAGTGAGCGTTTGAGCCAGGCTTTGGCAGCAGCTCCAAATATGTCCAGTTCCTGCAAGTTACGTGATACGATAGTGTAATAAGTCTTGAAAGATGTATTAATAAATGGGGTTTTTATGACCCACTTAGAGACATCTGCCCCCCCTTCCCCCCTGCTTTTGCCCTACCTGGGAATTTCCTCTTTCCTAAAAAAAACAAAAGCAAAACAAAAAAACCTCTGCTGATTAAATCATGCTTATATTGAGGAAAATCCTGTCCATAGAAAATCGGTATAAACCAGATTTTCCTCAGTATATATATATGAGGGGGTTTTCAAAGGGTTTGTGGAAAGATTCGTATTATTTTTTAATTCCATTTTTCCCCAAACTTTTTGAAGTACTAAATCTATATTTGTTGGATATTTCATCTTCAAGAATGTGATGGCATTTCCATATTTCTTAGTTTCTTTCTTCCCTTTATTTAAGCTTCCATGTCATAATTCATACCATCAGTACTTTCTTTACACCTTTAAAGTATGAAATGTGTGTATTTCAACCATCCTGTCATTGGCCCTTGCTTTTTATTATCTTTTATTTGTACTTATGCCGTCTCCCGATGCTCCACAGTGTGACTACTCAAGCGATCTTTTCTTAACACTGAAAGTGTAGAGATCATGTCAGTTTTCCTCTGAAGTTTCATCTAGCTTATCTATAAAGTCTTTCTTCACCTCTTAAGACTCTTTTCTGTTTCTCTTGTCTCATTTATTCTAATACCAGCCTTGATTCTGGAACTTTCAGTTACTTTTAAATCTTTAGTAAAATAAATAAGAATTGTATTGACATACCTACTTAGAGAGCAGAGCAGGTGTGGTAGAAAATGATAAAAAAAAATTCATTGTGTACTTAGGATTTTTCATTCAGTCCTCTTACAGAGTGTTTAGCATCACTCTGGAATGTTTTCTGGAATCCAGTCTTATTGCAAAGTTCTCTGACCAATGAAGAGTCCAGTTGGCTCATTCTTACGATCTGGTCTTCTTAGGCATTAGTGTAGTTTAAGCCTGCAGTAACTTTTTAGTGGTCATGTCAAGTCGTTGGCTCGTACTGAGTTTTCGGAAACCTAAACCCCCTATAACAGTAATAACAATAATAGTTACCATAGTCTGCATACGGTCCACATAACAGGCACATTTTATGTGTCAGTTCTAAAGCATAAGATTATATAGAGGATGAAATAAAGGCCCAAAGTGGTTATGTAAATTGTTCAAGGTCATACAAGTAAGGATCTAGGCAGGTAGTATTTTTTTTTTTTTCTTTCCTGCAAAGACTCCTGAGGTTGTATTTGCCTCATTCTAATATTGTTGATCTCAGATACCTACTCATATGACATTTTGATTATGTTAGTTTCAACCCATACTTTATGGCTGATTTTGTCATACTATTAACTTGCCATTTCTGTCATATTTTGCATTATCCAATGTCTGATAAATATTCCTTGTCTGTCTACTGGCAAGTGTTTGACAACAAGTTGACAAGTGTTGTTGAGACAGGACCAAGAACATAGGAAAGTTGCCCACCACCAGAAGCTTCCTTTCAGGATGGCTGCCTACTACCCAACACATTTTGGATAGAGTTGATAAACAAACTACTCTTAGGTACAGTTGATTGTACTCTTAGGTACAAGCTATAAATCCATCTCACCATACTATCATTCACTCGATATTTCTGCATTGTCCACAAGAGTTTAATGCAACTGAAATCAACACAAGTGAGGCACTATATTAACTCCTGTGCAAATGACAAAAAGGACACAAGACTGACTGTCTTTGTGGTTGTGGGGGAAGAGGGAACAGACACGTATACAGGTAGTTACATTTAAGCCATGATCAATATTCTCTTGAATATATACAGACTGAGGGAAATTTGAAATGGGGAGGAATAGATCTTGTCTGGGGGAGTAAGGAAGGCTACGTCTCAATAATAGTACGGAAGCATGGCCTTAAAGGAGATGTGGAGGATTGTGCAGGCCCACAGACCGCCAGCTATACATGTGGAGATGGACTTGTGCAGGCAGGTGTGTGGAACAGTCAGTCGTCGGCTGTAACCTCGGCATGGGCTGCTTGGAGGAGTGCAGTGTGCAGTAATGTTAGAGAGGTGAGTTATGACTTTGTCATGTTAAGGAGCTTGGCCATGCTGACAGCATTGTACTGGTTAGGAGCATAGACTGCCTGGGCTCAAATCTTGTTATGCCACTTCCTAGCTGTGTAGACTTTGGTGCCTCAGTTTACCTATCTGATAAATAAAGTTAAAATATCAACTATGTTTTAAGGTTTTGTGAGGGTTTACTGAGTTAATATTTGTTAAACACTAATGCACTGCCTGGCACATGGGAGGTGCTAAGTGCTTGTTAAAGAGAAGGTAGATTATTTTCCTCAGTGAAGGAAAGTGACATGGCACAAGTTGGAAGGCAAAATGGGGGCTGTAGTGAAAGCAATTGGAAAGCTAATGGAATGGGCAAGATATAACAAGGGAGGGTGTAAAAGGGAAGAGTGAGAGGGCCACTTTCTTTAAAGATTCCATTAATTTTCCCTTCACTAATTGGTCTAGTCTTGTTGGACGGTCAGAATCAAGTCTTGAGTCATAAGCTTTTGCTTTGCATTGAGTGTCCTCCCCAAACTTGACCCCCACTGTGACAGTGTTAAGAGGATAGGAAATGCTATTGTGGTAGTTGAAAGGTGGGGCCTTGAAGAGGTGATTGGATGGTGAGGACTTTACCTCTGTGAATGGATTGATCCATTCTTGGAGCAGTGGGCATGGTTCTGAGGACTTTAAAAGGAGAGCACATGAGGAGCTCTCTCTCTCTCTCTCTCTGCTCCACTATCTCGCCATGTGACTCCCTAAATTGCTGTGGAGTCACCTCACCAGATGTGTGCCCTGGACTTTGGACTCTGCAGCCTCTGAAACCGTAAGCAATACATTTTGTTTTCATACAAATCACCCAGTTTTAGGTATTTTGTTATAAGCAACAGAAACAGACTAATACAGCTCTCTTTTTGTTCTCTTCTGCTTTTTGAGAAGAGAAGTGATCAGCAAAGCAAGTCAACAGTCAAGAATTTTTCAGCTGCTCTGTATTATTAATGATGATACTCTTTATTGTGACTATATTTTATTTTTGTAATTTGAGGAAAGCATCCAATTCATTGCTCTCTGTGTAGATGTGGTTAGTAAACAAACAAACACACACAACCAACCTAACTCACAGCATATGTTATCAGCAGTCCAGCTACTGTGTAAACCCTTTAGCTGCTACTGACCAAACCACATGAACCTAATAATCAAGCCAGAAGCTCTTCATATACAGTACAGAATACTGATTCTCCTTTTTAACCACCAATCTCCTTTTAACACATGAAATGTACATGAAACACACATATGGCAAATGAACATTTAGAGTAGAACTTGGCTATAGGTAATATTTGGTATTTCAGGATACTCTACAGTTCTGCTTGCCAAGATTCAATTCAAGATAAAAAGATCACATTGAAATCGTAACCTAAAACCCTGGACAGTGAGGTAGTTTAAAAATAGGTAGTCTTTACTTCAAACTTGGAAGGAGTATTGATTGAGGCTTTGTCTCTGATCTGTCTAAATGGCTGCAGATACCTTATGCTTGCTACCTAGGCCTAGGAAGCTGTTTTAAAAAAAAGAAAAGAAAAGAATCAGTGTCTCTGTAGACATAATTTTAGGATTATGTAGAATTTGACTGTGGGCCTGTGTCTTCTGATCCTGCCTGGATCCCAGCATCTCCAGTTGTCTTCTCCCCAGAGCCAGTACTGCACATGACCAGGTAGTCCCTTCCCAATCCTGTAGTCATTCTCAATCCTGGCTGCACAGTGAAATCACCTTGGGCACTGAAAAATACCAATGCCCGGGCCCCATACCCAGAGATTCTGATGTAATTAGACTGGTAGGGGCCCAGGCGTCAGTGATTCTAATGTGAAGTCAGGGTTGAGAGTCTCTGCTCTAGAGACCACCTACATCTCAGGTAAGATGGATTTGAAGAGACTGAGGTTAGCAGTCTTGGGCTCAGCACTGGCGTGATTGTTGCTATTGTCTGGCCTTGACACGGCTGCACTCTTTGATAGCCAGTTGTTCTATCAGCATCAAAGACCCAGAACCCACCTTTGACCCCAGTTCTGATAGCAAGAGTCCTGCCTTATCTCTATATGGCCGGTCCACAACTTGTTAATCTACCCAGTTTATCACGGAGGACTGGGACTCTATTTTTTATTTTGTTTTTTGCCTTTGGGGAATTGGACCCTTGCATAATGGATTGCCACTAGGATTGATTACCTGGTGCTAACTAGGAGTTTCATACAGCACTGTTCTGAGTGCCCATTTCAATATTCTTTCTCCTAGGACACATTCTTGTTCGGTTGAGTGTCCTTAATGTGAGGGCTGGTCAGAACACCCACCAAGTGCTCAGGGTAGCTTTGTGCTGGGTTGACTTGACCTGCTGACCTTGAGGCTGGGCCCTGTCCTCTTTCTCTGGCGTTTGTTCCATTGTAGAGGCTGAACTTGTTCTTGACTAGACCCCTTCAAATCTACCTCCCTTTGCCCTAACTGTAGGTCACTGAATCTTACATACCATTTTATAGATGAAAAGTGTTGATTCAAATGAACCCATTTTGAAGACTAGACTGCTGGGCATTATGCTCCCGGACCAAGATGGTGGATCAGAAACATCCCACTTTCTACTGGGATCACTGATTTACAAGGCTAGGAATCCTTTCTAGCATAGACCATTTCCATGAATCCCACCATCCAGTTAGTCCTGTGATTAGTACATGAACTATGGGCCCACAGGTCTGCAAACAGTGGCTTGAAGGTTAGTGATTTGCTTTGGGTAGATTTAACTTCATTTTAGTTTCTTTTGTTATTGTTGTTAATAACAATACCCAGAGTACTTTGTATATTATCTCATTTATCCTCCAGAAAACTAAGTATTAGGATTTATAGATGTCTACTCTTATTGACTTGAAAGGAGAAAGCATGGAGCTCACCTAAAGGTCAAAGAAAGAATAAGAGTAGATAAGAACTTCAACTCTTAGCCTTGATGACATGTTGCTCACATATCATGTTTAGTGTCACAATTTTAGCAGATTTAGAATTTGTGTGTGTGTGTGTGTGTGTGTGTGTTTGTGTATAGTTTTTTAATAAGTAAGGATTTTGTTGTTAAAGCCACAAAATGAGGAAATTCCCCTGGTCTAAGTGATCTGGATAAGTTACAGACTGAGAGTGACATGTGGAAGGAAACAAACTAAAGGTTGATAACTCTTTCGATACTTGGGACTTTGATACTGTCCTGGAGAAAGGCCCTACCAGCTTCATTGAAAAACTGATATGTTCAAAAGTCAAACTTAAATCAAATAAATTAGTGACTCTTTAGAAGTGGATTTATTGTAGAATTTATACCTTTAGCAAACTCCTCAAGTATATTTACAGTTGAATTGAACTTCAAAAATTTGTAATTTTATATATGTAATCTATGGTTTTGTGGCTACATAGTAGAAAAATTTATTTTCATCACAATATTTTCATTTTGGTAGAATGTTGCTGATCTTCTGAGATTTGAATGTTTTAAAGTAAGTGGTTTTTATGAGCATATTGCTTTTTGTTACTGTTGTGGGTTTGAAGGGAATTAGAACCTGGTTTTGTCTTGGTACTCAAACAAGTCACTAAATAGCTTTGAAAACCATTTATCTGTCACTTGATCCTTTTTGACTGAAAGCCTCTGTTTACATGATATGCCTTGATTTGGCAAATCGTCTGACTGGCAGGTTGAACTGTGACCCTGAAGAGAGAAACACAGTTGAATCAGTTCCAGGAAGTCACCAGTGGGGATGGGGTGGGGTGGGGCAGGGCATCTTGGAATTGCTAAAAGCTGATGCAAGCAAGGGCTGTCTGACTTCTTTTGCTTTATTTTTAAAAAGTAAATGGTCTTCAGTAGTGTTTTGTTTTGGGTAGCAAAGTAGCTGCTTTTACTTTTTGGTGAGAATGAGGTGCTTCTGAGAAACCTAGCTTTGTAGGTACTGATGGATATTTCTAGCTTACATTTTTGAGCTTTTACAGGATTAACTATTTTGACCTTAATTCTGAGCCCTAAAGGAAATAGGAATGCTGTTAGGGTAATAATGCATAGTGAATGCACTTTTCGTCTGCCCCTCTTGCTTTCTTAGTTACGTGTATTGGCTTACAAGCTAAGATTACTATCATACAACTAATCAATGTATCTTTAAAACTCACTGTGGACCAATCGTATCATGATCAATATAATAAATAAAACTATATGCATCATGTGAAAACATATGATCAAGATAGAAAGCCAGTTTGAATACACATCTAGTTTTCTCTTAATGGTTTTTTATGTACACAAAATGATACCATACTTATGTCCATCATGTTCTTAGTGTGTGTAGACACAGTTTTAGGATTCTGTAAAATTTGACTAGTTTGGATAGGATGAAGACAGGTTATTAGAAACAAACCCCAGCGGGCTTATTTATGTATTTTAAATAGTTTCTCATATACTTGGGCTCTGATTTTCCAAGTAGCTACTTTGCTTAACATCTGGCTTATTAATTTTAATTCATTTTCACTTTGACATCAAAGAAGCGTTGGTTCTGCCTGTGCTCCGGGTGTTCTGGCACGGACTGGATGCTGCTCACCATTCATTGTTCATCCTCAGCGAGCATGTGTAGCCTCACCTCTGGAGTTTTTAATTCATTAAGTCACAGGTGGGGCACCTGAGCATCTGCATTTGTTAAGAGCTTTCTGTATATTCCAAAGATGAGACATACTATTTCAGAAAGGTTCAGATACTGCACAGGTGTGGCCTTTAAGGACATTTCCAACCCTGAGATTCCTTGCAGGTCAGTCTAGTGTGAGGTGTCCCAAAGTTTTGGAAAGATTTTTAAAACCTATGAAAATGCGAAGCTAATAAAAAGAAAAATATACATAGTAGGAGAATCCTTTACCATTCAGAAGGATTTCTACAGAGCTATTTCAAATAGAGAGTTTCTCTAGCACATTCAAAATATAAGTTGTTTAAAAATATAAGTTGTTAAAAAATATGATGATATTAACATACAATTTTTCAAAATACATCTGAGGATAGAAGTCAAATTGTCTGAGATTTCTTGTGTCTTATCAGAAAAGAAGTTATTTTAGATCTGAAATGTTGCCACTTCAATAACTTAGGATCTAGGAAAACAAACTCTAGTTTTGCATAACTATTATTGATAGGGAGGTTCCGGTACAGTTTAACTCAATTAACATATCATGAGATATTTAATGAATGAAGAGAAATTTTGGAGGACTTTGAACTTCACTACCTTAAAGGGTTTAAACTATATTCTGAAAACAGGAGAAGCCATTGAAGCAGGGGTGATCTGATTAGATTTTCACTTTAGGCAGAAAGATCACCTGGAGGGAACAGTGTGCTGGATGAATTGGAAGAAGATTGGAAGCCCGGTCAATAGATTATTTCAGCAGTCTGAGTGAGAGATGATGATATGGGCCTACCTGGCTCTGGTGGTGGTGGAGCGGAGGAGGTGGGGGCCACATAATTTATCCTTCTATGTAGACCATTGTAGGAGTGGAAGGGAGCACTATTATTAATTGCCCCAGACAAACAGGGACACGTAATGGTGCTGAGTGTGGGGAGAACAGGGACAACTTCTAGGGATTTTTCAAGAAGTCGAAGAAAGCTGTACAGAAGTTTGGCTCTGGAGGGCAGGAAAAAATGTCTGGGCTAGAGAAATGTATTTAGGGTCTTCAGTATAGGTAGTAGTAATAAAGGATGATGCCTGGATTATTTGGGGTTATTTCAGATTTTGAATAGAAAGAATCAAGCCAAGGATCCTGTTTCTATTTGAAAAACCAGAGTGAAAAACTATGTTTTTTTCATCTGATCCTCTTCAAAATCTTGAATGGTTGAAGCATGAGCAGATAGGGTTGTGGCTTTTTCCTTGTACTGCATGAAAGTTCCCTGGCTTAACAAGTTATTTCTTCATTTATCCTGTTTGTACTTCATTATTCGTTTCCTTTCCAATCAGCAAATTGCATCTTAAATAGTCTTGGGCACTCAGGAACTAATTACATAATTTAGAAGTGTAAAAGTTCTCATTACCCCCCTACAGTCTCCAGTCTGCAGTATTTTTTTTTTTTTTTTCTGGAACCTTTAGAGCATTTGGCAAGTCTTTCTTTAAGGCAATTTCTAGGAAAAGGCATTATTTTTAGAATATGTAGGGAGATCAGAATTTTTTTTAACCTATTCTCCCCAAACTACATAGCACACTATATTTCTAGCATGAAAGACTTAAGTTACTATCATGTAGTGTGCTTTAATTAACAGAATGCTACACAGGCAGATTGAGCAGGCTTTGTGTAATATGTTGGAGAACTGCGTGGATATGACTCCCTCCTGTGCAGGCACTTTGGATGTTTGCTTTGTGTTTTGACTATTGTCTTTGGGATTGTAA
Organism: Cynocephalus volans; assembly: GCF_027409185.1. Lineage (NCBI taxonomy): Eukaryota > Metazoa > Chordata > Mammalia > Dermoptera > Cynocephalidae > Cynocephalus > Cynocephalus volans. Next base: position 71,012,794 of record NC_084466.1, read on the forward strand.
ATTACTCAGGAAAGCTCATCAGAGTCAATTAAATTCAACATCTAATTTTCATCAAGGTTTTTGTTTTATTCAATTTTACTGTTCGGCTAATTGAGGCTTACATAGGTCAAGTGCCTTGGCCAAGGTCGTCTGGTGTGTTAATGTCTTAGCTCAGAGGAATTTTCTTTTACTTCCTGTTGATTCCTGCATTATATATTCATCAATCTGTTAATTAACATCCAGTCATCCTTGTCGCTCTCCTTACGAACTGGCTGTGTTGAAGGGCCCTCAACACCAGTGGGATTTATGGGAAGTCCGCATGCTCACGAGTTATCTTTTATCTGAAAATGAGAAACATATAGAGATCAATTATGGTAATCTCCTGCATGGCAGATGCAGCTCTCTAGGGATTTGTTACCCCGTGCCAGCAAAATCAAGCTGGGGGCTGCTCAGGCTCACTGCTAGGAAGCTGGAGTGGAGTGGAATGACCGTCGTGTACTGTCTGGTATTTGAAGCTGGCATGGTAGAAGGCAGTATGGCCTGCAAGTAAATTACTTCATTTCAGGGGCACGAAGCCTTTGCCAGGACAGAAATGTTTTACATTCATTTCCTAGAGCCTGCTGGAAGTGTGGCATAGCTGTTAGATTTTTGTAGCTGTTGCTCAAGGGCTTTTTCTGCCCAGATACAAAATGTGATGCTCGTAGGAATCCAGCGAGGAGACTATTCCAGAACGATGACAAAAGGAACCCATAATTAGCCTCCACAGACTTCAGCCTTCTAGGATATGCTAGAATGCGAACCACATTAAAAAATACCTTGATTGAAATCTAATTTAAACATGTTTAGATGGGTATCATGAATAAAGAGAAGGCTACAGTGTAATTATATATAACTTTTGAGACGTGAATTCATCTAAAACTATACTCAAGCTATGCTTTTTTTTTTTTTTTTTCCTCTCTGGTGAAACAATAATCCCATAGCAATTTATTTTTTTATGAAAGCAAATATTTTGTATGATTGGTCTCCCCACTTAATTAGTAATGTTTTTCAGGTAATTCCTTCAATTCATGTCTCTCCCCTTCCTTCCCTCACCCCCAGTCACAGATCAGTATGGCCGGAAAGACAATGCTAATGTTAATATGGGGCAATCAGTGAGCCAGTTAATTACATACAGATAGCTCAGAGCTGCTTGGCTGTTGGGCAGAGATAAATTAGAGAGGGAGAATGATGATTTAAACAATGCCTTAAAGTGATTATCAAACAAAGGCAAGCATTAGTGAGCTGTTAAGCCAAAGAGAAATTCCCATAAAGGAGAAAGGCGACAATCTTTATCTTGCAGTAAGGGCAAATGGTAAAAATAAAGTGTCAACCCAGGCACGTTTGATGTCATTTCAAGTGACTAAAGGCCAATTTGGCACAGCATGTTTGGATCATATGCTGAGGAAGGCATGACCTTGTTTTCTGATGCTGTTTTATACAGTGGTGTACTTCAAGCTTTATTTTCCCTCATGAAAACAAGCGCTTCAGGCCTGATGGGAGAGTGGTAGCTGACGTGCTGCAGAAGTTTGAAGGCGCATCACTTCTTGAAGGAGGCACAGCTCATCCCTGGCTTGGATGGCTTTGTGAGCAAAACTAAGAGGCAGGGACAGTATTTTGTCAGAAATACCACCATGTGTAACACAGATTAAGATTCTGTGCCAGGGGAAGTGAGCAGGGCTGTTAGAGGTGCAGCCTACTCCATTTAAAGGGAATTCAGGTCTCTTCAGGATCAAATAAATGCAGTTCAACAGCAGTGGCTCACATGGTCTTAAAAGGAAGGTGCAGCACTGATTGGGGAATTATTTATTGATTCGATCTATTCCTGAAAATGCCTAGAAAGCTCACCTGTTCATCTTACACGTTCTTTCAGCTTGTTTTCCAATAGGAGTCCCTATCCTTAGTGATTCCTTATTTTTCTTTTGATTTTTGGCTGGCTGGAATTAGAAATTTCACATCCATCAGTTGTGTCCTTGGCTGGCTTCTTCAGTTTGGGGAATATTAAGTGCTTTCTTTTCTGTGTAAGTGCAGAAATGCATTTACATTTAATTCACCGCTTTGATGTCCCTTCCCTGCCCCTGTTTTTAGAGCTGTGCTAGGTCAATGGGGAAAGGGATTTGTCTTTCTCCACCTCCTGTCCCTCGGCTGTCAGTTAAGCTTGTTTGAATGAGAATGCGATACCCAGGTGGGTTTTGTGGCTCACATGTCTTTGGTAGATTTTGTTTTCATATATAACATGCTGTTCCTGCTTAGGTTAATGTGGACATCATTTGTAACTGGATCACAATGATAACTTGCCTTTCAAATGGTGCTGAGGGACCCATGTTGATGCCAGAGCACTTTTCCTTATCAGTGTGAACAGTGAATAGACTGATCCGACTTGAGGAGAAGAGGCTTCCACTCATTGCCCTGCTGAGCCCTGGACACAGAGAGACAATGGGGCTTTCATTCTGTGCCTTCACAAGAGACCCTTGCATTTGGAGCTTTATCACATGTGGTTCCACTCCTCCCCTCTTTTTACTCCATTCATAACCAGGGAAATAAGAGGGAATTGTAAAATGCTGGATTTGAAGGGACTTTAGAAGTCATCTCTCCAATTATTTAGTTCACCTATGAAGGAAGTGAACTCAGTTACTTTAATTCAGCTAGTTTAGATAATCAGTATCTAAAACTGGACCAGAACATGGGTATCCTGGCTCTCAACCTAAAGTCTTCTTAGACTCCATCACTCAGGTTCTCACTGAGATGAGTGCAATGACCAAGAGTAGGGAATACGAAGATTAATTGTTGGGTTTCAAGAATCAGGTTGGAAAGAGTGGGCTCAAGACGGGCTCATCAGTTTTTATGACTGGTCCTCAGCGTTGAAGAGGGTAGTCTTCCTTAAATACTGCATAAGGATAGAAGTATCAGTCTCTGTTACACTTTTTCAATTTTGCTTGGAGAAATCTGATCTCTTGAATTCACTGTTACAGTCAAGAGATACATATCTGTTCCTGGGCAAGTCATTTGATTTTGTTATGGGCTGTGCTTCCTCATGTGTAAAATCAGAATGATAATACCTATGGCCACAGGTATGGGATGGTGTGAGTACATCCACTCTGGTCTAAGTTTCCTGTGTAGGAGGTTGCTTATTATGGGTTGGTCTAAACCAGTGGTTCTCAAAGCGTGGACTCCAGACCAGCAGCAGCATCCCCTGGAAACTTAGACATATAAATTCTTGGGCCTCTTTCCTGACCTCTTGTTTTACAAACTCTGGAGGAGGGTCCAGCAATCTGTGTTTTAGCAAGTTTTTCTAGTGAACTCTAAAATGTGAGAACCACTGACCTAAACCGTTCTTTTTCTCCTCCCTTTAACATAAGAGTACAGTCATGGAACTGAATAGGTCAAAAGGAAGCATTTATACGAGAATAGCTAAGATTCGCATTTGACTAATTACCCCTTAAACTAAATGAAGGAGAAACAAGTGTTCTGTAGCTCAAGTCTATGCCTGTATTATTAGCTCTATTGGAATGGGGGCATCTGTAGTCAACAGTCAGCTCTGTAAGGCAGGGGCCGTACCTGGCAGCTCCCTATTATTTTTCTAGCATCTATCACAGCCTCTCCAGCACAATCAGGACCTAATATATGTTGAAGAATGAGTAAATGAATGCTGAGAATGCTTTGGCACTGTAAGAGAAGGTGCAAGGGCAAGCCCAGGGCAGATAAAAATCTTAAGCTCCAGTAAGACTTTAAGTGGCTTCTCCGTGGAGTTTCCCATGTCTCGGTCAGTTCATCAACGTCTTCCTTTTCTAACATATGGGTTGTTTTTTCTATCTCTGCCTTCCTTGCCCTAATGTTTTATGATCACTTGGCTCCTATGTGGAAGAAATAGAAGCTACTGAGGGCAGGGACTGAGTTGTATATATTATTTATCCCACAAAATATTCAGTACAGTAGAGATCACAAAATACATACTCATAAATAGAAAGATATTATGCGAACTAATGAGGCTCACATACATGTTGTGGGGCCATAAAGACCTGGGTTTAGATCATGGCTTAGAAGATGTATAATCTTGGACAATGAAACTTATCCTCTTGAAGTTTAGTTTCCCATCTGTAAAATGAAAATAATATCTACTTTATAGAATTATTCTGAGGAATTAATATGGTAACATGTGAAATTCCTACTACAGTGCCTGGAACATAGCAGGCACTCAATAAAGTGTTGTCAGCTTTCCTTTTCTTAATATTTCTCCATGATCTCACTTACTAAGCTCCCTATAGAACACGTATACCTATTTCTTCACTCTTAGAAATTTCTATCTTTGTACAGTCTTAGCCCTCAAGACGTTCAGAGAATATTTTGAGAAAGAGATTCAAATAAAGAAGGCCACTGGAGGATGTAGAATAGAAATACCAGCCAGAAGTAAGACTTGAGTGTGGAAAGTGATAGAAACATGGGCGTATAAGAGATGGGGGCTGAGAAAACTTTACCCTGATGATTAGAATGAAATAATTGTTTTAGGTTAGAATTCCATGGAATTATTTAAGAAGGACCACGCCCTTCTCAAATAGTTAAAACAGTTCTTTTAAGTAGGAGCTACTTGATTTGATCTAAAGTGATCACACCTAACCTAGGACAAACACTCTCACAACCACTCTTCTCAGTTAGTGAAATTTTAAGTTGAGTTGTTATTGTTCAGAAAATGCCCCTAAACCAAAGGATAGAAAATAAGGGTTGGGGGAGTATAAAGACATACAACCAGCAAATAATGAGGATATTTCTTCTCCAATGATGCCCAGGACATCTTGGTCATAAGTCTTGAGAAATATGGTCTTTCTGGTGGCCAGTAACAGAGAAATGAGAGGCAGAACAATGTTACGAATGACTGCATGGGACTTCTCAGCCCCTGCTGCCCACCCACCCCTCCAAGGGCCAGAGATGGACCTTAGAGCAAAACTGGCAGGAAGAGTCTGGAGAGTTCTCTTGTCTTCTCCCAGATTCCAAACGTGCCAGGCCCCGTCAGGCTGCCCCATCTGTTTTTAGAATTGAGGAGTCGTATGGAGATATGAATATTTTCCAAAGCAACTGCACAGAGGAAAATAAAAAAAAAGAGGACAGGACTGGTTCCATCATTTTGTAACAGAAGACAGAGAAATTTGATTTCATTTCTTATGTATTTTGTATACTCTGAAAGGAAGGAAGGAAAGGCATTACTTGGTTTTCGTCAAAGAAACAGATTTTATGTAGACAGCTGTAGAGTTAGGGTGAAATGAGAGATAACATGAAGACAGAGTGTTAAGCTTGAAGAAGAAGGTAAGGATGGGAAAGTGGTTGTAACAGCAGGTAAGTATTTAAGACTCAATATGATCTTTATACTTATGAAGTCTTCAAATAAAAAAGCATTTTAACCACCCTCCCCACTTCAGAACCAGAAACCATAGGTGTTAACGGGTGGCCTCAGGGAGACTTACGAACCACTTGTCAGGAAAAGGAAGCCTTCAGAGGACCCACAGACATTGATTGGGATGCGTGAGAAGTGTGACTTCTAGAAAGTGCTGGAAAATACTGAAAGAATGATAAGACGTCACAGTGGAGGGTGTAAGAAGGGACCTTATGTTAAGTTATTATCAAGAAGCATTTCTCAAGGACAGCTCTACACCTGTTTTTACTCCACAAAGCAGATCCCTAACAGCAGGCAAAGTCTTACTGTGGAGCACGAGGTACAGAAAAATAGATAGCAGATACTTTTTCAGTGTAACTCTCGATCCAGAGAAAACCAGACTTTAAATTGGTGATTGATTCCAAAATTTTGCTAAAATTCAGAGGGAAAAAAAGATTTTCATTATCTTCCTAACCTTTGCTCTTCTCTTTAAATGCCTGGGTTTTTCACAGAAAGAAAATGATATGGCCTGAAATGATTTATTTTTCCTAAAGCAAAATTTCTGTAATTGTTGAATAGTACACGCTAGAATATTATTTATTCATAAAGTCAAACTAATTGGCCTGGAAAGCTTAATTTTTTCCTCTGATTTTAGTTGAATTCTTTGTTTACTGCACTTGTGTATTCATCAGAGATGGTGAATGTATTTCTTTCCTGTTTTTTATTTTTTTAGGCAATTTTAATCAACTCATAGGGGTTAGGAAAAAAAGAGTGCCATGATTGATTACTAATGTCTGCCAAAGATGGGAGGAAGTATGTCAAATATATTTTTCATGCCTTACAGTTCATCCTCATTTGTAAATTTTTAATAAAAAATGTCCACATATATAATATTGTAATACATTAAGAAATAAACAAATTCAGTAAAATGTTAAGACTTGATAAATTGGGAAGTGGATACAGAGGTATGCATTATATTAATCCGTGACTTTTTGGATACTTTAAATACTTTATGAGAAAATATTTTTAAATAATGATAAAGATTCTGGTCCCAGTAATTTAATTTCAGGTGTAGGTTACATATTTCAATTTGCAGTTTTTCTCTTGAACTATTTTTTTTTTTTGCATTGTTTTACTTAACTTTTCCATCCAGGAAGCAAAGTTGTTCATTTCTGTAAACAATGCTTACTTTCAACTAATTTCTGTGACTCCTCACTTTCTACCATCTTCCCCCTTGTATGTATGTCTTCTTTTTCGGGAAAGATGGATTCTGATCTCTTGATTAACATAGGGTTTGGTCAAGAATTTAGGTTATAGATCCAGTGATTTCAGGCCTATGTAAAAAGCAGTTTCCCAGGCATCTACCATTCCCACTTGCCAATGCTGAAGGTATAAACCTGCAGTAGCAGGAGAAACAATTGGTTTGAAACTTTGAGTTTCTAGATCCTCCCCTGGGGAGGAACAAAGCATCTCTCCTGGCAGTTACCACAGACATCTCCACCCTTGTTTCCCCTGGGGCAAAAGTAACACTTCTGGAAAACAGCATCATGTGAAAGGCAGTTTTAATATTTGGAAAGAAAAAAAGATAAAGGAAACTTGAGGAATGTTACTTGCAAATCATTGTTGCTGAGAATGCATAACTTGACAGATTTAACTCTGCCTTTAATGAGTGATGCTATCTTTAATTAGTTTTTAACCTCTAGTGAGGTGCCTTGATTATGTAGGACTCCAGAACGATGCATGGTTATTGTTACTCTCGCGGCTGCCATCTGCAGAGCGGTCAGTAACCACCAGCAGACAGGCAATTGAGTGAGATGCAGCCTTCCTTCAAGATTCTCTTTGAGAACCATAAGTTCCCGTCTTGGATCCTATTCTAGTTCTTGTAACCTGTTAGTTGTTACTTTAATATTGTCTGGTTTACACTATTTTATCATCTTTATTTTAAAATCCCTTCTTTATTAATCATCTTGGCATTCTTAAAGAAAAAGTGTTGATAATACTGGAATAGAAGAAAGCTTTACAAACGTCAAAAATAAAAAATTTAAAAATAGTCAAATGCAAAGTAGTGAATTAGAAAATAATCAAATCAAAACATATATACATGCAAAAATGAACTTCAGCCTGCACCGTGCACCATATACAAAACTAACCCCAAACTTGGTATGCTTGTAAATATGAAACTCCAAACCATAAAACCTCTAGGAGAAGACAGAGAAAGAGAATATTTGTGACCTTGTGTTAGGCTAAGATTTCTTAGATCAACATTAAAAGCACGATCCATAAGAGAAAAAAAATGAGTAAATCTATTTGGAAATCATGTATCTGATAAAGGACTTAAATGCAAATTACTTGAAAATACTCAAAACCTGATAATAAGAAAACAAACAATGCAATTAAAAAGGGCAAAATGTTGGACAAATATGGATGGCAAATAACCTCATGAAAGCATGTTCAACCTCATTTGTCATTAGGGAAATACAAATTAAAACCCACAATGAGCTGAAGTTCAGCACCTATTAGAATGACTAAAATTAAAAAGACTAACCATACCAAGTGTAAGTGAAGATGTGGGCGAACTGGAACTTTCCCACACAGCAGGTGGCAATGTTAAATGGTAGAACCACTTTGGAAAACAGTTTGGTACCTTTTTTAAAAAGTTAAACATAGAGATTTTCTTTTTTAAACCTCCTCCCGGAGTCCGGCCGAGTGTGTGTGGAGCAGGGAGATGTCCAGCAGAGGAGGCGGAAGCTCCACAGAGACCACACACCCTGCAGTACCAGCACACAACCCAGCAGATAGGACTCACCGCCGCCACCTGACTCCATCCCCGGTCCGGCCCAGTGCGCGCGGAGCAGCAAGACGTTCAGCAGGGGAGGTGGAAGCTCCGCAGCGACCACACGCCCTGCGGTGCCACTGTGCATCCCAGCAGCCTGGCCGAGTACATGCTGACCAGAGAGGTGGCCCCCGGGAGAGGCCCAAGACCCGAGGCAACCACACACACTAGGCACTTAGCCAACTGAGCAGACACTGAGGTAGCTATACAAAATTGGCAACCCCAGCAACATCACAGCCAGACAATAGTGTCAAACCAGTAGACTGTGAAACCCCCTGCCACAATGACTAAACATCAAAAGAAAGATACCAGAAATATGAAAAATCAAGAAAGTACACCACCAAAGGGTAATAACTCTCAAGCTCTAGATCCTATAGAACAAGAAGCCCTTGAAATGTCAGGCAGGGAATTTTGAGTGATAATTCTAAGGAAACTGAATGAGATACAAGAAAACTCAGCTAGACAACATGATGAAATGAGGAAAAGTATACAGGACCTGAAAGAAGAAATGTACAAGGAAATCAATGCCCTGAAAAAGAATGTAGCAGAGCTTGCCAAATTGAGGAATTCATTCAATGAAATAAAAAACACAACAGAGAGTTTAACCAGCAGACTTGCAGAAGTAGAAGAGAGGACTTCTGACCTTGAAGATGGGCTGTTTGAAACAACACAGGCAGACAAAAAAGAAAAAAGAATTAAAAGCATTGAAGAAAATCTAAGAGAGATATCAGACAACCTTAAGTGCTCAAATATGCAAGTCATGAGTATTCCAGAAGTGGAGGAAAATGGAGATTGCATTGAAAACATATTCAACAAAATAGTGGCAGAAAACTTCCCAGTTATTGGAAAAGACACAGATCTTCAGATTCAGGAAGCTCAAAGATCCCCAAAGGTATTTAACCCAAAAAGGTCTTCTCCAAGACATGTTATAGTCAAATTGGCAAAACTCAAAGACAAAGAGAGAATCTTAAAAGCTGCAAGAGAGAAGCATCAAATCACCTATAAGGGAGCCCCAATCAGAATAACATCAGACTTTTCATCACAAACCCTAAAAGCCAGAAAGTAATGGGATAATATATTCAAAATACTAAAAGACAGAGATTTCCAGCCAAGAATACTCTACCCCACAAGGCTATCCTTCCAAAATGAAGAGCAAAAAGTATATTTCTCAGACAAACAAAAACTGCAGGAGTTCACTACGACACTACGACCCTTATGAGAAATTCTCAAGGGAGTACCAGGTTTGGTACCTGAAAAACAACTACCACTGCCATAAAACCCCAAGAAAAGTCAAAACCCACTAGTATAATAAAAATGGCATCCATGAAGAGAAACACAAATAAAGAAAAAGGCTATCTACAACCGAAGGAACCAACAAATACAGAAAACAGTAAAGCAGAAAGAAAGGAACAAAAGACACCTAAGACATCCAAACAAAAATCATTAAAATGCTAGGATTAAATCAACACTTTTCAGTAACAACTCTTAATGTAATAGGTGTAAATTCCCCAATCAAAAGACAGAGACTGGCTGACTGGATTAAAAAGGAGGACCTGACTATATGTTGCCTTCAAGAGACCTACTTCACCCGTAAAGACTCACATAGACTAAGAGTAAAAGATGGAAAAAGATTTACCATGCAAACAGAAATAAAAAACGAGCTGGAGTAGCTATTCTTATATCTGATAAAATAGATTTTAAACTAAAAACCATAAAAAGAGATCATGAGGGCCACTACATAAAGATAAAAGGATTGATCCATCAAGAAGACATAACAATCATAAATATGTATGCACCCAATGTTGGAGCAGCCACATTTATAAAACAAACTCTATTAGACCTAAAGAAGGAAATAGACACTAATACCATAAAAGCAGAGGACCTGAACACCCCACCGTCAATATTGGACAGATCATCTAGACAAAGAGTCAGCAGAGAAACACAAGATCTAAATAACACACTAGACCAATTGGACTTGGCAGATATCTACAGTACATTCCATCCAACAACCTCAGAATATTCATTCTTCTCATCAGCACATGGATCATTCTCCTGGATAGATCACATGTTTGGTCACAAATCAAGTCTCAACAAATGCAAAAAAAATGGAATTATCCCATGTATTTTTTCAGACCACAATGGACTAAAATTAGAAATCAGTAACAAACGAAATTCTGGAAACTATACAAACACATAGAAATTAAACAGCATTCTACCTAATGACATATGGGTCCAAGAAGAAAATCAAACAGGAAATCAAAAAATTTATTGAAACTAATGAAAATAATGATACATCATACCAAAACCTGTGGGATACTGCAAAGCAGTACTAAGGGGGGAATTTATCGCATTAAATGCTTACTTCAGGAGAATGGAAAGATGGCAAGTGAACAACCTAACACTTCACCTTAAAGAACTAGAAAAACAAGAACAATCCAAACCCAAAGTTAGCAGACGGAAAGAAATCATTAAGATCAGAGCAGAACTGAATGAAATTGAAAACCAAAAAACAATTCAAAAGATCAACGAATCAAAAAGTTGGTTTTTTGAAAAGATAAATAAAACTGACAAACCATTAGCACAGCTAACTAAAAAAAGAAGAGAGAAGATCCAAATAACAAAAATTAGAAAGAAAAAAGATGATATTACAACTAATACATCTGAAATACAAGAAATCATTCGAGACTACTATAAACAACTATATGCCAACAACTTTGAAAATCTGGAGGAAATGGATAAATTTCTGGACACACACAATCTCCCAAAACTGAGCCATGAAGACGTAGAAAATCTGAACAGACCAATAACAATAAAGGAGATTGAAGCTGTTATCAGAAGGCTCCAAACAAAGAAAAGCCCAGGACCAGATGGATTCACAGCAGAATTTTACCAAGCATTCAAAGAGGAATTGACACCTATTCTTTGCAAACTATTCCAAAATATTGAAACAGAGGCAAATCTCCCGAACTCATTCTATGAAGCAAACATCACCCTGATACCAAAACCAGGTAAAGATACAACTAAAAAAGAAAACTACAGGCCAATATCCTTGATGAATATAGATGCAAAAATCCTCAATAAAATAATAGCTAACAGAATACAGCAACACATACATAAAATTATACACCACGATCAAGTGGGATTCATCCCAGGTATGCAAGGTTGGTTCAACATATGCAAATCAATAAATGTGATACACCAACTTAATAAAATCAAATATAAGGACCATATGATCATCTCTATAGATGCTGAAAAAGCATTTGATAAAATTCAACATTCATTCATGACAAAGACCCTCTATAAGTTAGGTATAGAGGGTAAGTATCTCAACATAATTAAAGCCATATATGATAAACCCACTGCCAATATTATCCTGAATGGGGAAAAACTGAAAGCTTTTCCTTTAAAAACAGGAACTAGACAAGGATGCCCACTCTCACCACTCCTATTCAACATAGTGTTGGAAGTACTAGCCAGAGCAATCAGAGAAGAGAAGGAAATAAAGGGCATCCAGATTGGAAAAGATGAAGTCAAACTGTCCCTGTTTGCAGATGACATGATCCTATATATTGAATAGCCTAAAGCCTCTACAAAAAAACTCTTGGAGTTGATAAATGATTTCACCAAAGTAGCAGGATACAAAATCAACACAAAAGTCAGTAGCATTTCTATTCTCCAGCAGTGAACATGCAGAAAGAGAAATCAAGAAAGCTTGCCCGTTTACAATAGCCACCAAAAACATAAAGTACCTAGGAATTGAATTAACCAAGGAAGTGAAAAATCTCTATAATGAGAACTACAAACCACTGCTGAGAGAAATGAGAAAGGATACAAGAAGATGGAAAGATATCCCATGCTCTTGGATTGGAAGAATCAACATTGTGAAAATGTCTATACTACCCAAAGTGATATACAAATTCAATGCAATCCCCATCAAAATTCCAATGACATTTTTCTCAGAAATAGAAAAATCTATCCAGACATTTATATGGAATAATAAAAGACCACACATAGCCATAGCAATGCTGAGCAAAAAAAATAAAGCTGGAGGCATAACACTACCTGACTTTAAACTATACTACAAAGCTATAAGAACCAAAACAGCATGTTACTGGCATGAAAACAGAAACACTGATCAATGGAATAGAATAGAGAATCCAGAAATCAACCCACACACCTACAGCCATCTGATAGTTGACAAAGGCACCAAGGCCATGCACTGGGGAACAGACTGCCTTTTCAGCAAATGGTGCTGGGATAACTGGATATCCATATGCAGGAGAATGAAACTGGACCCATACCTCTCACCATATACTAAAATCAGCACAAAATGGATTAAAGAATTAAATATACACCCTGAAACAATAAAACTTCTTAAAGAAAACATAGGAGAAACACTGCAGGAAGTAGGACTAGGCACAGACTTCATGAATACGACCCCAAAAGCAAAGTCAACCAAAGGAAAAATAAACAAATGGGATTATATCAAACTAAAAAGCTTCTGCACAGCAAAAGAAACAATTAACAGAGTCAAAAGACAACCAAGAGTGTGGGAGAAAATATTTGCAAAATATACATCTGACAAAGGATTAATATCCAGAATATACAAGGAACTGAAACAACTTTACAAGAAAAAAATAAGCAACCCAATTAAGAAATGGGCAAAAGAGCTAAGTAGGCATTTCTCAAAGGAAGATATATGGATGGCCAACAGACACATGAAAAAATCCTCAACATAACTCAGCATTCGGGAAATGCAAATCAAAACCACACAGATACCATCTCACCCTAGTTATGATGGCTTTTATCCAAGACTGTGAATGATAAATGCTGGCAATGTTGCAGAGAAAAAAGGAACTCTCATACATTGTTGGTGGGACTGCAAAATGGTGCAGCCTCTATGGAAAATGGTATGGAGGTTCCTCAAACAATTGCAGATAGATCTACCATACGACCCAGCTATCCCACTGCTGGGAATATACCCAGAGGAATGGAAATCATCAAGTCGAAGGTATACCTGTTCCCCAATGTTCATTGCAGCACTCTTTACAATAGCCAAGAGTTGGAACCAGCCCAAATGTCCATCATCAGATGAGTGGATACGGAAAATGTGATATATCTACACAATGGAATACTACTCTGCTATAAAAGAGAATGAAATACTGCCATTTGCAATGACATGGATGTACCTAGAGAGAATTATATTAAGTTAAACGAGTCAGGCACAGAAAGAGAAATGTCACATGTTCTCACTTATTTGTGGGAGCTAAAAATAAATAAATAAATATACAAATAAACCGGGAGGAGTGGGGAGGAAGAAGATGTAACAATTACTATTCCCTGAAGTTGATATGACAAGCGAACAGAAAGGACATTGTTAGGAGTGAGGGGGAGAGGGAGGAAGGAAGGAGGGAAAAATAAAAAGTTAAACATATACCTACCCAGCCATTCCACTCCTATGTATTTACCAAAGAGAAATGAAAGCACACGTTTATACAAAGACTCGTATATGAATGTTCATAGCTGTCATATTTGTAATAGCTGAAAACTGGAGACAACACAAATGTCCATCAGCAGGTGAATGGATAAACCAATTGTGGTATATCCAAAGACTGGAATATTACACAGTAATAAACAGGAATGGATGTATGATACATTCAACAACATGGATGAATCTCAAGATAATTATGGTGAGTGAAAAAAGCTATACAAAAAAAAAGCACATACTGTGTGATTACATTTATATAAAATTCTTGAAAATTCAAACTCATCTACAGTGAAAGAAAGCAAATCAATGGATGCTTGGCATGGGGGAGTGTGGGATGGCAGGGGGAATTACAAGGTGTCATGAGCAAACTTGATGGGGTAATGGACATGTGTATTATCATCATCATGGTGGTGGTCTTACTGTTGCAAACACATCAACATTTATCAAATTGTTACTTTACGTATGTTAATGTAGTTGTATGTCAATTACAGGAAAAGAAAGGGAGGAAAGGAAAAAAGATGAAAAGGAAAAAAAGAAAGGAAGGCAGAAAGGAAGGAAAGGAAGAGAGGCCTGGACTTGTAGTCAGCAGCCTGGGTTGGGATCTTGGATCTGTCATTTACTTGCTGTGTACCTGTGGGTAAATTTTATAACCTCTCTGAGCTCAGTTTTCTTTTCTATAGCATAAAGTTAATAACATCCACCTCATACATAGATGATGTATGTAAAAATATTTTTCCAATATGCAAAATGCTCAAGAAATATTTAGCATTATGGTAAATATTACTGATGATATTTCACAAGCAGATACAAACTGCAGCAATTTGGGGGACTTTCCCACCTAGTCTGAGTGGAAATGTCTGGAGTCTTTTGAAATGGGAGGGATGTTAGAGTGGGCATGGGGTGGAGAGAAGCAGCAGCGATGCTCCCTTTGTGGTGTGGGATGGACAATAAACCCGGAACTTACCAGACCCCTGATCCTGCAGGAAAGGCACCACAGCTGCCCTCCCGTTTGGGGTGCACAGGTCCCAGCACACAGTGGTCCAGTGTCATGTGGGCCACAGAACACCGCTTGTGAGGATGTGCGGTTTCTGTGGGCTGCCCCTGACGGACAGGAATTGAAGCAGAAATGGGCATAAATTCTTAGTGCATTGCACATATTATGCATCATGTTATTTTTAAACAAAAGACATACCGTGCATTTTCCCAGTAAGCTAGAATACATTTAAGTTTACCAAAATCTGGCCAGCTATTCTTTGGATAACACAAAAAGCTTTTCTAAGCATAAAAATGTTTATAAAGAAATTGTTTGTTTAGAAACATGCGTGCATTGTTAAAAAAAAAAAAAATGCAGTTTCTCCTTCCATTAAACATCTATTTCTCGGCTAGCCCAGAGCTTGGAAGGAGACACAGAGCACCAAGCCATTTAAAATCTAAATCAGACTTTAAGAAAGGAATGTCATGTTTCATTTAAAAACTTCTCTTCACCACCTTTTCTTCTGCTGTCAAGTGAAAGAAAAGCTCGCTTTATAATTACATGGCTGTCTCAGCTTCAGATTATATGTGAGATATCACGTTATTTTCCCCACTTTCCCTCTCTCTTTCCCCCATCCCACCTCCTTCCTTCCCTGCCATCCAGCCCTCCCCGACCCAGGCTTTCTTCCTTACCCTTCCTTCTTAGGGAGCTGACAGAATGATAGAGCTCTGTTGATGAAGGTGCTGAATGGTGGTGGCCCTTATTAATTTAGGAGTGACAAGCAAAAAATAAAATAAAATATAATAAATGACTTTAGTGTCAAATGGTTTTCACTGTGGATCGTCATCCTAGCTCGGCTGCATAGAAAATTAAGTGATTTTTGTTTCCACTGCTCAGCAGAGTGTGAAATCAGGTGGAACTAAATTTTGACAAATGTTTACGCTCTTCCATTTGGCACGACTACTGCTCCTGCCTGACGCCCAGGGTCTTTGCTCACAGCTGGTCAAAGTTTTCGCTGCTGCACACCTTAGAGATCCTTACGCCTCGTTAAGAACTGGGCAAAGGTATTAGCAGCAGTAACAACATGTCCTCTTTCATGTTTATTTTATGCCAGGCTCTTATTTATTTCCTAGTCACAACTATTCACTGCACTGTTAATCACAGAATATTAAGCCCACCGAAGCCAGCGCTGAGTATTGGAAACTATTTTGCCCCAGAAACTGTTGTTATAAGGAAGACAATGTGAAAGATCATGGTGTAGAATAATGCTATGCTGTTTTATTGTTTTTCCTGAAGTATATGCTTGGGGTTATTTAGTCTGCTAAAAAAAAAATGAAAACAAAAACAAAAAACAACAATGGTTTTTGCTTGATCACGTGCATGACAAGGTGGTCAGTTTCGAATATAGGCTTCATCTGAGTTAAGTGGTAAAAGATACAGGGAGAGATGTTTCATGGATCCTTTGTAATGACTGATGAGCACTGAGAAATTATTGATAATTTCTTTGTGACAGTCATGTAATCCATCCTTGCATAGATGATGATTTTTTGTTTATACTGTAGAAAAAGTATTATTTAGACCATGCATAAAAGTAGACATTGTTTTTTACTCTATCATTGTAAACATGTAGAGGGTACGGACCTAATGGAAAATTGTCAGCCTTAGAGGAAATCCAGGAAGTCGTCTATTCTGTACCTGACATGTGAATCCCACCATGGCACCCCCACGCCTTGACATATTCAGTGCAAGGGAACTCATTACCCCACTGTTACTAGGGAGTTCTGTTAGAAAGTTTACTCTTTTTTTAGCCAGAATCAACCCCTCAGTGTTGGGACTATTTAATCAAACTTTGCATTCTGGAGCATCTGAGAATAAACCAAATTCTCTACTGTGTGGAAGCCCTCCAAGTTTTTCAAATAGTTCTCTTATCTTCACTGAAGTTCTCATTTTATCCACCAAGTAAAACAACCCACACTTGTTTCCGTAGTTTCTCACTAAATCCTCCCTAGGTTTTTGCATAGTTCCTTACACATAGGAGGCCGTCAGTGAATGTTTGACTTGATAGAATCCTGACACCGATTACATTCTGAATTCCACTGAGATTCTACAGACAACTGCATTCTACTCGGATTCCACTACATAGAATGTGGAAATAGCAGTGATTCCTAGGATGTTTTCATGCTGATAACATCTACACATTGTTGATTTTAAACTATGCATTTGACCTCATGTTTCCTACTAGATTGGTTGACTGATCCTCCCTTCCTTTCTCCTCTTAATTTGCACCAATGCCCAGAGAAGAATGTTTAGGAGAAAAAGGCATGCATGAGTAAACCAATGTAAAATGAAGGATCTAGGAAGGAAGCCTGAGCTTTGAGGCAAATGCAAGTGTTTTTAACCTCCCTAGTTGATGAGAACAACTAGAAATTTTAGTTGTCGTTCAATAAATTTTACAAGTGATTCATTTATATTCTTAGCCAGTTCATATCTATTTATTTCAGAAAGGTCATGTGCATTGAATGTGAAATTGTGTATTTTTTCTCTTAGCTTTTGGTTGTATATATGACAGCAGATAAAAATGTAAAACAATATGCTTATTCCTGAGTGTATTTTAAATATTAGAATTAGGAATGTTGGTATTATTGGATGAATTAGGTCCCTCCAAAATTCATATATTGAAGCCTTAATCTTTAGTACCTCAGAATATGACTGTGTTTGGAGACAGTCTTTAAAAAGGTGATTAAGTCAAAATGAAATCATTAGAGTGGGCCTTAGTCCAATATGACTGGTTCTTTAGAAGAAGAAATTAAGACACAGATAGGTACAGAGGGAAGACAATGTAAGGAGGAGGCCATCTACAAGCCAAGGAGAAAGGTCTCAGAAGAAATCAACCCGGCCGACACCTTGATCTTGGACTATGAGAAAATAAATTTTCGTTGTTTAAGCCACCTAGTATGTGATATTTTGTTATGGCAGCCATAGTAAACCAATACAGTGAGGAACTGTTCATAGTATAAATTCTGAAATATGAAGCCAAACTGAGACTAAAAAAAGATATAAAATTTAAGATCTCATAGGATAACTACAAATATTTGGTCAGTAGTCATAATATTGGGTCTGATAATCTTGTTTCTGAATTTATTCATGTGAAATAAAACTAGCCCTTTCCATTTAACAGTTTTTAAAGGAAAATTCACAAAACATGCTCATTAAACTATATGCTTTAAAATATTATTCTCTGCTATAACTACATTAATTCAATTTGAAGCATGTTAGTAGGCCTCCTGGAGACTCACTGGTGCATTGACTTACTACACTCTTATATTTCTTACAACACTGCTGTGCACCATCAAAGCTAACATTTTGCCAAAGGAACTAAATACAAAATTTCTAATTTTATCATTTTATCATGTTTCATATTTGCACGTAGTCTATTATCATGTATAGTTGCTATCTTCTTTAAGACTTTTGGAGGAAACTTTTTATATTTGATTGGTCAAAATGCACATACTGTGAAACTAATCTGATGACCTAAATAGGCATCCAGCAAGTTATTGGCAAGCCAGGGACAGGATATTAATTATGTCAGTGCTTTTCAATCTGTGGGTGACCAATTAGTGAGTTGCAGTCAATACTTCAATAATAAATTGGAATGGAATTGGATGGACAATATTGGAGTACATGGTATAGTAAGTTTAAGTATTATTGTATGAAATTTTGTTTCAGTTTTGTTCATTAAATAAACATATTTATTGAGCACCTACTACATACCACTATTCTAGGTGCCGGGGATACGTGAATAGACAGACAAAGATCCCTGACCTCATGGAGCTCTCTGTAGCGGAAAAAGGTAAATAATAAATAATCAGCATAAAGGGGAGTAGGAATTATAGTAGTGGGGGATGGCTGTGATTTTAAATAGGATGATCAGGGCAGGCTTGTTGAGCTGCTATTTGAGCAGAGACAGGAGGTGAGGGAGTTGGCCACGTGGATATCTGGAGGAAGAGCGTTCTATACAGAGGGAATAGCCAGCATAAAGGCACAAAGGCAGGAATTTCTGGAGTGTTTGTGGAATGGCAAGGAGGCCAGTGTGTCTGGAAAAGAATGAGTAAGGGAGAGATGGGTCCAAGAGGTAAGAATGGGCTGGGTCATACGGCACATGGAGGCCATCATAAGGATTCTGGTGGTTATGCAAAGTGCAACCGGGAACCCCACAGGGTTCTGGGCAGAAGACTCACACGTATTTGGATTGTGATAGAAAATGCATTTATTGCTCTGGGTATCTGGAGAAAAAAAAGACTAGAAAAGACTGTCATGTCAAGAAATCTCTAAAACTTCCATGAAATGGAGTTTCTGAATATGCTGAGAGTAAATAGAAAGTTCCACAGAAGATCTCTTAACTTTTGAAACTGGCTTACCAAACCTGAGTGAAAATAAGAATCACTTGGAGCTTTTTAAAAGATTCTATGTACCAGCCTCACCCTGGACCTATTAGATCAAAATGTGTATTTTTAATAAGCAGCTCAGGTGATTCTTTTATGATCAGGAATGTTTGCAAACAAAAATACGTTTGACTTTTTGAAAGATCTGAGTTCAGTTTCTGCCACTTCTTAGCAATGAGGCATTGGTCAAGTTACTTAACCTCACTCCTGAATGCCTAACTTTCAAGGCTGTTTTGAGGGGTTCGTGAGCAATCTGCCACACACACAGGGAACACTCAGCAAACGGGAGCTGAGGATGTTCTCAAGGGTAGCACTTCAGAATGGGAAGAACTGATAATGGATTCACAGGGGTGTGATTTACAAGAAAACAAATTCTGCCTTTGTATGATTAGTTCTACTAAAGTCCTAGTGGGCCAGTTGCTAACTGTTCTCACAGAGTCACATGGGCCTCTGTGCAATCTTGTTAGCCCAAGTCCCCTTTGATCTGGCTAATTGTAGTGAAGCATGAAAAAAAAATGTTAATTGCTTGACTCTTGGCTCCTGTTTTCCTTAGCTTCGTGCTTCTCTGCCCTGGCTCACTTGGGGCCACCCGTTGTCGAGCTTTTGGATGCTTGGATGTTCTTGGAAACTCCATGACCACACTGAGAGCAGGGGTTTCAGCCTGCACTCCCCGGGAGGTACATGGAAAGACAGCATTTCTGTTCACCCCACAAGTCTTGTTTTCTCTTCCTTCTCCTTCTGCTATGATATGCCACAAAAACCATCCCCTACAGCAGCAATAAAGTTGAGAATCCCATAGACAGAACCTATGGGAAGCCTTAATATATTTTTTAGGAAAACTTAATAATTGTTATGAGGAGAGGAAATGGGTTTTTTTAGGCCCATTGTCTAAATCCTTTTAATGCACAGCCTTTCTAAACATTGAATTTTAATTGAATTAGGGAGGTTGAAGAAAGAAAATACATTCTGGGATGCAAGGAAAAAATTCTGGGCTGTTCAAAGTAAGATAAATTTCGAACATTGTAGAACAGAGTAACAGAATAAGATATGAAAAAAAGATAACACTAGAGACCAGCACTATGGTGACAGGTGTATCCGCATAAGAGATAGTGCAGCAGAGTTAAAAGAACCCTGGACTGGGAATCAGAAGACCTGATTCCTATTCTGCTTTAGACATCGACTTCCTGTTGCTAACAGCAGGAATGACACCACCAGGAATGACGGTCGGAATTGGGCACTTCCTATGTGCTGAGCGTTGTCAGAAACTCTTCACTTTTAACCATTACTTATTACTGCCTCATGTGGCACTTTAGGAAGTGGCAGCATAGAGAGAGTAAGGAATTTGCCCAGTCAAGGTCACCCAGCAGTATGGTAGACCAGGGCCGTGTTCCTCCTGAAAGCGGGGTGGGTCGGGCCACGGACAGCAGAACCTCATGGGATGGGATTGGGCGTGGGCTGGCTCCACTGTAAATAGGTCATCAGAAAAGGGTGCCGAGGATGCCCGGGCTGCAGGTCTGCCCTCTATAGAGACAGTGAGGGACGGAGAGGACCTAAGAAGGAAGGCCAGCAAGGAGACTGTGCGGTGATCCAGGTGCACACTGAGGAAGGCCAGGCTTGCAGTCATTCCTGCAGAATCCAAGAGGGCACACTTCACCCATCACTGTAAGGAAGTAATCATCATGACTTTTAACAGGGCAATAAAAGAAAAACAGCTCATTCTTATGCCTGGAGTACAGGGAGGAGATTAGTTGGTGCTATTAATAGTCACTATGGAGTTAAGAAGTCTGGAGAAAAGACAAAACATTCCAATATTACCATGGGAGGTTTTGTAGTTGTTGGAGGGAGCCCCAAGAGGAACTGTCCAGCGGATGGCCAGAGATGCAGAACTGTGGACATTCCTTCATCCTTGAATCCTTGGTACAGAGAATTTGTTCTCTGGCAGTGCCGTTTTGTTACCTGTGTTAAATTAGATATTTGGGGGCTTGTGTATGTCTTCCCAATATAGCTGTAAGCTTTGAGAGCCAGGCTACATTTTGGATTTCCCAACCACAGCTGCATACTGTTAATTATTTAGACTTTCAGTCTCTACTCATTTTTCCTCCTTGCTCTTAACCTTTGAAATAAATAAACCTCAGGGGGGAAGTGGTTAATATGCCTTTCTAGAATTAAAAAGTATCTTGATACCCCCTACTGTTTTATATGTGGATAGAAAATGTGTAAATCATTGAAAGCACTCTAACAAACGGGACATGATGAACTCATGTCAGCCAGGTTTAGCGTACCTCCACCGAGCAGGTGCTTGGTAAATGCTCTTTACCTTCGTGGAGCAGCTGACCAGGGAACAGAGAAGTTCTCTGTTGATTCTGAATTGGCCCTTGGATAACTGTGGTCTTGGGAAAGTCACTTGCTCCCTGGAGGTTTTAATTAGGAACCAGACCACTTACCTTTCATAGAGTGATTAGGGAAGAATCACCAAAAACAGAGTAAAAATACTTGGAAGATAAAGTGATACTAAAATGTTAAATATGCCATACAGGAATAAAATTTTGTAGTGAAATAGAAATGCTTAACGGTTTTTAATCACATAACTGATAGGGACTGTAGGTGGAGTTATCATTCACTGCAGAGGCTTCAATTGTAGCTAAGAAGAGTGAAGCTTTACAAATGTGTACTAGCACTGAAATCAGACAGTGTCTTCATTAGAGTATTAATCACGGTAGAAGTGGGAATTAAACTTGGCAACATGACAGAGAAGCTGACATCAAAGTTATTAAATTGAAAAGATTGCCACTCAAATCAAATCAGAGAATGCTATTACTGTCATCTCAGACGCTCTCAACACTGTAAAGCAAGTGGAGGAAATAAACCCTAAGTTAAACAGCTATGTGTTTCTCTCCCCATCCGGGATTGCTGTCATAATTCCAGAAGGTTAAATATGAAATCAAAGCAGGAAGGCTTATTACTGATTGATTCCTACACAAATATCACAAATTCATTAATCCCTAAATTAATTTTGCCATACAAAGTAAAAAGAGAAAATCTACTCCTCGAGAGAAGTAAATTATGCTAGTAAATTTTAGCCAAGTGTTTTTAAAAATACACCATTTGATTGTTCTAAGGAGCTTGTTCCTTGTGTCTCTGTAATATGAGAGCAGCATTAGGGATGACGCAAAATTCCTACCGGGAATTTGGTAGGGTTCCTGGAAATAGGAGCATTCTCTCTTTATTTTTCTCCCTCCATCATGGCAAAGTTAGTAAAACTGGAACTCATGTAATTGAGAATAAAATCAGCTCTTCCATACCACTCTCACCTTGACCCTTCCCTCAGTGTTCCAAGTCAATGCCGGTAACCAAAGCCCTTGTGGTTTTGTGTTAACCTGATTTCCTGCTCACTTTTGCTAAGCATTACCATAAAACCTGACATTGTGCCCCAGTCTGCCTCTTGTGGAGACCGCAGTAAGTGGGGGTTTGGCTTAAAGCCCACTAGTAGATTTCGAAAGTAGTGTAGTTGCTGAAGATGATGGGCAGAGCGATCTGTCACTGAATCCATACTACCCACCGAAGGTAACAGTTCGATTTTATTTTCCTGGTTCCACAGTTTGCAGCCAGCAGTGAGATTCGGGATAGGCTCTGCATTTGGGATTGCAGAATGTTACCGTTTTAGTACAGAGGTTTCACGGAGCCACCTGCAGCCTACGCATCAGAGATGCTGCCAATACTGTGGTCTTCTCTTCTGGTGACTGAGCTACGCCCAGGGTTTCATGGAACATAATGATAGCATTTTACTCCCAGCCAGTCATTGGAGATGCCTCTGGCACGAGAGACCCCTGGATCTCTGTGCTGGCCAGTAGAGCAAACATCTTCTAAAATGGGGTGTAATTAGCCTTTGCACTAATAACAGATTATCTGCCTTCCTGTGGTGATTATTTTTGGTCTAACCACTCATGAAGCTGCATGCAGTTTTCTGTAGCTCTCTACTAATGAGTTACATCCTCTCTTTTGCCCAGGGAGGATGTCTTTCTGGTCCTTCTCTGCATTTGGGAGGTGTAAATGTCATTGCATGCGTGCAATTTTAAAGTTCTGGGTTTTGAGAGAGCCTGATTTAGGGTCTTGTTATATCACATTTCCTAAAACTGGCCTCATCAAGGTCTCAAGGTGCTATGGTCTGAATGTTTGTGCCCCCCTCCATTCACGTGTTGAAATCCCATACCAAGGTGATGGTATTAGGAGGTGGGGAATTTGGGAGGTGGTTAGGTCATAAAGGTGGAGCCCCCATGAAGGGGATTAAGGCCCTTACGAAGGAGGCCCAGAGAGCTACCTGGCCCCTTCACCATCTGAGGACACAACAAAAAGATGGACCCTCACCAGACTCCAAATTTGCCTTGATCTTGGACTTCCCAGTCTCCAGAATTGTAAGAAATAAATTTCTATTATTTATAAACCACTCAGTTAATGGTATTTTGTTATAGCAGCCCTAACAGATACAAGGAATCAAGTTGGGGAGCTGTCCCTTTTCTCTCTTGTCTCATCTCTCTTTTCCATAGATTACCATTGATTGGATACCTGCTCATGCCAGGCCCTTTATGTCCATCATCTTACTTTACCTACACATAGCCCTGAGAGGTTGTTGTTTCTCTTGACTCTAAACGAAGAAACTGAAGCTCAAGAGGTAAAATGACTCCCAAGGTCACCCTACCGGTTAGCAACTGAGCCAGATTTAATCCCAGGTTTTTGGGTTCTTGAAGTCTAAACTCTTCACAATGCTACTGATCCCAATCCCGGCTATAAAGGAGTATAACCAGGTGAGACACACACACACACAAACACACACACACACACACACACACACACACACACACACTCTCTCTCTCTCTCTCCTCGAGTTACATCCCAAGCTTCCCCTAGCCCCAGCCTCAAGTTTGGTGCCTGGCACTTAGTAGGCATGTTATAAATATGTAAATCCATAGTACCCAGAAGTTTTGGGCAGGTAATAAGCAATCTATAATGTTTCAGTCGTTGACTGACCATACACTTACAAAAAAGCCAGATGCGGTTGTTGAAAGGAGAGCTATCCAGATAGATGAACTGAATTGGTCTACAAGGCCCCACAGCTGTTATCTTCTTACTTCTAGCGTCTAAAATGGGCATAATTTCATTTTATGCCTATAACTCAAGGAATTATTTGAGAACTATGAAGTACAACATCAATGAAAGGTATTATTATCGTAAAACAAATTATAAGAGAAATTCCGTACATGATTGACTAGACTCACTGAATCCTATTAAATGAAATGAAGGGGTCAGGGTGATAGAGGTTATAAATCAGGTATATAGACTAGTTAAGATGTTCTGGGAGACCAGTGACCTGAAATCTGAATAGATTCATTAATTTAAGATATCTTTTCATGTTAATAAAACGTGCTTCAAGGCCTCTATGCAATACACAGTGAATGTACTTGGAAGATAGCCTTTCCCTGTTTGACCCACAACATCTGTGTCCGAAGACCATTTTCTACGTCTGAATGCTGGTTGAGTTTGCCTGTTTCTCACTGCTCCCTTCTGCCAGCAGATAGTAATGTGTACAGCGAGGAGAACTTGAGGTGGGAGAATGGGGTGCAGTCATCTCACGTCCTAAGTACCTACCGAAGGATGTCATATGGAGAGGTGTGACAGCATAGACAGCTAGTAGACACATAGCTAGTAGACACATAGTTAAAGCAATGTGTTAATAAAAATGGGAAATTCTGAACTAATTAACTAGAAAAGGAATGTCCGTAATCTCAGTCAGAGAAACACTTATATTGGCACTACACAGATCTGTTCTCCTGTGAGTATGTCAATATAGTAAGTGTGGCAAACTTTATTAAAATGAACTCTGAAATAGCTATGGAACCTAATGCCAATGAAACACTCCAGTGAATCTGTAGTTTTGTGAGCTAGAGCTATAGAAAAGGGCTTCTGCGAATCATTTTTCTTTGATATTATTGGGATAAATTTTCATATTAGCTAGAAATTATTTACATAAAATAAGGACATAAATTACAACCAGATTATATAAATAACATTGGGCACAGAAGTTAAGAGCATAGTGAAGCTATATGGTAATGAGGGGGTAGTACGCATTAACCTAGTACTTACTAGGTTAAGGTTATGTGTATTTTTAAGACTTGATATATATTGCTAAATGGCATTCTAGAATATCAGAAAGAACCTAAATGACCAACAATAGAGGTATGGTTATTTAAGTTTTGTCACGTGCACATGATGGTAATATATAGCTATTAAAATTGTTTTAAAAGAACATTGACATCACTTATAATATAAAGATTTGCCTTTTTGGGAGAAAATGTTTACATATATATATTTTTGATACAGGAAAAAGACATAAAGGAAACATAACAACAATGAATGCCTTTGGTTAAAAAACTGTAGGTAACTTTTTTTCTCTTTTATTGTTTTAATGCATTCCAAAGTTTCTACAAGAAATATGTATTGCTTTTATTATCAGAAAATTGCTTTCTAAAAGCATTTAACCAAGTACATGATGGTATTAAGGTTCCAATATTCATATGAACTCTTTTGGCTGTTTTAACGCTCTTGAACAAAAGTATCATTACCAGTTTTACTAAGACAGTGAATGTTAATCCTTCAAGCTGTTTAGTTCGTATACTCTAGATATTTGATTTTGGGGGCAGTCAGGGAATGACATTATGAAGCATCCCATAGTTGCTACCTTCACCTATTGAGACATTCACTTAAATTCAGTAATTCTTTAAATAGTCCTGGACTGTGTACTCACAATGTATTAATTCATTAACACGTTCATTTATTCATTCAGAGTTGTTCATTCAGTGCTTGGCACTGTACTAGGGATAAGGAGATAGGAAAAGCATTCCTGACCACCAGGAGGTCACAGCTTAATGTATTTTAATAGGCACTTGGCTCATGCCAAAATTTTTGAGAAGTCACCAAAAGTAATGTAAACTTCTTTCTTCTGTTAAACATATTTAATGTTGTTTACCTTGATTTCCTTGATTTCTTACTCGTACAATATTTGTTACTCGAGAACTGAACTATCCAACACAGTAGCCACTAGCCACATTTACCTATTTAAGTTAAAATTAAGTAAAATAAAAAATTTAGTTTCTTTGTTGCACTAGCCACAATTCAAGTGCTTAGTAGCCACATGTGGTTAGTGGCTATCACACTGGACAGTGCAGAAATTTGTACTGGACAGCTGTGCTTTAGGAGGAGGTATCTCTCTCCTTTCCCACTGTCCCCATTCCATGTCCTTACCAAGTCCTTCCTAGACTTTTAGTATAGCACCCCAAGTGGACTCCAGGTATTTATTTCCCTTGAATTAATCTTGAACATACTCATCTGACAAATAACCCTTAAAGAACCATGATGAATTTCTGACTCCCCAATTAATATCTGTTAGTTGGTTTATCTCTTGGCTTTCAAATAAAATGCAGACTCATGGAGCAGACCTTTGGAGCCCTCTGGAACCTGTCTTCCACCTCTTTCATACCTATCTCTCCATGACTTCAACTGGTTGTATCCATTCCCCATCTCCCAAGCTTCCTCTGTTCTTTCTTGCTTCTGAGTTACCCCTCATGCTAACCTAGCTGTCAGAAATGTTATTTCCTCTCATTGTCGAGAGTAGGAATCACTTCAAATGCCACTTCGGCTGTGAGTCCTTCTTTGATCCCAAATCAGAAGTCACTCCTTTTTCCTCTCTGTATATGGCTCCAAATTTGTAACACTAAATGGCATTTTGCATTGTACTTTTGCATATCCTTTCTTCCCCCTCTCCACTGTGAAGCCTTGGAATAGTTTATATGTACCATGGTAGGACCCACAAATCCTTGTTGACTAGACTTAGAGCCACGCTGCATTTACGATCTTTATTTGAATTGCACCATTTGAGTGCATCAATAGCAGAGTGGCCCTCATCCCAGTGAAGTTTGAGTTGTCTCTTTTAGGGAGCTAATATTTTGCCCACATGCTTGATACAATTTGAAGTACTGGGATTTAATACTGATCTTTCTGTAGAACTTCCAGGAAAACCAGGGTTCATTAAATACAGAAGAGAATTACATTAACAGTAGAAAAATGTCAACGCTAAATAAGTAGCAATGAGTACAGAAAAGCTGTATCTTTAGCAGCTGTTCTCTCCAGCTTTGCTTTTCAAATTAAATGAATAATTAAAACTTCCTTGAGAGATTGTGGTGTGGCTGTTTCAATTGTTGGTGTTACCAGTTCACATATCGTAGTTGCAATTTTGTGTCAGATGCTTAGCTGTACAACTAATTACGTGGCCACAGATGTAGCTGTAATTCCAGCATTGGTGACTGCTGACTTGCCATAACCGTATCCGTTCCCTACATGCTTCAGCAAATCAGCAGTCACAACACCCAGCATCAGTTTTTCCAGAGTGAAGACAGAGTTAACACAGAGCCTGATACACCTGAGAAATACTCTACCACTGGCAAAACAAGGACTGCTGCTCTTTTGGGTGTCCTACAAGGCTTGTTCATCCCTGTACCCATTTAGGGACTATGATTTTGTCTACCTGCTTTGTTCCCCTGTCAAGCTTTCAAGGACTTATCTCCCTCTTGGTTTGCATGTGTATTGCAGCTTTGTTTTCTCTATTTGGAGTATAGGAAATACGTAAGCGATTCCTGCATCTCATGGGATCAGTGAAGAGGAAGAAGAAAGGCAGGAGGAGAGACTCAGTCTCCCACAGGATCCTCTTTACTCCCTTGTTTTTCTATTTTCTGTTATCTGTTATGACTTGCCTCCAGACTTCCAATTGCAAGTAAAGTAACAGCAGTTTGGATTTGATTTAAATTGGTGCTTCCTTTTATTTTCATATTTGTTACCTTTTCTTGTTTATGGAGACTGTTAGTTTTATACCTTTCTAAGTCTAAACCTGACTACATTTCTCCAAAAGTTGTGTAGCAAATTCAGAATCAGTCATGCAAAAAGCCATAGCATATGTCTTCATTCCTTTGACATACCTTTTAAATGAACACAAGGGTTAAGATCCATGGGATCATATTATAAGAGTAATAGGTAGCTGAGAGTTTATGAAGTTCAGCCTTTTAGAAGAAATGTTGGCTTAGGGAACTGAGGAACCTGTCCAGGGGCCCACTCCTGCTCAAGAGCAGCACTGGGCTAAAACCCAGGCCCCTCATTTCAGGATGGTGCTCCATCAAAGAGATGCTTTAGCTCTGGAAATAGAGGAAGCTATCAGCTTTGCAAAGCAATTCCTGAAGGATTGTATCTCCAGGTTCCTTGACCTCCCAATACAGTCAGTGTTTAGGTTCTGATACCAGTGTTCAGTGACTTTTGCACACCAGTTTTGATATGGACACCAAACACGATCACTTGATTAAATGCTGCAAAACAGTCTGCAGCAAAGGGCATATCAGAAGTGAACGATCTGGGGCACACCTGCTTATATAGGAGAAGAGAGACGGAGTCTTAAGTGATATTGTTCAGATCACACATGAGAGATGGAGTAAAAGGAGAATAAAGCCAACAGGCAAAGGAAGGGAGAGGAGCCATGTGAACTGAACAGTCTTCCACTAAGGACGTTTCTGTCTACACCTTCTGCATTCATGGTGTAGGACATAGACTCTAAAGCGACATCTGCAAAGTCACGTGTTGAATCCAAGTAGTCGGCATTGGTGACAGTTTATTTCTGAAACCTTGTGCTATGATAAATATCTAGGATTTTTAAAACTAACCAGCACCCTTCACTGCATGACCTCAGACCTGAGGAGTGCTATGCTTGGCGTCATGGTCTTTTGCAGGAAGCAGAAGCTGGGGCCTGGTCCCCAGGCACTGACAGTCTGGGGAGGTTGTGTGTCAGCATAAAGTACATTGCAATTAACCACAGATCACGTGATCTAATGAGACAATTACAGCGTCATTTGGTAGTTCAGATTTTCTTCATGTGGTTAGGAGGGTTTGTCTAATATGAAAAGGTTGCCTTAAAATTTGCATCTTTGATGGGATTTAGTGGAGAATGAGGGGGAGGTCATGGTGAAGGACAGTAACTGGAAAAGGAACAGGCTGTTGGGACTGAAGGGAGGATCACCTCACCAGCTACCACGATATCAGAGCTCTCACTGAAACTGTCAAAGGCTGATCTTTTACTTAGACACTTTTATAGTTCCTACAAAACTGGGTGTCTTAGTCCATTGGGATTGCTGTAACAAGAATACAGTAAACGGGTAGCTTATAAAGAACGAATGTTCGTTTCTCACTGTCTGGAGACTGGGAAGTCCAAGATCAAAACACTGGCAGCCTGTGTCTGTTGAGGGTCTGTTCCTTGTAGACGGCACCTTCTATTTGTGTCCTTACGTGGGGGAAGACAGACAAGCTCCTCTGACCTTGTTATAAGGGTACCAGCCCCATTCCTGAGGGCTCCCCCCTTATGACCTAATCACCTCCAAAAGGTGTCACCTCTTAGTACCTCCCATTGGGGGTTAGGTTTCAACAAATGAGTGTTAGAGGGCACAAATATTCAGACCACAGCACTGCATAGGTCTTTTTAAGTCCATTTTTTCCCCCATGTCCCTCCCTGGGGTAAATAGCAAAAGCAATTAAAGAACATATTTTTTTAATGTCACTGAAAGCCTTGCCCACAAATAACCTGAATGCACTTTACTGTGCAAAATCTCGGATGTAATTCTGTGGACCATATGTATTATATTAATCTGGGAATTTGCTAACTGTTGTCAAATGCTTTTAAAGCATAAAAGCACTTTTGAAGCCCAAAATGATTAATTCATAAAACACTTCAGTGAGGTATGTAGGTGCCCAGCCTTACTATCATTGTTGTCATTATCTTTCTTATTTCACAGTTGGACACACTAAAATGAGAGAAGGTAAGTGCCTCACCCAAGGTCATTTAGGACGCCCAGGGAGCAGCTGGAGCAGGATAGGAGAGCTCCAGGCTGAAGCATAAGCCTTTGGCTACTAAAAATGGACAGGTTGCTCTTTTGTCCACTAAAAATCACGCCCAAAATGTACTGTAAAGTTTTGATAGTAGAGAATTTTTTCTTTTTTTCCTCCATTGGTTTCCTGAATAATGTCTGAGAGGCATATAGCATTGCCCAAATTGACTGACGGCCCCTTCATCATCTTCAACGATTTTTGGCAGAAATGCTTTCCAGAGTGGCCCTTTAAGTCTGTGTGATAATTTCCAAAAGCTTTCAAGATTACATATGTAGTTTGTGAGAAACAGCTCAAGTTTCATAAATCAGTGAGTTAACTACATCTTCCTTTGGATGAAAAGGGTAAATTTGCATTTCATTAAATTGAGTTTTGACCCTTGTGTAAGCTGTGGCTGTCTCAAAAGATAGCAATTATACTAAAGTCTCTGTCGTGATTTGATTAAGTACCATTGAATGAATTAACAGGAATAGTCAAATAATTTTTTGTAATTTTTTATAAGCAAAGGCACAGTTTCAATCTTTTCTTCAGGGCTACTCACTTGTTCTAAATTATTGAAGAAGAGTAATCCAGCAAGGAGGTAAGCTGTTTTCTTTTGACATTGGACACCCTGATAGGTTAGCATTTTCTTCTATTCTATAAAAGAAGCTGAAAGTGACCCTTGCTTTTCAAACTGGTGAGATTGCACTTCCCTTTGTGGTGACAGATTGCAATGCTCTCTTACTGGCAAATCTATCTTTAGAGCAGAGCAAGACACTCTGACTGCACTCATCACGTTGGCAGTAATACTCAGTAATCACCGGGGATGATATGGTGAACACCTTGCATATGCTCCCACTGGTGACCTGCAAGGATTTCTGGTTTGTGGGGTGCCCTGGGACAGCTCTGTATGTATACCACCCATTTATAAGTGATAGCAAATGGTTGCAGAATGTTTTTTAACTATTGTTTTAGATGGCCCTGTCTGCACTGTTGGTAGCAAAAGCACAACTCTCTTTCCCTACACAGCAACTGCATTGCTGCAGCTAGTCCTTCTCTGGAAACAAAAATGGCACTGAAACAAACAAAAATTCCCTACTAAAATGGAGACTTGGGGCTGGCCGGTTAGTTCACTCGGGAGGGCATCATGCTGGTAACACCAAGGTCAAGGGTTCAGATCCCCATACCAGCCAGCTGCCAAGTACAAAATGAAGACTCCTTCAAGAGTAATTATTGAGCACTCCATTGCAAACGATGAGTGATGTAAAGATATGCAGGGAGATTTCAGGTCTTGTCCCAGTAAAGATTTCATCCCCATCCCCCACTGAATGCTTATAGTCTCATTAAGAAAGAGGATAAGACGTGTAGATGGTTACACCTGACATTGAGAAAGCTGTGCCGAGTGGGGTTGGGGGTCAGCCAGTCTTGAGTCCAGCTCTTACTGACCCAACAAACTGTAGCCCTGAGCAGATTACTTATCCCTGAGCCTTGGTTTTCCTATCAGTAAAATGGGAATGATGATACTTATCTTGGAAAGCAGTTGCAAGGATTAGAATCATTGTTTGTAAGGTGATTTATACAGCCTACGATTTAGTAAAAGATAAATAAATGCCTGTTATTATTAGTACGAACAACAATAATGGCACAAGTCAGTGTGTGCTAAGTGCTGAATTGGTGGTACAATTATAAATGCCATAGGAGGTCAAAGCAAATTAAATTTCTTTCACTGTAATTTCAGTATTTTAAAAATTGGGCTCATTCATTATCTCATTTACTTCCTTTCTGATTTCTTTTTGTTCCCTGAAAATGTACTTATTTTCACAGCTAGCTCTGGATTATTCACAGTGGTGGAAACCAAGGAACACATAAATAATTGAAATTCCAAAACAGAACCCTGAAAAATCTTATTTTAGTCTATTTTCTACTTCAGTCTTGTATTTAGCAGAATTCTATCAGAAATGTAGGGAGCAGAAAAATGAACTGATGTTTATCTTTCTTATATTTCTTTCCCATTGACCCATGGTTCTGCTAATGACTTGTAAAATGACTACAAGATGGCTTTCAGGGGGGAGAAGAAAAGACTTACTTTGAATCATTTATGAGTTAATTGTACAATACTTAAAAAATGGCTGAACCCATTTCTCTGTATCTGATATGTAAATAAAAATTTCAGAAAGTATTGAAATGCCTCCAAGCATTGTTTAGTTGGGAAATAGTGATGCTGATGATCCAAACTATGAGATACACCCCCAAATCTTCCTCTTTCTGCTTTGTATGCAACATAATTTTTCCTGCTGATTTATCTTCCTTCGCATTTTACTTAATGTGATATTAAATGTACTTGGTATTCCCTGGGCGGTCACTAACCAACAAGGGCAAAGTGAGCTTGAAGTATACGAGGATCAGTAGCATTTCTGGAATTGAAAATAGGCCACGGAAAATCACAGGTTTGCAAGTGGATAACTGTGAATTGTCTAGAGGTGGAAACTGCCATGTTTGGTCATTTGTTTTTATCACTGTACATATGAATAAGTTCCCTCTGTTCAAGGAAGGGGGGAAAGGTCTTTCAGTCACTCTGAAAGTTAGGGAGATGGTAGGCACTCTCTTATACAAATCTCTAAGGAACTTGTCAGGCACACAGGCCTGTACCCCTTCATTTTGATCTTCACTCCCCACTCCCCGCCAGCTGAGAACTTCTGGATATAATGAAAGACATTTCTGAGAGTGTTTTATGACAAATGTAAATGGGTGGAAGCTTAAAACCACCACAACTGACTACAGCCTCCTGCTTGGATGCTTGGTTCCTTTAGAGGAGTTCACACTAAGGGAAAGAAATTCAAAAAGGAAAATAAATCATCCCTGTACATGAGGTGAGAAAGGAAAAATAAAGGAAGGGAAGGGAAGAAAATGAGAGGTTGTCAATTTTCCATTGGTGGCCGATTTCTCCAGGAGGAGAACCTATACTGTTTATAAATCGAGATCATGTATTCATTGAAGAGATGCTTTTACTGATCAGCCAGGGTTCCCTCTCATTAAATTTTATCACAACTTCTGCAAACTAAAAACATCAGGCATGACTCCGAAGTTTAGAGCTAGAGTAAATGAGTAGATGGTGATCTCTACTGTGGTGTCTCCTGGAGGGGAATATGTTTTAGGAAGAAAGAATATGGATATCTCAAGCCATTCTCTTGCCAGGCGGGGGGAGCAGGGTGACAGGTAGAAGCAAGAGGTGGCTGCATATCTTAGCACCTTCCTGTTGCTCAGTCAATAAGATACTTACGTTGGCTGCTCCATCTCTTTTCTCTCTGCACTGGTTTTGCATGCTTCTGTAAACTCCTAAATTGGGTCCACTTGGATTCTGAAACCAATGAAGAAAACTGCATCAGCATTTCATCTAAAAAAAAAAATTAAAGGAAAAGGAGTCTATACCAATAAACTGTGTGTTTCGTGATGTCACAAAATGCCTTTGCCTGAGGCAGAATTGGCCGAAAAATAGCAGGATGTGGTTTTGTTAAAAAATTGCAACCAGCAAAACAGGAGTTTGGAATAATCTAGACGTACTGTTTCTGTATGTGTGACATTTTTATGTTAGACTTGAGTTAGGGGGTAAAGAGAAGTTCCATTTTCTGGTTGAGCTCCAAATCATGATATTGGTGCAGTTTCTCAAGTCCGTGCTCCAAGCGCAGCCCCTGGACAGAAGTAGACGAGAAGGGATGCACCTTAGAGCTGGAGAGCTGGAGCAGGGCTGAGATTAAGTCATCAAAAGTTTTCTTCTTTTTAATGTATAGTCATATAATTCTCTTAGGTGAAATTACTATTTTTAAAATTTTCGAAGATGTTTCCAGTGTGGTTTTAAGTTTCATTTCATAAATAATGTTTGTTTTTTATTATGAGTATAAAATATGTTCATTACCAAAACTTTGGAGAATACAAAAAAAGTGTATAACACTAAAATAAAATTCACGGGTAATTCCAGGCATCAGAGAGAACTGCTGTTAAAACCGGGAGGGTGGAAGCCCCTTCGCCCATCCTCTGCAGTGTTTACCAGTCCTGCATCTGTCCCATAGACTCTGCCTTCCTTTTTGTCACAGTGGATGAAGGGGAGACCCTGCACTTGAGCCCTGTGTCTAATTCTGCTCTTTTTAAAATTATCTTTTATACCTCTCTTCTGTAACGAAACTGTCCATTCCCTTCCAACTACCGCTGCTTTGCTAGCTTCCATCCACTGAGTTTTCCACATTTGTTCTCTTAACTTATTCCCCTCCTATTCGTTCCTCATCCTGCTCTGATGGGTCTTCCTTCTGCACCACTATAGCAAAACCACCCCTGTCAGGTTACCTATGACTTCAATGTTGCCAAATCCAGGAGTTAATTCTCCGTCCCATTTTACTAAAACTGTGTGTGGCATTTGACCCAGCCGATTATTTCTTTTTGAAACAGTCTTCCTGCTCACCTTCCATGACATATCCAACTATTTTCTTGATAACTCATCAGCTATTCTTATGTTCCTGTACTTGACCTGTAGAATTGTTCTTCTCTAACATTCCTTATTTACACCTGCTTTTCATGTGATTCTATCCGTATGCTTTAAA
Source organism: Cynocephalus volans (assembly GCF_027409185.1). NCBI lineage: Eukaryota > Metazoa > Chordata > Mammalia > Dermoptera > Cynocephalidae > Cynocephalus > Cynocephalus volans. The sequence goes on from NC_084466.1 coordinate 71,047,449, forward strand.
TGTCATCCACATGACAAAGATTCCCAAGCTTTTTGCCAATCCTGTTCTCTCCACTGAGCTTCAGACTCATATAGCCAACCGCCTGCTAGGCACTTCAATCCAACAAAACACGGCCGGAATGAACTTTTGATTTCCTGTGTCCATGTTCTTTCACCCTAAAATGGGTTCTCCTCTTAGCCGTTCTCACTGTAGGCACCACCATGTAGCCGCTGCTCTAGCACTAAACTTTGCACTCATGCTTGCTGTCTCTCCTTCCCTCGGACTTCACCTCTGCTCCATCAGGAAATACTCAGATGATGTCACACTGCCGTTGAGAATCTTACAATGAATTCTCATTAACTGTAAAATGCAAACTCATTTCCCTGGCCTGGCATGATCTGCCTCTTGCCAGTTTCTCTGGTTGCATCCTGTAGCCGTCTCCTGCCCTCTTGGTCCTTGTGCTCCTGCCCTAACAAGCCTGTTGAATCTAGGGGGTCTTGTCCTTGCTGTTTCTGAAATTCCTTCATGTCCTTACATCTTCATGTGCTGGCCTTCCCCTGTTATTTAGATTCCAACTCAGATATCTCAAAGAAGCAACCCCTAATCATTGCATCCTGTAAAGCAGCCCCGTCCCTTCCAATTACCCTCTGTCACACATGCCTATTATATCTTCTTCATAGCTCTTGCTAGTCCCTGAAAAGATCTTGCTTCTTTACTTATTTGATCATTGTATGTCATTTATTTATAATGTAAGCTCCAGGAAAGCAGTGACCTTGTATGTCTAGTTTACTACTCTATACACAGTGACCAGAACAATGCTTGGTACGTAGTAGGCATTTGGTGAATATGGTTTGAATGACTATTAAATAAATATTTTGAAGTATTTTCCTTTAGTTCTTTTTTACTGTGAACTAAAAGGTTATATTTCAATCATATCTTAGATAGTATTTCATTGCTTGATTTTTTTCAATTACCATTATAAAATTAACATTTTCCTGTATTGTCAGACATTCTTTACAAAAATTTTTTATTTATTGCAAAACCAATACAAGTTAGTTATAGGTTAATATCACATCACTCACAGTTCAGGTCTAGGTCCAGATTATTTTTTCTTCTTTTCTAATACTCTTGTCCTTCTCAGACAAGAACTTCTTGAAACTGGCACATTTGGAAGAATTCTACGCCAGAATATTAATGGTTGTTTCCTATGCTTATGTTATAATGGGTGGAGTTTTCCTTATTTTAATTTTCTTATATTTTCCAGTTTGTCAGATTAACTCGTCAGTTTTTAATAACTCTGCAGTTTCCAACAACGTGGGAAATGCTAATTTTTTAATGTAAATTGAAAAAAATAATCAGGCTATGATACGTAAATACACTTGGACATATGTTAATGGTTTTCGGGATCTTCGGTAGTCCACCTCGCCTTGATTTGTGTGTAAGAAAATGTGTTCATGTCAGTTACAGGGGATTGTCAATGTTAACCTGCCCTTAAATTATGTTTTCTGACTCAGCTATACAGAGTGCTAATATTACTATTGATGACTTTTTATTACCTGTTCCTATTTCATTCTTCTTTTTATTTCTGGCTCTGTTTGTCTATTCCAAATTGTCATCACATAGCAGCTAGAAAGCTCTGCAGTTCCTGGCTTCTGCTGTGGCTGATTGAGTTCCTCTGGGGAGGGGTCAGAGACCTCCTCTGTGAATTTAGAAAATGAACTCTCAGTCAACTTCTGCTTAGAGTTTCCCCAGTACTCGAAAGATGTTTTCTGAATTGTTATTTCCCGTTGCTCACCCCAGGAAGGCATCAGTGCCATCTTGCTGTTACTGTTCATGAACATGATAGGTGCATTAATCTTAAAACCTTGTGTATTAGGGTTTCCCAGAGAAACAACTGGTACCTCACAGAGGCTCAAAAAATGTTTATAGTTTAGTGCTGGTTTCCTAAGGGAAGATCTGATAAATATTCAATAACACCACAAAACCTTCTGTGGGTATTCTAAGTTCTATTTAAATATGACTTCTCAGAACTTCCATTAATCCCCAGGCCAAACACATTAGCTCCGCCAGAGCAGGGATATCCACTTCTTAGAAGCCACTCCCCCCACTCCTCTCTAGAACAGTGCTGTGTATACAGTAGGTGCTCAGTGAACACTAGTCCTGCTTTAGCTTGATTTTGTAGAAGGAAGGACTATCCTTATTTTAGAATGTTTTCTCGGTTTAATTCCTCTCAAAATGACATTGGTTTCTAGGTCAATGTTGTTAAATTGGCAGTGACTTGGCTTGTAACTTTATAATTCTATCCACATTCTTTGTAGATAAGTTTAACCATGACTGACTTTTTGGAGAACTGATATACATATAATTCATGCTCAATCAGAGCATCATTGTTTATTAGCTACCTGTTGATGTCATGACACCTATCTGGGAGCTTGACATGAACTAGAACCTAGAAGAGCTAGGACTAGAACCAAGAAATCACCTGGTGGTTTTTTCTCTCAAGTTACACTTTCTTCTCTCTTAACTGGGGGGTAGATACAGGTCTTTCACTGGCGAACAGAGACAATGTGTTTTATCGAGGGATGGTCTCTTGTATGCTATGAAAGTGCTCTTTGGTTAACACATCGATCACTCTTTCCTTCCTGACAGTCTCTCAAGGCAGGAGGCTGGGAGATTTGGTAACAGGGACATTCACATTCCTCTTCACAAATCCTCCTGGGACAAAGAGTGTGTTTGCAGATCAAGTTCTACTGAAAGAAGACTTCGGTGCTAAACATGTTCTTCTATAAATCTCATGGTAGAAATGCAAACAGAGCTCTAAAAATACTTGTGAATATGTCTCTGCTCCCTTGAAACTTTCTCAGAGAGTCAGAAGCACATAAAGTACTATCATGAACTAAGCAATGCAGCGCTGACTGTACACCAGCGATTTAGGGAAAGGAGAGAAGCCAACAAAGACGGAAGTCAGAAAAGACTTCAGAGTCACAGAGGGCGAATCTGGGCCCGAAGAGCATGATCGGCTCAGAGGCAGAGGCTGGGGCAGGGGAAGCTGGCAGTGACAGGGAGGTGGAACGGGGGAGGGTTGGGCCGGCTGAACAGTGAGAAGACCAGGTTCTGAGAGCAGAATGCATGCGGGAATGCGACTGAGTTTATAAAGTGTCAAAACCTCTCTTTTACCACGCATCTGTGATCTGTTATCATTTGCAAAAATTGTCAGCAGCTTATCAGACCTCAAAGACCATACAGAACACCCCCCTTGGCACTGGAGCAATGGCCTCACATTTAATGAGGCCCAAAGACTGCGTATTTTGTTAAACTAGGACACCACCTTCACCCTTGTGAGTCTTGGTTATCATCTTGAAGGGAAGGGGCTCCTCACAGGTTTTGGATTATCGAGTACAGATATCAGTAAACATTATTGCTTGTGTCATTTTGTTAGTATGATTTACAAATTCCTCAAGCCTACAGTATTTTTTTTTTATCAAACTTATGTTCCTAGAGGTACTACAGTTGATATAAATTACATGGGAAGCTTGAGGAAATGCAGTAAGAATGCACTTTGCCCTCAATTCAGTTTTTATTAGCATTTTTACTTACATTCAACAAAATCTCTTTAGGCTCAGCTATATTGCCAAATTGTTACTAGATCTTTACTTAAAGAAGTTCTGCCAAGGACCATACAATTCTTTGGCATGTGGTTTCTTATTTTAGGTACAAGCCTTTATTCAAATAGTGTCTATCTAATTGAATTTAAAATGGAGTTTATTCTTTTAGAGTTCAAATTTTTATTTTCAATTTAATACGTGCTGAAATAAAAATAGATGTTCTTATACCAAGTAAAAAACCAGGAGATATATATACTCCATTAGGTTAAGTACAATATTTGTGTTTTTGCCATAATTTATTAATAGAAATAGTAAATACTCAGTTTATGGAAAAGGGTAATTAATTTTTTTAGTTTGCATGACATAAAACAATTACTGATTATATATACATATATTTAGTCAGGACACAGATATAAGCACGCAGTCATTGCCTTCATTTCGTGCATTGTGAACCTCTTTCAATGAGGGGAAGGGAGGTGTGGACTCAGCCCTTCGTCCCTGGTGGCAGTGCTACAGGTTATTGCCTGTGCTTTCTCTGTGGTGGTGTGGGATAGAGGGTAATGATCCTTTAACTTTTTCAATTGGACTGATAACTGGTGTTGCTTCATTTATACTCTGATCATGGAGGTTTGTTTTTGTTACTCCATGTGGGGGCCTCCCTGTGATGCTAACTGATATCTCCCAGAAGAGGTCTCTCCTGGTCTCACCTGGGTTGCAGGGCTGTGATGACAAACACGTCATGGCACCAATGAGGAAGTGGAAGCTGGCCTGGAAGCCCCCTTGTGTGCAGCTGTAGATGGTGTCTGCAGTATTCATGAGCACCTGGCATCTGTTATGACACCTGCTGCCACCATAACACTCCTAAAATTTTGGTGAGCATTTTAAATCATTGTATTCTGACATTAATATCTGCATTAAAAACAACAGAAAAAAGTTATTTCTCATTTCTTTGTGGCTTTATTCCAAATAAATGGATCAATTAACCAAATTGAAAGGATTAACTCTCAATACTTTGTTACTATCATTAAAGTTATTAAGCACAACTGCTCTTATTTCTCATTTTTTAGACACTTAAATTGATTAGGATCATGTTCAAGCTCCTATACATGGCAAGCAAGACCTTCTTGGTGAGGTCCCTGCCTACATCTGTGATACCTTCACCCTCCAGTTTCTTGGTCTTTCTCTTCCTCTTCATACTGCCATGTTTGCAGTCTCACAGATGCCACCAGCACCCCCACCTCCCTCCCCGTCTCTGCTGTGTGGTTCTCCAAGGGTGGTCCTGGGAACACTACAATCAAGATCAGAGGGGAAGCTTATTCAAAACACAGATTTCTGGGTCACATATGAAATATACTGCATGTGATGCTTTGGGAAAGCCATGTTGGAATCTATTTTCAACAAGTTGAACCTAGGAAGTTGTCCCCTGCTCCTGCAGGCTCTCAGGGACTCTCCTCTCTGTGCTGTCATGGAGGGAGTCTCTCCTCTCCACCTGTCTCTGGTTTGCTGTGAGATGCTTTACTGACTGTTCTTTGCTGGTCCCTGCCACTGGTCCATGACTCCTTGTGGGCCAGGACATCGTCTGACAGTTTCATTTGTCCAGTACTTATCTCAAGGCCTCATGCAAAACAGAGTTTAATAAGTGTTTGTTTATTTGTTCACGCCAACTCAGGATTAGCTTGTCATGCATTAAATTAAATAAAAAAACCTAAGAATACTCTTTAAAGTCACAATGACTAGTTAGTTTGACTCTAGAAAGGTAAGAAAAAAGGTAAAGAAACATTACCTTCTTCTTTTTCAAAGAAGAGGTTCTGTTTAAACAACCAAGGGAAAAATAGTAATATCACATTTTAGATTATGAGCTAAAAGCCAAAAATGAATAAAAATAAGTTGTTACCAATTTATCACCCAACTTTCTTCTTGTGTGAAAAGTGAACATGGACTCACATAAAAGAAAATGGAAAAATAAAGACAACTGAAATTGTCTTCATGAAACTGAAAAATAATTTGTGTTATTATTTTAAACAAACCCATAAGATAGAAAGGCTGTATTAGGACAAGTAGACAATTTGTTCCTTTTCTTTCTAAAGCGATATTACTTAAACCTTTTTTTAAAATTACATTTTCACAGACCACAATGGACAGAATATTTTGTATAGGACCATAAAAAAGGTGTAACCACAAAACATCTGTAAGCAGAGGCTCTGTGGCAGAGTTCTCCTGGTGTTGCCTCTGTGATTTTATTCAGGAAGATAAGCCCCCAACATTGCCCTCAAATCCATGACTATGTGTTGAATAGCTACCCCTTCTACAAGCTCTGTCCTAACTTATTTTGCATAATTGGAAATTTACTAGATCGTCTTCTAGTTCTGGAAAATTTTTCGTCCTCATTTCTCTTTTTGTTTCTCTAGAGGAGCAGAGAAAGAAAGAAATTGGACTTAACGTGCTCTGCAGTCATGCAAGAGGAATCCAAAGGGGATTTTGAAGTAGCATTGATGGTTTTATTCAGCTTTAAATGTATTCTTTGCCAAGACTGGAAGTTGCACATCTAATTATAAATTTGTCACTTCAAGAATTTGTATTGGTAAAGAAACTGGAGGGGTTACCTGTTGATATTTACCTCTGTATGTAAATATCATTGTCCTCTATGAATGGCTGCACTTGGATCTCTCAATCCCTTGAAGTGTTCTTTTTGCAAACTATTAGCACTTGTGAAAGATTTCCAGCTGTGGTATAACGTCAATGGCATTTCCTCTGTAACTGGACTAGTCCTTGACTCTCATAAATTCTAAAAAATACAAATGTTTTGTGTTGTAGTTTCTACCCCTGTCCATTGAAAGGTATTTCTTTCTGAATATCAGTGTGTGGCAGATTCACGTAAAGTGATTTAAATAAGACTTCTGTGGCTGAAGTCACGGGGGACTGCTGTCAGCATACGTGAAGGAAAGAAGACTTCAGTATGCTCAGCTATGTAAAAGCTTATAGAATAATCTAATAAAATAAGTAAAACTGGACATATTGGAAGACACTGAACTAAGGTTGAATATCATTGTGGGGGAACAAAAATGCCACAGCCTTCCCCTGAACTGTTGTTGGCTTTCACTGTTTCACTCTGAAGTCTCTAAGGTTTGCCTGCAGGTTTTGTAACATAAATCTCAGCGTGGCATGTCGGATGAGTAAACACACAATGTACTCCTATTTAGTGTGTGTGTGTTTGTATGATCTTGTGTCTTTCTGTCTTCATTCTGGAATAAATGTGCATTTCCCCAGAGACCTTTGGTTCTTAAAGCTCACCTGTTGCAAGGGGGCAGGTAAGAAGGCATCCAGGCCTAGCCCATCTTTAGAACTCTTGCTTGAGAGGAGGGTTCCACGGAAACCTCCATTCCCCACTCTGCATCCCCCCCCTCCAACCCAGCCCACATATCTAGATACCCCGTGGTTGGAGGGGTCCATGAGTGCTCTGTTATCCGAAGATACACGCCTGGCTTTGCTTCAGCTGTCTGCTTTACTCTGTAATTGCCACTCACACAATGCAAAGTTGTCATTGAAGGGCTAATACCTTCAAGGGATTTTTAGCTGCAGTTACAGAAAGGTCTATACCAGTGCAAAGGACTGCTGCTAATAAAGAAGGGAGGAAACCTTTCAAGTTCATTAAGAGGAAAAAAAGTGTTCCTGCTCTCAGTGCTGAGCCTTGGCATATTCCCCAGGAAATAAAGCAGACAGAAGCTGCGTGTTGTTTGTCAGACTTCAAAGCACAAGTCCTCTAACAATGAAGACATGGAGAGAATGAGAAAGGGGACAGATTTGCTTCTGCTTTGGGGACTCGTTACAGTTGTCTCCTTATACACATCCTGTTGGGGGAAGAGCCTTTAAGAAAGTGAATAGAAGTGGAAGTAGCAAGAATGTTAATAACTGAGAAGGGGAAGGCATTTTTAATTGGATTCAAAGGAATCAGTGATTTTAGTTGTTACCATCTGATTCCGTTTTCCTGTGCAAAAAGCTGAATAGTACATATTTGGGAAAGGATACATTCAGCCACAGGGAGAGGGCATGTTTATAAACTAGTACAAGTCTAGGGCTAGCGAGATGAGACAAAAGAGAAATGGACTAAGAGCCAGAAGACTTGAGAGTCCCAGGTTTGAGTCTCAGCTCTGTCATAAATTTGCTGTGTGATTTTGGGAATACCACTTCACCTGTCTGAAGTATGTGCCTCCTTCCTGTGATAGCAGCTGGAAGAGAATATATGCATTCCATGTATCTCATCCACACCACCTTCTGCAGAAGGGATAAGAATTATTTAGTGCTGAGTTGTTGAAAATACTTTAGGGAAAGTTCCTTTTTCATTGAAAATCACTTTGGATTTTTCAGGGATGACAATGGGAGTGATACTCATGTTTATATTAGTTCAAAGTTTTATGCTACAAACTAATTTCTAATGCCATAAAAATGAATTATAGTGCCTCGGTTAATTTCTCCACAAAGTTGACCATCCTGGTCTCTAATGTCACAAACAATACAAGTAGTACAATACCCATGTAAATAGCAGTACGTAACAAAGCCTACTGAAATACAACCTAGCGACAAATCTGTTTGTGTTCTTGATAAATCTATATGCAGGGCGTTCAGAGATGAGGCTGGAGGACAGAAGCTTGGAGAGCATCTCTGAGGCACTGGGACCTATATGGTGACCATTTTTATGGGACTTCTTGGATGGGCTGTGTCTGGTGAAAGGGCTGTTAGGCATTGCAGCTGTCTGCCATAGTAAAGGGACCACCCTCTCATTTCTGCACTAACTAGTGTCGTCACCTTATCATGGTACCTGAAACTCTGTAGAGAATTTGCTTATTAATGTCTTTCAGGAGAAAATGCTGAGGATCTGCAATAAAATAATGGCAGCAAGGACAGAGAAGAGGGAACAGACTTCAGCAGTGTGTGCAAGGTGGAGAGGTGGAAAGGATGGAAATCCTTGCCTATTTTGCTTGACTTTTCTCCTCCTCCCGCTAACACTTCTACATTCTTCAGTCCTTCCAAATTCAGCACAAGCATCATTTCCTCCAGAAAGCTTCCTTCCTCAGTCTGACAGGACGCTGCCCTGGCAGCCAGCTTCTACTTCTGCCATAAGTGCACGAATTTTCTTGAGTTTCTTGGCTGTCTCCTTGGCTGGTCTCTAAATCCTTTCAGAAGGACCCCTCTTGTCCAACTATGTAGCTTATGGTTCCTAGAAAAGAGCTTTGCTCATTGTGGTTGTGAAAATGGGGACAAATGGTTGAGATCAAGGGACAAGGGGCCACCTCGGGTGTTTTGGACCACTAATTGAGATATTTAGGATTATTATGTAGTAGTATTTTATGAATTGAAAAGCATTATCTAAAACCTGAGATATTATTAAACTTGTTCTGAAATCAGTAGGTTTTTTTCCACTCAGATTATTTTTTTGTTTGTTTGTTTTTGGTGGCTGGCAGGTACAGCAGGTACCAGGATCTGAACCCTTGACCTTGGTGTCATAGCACTGGGCTCTAACCAACTAAGCTAACCCACCAGCTCTCAATTCTTTTTTAAATTAAATTCCAAGTTTAGAAAGTTGTTGGGCCAAGAATGAGGCCTTTCTCTGTAGTTTGACAGGTTGTCTTTATTATTAATTATTTATCATAATATATATCATGGAACACAAATTTATGGAAGTACCTATTCCTCTTCTTAGTAAGGTAGCTGTGTGCAGGTGAAATGCAATCTATTATATCTCACAAGAAAATAAAATTTCATTTTGATTTATTGAGGATTTTTGAAAGTCTGTATTTGTAATTGAAGGAAACTTCCTTTTAAATTTAGCTCTTAACAGTCAATGTTTAGTTGCCACATTACCAAACTGAGATATGATTAAAGGCTGACATTGCGAAAAAAATAGAATATGAACTGAGAATGAACTGCTAAATATTAAATGAATTTGAAACTTGTTATTCTTTAAATTGACAAGAGTTTTCTTAACAAATTAAATATTAGATGTTTTTTCTTTGCATTTCTTAGAATATACCCAGCACAAAATATTATATTTGACATGAGAGATATTGAAGAAGAGTTTAGTTTGCCCATTTAGTTTAGCAAAGGTTTTACCAAAACAACTTTTTATTTTAGCTAGCCTATTTTGACTTTCTTTTGAATATATATATTTTAAAAGTGAGCAAAGGAAAATGGCAGCCAGATTATTCAGACCCCAAATGTCATTTCCTTTTAAGTTCTGGACATAAGTATGGTCTCTTGCAGTACTTTCCTAGTGCTGTTTGCCTCTCCTCTGAGGCATCGGTGATTGCTGGTGATCTGTGCTCTCCTGGTGCTTTGCTGTGTCTCTACTGTAGTAATGGTGCCATCGCAATGTGATTGCACATGTCTGTGTCTGGGGCTACAACTGATTGTAAGAGCCTCATAGAAAGAGATGACCCTGGCACGTTCATCTTTGGTTTCCCCAGTGCCTAGCACACAGTAGACTTTGAGCTTCATGAGGTTACTTTGATTGTCCTTTGAGTGGATGTTTCACTTTGGTGAGGAGATATACATGTGATATAACCCACAAGTGTCTACTACAAGTTCATTCCGTTAGCCTCCCTGGCCTTCCAAAGACAGGATTTATTATATTCTTTTGATGACTTTTTCTTGATCTGTTTTCCACCCTGACCACTTATCCATTTGTTGCCCTCAAGGCTAGGAAGGAAGCAAGGCTATCGTAGGGAGGATTTGGGGTCATGCTTGGATGTGGACCATCTGATGTAAAGTGTCCAGGAAACCTCATACATTCCACATTTTAAATGAGTGAAATGCATTGGAGAAAGACACCAGCCACCTTGAAGGAGGTCAGGAGCCAGAGGACAATGAACTATGTTGGTAAAGAGGGAGAGAAAGCGGGTGGTGGTGGGCAGTTTGTATGGGCTGGAGGAGTGGGTGGGGGCAGAGCAGTGAAGCGAATCCCCCGAGAATCTGAATCTGGGGAGCATCTGGAACGCTAAGTTACTTCCTGGCTGCTGGCAGGATAAAGTGTGTGTGTTGCAGGGTGGAGGGTGGAAGAGAGAGGTGGGCAGGAAAGGGAGAGAATCCGTCAGTGAGGCCAGGAGACAAAAGGCAGAGTACTTTGAGGACACCTCTACCGGCAAGAGAGTTTAAAATGTCATGCTGTAGTGCCTGGTAATGTAGGATTGAAATCTTCATGAATAGCACTTTTCTCAGTTTAACACAGTTCAACCAGTATGCTAGCCTGAGGCTTACAAACTTAGTTACAGTATTTCCAGCATAAGAAACAAAGGGTTTCACTTGATAGAACGGTGAAATCTGAACATATTATAGGTTTTTATTCTTATATTTTGGCATCTTTCAACTGTATAAATGGTGAAACAAGGATGCTAATCATAACATTAATTCCCTTATAAAATCAAGATTGGGTTTTTGATGAGAAAAAAACAATCCAAGACTTGGCTTCCTCTGAGAATTTTTATCAGAAGTCATAAGCGGTTGGTAATGAGACTGTAAAAGGGTAATGTTGGATATTTTCAATGGGGAAGCTGTATTCAGATAATTTTCAGAGGACTATGAATAATCCTGATGGATTTCAGAGTGCAAATCATGACATTATTTTTAGGACATGGCCAAGGATGAAGAGATACATCATGGAGGCATTATGCCAGTGACAGAAACGTCAAGATATTTCATGGCTCCTGGCCGACTTCAAGAAATCAGCCAGTATTTCTTTTTTCAGGAACTACTCAATACCAGATGATCTGACAGGTGACTGGAGCACAGGAAATAAGACCCAGCCCCTGCTACCCTCACCCAGCTCTCTCTTTGGAATCAAATGATTAGAGCAAGGCAGAAATGCGTGATTACTCTACAGCAGCTATAAAGGGAATTGTTTAATGTTCATTTTCTAGTATGGAAAAATGAGAAGATAAGTAAGAGGAATTAAGGAATGCAGAATATTCAGAAAGGAAGTAGGGGAAAAGTGATAGAGGAATATTAGAAATACATAGGCCTGCACAGATCAGCCAATACTAATCAAGAAGATGCATTTGTAAAATCAGTATGAAGATTTGGGTTTATGTAGACTGATGAAAAAGACAGCAGTAGAGTGGTGTCGTTTCGAGTATTTCAAGTATGGTTGTGGTAGGACCACTCTAAATGGCATTGAATGTAAGGGATTTGGAACCAAGAGGACCAAGTATTGTATATCATATTAATATGATCGACAAGAGGAGACCTTAGCCATGTGGACATGGAGACACCCTTCAAAAATTATGAAAGATGCATCTTGAAAATAGTTGGGAGGAGATTCATTAATTCACTCATTCAACAAATGTGTACGGAGTGCTTTCCATATGTCAGACGTTTACTAGACATTAGGAATAAAAACACAAATAGGACATGGTACCCAAACTCAGCAAACTTGAGTTCTAGAAGAAAGATAGGAATCACAGGTGGAAAGGGGCAGTACAAGGATACAGGTGTTGTATGGTGCGGACATAAAGGAGAGGTAAAGAATAAATCCAGATTCCGTCTGTAAATAGGAGTCGTAATTGCCCCAGCCCTTTGCCTGATTTTATCAGAACTCACCTGTTCTTTTAGTATGGCAGACCCTTAAGTTTTCTTTATCACTTTGTCACTAAGTAACAATGATCAGTTTATTGAAAATAATGAGGACTTGGAAAGTAAATCAAATAGAAGAGTGAATATAGCATAGAATTTCTGTGTTTAGCCCTTGTATACCTGACATATGATTACCTAAAATTTACTTGGGAAAACCTACGTATGAACAACAAATTTAATTTATTCAGCAGTGTAATCATATGATAAATGCTTAAGAAATTTGATTAGAAAAAGTGCTGATGAACCATGGAGTCTTATATAACCTCCTTTATTATTTATTTTACATGGAAATGCAAGTGAAGAGCAAGGGCTTTAATTACCCTTGTAAATGCTAACAATGAGAAAATATTCCAAATCATCTAGAGTCACAGAATTTGTCATTGGCTGAGTAATAGCTCAGCCCTTGCCATCTGATTGCAAAGCCTGGGCTCCAAACTACTAATTGTATACTTCCCTAAATAAGCACCATGCACAGGAGGATGCTGTAAGTACTTCTGTCTTATTTTTCTTATTACCCTGTTACCTTTGTGCTGTCAGGCACTCTGTTGTAATCATGCTCATAATTTGCTTCAAATTTTGTATACAAGATGGTAAGGTATAAATACAGAGAAATATATTCATCCCTGATTTTCTCACAGCATGCAGCAATTCGTTGCATGTATGCAGGGCATAATTAATATTTTTCTACTTGAATTCATGCTGATGTCAGGTGAAGGTGAATCTGAATCGGGAGATTTCCCTCTTCTCCCCTCTGCCCATTGTGCCTAAGTGTTCCCATTTTTCGCAGTCTGGGAGTGTCTAGACTATTTGGCAACATTGGGCAAACCGTAGGAAAATCAGTCAAACAAACTCAGATCCAAATAGTTTGGCTGACCATTTTAAGATTTACTAAATCATGTCTCCACATCTCTTATCCTAGTGAAAGGTACAGAGCTGAAGGATGGAGGGAAGTGGCTTTTCCACCTAAAGGAGAGCCCATCTTGCTAAAGGGCCGGCAGGCAAGAAGCTCCAGGGAAGACCATGAACAGTCACCCCACAGCACACCTCTTAAGATCACAGTCACAGGGCTGTAGAAGAAGCACCGTGGGTCTTCTCTGGTCCAGACTCCTGAGCAGTGCGTGGCAGTCCTTGCCTTACGCATACTCTTCACTAGGTCGTGCTGGCCTCTCCTAGACCCTTCTTCACTGGAAAGAACTGTCTCTCTCACCATGCAGCTGACTCCTTTCTTTTTCTTGATGGTAACTCAAAACATGGATCCTTATAATGTGCTTTCTCTGTTCTCTGAGACCACTCTGAAAATTCTACCCCTTGGTACCATGTAGGATAGATTTGATTTTTTTTTCTTTTTTCCTGCAAATGAACATTTCAGTTATTTTTTATTTATTTATTTTTTTTTTGTCGTTTTTTCGTGACCGGCACTCAGCCAGTGAGTGCACCGGTCAGTCCTATATAGGATCCGAACCCGCGGCGGGAGCGTCGCCGCGCTGCCAGCGCAGCACCCTACCAAGTGCGCCACGGGCTCGGCCCTCAGTTATTTTCATACAAGGGTTATTTCCCAGTTTGGGTCATTTCCCAGTTTGTCTTCTCTGGATGAGCATCTCTAGTTATGTGATGTGCTCAAATCCTGTTTCTCCTGGAATTGGGTACCCAGCATGTAGAGCAGCAATTTGATGGGATATGATCTGAGGGCAGTGTGAGTCTTGTTTTCTTTACCCTAAAATTGCATTAATTGGTTGGTAGTAATTTGAAACCTTTGAATATGTTGGAAAAGTAGTTCCTAAATTAGAGGGATGAGTTTTTGGGGGGTCATAGAGACAGGCAAGACCCTAGAACTTTTCAGTTCTCAGCCATGTTCTGTACAGAAATCACCTTGCTGACAACTGTTAATGATAAGTTGGGATGCCATTAACTGTCTCAGGTCATTCTAAAAATTAGTTTTGGTAGAGCCATTTAAACACTTTGGAAGAAAAATGATTATGAAATATTATTTTATGGTTACAGTCGATAACCTGCTAGGCATTTTCTCTTTGTGGTTTCTAATTTTTATGAAGTCCCATGAGAATGAGGAATTTCTCAGGTGATCACATCTTCAACCTTTGCTTTTTTGCCTTAGCAACTAAATCTGTCTGTACTGCTCAAATAGTTAATCAATTGTGGTCTCTGATTTATGTTGTTGACAGCAACCATTGCTGAAGATTACTGACTCTTTGTTCTTCTTTAGCTAATATGTGCCACTATTAGAAGACAGTATTCCCAGATATAATATGCACTATATTATGTGAAGGACTCCTTCAGTATGTGAGTCTCTGAGATCTCATTCTAGTATAATTAGCTTGACTAACAGTTAAGGCGATGTTTTTTCCCCTTGTATTTATGGATTACGGTGAGAAACAAGTAGACAATTCCCAGTTCTCTGGAATAAGTCATTTACTTTATTTTTGTAATGACCAAATCCTCAAAACCTAAATCGAGACTTTAGGTCTAAAAAAAGAATGCACTTTTCCCCCCTGACATTTGAATTTATTTATATTGCGTCTTTCAAATGTTATAAAAATAAAATCATACTTAGCTACACTTTAGTTAACAGACTTCATGGAATACAATAAACAAACTGCAGATTTGGGCTTCATTACATTTTGTATAGCAGTTTGATATTAAAACATGTTTTTTTACATGCATTCTCTCATATGGAGTTAACTTCTACAGTTTGTTCCAAATTCAATACTAATAGTCTTCAGCAACTATTAGGGTTATGAGTTTATGTTTTGTTTCATTTGACTTCCATCTTTGTTTAGTTAGCTATTTTCACTTTGTTGGTCTGGGTCAAATGTGAAATGTTGATTATCCTTTGCTATTTTATATAGGTCTATTTCCTAGCATCAGTCCCTCAATTCATTGATTTGTATCTAAATTACCACTGGAAAGATTTAATTGACTCCAAAATATCACTTCTAGTTTGATACGATTCACCTGTTCTCATTGGTATTTCTTTGCTGCACTGAAATTTTTTGAGTCATTCCTTTGAGCCCCAATTCATGAACTTCTTCATTGCTGAGCTTATAAAAAAAAAAAATCATACACCTGCTTGAGAACTTACCTTTTTGAGCATTTCCCTAGTTCATAATTCCCTCTGTGCCTGGCATATTTTACTTGTGTAGAGTGTATGAAGCATATGAGTTACAGCTTCAAATCCAAATTCTGGCATAACTTTGTCAACAGCAACACAAGAGCTACCTTATCTCATAAGGGCCTCCACATTTTATCAACATCAGTAGGCTTGCTCAAGTTGCATGTCTAGGAAACCTACAGCCACAAGAGCGGGAGTAGCAGACTACCTGCAGTATTTCATAGCTGCAGTCCACCAAACAGGATTTGTTAGTTTGCATATGACCAATCGTAGCATGGGTGTGGAACAACAGAACCCTTCACGAAACCAATTACTGCAAGAGAATTCCCCACTTTAGAAAACTATGAGATTCCATTCCTCTTCTAACATGCCAGGTTGAAAACCTTTGGTCTTCAGACCTTTTTCATCCGACTGTAGAGAGTCTCCATAGCTACAAGGGGACTCATGGACTGTCACAGACACCCACTCAGAGATTAAGGTACTATGATCTTTACCCCTTCCCTAAATAGGGTGTTAAGAGGAAAGTTTGGATAGATTAGATCATTTTATATTAGAAACTCTTGTTATGTTGAATAGTTTTAGCCAATACTACTCTGCCAAGACTACCTCTGATCAGTGTCTACCAATCACATAAAAACTAGTAGAGTAAACATAACAGGATCCACTATAGATCTCAGCTCTCCCCTCCTCCACCCTAGTTTTGAGAATATATAAAATTAACAATGAACAAAATGGTTTTGTGGTGGAGGAGAAATTGTAGGAATAATGGCAGGAGAGACTGAAGTCATAGAAGGTTGAAATAATTTGGCCAGAATCATACCAGGCACGTAAGTGAAGGCAGGGCAGTGAGCATTTGCTATTTGATTCTGTATTCTTGTCATGGCCCAGAATCTTTTCAACTCATTGCTCTCAATAGCATCTCTTAATCTGAGTGGACAGTAGTGATGAAACCTGTTTCCTGGTGCTGCCTTAGATCACCTTGGGGTGAGGTAGAGAAAGAGTGCACCTATGGAGTTCCCTTAGGATGCTAATTTTCATTGGGAGTTACTTCCTTTCCTGAACAGAGGAAAGGACACCACTGGAAGTTGGAGCCACACAGACTTGGGTTGATTCTTGTCTCTGCTACGTCCCCTTCCATGTGAAACTTACCTGATTTGTTTCCTGATCTATAAAACGGTGATGGCAATATCCACCCCTCACTTGATAGAATGAGAGTGTAATGAAAATTGCGTAGCCTGGTGTATGGCATGTATCTGTTGCTTAAGACAGGTTTGTTCCCTTTCCCTACAAGTCCTTGAATGGCACACAACTTTATAGGGATAGGATGTTAGAATTTGGAAATATCTGTAGAAGGGAATGACTTTAAACATATTGACAATCATGTGAGTGAGAGATTATTTTCAATTTGCTAAAATTTCCCAAAGACATAGTGTGTGAGATACAGTAACACACATGTTAAAAAAAAAAAAAAAAAAAGAAAAGAAAAAAAGGCTACTAAAGCAAAGGAATTTTAGCTGGAGTCTAAAAGAAGCCCAATGGAGGGCACACTGTTTTGAAGGATCAGGACCTGGCTATAACAATTATTGTGGTGACATTTTGATAAATAAATCCTCAGGAGAGTGTTTCTGAGGGTTAAGTTACCGCTTCTCCTTCTCTTAAAGGTGGTGTTAGCACAGTGTCATCCCTGGGCTTTCTGAAGAGGGAGATAACGGGGGGAAAGGATCAGGTGCTGAGCATCTGCTCTGTTCTCAGAGAGTTGGAGGATCTGTATTTCTGTGAGTGGAGACCGGCCACCCGTCGGCAAGTTCCCAGAGCCTGACTGACGCAGGAGACCAGAAGAGTCAGCCCCACCTCTGCTAAGCACCGCCCTCAGATGGGGGCTGACTTTGAAAAATCCCCAGATGACAGACTCAGCCACAGGCCTTTTTATTTGTATTTATTTATCTTCTGTCTTCGTAGTGAGAGATTTCTAACTCTAAAAAGTTCAGGGATTAAAAAAAGTAGTGATAGTTGAGGACATGGCAAATGCCTGGAGTGAGATAATATTAAGGAAAGAAGAAATTCCAATGGGATGCACCGTTGTATGATGGGCTGAGAATTTTTAATGCAAATACCCTAGCAGCAAGTCTTGGGGGAGATTTTTATCTTGGCTTTTCCAGCTGTCCCTCCATCTCCATTCTTCTCTGTTCCCTTCCCGAGGTGTAACTAACTAAGAGTCATATTTTTTTTTTCCTTTTGGACATAGACTAGCCTTAGCATCTCTGAATATAAATCATCCTTGATAATGTCTCAACTTTAAGGAGAAATTTGCTTAAGCAATGGTGGCAGGATGACAGAGCTCTCCAGACTGGCCTTGGACTGTGGAGTTCTGCTCCTGCCTAACTTGCCCTTGAGTGTGTAGCTGTAGACATGCACAGATGACATGATATCTTGTTTTAAAGCACTGGAGGGATCATGAAGAGTCTTTCCTCCCCATTAATATTTCCGAAGAGCAAACTAAATATCTACTCCAAGGCAGCTAACTCCTCCATAGGGCTTCTGTTAGCAGTTTAAATCATTTAGCAGCATGACTCTCAAAACAGCAAACACTGCATTGGTTTTGCCATCAAATACTCTTTATTAAGTGCCCACAAATGTTGTCCTGGGTTCTGTACCAAGTAACTTAAGAAAAGCAGCTATTGCTTTATCGGAAAGTGTAATTCAGAATTGCTAAGGGAGAGATACTCAGGATCTTGGGCTAGCTGTTCGTTTGTGTTCTCTGTTCTACCCCAAGTTCAGACCAACGTGAATGCTGTATCACAAGCCAGCACCTCTAATATTTGGACCATGGTTCTTGTGTCTTCTCTTGAGACTAAAGAGAGAGAAGCTCTGGTACAGGCAGGTGTTGGGAAAATAGAATAGTTTGGTCAGGGCCCTTGACTCGGGTCCAGTTGGGTGTGGTTCAGCATCCTTTGTAAGCAAATTGTGTGTGTGTGTGTGTGTGTGTGTGTGTAGTAGTGCACATGTGCACTAATGTATCTTTTTAGTTTTGTTGCTATTCTTGTGTTCTTCAGAGAGACAGACAGAGAGAGAGAGTGAGAGAGTTTTAGTGAAGCAGGCAGGCAGGCATCTGCCTTGGGCGTCCACCCAGCACAGCCATGCATTCCAACCTATGGCTCCAAGGACCTTTTGGCCAGTTACCTAGCTCATAGACCTGTGTGGAAGGGGTCTGGTGACCCAGCCTGGCATATGAAAGGTTTGTGACTCAGTCTGTGAATGGGCTTGAGGACTCTGGGAGCTCCAGACCCAGGCTTAGCTCAACAATAGGCCCAGTCAGCAAGATTACCGGCAGGTAAAAGAGCCCGACAACTAGCGTGGTCGCCTAGCTTTATAATTGGCGTCACGAACAGGATTAGCAGCTCCACATTTGGCATCATTGGCAGGATGCTGACATTAGCAGTAGTGCCACAATTGGCATCACTGGCAGGATTATGCCACATTGGATTAGTCTGCAACAGGATTCTGAGCAAGTACAGGAGCCGAAAACCCCTTGCGAAGGGGAGGAAATGTGTCTGTCCTTGAGCGTGTGGTGCCCAGTGGCCACTTTTCTGCTGACTGGAGCCTGGCTGCTGTTAACTGTGCTGCAAACTGATCAAGATTTGTGGCAGAAAGCAGGATTGTTGGAAGCATGGATAAATGCCCTGGAGGATGATGTGCAGCAACTGGCCACTCCTGCTTCTCACACCAGGGAAGATGACCAACCCAGTGGTGAGTTGGGGAAAACTCTGTGTCTCCAGGCATGACCTGTTGTGCACGAGAAATTGAGACAGTAAAGCAGCAGAAACAGGGAGAGCCCCTGGCGGCTCCAGCTATAAGAACTAGGGGTGGATGGTGTAACATGCTCTAGAAACTATGTAGTAAATGCACGTTGCATTTGTCTGAAGGCAAATGGCTTGAAGGGTGCCATATAAACCTGATGGCTTGAAGGGTGCCATAAAACCTGAGAAAAAAGTGCCACGTGCAGATGGGCAGATGACCCGAGGACGGGTGCCCCTGCAGAATTCCAAGTATGTTTTCACCTTGTGAAAAGGTGGAAAAAGTTTATCTCAGATACTACTCTGAGGCAGCGGCTGCAGAAAGAGCCCCAGATATGCACAGGGACAGGGCAGCCACTCCTTAATGGACTGTGTGAATGCAGCTGTTTGAACTGTGGGCAAATGCTGCAAAAAACTGCCTGAGACTGAGTGAGTAGCCAGTGTAAGCTGAGCTGATTGAAGTAATTTAAAAGCTGGAATGTAAAAGCAGAGCATAAAGATTTGGAAACTTTGCAGTCTGGCCATGTGGTGGTAGAGAAGTGGCGAGCAGGAGAAAAATGTAAGGGTGAAGCAGATAAACTGTTTGCTGAAGACATTAACTTGGCAGTGAGGCAGTCATATGCTAAGAGCCAAGACAATAGGGGGAAAAGCCCTAAAGGCATTTGAGAAGTCTTGATGGTACCCCATCCATCACAGGCCCTGAGGTCTTTTGAGAAGTTTGGGAGAATGCCCCTCCCATCTTAGGAGGACTGAGTTGTCCTGGAGGGCAGACCTGAGGTGTCATTGCCCTCAGCAAACTGCTCCCTGCATCCCAGCCACTCTGGCTGGAGCAATCCTGTCTCAGCACCTCAGAAGAGCAAAAGCCAAAAACCTCAGCGGCATTCACGTTGTGTTAAGCTTGCAGGCCAGGAGTATGCGAGAGCAGTGGAGGCGTGGCAGCCTCCACCTATATTTCGGAAGATGTATGAAAAAGCTGAGGCACTCAAGTGGAGACCTGCTGCAGGTATGGAGCCATGTGGAGCAGAAAAGTGGGGTTGGAACCTTGATGGAGAGCCCCCACTGAGGAAATGTCTAGTGGAACCGGGATGGCAGGACTGCCGCCAGGAGCCCAGAACTGTGGGACTGCTGGCAGCATGCAGCGCTGGCCTGGAAAAGCCTCAGCCACCGGGCATCTCAATGGTCTGCACTTGGCGGAGCTGTAGGAGTCAGGTTGTCCAAAGCTTTAGGGGTCCAGGTGCCCCAGTCTGCTTAACGTTTGCCCTGTTTGGGTTTTGGATTTGTTTGGGGACCGTTTTTCCTTTCTGTTCCTCCCTTCTGGAATGGGAATGTGTACCCAATGTCCGTCCCACTGTATCATGGAATTAGATAAACTTGTTTCTGATTCTTTACAGGTTCACAGCTGGAAGGACTTTTGCATTTGGTCTCAGATGAGACTTTGGACTTTGGGCTTTTGAGTTGGTGCTGCAACAAGCTAAGACTTTTGGGACTGGGATGGAATGTGTAATGTGTGAATGTAAGGGTTATTTATCCTCGCTGAGGGAACGTCGCAGAAGGTTCTAACCATGTAGATTGTACAGCGAGGACCCTGAAGGGTGGATTGTTGGGAAAATAGAATAGTTTGATCAGGGCCCTCGCCTCGGATCCAATTGGGTGTGGTTCAGCATCTTTTGTAAGCAAATTGTGTGTGTGTGTGGTTAGTGCGCACGTGCACCAATGTATCATTTTACTTTTGTTGGTATTCTTGTGTTCTTGAGAGAGAGACAGAGAAAGAAAGAGAGTAGAGAGAGGGAGAGAGAGAAAGAGAGAGAGAGAGTTTTAGTGAAGCAGGTGGGCGGGCGTCTGCCTCGGGCATGTGCCCAGCGCAACCCTGCTTTCCAACCTATGGCTCCAAGGATCTTTTGGCTGTTTACCTTGCTCATAGACCTGTGTGGAAGGGGTCTGGTGACCCAGCCTGGTGTGTGAAGGGTTTATGACCCAGTTTGTGAAGGGGCTTGAGGGGTCTGGGAGCTCTAGACCCAGCCCTGGCTCAACAGTCAGCCCAGATAGTGCAGGATTACCGGCAGGTAAAAGAGCCCGACAACTGGCGTGGTCACCTAGCTTTATAGCAGGGAAGTGATACATATAGTGGTACCTCCTCTCTCAAATGAAAGGATTGGAGTTCTTTTATTAATTCAGAGTTTTTCATGACCTTACCTTAGATAATTAACTATTGGATGCTTGAACCTTGACTTGTATAAATGTGGATATAAACTTTGCTTTTTCTTGGGCCTGCCATGTCTTACAGGTTGTGTCGAGTAAATTACTAAGCATCCCTTGTGAACTTTTGGTTGAAATGCCTGCTAATTTGCAAAGATCAATTAATCATAGTATGAAAAGAGAAAATTTTGTAGATGCCCAAGTGATTAATTGCATAAAGTAAATTAAGAAGGGGAGGGATTAAGATATGTAAAGGTATACTATCTTTTTTTTTTAAAAAGATCCTTTTATTCCACATTCTTTCCGATTATTGCAGGAATCTAGAGGAGTTGAGGAGTATGCTGATATGCTAACACCAGTTAGGTTATTTTCAAACATGCTTTAAGCGATTTTTTGCACATCAACATCTTTGCTAAAACAAAGCACATCTTTCTGATGGTGTTTATGTTTTAGATTGTTGGAGATTTTGCTGTTGTCACAAATGATTTTCCCTATGTTCACATGATCATGTTTATAGCCTGAACTAAAAGGACCTTCAGGCTATCTTGTCAGGCTGAGTTTTAAAATTCCAAGCTGAACTGTGAAGACATGACGTTTAAGAAATAGGGAGATAAATAGGAGTGTATAACTAGAAAAATGTGGTATCCAGAAAGGCTTACATTCCCATAGGAAAGAAAGTCTTGCTTTTATACTTAAAAGGATTGATATTGGAAGGTAGAACAGTCAATAGTTGCTCCTCCTTAATGTTAAAGCATTAAGTTACTGATAAATTAGCTGTCTCCCAGCCAGTCCAAGTCCTAAGCAGAACTGATGCTTTTGTGGTTTTGTGTCCCTGGTGGCTGGCACAGTGCTCTGCCTGGAATACGCTCTCAGGATTTGTTGGAAGAAAGCAGAAGAAGGGAAGGAGAGAGAAGGAAAAAACACGAGAAAAGGATTGAAGGAGGGAGAATAAAAGGAAGGGGTAAGGGAGAAAGAAGAGCGAAATAAATGGAACTGGAAAAGAGTTTGTTTTGTTAAAATACAAACACACACAAACACACACACACACGTGCACACACACGTTAAGGAGCTTATCCACTCACACGGTTACTGGCAGACCTGGAACCAGCATATAGGTAGGTCTTTGTAATCCATGTCCCTCTTGTCCCTGTGCTTCACAGTGGGAAGTCACTTCATAAATTTCATAAGCATGTTTAAATCCTGGAAGAGAATTATTAAAAGATATAAATTAAAAGCTCTTGGAAAGGAAACCATGCCTTCAATTGAGTTATTTAAGTTTAAGGGAGCCAAATAAGATTTTGAAAGGCCCTGGAAAGGTTATATTTCATAGAAGGAAAAAAAAATGTGTTGAAAACATTTGGAAAGAAATTCTTCAAGTTATTTCTTTGGTATTTCCTTGAAATATTTTAGTTTTGCAATGAATCACATGCTGGCTGTCTCGTATCTCAGTTCTCATCCAGTGAGGACTTCTTAACCCTCCTTGACTTCATTTTTTCTTTCCTCATTTGCAGTTTCCATATTTTCCTGTTCTCTCTACCCATTCCCCTGGGTTTCTGGCTCTGCTGATTTTCATTTACCTTGGTAGTCTTTCCCACATCTCTTATTTTTCTTGTGCTTTTCCGTTCGCGCCAGGCCTTCTCCCTCTGCTTTCCCCGTGACCTCTTTTCCTGGCTGGCTCTTTGCTACTGGTTTGTCAGCTGATCTCTCTCCTGGTCGCGTCCCTCTCTCTTTTCCCTCGTTGGCTCTTTTTCATTCTTTCCTCCTCCCACCCTTTTTTCTCCTCTTCTCTAAGGTTTATGAATGGCAGACTGTCACTGGCAATCTGTTACAGGACTAAGCAGTATCTCCACTGTGCAATTGAATGTACCCAGGAACAGCTGTTATTATTATTATGATTTTCCTGATGAACACTTTTCCACAAAATAAAAGCTACTGGATGATATTCATAGTGTTGGAAGGTGGTTGGTTTGGGCAGGACTTGGCATTTTAGGATCTGGCTTTCTAATCACTCTCCTTTCAAAATCTTAATTCCACTCTATTATTCTGTAGTAGTTTTCTATGTTGTTTTCTATAGCAAAAAGCAGTGGATCAATAGAAACATTTATGTAATTTGATTTATTAAGGTACTTTTTATACAGTAACATTCACCCATTTTAAGGGTTTGGCTTGACGAATTTTGGTAATGTCAATTCTTGATACCACCACTATCAAGATAAAGAAAAGTTCTCTTGTAAAAAATTTCCTCATGTCCTTTTATGGTTGATCTTCTCCCTTTTCCACTGATCTGCTTTTTGTCATTATGATGTTACCTTTGTGCAGACATTAAATTTTCACTTCTCTTGGATAAATGCCTAGCAATGTGTGGGGCTATAGCAAATGTCGGAATCCTGCTGAAATAGCCAGTTGTAGAGCTACTAATCCTGTTCGTGAGGCCAATTGTAAAGCTAGGGCTGGGTCTGGAGCTCACAGGCCCCTCAAGCCCATTGTCCAGACTGGGTCACAAACCCTTCACATGCCAGGCTGGGTCCCATACCCCTCACACACCAGGCTGGGTCACCAGACCCCTTACATGCAGGTCTATGAGCTAGGTAACTGGCAAACAGGTCCTTGGAAAGCATGGGCGCTAGTGGCAGCGGCCACCCAGGGCAGCAGTCGGCCAAGGTGGTGGTGCCACCTATGCGCACTAACTCTACCCACACACAACTTGCTTACTGAACCACCCCCAACCAGCCCTGAGGCGAGGGGAGCCTGATTAAATTATTCTATTTTCCCAACAAAATGGAATTGTGGGGTTATATGGTAAGTGTAGCTTTAATTTTAGAAGAAATTGCCTTACTGTTTTCCAAAGTAACTGTGCAATTTTTGCATTCTCACCAGCAGTGTATGAGAGTTCCACTTGTTCCACATCGTTTCCAGCACTCAGTATTTTTAACTATAGCCAGTCTAGTGGGTATGTAGTGATGTCTCATTGTGGTTTTAATTTATATTTCCCTAATAACTAGTCATGTTGAACTTCTTTTCATATAACTATTACCTATCTGTGTACCTTAGTTTGTGAAGTTTCTGTGGAAATCTTTTGCTCATTTTTATTTGGATTGTTTGTCTTCTTGAGTTGTAAGAGTTATTTATATATATTCTGGATACAAGCTATTTTTTGGCCATATGTTTTGCGAATATTTTGTTCCCTGTCTATTGCTTGTACTTTTGTTTTCTTAACTGTATCTTTCAAATAGTAGCTTTTTGTTTCAATGAAGTCCATTTTAGCAATTCTTTTAAAAATAATTTCTGCTTAAGAAATCTTTTTTTTAAGAAATCTTTGCCTAACCCAATATCATAAATATTTTCTCCCATATTTTCTTCTAAAATTTTAGCTCTTACATTGAGATTTATAATTCATCTAGACTTAATTTTTGAATATGGTATGAGGTTCTTTTTTTTTTCTTTTCCATATAGATATTCAGTTGATCCAGCACCATTTGTTGAAAAGTCTATCTTTTCTCCCATTGAATTATCTGGAACATTTGTCAAAAACCTATTAATATGGTGAATTACATTAATTGTCTTGCATTCTCAGAATAAAACCCACTGAATCATGATATATTGTCCTAATTATATATTATTGGATTCAATTTGTTAATATTTTATTAAGAATTTTTTGTGTCTACTAGTATTTGTGTATATTGGTCTTTAGTTCTTCTTCTTGTGGTATCTTTGACTTATTTTAATGTCAAGGTATTACTCATTTCGTGAGTTGGGATGTGTTGCCTCTTCCTCTATTTCTGACAGGCTTTCTTAGGATTGAGATTATTTCTATATTTGTTTTTGAAATACAGAGTTAAACCCAATGTCCGTGATATATGTACTTAGCATCGATATTCACATACTTCCCCGAACCCTTTACATCTCTGGGCTTCATCTAGATTTTTAGTCCAAATGTTGTCACGAATAATTTCCTTTAAGCAAGGAAATACATTGATCCCTTGACTTTTACCAATTAATCTGAAGTGAAAATTTGTATTTCTGCTATTTAGCTTCAGCCTTTTGCAGATTTGGGTGTAAAGTCAAATTTTTGAGTAGTCATTTTCTAAACAATCCATTGAAGTTTGGAAGAGAGAATACATTTATCTCCAAAGGGACTCACTTTTCTACCAGTCTGCAAGTTCTCCCCAGGAGATTTGGCTCAAGTTGGTTAATAAACACTTTTATGAAACTGATCCTTGTCTAGATGTGAGTCCAAATGTGTTAGTGATGGCTTTTGTTGTCAGGAAGCTTGTATCCTTCTCGTGCTCGCTGCTGGACTGCTTCTCTTTCCTTGTTAGCCACACTGAGTGATGCCTTCCAGCTTCTGTCACCTTCAGCCTCTTTCAGTCAAATCTCTGTGTCCTATATTGTGATTAGGAGATGACAGTGTGGGTTTCAGAGGCATGTGTGCATATACTTATACACAATATGGCTCATCAGAAATTTAATCAAATATTTATGACTTTATTTTTCATATGTGTTCTATTCATTTAAATAACAGCGTAGGCCATATGACTTTAATGTGGTTAGAATAAACAACTTATCCTTGTCTACCCTCTCACATGGTAATCTTATCTGCTGCTGATGACTAGAGCAAATGTTCTGTAACATTTGATAAATACCTTACACTTACTGCAAGACATAACAAGAGATGTGAAAGCCTTGTTCCTTAGTGAAATAAAACTGGGTTATTATTCTCATAAACCATTCTCTTCCTTAGGCTTGTAAGCAGGAGTCATTGCTGCGGTGACAAGCATATCTTTTCTCTCCAGAACTAATGAAACACTTGGAAATGTAGAATGAAGATCATTATTTTTGACAAAACGGAAAATGGGATTCGTTACCCAAATGATTTAAGTATTTTTACATTACAAAACAAAACTACACCTTATCCTCTTTTGATGAGAGCAGAGTATGTCTTTATATTCAGTTACTTCAGAGCATGCTGTGGAAACTTCAACTTTTCTGTGTCCTGTATTCTTCAATGTCTAACCCAGATCACAGTTCTGGATAAGGGGCCTGCAGCTCCTTACCAGAGTATAGCTGCTCCAGGTGGAGTGCTCTGTGTACTCTTGTGCTCAGTAAATTTTATTAAATGAGTTAGACATTAAACAACTGAAACCACTTGACTTTTTTTTAACAGAATCTCCAAAGTGACGTTAATAAAAAGAAAAAAGTGAAAGACATTCTACAATAATAGAATAACAGCATTTATTTTTCCAAGTGAGTTAAAATGTCAGCAATTATAAGCATTGTGACCAACTGGATGAAAATATTATATCTCCACTCTGAATAATATCAGTGGGAAGCCAAAAGTGATGAATATGTATAATAATAAAGTCATTCTATCAGCAAAAGGCAGCTATTTAAAGCATTAATGTTAATCAGGTGGTGCTAAAATGGAATTACAGAAAGAATTTAAGTACTACACTTAAAGTGAACATAACTCTTGCCCAGGCATCCCTTGATTGCAACTCTTAAGGAAATGTTATAGAGAGAAGAAATAAGAGTATCATCAACTCAGAAGATCAGATGGTGTTGGATTATGTTTTAAAGTATTAACTACAGGTGTCCATAATCTTAGCTTCATTTTTCTGGGTTCTTAACCCGTCCTGTAGAATTATAATAATTTACAACAGATGCAAATAAGAAGATTACACTGGTATAGTTCTAACATTCCTTACATTTTCAGTTTTACATCAGTTCTTGATTATCTCCAGGGATGGAGGGTTAGAGCATTTAAAACAGTAAGCCCCAAATCAATTGCATTTGCCTGGAAGATGCAGTTAGGGAGCTCAATTGAAGTACACCCAGGCAGTCACTTGTAGACACTCAAACCCCTGGGCCTGACCTTGACTTTCCCAGTGAAGACTTTGCAGTATCTGTCTGTTTTGTGCAACCTATACCCATGGTGTTGAATTAAAGAATGCACAAATGGACTTCTTCCCTAGGGAAGGCAAGAGACTCGCTTCAGAATAGGTAGCCAGTGACGAGGTAGATGTAAAACATCTCATTACCACCATGTGGATTTTCGCTTGGCTTCTTCTGGTATCTGTTTATACTCCTTTTTTGTTTTTTTTACAGCTGACTGGTAGGGGGATCTGAACCTGTGACCTGGTGTTATAAGGTTGAGCTCTAACCAACTGAGCTAACCAGCCAGCCCTGGTTTGTACTCCTTAACGGGAGTAATAACACTTGCCTTGCCAATGTCAAATATTTTAATGAAAATTAAGTGAGATCATTAACATAAGGTTTTCTTAAATTTAAGCACTATAAAAAACATGATACATAAAAGTTTTTATCTGCTTTTTGAGATAAAGGGTTCTGTATTTTTAGACGAAAGGCACTGTATGAGTTTAAATGCTCATCATGATATATTTCAAGGCTTGCTTAACAATAAAAATACCATAGATTCCTGAAACTGATATAGCTTAATTAATCTTTCTTAATTTGACTGATGCTGCCTTTTTTTTTTTACACTCATATACATTCCATGATATGTTTCTTATTTTATATGAATAAACTAGCCTTGTTTTAAGCCAGAACCACCACATCATCACTTAAATGTGGTTCTTCAAGTCAAGCCAGTGAAAATATATTCTTTTCGGTAGAAGAATGACCCAGCTCTCAGGTAAGGCCAAAGTCAGAATGGCCTTGTGTGTTCCTCTGCCTGGTGTGTATAGGGAAGCGAAATCAATAGGCTTTTTATCCCAAGTGTCCCTAAAAAGCTTTTGAAAGATCAGGATTCCAGGGAGACCTCTTTGCTCTGGGCATCTCGGTTTTCCCCAGGCCGCCTCAGGCTTGCTGTCTGTTTCCTTTCTGCAGGGTAGCAATGAGGTCAGCTCTCTGCGGGGAGGGAACTGGGACGGATGGATGAAGAATGACAGACAGTAGGGAAGAGCTGGGCACTACAAAGGGAAAGGAACTAGGATGTCCTGTCTTTTAGCTGAGTGCCTGTCTCAATTAATACAATCAACGGACATGTCTGTTTCTAACTTCTCCTACGTTTACGCATCGGCCATTATTCCTGCCGCTCTTCCTTTACCTTGAATCACAAGCATCAATATCTTTTTTTTTAAATTGAAACATAATTGATTGTACATATCTGTGGAATACCGCATTGAATATCCATACCTGTGTGCAATATGTGATGCTCAAATGAGAGTAATTAGTATTCTGTATGTTGAATAACATTATACAAGGCTTTAACATTTTAACTCCAATATTTGAGAGGGAGACTGAAAGAGGCTGCAGAGGGGGCACGTGTGTGAGACGTCCATTGTCTAGACATCGTCCTAATGGTCCTTATCAAAGCCCTGCACCCCCACTCCCACAGACTGGTGAGAAGCACTGGGATTTGTAAAGAAATGGAGGAACATCTCCCTACCGCTTGACCTTAGGTTTTAAGGCACTTGTGTAATATTGGCAATTGTGGTTTTACGTTTGCATTAACCAAAATGTGTGATACCCACCTCCCACTTTCTCTTCTCCAAGTTCAAGGCTATATTTCTGAATTTGGTGATTTGTATTAAAACCTGGGCTAAGTGGCTTAGTATGGGCAAACATTTCAGATATTTCAGATATTAAGTTTTAGCAGTACTAGAACTTAAAATTTGACTATAATAGTAATCAGGACCTGCTGAAGATGGTTTTTTCAGTGCAAACCATTTGCCGTGTTGATTTTCTTTCTCTGTGAAGCATGTTTGGACTGAACCGCAGGTATCCTGTGGATTGCTTCGCTTCCGCCTGCAGCTCGGTGGGGAGCGGGACCAGCTGGTGTAATGCTTTTGACCTCTTTTAAGGTCTCTGTTTTATACTCTTTTTTTTTTTTTTAACTTGATGTTAGCTGTACATAACAAATTTTTCATAGAAAGCTTTTGTTCCTTTAATTGCAGGGGGCCTCTTGGGACTCCTTGAAATACACAATCATTCAGTTCATGGCCCCTGTCCAAAAATATTTCTTAAGTCCATCTTTTTTCAAAAGAGCAATACACACATGTACATATATTTCTTGTAGTTTTACACTTCTGCTTTCTGTAGTTTTATTATTATGTTTAGATAGGATTTTTCTCCTCATATTTAACAGGATGGTTCGAATACACTTGAATCTTTAGGAAAATTAGTGAAGGGTATAATTTGATAAAGCTTAAAAAAAACAAACAGAAAAAAAACATATTTGTCTTGACCCTAAATTATGGGATTTATTGGAAAGAGAATACTAGCAGTAGAAGCATATGTAGGTAGAATATACAAAGAATTAAATTATCATTATAATACTATGCTTAGTTATAAACAGCTTTTATGTACTTTCAAAATGTACTAATTTAATCTTCTGAGTAACATACATGTAAGTACAAAACAAGCTCACTTAATAGTCTACAAATAGTGTGAGTATTTGGTATAGTGGCTTTTGTGAATAGTTCTCTGTGGCTACATTGTGTAACAGGTTGAATACAAGCCAGTTGTTTCTCAGAAAAGATTATCAATGATTATAAATCCTGATCTTCTTAGATCAAAAGGTATATATCCAACTTGGAAAGAAATTTACTTATAATAAAATCGTAATGCCAATTGATGTTAGTTTTTTCCATTGCTAATTACCCAATATCTTAGTCCCTGCAAAATAAAACAAAAGCTGAGGGGTTTTTTTAAACCAGAAATATGAACAAACTTAATAATTCCTTCCATTGGCTCTGCAAACTATTCTTTTTTTTTTTTTTTTTTTTTATGTCTTTTTCGTGACCGGCACTCAGCCAGTGAGTGCACCGGCCATTCCTATATGGGATCCGAACCCGCGGCGGGCGCGTCGCCGCGCTCCCAGCGCCGCACTCTCCCGAGTGCGCCACGGGCTCGGCCCCTGCAAACTATTCTTAACTACCCCTCCGCCCTTGCTAAATAAATAAAGAGAAACAAAATGGAGCCCATGACTAGGAGAAAAACCTGGCAATTTCCACTTGAGCTCTGGCTCACATTTCCTGGGTGATCGGAAGAAGCCAGCAATTGTGTTTACATCCTAGCTATCTTCTGGGTAGCAGAAATAAAGTACTATACAATATTAGTGTGAGTTAGAATTAAACTCTTCGTGGTAGATTTGTTGTAGTTGAGGATCCTAAATATGACCTTTCAGATGTCAGCCTTTTTTTTCATAACTATGGTTTTCATTAGAATATTAATTATATTTTTCATTCCATGCCTGGGTCCCCACTATCCAGCTACTGTATACTTATAATCTAATCTAATTTTATAATTGGGTTAAGTAAAATATAAAATGGAGAAGATGTACAAATCACAAAATGACTCAATGCTTTGAAATGTAGATTAGCTAGAGCCACATGAAATGGCAGATATTTGTTTTTGACCTACAAAAATGGCATTCACTTGGATCACACCTACCAAGACCCCACTATTTAAGGTTCAAATCAAGAAGCTACCCTGTTGCATAATTCTGAGGGCACTAGCACCTACTGAGTGCAGGTAAAATCAGCTTGAAGTTCTTAGGATCTAAGCATGTCTAGATAGATAGATAGAAGATAGATAGAAATAGAGATAGAGACAGATATGTGTATCTGTGTCTATATCTAGACAGATATCTCACACCCTCCCCTGTGCATATATATAGATATTGTTTCGAACCTTTTAAATAGATAGCTTTCTAAAATGAATTAGTACTTTTATAACTTGTTGAAGTGACTTAAACCAAACAAAGTATGAACTTTTCTGAATGAATGAGAACATCAGAATGAACATCAATTCTTCTGCCATGCCTGTCATACCATGATGCCAGTGGGACCTGCTGAGTTGCATTAGGTCTTATTGTTGTCTGCCCAGATTATGGCGCTTTTTAAGCTTCTGTTAGTTTTAACAGATTTTTAATTTTCTTTACTATTGTTGCCCATCATCTCTTGGCTCTCATAGAACTTGTAAAGTCCTAACCCATTTACTTATGGCTTCTAACAGTGTTTGAATTTAGAAAACAGGTCACCAAGCTCATAATATTTTTAGGTAAAATGTAAAAGCAAATAATCTGCAAAGTTGATGGTGTAAGAGTTTCTTCTCTAAGGCATAGTGAAGAAGAGTTTTGTTGCTTGACTTTCGTGACTTGGCTCATTGATTCTAGTTATGTACCGAATATAGGAGATTGTCAGATAAATATTTGTGGTTAAGTGAGATGTCACAATAAGGAACCAGCGATGGTAAATCTGATGCAAAGCTAGTGGAAATTACCAATTTATTCAATCTTAGTTTGAAATTCCTTTTATTTCTTTTTCACATCAGAATCATTGAACCCTTGACCATTGACCTTGGGTGGACTTGGCAATTGAGTCTCAGATATTGTAATCATTTTTAGGTTGCCACAATACCATTTAGCTTTTAGTGTAGCACCCAACGGTGTCTATAGTAGTGAAAACTTAGCTGCTTGGATAATTTGGCTCATTATCTGTGTATCTCTCTTATATTCTGTCCTGAAAACAAGTTCCATCATATAAATTAAAGGTAGGGCAGTGTGTTCCATAAATTTAGGCTCATTCTTAATTCTATACTTTGAAGTGAATGTTAAATATTTCAGTCAAAATATATTTTAAATGGCAAAATTGTAAATCTACTTTTGTAAATGACATTGTAGAAAATCTTAGTGATTGCAATCTTGAAAAAATGCTTTTTCTATCAACACTACTTTTTCATAATTCCTAACACCATGTTCATTTACGCTCTTGACCATGACATATTAGTATCCATTGATTATAACTCTAACACTTTAAAACTGTATAAATAAAAGTGACTTTATTAATTTGTTTGATTTAGAATTAGGTGTTAATTTCTTTGGTTTTCCATTTAAGTACATTTCAAAGCTGTATGTGTTTGGTGTATGT
Organism: Cynocephalus volans; assembly: GCF_027409185.1. Lineage (NCBI taxonomy): Eukaryota > Metazoa > Chordata > Mammalia > Dermoptera > Cynocephalidae > Cynocephalus > Cynocephalus volans. The sequence goes on from NC_084466.1 coordinate 71,079,664, forward strand.
TTCAATATAACTGTGTAATAAAACATAGTAAGGAATATCACTGGTCATTTGGTTCAGAGTCCATTTCCAGTTGATCTGGACTTCTGTGTCTGTGGGAGGGAGAGGCATGAAATGCAGTTGAAAACTTCCTCTCTCTGTGAGGTAACTAGCACTTCCCCTGGCTTTATTAAAGCTGCAAACTAGGAGTAAGTTTCCATTTTTGAGTCCACATAGTTGGGGCAGTTTGAGAAGGTATGACAGCACTGAGATTAGTTTCCCAGATCAGACGACTTTTAGTGCATCTGCTTACATTGCTTTGCCAACTTCCAATTGGCCAAGTTCCCCCCAAATTCCTTTCATTGCATTTTTAATCCCATTAGGTTTTTTCCCCTTTAAAAAACAGATCATTACTCTTATTTTTGTCCTGAAATAAACACATAAAGGAATTCATTATAGCCTTCCAGTAAATGGTTTCTGTTATAGGCATTTTAAATATTTCCAAATGATCTTGTTGGATTAACATCAGTAAATTAAAAGAGCATTTCATCTTTATGGATTGAACAACCAAAGATTCCATTAAAAAGAATTCTAGCCATGTGATTTCTCTTAATAAGCCTTTTTCATCTCTAAATCTAGAGCTACGCCTGGAAGTGATTGTAGCAATTTTGTGTATTAAGTCATACATTGTTTACAGGAAATAAAAGTAGAGATATTAGAATGAATTATGAATTTCTATTGTGTCTAATGCCTGATCCTATTATTCATAATTGCATAATTTATCCACTGTGCCAATTCTTTAGGTAACATTGTTTTTTCCTCTTCAATGTACACTTCTCTATTTTGCACACTTCCCCATTTTTCTACTTGAATAAATGTGCATAATGCAGAATAGGCAAAGCTCCTACACAGAATTTGGTTGAGTTCCAAAAATGTATTTGTTTGGAACTCAGAATGTTATGTTACGATATTTAGGATACAAGGCCAGCAGACAAAAGCCTACTTACCTCACAATATACCCTGTATAACCGAGCTATCAAACTTAGTCATCTTTTTTTATAGTCATTTCTATAGAAAGTCCTGCTTCCAAATTAAGTGCAACCAACAAATACACTCTCACTGAAACCCTATAGCTTTGAGATCTGTGGCTTCGCACTGCTCCTGAGAAGTGGCAGGAGACTCCCAGAGTTCTGAACGTGTGATTGCTGTGGCTGGGCCTGGCTGCAATGAAGGAGAGCAGGAGTTTGGGAAAAGAGTGACTTGGATATTCTGAGTGAGGGAATTAGAATGAAGATAGGAGGACATGAAGGGGTCCGGACTGAAGGAGGAGGAACGGAAGGGCAGCCCCCAGTGGGTTCCCTTCTCTTTCCCCTCTGTGGCTCACTTTCCAGCCCTTTGAGATTTATCAGTAGTTTAGAGAAGTTGGAGAAGAGCAACGGCCTAAGTACTGTGCTAGATGTAGGATGTATCTCCCTCTTCTTGCTTCCTTCTCTGGTCCTCTCCTGCCCTGCAACAATCCAGCCCCTGGGTGACTTTGCATCAGGTGAGAAGTGGGTGGGTGAGACTGAGCCTTGTGTGCAGAATGTGCTCTGTGTTGTTGAAGAGCCCTGAAGTTTGGTAGCAATGGGTCAAGGGGAGGGGATTCCTCTGTCAGGCTCTGTGGGTCTCTGTGCAGATCTTAACTGTTACATGTGTGGTGTGGCTTTTCATTTAGGACACAAAATAACTTTCGTGGGGTACTCTCCAACTCAAGAATTTTAGGTCTGATTTTACCTGTGGGGTGGAGTTAAATGAGTCTGATAAAAATTGGTAGTTTGACCAATTTAAAGATTCATTTAAAGACCCTGATACCTTGGTTAGATATATAATTTTCAAAGCAGGAAAAAAAAAAAAAAGACAGATGTAGCAAAGTATAGGCATTATTGCTACAAGAGAAAGTTTAAGAAAAAAGATTATAATTCTCCCTTATTATTTCATCTGTTTTGGGATACTCAGAAGGACTGCACTGTACTAAATGGGGACCACTCAGAATCAGTGCATATTAATTCTGTGCTGCTATAAGGGTCAGATCAGAGCTGTGGTTTGAAAGGATTTGCACTTTAATTTGTTCATTTAATAGTCTTTGGCTAATTAACTGACTTGGTTAGAATTCAGCCCTAGAAAGCCTGAGGTCAAAGGTTCAGTTTCCCTGTGGACCAGTTTATCTTCTCTGTTTCATGGTCATTGATTGTACTCCTAATCCCTATTCAGGTGACTTGCAAAGTTATGTTATTGGTTATGGAGGACTGGGTATGAACGAATAAAAGCAAAGCCTTTACCAGTGCTAAATTATGGCATGCTAGTTTTAATCATGATGTTTGCTGTTGGATGGGACCTAAATAAAAATCCTGGCTTTGTCACTTTACCTGACTACTTTAGGCAAAATGTTTCACTTCTCTAAGTTTTAGTTTCTCTGTCTACAAAATGAGGTTGATATCAGCCTCACAGGAGGTTATGAAGACTATGAAGGTTATAATGCTAGCTGTTGTGCACAGGATGGAGTATGAGCCTTGCTTACACTGGTCCAGCTCTATTGGGTATGCTTTCCCCCATGCTCAGGACCTCTTCTCACTCCTCTTGCACTTTGTAGATGGTGTCTGTTTGACCCCTGCACCCATCCTAGTTCATGCAACTGCTGTCTCCAGCTATATACCAGGAGAGCTTGCCTGTGAGGACAATTTGTTTAATTATTTCATTTATTTAATATCACCTCTAAATTCACAATTGTTCTGAGTGGTGGGAGTTATATAGCATAAGGAGAGGGTGGAAATCTCATAAATGTACACAAAGGATAAGACTCTGCTGGAGCATATTGCATCAATGGGCTTCAAGTTTTATCTGAATCTCCATATTTCTTCCACTTTATCAGGGCCTTCCAGTTAGTTCAAGTCCTAAAGTCATTTTGAAGTTTGTCTCCTGAGTAACTACTCTCCTCATCCCCTCATTTGTAAATTTGCTCATCCCCTAGGAGAGGGTTGGAAGTAGGAGGTGCCATAAGGAACACTTGGCATACAAGTTATAAATAATATCAATAAAAATATGAGGAAATGATGCCTTTTAATACTTCTTCTAAAATTATTAGCTTTTTTGTGTGTGAAGAGAAAAATGTAAATGTGATGCTAATTATAAAGATCCATCTGTTACACTTAAAGTACCATAGAAAAAACGCCTACATTTGAAGCTCTTCTGCAGTACTTGGCCATCTTTGAAGACCCATTTTGGAGAGGTTGTTTCCATTTCATACAAACTTTGATGTCCTCTAAGATAGCCTGTCTACTTGAGAGCCTCTGAGTTGCCATTTGAAAAGGCCAGGTTATTCGGTCTTTTCTTTTTTGTTTTATTCTGCAGCAAATATATGGGCTGTATCAACTATGTACTTAATGGACAATTGAATAATTATTTAGAAGGGCTGTTAGGTAAGCTATGAAAAGCAAGCATTAGGTAACTACTAACCCTGAGTACTTATTCTGAATATTTGTCTCTTTTAATACCCCACCTGGCAGGAATTCCAAAGAATACTTTAACAAAAGTTTATTGAAATCTGTTCTGTATTAGGACTGAGCACTCTCCTGGTAATTTTGGTCAGTCCAGTTTTGTAGCTGGGTGGATAATTAGTCTGACTTCTCTCATCCTGTGTTTTTTAATTTGTAAAACTGGAAAAGTTGTTACCAATAGTCTTCACAAAGTCCTGAGTTAAATAACCTCTGTTAAAACCCCAAATCCATGTACTTTCCATTTTGTAATGTGGCATTATATGGCCTAGAAGTAGAGATTTGTAAATTATCAATGTAAACAGGCTAATGGAAGATACTAAAAATTGCCAGCTATTTGAAGGAGAGAGAGTGCTGCAGACAGCTCAGGGAGTGAGCCCTGCATGCCAGCCAGTTAAAAGGAACAAGTTCCTGAGTTGTTTTCACCTTAAAATCCAGGGATGGAATTTTTAGAAGGAGACTGCTGTCAGTAGTGTCAAATCATATAGTCCAATAGAGTGAGAACTGAGACCAGGCAAAAGTTCACAACACAAGAAAAGAAACTAAGAGTAGAATTTTGGAGCCCAAAATACCTCTGAGATCTTTAAGTCCAATCCTCTCAAATATACACACATACTAAGAAACAGAGGTCAGGAAAGAAGAACAACTGGGCAGAGCCTCCCAGCTAGTCAACCGTGAGCTGAGTCCCAGCCGAGGGCATCTCCAGCTTTCCCACCTTCCCTTGCCTTTGAAGTCAGTCAGCACCCACGCATGCCTGTTAGCACTTTCCGGAGTTTTGCTTAAAGTGATATTTTAAATGTGAACATGAGTCTTCCCAGAAAGTTTCTCCCTACACGGAAACTTTTTTGGCAATACAAGTATTAAACATATTTTTCTTAAAGTTTGCCCAAGAGCTTCTTACACTGTAGAACTTGCATATCATCTTTTAATACCTAAAGAAGTATTTCCTGATAGGAGATAAAGGGAATTTGTGATGTGATATTTATAACAATTTAACAGAATACTTATTGAAATATATAAAATTTTCAATTATTTAATTTTTTAAAAAAGACTCAGTTCTCTCCTTCAATTATAGAAGACTATTTGATATTTAGAGGCACTTTGAATTCTGCGTTTAATTAATGAGAAAATTGAAGCAATGTATCAGAAAAAGAATAAATGTTTTCCTCCACATCAAAAACTATAATTTGGAAAAAAGAATGCATAAAATAAACTACTCTGATCCTATAAATTGCTGTCTCCGCCATGTTTTAAATCCCAATGGCTATGGTGGTCTCTGGTCTTTTGTTAAGCTTTTTTGACTTCCTCATCAAATTAGAACCGAATACCCAACACTAATTTAACAAGGCACCAGGCACTAAGGGAGGCATAACTGAAGATTATAAATAAAAGAAAGGGTCCAGGCATTTGCTCTCTGTTTTTTAAACAGAGTACAGACCACATCAAAGTCAATCCAAGATAAAACCATGCAGTAGGCAAAATGCATCTTTAAGTCTGTACCCATCATCCCTGCCCCAGCATTATGCTTACCTCTTCTTAATGAGATGTAATATATCATTGCAAAATCTCTTCAGATCACTCTCTCTAATAAAATTAATAATCTTTACTTCTTTTTCAAGTGACACTGACAATTTTCTTCAATCACAAGTGTGCGGTGGTGAAGACTGTGTGGCTAGTGGTACAGTTTGGTGCTGTGGTTCTACCCATCATCATTACGAATGTGAGCCTGGTGAAAATGGCACTATTTTAGTATTATTATGAAGACGAGTCTGATCTCCCGGACTTCTTGCCAGAGACCCACAGGTGACACTTTGAATACCACTGCATTACACTGAAATTTCGGATTTAACCAGCAATCCCATGTTTGGGGGCATTTAGGTTATTTCTGGAACTGTAAAGAAAATCTTCTTGAGATATATTTTTAGAAGTGGAATTGCTGCATTTAAACTTTACTCTTCAAAACTTTTGAGGTATATTACCATGTTGTCCTTTAGAAAGTTATAAACATGTATCAGTGACATAACTGTGTACTTCATTTTTATATGGCCTCTCAGTATTGGTACACAGTGTCCATGCTTAGAAACAATTTAACTTGGCACCAACATGATGAACACATTTGTGTCCGTTTTACCACTACGTAATATGCAAAGGGAAAAATAACATTGGAATCAGTCATGCTATAAACGCTTGGGAGAGAAACAGTGTGTCAGAGCAGAAAGTGTGGATTCTGGAGTTGGGTCCTGGTGCCTTCTCTGTATACTTATTAGCTGTGTGTGACTTTGGACAAGTCATTTAATTTCTCAGATCCTCCATCCATAAAATGTCAAGAATAATGGATTTTCTCCAAAAGTGTTGTAGAAGTTAAATGAGACTGCATGTGAAAAGTGCCTGATACAGTCCCTGTCATGTACTGGGTGTTCAATGAGTGGAAGCTGTTATTTTTTATTAATAACATGAGAAAGCTCTCCCTGAATCCAGGACTGAGGCCAATAGGTCTCGTATCTAGACCTACAGCTGTCTCTGAGCCTGCAAATTAAAGAATCCAACAGTAGATGAGGCTGCAGAAGCTGGGAAGAGAAACAAGAATCCAAAAGCCTGATACGAGAGTCTAATAGAGTCACCAAAACAGAAAGAGGGTCACAATTAGCTCCCGAGAACCAGGGAAACAGGACTAGGAAATCAATGGGTTGAAGGGAGCAAAACAAAGGAGGTTTGCTTGTCCCAAAGGAGGTTGCTGCTGACTGCTGGATTATTCAAACTCTGTGGCTGAGAGAGTTGGTTCTCAGGGCCGGGGGAGACAGATAGAAATTCTTACACTTTCATGCTGAACGAGAATTTTCTTGCCCGCATGTCGGCTTTGAGCAGCAATCAAGGGCTTTGGATTTTCATAATATCTGAGGTCACTCAATTTGTACTTTACTTGGCAGTTGTGTTATTACCACTGGTGTCATATTGGATTTTTGCTAATAATCATTTATCACTAAATACCAGATTGACACTAATTCTTTCTCTAGGGTTTTCTGTGCAGATAACTGACTTTTGAACAGATGTGCATGTCCAGATGTCTGTAGCAGGAGTTACCCCTGGCTTAATTGCTGCTTTTTAAATATTTTTAAAGCTCTCCTCGACATGATGGATCATCCAAGGATTATGTGTATTACATGCTCTTTACATTACCTAAAGTGTCTTTAGACAGAGTTGTGCGTGCACATCTCTTATTTAAGTTATAAAACTCTTAATCCCGGCAAATGCCTGTTACTTCCTGTGCTTAGCTTTTTTAGGGCTTCTTTTGTTTTATTTTTTAGTTTATTAGTTGACTTTTTAGGTGGAGTTGAATATACGTCATGGTGAAAGTTAGCTGCCATTTGGAAGGAAAGGGATTACTCACCAAGTCAGTTGTTCTGATACTTAATTATCAGAGCATTATACTGTAGCAATTTAGAAATAGGACAGCTTAGCTGGTCAGTTCCCTGACGCTGCAGATAAGAACAACTCCAATAACTGGGAAAGTCATAGTTACAAACTACATTCCTTATCTGTGGATCTTAGCACCAGAAAGCAAGATCTTAGTGACAAGATAGCTTGAATGGATATTTGCATATGTGTTTCTTTGCCTCATGGAAAGAGAAATCGAAAAGAATTTACTTTCTGTTTGAGTATTCGTTTATTAACAAGATACATATTCTACATCTCAGCCACAGAAATTAGGATGAAAAAACATGTTTAGTTATCAGTTTAGTGACTGATTGGTTGACTGCTTAGTTGATTGATTAATTGATTCAACAACCGTGTATTGACTGCCTATCATGTACCAGGCGGTGTTCTAGATCCTGCCGAAATAGCAATAAATAAAACTGATAAAAACCCCGAACTTGTGGGGTTTAAATTCTGGGAGTGAGGTGGGGAGAGAGAGAAATACACAACTTTTAAAAAGCAAATTATAAAGTACATTAAAAGATATTAATGAGGAAAGAAATAACAAAGCCAGGAAAGGAACCAGGAAACAGCAGGGATGGGAGTGGATTACAATTTTAAGGGGGTGGTTGAGGAAGACTAATTGAGAGTGGGATTTGAGCAAAGACTTGATGCAGGAGAGGGAGTGACCCTGCAGAAGTGGGGAGCTCTGGGAGGGAGCATTGCAAGCAGAGGGATGATTCAGTGCAAAAGACCCTGAGGAGGGACAGCAGGGAGAGCAGCAAGTATAGGACATGAGGTCAGAGAGAGGACTGGGAGGGAGCAGATGAAGGGGAAAGCCATTAGAAAGTCTGAGCAAAGGGTAAAGCTATCTGTCTCATGTTTGAATAGTGTCACTTTTGCTACTCAGTTGAAAATAGACTGTAGGGGACATCGTCTTCTGTTTGTTCTTCTATAATAAAATACCACAGACTGGGTAGTTTTTATAAGTAATAGAAATTTATTTCCTCCCAGTTTTGGAGGCTGGGAAGTTTAAGATCAAGGCACCGGCAGGCTGGGTGTCTGGTGAAGGCCTGTTCTTCATGGATGGCACCGTCTAGGTGTCCTCCTGTGGTGGAAGATGGAAAGGTAAAAAGGAGCCCAAGCTAGTTCCCTCCAGCCCTTTTATAATGCACTAATCTATTCATGGGGGCAGAGTCCCTGTGACTTAATCACTTCCCCAAAGGCCCCACCTCTTAATATCACCACAATGGAGACTAAGTTTTCACATATGAATTTTGGGGGGACACATTCAGACCATAGCAGGTGGTAACAACAGACACAGAGAAAAAAGTTGGGAGGCACTGCAGTTAATCCAGGTAACAGATCATGGTGGCTTGGGCCAGAGTGATAGCTTGGAAGGGTGAGAGGTGGTTATATATTTTGAAAATAAAGCCAATGGGTTTGCCAACAAATTTGATGTGGAATATGAGAGAAGGCCACCAAGAATTCTCCAGGGCTTTTGGCTTATGTAATAAATAATGGGAAGTTGGAGTTTCCATCAACTTACATGGAGAGGACCGTGTATGGGGCAGCTTTGACATACAGTGAGGGGGTGGTTTTGATCAGGAATTCAGTTTTAGACATGTTAAGTTTGAGATTTCCATTAGACATCAAAGTGATGAGAAAAGATGGGAAGTCAAGAAGAAAGATAGATATTTCAGTCTTGGAGTTCGGACAAAAGGTATGTGCTAGAGGTATAAGTTTGTAGATATCAGTATATAAATGATGTCCCAGGTCAGCTTTCCCAGGAAGCAGACATTAAAATAAAGACTTGTACCTGGAAATTTATTGGCAGCAACTCTTGGGATCAATAACTGTGAGGAATAAAGGAAGTAGGAATGGACAGATGGAAAAGCGCTGCAGTAAGATCACAAATAAATGTTTTTGTTTTTGTTTTAAATTTTATTTTGTCAATATACAATGTAGTTGATTATTGTGTCCCATTACTGAAACCTCCCTCCCTCCTCCCTCTCCCCGCTCCCACCCAACAATGTCCTTTCTGTATGCTTGTCGTGTCAACTTTAAGGAATTGTAATTGTTATGTCTTCTTATCCCCACTGGTTTTTTTTTTTTTTTTTTTTTTGTGTGTGTGTGTGTGTGTGTGTGTGTGTGTGTGTGTGTGAATTTATTTATTTATTTTTAGCTCCCACCAATAAGTGAGAACATGTGGTATTTCTCTTTCTGTGCCTGACTTGTTTCACTTAATATAATTCTCTCAAGGTCCATCCATGTTGTTGCAAATGGCAGTATTTCATTCGTTTTTATAGCTGAGTAGTATTCCATTGTGTAGATATACCACATTTTCCATATCCACTCATCTGATGATGGACATTTCGGCTGGTTCCAGCTCTTGGCTATTGTAAAGGGTGCTGCAATGAACATTGGGGAACAGGTATACCTTCGACTTGATGATTTCCATTCCTCTGGGTATATTCCCAGCAGTGGGATAACTGAGTCATATGGTAGATCTATCTGCAATTGTTTGAGGAACTTCCATACCATTTTCCATAGAGGCTGCACCATTTTGCAGTCCCACCAACAATGTATGAGAGTTCCTTTTTCTCCGCAACCTCGCCAGCATTTATCGTTCAGAGTCTTTTGGATTTTAGCCATCCTAACTGGGGTGAGATGGTATCTCAGTGTAGTTTTGATTTGCATTTCCTGGATGCTGAGTGATGTTGAGCATTTTTTCATATGTCTGTTGGCCATTTGTATATCTTCCTTAGAGAAATACCTACTTAGCTCTTTTGCCCATTTTTTAATTGGGTTGCTTGTTTTTTTCTTGTAAAGTTGTTTGAGTTCCTTGTATATTCTGGAACAAATAAATGTTTTTGCCAATCTCAAGGAGAGCTCTGGAGTTGGAAAGATTGCAGAATTGTATACTTTACACCTCCCACATCAGCCAGTTGCTTGATGCCCAAGAGTGTGACCCTGAGTGAGTCAGCTGTCTTTAGCTGAGGACAGTTGCTTGGTGGAGATGAGGAATAACTTTTGAGATATCAGCCATCAACCCTCCCAGCAGCAGGGGAGATGATCTGGATGGTACACTCAGCATCCATTGCAGGTAGTGTTTAAATCCATATGAAGGATGAGTGTACTGAAGAAATGAGTGTGGTTAAAGATGTCCAAGGACTGAGCCCAGGTCCTCAGGTATTATGAAGTTTAGAGGCTAGGGTGATGAGATAGAAAGACTAAAGGACTCTGAGAAGGAATAGTGTCATTGAATGAGTACAGAGAGGGTATGGTGTCCTACAAGCCAAGTTAAGAAACGTGTTTCGAGGAGCCAGTGATCACCTCTGTCAAGTGCTGCAGGGAGATCAAGTATAATGAGGATTGAGAGTTGACCTTTGGATTTAGCAAGACAGAAGTCAGTAGTCTTGACGAAGAGCTGTTTCAATGGAGTAGCAGGAATGAGAGCAAGACTGAAGCAGGCTCAAAAGAGAATGAGGGAAAAGGATTTGGAGGCAGTGAGTATCTACCATTCTTTTGAGGAGATTTGTCATAAAGAGGAGAGGAGCAGAAAAATCAATATCAATAATCTCATTAAATATAAATGGTCAATATATCGATACTACTAAAAAATCAATATCAATAATCATATTAAGTACAAATGGAAGGCAAAGTTTGTCAGATTGGATAAAAATGTAAGACTCAACTATATGGTGCCTATAAGAAATGCACTTTAAATTTAAAGGCAGAAATAGGGTAAAAATAAGACAATGGAAAAAGATATACCATGCTAACACTAATCAAAAGAAGACTGGAGTAGCTATATTAAGAGCAGACAAAGTAGATTTCAGAGCAAAGAATGTTATCAAGAAGGAAGAAGATCATTTCATAATGACAGAGGGGTCAATTCATCAGGATACCTAACAGTCCTAAATGTTTATGCACTTAATAATAGAGCTTCAAAATACATGAAACAAAAGTTGATAGAACTGGAAGGAGGAATAGAGAAATCCACAGTCATAGTCAGAGATTTCAATATCTTCCTCTCAATAATCAATAGAACAATTAGAAAGAAAATCAGTAAGAATACAGAAGACTTGAACAAAACTGTCCATCAACTTGACCTAATTGACATTTGCAATTAGGTCCACCACACAATAGCAGAATACACGTTTTTCTCAAGGGCAAAAGAACATTAACCAAGATAGATCATATTCTAGGCCATAAAACAAGTCTCAATAAGTTTAGAAAGCTTCAAGTCATATAATATATATTGTTTGACCACAATGGAATTAACTTAGAAATAAATAGTATAAAGATATCTGAAAATTAGTAATTAATTGGAAACTGAATAAGACATTTCTAAATAACCTATGGGTCAAAGAGGAAGTCAAAAGAGAAATTAGAAAGCATTTTGACCTGAATGAAAATCAAGACAAAGATATCGAAATTTGTGGGATGCTGCTGGAGCAATATTTAGAGGCAAATTTACTCCAATAGAGTATTACTCAATTAGAATAGAAATGTCTCAAATTCGTGACCTCCACATCCACTTTAAAAACCAGAAAAAGAAATCCAAGTAAAGAAAGAAAACAATAACAATCAGAGCAGAAATCAATGAAATACTATCAGAAAAAAAAAAAAAAAGGAAGAAAATTGATGAAACCAAAAGCTGGTTCTTTGAGAAGACTAATAATATTCATAAGGCTTTAGCAAGGCTGATCAGGGGAAAAAAAAGAGAGAGAGAAGACACAAACGACAGATATCAGGAATGAGAGAGGTGATATCACTAAAGAGTCTATAGATACCAAAAGAATAGTCAGGGAATATTATGAATTACTATGTGCGAATATCCGCATCATTAGGTATTAGGGAAATGCAAATCAAAACCGCAGTGAGATACCGCTACACACCTATTAGAATGGCTAAAATTAGAAAGATAGACCATAAAAATGTGGCAAGGATGTGGATGGACTGGAACTCTCATAAACTGCTGATGGAAAAGTAAGGTGGTAAAGCCACTCTGGAAAACAGTCTGGCAGTTACTTCAAAAGTTAAACACTTACCGTGTGACTCAGCCATTCCACTCTATGGTATTTTCCCCTAAGAAAAGGAAATATATGTCCGTACATAGACTTGTGTACAAATGTTTATAGCAGCTTTGTTTGTAATAGTCAAAAACTGGCAATAACACAAATGTTGTAATGGTTAAGCAAATTGTGGTGTATTCATGCAATGGATTGTTACTCAGCAGTAAAAATGAATGAACTATTGATGTATGCTGAAACATGCTGACTCTCAAAATAGTTATGCTGAGTGAAAGAAGTCAGACAAAGAGTACATACTGTGTGATTTCATTTATATTCCCTGAACTCTAGAAAATGCAAACTAGCTTGTACTGAAAGCAAATCAGTGGTTGCCTGTGGATGGGGGAGAGGTCCTGGCGTGGGTGAGAGGGAGGGTTACAAGTGGGCACAAGGAAACTGGGGTATGTTTATATGTTCATTATATGCTTATTATCTTGATCGTGGCCATGGTTTCATGGGTACATACGTGCCTAAGCTGATCAGATTGTACACTTTAAATATGTGGAGTTTATTGTGTGTTACTCAGATCCAATAAATCTCTCTAAAACAACTTAAGGGTACCAAATAAAACTGTAACTTTAGTACTCCAAAAATGCTAAGATACTTTGCCCTATTACTTTTAAGAGTTCTGGGAAATATTCTAGGAATGCGCAGCATATTAGAGACATGATAGCCACATAGATTCCAAATCTCTGAAATTATACCAGGACATTTTCATCATTTTTAAAAACTGCAATAACATTTTTTAACTTTGTAAAAATCCCCGTAAAATGAAATTGGATGTAATTTTGCTACCTATTTATGTGAAGGCAGACTGGCATATTAACAGGTGATAAATCTTTCTGTAGCTCCACTTTGCAATATCCTTTACTCCCATGCCCTGTACTCCATATTACTGCAATACGCATGCATGTTTCTTTCACAGCCACGTCATTCCTGTCAATATGAGGCTGAGCTCATGCCTGCCTGTGGCAGTCTGTTCATCACTACCTGGCGTTTCTCATTTTCACAATTTTCATCTATTTAAGCTTTCCTAAAACCTTATTCCCTTAAATGGTGGGATTGAGACTCCAAAAGGGAAACTTACTTTTTCTAATTTTCATTGAATTTCCAAATCTAATGTCAAACTATTTTAAAAGCGCTTTCACTTTATTATCTGATTTCACATAATGTTGGTTATATATTTATTTTAATATGTGAGCTATTTTAGGAAAAAAGAAAGCCCATACTTTCATATATTTTGTACGTGCTGTTTTAAAATATACATAATAAGCATATTATATATTGTATAAATAATATAGATATATGCTGGCTTCTAGGGATTCAATACAAAGGAGATTTCACTCATTGCCTCTTTCACTGCCTTTCCTGTAGCTCACGCCAGCATCAGCCCTCACCTGGAGGACGGCTGTAGTCTCCCAGTTGGTTTTTCAGTTTCTCCTGATTCGAATTGAATTCCAGCCAGAGTGCACATTTTAAAACATAATCCTGTTGCAATACTACAAAGGCTCCTTCCATGCAGCCCCTTGCTTTGGAAAAGGATCCAGACTAGCCTGCCTGCCTCACGTAGGGCCAGCGAGTCTTGATACCGTTTGATTCATGCTGCACTGAAATCCCTCAGGTCTTTGTCACAGACACGCTTTCCTGTGCCTTGGGTCACTCTCTCCCACCTCCTGATTCTGACTTATCCTTCACGTCTCAGTGAAGACATTACTTTGCCTTTCTTTTCCCAAGCCAAGTTTGACGCCTTGCCTCTGTGTATCGTGAAGCCTCCTGTACGCCTCCTATCAGAACCTTTATCACAGTCTTCAGATTCTCTGGTTCTCTCGCCATATCATATGTTCTCAGAGGCTGGGGACAATGTCTGTCTCAATCAACATTTTATCCTCAGGACCTGCCTATCGTGTCTGGTATGTGAATAGGAGCTGAATAGCAGATGAATTATCTTGAAAAGGAAAGGCACACATAATAAACTAAGTATGTTTGTGATCACTGTAGGGCAAAAAGTGAGGACTTTTTTTCTGTTTATGATTAAAGATCCCCAAGTCAAAAAAGGAGGCCACGCATAAATAAAAGCCAACTTAATTAGCTTGGCGTGTTTGTTTTTCGAGATAAATAGGACTCTACTGTGCCTTTTAGAATTAAATCAACCTAATTCCACTTATATGAGCTGCCTAGAATAATCAAATTCACAGAGACAGGAAGTAGAATATTGGTCACAAGGGCCTGGGGAAGCAGGGAGAGGGGAGGTTCTGTTTAATGAGTTCAGAATTTGAGTTTGGAATGTAACAAATGTTTGCAGATGGACGGTGGTGATCCTTGTACAGCAGGTGACTGTACTTACTGTCACTGAACTGTGCCTTTAAAAAGCTAAAATTATGTGAAAATGGTAAATACTTTGTATATTTTACCTCAATAAAATTGTAGAAATATGAAAAAATTAGGCCGAAATAAAATTCTATTATGAGTAAAATTATTGTAATGGATTGAATTATGTCCCCCCAAACTCACTGAAGCTTGAATTGTGTTCCCCAAGTTTTATGTATTGGAAACAGCCCCCAGTGAGGCTCTTAAGAGGGTGGGAAATCCAATCATGGTCATTGAAAGGTGGAGCCTTGAAGAGGTGACTGGATTGTAGGACTGTGCAGTAGTGAATGGGTTAAAAACAGTGGTCAGTGGCGTGGTTCTGAGGGCTTTAAAAGAAGAGGACAGTCTGTCTTTCTTTCTCTCTCTGCTTCCACCATCTTGTAATGTGAGACCCCTGGGTCACTGTTGCCACCACCAGATGGACTTTGGACTTCCCAGCCTCAGAAACTGTAAGCAACAAATTTTGTTTTTCTTTACAAATCACCCAGTTTGAGGTACTTTGTTATAAGCAACAAAACCAGACTAATACAATTATATGCATTCTTCGGTTTTATACTATAGCCAGTTCATACTGAAGTTTGAGAGGACATGAAAGAAAATAGAAGACATGGAGAGACAGCCATTGAAAATGTGGGGTGAAAAGTTCTCAGAAAAACAGCCCAAGTTACATAGTTTCTTCTCTACATAAATATATACTGAGCAGCTTCTATGCGTCAGAAATCTGTAGGCATGTGTATCAATTAAATTGTAATTTGCCATTAATAACCAGAGAATTCATACAATTAATTAGGAAAAAGCATGTCTTTAAAATGTACTATTGCACTTTAGAGGTATTGGTTAAGGTAGCTTTGATTAATTTTTCTTCTTTTTTCTTTTTTTTTTTTTTTTTGGTATTTAAAAGTTGTTTCTTGCTTTATCTTTTTTGAAAAGATGATGTTATCTCATTCCGTAATGTTTAAAGTGTCACTCTACCAACCATGTGCATCAATATTGTGTTAGTCCTTTTTAGGCCCCTTTTTGTACTGTATCTAAAAAAAATACAATGTAACCAAAATCAAAACAATACTCCAATTATACATGTGTTAAACATCACTTTAATTATCATATCAAATGTTTAAAGGACCACTCTAGGGGCTTTTGGAGGGATTTTTTTTTTTTTTTTTGTAAAGTTTTAGTTTCACCTCTGTGAGCTTCCTGAAGATTGTTTGCTATTAAACTGAGGTCTGGATTCAGCCTGTGGTCTAACTATCCTCAACTTTGTTGTAGCTTGGCCTCCAAAGGCCTGCGTCTTCTGAACCTGCTATGTATAATCATTAGTCCGTATGATTATATAGAAGGTGGTGATTGTATGTTCACACTGACAATACAGTCTGTAAAATCAGGACAAGATTTTAACCAAAGGCATACATTAATGATCTAGGAATGTAGTTTTTCCACAGCAGTGATGGACAAGAAATTGAACAGTTGTCAGACCAAGAGTGAATGCAAATTTCAGCCCCAGGTTCTCTGATAATGAATTAGACATTTAGAGTTTCTATCTTGTCCACAAGACTGCAGATGATTGCATGGTTACCACTAGAACATGGAACAAATTAAAGGAAAGAAAAGAAGAGAAATGAGGGTTCTTCACTGGTATTATTCTCAACTATAGGAACTGGCATTTGTGAAATCCCATATAAACTAAACTTTGTCCATGTAACCTTGAAGATTTCATTATATTACGTGTTTAAAACTATAAAGCAAGACTTAACTTAAGTCATTTGGCATATGGAAGTGTTATCAGTATTCTAACCAGGTAAATCTTTGTGTAATGTCTGAAATAATCTGAGTACTGCAAGAGACCTGTTGAGAGTTATACACATTAGCATCTTTTCATTGAATCTTGGCTTTATTAAAAGCCCACAAATGAGGCTCCTAACCAAAAATAAACTGCTGAGAAAAAAGAAGCTGGCATGAGAGGTTTCCAGCTTAAAAAGTGTATTTTTATAAGAAACTTATGGCCATTACCCACTGTGTTGTCTCCTTGAAGTTAGCTACACCAGCATCGTTTTTTCAGAATTCATACTCCTAACATTAGAACATGTAATCTGCTGCCACCTATATAGAAGATCATGATAGCAGCACAACTTCCATAACTTGTCATTTCCTGGATCTTTTCCCCAGGTTATTGATCTGTGGTTATCTGTGACAAAGTCTGCTAAAAAGGGCATGAGACAAGGTCATCTCCTGAAGATTTAAGCATTAATAGTAATAATAACAGCAACAACAAAATACCCAAACCAGTTGTTTTTACTTACCTCATCCTTTGTAGTACTGTGCTAGCCAACTGTTAAAATAACTAGTTTACCTGATTGTCCTCTATGAGTATTCAGATTCCTCAGGTTGGCTTTGTATGTGTGCATTTTGCCAGGAAAAAGAACATAATTCAAATATGTTACATAAAAGGGTTTGTTAATATGAGTATAGCCAGCCTTCAAATTATGACAGTCTGAAACCACTTTTCAACTTTCTCTTCCCCTCCCCAAATTCCTTTTATTGGACTACTTTGGATAAGTAGAAACAGATGACAGCTGTGAGTTTCCAAAATGGCCCGATTAATTTCTCCATTGTTTACCAGTGAGAATGAGCTTGGAGCCTTGAACTTGTCAGTCCATTAACATGGGATATTGTGGGGTGAATGTTCATTTGGAAATAATGATAATTTTGTTATGAAACATTTGATTTCCTACTTGTAAAACAAATGGTGGAACAGTGGACTGTCATTCATCCAATGAATTTTCCTAAATGACACTGAGAATAGTTTTTAAATTATTTCAGTATGTAGGATCAGTCGTAATGCTGGAATCTGTTTCATCACAGTATGTGTGTGATTGGTGTGTTATGAGCCTAAGACTTAAAGGTATGGAATTCAACATTTAGTAATATCTCTGAGTGATTTTTAAATTATTAGTTATATTTTGTAAAATATTTTTAAAGCAAACATATTCATAATTGAGGAATTTTAACCCAGTATGATATCCAATCATCACTTTGATACATTTTAAAGTTTTACTTTCAATTTTTTGGTCTTTCTCCATGATTGATAGCATGTCTTTTGGGAGCTATAATAGGAGAATTAATGGGTATCCACACTTGTGGTTTAGTTTTTTTGTGATGTGATAGGTGGATATTAGATATTGCTACCTCCAGGCATAAGAATGCCCTCCTGGCAAAACAGAAATGACGAAGTACATCTCCTTTTCAATTCTGTTGCTAAAGTATTTCCTAGTTTTGAGGGAAGAGGAAAAAACAAACAAAAAAACCAAAACCCAGACACGGATTCTAAGGACAAGATATTGCTGTTTATAAGAACAGAACACTATGGGAAGAAGGAGGAAGGTCCTTTCCAGGACAAATACCTCCAGGAACTGCTGAGCAAATACAGACTGTAGGATTCATCCCTGTTTGTATCTTGCTTACTGATGGCGTTTGCAGCATCACACCAGGAGGGTCTTCTTTTCCCACCTCTCACCACATCCCTCTCCCTCAAGTATCTCCTACAATGAAAGTGAAAATACAATTCTTTCAAGCTTCTCAAATAGCCTTTTTTGAAAGTTTTCTAACTTTTGACAAAGTCCAGCTTCCCTTTCCTTGCTGAAAGTCTTGAGGTGTTAATTTTCCTACCCAAATGTCACAAAGATCACCTTCCTTGGTATCTACAGGTCACTTCTAAAGGGGGTCTTGGGTTATTCTCATCTATAAAACAAATTTTGTAAGTTTGATATGTTAAGGAAACTGGTGGGCTTGTTCCAAGTTTCTGGCTGGTGAGCTCTTTCCTCCTTTGAGAACAGTTCTTTTAAATGCCGGTCTTATTTTTTTTCCCCCCACCGGAACACTAGCAATTTTAATTGCTACTTACAGTAAAAAGACACCAAGAGGGAACTACCCATTAATCAAACCTACCTAAAGAGGTTCAATTTGTGGTTTGGATTACACTTCTGGGCAAAGGCGTACTCTGTATGTTGAAGATTGCATAATAACCCAGACCATAATCCTCAGACACTCCAAAGTCTTTAGAGAATAAGGCTTATTTCTGAGCATGTGGTTTGCATCATTGGCAAGGGAGCTATGGGTGAAGAGTAGGTATAGACTCCAGATAGCCTAAGCTAAAGAAGGCTTGCCTGATAATAGAAAGGTACGAACTCAGCTGGTGACCCAGACAGGCTGTTAAGTTGTGCGTTTTCTATAAAATCTCTCTGTGTCTTTGGTCACTTTATTGAAAGTCAACACTCCGTCCCTACATTTTTACTTCTGTAAAAGAAATACATATCTTATTAACAGTTATAAAAAGTACTTGGATTTTTAAAGTATTTATAGAAAAAGTTTTAGTTAACCCTAACCTATATTGATAGGCTTACCTTGAGAAAAGACCCTCAAGAAAAATAGAAGAAATAGTTTATGAACTCTTTGCAGACAGGGGAACATGATTTTTTCCTTTTTTATTTTGGACTGATCTGCACAGAGCTCAATAATTCAAAATTTTAATAATAAAAAAAGAATTTAGAAGGAATTGTGGACTTAAACCACTTTGGCCAAACCATTAGGAATAATAGTTTTAGTAGAAGTTAAAATATTTTAATTAATTTTTGAAGGCTAACTCAACTCTAATTTTATGTCCAGTGAATGAAACATTTATTGGTTGTAAAGCTTTTAACATTTTTTTTTCCCCAGAGAAGAGAATGGGAATACCAAATACGTTTTGAAACCATTTTATCCAAAACTGCCTGAAAATGTTTCTCTTTCTTTTTGTTCAGCAATATGTAAACGACTTTGACCTTAGACCACATGTAGTCACACCAGTGACATCAGCTTAAATTTACTGACTGAAGAGAGGAGATGGAATTATACTTGTGTTTTATAAGAAGTTCCAGAGCAGAGAAAAAAACTTATTATTTATGATTTTTTTCATATTTAAAAGTGTTTGTCCTCTTTGTAAGCAACGTTGAGTTCACTACAGAGGGGAACGCAGCCCTGAGGAGCTGAGTGGATGGATTAGCACACCCAACATTTGAAATATAGACTGATTTGCCTGTTCATTAATTGGGAAGCTTAATCTACCCAAAACCATTTGTTTACAAAAATAAATTATATTACATTTTAAAAAATGAAAACATTGCTGAAACATTTCAGAAGAGGTGAATCTATCGAATTCTTATTTTGATCATCGGACAGCACCTTAGTATATTACTAAACATTAAACCCATTTTCCATGTTTACTCTCCTGGGCAGCTCAGGGTGAATGTGATTCTTTACATGCTATCAAGTCAGCAGGACTGGTTGGCCACAGTAGAAATTTTATGTTAATGCCAAAGAGATTGGTAGAGTCAGAAGATGGCAATGGCGATGCTATTTAATTTCCCAAAGATGAGACAATATTGTGAGGTTTCTGTGATCAAAATCAGATATTTTATTTGTATAATGCAAGAAAATGCACAGCTGCTGTTTGGAGCTTGAAGGAATTCTGCCTTAATGAGGGGCCTTGCAGATGTCTATCATTTAAAGTGTGAGATAATCAGTAGGGTCTGCATCCATTCAAACTGTTATTAGCTTCCACCCTGTTTTTAATATGCAGCTTTTACTTCCCCCAGGGGCCGCTTGCAGTAGGAGATTCCTGGATAAAATGTAAAATATACATAATTCTATTAAAAATAAGGGGGTAATAGAAAAGTAAGACACGGCCAGTTCCTTTTACTCAGATTGTAGATCTACTGCATCCTAAAAAAAAAACAAAAAAGCTTTACTCTCTTGACTTTAAAATTTTATTTTAAAAATTAGAGTATGTTTCTAGCCAATCAATTATTTCGTTTTGAATCTATTACAGTCCATGTGAAAACTTCTGTGTATGAGTGAGGTTACCTAAATTAACTTGTTCTTTAAGTTTATTGAATATTTAAATATCCCTGCAGCGTGTTTTTCAGATCCCATAAAAAAGAATTAGCAGCTAATTCAGCATTTGCGCCTACAGTATTCATAAGAAAAAAACATGCAAATATGATTGGCTATAGTCAAAAAGGACTTACTTGTTCCTTCCTTCCTTCCTTCCTTCATTTCATTCATTCATTCATTCATTCATTCATTCATTCATTCACGTATTTATTTGGCCAGGACAGGGCAGGGGTGGGATGGTGGGTGGTAAGAGTAGTTGTGGGTTTTGTTTGGTTTTGTTTTGGTTTGAGTTTATCTTGGAAGATGTGAAATGTCATTTTGGCTTCTTATGATGCAGATCTGCCTCCGGAGTGGGACTCAAGACTAAACCCTCTTTCTCTCTCCCCATGATGCTCGAAATCTTGCAACAGTACTGACTCAGTGATTTCAAATCCCATGTCCCTTTCTCCTTTCTTTCACTTTCTAAACCTGTTTGTGTTATGAATCATACTCAGACACAGGGCCCATGTGACACTGGGTTTCCTTGTCACCACCTCACTAAATTGGAATGCAGCCCACAAAGTTGCCCCTGCTCTGTGCAGGAGCCCCGCCTGGCTGGGTGAGAGTTCATTGATGTGCTGAATATCACAAAGACTTAATTCTGTGCTGAAAGGTTAAGAAGAAAGGAGGGGGGAGGGGAAAGGAGAGCAGAATAAAGATGAGGTCTGTGGTTTATTCAGAGAATGGTTTATTCAGCTAATGAACTTTTGCAGAATGGCTAACAAGGAAGAATTCTGCTGAAGGGAAATGGGCCACTGATGTGACACCTTCCCCCTTTTCTTTTCCCTTTTTGGGGGGGAAGAGAGTTAGAGAAGCTGTTAGTTAAAAGAGAGAGGGGAACAGAAATATACTTTCAAAAGGCAAAACAAAAACTCCCACTTTGGCTTCCAGTTCATGCTTTGAGGAATGTAAGCCCCTCAAAGATCTGCTCAGGCAGCTTTGCTTCATTTAATATTATGCAGCTGCTGTGACCTAATTTAGCCTTGTCATCCAGGGCACACAAGTCGCAGAAGTCGAGGGCTTCACGCAGATTCTTCTGCACCATGTCTGCCAACAGACAATACCTTTGGGAGAAAGGATGGGTAGTTAGTCTTTATGGTAAAGTCTAGTCTCATGCTGTCTCAAGAGGGATATAAATAAGCCAAGATGATCTCAAGGGAGAGAAAAGACACTGATAAAGAGTGTAATAAAAGCAGCATGGCCTGTTCCACCTTTGTTTCTTCCTGGGGTTAAGAGGAGTCTCCACACACCTTTGGGCTCTTCTAAACTTGTAATAACCTAAATGTATAGGCAAGATAAAAGAAATGTACAAATGACATTGTAAAACAAACTTGTATTCACGTTTAAGGAAACAACCTTATGTGAATTGTACAAAATGTATTCATCATTTAAATATCCCTGATAAATGTTCATATGCCTGTTGTGGGCAAGAGGATAAAAATAGGTGCTGGGACCAGCAGAACTAGGTTTTAACAACTTTAGGAGGAAAATTTGATTTGCCTGCCATTTACGAATTATTTCTACCACCTCTGGCTTCATAGTCATAAAAGTTTTAAAAACCTCACAATAGCTTTATAACTT
Source organism: Cynocephalus volans (assembly GCF_027409185.1). Taxonomy (NCBI): domain Eukaryota; kingdom Metazoa; phylum Chordata; class Mammalia; order Dermoptera; family Cynocephalidae; genus Cynocephalus; species Cynocephalus volans. The sequence continues at coordinate 71,101,574 of NC_084466.1, forward strand.
CCCTATCTTTGATTTACATGCACACAAACTGTAAAAGAGAGAAAGCTGGCACTTTCTCTTCTCTTTTGCACCTAAATAATGTGCCCATATATTAAGGAGATGAATCTGATGCTACTATTGTCCAGCTGCAAACTTTTGATTTTATTGGCCAAATATTAAGAGGCTGAGGTGGGGGGAAGATGAAAAACTTTTATTCTCTACCCTTTTTATCTTTTAAATTGTGTAATCATAGTATCATTGTGTAACCCCCACAGGTGGAGGAAATGTAGAATGAATGAACTGGACAGGTAATGTACCTAATAGGAGTTTAATGCTCCCTTGAGATGCATTAATGAACGAAACGCATAAAAATACCACTGCTCATGGGTTTATATTTAAGGGCACGATCCTTGTCTGAGCCATAGAATCTGATTCTAATTGTTCAGATTATTTTACCCCACATATTCTCCATACTCACTCCCAGCAAAGACTTCAGTTCATATTAATTCTCTTTACCACTCCCATTGCAGTCTACATTTGCTTACTGCTCTACTTGCAGTTGTTACCTGAGGAGACTGCGTAATCTGGTTCCTTACACATTTCTTCCATTTACATCCATTCTGTCTCTCAGTAGACACTTCCCATGGGCAGAGAAATAAACAGAGGTGATATGTTAAGGGGCTTTCTTGTCCTAAATCTGTAAATATCTAAGCATTACCTACTCAAGATAGGTAAGCATTGTTTTCTTTCCTCTTTGTTTCTTCTTGTATCTACTAAAGGTCAAGCAGGGAAATTGACTGCAAATGGGAAAGGCTTGAAAAAAGTCAACGTTTGGCTTTCTTATTCTGAATTTAGCACTTAGACTATGAGGTTTTGCTGCTTGTTTTATTTATTGTACCATTCACTTATTTATTTATTCTTCACCCAATGGACTTTTGGTTACTGCAAACCATGTGACACACACTGACTCAGCTGCTAAGGGGATCAAGAATAAACCAGAAAGCCTCCAGAATTCAGTCTCGTGGGGAGACCAATATGCTTCTTTGCAAACACAGTTCCTAATTTCAAGTCATAAAGGACTTAAGTGTTTCTTCAGCATGCCTTTGTATATTTTAATATTTTTATGGCAAGTTGTCTTTGCATTGGAGGAATACACCGTTAACATGCTGGATACAGATTTGAATTGGTTGACGTGTGTGTGGACAAGCATGCACACACATACACACATGCACAAAGACCAGTTTTTCCTCAACTTTGCTGCACTGCTTTTCCTTCAGCTGCCTGGTGAGGCAATGTAATAATATGCAAACTTTTCAGAAATCCAGAGGGATTCTTGCCCTACTGAATTATTTCATTCTGCATTCTGTGTCAGTTCCTGGAAATTAACAATAGACTATTTCACTTTGGTCCTTGATCCCACCAGCTCAGTCATGGTATTTTTCCAGATGTTTCTGTCTTGGGTTGCTTACAAAAAAGCACAGCATAGGTTAACAAGGCCAAGCTGGCCTGTCCCCAGGGCTGAGGAATGTGTTCTTCACCAAATAAACTAGTCATGTGCTGTATAAAGGTTAGGAAGAGAGAAACTCAGACTTTAAAATCTGAGCCGATCCTTCGAATTGTTAAGTGTTTTTAAGAAAAAGTACAGTGGCCAACCCATTAATTTTACTCATGGCCCTATAGCTTCAAAAAGACATTGATTTGGCCTGGTTCTAGCAAATGATTTATGTTTTGAAATAAGTTAACGTGCTATTTTCTCTTAGTGTAATTTACCTCAATCTGTCTAACACTCTTGAAGGTCTAAATGCCAATAGACGTGGAAAAGAAACCCTTAATTGCCAAGTGGTGGGGTATAGATAAGACAAATAATTAGCAATGATAATATCTTTTATGAAAGTTTCATAAGCAGGAATTCCATAGCACATTTTAGCACAAATGGCAAAAAATGAGCCCACAGCAACTTGAAGCATTTTATGTGAAATTCACTTGGTCGTACTGGAAATAAGGCGAGTAAGTGAAAACAGTACCCCAGGAGAGAGTCCCAGGAGGTTCTAACACCGGATGCAAATACCTCTGCTCTGCCTGCACTCCAGCCAAAGTCGACCATGAAGACTCCTTCAGATGTCATGAAGCACATGCCCTAAAGCTCAATGTGACAATTTAAAAGCAATTTCCCAGAAAATAACAAGATAGGCTACTGATGAACTGTGGCTAAAAAATGATTCTACAAAGAGGAATTAGGCAGAATAATGTTTTATGAATGTTGACACTCATCACAGCTGATGCTTATTTTATTAAGGTTTTCTAATTTGATTTGTGCTATTACTTACACATAACATTATTTACTGAGCTGATTTCCAAGTAGGAAATATATTTTAAATGCCTTCTTACCCAGTGATTTACCAATTCACTCCTGCATATATTTCATACAGAAAAGTGTAGATATGTGAATGGAAGGAACTATGACAATGTTCACAGAATTATTTTTTGTAGCAACCAAATACTGGAAACTATCCAAAAGCCTATCAACAGTAGAGTGGAAATGGTGGTATATTCATACAACAGAATGCTATGCAGCAATGAAAATAAACTAATAATAATTATACTCAGCACTATCGATGACTCTCACAAACATAAATTTGAATGAAAGAAGCCATAACAAGAGAGTATATAATTTACGATTTCATTTGTGTTAAGTACAAAGAGAGGCAAAACCAATCTATTCTGTTGGAAGTTAGGATCACAGTTACCCTTGGGAGCGGCTGGTGATTACAAAGGAACAGAGAGAAGGCTTCTGGGGCACTAGTAACATTCTGTTTTTTAAATCTTATTAAAGGTTGCTGGTGTATTCAGCTTATGAAAATTCTCTGAGCTGTGCTCTTAAATGTGTGCTTTTCAATGTGCACATTAGATTTCAATACACTTGTGCAAGTGCAAACACATGTTCATATATTAAAGAGAGTAGCACAGCAGAAAAACATTTAAAACATACTTAAAAAAACCTAAGCATCTCTGGATTTTAAGTTCAAATAGAAACATAACTTATGAATATGCAAATCTTATTTTCCTATTTTGAAGAGTAGGATATTTTCTTGAGTGCATATCAGTGCGGATCTGTTTTGTAGTTATTATTTGACTACAGACTCTGAAGAGTTGGCATAAAATGGTGCTCAATGAAAGTATGTTGAATTAAATTAAAATAAGTAACAAATGCTATTTTTTCTCCATAAAATATTCCAGATTTCTTTGATTATATATTATCTCCTGCTTTTTTGAAAGTCCACAAAATTTTGTACTTCACTTAGTGAAACATATACTACTTTGTATGATATTTAGTTTTATAAGCTCCTTGGAACAGGTTCAAGTCTCATTCATCTTTGAATCTACTGTTAAAATCTGCAGAAGACAGGCAATATAATGAGGTTAAGAGAGTGCATGCTGTTTTTGGATCGAATGGAATCAAGTTCCCTCTCTGCCACTTATAATTTGTATAACTTTGGGTAAACACTCAGCCTCTCTGCACTTAAGTTTTCTTATCTATAAAATGGAGACAGTTATGGCACCTGCCTCTTAGGGTTGTTGTAAAGATGAAATTAATCAGCATAAAGCTCCGAGGATAGTTTCTGATCACAGTAAGTGTTCAATAATTGTTAGCTGCTATTTTTAGTCATTGTAGTACAGTTATGATTCCTACTGTGATTCCCGAATGAGAAAAATAAAAGAAATAAAATTGAAAGATCTAGGAGTCAAAGTCAGTCAAAAATAACGTATAAATATAGATTGGTAAAGATTCTGATGAACTAACCAATACAATTTTTTTTATTCCCCAACACAATTTTTTTTCTCAGGTATTCTTCAACTATAGTGTATTGATCATTTGTAGTAGTATTCCAACTGTTGTAAATCAGTCTGATCATACACAATTATTAGGTTCTTTTTTGTAAATACCGATTTACTGATTCAGTTAGGTAACAAATCGACCCAAGAATGGATGATGGCTGAAACACAGTAAAAGTTTATTTCCAGCTCACATTACAGTCCAAGTAGGTATTACCAGTCATATGATGATTCAGGGACTTAGGCTCCGTCTGCAGGTATACCATTCCCAACGCCTCGTCCATGCCTCTGTCCAGCTTGTGGAAAGAGGAAAAGAACATGGGAGGGCTGTATCTGCTTCTTGAAAGCCATGATGTGAATAGCACACATCACTTACTCTCACATTCCCTGGCTAGACTTAGTTAATGCTCACATCCAGCTGAAGAGGCTGAGAAATGTAGTCTAAGCATGTGCCTCGGAAGCAGAAATTGAATTTTGTCAACAGCTAGCAGTGTTTGCCATTACTGAGAGGTAGATGAAGGCTATCACTCTCCTCACTGTCAATTCCACTGCAAGTAGAGGGGCATACTCAGAACAAATTATCCCACACATAAGATTGATGCCGGAGGAGAAGGGGTCTGGGAAGGCCCGGGTAGTCGGCCTTAACCCACTGTGTGCTCTTACCAGGTTCTTGACTCTGCCACAGGAAAGAATTCAAGGGCAGAGTCACAGTAAAGAGTGAGAACAAGTTTAATGTAATGAGAGACACAGATTTCACAGAGAGAGTGTGGCCTGGCTGCAGAGACCCAACAAGGCCCTCACCAGGTCCAACACAAAAGTAAGAAATACCTGCTTAAAGTCTAGCACAGAGTGCAGGCTGGCTCAAGAGTGTGAGCAGCCACCTGCCACAAGTAAGCTTGGTACAAAGGAAAGCTACACACCTTGGCCAGCAAAGCGTGGGTTGGCCCCGGAAAAGTGAGCGACAACTCCGCCTTCTGCGGGATTCAACTTTTATCGTCTCGCTATCTCATACATATTCGTGCTAGCTAATAAATATAAATTCCACTTTACTGAGCATGCCTAGCCACTGGATTTGCATCAAGTCAGCCTCCTGAGGTCTCACATTGGTCCAAAAATAGATCCCGCTAGCACCGGTAACTTTCTTCTAGAGGAGGGCCTGGAGGAGGAGATGATGGGGAGTGGCTTGAAACCCAGAGGTGTGTCCTATAACCTGAGCCCAGGGAGACCGAGCACCTCTTATCTCATTATTGGCAAGCAGACCCCAATAATCATACTACTGAAGCTCATCAAAGTCCCAGCCCTCTGTCCTTGTAGGTTCTTCCACACAGCTGACGTGAAGGAATTCCCTTGCGATAAACACAACACTATTCTAAGGACAAGACTTCAGTTAAGCTGAGAGATGGAATCAGGCGACCAGAGCCCTATGAATCCTGCCTAGAGACATCACTATTTTGGAATCAAGCTCAGGAACCATTTTAAAGGATATACCCTCCATAGCTCACTCGATTCTTCTAGATTTTTCTAGTATACACTCACAAGAGTGAAGAATGTCTCTAGATTCTAGCCAATCCACATATCTTGGGCACCAATAATTTATCTAACAAAACCCCCCACCTCTTACATCTATTTTGCTAGTTATAAAAACTTTTAAGGCTAGTATGGACATAAAAATAACTAAAGCAAATCTGTAGCAGCCACCCAAGACTGTGGCTTTTTGATGAATACTAGCTAACTACAATTGAAACGTGTATTCCTAGTTAGAGCAACTAATCACATATATGGTATAGAATAAACAGATTATTCACACATACATATCATACTGCCCATGAAGAAATATGTTTATTATAGGCAACAGAACATTATGAAAAGTAAAGTTAGCCTTTTATTCAAATATCCTTCTGACAGAGATGTTCATCTAGGAAGGTTCCCCTATAGCAAACCACTTATTTATACTACAGTGGTTTAACACAATAATAATTGTTTGAAATATGGAGTGGTGTTCAGAAGCCAAGCAACTGTATTATGATATCAGGAAGCTGCGTAGATTTCTGCCCCTGTGTTTTTCCCTTGCAAAGATTGATAGGGGACAATGACTTCCTGATTCAATAATCTTCAGGAGGAAGTAAGGAAATGCTAACATTCTTCAGAGACTTGGCTTTTGGAAAACATCCCAAAACCACTGTGGCTAATTGATCATCTCAGTCAGGGTATCCTCTGGGTGGTTTTGTACAAAATACTTGTATTTAGGTTACACTGCAGGGAGCTGCATCTCTCCAGGACATGGGAAACATCTGTTGTGAATGTTATTCATACGTTTTTTGGATACTAGAAAACTCTTGTCTTTGCTAATGGTCTTTTGTTAGTTTGGTGCCATTGTTGTTGATGGGATGGGGAAAAAGAGGACCTGTTTTCCCTGAAATAGTGTTTGAAGTATGTTTTGGGGTTCTAGATGGTGGGTTCATTTCTACGTTGTAATATTTGTTTTTAAGTTCAGTGGTGGTATTCCAAAAGAATATTGGAGACCACCCTACTTGTGCTGGGCCTGCTATCTTCATTCATTGTGGTCTTCACCATGGCAATGGGAATAGAATTTTCGGCTCTCTGAGCTCTCCTGCATTCTTAAGTAAGCTTGCATAATACTGCTGGGGACAAAGCAGTTGCCTGCTGAAAGCCAAATGAATGAATAAATTTGACCTCAGGATTTTTGAACTCTTGTGAAAGAGTCTTTATTTCTTAGCTTTTTTTTTTCCAAATCACAGTTAGAAAATTTATTCCTCAGATGATATGCCTGTTATCCAAAATATGATGCATAATGCAGATAGGTAGACAATTTTAACATATAAAAGTAACAGATATAATACTTGGCTATCTGAGCAATGATTTCCAGAGTCTATGTAGTCTTTTAAGAATGTTTATCTTAAATAGAAGCTCCTCTTTTAAACGTTTGTCTGGCATTTTGTGCTAAGCAAGATCCAGCACAGGATTGTTGTGTCTGGAACAAAAATGATAAACTCTCTAGAACTTGGCTTAGAGATCTTGCACACTATTGAATAGTATTAAACATTATTCTTTTTCTATAAGATGACTGAGGTCAAAATGAGTCTATTGTAGTAAAAATTATTTTGAATTGCGTTTCTTTTGCCTACCTTCCTTCCTTTTTTCCTTTCGTTTCCTTTTTTTCCCTTCCTTTCCTATCTTTTTTTCCCCCTTTCCTTTCCTTTCCTTTGTCACATTATCTCTTCCCTAACCAAGTAATAGTTTTAAATACCATTACCTGAAGATATTCTGGTAAGTTTTCTTCAAATAATCCAATGGTTGCTTTAGGAAATGTAGAGTTATTGCATATATTGAATTTTCATGTCAAATTGTGTACTGTGCAAAGCAAACATTTGAATCAATAAGGAATGCTTGTCTCAGAGACATATTTGAGTCCTTAAAGCTCATCAGGACTGAGAACACTATGAAAACAAAAAAAGGCCTGTCAATATCAGTCATGCATAGTATCAGTACATTTCAGTTTGAACTATAACATACTTACGTATCAGGACAGGGAACCAAGGAATATGTCATTAAAGAAAACCCCACTTAGAATTATCAAGCAGAAGTCATTTGGCAGGTGATGTTGTCAAGGTCACCTGTGAATTCCTCCTACTCTACAGTGTGTTAAGCCACTTTCCTGCTGTGGTACACCCACCTACTGCTACTTTCATTGTTGTGATGACTCTTTGAAAAACATTGAGGTTGCTTTGGGTGGAATGAGCCAAATGAGTCTTCACTTTCTTAAAGATGACCAATTTAGCCAATTAAAAAAATGATAACACAAACCTCTTATTCCTTCCATTGCAATTAAAAAGATTCTCTAAATTACATTTCTGGTCATGCTGTGGGAAGATCCAAACTGGATCTGCTTTTTGTTTTGATGTTGACAGGCAGTGTGTCATTGTGACAGGGCATCAACTTATCATGGTCCACTTATATTTGAACTTGACTTTTATTTTTCAGTGACTCAATTCAATCTGGGGATAGGGTTAAAAATAAGGGATAAATGTCTATTGTGTGTTTTGTGCAAAATATAGGAAAGCACCATAACAAAAATAGAATGGTCCCAAATTGTGAAAGGATGCATTATTTATGAAAGCATTTTAGTGTTCTCTAATGAGAACTGGAAGGTTTTTGGATATTTATAATTGGCTATGTACAAGCGGTAATCCTGGAAAATCTGCATAAGGATCAAATGAATTAGTCCTAATTAGTAATTATACTAGGAACTTTGTAATATTGTTTTAAATTTGAGGATGAAAAGATATCTTCATTATTACAGAATAATGCCCTGGCCTTCTGGTCTGATAGTCTGGGGTGAGACTTCTGCCTGCGTTTAGGGCAGTCAGGTTTCATTTACAAGTTAGATTACCAAAATGTTGTCATAGCAATTTCAATTTATATAACTGACTTACTAAGTTTACCTAAAACTCAGCTATTTCTCAGCATATTTAATAATTTAATAGTTTTTGACATTTTTAGGAATGCATGTACAGTATATCATTTTTACTTATTTAATTTCCCTTGGGTTGCAAAAAAGATTTGAGATAGCTGAGTGTAAACATCTGCTTTATACTATGGCAGGTGCAAAGGTGAATGAATGGTGTCTGGCATTCCTTTTGGTTACTCGGTTATTATGCAGAAAGAAAGCAGAGTGCGAGCACTAAACCAGACATGCACCTGCCACCTGCCATTAGTTCTCAGAAGGGAAATGCCCCTGTTTCTTTCTAAGAGAATCCACTACTGTTTATCTGACTGTAATAATTTTTTTATATATATATTAAGTGATGGCTAATTAAATCAATTTTTGTGATGTTCTTGAAGAAAAAAATGGATAGATCATAAATTAGTTGTTAATAATTATGTACCAAGGAATATGTTTTACATACTTATGTACATGGTGGCTCAGTGATTATTAAGGTGAAACATCTTTTAAACAAATATTTATTATGCCGTGGAGCATCTCTTTCATAGTTCATTATGTTTAACTCCTATTCGTGGCTCAGATCTTTTTTTCAGTTACATGCAGATAACTACTCACGTGTTTCCAAGTCATTTTCCTTAGCAAATACCAAGTTTTGATGACATGACCTAATTCTTCCACTTTTCAATTTCTAAGTTGTTTGGCCTGTGCTCTATTCAGCACTTATATGGGGAGGATCAAGAAAAGTTAATGAAGATGTTTGTGGATAAAGGTCTGGAAAATGGAAAACTTGCATGCTGTGGATAAATGCCTTAGCCTGCTTCAAGGTGAATTTCATCCTGACATATGGCCAGAATGTGGAGGACTCAGAGGGACTCAATCTGGAAGAATCAAATTCTACTCTAGAAGTTCTTTCTCAGGCAAAGGATCTACAATAGTATTGGAGAGACCAGGAAGAGCATTAACTACTTGGTCAGTAGAGAATTTTTTAAAAAGGTTGGGGGGGAAATCCATGGACCCCAATGAAAAAATTGTCTATGGAACCCAAATAAACACAAATTAATACAATTGAAGAAGTGAAGGATGTTAGCTCAAAGCTTCATGTGGATTGAAAACTTGTATTAGTAGAGGAAAATTAAATAAAGATATGACTTTAATCTAGTGACCTGTGCTGCATTCAAGACCACCCAGTGTGAAGGGCATGGTCTTAAGGGTTTCCTTGGTGTGTTGATGATAGTAATGAGAAAAACTACCCTTGATTTCTTGCAATCTCAGAGTTTACCTCTAAGCTAAAACCCACAGCTGATTTTCAACCACTCTCAATGGAGAATGTAGCCTCAAACATTGCTTGTCAGCTGAGCACAAAATTGTTTGAGGTGATTCAGTTGTTTTCAAAAGAAGTCTTAAAATTAAATGTACAGTGTGTAAGAAAATCACCTATAAAATTACATGCATTAATATTAATAAATATGAATGTATATGGCATCTTAAGTATTTATATACATTGAGCATTATGATTAAATTTAAAATGGACAATTGACTACTTTATTCAGACTTGGGGTTTTAAATTGAAATCTTAGTAAGTTTATGAACAATACTTAGCCATTTGAGATAACTTAAGATCCACTGTGTTTAAGCTTTCATTTATATTTACAAGAACTACTTATGTATCAGAGGGTTTGTTTCTACTCCAACAATTGAGGCAATTAAGAAAATGCAGCACACTAAATTTATAAATGTAGTTTTAAATGTTTAAGGGGTTTGATTAAATTAATAAATGGCATTAATCAAAGATCCTAAAAGCAAATGTTAATACTTGCTATATTTCAAAAGAGAATAAAACGATTTTATAAGTTGGACTTAGAAACTTCGAGAATATTTATTTTTAAAAAGTAACTTCTAGGTAATTCTAACTGGGCACAAAAACCCACACATTAATACTATCCTGACATAATCCTTCCTCAAATGGTGTATTGTTTATTGAAAAGAAAAGGCAACCAACCAGACAACATTTTACATAACAGTCTCGAGCCCTGATTGGGAAAGAGTATCTGCCGCTTCCTAAGGCACAGGACAGAGCTGGGCCATGGAGCGAAACTGCTCTGTGAACACCTTATTGTCGTTTCCCATTCATCCTGAACTCTGGGGAGCTCAGTTACAATACAGAATAATAAATTAATGTCAGTCACACCCACGAGGCCTCTTTAAAGTTACCCATTGCAAAAATAGTTTGGACAAATTCCATCCTTTGCTTTAATAAGATGAATCCTGCCATTAACTCAGATTTAGCTTAGAAAAAGGACTTTTGCTGCCCTCAAGCAATTCGGACTAATCTTGCATGTCCTTCATTAGTACTTTTACCACATGCCTTCTTTCACCTTGGAGCTCCCTGGAATTTATTCATCCTCTCTCTCTGATGTAGCCCATGAACATTACCTTAATTTGCAGCACCTGTTTACGTTATGAGGCAAAAGTGCCCAGAGCTTCTTTTGGGTCTATTTGGGTGTCAGCTTCTTAAAATTAGGAAGAACGTTTATTGTCCCCTGCCCCCAATCCAGGTTCCAGCTCAGAAGTCATCTATTCATACAGGATGCAGGAATTGTGGTTTGTGGAGACAGCCCAGAAAATGTTTACATCACCAAGGATTTGGATGGAAAATAAGAATGTGAAGAGAGTAAATATTTTAAACTGCACAAACAAATCTGTTTCTTCTAGCATAGCTCTATGATGTATCATGAGAATCATTTAAATGTTATTCCAAATGCTTGATCAAAATTAAGTAAAGTGACAGTTTTCAAAATGGAGTTATTTCCCATTTTGTGAGTCAATCTTCTTTTCCAACTCAGATTAAGCAAAAGGCCACTGACTTACGCAAATTTTGCATTAAGTTCAGGAAGACTTGCTGGGTAGTGAAATTAAAAAATATGAGAAACAGAATGCAAAGTTGGGATGGATGAAGACAGTCTGTACTATATGATTTATAAATTAGACTTTCTATGCTCAAGTTCACTAATATGTGTAGGAGGACAAATGTCCATGTGTGTTATTCCTGGTCACTTTGTACTCACTGCTGTTCTCTTTAAGCCCTGGCTTTCATATATTCTGCTTTATCCAGTTCTCTTATGATTTCATATGCATTAATCCTGTTCCTATTTACAAACAAATTACAAGCTCTCTTCTGTCATTCCAAAGTACCCATTAGAAAACCGATCACATAGCATTCAAATATTTGGTTAGTTGGCTAGTTTTAATTTGGTGGAGAAAGTACCAGTGAAAAGGTAAGTATTTAATGAATTGATTCATTCATTTTGCATAGATCCATATTGAGCACCTGCTATGTCCCAGGCACTGTACTAGGTGCTTCAGATGCTGAGATGAGAAAAACAGGCAAGGTCTTGGCCCTCGTGGAGTGTGCAGTCTGGGAGGCAGGGATAGCACCAAAACAAAAACAGCATAGCTAATTACAAACTAAGATAAAGCACAGAGAGCTATAAGACAGAAGAAACTAAATGACAGAAAAATCTAAATTAGGTGGAGTTATTAGTGAAGACTGCTGATAAAATGACACTGAAACAAGTTGTTCTCAAATTTTGCTGCACAATGGAATCCCCTAGGGAATCTTTAAACAATGCTGATGCCAGGATCTCACCTCTAGTTGCTCTTATTTAATTTGTATGGGGTGTGACCTGGGAAATGGGATATTTAAAAGCTGTCTGATTAATTTTAATATGCAGCAATGTTTGAGAATCAGTGATTTAGGCTGACAGATGGAAAGGGTGAATCAAAATTGACCAGGTGAAGAATGCCGAGGGAACATCATAGTGTCCTTGAGGTTGGAAGGATTGTTCATGTAAAGGACTGAAAGAAGCTGGTTTGTTGGATAGAGGTAAAAACGGGGCTGTTGCCCATTGATCTAAGCCAGTTTGGTCATGCACAAGACTGAGATTAATACTGTTAGATAGTAGTAACTAAGAGATTCTAAGAAGGCAGAGAAAGCCACTCCTTTATTACCTGGCTACTAAGTTATAAAATATGTACATTTTAAACAAAATTCTGTCATACACTTAAATAACAGCCTGTAGCAAAGTAGGCACAAAAGAGTTCAAGCACTCTGTTCCTTAAACTCCATAAAGTCTCAGCTCTCTGTGCTTCTAGGTACATTGACCTTAGTTTAACTTGAGACAAAAACATCAGCATTTACCAAGAAGGATTCCAGGCTTTCTACTTGGCATCGTAAATCAGAAATCGTCTTAAACCAATGTGGGGCACAGATCCAAAGAGGGATTGAGCCTCAGGCACCGTTTCTCCAAGAGGTGCAGGATTCAAACCTATGGGGTACAGGATAGAGGCCTGGCTGGAATTTTGTGCCCTCATACAAGGGTCAGGGTATGTCTAATTTGCTCTTACTCATACTTTGACTATCTTAAATATCACCTAATGTACATACTTTGAATATCTTAAATGTCACCTAATGAGATCCTACTGCGACATCCATCATGCTAATTAACAAAACACTACTTGTACCAATAAAAACCCATTGTCAATATTTATTTGCTGTTGGCAAAGTTTCTGCTCTTGTTTAATATGCACAGAATGGAAGGGCTTGTGGTAGCTGCCTCTGGAGCAGCTCTTTCTGATTGAATGTTAAACTAACCTCCCATTCTTCATAGGATATTAGCATGGTGACTCCCGGACATGAAAGTTTAAACTAACTGGTATATGCACGACATTACACTGATATACCAACGTAATAAAAAGTAAATGATAGACTATATAACAGAGGAGTAATGGCTGTCTCCAAGCCTGGAAAGATTGGAAAGGGTAAAATTCTTCTCGGATGAGAAAGCTGACACTGATTAGCTTCCCTTCTTGCCTATTTATAGAACACAAGAGCTTATAGAGCACAAGTAAGTAAAGGAGGAGACAGAGCTGCTTGGATGTCCCCCTGCCTAAGCTGGCAAATGCCTCATTGTCCAGCTCTCCAAATGACTTCAATTGACACTTGACAAAAGCTTAGCTTCTCCCATATTTCATACGATGTGTTGATCCTTATTTCTCAGTATCTGGGGATTTAAATATTAGCAAGAAAACTCCTGATGTAATTATTAAATTATCTTGCTGTCTCCCTGAGTCATTGTGTGTCCTGCCCGGGAAATTCCTTCCAGGAGCCTTTGACTCTTTTTCAGTAATGAGGTTCCATCTTTGATCAAGAGAAAATAAAAGTGAGGATTTGAGTACTGCAGGAGTCACAGCCCTAACCTCTAACAGATGGCAAGAGCTACTTTCCCACAGCCTGTTCAAAAGACAAGGCAGGGATTTTGAAATCTGTGTTTGATTTCTTTTTGACAGTGCTAGATTACGTAGTTTCAGCTGATGGCTAGGCCTTTATGTTGTTCTCAATAGCAGAGATATTTATGATAAAGTCTTCAATTCCAACCCCTTTTTTGCATTTGTTGCCGGAATATTCTTTTGCCTTCATAGCAGATCATTTTTAGGGTTGCTTTTCATGAGTCAGCGTTTTCTAAGCTCTTTTGTATTACAGATGGAGCCTGTGATTATGGTCTGTATCAGCATTGTCAATAGAAATATAGCATGGGCCACATATGTCATTTAAAATTTTCTAGGCATAATATTTTAAAAGGCAAAAAGAAACATGAAATTAACTTTAATATTATATGTTATATAACTGAATATAGCCAAAATAATCTCATTTCAGCATGTAATCGATATGAAAATTATTAACGAGGTATTTTATATCCTTTTTTTCATGCAAAGTCTTTGTATTGGTATGTATTTTATACTTTCAACACATTTCAAATTGGAATAGCCACATTTTAAGTGCTGAATAGCCACATGTGGTTAGTGGCTACCATATTGGACAACACAAATCTATGTAATCATACAGCCCTAAGAAACCTGTTGTCTAAATAATCCATTTTTCATTCAGCTTATCATTTGGATTGATTTTATAAAGCATGTGCCTGGATCGTTCCCCGTGGTTCTCATGACAAATGGCACCTGTTTTTGAGATGACCGGGTTAAAGGTTTTACTGGAGTGGAGCTAATTGGCCTTACGTAATTCAAACATGTAAACCTGAGGTCTTTAGCCCATGCCCTAACCATTTTGGCTAATTGTACACAGTGATATAAAAATGGAATAGACTGATGGCTTCTGGTGGTAGAGTATTGGCAAGTCAGGACAGGCATGAGAATTATTAAGCAGGAGAGCTCTTTTGATACTTTTGTGAAACCTAAATTTCAAAAACTTGAAAAGAAAAGGCTGAGCATGTATATCTACAAAAAGCCCATACATACTCGTATTGCTTTAGCGGCAGTCTAATGATTAGTACTGGAAAGAGTAGGACACAAATGGAGACTGCCCCCCCCCCACTTATTGAATCTGACGGCATGAGACAGTGAGGTCATCATTCCCGTTGTTGACCCCAAGCTGCCCTCGTCTGTATTGCCATGAAGCTGATGAATTTCCCCTCTCGAGTGAAAACAGTGAATTCTCAGTTTTAAAGGAGAGAAACAGAGAGCAAGGAACAAATCATACTTGTTTTCTTCCTGTCCAGCCTCCACTTTCATTGTTGCTTATGTAAGAGGGTTTGTGCAAATGACTTTGGCACCTGTGTGCACATTTCTAAAAGTCCAAGTAAATGTTGTTTGGGGGCTCTGTAATTGTTGGATTTACAATACTCAGTGTGTCTGCTATGGAGATTTGTAATTACACTCAACAGAGTCGTGAGACCAGAATTTATCACAGAATTTATTCTGTATGAACAGAAAATACCAGTTGAAGCAAAAGATGTCATGTTGAGGTGCACCTTATTGCCATCCTTCATTTTAAATCTGGCTTTTAGTAATTTCCACCTCATTTTGGGTTTGCTTTCCTGGATCAAATTTTATTTTATTTTATTTAACTGTGACAAAATCCTCTGATCTCAGTGCTGACAATAACAGAATTCAACTTGCCCAAAATGCAAGAGACATCATTAGCCAATATTAGCCATAACATTTTGGTCTATCAGTGAATTTCTTTGCTTTCTACAGCTCAGTCTTTACAGAACACAATCCCTTCAAGCCCCATGCTTTTCCCTCTTCCACAGTTAATAATTCTTGCCCTGCTTTCCCAATTCTGTCGTCCTGAATTTACGAACAGGATAATCCTACATAAATGCTTTTAATAGGAGTTTGGAAAGAACTTGCTCACTCCTCCCCTTTCCAGTTTTGTCTTTCTTCCAATGATTATTTTCCTCTTCTAACAAATGCTAATTAAAACACTTTTCTTGCTGGTTTAACACCTTCTGTTTTTACATCCTTCTGCTTAAAGAGACTCAGTTTAGTTTTTCTTTGGAATCCTTCAGACCATTTTGAGCAGAAGTTAATATATAAAAACCACTTTAGACTAGTTCCTATACTGTCTTTCTCAACAATATGGCTGCAAGTCCTATACAAATATGGTAAGTTATAGGTTTTAACATAAGCAATAGAATAAACCAGATTGAGCATTAAGCTCTTTTGGTTTACAAACACTTGGGTTGAAACTTTGAAAGCCCCTTGTTGAAATTTTTATGGTTTTTTAAATATGAGTTCTTATGCTAATTATTGGCTGGAGAAAAGACTCGGAGTTGTAAGATGGGTTGGTCCCACACAAGTCAAATGATTGTAAAAAGTTTTGTCTTGTATTAGAGGTTAGTAGCACTTGGCTCAACCCAACCAATCCATGATATCTAAGAAGGCAAGCTTGTACCCACAAAGCTTCTAAGGTTGGTGAAATGGATCACTTCTGCTAAGTCGCCTCAAAGATGGGCTGGTGAAGGCTGAAGAGCTTACTGTTACTCTGCTCTTTGCAAAAGAGCTTTAACCCTGAGGCAATCGAAATATGTAGATAATAACGGTTTTCACTATTTGGTAAATTAAAGAAAGAGCCTCATGGGTAAGGTTCAGAGAACCCAATGTTACATGGCACTTTTTTTCTTTTTAATAGCTTTTTACTCCAAAGAGCTAAAAAAAAAAATACTGCTTTTTAAAAAAATCTTCACATAACATCCACGAAGGTACTTGGAGCAGACAGAATTGCTTACTCAGAAGCTCAGCAGTAAAACAAGCAAAGGAGAAGAAGCCCTGGTTGAAACAGGGGTTGGAGCCAAAGTCTTTCCTTTTTCAGTTTTCTCGATTATTTATTCTCCACATATCCCAACAACTCAGTCCTTGGAGGAGTGCCAATGGAATAGTCCTGAAGACTGACCAAAAGATTCACCAACGCGTGCTGTGACGAGCTGTCTGCTGTGATGCTGCAGTGCTGCCACCACCCCTAAAACACTTTAAATGGCATTCTAATGCTACTTGGCAAGGCTCCTGCTTCTCTCTCTCTCTCTCTCTCTTTCTCTCTCTCTCCACACACACGCCCATGCACAGACACACTCTGAGCCTCTTAGATCTCAAAATAATTCAGTAGTTAAGGCTTTAAATAAATAGTAATTTCAGAATAGATTGGGCCTTTCTTAGTAACCCTCAAACCCCCCCCCCCCAAAAAGGGCAGGGCTGTGGAGATTATTTTCTTCTATTAACCAGGAGTTCCCAGGAATATTTGGAGATAGAAACATCAGCTTCAAAACAAAAGTCTGTGTATTGGTGGAGAGGAAACTCAGTAATCCTGAAAACAAGAATGAAGAGAGCAAGCAGCCGAGCCTTGAGATGCCAGAGGAGAGGGATGTGTGCCCTTCCTTTACCTCCGTCATGCATGGCATGCAAGGATTCATTAAGTAAAAGTCTGTAAATTTCTTCAAGCTCTTTGGAGAAGGAGGCTATTTAAATATAAATTATGATTATGCAGCTCACATCTCAGCTGTCAAGCACGCTTGGTTAACTGTGTCTGATGTGTATGCAGTGCCTCCTCCAGGTTATAAAGACGAGGATCCCTGCCCGACCTTCCTTCTCAGACTCAGTGGTAAGGCGGAGACTTACAGTGTTGTGTGTGGTATTTGAGGACAGGCCACCTCTTGGAACCTTGGCATTGTGCTTGGAGAAACCAGAGCCTCTAGGCATGTTTCTTCCTGGAAGCATTTTCTTAAGAAGCATATGGGGTGGGGGTGGGGGACAGGAGTTAGTAAGCCAAAGAAATAACTACCTTTCTTCTTTCAATTTACTTTATTCACTTATTGTCTAAGAGGGTAAAAAACAAAACAAAACAACAACAACAAAAACCGATGACAGAGAACATATTTTTAACCAGGTGTTTTAGTTCCCTGGGGCTTCTGTAAGAAAGAGCCATCAGCTGGATGGCTGGAAATAACAGAAAGGTATTCTCCTGCAGTTCCAGAGGCCATAAGTCTGAAATAAAGGTGTTGGCAGCACCATGTTCCCTCTGGAGGTCTAGGGGAGAATCTTCCCTTCCCTCCTACTGACTTCTGGTTGCCCTCGGCATTCCTTGGCTTATGGCATCATGACTCCAAAGTCTACCTCTATCTTCACATGGCTGTCTTCCCTCTAGGTCTGTGTGTCTTCACCTGCTTGTCTTCTTAAAAGGACACCAGTCTTATTAGGTTAGGGGCCCACCCTACTCTAGTCTGACCTCATCTTAACTATATCTGCAACAACTTTATTTCCAAATAAGGTCACATTCTGAGGTACTGGGGGTTAGGACCTCAATATATCTCTTTTTTTTGGTGGGGGACACAGTTAACCCATAACATCAGGTTAGGGTAATTTTCAAAAGTACTGAGGATCTGACCCTTGCCCTCATCTGCAGTATCGCATGGCAGCCCAGCATGAGAGCAAGTAGGGGCAGCCCTGCCTGATGGGAGCAGTTGTGGAGCCACTCCTGACTCCTGGCTCCTGCCCACCTGTGTGAGTGCTCTGTAGACATGACAGGGATGCACCGAGGGCTTTCAGGGGGACTAAATGTTCCACTGGGTTCCTTTCTCAAGTAAAATCCTATGCCTTTATAGCAGTCAACTTTACAGGGCATAAATTCTGAAAATAGTCTGTTTATAAAGCTCGTTTGAAAGCAGTTGTATTTCCTTTGTTTATTGGTTTTAATATAAAGGAAATAGAATCTATACTGAAAGTAAATATCTTCCAGTGTCACCTTAACGTGGTCACCAACAGAGGTGGGTGAAAAAGCCTAATGGAGTCTGAGGGTTGATTTTACCCCCCTAAATGTTAACATCCATATAGAATTGTGGCGTATAGCTTACTCTGTAGAATCAAACTTTCTCCTTTCTTAAAAATTGGAAAAGTGGAGAACTCATTCTTGGAAAGATTGCAACAGAGGGATACACAGCCAGTCCCACCTGCTGGGCAGCACAGGTCCACCAGCAAAACCAATTACTTCCCAACTGAAACTCTGCCTGAGCTCAAGCCTCATCCCGCCCTGAGTGATGGAGCTCTTGGGAATAGTTGCCCAGGCTCCTGGGAAGAATGCATGCTTGCTTAGCAGTGTTTGAGAGGCTGTGATCCCCCTGGCAAGGAGAAGGAACTGTATTTTTTAGATGACTAGATCCTGGAAGAGGAGGCTCTGGGAAAGAGTACACAAAGCAGCCCAAGGGGAAAAGTCCTAACGATAACTCCATAAAAGGAGGCTTTAAATGGTCTCAGCTGATCTATATTTTTAGAAAATTGTTTTGACTCAGCCTGTCTGACTGTAATACTATTGCCAGAAACAGCAATGAAAGGGAGATAAACATGATGTTGTGATCTTTCTTTTTATGCCTCCCGTGAAGCTCTGGATAGTACGAATCATGCTTGGCAGCCTTTGATTAGCAGCTGCTTAGTTCGCAGAAAAGGAGGCATTTATCTGAGGCATGGTTCTCTCTTTGCAAGCAAGCTAGAAATTTGGTGTTGGGGATAGTTCCCCTGGAAGAAACCTGGTCTGAGCCACCCCTTTCACACCTCTGGGGACTGTTCCACTTGCAGCTCTGTTCAAGGGGACAGTGGCAGGTCCATGGGGTCACCTGGGGATGTCTGTGCCTCCCTCTTAGGGTAGCACTAGGTGGCCTCTGAACCTATTCGAATGTGGCATAGCCTATTCCAGTCCATCAAGTACTTTCTTCTTTTCTCTGTGACTATGTGGTGCTGCAGAAAAAGCTCTGAACAGAGGAACAAAAGATTTCACTCCCTTTCTTATTCTTTTACTAACTGTGACTTTGAGCATGTCACTTATTCTTTTTTGAGCTGCAGCCTAGATTGGTTTTTCTAAAATTGAGCTATACATATACTTAATGGGAATTGGGTGGTATGCTATGGATATGTAAAACCGCAGGATAAACCCAAAGTATCTTCCTGGAACATCGATTTTACTCCAAAATTTGGGGCATGCATTTTTATATAAAAAATAAGGCTATCTGTGGAGTAGAATGGAAAATTTCACAATAATTTTTCAAATAGATGTAAGGAAAACCTGCTTCAGAGGACTAACTTCAGGTATGAGTTCACTCCTTTTTGTCTTTAGGACTATTTAATGGCAAAGTTTGAGAAGCACTAGTTTAGGTCATTTGGGAATCCAACTCCAGACTTGAAGGTCTATATTATGAGATGAATTGGGCCACTCTGAAATTCTTATGTTGAAATCCTAACCCCTAATATCTAAGAATGTGACTGTATTTGGAGATAGAGAATTAAAGAGGCGATTAAGTTAAAATGTGGCCATTAGAGTGGCCCTAATCTAATATGACTGGTGTCCTCATAAGAAAAGTAAATTTAGGCTCACAGAGACACTGGGGATACACATGTGCAGAGGGTTGGCCACGGGAGGACACAGCAAAAAGACGGCCATCTGCAAGCCAAGGAGAGAGGCCTCAGGCCCGTCCTGCCCTCACCTTGATCTAGGACTCCCAGCCTCTAGAACTGTAAAAACATGAATTTCTGTTGCTTAAGTCACCCAGTCTGCGGTATTCTGTTATGACAGTCCTAGAAGACGAATACAGTCCCCCTTTGCCTACCAGTTAAAGGCCAGCATCCTTGGCCCAGGATCAGTGACCTTCTGCAAGGGCCATCGACCCTGTTCCCATCATTCAGCCACCACTCTTCCCTACTCCTTTGATTCCAGACTTGCTCTATTTTCGTTTTGTGCCTGCCCATCTCCAGGCCTGTTCCCTTTACCTGCTTATCCAATAAGAGCCACCTTCCCTTACGTCCAGCCTGAAATGAACTGACTTCTCTGGTAATTATTGGTTTCCCTGCTAACGTGACCCAAGCACAACCTTGACTTGTGGATTTTTCTACATTACTTTTCTTCCTCTCGATGCTAAAGTAAATGCACCACTTCAGTGTTTTGAATTCCTTCACAGTGACAGCTACCATGCTTGGCACAGAGTCAAAAGCCCACCAAATCAATGCATAAAGCGGAAATCAACTAGTCTTGTTTTCTTTACCACATATATTTTAAAATATATTTTATAAATATATTTTGTGTATATATTCATTATGTATTATATGTGTAATATATTTTTAAAATACATCTCATGGTTTGAACCCTGGCTATATAGCTGGTGTTTAATGGTCAGGTTTTTGTTTGTATAAAATTCACATCAGATAATTAGGTCATCGGACTAAGGAATGAGTGTTCCTGATTCTGCCTTCTGCTCACTCTGCAATGTGAGATGCAGCTTTTACCCACTCTGGAGTTTTCTACTTTTATTTTAGTGTCTGGATTTTAGTTAGGATAACCTATTTGGAAAAGATATGAGTGATTTCACTGTGACTGCTTATCATAGTATTTTAAATAGAGTATTTTTTCCCATTGTGAAATTCTTTGTAATCATATTCCCATGGATATAACAGATTTTTTTATTTTAGAACATTAAAAAATGCTAAAGACTGATGTGGGAGTTTAAAAATTGAGTTAAAGTAAGAAAACAGTCTTGAACTAGCTTGAAACAAAATTCTCAAATACTTTCAAAACTTATTTGGGACTGATCAGTAAATCACAGGTGGAAAAGTAAAAAGTTTCAGTTATCCTTGACTTTTCAAGAGGGGAAGAAAACAGAGAGAAAAATCATTATAGCTGTCTTGAAAGAAATTGCTTCCAAATTGTTGTTTGTCAGCTATTCCAGATGGCTTTACTGTTTTTTAGTGGAATTGATGGTATTTTTAAAAGACCTGAAGAAAAAAGATGAAGTTTGCTTTTTTTTCCCTGATGTCTCAGAAGGTGGATGAAGAAAAAATAATTTTTTTTTTTTTCGTGACCGGCACTCAGCCAGTGAGTGCACCGGTCAGTCCTATATAGGATCCGAACCCGCGGCGGGAGTGTTGCCGCGCTCCCAGCGCAGCACTCTACCAAGTGCACCACGGGCTCGGCCCAAGAAAAAATAATTTAACAAGCCCCCATCAGTTTCTTGTGCACATCAGTCAGAGCAGTGCTGTATGGGGCCATGATACTCTGGAAGTTTGGGTCTGTGTCTTTATTTTTCTCCTGGTGTAACTTGGTCCACCTAAAGGTCAGTGAAAACGAGCATTTCTTCTGTTTCAGAGGTGCAGCTGTAGTCCTGAGCATTGTTAGCTTCCTTCTCACAGTCTCAGAGTGAAGGTAGTGAGCCAAAAGCACAGGGACAGGAGTCCAGGGCCCTGAGTTTGTATCCCAGCTCTGCCTCTGGTCACCTGTGTGATGGATGGCACTTAGATCGCCCCACCCGGCTGTGACTCCATGTCTTTATCTGCCAAAGAGGGGGCATCCGTTCTCAACCTGCCTCACAGAAAGGCCAAAGCTGCCTTTAAAAATGAGAAACAAACAAAAAGGAGCAGACAAAAGTATTAAATCATGGTAGTGGTGTACTAACCCTTTGCTCTCACCTGGGGGTCACCAGGCTGGGCTATTTCACTGGTGCTTACTGAGGTTTGCATGGCTGATGTGACTGCCAGGGCAAGTGTTCATTGCTCACAGTTACAGAGATGTCCTCGCTGGGCCCTCCCTGCGTTCCATCTAAGAAGAGGACCTTCTCCGAGAGAGCAAGATTCCATATTAGGCAAGTGTGTATAAAAACGCATTGGCCCGAAACAAATCCACCACCCTTCTCTGCCTGCAGCATGAGGTCTACAGTTTAACAATAAAGACCATTCACTAAACTCCTACTGTGAAGTTCTATGCTCACCTCTTTACATGCTCTCTTTTAATCCTTGCAACAACCCCAAGAGGTAGGTATTTTCCCCATTCTACAGATACGGAAAACTGAATCCTGAAGAAGTGAAATGGTAGAACTGAGGTGCTCTTAACTCCTGGGGTTAGGAAGGTGTTGTTTTCTTTCTTTTTGTTTTTTTGGTGGCTGGCCAGTAAGGGGATCCAAACCCTTGACCTTGGCGCATTATCAGCACTGAGCTCTAACCAAGCGATCTAACCTATCAGCCCCAGAAATGTTGTTTTCACTCAGATGTGATTTACTGGATGACCATCAAATAGAAATTGCAAAATCTCCCCCAAAGTTTCATTGTTTGAAACAAATTTATTTTTTTCTATCAGTGATCGCCTGGACTCTAGAAAGAGAAAAGATGACAAGTCACTCATGGCTAAAATTAGTCTGTGAATTTTTGCTCTGGGCTGAGGAGCAGATACTTTGGTGCCTAACACAATGTATTTTTCTTTTGTATCTTCTGTCACATGAGTTGGAAAAGGAGAAGAAGTGAAAACCAAGGAGACATTTTGAAAAACATTTTAAGAAAACTCAAAGTATGCTGTCTTCGGCAGGATGATTTTAGAAAAGAAAGTCTTATTTGATTTGTTAAAATGTTTTTGATAGTTAAGAAATGATCATATTTCTATTTTATATTTTAGTGTTAGGTTAAGATATGCTTTTCTGGGCTAACCTTCCTATGATAAAGAACCCATTCCTCATCTTTATGCCTCTATGTGCTCTTGTGGACAGAAGCTCTCTGTGTGATACTCTTTTGGGGTTCTCCCTCACCTGCAACCAGGGAAGTTTGGATCTGCAGGTTCTCAAGAGCTCATCCCTTGTCTTTGGCCACAGGCAGCAGTAAGAGTGTTCCCTGTGGCTAAAGCAGAGTCAATCTTTATCTTGGAGAAATAGTGACTCGAAATCTCTTTTGATCTTCTGACCCATTCCTCCTTCTCCCTTTATATACCGGGTTCAGTACACATGTGAACATGGAAGGTAAGCCCAGCATTGGTACAGTGAACAGTTGGGGACTTGGGAACCATTGGGAGATAGAGGATGGGAGCACTGGCTTCGGGCTGAGGCAGACCTGGATGTATGTCTCTGGATCTACCATTTAGCAGATTTGTGAGCATAGGCCTGCTTCCCTAAGATTCAGTTTCCTCGTCTGTTAAATGTTAGATAATATAAAACAGATCTATTTTATATTATCTATTATATAACTGTCATATAATTATTCTGAGACATTTGTAAGTTCCAAATAAATAATATTACTATTATTTAATGTTTAACAAATACCATGAATGAGTGAGTTGGATGCAAGTAAACATAGTACAGTTTCCAGCCTTCTAGGAGATGTAATACTTATAAATAACTACAGTGCAATAGGGAAAGCCTCAAATAAATGGTGGCAAGTGCATCACAATAGGAGCTCACAGGAGGAGTGACACAGCTCACTGCTGGGGTGGCCAGGGAAGGCTGTGTGTTGACGTTTCTAGACTTTAACAGCCAGTATTTTCGTGGTGGAGTCTGAGATTTAAGGCAAAGAGTGAGAGTATCATAGTCAGAGAAAAAGGATTTAACTTTCAGAGATGACAAAGCTAAAGACTTCAGAGAACCAGTAGTAGGTACAATAAGTTAGGAATCCCCAGTCAGAAATGCCTTTGAGACTGGGCACCTGAGGCATTTACTAGGATGGCTGTGATTTGTCTCTAGCCATCTGTGTGCAGGCTCAATATTAGCACATCTTTTAATGATTCAAGAGAGGCAAGAAATCTGGACTTAGACATACAAAGTCCCACTTAGTAAAACATGATGTTGGTCAAATCCAACGTGTATCTGGATGAACTCAGGTTGTGAGTGGTGAGCATGTGACCTTGGAGTGAACTTATGTCCAGGCATTGGGGTCATGATAGGAGGAAAAGAGCTGTGGACCAGGATCCAGGAGTTCTGGGATTAATCTGAGTTCTGTGTCCTTGGACAAGCTTCTTACATCCTCTGTGCCTCAGTTTCCAGAGAGCACTTTGAAAGGAGGCATGGTTTACTAGAGCCTAACCAAGCCTTCTTTTTGTGAAATACTCAAATAGTATACTCCTAAGTGCATTTTGGGGGTCTGAAGATTTATAATACTGGCCCTTTCACTTCTTCGCTCCCCACCACTGGATTTATTTTGTTGCTACATTTTGTAAAGGGGCAGTTATCTGGGGATGAAAATGAAGGAATATCATGTACATAAATTAGCATATGGAGACTCTGAGATGGAAACATGCCAACCTCTTCCAAAGAAAAACCCAGATAACAAACAGGCTACAAGATTGAGCATCTTTCATGAGAACAGTAAAGAAAACAATTTCTCCCAGTGCTTGCCACAGACAGGAAGATGAAAGAACTGGAGGACAGAAAAAAAGTATCCAAAACATAAAAGATGAATTGATGGGAAATGCTGGTGTAACCACAGATGGGGCGATGGGTGGAAAAAGTTATGCTATAAAAAAAGAATAAACTGTGGAAAAAGAATGGAGCGATAGTCATGGAGAAAAAGTGAGATCACATAAAAACTTTCAAGAGTGCCTGGAAAAAAATAAGGCTTTATGAGTTTAACATGAGGACTCTATTCTTACCACCTGTGGAGAGTAACTGGCACTGGCTGACTAGAGGTTTGTTTTGCCTTCTTGGCAGGAGCTGGATTGTTATGTTAATGTTCCACTGGCTAAGTGTTCAGCACTGAGTTTGAATTGAAAGAGTTTTGCAGAAGGGAACATTCGCAGCCCCAGGTGCTTACTTAGAGCTCTTCATAGATGCAGACTTCACACTCAAGTTCTAAGGAATAATTAGTATCATGGCAGATTTTTCTAGCATTTTATGAAAACTAATAAGATTTTCTACTAGGAACTCTCCCATATACGGCTAGAGAGAGTATATTCAGGCTAAGGTTTGGGTCCAGGAGCCCATTCGGTGCTAAAGAACAGACTTCTTTAATAACACAGCATCATGAGCAGCTCTGAAGTGCCCACCTATCTATCTGTGTCGTCTCTTCTCCATTAACATTCGCTTCTTCTCAGAGGTCATTCCACTTACTTGTCTCTTAAAATATTTTAATCATCCTTGAATGGGGTGAGTCCCAAACTCCAGGGTACTCAGGATGAAACAGCCTAATAGGCCATGCATATTAAAATAGAATTTTTAAAAACTTAAGGATTATTGAGATATCTATTGAATTATTATTATTTTTTTCTTTTTTAGGAGGTACCATCTCTGTACAGTTTAAGACCTCCTGCAAAATAGCCTTTCTCATGGTCTATTGCCTCCAGACAGCTGCTTTCTCCAAGGTGCTGGGTGAAAACAAAAGATTGAATGAATTTACACTAATTTTTGATTTACTTATGACCCCTTAAAAGTGGCAAAGTCTTTAGGATGGCAAAAAAAATTTTTAAAAATAATTTTATTGCATAAATAATTTTGCAATTTTTAATTGCAAAAATAATCTTAATTGCAAGTGAGCCTGTGGTTGCAAATGACCTCACACCTCTTCTGACAGCCCACCTGTGTTCCCACCTTCCTCAGGCTGCCTTGTTTTGCAGCATCTTCCTCATTTTCTCTCCCATATGCACAGATTTTCAAAATGGGTGATAATGTGACTTTTTTCATGATGTCTTTTATGGCAGTGACAAAGGCATTTGGTTAAAATTAAGCCCATGTGGTAACCACAAGGTTTATAAATCTGATAAAGAAAATCCATGTGAGTAATATAAAAGTTTGTGAGCCAGAAATTCTAATGGAGTCATTGACTCCCCAGGAGCAAATTAGGCAACTAGAGCTATTAAAAACTGTC
The DNA here is from genome assembly GCF_027409185.1 of Cynocephalus volans. Classification (NCBI taxonomy): domain Eukaryota; kingdom Metazoa; phylum Chordata; class Mammalia; order Dermoptera; family Cynocephalidae; genus Cynocephalus; species Cynocephalus volans. Next base: position 71,127,789 of record NC_084466.1, read on the forward strand.
AGGTCACTAAGATACCATTTGGACAATCACTTCAAATTCCAGGATATTCTCTGAGTCCCATTTCAGCATACAGCACAAGACCCAAGTGGTATCTAATTCAGGATTTCTAAACTGTGCTTCCATTAAACATCGATTGCCACAACGTGGACTCAGGTTTAACACGGCTAAAACTGAACAATGGCGAATTTCTTCCATTAGGAAGATGTTCTCACTTTACATTTAGTTGTCTCTACTTTACAATACAGTACTTCAGTACAGACAGTAAAATGCTAGATGACTTCAGTCCACACTAAGGGCGGCTAGTTAACATTTGAAATATCCTCTTCAGAAATCCATATTCCAGGAAAGGTTAATTACCATGTTAAATTTCCTAGCCAGAGATCCCCAGAAGTGTAATAATTAGCATAAAGTATATTAGAGGTAATTTTTAATTGAGGAAATGGATGATGTTCAAGAAAAATGGTAGAGTATCAAGATTTGTATCAGCCTCTCTGCCCTTGCTTAAGTGGGGCAGGTACCATTCAGTTTGGCCAGTGATAGGAACCACTGCAGATATTTCAAGTAGGAAGGGATGTAGCTCAGGGATTTCAAGTTTTAAAGACCTATCAGAAGGTCTGGGAAAGTGAAGGTCAGAGAAGCTGTTTTGAAGAATTCCTGAAATCAGGAAGTGCAGGGATGAAAAGGACCTACAGCTGGTGATCTCAGTCCTAAGTGTAGTGGGTTATGAGGAGGGGATGCCTGGAAGCCACTCTGCACAAGGGCCAGCCCCTGGCTGCACCTGCCAATGGGGAATAACGGTGCATCCTTTCCTTTTAAATCCCACATGAGGTCTTCTCATTGACAGAAAATGACCCAGCACAAGACCTGCTCTATATTCTGCCAGCAGAAGAGTTGATGGAAGATAGTTTCCTGGACTTTAGAAAGAGAGAATCTAAAAGCATAGGGATAATTTTGATTGTTAACAAGCACTATCAGGCATAGGGTATAAGAAACCAACATGCCCAGCAGCATTTTAAAGGGTGTCTTAGATCCAGAACCGTCCTCTATGATACAACTTTCTGTGATTATGAAAATGGTCTATTTTTTGCACTGTCCAATATAGTAGCCACTAGTACCATGTGGCTACTTGAACACTCAAAAATGTGGCTAGTGCAATGGAGGAATTGATTTTTTGAGTTTTATTTAATTTTAATTAAATTTAAAGTTAAGCTACATGTAGCTTGTGGCTACTGCTTTGGGCAATACAGGTTTAGCACTCTCTCTGGTCCTGTGCCCCCTCTCCCATTCTATTTAATGGACGGTATTTTTACCTAATCTGACTTGGAGTCTTCCTGCGCCCACCATCTGATATTTGTTGTGTTTATTATGTTTTGAAAATTTCTTGGTTAAGATGACTATGCGATGGAGTTGTGTTGGGTGGGGGTGAGATTTGACTGAGGTTACAGAATTGGTCTTCTGATGGTTTTTGGTGCCAGCTTGCTAATGAACATTTGTTGCGTATTTGGCCAAATTTGGTCTGAAACTTCTTTTCACCATTAACATACAATGGTAGCAAGGTAATGGGAGGTTACTGATGGTTACCTACAGATCCTATTATTTGTGACAGCCAATTAGTACAATCAGTTTGCAACATTCTTTTCTCTCAGAAATATTTCTCAAATCTTTGGAGTCTGCGGTATCTTTTCTGTTAGCCAACATTAGCAGATGAAAAAAACAAAGAATGCGTAAATATTAATATAAAAATTTAGATAAACTAGTTCTCCATTGAATAACTGTTTTAATATGAGTATATGTTCACGGCATTTTAAAAAAAATTTATACATATAGCAAATATTTCCTGTGTATAAAATTGTTCCAAATTTATATGATTAAATCTGCATTTCATAGTGGCACAAAGCCCAATATTCTACAAAAGAACCCTGATTGCCAAATGTTCTGCCACTTGGAGAACTAATGGCCTACTTACCCAATCGTAGGCATTTATAAGCTTCTTTCTATTTAGTATCCCAAAGTGTCTAACACAAAACTGAATAATAGTAGGTGTTTTCATGATGTCATGATACACATTTTCAGCCACACTGAAAAGAACATTAGCAAATAAGACTACCTATCAGGCTTGCTGGTTAGCTCAGTTGGTTAGAGCACAGCCTTGTAACACTAAGGTCTAAGGATTTAGTTCCCTATACCAAAAAAAAAAAAAAAAAAAAAAAAAGACTCTCATTTGTTTCTCTACAAAGAGAAGGCTACTGATGGCTTAAATGTTACTAGTTTTCATTTTTCTTACACTCGAACACTTTGTTTAAATGCCTTCCTGCATTTGTCGTCCTTAAAAAAATTGCTCACAAGATCTCAAAAAGTGATATTACCTATTAAGAACTCAGTATCATGGAAATGATACCACCTCGTTTATTAAACATTCATGGAATTGAATTTACACAAAGTTTAGCATCCTCATTAATTATCTCTTTACCTGATGGTGGATAAAACTAGTTTGGAGTTGTCTTCAACATGCTATCAATTCTATCCCAAGGGAAAAAGCCTAGGGAAACCAGCCACTAGGCATTTGCCTAGTTAGCAAAACTGCAGTCTTTCTGGATTACTTTTCAGCCTCAACGCAATTCATATTTATTTATTTGCATATAAGACATCCTGGGATTAGGGATTTGCAGTTTTAATGATTCTTTCTAGGCACTCTCTGGGCTGGAGGTCCCTCTCTGCATTAGATAGGTGCTTTCCTGTAGACCAAGGGGCAGGCTGGGGGGAGGGGTGCCAGGATGGGAAACATGTCACTGCTTGGGGGATGTCTCTCCTTACAGCTCAGCGTAGTGGTTGGGGAGGGAGATGGAAAGCAGCCCCACCTTAGATGCCTGTGAGGAAATAGATTATTTGTATGGGTTCCAACTACTCCAAGTCACTCACCCCGGGGCTGGAGGAGAGAATGACAAAAGGGGGACGGAAGGGACTGTGCAGAAATATTGAAGGCCTCCTCTTATAGAAGCATTTGGGGCCCTGCCACTCCTCCATATTACCATGTTAATGGATTTTCTTATTTAGGGGGCTCTCTCATTTAGCTCCTGATAACCCACATTCTTACCCATCAACTATGTATACATTGGTCCTGCTGGCTCAGCATATTTGTGGTGCTAACTAGCGATGATAATACTCACTGATTGACAAGACAAGATCCTACCTTCAGATTAGCCCACAGATTCAAACCTGAGCGCTTAAACCTCATTCAGCTTCTTGTAAAACCATATTATGCTTTCATGCACAACTGAAGACTCGCCAGTTAAAAGCTGTCAGCTCAGAGTGTGCTGCCCTAACAACTTAGTTTATATTAAAATAAACCTGTCGATTTCTTCAGTTTAATCATCAAACCTTTGGTTTTTAGCTCAAGGAAGACTTAGATTACAGTGTCTGTCTTCTAGAGTATCTCTGAGACATGTGGATTCTCAACTGAGCATAATAGCAGTTAGTTCACAGGTTCAATCAACGTGCCGAAGTGGTTCATGAAAATCTGTATATTCTTTCTGTCCCTGGTAAAATTTGACAATGCTGAAATATTCTATTATGATTCTTAAATTGGAAACAAAATAAATCTAATAAATGATGAAGTATAACCTATGAGAAACTTTTGCTTGCTCTTGAATTACTTCTTTACATGGAATTGGTTGGCTTTTTACAAGACTCATTGAAAGGGCTTCTGGATTGCATTTCCTAAACTGGATTTGCAAGGCTTTTAATGCTTTAAAAGGCAAAGTTGGAACCAAAATGAGCTGTCAAGTTTTTTTTTTTTTTTTTCTTTTAAACAGACTTGAAGTTGTTCTTGGAATCATACTGACCTTGATGGCTTAAGAAAGTTGTGGCTGGCGTTTTCCAAAAAGTAAACATCATGGTCTTGGTATATTGCTAAATATTGATTCCCCACCCATCCTTGATCTAGGGATACAGCGATGCATTGTAAAGCTCTGATCTTATCTTTTGGCAGGATTGTTGATCGGTGCTGGCTGTGCCCTCTATCCCTTGGGCTGGGACAGTGAGGAAGTCCGGCAGACTTGTGGCTACGTTTCCGGCCAGTTCGACCTGGGTAAGTGCTCTTCGTGGATGACACTCCTTTTAGAAAAAGAGCCTTATGTGATGCTTCATAGAAGAAGAAGGTGAAAAAGGGACGAATAAGAAAAACATTTCTCAGGTATTGCTGCCAGAAGTTATGTGTGACGATATACAAAGGGGCCTTCAAAAAGTTCACGGAAAGATTTGTATTGTCTTTTAATTCTATTTTTCCATGAACTTTTAAAAGTACCCTTGTGTATACATTCATTTATCCATTTGTTTAGTGAAGAGTTATTGATAATCTACTATTTGCCCAACACTATGATAAGTATTGGAATTATAAGGATAAGAAATGGCCCCGCTCTCAAGAGTTTATATTCATTGATTAATTTATTAAAAATCGTGTATTTATTACTCATTGTATGTGTTAAAAACACCTCTGTCTGTGGAATTTGCAGTCTCTCTGAGAAGAAGAGTCACTCAAAGCAATCAGGGAAATGACAGTAAGGACGAAGGAATCCAAGGCCATTCCGTTCCAGGGTAATAGACCACTTTATGAAAGGAGGGAGAGCAGAGCTGGGTCTTGAACAAAGAAAGGGGTGCATGTGGGTTGTCAGGAGTAGCCAGAAGTGCCCAGCAGGCGAGGTCTACAGTACAGCAAAGGCACAGGGAGGAATGAGGAAAGGCCCTCAAGAGACCACAGAGACCCCCACAGCAGGAGCAGCAAGGTGACACTGAGAGATGTGACCACATGGGTGAATGTTTACACACAGATGAAGGGCTCCTCATGAACTTGCCTTTCAGTGTACTATTAAGAAAATCTCAGATATTTTTCACTTGTCACTATAGTGTATTCTTCTTCCTTTGCGATCTGTAAAAATTTTTCATACTACTACATGGTTGGCATCATTTTAACTTGTAATAATTGGAGAATATTCCACTTGGTTGATTAACCTGCATTTACTTAACCACTTCCTTATTTCTTTCTAGTTGGGCATTTAGGCTATTCCAGTTTCTGTTGTTTTAAGACATACTGTAATGAGTAGTTTAATGAAGACAAGTATTTGCTTTACTAAATTATTTTCTTAGAGTCCTTTTTTAGAATTGGTGTTAATAGATAGAAGAATATGAACCCATAAAACACTTTTTGCTGTAGGGGAAAAGAAATAGCTTTTCCTCACCTATTGCTACATTCATGGCTAAGGCCCCTATAATAAAAGATTAACAAGAGAAAAGCAGACAAATTCACTTAAAATAAATTTACATATCATGGAAGCCTTCATAAGGAAACGAAGACCTGGAGAAGCAGGTAAACCTGTGTATTTTTATGCTGGGTGTGATAAGAGGTGGAAAATCATGTAGGAGAGTGATTGGACAAAGGGGGTCTGATCTCATGGTCATAAACCAGGGGGACTTAGCAAGGCCTGTTTGCTCAGATTCCTCCCAGTGTCCCTGTGTCTTCAGAGATAAGGGAGCTCCTTCCCACCTGGTATATGGAGAGCACCTATTGAATGAGGGACCTGTTTCATGGGGAGATCAGAAAATACTTTCTAGGTTTTATGACCTGCTTCAGGGGAGAAGGACAGGGAAAGGTGAGGGTGACCTTCCTGCTTGTGCTGTTTTCTCAAATGCCAAGGTGTCAATTTGGGGTAATGCATCCTGAAGCCTACCACTGGCAAGGGATAGCAAATATATTTTCCCCTACTAAATGGATGGACAGACTAAGTTTCTGAAAAGTAGTGCATAGTAAGTTACTAACAAAACATCTACTTTTCACATTAGATATTTTATTCTAAGGGAAAACAAATTCTTAGGGAAGGAATTGGTCTAATGGCAGTATTGCTGTATCCCAAATCATTATGTTAAAATTTTTGTTAGAACTTCTATGAAAACAATTTTCTTTCAGATTCTGAGAAAAACGAACAAATGCGATACAATATCAAAGGTCTGTGGATTTGAAAATGAAGCAGTTTCTACTTGATTTAATGGATGACAACCACCCTGCGTCCTCAAAAATAATACTGGCTCTTTTGGTAGAGAAGACTGTGTTCTAAATACCACCTAATTGCATGGATAAAAAATAAAAGATTTTCCTTTGTCCATTCTTTTTTCCTTGATGACGAGGTTTCCTAAGTCTGGATTAGTTTGTGATTGCCATAAATGTAGAGAAGGCAAAAAATGCTTGCACAAAATAGATTGCCAGCTTGTTTTTTTTTTTTTTTTTTTAAAGCAAACTGTGTCCAGGAGAGATATTTCAATATTGTGTTTGGCATTTTTCTTTTCCTGGTGTTTGAGGCATTCTTGGCTAATTAACACAGGCCCCAAGTTGATTAGAATTCTATTCTTGTTGATCTGTTGTTGTGTGTTGTTATATTAATGAGCAGATTATAATAAAACTCAGATTTTCATTACGATAGGCCAGTATTTTGTTAGCACCGCACTCTCCCGAGTGAGCCACGGGCCGGCCAAGGCCAGTATTTTGTATCTTAGCATTGTGAATTAAAAATTTGCAATATCAAAAATAAAACTTATAAAAACACTTGCCTCTCTGATAATAGTAATAATTGCTAATGTTACTAAACTCACTAAAACCATTGTGGAATTTAAGAAACTATAGTGTTTTTTTTTTTTTTTTCCTCTTAGATTACATGATGAGAAAAAAAAGCTGGCGTCATCTACAGATAAAATGAGTTCTAGGCCTCCTGAATAAGTATTTTGGGTTTATCAAGTTTTGTTTCTCCAGGTTACTATTAGTTTTGTGGACTCTGTCCTCTTTTCTTTCAAAAGAAGACCGAAACAGAAACTGGCGTGGGGATATCACTAGGCCTATTTTACCTAACGTCCTATGTTTTTAACCTTTAAAAACTTGTTACTCTTCCCCTGACATTAATGAAGGCTGAACTTCAGAGAGCTGGTGAAGTCCCAAATTATGGAGCTAAACTGTGAGGGTACCTTAGACTGGGCTGGTGAGCCACAGTGTGCGTTTGTGGGGGAGCATTCTCAGTAAGAAGGCTCTGGGGCTCATTGTCAGTGACATATATGCTGTTTGCTATAGCCACACCCTGCCTCTGCCACTTCTGAGAATCTGTCGCTTATTTCTATCTCCTCTCAAAGGAGACAGTGTGTGAGCACACGTTCCTCCTAAGGGTTGGGAAATGTTAATGTTAGTAGAGCTTATGCCCTCCTTCTTGTTGAATACGGGTTGCTTTCTTGGCATGCTGTTTTTGAAATGTTACTCTCTTGTCTAGAGCATTCTGAAAGAAATAATTGCTTTTGCTCCTACAGGGAAAATTATTTAAGGAGTGCATTCATTTTGATTATTCAGCCAACCAATATTAATGGAGTGCTTACAATGTGCCAGGTCCTGGGCTAGGTGCTGGTGATATGGCACCAGCAATGAATAAAAAAAGACACTGTTCACTGCCCTCAGGGAGCTTAAAAGTAGCAAGGCAGGCAGATATTTAAAAAGATAATACACATGTGAAGTATGTTAGAAGGGAAAATCCGGGTGCTACAGTGGGCATTGTGGTTGCCTTGCTGATGTTATTCCACCCTAGTTGGTGAGTCCAAACCAGAGTTTGCCAAACATTTCTGTAAAAAGCCAGATAGTGAATATTTTCAGCTTTGGGAACTATGTGGTCTCTCTTGCAACCACTCAACTCTGCAGTTATAGCATGGAAGTTAATAGGTGTGTTCCAATAAAACTTTATTTACAAAAACAGGCAGTGGGGCCATAATTTGACCATGCCTGATCTCAGCCAAAGAATACATCTGACACGCTCAAAATGGCTTCATTTCAGACATGCTCTTTGATAATCCCCAAGCCTCCAGGGCACCTGCACAAGGCTTAGGGTAGTTGAAGACTCTGCACTGAGCAGCCCCATCCAATTATCCTAGCGTGCTGCATAAACACTACAATTTTCTTGTTGGGTGGTGGGAAATAAGGTGGCAAGCACTATAAACCAACCTTGGTCACCCCGCCCCTAACACTGGCATGGGATGGGAAGGCTTAAGCCTTTTGAGCCAGTGAGACTGAAGGCGATATTCTCAGAGGCTTCTGAGGCAGAAGGGAAAGGCACCAGAAGGCACTCTGCCTCTCCTGGCAGCCTCTGGCAGTTGGAACAGCAGAAGTAGGCAGCCTCTGGGAGACGTGGGCATAGAAACCAGCCTGTGGCTCAGTCATCCCTGAAGCTGGCTTTGCCCTAGGAGCTTCCAACTTCGCTGACACACAGTAATTCATTTCCTTACTGGGTAATGTTTGAGGCCATTACTTGCAGGCCTCTTACTTGCAGCTGAAAGTAACCTGACTGGTATTTAGTTGCTACATCACAATTCAAGGGGACCTGACCTCACTTGGGAGCTTTTTGAGGAAATTTATTCTGTATATCTAGTTATTCAACACCATTTGTTGAAAAGTCAATGGGTCCCCTGTATGGATTTATGGTGCCGTCTACCTACCAGGGTGGTCTTCTCTAACCAATGCTCTTTTTCTGGGTTTCTAAGGATAACAGGCACAGTGGGGTTGGCTATGCTTTGATAACCAACAACCCCAACTTCTGAGGGGCTTTATTTTTAGCTGAGCCCTCAAGGTTTTATAGGATTTGGGCAGGTATGGAGTGTGTGTGGGTGTGTTTTAGGGTGACATGGAGGGGCTGGTTGTAGGGAGAAGAGCCAGGAAGGATCCTGCTTCATGTACTGCTTCCCTGTTTCAATAGGTTTTAATCCCACATATCAGCCATGGTGGAAGGTAATTATTTAGGTTAGCAGGGTAAGAAGAGCCTCCCAGGAGAAGAACATTTAAACTGAGTTCAAAAATGGAAGTGGTAGTTAGGCAAGAAGGTTTTTAAAAAAAGCTCACCTTCATGGTTGTAATATAATGTGATAGGAAGCTAATAGAACCTTTTTTCAAAAATATCTTCTTTCCTTAGAAAAGAAAATAGGAGAGACTTTTTTTTATATGACTTAAAAACAATTTTGTAAGTCTATTGATTATTTTTTAAGTATTTTTTTTATTTCATTAGGTGCAGAGCCTTGAAGCAATTTTGCAAAAATACCCACTTTTACAAATCAAAGATAGCAATCTTTGGATCACACTTATTTATGAGAAGCAAGGAGCAGGTATGAATATACACATTCCTAAAACAGGGAAACAAGAGTCCCAGACAGGCTGCATAATGAATGTCTAAATCCTTCAGCTAAAATTGTATAGCTTGCCTTGGCAGTAGCTCTCAACCTTTAGCTTAGAATTAGAAGTAGTCTTGTTGAGAATATAGATTTTTAGTCTCCACATCTCAGAAATTATGATCCTCTCATTTGGGTTTTAAACATGTATCCCATGTGATTCAGGTACCAGTGGTCATTGATCATATTTTGAAACAAGATTGCCCTAAGTTACATAGAAAAAAAATTTTGTGCTATGCTAGGTAAACATTTATTAAGTTTTGTATAAATTAGGATGCTTTAGGTTTAGATTATGAAAGTCTGACTCAAACTGGCTCAGACAAAGAAGACATTTAAGATCTCTTATTGCCCCGAGGGCAAAGCTAAGGTAAGCTGCAGGCTTGATTGATTCAGGGGCTCAAAGAGGCTGTCCAGGCCCAGCTTCGGGAAGAACCCTCCGTGGTGGCTATAACCATCTGCCATCTGTCGCTGGCTTCATCCTGAGACTAGTTCTTCCTACAGTCAGAAGTGCATTTGGCACTTGTGGTTCTCAGCATCCTTGGTCATGTCAAAAACAAAACAAAACAAAAAAGGGGTGAGCTTCTTCATCAATGATGGAGTGAAAGTCTCTCTTCTCACTCTAGTTGGGCCGGCTTTGTTGTGTTTCCATGCTCAGTGCTGCCAGGGCAATGCCATGTGCTGGCTGGTTTCTTATGGCCAGTGCAGATGAGCTTAGAGTTTTATAGAACTGGATTTCACTGAGTAGTGGGATGTGTAAGTGGAAGATAAGGCTAAGGGGAGAAAAGGCACCTCAGCCTGTCTTCCTTTTGTCAGCCTTCAGTGTCCTGTGCTCCTGCCACCAGCCTGTGGCTATGGACAAAGGGTCAGTAATGGTTTATGCTGTGTGTTAACAATGGTGGTTTTATTTACTTCTTTTTGAGAGGACAAAACCGTACAAGTAATAATACATTTTGTGGCACAGTATTTGGTGCATCTTCAAATCCCAGTAGGGTTTGCTCTGGGACAGGACCATTTTAATGAATATTTGCTGATCAATCTTTATTCTTCCTTTTACATTCCAAAGCAGTAAGTTTGGATTTACACATTGAGCATAAGGTCTTTATAATCAGGTTGTCCAATTGATTGAATTCATGCCTCAGAGATATTTTCAACCACCAAAGACTGTTCTAATTATATCCTTATGATCAAAAATAGTTTCAATTCATGTGTCTTGCTAATTTGCCAAGTAAATTTGTGTTAATTATTGCTGTCATTTTTGCTATTTAATTTGATTAAGAAAGAAGCCATCGTGTTTCCTGTTCTTGAAATTGTGCTGTTGGCTTCTCAGGAACAGTAACATAAACTTAAAACTCAGAGCCACTTGGTGTTGGAAAAGATGGGAATCTGTTTCTTCCCATTTTTAATCTAGTAAAGAAATCTCTTGCACTCCCATTTGAACAGTGACCATCCCTCATCTCTTTAGACATATCTCCTTTATCTCTTTGACTCCTGACTCCTGCTTTCTCTCCTTTCATAGCTAATCATACTTTAGAAAAAAATGATTTGCAAGTTATGGGAGGGTCAGTTGGGTAAAAATGGGAATAGAAACAGAAAATTTCATTTTTCAAGTTCTGTGTTTTTTCAAGCGTGGTGTTACTGGGTGCTTTTCAAGTTGAGGAGCCCAGTTTTCTTGCTGTCCACTCAGAAGCCTCTGTTATTGCAGATGACCACAGGATAACCTGCTGTTGGCCTCTGCCATCTTTAATATAACACAAATCATTTTGGCCAGAAGTTAGAAGGTTCCTGTGACTTGCATGGACTTTTGGGGCCGCTTCATGGTCAGGCAGGCCAGTCAGCTGAGGTTCTGTCCAGACTTGTGTGCCACAGCGGGTCTTGCAGAAAGCAGCAGTTAAAATGTCTGTCACTAAGTTCAGGAAGAGACCCCTAGCATGTGATGCATTGATCATTGCTTAAAGTAAATTTATTATTCCATTATGAGATTGCTAATTGTGAGGCTGGTTAACAGTAAAGTGTTGAATATACATTGAGATTTAGCCAACTTTAGGGTCTTTAAAGCAGCGGTGGTGCCTCCTACATGGCTATTAACTCTACCTCTTCCAAACTTTTGACCCTCAAGTCCAAGTCATTGGAAGTCATTCAGAAGGTCCAGCATGAGTCTGGATTCCCTTACCCAGAGCTCTAGTGCAGGAGGATGGCAGAGGGAAGTGGGACAGTGGCTTTGGTCCAGGGGGGCCTGCGGGGACATTCTGGAACTTGGTTCCAAATGATGCTGGGAAACTTCTCCAGGCCGAGGAAGCCTAACCTGGCCAGTGATGATGGGACTGAGCAAAGTGTTTAGGCACCTTCAGGACAAAAAAAACAACCACTTTTTCTGGTCACTCAGCCTTCTTAGGGACCTCTTTTCTTGAGATGAAAGATTTTTTGCATTCATCCCAGAAAGTGGGGAGAATCACACATTCATTTCAGGGGCATTCATTCACCCTGCCCATTCCAGTGGCTTCCATGATAACAAAGTAAAAGCATGAACATTTCCACTTTAAGTTATAACTCCGCAAATGCCTCTAGTCCCGCTTTAGGAAAAGGTGCCCCATTTTGCACAAACATATATCCAATTCTGTCTGCCTCCCTAAACATACCTTTTCAGGTTCCATCTGGAGAAGAACCTCTGGGATAGGATTTGTGCAACCTGAGTGCCTAGCTTGGTGTTTGGCATTCAATAGATTCACTTACTTATTCAGCAAAGATTATTAAGCACATTCCAGGTACCAAAAGTTGTGCCAGTCATATAAAATTGTGAATAAAGTGGGCATGATCCTTACCTGCATGCCATATGTCTGCTATCTACTAGAAAAGGAGGGAGAAGGCGATAAAAGAAAGGAGGGAAAGAAGGAAGAAGAGCAGGAAGAAGCCCTGCTGCTGGTTTTTGACCACGAGAAAGGCAGCTGCCGTCATGTTTCTGTACGTATTTAGCCACTGATGTCCTGGCGAGAATTGTGCCATCCCTATCCAAGGGACTAATAATGGCTTAACCACCTCCCAGAAAAATATCAAGATCAGGGTCATAGTTTAAAGAACCAAATACTCTGATACCCAAAAAAAGAAATTTCTCTAATTTTTTTTTTTCTTTCTAAAGTCTCTTTTTGTTTGGTTATTTCAGCCCAGGATCATTCCCAGTCTCGTATTCATGCCTTTTTAAAGCCTCTTCCCGTGGCTTGCTGCCATTTTTAGCAGTGGAATTCAGCAATTGCAGAAAAAAGGAAATTCTCTTAGAAAACTGAGTTTCAGGTAGCTCCAGCCTTTATAAATAGCAGCTCCAGACAGAAAACAAAGGATAATCTCTGTCACCACACACTGAATAAAGCCCAGCTGGTTATCTTAGCCACCCCCATCTGGAGACTGGCTTCTGTGTCAGTTCACAGTGTGAACTCAAAGCCACCACTGTGCATTCTGTATATAGAGTCAACGTGTTTGCCTTATCATTTTAACAGTGGATTATCTCTAGTGAAACTTTCAGGATAGATTCCATGCTAAATGCAAGGGTTAATAGCAACTGTGCTAGCAGATCCTCAGCTGGCTAGAGAAGACAAAGGAAAAGCCAGTTTTTTTTAAGTGTAAGAGGTGCTAACTTGTATATTAAGAAAACCCTCCACTGGGCCACAGAACAGAGGTACATTAGATTGGTGTCATCAGAAGAACTCAGAAACTGCTCCACTCATCCTGCTTTTTTGACACTTAAACTGAAATTTCATTTTGTGTCTGGGGGAATCTGTGTACTTTTGTTGCTTTTGCCATTTCTTTGCACTGGGGGATGCTACATAGGCAAAGGGTCTTTGCACTCTTTTCATGGTTATGTGATTCTTACCTGGATTTCGGGATGAGATGATGCAGGGCCTTCAGTGTAGAGTTCAGAAGGAAGTAGCCTGGATGGATCTGACATGAAGGAAAAACAATTAGGTTAGGTGTGGTCTGAAAGAGAAAACCCACAGAAGCCTAGTGAGACGAGGAAGTGAAGACGTGTTTGTTCCTGTGCAGTCACGGGCAGCAAAGCACCCAATATCCAGTTCTTAGATCTTGCAGGGCCAGTTTCTCTAACTGGCCCATCTCGTCTTTTCTCCCGGCCCATGAACCCAGCTCTTTTCTTTCTTTTATCTAGATCTTTTTTCCACTAGTGGTTTACTTATACTGCCATGAAGTACGTATGTCCAAATGCCCTGATTTTTTGGTGAAAGAGGTTGTTGGCTTATTTGTTTTCCCACAACTTTATATTCTTTGCTCTGGGTATGTGAAATTAACTTTAAAACTGCAGGCAGATAATTAGATGGTATATATATTAATTATCTAAATAGTCAGAACTAGATTTTTGCTTGAGAATAACCCAAGATCACCAGCTGCTTTGGATTGGGAACCAGGAAATTACAAACTATAAACAGAGAAAAGGACTGAGCTACTGAAGAGAACACACTTGAGAGATCTGGAAAAGTCACTTCAGGGTCCTGGGCAACAGTGTTTTCATCAGCAAAAAACAGGAGGTGGACTAGATGAGAGGTTGACAAAAACTACGAGTCAAATCTGGTCTGCGTGTTTTTGTAAATAAAATTTTGTGGGAACACAGCCACACTCATTCACTTACTTGGTGTCTATGGTGGCTTTTGAACTAAAATATTTACTAACTGGCCCTTTTCAGAATAAGGTTGCCAATCATTGACCTAGATGATCCTTCTCAAGGTCCTTTTGCTCTAATATCTGTGATGCTGTGATGTGCTAGGTGGCAGGAGAAGTGAGAGAAGGAAAGTGAAAAGGACACGGAGACAGAAGTGTGATGGACTGGGTCTTGACAAGCCTGGATTGAAAAGCACCTCTGTCCTGCTCATGCTCAGTCCCTTTACTGCAGTCTCCGACTCCCATCCCTGCTGCTTTCCTGTCTTGCCTGCAGTGCTCACAGCTGGAGCTGCCTGGGAACCACTTTGATTGCACGTAAACATTTCATGGTCTTTCTCTTTAGAGCACATGTTCTGTTTGTGTAAAATCCTTCAAATGTATCAGTTGGAAAACCACCTTTCCTGCAGTGGGAAATATTCTTTCCCACGTGGAATATATAACCACTTCATCTTGCCAAGCTGGAGAAGTTTCATGGAGGAAAATGGGCACTCTGTGGCCCCACATACTGCTCTGGTCCTCTGGCGGCTGCTTCTGGAGAAGATGGATTGATGTTCCGTTTCCTCCCACATGCACCCATGTCTACCTCCCGTATCGCCTCACACTATGATGGCGTGATTAATGCTAGAATGTTATCTGGTTTTAAGTTATCTACTTTGTAGGCCGTTTGCTCACTTGGCTGTGGGTGGAGGAATGGGATGAGATTTTGTGTTGGGCGGATGCGGCCAGAGGGCAGGAACCACCCGAGCTACCTCACTGTGCACTGAGCTGCACAGAGCAGCGCTTGCACATGGAGTGTGGAGGATGAATGAATATTTTCGTGAGGGAAATTACAGAATAAAAATGGCCATCATGCAGATTTCTCATTTTGTGTGCCATACGATCAGAGTGTTTACTGATTTCTTGCTCCTTATAAAAGCATGAAAGTCCCTTGCTTATTTTATATATACATATACATAAATATGCATACATATATTTAAATTTATGTAATTTTGATTTTGAAATTATTTCAGATGTGTGGAAAAGTTGCAAAAATAGTACAAAGCATTCTTGCACACCCTTCATCCACATTGCCTTAGTGCTAAATTTCGTCACATTTCCTTTGTCCTGTGCCTCCCTCCTGCCCCACTCTCTCCCTCTTAGACATAATGCCCTTTCAACCCTAGATACTTGAGTAATTCCTAAAAATAACATTATCTTACCTAGGATACTTACCAAAATTAGGAAATGAACACTGATACAATAGTATTATCTAGTCTACAGATCTTATACTGATATATTTTAAGCACAGAATTATTCATAAAAGAAATGGAATATATTTTTCTCATACTGGGTTTTGCTCATTGTGGACTTTCTTTGTATTTTATGGTTTTCCACTTGCAGAATATAACAAGCATAAAGCAGTATTTAAATCTCTGGGTACTCAAAGTTAAAAAAATAATGCTTGCTTTTCAAACCTACACTCTGATGTTAGAAATTGTTAGGATTTCAGGAAAGTATTAATAATAGTAATAATAATAATGAAAGTTATTGTCTCCCCCAGTGTATAACTTGGGTTTGGTACTACTGAACGTAACGTTCATTCCAGCTACTGATCTGGTTGTGCTGCCCTTTCATGAATTAGAGCAGCTGTGCAAGCGTGAGATCTCGGGTTGGCACTTCCCAGTACATTCCTGTGGATTATGACTAGCACCACTTCCTTGAGGAACAATAAATGGTACTAATAAATGGAAAAAACTGTTTTTTTCATTTTTCCTCAGCTCCTTTCCCCAAGGGTATGGCTGAAACATTTCTTTGGGGGCAAGAGAGACATACAGAGCAAATTAAAACTATGGCTCTTTAGCAAAAACTTTGTGGGAACCCAGAAGGGACGCTTAAGCCATCGAATGTAATAGAATCCATTTGTAATTCAGAAAGGTTTCTTATTTTTCCTTACAATCTGGGACTCATGTAACATGTACTCATATTTGAGTCTAGCGCTTCATCAGCTGGTCATCACCTCTAATGTACCCCTCAATGGCTCTGTTCTTACTCCTTCTGCTCCAGCTACAGAAAGAATTAACCTACACTGGATAAAATTTACGGGGCTGATGTATATTTTCCTATCAAAATTCACTCCTAACATATCTCCTTAGACACAGTGCTGTTATGTGCTCTTTGCTGATACCGATGTTTTCCAGAGCGTAAATCACTGCACCCTCTGACGCGCGTGATTATGAACACTACTTACTAATGCCACAGCTTGAGTGTGTCAGTCCTTACCGATGGGTACATCTGCATTTTATATTCTGACTCTCCACATCCTGGTTAGCCCTGTGGAGAAAGCAGCGCAAACAAAGAAGGTGAAGGGGTCTTTTAAGAAATGTCTTGCCTTCTCTCTTTGTTGAGGTGGCTCCAGTGCTCCGAGCTAGAACATCACTCACTGAAACATACTGTGTGTTGTGGGGAAAGGTATTATTCAACTTTGAACGAAGTCAAAGTCCTACCATTCAATCCCCTAAACCCAGGAATAAAGGGGCAGCACTGATAAAAAGATTTAGTCAGCCTCATACATTAGACTAAATTAGGTAACTTAGGAGGCATGAAGGTGGCCAATGCCCCTGGGACATTCTGTAAGTAGACTCAGTGCTTGAGATTTGGGGGATTTTACCATTACACATACCTCCTCGTTACATATTATTTTGGGGTACTGTAGGGGGAGTCATATTCCCATGATCTGTTTATGGACAGCACCCCCTGGAGCACATCCTTGGGGGGTGCGTAGAATACAGCATCAGTGCAGCCCTTGGAGATGTGTTCAGGGCAACCCTCATCATCAAAGAGAGTTTGTACATCCAGTCATAAGCAGACATAAAGAAACAAGCAAAGGAGCTTTTAGAAAAAGTCGTGCCTAGCAAACTTCCTTCTCTCAGCCTTTTTACTTCTGCGTTTTCTGCCCTCCAAACAAGCTTGGGTGTTCTTCTCTTATCTTTACAGAGGTATGAGGTATGGTTTTAACGGCTTGTTCCATCAAAGTTGGAATGAAAGCTTTCGTATGTTTGAGGTAGAAGGTTCAATACCTGTGTCTTTTTTATTCATGACACGTTTGTTCAGTAACTTCACAAAAGAACAAATGGAATTGGTCCCGTGACAGATTCTTTTTGTTCTTTATTTTAATGTATATGCAAGATGATCTAAATATGAAGAGTTGTGAAGAATTTATTCGGAAGGACAAAGACCTATGAAACTTCAGTCCATGGTTTTTACTGTGGGTTAAATGCGTCCCCCACATATCTATGTACTGGAAACTTGACCTCCACTGTAACAGTGTTAAGAGGGTGGGAAATCCAATTATGGTATTTGATAGTTGGGGCCTTTGAAAGGTGATTAGATTGTGAGGACTGTACCACTATAAATGGGTTGATTTGCTCATGGAGTAATGGGCACAATTCCGATGGCTTTGTAAGGAGAGTGAGTGACAAGGTTAGCTGTCTTGCTCTGACCATTCTTGCCAATGTGGCACCTTGGTCACCACAGGACTCTGTATAGAGTTCCCATCAAGAAGAAGGCCCTCACCTGATGTGTTCCCTGGATCTTGGACTTCCCAGTCTCTAAAACTGTAAGAAATAAATTTCATTTTTTTATAAATTACCCAGTTTCAGGTATTCTGTTATACGCAACAGAAACAGATCGATACAGTATTTAAGAATACAAGTTTTTTTTCTCTTTCCATTGATCTTTTCACCTTTCTGTCCTCATTATTTATACAGCAACAAGGATAAAATCTAATATGGCTGCTGCTTCTCTACCGAAACTTTACATTTATATATTAACATATCTAAAATTTCAAAATATTGCAGATGAAAGATATTGTGCCTTGATAAATGAAGTCAGTCAGCTTATTGTATTGTGACTCAGGCACTTGTGGCTCGGAGCTCAGCAGTGACCATGTAAGAAAAGAGAAGTGAGCTAGGAATCCAAGGAGCTCAAGTTCCAGTGACTGAGCCCAGGAAGGCACAGGAAACATGGAGGTTTTGGGACAGATGGTATGCACTCAGGGGGCAGGAATTGCCTGAGTTACTGTGTTTTGTGCTATGCTTAGCAGAGCAACACTGCACATGATGGAGGGTGCTGCTGGTAAGTCTCTGAGTAGAATTAGGATGTTGTGGTGGCTCTAGCCAGACTGCCCAGGACCTGGAGCCCTTCATCAGCGAGGGCTCAGACAGTCAGAGTTGAATCCAAAGCACTCAGTGTAGGGGCATGTGGAGAGCTAAGCTCTCATGCAGGGAATGTCAGTTACTTGAATTCCTCAAATAAGGTTATTATAGACCTCATCCCCCCAACCCCCTACATCCTCTAGAGAGGATGGGACTGCCAAAAGAGTGCCAAGTTTGCTTCCATTGGCTCAGGAAGTGGGGTGGAGAGGGGGAGCAAGTCTGAGAGATGCAGACCTTTAATAAATAGAACCATGCAAGGAGGACCTAAGGGTGTAGAGTCTGCTAAGAAGACTGGCAAAATCAAAGATAGAATATGTTTTACTTTCTTCTTGACATTTGTGTTCGAGCAAAGACAAGTATTATCTAAGAAATGAGAAATACACATTTGCTTTAGATGTTCCTTATACATTATCTGAGCACAGGAAAAAAATTCTAGACTCAGTTTGACCCAAGTTCAAGTTCAAGCTTCATCATTCACTTGAGATACTGGGCAAGTTACTTATTTTTCATGTAACTCAATTTCTTTATCTTCAGCATGGGAGTTAATGTTGGGAAAGTGTAATGAGATTTGCCTCTCGAGTTTCCTAAAAGGATCATAGAGAAAAATAATTAACTGAGATGCCACTTCTGTTTAGCTTCTTGCTCACAGTCTATACACGACAGTTACTATTTCATCATTAATTTTGGATTTTGTTCTCAGCACAGGTACAGTGTTTAATACCCGCTCTTGCCATGAATGTGTATTGATTGCAGGGGCCCAGTGATTGTACTGAGTACCAGAATACAGAAGGGGAACAGGGAGACATGGTCACAAACAGTAGGCTCAGAAACGTTAATGGAACAAATTAAGTGAAAAGACAAAGGTTAAACTGCAATGTCATTAAAAGATGATGGAAGAAGATGGAATTCCATTGAAGTTTGTAGCAAGGCTGAATTCTTTGTACCTCTTTTCCTGTCTCTATTATTTCCAAAAGCTGTGCTAAAAACTAATTTGAGCCACCCTAAAAAATCAGCCACACCTCTCTCCACCCCTGGTCCCACTCTGGGGCCACCCTGGAATGCGGCCACAGAGTCTTTTTCTATCCACTTGGCAGGTGGCTGTGGTATGCTGCTTTCTGTCACATTAACCTCTATTTTATCTGTCCAGAATAGTATTCCCCATTGTTGAAAGCAGCAATTTGCCAACCAAGCAAGCTTGGAGTCCTGTTTGATGGAGCATTACAGAGAGTAAAAGAGAAAGTTTAAACAGATTTGCTTCTCTAATTTCCTGAAAGGATCACAGACAAAACTTGCCCTCTGGTAAAATGCTTTCTGTTTGCATTATAATAACAAGCATTTATTGCCATGACAGGGGAAAAGAGAGGCCATGGAAGAATGGCCCTGTGTTTCCTAGATTCATGTAGTTCCGTTACTACTCGTGGAATATCGTGCTACTGAAAACATACAAACTTAAACGTCTGCTCTTTTCTAACAGCCTAAAGTACTCAGACTTTTTTCTTCTGTGACTGTAAAACACGGTACTAATTTCTTATAATCTAGCATATGGGTTTTAACAATGGAATTATGCTCAGAGAAAAATCCACTTTTCTCTTTCCTTTGGAGAAGTTCAAGGTACAGTGTCAAGTCTGTGGCTGGTAAATTCATGCCCTCAGAGAACTCTAGATGTTTTGCTTTTACATATATAGTTTCATGAAAATAATCCCTCTTATAGCTGATTCATTTTATTGGACTAAATTTCTACAAAACACATATGTAATATACAAAGGATGTTTCAAAACAATGCAACTGATGGGAGCGGAGCTATACTCGCTGGAAAATAAGCTTCATGAGACCAAGGAACTTGTCTGTAATGTTCACTGCCGTGTCTCCAGCTCCTATAACATTGCAACACAGATAGTAGGTGCTTAATATTTATTTGTAAATGTTGAATACCTCATATTTCCATCCACCAAATGTTGGATGTACAATGAAAGTACAAATGAAAATTCCAGAGAGGAAATGTCCAGGCTTCAAACTCCCAGACTCTGGAGGTGGTCACAGCCAACCCTATCTCTTACTTAAGCAATACCTTAACGAAACTCAAATCTGTCTACATTTCTCCCATGCATTTCCTACCCACTTAGTCCAAATACACTCTTCCCTGACCTCCCAATATTCTTGCTTGCCTGGCTCCTGGTCATCTGCAACTTCTTAGCTTAAATTCTACTTCTCATGGAAAGCTTTTCTTTACCAACCTGATCACACTATATAGATCCCTTGAGATTTGCTGCCTTAGCATTCCGAATTTTTTTCTTCAAAGCACATATCACAATTATCATTGTATAATTATCTGAATGTTGTTTAATCACTATTTCCTTAACTAGACAAGCTCCTTGATAGCAGAGATTGTATCTATCTTATTCCAAACTATTTCCCCAGTACCCAGTGATTCCTAGTTGGAGCAGACACTCAATAAATATTTGCTCTCAGTGAATGAGTTGAAGGAGGGAAGGAGAGAATCAAGAATTGGGGGCTGGATGACTTAGTTTCTTCAGATTTGCCTAAAATCTATTGACATATCTTGGTTTTGCTAGACCGATCCTTGATTATTTCTTTCTTCTCAAAAGACATGTGCGTGTGTGTACTTTTGTGGGTTTTTTTGAGGCTAGTTTGATAGACTGCCTATGTTTCTATATAATCCAAAATACTAGAACAAATCCATATTAAATCACCTTTGATTTAATAATGATTTTATGAATTAAAGTATTAATTAAATAAATAATTAAGTAAATTAAAGTCTTCATGTCTGAAATAGAGTAATACTTTTCTTTTAAGTTACAGTGAACATTAGTTGCTCATTTTGTACCTTAACCACTTGCTGAATTTTAACCACAAAATGTATAAATTGTGCACACGAACCTGCATATATGTATAATCAGTGGCCATATTTTTTTACATTTTCAAATGCCTTCTCCTGTTGTGGTACACTCTTTAAGGACCTTTATTTAGTTTCCTTCCAGTTTTCATCTGATAGACAGTCGGTCTGATGAGTTGACTACATGTTTTATGACATAACAAAAATGGATTCAGAAACACAACAATCATCAGAAAGTACGATTACACAATGGGATAGATGAGGAGTTGAATTTGCCCAAGGAAGACGGTGCGGAGGGAGTGTGAGACAGCTGGTGGCTCTGAGTCTTTCAGGGGGTGGAGGGTTTGGGTAGGAGGAGAGGCCAGGTCTCTGACAACCAAAGAAACTTCACAGACCCTTTGATAAGCAAAAGCAAGAAAGGCTTTATTCATTTCCTCTTGTCTTAGGTCTGGTTCCCCAGAGCAGTTCCTGACATGAGGATCTGTGTTCCAGTAACTAAGGAAACGTACAGAGGAAAAACCAGTTAGGAGGTGGGAAAGCGAGGTTGTGAAGGAGTCAACACCAATCAAGAGTGCAGCTGGAGGTGAGGTCCCAGCCTCAGCCTGGACTCACAGGTGCTCTAGAACATTCATCACATTGCAGAGTTCATCCCACCTGGAGGCAGGAAAGCCAGGTGTTCACACTCTGGCATCATTGGCTTTAGGTCATGCCAGGGGGCACTTCAGCTGTCAGAGAGTTGGGGCAGAGCATCTCCAGTCGCTCATGGGTCCTCTGAAGATGGTAGCAAGTAGAAGCTTCTAGGAGCAAAGTGCAAACGGAAGCTGGGGGTGAGAGCCCAGAACCGGCAAAGGGATCTGGAGGAATTGGGTACAGTATCTACGTTATTGACTACAGCTCCCTGCCAGTCAAGAGCCCCTAAAGTTTCAACTTCTGCTCTTTTATTGACTTCTCTGCACAAAAAAATAACATTATCCTGTCTCTCCTCAGTCCTCTGATAGTCAACCCTTCAGTAGCTTCTTTGTTCATCATTATTTAATACCTGTGGCTACTGTCACGTAGGCTATTCTCAAATAATTAGCCTCGCCAGCTACTATTCTTAAGTGTCCAATAATTAATAAAGAATTACACACTGCTTTTCATGTTAGGTCATAGAGCTATATGTGGGTCAATACCTGGTTAATAATGAACAATTGGTTGTTGTATTCCATATTATGAGCCCCAGGCTGAATGGACAGGCCACAAATTTTGCTGACTTTTTGAAAGGTTCTAAACCACTGGCCATCTCTTGGCTATGTTTAAATTCTCCCTCCTAGATTTATTTAATCCAGCTAAAGAATAATTTAAACTAGAGATTATTCCCAAGACTCAACAGCAACATCAGCCTATAGTTGTCAGCAAACCTGGTCCATGAACGGGGACTCTGTTGCCCTTGAAAAATGCATATTCCACCTACCAGTATTAATGGAGGTCATCGTGCTACTGAGACCTACCCTGAGATGGAGGTATGATCTTTCAGAATCTGTTTATCCTGATAAATTAAACACCGCTGTGTATAAGACTGGAAATGCATACTTGGTTTGGTTTGGGAATGTCTCTCCAAAAGTTCAGTGCCAAAATAGGGCTGGCGTTACTCTTAATATGAAATCCCAGATTGACTCTGATTTTTCAGGGACTGGCTGTGGACCTGCTTTGCTTCCTTCCTTTCTGTTTTTCTTTTACCTTGCCTTTCACTCAACAATTATTGATTGAATGCCTACTATGGGCAAGGCACTGTTGTAAGGGCACAACAGGGAGCAAAATATACAAAGGTCTCTCCTTATTAAGGCTTTTTTTTTTTCTAGTAGTGGAGACTGAAATTAAACACACACGTGTGCGCACAAACACACACATGCTCATGCATACACACACACTCTTTACAAACCACAGAAGGTGCTACGAAGGCAATAAAGTGAGTTGAGGAAGTAAAGCGAATCTGATGAGTCAGGTGAGGAGTGGGGGGTGTCCTTACCGAGATACCATTTGAGAACGAGCCAGTTCCCCAACAATCTGGAAGTAGAATTTTCTGGGTGAAAGAACTCATGAGTGTGACGTTCTCATGCCAGCCATAAGCCTAATGTGCTCCAGGACAGGTGGCCAGTGTGGCTGGAGAGAAGACAAGCAGGAGGGTGGTCATGAGGTCTGAGAGGTCCTCAGACACCAGCTCATTTCAGGCCTCATGGGCCACAGGAAGGAGATGGATTTTTGAGAATTCATTAGAGGTTTTTCAGAGAGTGACTTCATCTGAATTATTTATTAAGAGATAGCTGCCTGCTTTGCTGTTGGTGACAATGTGAGTAGAAGCAGGGGGACAGGAAAGCAGTGGAACAAATAAGACTGCCTGGAGTGCTGGAGCATTTGAAAAGTGGCAGAATAGACTTTGGGAAGAGACGCAAAGGATTTGTCACTTATTAATGGTAAGTTTTGGGGCAGGTTATCAAACTTTCCTTGGCCTCAATTTTCCCATCTTGAAGATGGGGATGATATTCTTGTACCTACCATCATGGTCTTTTGAGGATTAAATGCATTAATATTTACTCATTATATGGAGTAAATATTACAGGAGCTTTCTATAGCTCCTATAACGATTTTGAGCAAGTAGTAATCAATACATGTTTATTATTTTTTTAATTGTTATTATTGGATGCGGGAAAGGGAGAAATCAAGGATGACACCAAGGTTGAGGACTAAAAAACTTAGCTTGTTTTCTGCGTGCATAGGTAATGTCCCAGAGTACTTTTAAAATGTGGAGACTCTTTATCTAATTTTGCTGCTATTTTTAAAATTAAAACATAATTTGTGGGGTACAGTGTTGATTATCAATACTTGTGTACAATATGTAATGATCAAATCAGGATAATTAGCATTTCATCATTACAAAATGTAATCATTTGTGTCCACTAACCAATTTCTCCCTAACCCTCTTCCTCCCTCCCCTTTCCCACCTCTAGTGACCACAGTTCTGTTCTCTCTTTCTGAAAGTTCAACGTCTTAGTGTGATTGTTGTTTTTCTTTCTCTTTCTTTCTTTCTTTATTAATTTTTTAGCTCTCACTTATGAGTGAGAGCATGCAGTATTTCTCTTTCTGTGCCTGGCTTATTTCTCTTAACATAATTTTCACCAGGTTCATCCATGTTGCTGTGAATGGCAGAATTCCATTCTTTTTTTTTTTTTTTGGCTGAGTGTATTCCATTATATATTACACACACACACACACACACACACACACACACACTACATTTCCTTATCCAGTCATCCATTGATGGACATTTAGGTTGGTTCCATATCTTGGCTATTGTAAATAGAGCTGTGATAAACATTCCCGTGATGATTTCCATTCTTTTGGGTATATACCCATATCATATGGTATTTCTATCTGTAGTTGTTTGAGAAATCTCTTTACAAAATAGCTGTACTAATTTATAGTCCCACCAACAGTGTGGAACAGATCCCCTTTCTCCGTGTCTTATCCAGCATTTATTATTCTGTCTTTTTGGTAATAGCCAGTCTAACTGGGGTGAGGTGAGATCTCAAAGTGGTTTTAATTTGCATTTCCCTGATGACTAGTGATGTTGAGCATTTTTTCATGAACCTGTTGGCCATTTGTATGTCTTCCTTTGAGAAATGTCTATTCAGCTCCTTTGGCCATTTTTTAAATTGGATGATTTGATTTTTAACTCTTAAGTTGTTCTAGTTCCTTATATATTCTGGGTACTAATTCCTTGTTGGATGTATAGTTTGCAAATATTTTCTTCCATTCTGTAGGTTGTCTTTTCACTCTGTTAATTGTTTCCTTTGCTCTTCAAAAGCTTTTTAGTTTGATATAATCCTATTTGTTTTTTTTTTGTTGCCTGTGCTTTTGGGGCCTTATAATCCTATTTATTTTTTCTTTTGTTGTCTGTGCTTTTGGGGCCTTATTCATAAAGTCTTTGCCCAGTCCTCTTTAATTTCTTTCAGCAGTGATTTGTAGTTCTTATTGTAGAGATATTTCACCTCCTTGGTTAAATTGATTCCTAAGTGTTTTATTTTTGGAGGTAGCTATTGTAAATGGGCTTGCTTTCATGACTTCTTTTTCTGCTAGTTCCTTGTTAGAGTATAAAAATGCTGCTGATTTTTGTATATTGATTTTGTATCCTGCAACTTTACTGAATTTATTTATCAGCTCTAAGAGCTTTGGGGTAGAGTCTTCAGATTTTTTCTATAGGATCATGTATTCTGTGAACAGGGACAATTTGACTTCATCTTTCCAATTTGGATGACCTTTCTTTCTCTTGCCTGATTGCCCTGGCAAGTACTTCCAATACTGTTAAATAGGAATAATGATAGTGAATATCCTTGTGTTGTTCCTGTTCTTGAAGGAAAAGCTGAAAGCTTTTCCCCATTCAGGATGATATTGGTGGTGGGTTTATCATATATGGTTTTTATTGTGTTGAGATATTTTCCTTCTATACCTACTTTGCTGAGAGTCTCTATCATAAAGGGATGTTGAATGCTTTTTCTGCAACCATTGAAATGATCATATGCTTTTTGCCCTTGATTTTGTTGATGTGGTTTATCACATTTATTGATTTGTATATGTTGAACTATCATTGCATCCCTGGGATAAGCATAATCTTTTTGATGTGTTGCCATATTCTGTTTGCTATTTTTTTGAGGATTTTTGAATCTATGTTCACGAAGATTATTGGCCTGTAGCTTTCTTTTTTATGTTGTATCTTTGTCTGATTTTGGTATCAGGATGATGCTGGTTTCCTAGAATGATTTTGAGAGAGTAACTTTTAAGTTTTTGGAATAGTTTGAAAGGGATTGATATTATTTCTTCTTTGAAGGTTTGGTAGAATACAGCAGTGAAGCCATCCAGTTCTGAGCTTTTCTTTGTTGGGAGGCTGCTGAGTCATATTTCAATCATGTTGAAATGCTCATTATTGGTCTGTCCAGGATTTTTATTTCTTCATGTTTCAGTCTTAGTAGTTTGTATGTGTCCAGAAATTTATCCATTTCTTCTAGGTTTTCAAATTTGATGGCTCTAATGATTCTAATGATTCATTGTATTTCTGTGGTATCAGTATCAGTTGTAATGTCTCCTTTTTCATTTCTGATTTTTGCTATTTGGGTCTTCTCTCCTTTTTTTTTGGTTAGTCTAGCATATAGTTTGTCTATTTTTTTATCTTTTCAAAAAACCAATTTTTTGCTTTGTTTATCTTTTGTATCTTTTTTTTTTTTTGGTGTATATTTCATTTATTTCTGCTCTAATCTTAATTATTTCTTTCCACCTACTAGTTTTGGTGTTGGATTGTTCTTGTTTTTCTAGTTCTTTGAGGTGTAATATTAGGTTATTTATTTGAAGTCTTTCTATTCTTTTGATGTAAGCATTTATTGCAATAAAATTCCCTCTTAGTACTGTTTTTGCAGTATCCCATAGGTTTTGGTATGATGTGTCTTTCATTAGTTTCAGGAATTTTTTTGATTTCCTGTTTAA
This sequence comes from Cynocephalus volans, assembly GCF_027409185.1. Classification (NCBI taxonomy): domain Eukaryota; kingdom Metazoa; phylum Chordata; class Mammalia; order Dermoptera; family Cynocephalidae; genus Cynocephalus; species Cynocephalus volans. The sequence goes on from NC_084466.1 coordinate 71,154,243, forward strand.
TTTCTTCTTTGATCCATAGGTTGTTCAGGAGCATGTTGTTTAATTTCCATGCATTTGTATAATTTCCAAAGATTCATTTGTTATTGATTTCTAGTTTTAATCCATTGTGATCTGAAAAGATAATTGAAATGATCTCAGTGTTATAAAGTTTGTTGAGACTTGATTTGTGACCTAAAGTGGTCTATCCTGAAGAATGTTCCATGTGCTTCTGGGGGATGGGCAGGACTGGCATGCAGGCTTGTGGTGAAGTGACCCCTCTAGCTGCTTCTAGGCAGTGGCTGGGACTGTTAGGCAAGTGAAATAGCTTGTCTAGCTGCCACCGGGCAGTGGACATGGCTGCTAAGACATCCTGTAGTGAAGGGGACAGTGCAGCCACTTCTGGGACAGTTGGCAAGGCTGGTAGGTCGTTCTGTTCAGGATGGAACCACCCGGCTACTCCTCTGGGAGGGGCGGATATACTTTATTTCCACTGGCTTGGGGTATATTTGTTAGGATGGTGAACTGTGAGCTGTTTATCTGGCTTGGGAGCTCAGGGGAACACAACTCAGCTGATAGGACTGGAGGTAGGTGAAGGAATGGAGTGTAGTAAACCTGAGGAGGATCTGCCTATCAGATCTCTGGCCAGGGACATGGGAGAGCATCAGTTCAGCAGGACTAGGGTTGGCTTCCCAGACTGCAGAACAGAGTCATGGCCAGTGTGAGCCCAGGCTTCAAGCTACCTGGATCAGGGCATTATAGCCTCTGTGCTGGGTGGCGAGCAGAACCTTAAGGCTGGGAAAGCGCCATGGCTAATGGATCCAGGTCAGGGTGCGCTCCTGTAACAGCTCCGGTTTCAAAATGACACTGTCCTGCATCTGATTGAGTCCCGTGAGTACGGGGTTGGGGAGTGCACAGTTTGTGCTAGTGTTCTAGAGTGATGCAGTGTGTGTATTCTTGGCTGCTTCTCACACTTGGCTTGGGGCTTGTCCTGTCAAAGGATCTGCGGGCCTTTGTGGTGAGGAAGGAGGTTGTTGTGGGTCCTCTGCCTATCTTTTAGCCACAAGGGAAAATTCTTCCTGCATTGATCCTGGTGTTGGAGAAGTAGTGGCTGAGCTCATGTGCCTCTCGTCTCTCTATGCCATCATCCTGGGCTTTTGTGCTCCACAGGGATCTCACCACTCTTCTGCTGCACTCCCACACTCTTCCACTGATGCTACTGTCAATATATAGCTTTTAGTTCTGGTCCTTTTCTGTGGGTGGAATGTGCCTTGGGCACTTCTAGTTCACCATCTTGCCCTGCCTCCTAATTTTGCTCCATTTGACTCATGGTGACCACAAGCCAATAACTCACTTAGCTTTGCCTTGCTTTGTCTTTTTATCTGTACATGGGGTACATGCTAAGTACCCCTCTAGTAAACTTCCAGTGAAGATATGAAGTTGAATTGCATGTGATACCTAATAGCCATTTTGTTTTTTCAGTAGAGAAGTTATTAATTTTTTACAAATGAACAAAGTAAAAATGACTGACTTGTGAAAAAAATTTGACTTGTTTTCATTCTGTAGTTTATATGTCCAATGAGTGTGAAATCCATGTATCTTGGTGTCTGTGTGTAATGTGTTGTGGAAACAAGAACAGAAGAAATGGGAGGAAGATGATTGCTGTTAGAGTGTTGTGTGGTGAGATGGTAAAATTGGTTAACAGAGGGATTAAAGTCAAGTCAGACAATTATCCGATGAAAGATAGAGAGACCTTCTTTAATGTGCACACAAAAAAATAACTTGGATGCTATAACAAAATGTTAATAAAGGCAGAAACTTGTTCTGTTAACTCAGATAAGATATTTTGGGTCAATGACTTCTTATACTTAGAATCTGGACAATCCCAGGTCTGAGTCTTGACCCAGTTTATTACTAAAGATAAATATATGATTTGGGGTAAATTACCAACTTCTCTAACTTCCAGTTTCCTCGTTGACTGCACTGAGCTGGTAGTCCACCTCATAATGTTGTTAGAGGAATTGACGAAGACAATATATGGAAAAGAAATCTGCTGATTATACTTTTAGCAACGTGGGTGTGTTACTACTATTAATCCTAATCCAACTCAAGAAATCAGGACCCATTTGGGCCTTTGTCATTATCTTCTTATTAAATGACACTTGAATTTTTTTTTTTTTTTTTTTTTTTTTTTTTTTCGTGACGGGCACTCAGCCAGTGAGTGCACTGGTCATCCTTATATAGGATCCGAACCCGCGGCGGGAGCGTCGCCGCGCTCCCAGCGCAGCACCCTACCGAGTGCGCCACGGGCTCGGCCCATGACACTTGAATTTGCAGATGAGTGTGGACCCCAAGAGAATCTGGTAATTTTTGTTTTCCAGTTGGTAGAATGTGAGCCATTCTACAATTCCATGTAAACAGCAGTATTCACTTTGGCATTATGCTTCAAATAGGTCTCCTCCTTAGAGCAGCCTTTTTGCAGAAGGATTGTATCTATATTTTGAATTTTTTTCCTGAAGTACCTTAATATGCACATGAGCTTGGGTGATTTAAACTAGAATTGACACCTTCATCTCTCCTATACTGCTTGCGGCCATTCCCCCTTTTCTTCAGCCAGGGTGTGGACATTGGTGGAGGGGAATAGATTTTTATCCTCTTAGCCAGCATGAGGCATAGACCTTGAAATCCTTCTGAAATGCACACAACCATTCTTGCTTTCTTCACCCTCAAGACAACTTTCAGCAAGTGTTATCATTCCATTTGAGTGAGGACACCATATTCCTAATGGGTAAATACACAATGGGAACATGCACACTGAAATAACAAAGCCTCCTGCAAAGTCATCCTCATCTATGTCTGACTTCTCTCCTCTTCCTTGGTCCTAGGTAAGTGTGAAATCGGCTGGGCCTACTACTGCACGGGAGCAGGTGCAGCAGCTGCCATGCTGCTGTGCACTTGGCTGGCTTGCTTCTCGGGAAAGAAGCAGAAGCACTACCCGTACTGAGATGGAGCCACTAAGAGAAAGCAGAGGAGAAGATGGGCCAACGGGGGCTTGGAGGAGATGAAGCATCCAGCTACTTTCAACAGGTGGAAGAGTGGTTTTGATCCAATACAGTGCTAACAAAATAAAACCCAACAGAATCAGGAACATTGTATAAAAAGGAAGAGTTCTGGGAAATTTGTGAAAGACATGGAGAGTATAGAATGATGGAGAAAAAAGGACCAAAGGCTAAAAATATTGCAGGACATCGGGTGCTTCTATTCCACATAATATTGTTAATGTATATCACATACAGACACAAAACAAATCTATATATGCAAACAAGGGTTTTGTTTTGTCTTTTTTTAAAAAAAGGTGAACACTCAGAGAAACAAAAGGGCTAGTAGGAACAGTGTTATGTGGGGAAGCAGGGTACCCTGCAGATGTTCCCTGTAGGTCACGGCACTCCTGAAAGCACACGAGCACATCAGACACACGCATTCACACATATGCCCACGCACGGACATGTAGATCGTCGCACAGACTGGACGGGAGGTTTAGCAGTGCATTACTCCTCTGTTTTCTTTTTAATATACATTTAAAATACAGTGTTATCACTTCATAAAGCATACGTTAAACCTAATAAATGGACCAATAAGCCACTCTATCAGTATTTTGTATACCCTGCATAAACTCTTTACACCCTCAACATATTTTCAGTGTTTATGCAGACCTTTAGAGTTAAGCCTTTGTATTTCAACGTTATTCAAAGATATGCATCATTTCTCTGAGTAACTTCTGCTATGATATTCTTACAAAGTAAAGGGGCAACTTTCTGTCCACTGTAGGAAAGAATTCAGTTTAAGATCTGAGAGTAATGAGAGACATTTTCCAGCCATTAGATCTTGTTTTCTTTTGTCTATTATTGTTCTGTGCTGTACCACATTTATTTCAATATTCATTTTGTAAAAAATTTAAAAGTGCTATTTTGTTTGTATTTGCAAAGCTCTGTTAATAAATTCTCTCTTTGATCAATAGCTAGATGAGTCATAGAGTGTTAATTCAGTTATCGAGTTTGCTTCTTTAATTTCCAAAAGACAGCCTTTCATCTACAACAGTCCTGTAAATTTTCCTTTCCTCTTTTGCTACCTCTCATTAATTCACTTGCTAATCATCCTATGAGGCATTTTTCTAGGCACACAGTATATTAAAAGGTGAGTAAGACATAGTTTTTGTTTTAAACTTAAATTCTTTGCAACCAGAATTTTAACTCTGGCTCACTGCATTTCAATCATAACCAAATTCTTTTTTTTTTGTTCTTTTTTTTTTTTGTGACCAGTAAGGGGATCGCAACCCTCCCGCGCTCAGCCAGTGAGCGCACGGGCCATCCCTACACAGGATCCGAACCCACAGCGGGAGTGCTGCTGCGCTCCCAGCGCCGCACTCTCCCGAGTGAGCCACGGGGTCGGCCCATAACCTAATTCTTATGAGAGAATATTTCAGGTCTATTTTGTATTAAGTTTGATAATATGAGCAATATTCAGATGTGATTGAGGGCAGCAAAGGCCAGATTATGGTTCAGGTGGTGGCTGAGCCAACAGTCTCCAGGCTGATGACAGGGTGGTCACAGCTGTCAGTGACCTGCTGCCCCTCTACCTTCTGTAAGGAGCTGGGTTCCTCTGTACTTCTGTGCCAGGGGCAAATTCACACCCTTCCCATTCAGGACAGAAAGGCTTGACTAAAGTGGAAGGTTTGGACCCTTTGATAACCCCTAACAGAACCAGCTCTTTCAGAAGCAGAGATTGCATACTGGATAATGGACGAATTCTTTATTTAAGCAAGTCTGAGTTATTGTAACAAATTCTTAAAAGTTCAGTTTCAATTAGTTTCTGGATTATATACCTTTCCTATTTGGAAATCGAACATTCTGGCTGTTTATGCATGTAACTATATTTTCTATACCCTCTATGCGTATTTATCAATTTAATTTGAATATCTGGATATCACACTTGCTTCTGGGACTTTTCTTCATTCCAGGGTGAGGATCCATGCTGCTCTGGGAGAACAATACAGGAAACTGGCCAATAAAATTCTGGACTTTCTGAGGCTCTATTGGTATGCAGAAAGTCATTTTGCTTTCAAATGCTTAATTCATAATGTGCTGAATGTCACTTGATTGTGTCTTACTGTCTGCTGAGCAGGGACTTCTTCACCCTGTGGTTTCCTGCAGAGAAGAGAAGATTGCACTTCCTTTCCTCCATTAGCCCATCACTTTCATGGATTGCAGGTGCTTTTCAATTTTTTTTTAACTGCAGCTTTCTGTCAGAATAGTGTTATGACTTCTTAGCTTCAATTATCAAGTTGGAATTCTCTATGGAATTCATTAAGGTCTACCTCTTGGACAGATTTAATGACAACATTATTATTTTCATGCAGTCTATATGATTTTAGACATTAGTGAGCCTCACTAGAATAAAAAGCTGATCACTCCTACACGATAAAGGCAAATGACAAACCTTTACATTGCAAGTTCTGACTAGTCATATTTTTTTGGGGGGTGATCAAGATGTCTTTGCAATTCATGAGAAGCATCTAATTCATTAAAAATTACATATACTTCTTTTCAAGTGACTTATGAAATAAAAACTACGACAGTAATAAAATCTTTGAAAAGTGTATATTCACAGGATTCTTACTGATGTACACTTAAAGGGCAAAAAATCCTTCCATTTTCACAATCTCAAAAGCTTGCTTGCACATGCCTGTGAGGTAAGTGGGGAACTTACCTTAGAATCGACTCTTCTAATTTTCGGCCGTTCATTTAGGTACTTGGTTAATAAATAGTTATTGAGGACCTTCTGCTTGGTGGGCATTCTGCTAGATACAGCCCTAAATGGAACACAGCCCGTGATTTCAAGTCGATCCTAAGCTTTTGGGGAAAAAGTAGCAAGCATCAGTGATTATCATGTCCTGGGATGTCAACCAACTCTCAGAGACAGAAAGTCCTCCCAGGTAAGGAATCCTGCACAGACAAATTAAAAAGTCAAAAAGAAAATGGTAAATTATGATTTTCTTCTCTTCAAAAGACATCATTAAGAAAATAAAAAGGTGAGCCAAAGACTGGAAAAAGTTATATATCTGACAAAGAACTTGTATTCAGAATACATAAAGAACTCCCTCAAATGAGTAATAAGAAAAAAACCCACATTTTTTTTTTAAACGGGTAAAAACTTGGATGGGATATTTCCAAAAGAGGATAAACAAATGGCCAGCAATCACATTTAAAAGCTGCTTGACATCGTTAGTTGAGAAAAAAAATGAAACTTAGAGAACTGTGACGAAACACCACTTAATATACACTGGAATGACTAAAAGATAAAAATATCGACAACACCAAACGTTGCCACGTAAGTGGATGTATGGTTGGAAAAACAATAGGCAGTTTCTTATTAAGTTAATCATAGTAATTTCCCTCCTAGATAATTATGCAAAAAAAAAAAAAAAACTATGTCCACAAAAATATTGTATTACAATGTTCATTTCTGCTTTATTCATAATAACCCTAAACTGGGAACAATTCGAATGTCCACCAATGCATAAACAAACTGTAGTATATTTAAACAGTGGGACACTGCTTAGCAATAAAAAAGAATGGACTTTTGGTATCCACAATAACCTGGATGAATCTCACAGACATTATGTTGAGAAAAAAGAAGTGAGACACACAGTTGAAACTAACATTTGGTGACAGAAATTAGAACAGTGATTCTTATGAGGGTGGGGGGATTGACTGGTGAGGACACAAGGGAACTTCCTGGGATGATGGAAATAAATGTTCTACATACTGATTGTGGCGGTGGCCACACAAGTGTATACACTTGCCAAAATCCATTGATACATGCACTTAAAGACTGCACTTTGTTGTTTGTTAATTTTACCTTAATAAAAGAGAGAGGCAAGGAGGGCCTTAAGTTTAATGGAACTGTGAGTGGAGTGATCTCACATGGCTGCAGGGAGGGCTCTTTTGGGGCATGGTGGGAAGTGAAACTGGAGAAGGGCAGGAAGTGCTTTGTGGGCCATGCCAAGAGAACTAAAATTTGAAATAGATCCTTGAAGCAGTGGAAGGATTCGAGGTAGAGGGAGATGTGACATGAACAACTTGCATATTTTAGAAAGATCCCTAAAGCAAGTATGGTGGGAGAGGTGGGAGAGGAATTGTTGAAATGTGATCATTCCACCAACAAAGAGTTGATCAGTATCTAGTGATTGGGACAAACAGGGTGATGTCATCCAGGTGTGAAATGATAGGGCCAACCTAGACAAAATTAACGGGAGTGGAGAGGATGGAACAGTCTGGAGAGAAAAGGATGACACAGACAATAGCTCCCTGGAGTATAGAGTGGGAAGGACAAGAGTAGAGGTGATTCAGGGCTGTGTTGTGGGCAGCTGGGTGGATAGGAATGCCACAGCCATGGCATTCCACAGTGCACACGTGTATCACAGCATCATGTTGTATTCCATAAATACATAAAATATTTACTTATGGATTAAAAAATACATTTTAAAAAAAGAGAAGAAAAAGACTGTCAATGTAGAAGTCTATACCCAAGAAAAATCTTTCAAAACAAAATGAAAAATTAAATAAAGAGGTTTTTCAGATATCAAGACATTTTTTAAAAGATCATAGCATAATTAATGACTTGTGTGTGCTGGGCCTGTGAGGGACAGATGACTAGTGGGTAGTTGAAAATTAAGATTTGAGGCTCAAGAGAAATTTGGAGTGTATAGATAAGAGATGTGAGCTGCACTGGTGAATATGCAGGCAATAGGAAGAAATGAATGCAGAAGAGGAAACCTTAGGGAACATCATCATTTAAAGGGTAGAACACTAAAGGGGTCCTTGTTGAAGGAGCAGTCAGAGACGTCGCAGGAAATGCAATAGAAGATATGGTCACAGACAGACACCAGTGGAAGAGGAGAGAATTTCAGGAGGGAGACAGTTCTCAGTAAAGTTAATGACAAATGTCTTGGGTGAGTCGACATGTATTTATCTGATTTGGTAGCAAGGTTAACAATGACCTCATAAAAGAATGGTTTTAGTAGAGTGATGTGGGTGGAAATGAAATTGTGAAGAGTGAATAAGAGATGAAGAAGAGACAATTACAGAATAATCTTTCAAGAAACTTAGCTGTGAAGGGAAGGAGAAAGATGGAATTCATTTTGCATTTTTGTTAATAGCAAAAATAGCATCTGTGTAAAAACTGCTTTTACAGTCCTTGGTGACTGGGGTAAATCTGTTAGAACAGCAAATGTTCACGCACCCTTCTTTGACTTAGGCTTTCTCTCACAAAATGGAGTGGGTATCTCCAGAGCCTTCATGGACACAAGACCACTGGATTGTTATAGCAGGTTCTAGCAAGCCCACAGGACCTAGAAGACATCACCTGCCACTCAAGAGCAATTTGTGAGGGAAATGAATTGGACTGATTCCTCAGAGCAAGGCAAGAGGATGCCATGAACTGGGTCTTTGGGGTCTATGAGAAAATAATGACATTTTTCCTGAAGGAACTCACCTGTTGTAGAAAGATGACAACATTCAAACAATCCAGGCCATCTGTAGTTCTGTATTTCTAATGCCTATCCTAGTTTCATGTTCTCAAGTGGTAAAGTAAATATTTATATCTAAAAATAAAAGTTTGGCAATAATGAAAACAGATTATTTTTAATATGAACAGGGGCAAGGAGAGAATGGTGTTATGAGGCCATCTGTGGCCATACAAGCTAAATTAACTTCATCAGCAATTGGATCTGGAAACTCTTCTGCTTATACATTTTTCCTTAACAGCTTTCAGGATTTCCATGTGGCTGGGATATGGGGAGGAACTGTTGCTGCCCCTGTTGGAAAGCTTATGCTGTACCTTCTGTGATCAAGTGCCTGAGATGTTTACTGTGGTTTTCTCATAATGCTTGATAGCCTTGTATTTTTCTTTTAATTATTTACTCCTTTAAAAAGTGTTTGCTGATTCCTTCTTATGCATCAGATACTGTGATAGAATCTACCATTGACATACTTTTCCTTTTATTTGGCACTTAAATTTTTCTACTCATTATAATCCTTTAAAACAAGTACAATTCTTTAAGCATATATTAGACCATAATGGCAAATAATAACTTTAAAAAAAAAAGCCTTTAACTTGCAGTGCACACAGAAGTAAGCTTCGTTAGGATGGACTTTTTATAAAAGGCTGTTTTTCTGTACTTTCATAGAATGAATTATCATTTACTTGAGGCAAGTTATTAAGTGATTAGTTTCCGAGTCACTTTACTGACAAACACCATGTCTTTAAGGAAACCTTGGGATTCAGGATATAGCTAACATAAGAAGATGGATAGGTTAGGGCTAGTTATGAGCAATAAACTTAGATTCTGTGAGTCTTGATCCTTTGTGTACTGGTTGTGTGACCTTGGGTGAGTTTCCTAACCTTAGTTCCTTAATTTGTATAATCTGAAGAGTAATCTTACTTTCTTAATGAAGTTTTATGAGAATAAAACAAGATAACCCATGGAGAACTCTTTGTAGTCTAAGCACATTTTTTTTTTTTAACTTTTATTTTGTCGATATACATTGTGGTTGATTATTGTTGCCCCTTACCAAAACCTCCCTTCCTCCTCCCTCTCCCCCCTCCCCCCAACAATGTCCTTTCTGTTTGCTTGTCGTATCAACTTCAAGTATTTGTGGTTGTTATATCTTCTCCCCCCACCCCCCAGTTTTTTTTGTGTGTGTGTATGTGTGTGAATTTATATATTAATTTTTAGCTCCCACCAGTAAGTGAGAACATGTGGTATTTCTGTGCCTTACTCATTTCACTTAATATAATTCTCTCAAGGTCCATCCATGTTGTTGCAAATGGCAGTATTTCATTCGTTTTTATAGCTGAGTAGTATTCCATTGCGTAGGTAGTCTAAGCACATTGTAAGTCCTCAATACACGTTAACTTTCATTATCATTGTTTTTTGCTGTTTTTATTCTGGGCCCCAAAATTTTGACTAACAGTAAAGGAGGATCTACTCACTCCAGGTATGTGTCTGCAAAAATACAAAGAGGAATGAAAGAACTCCAGATTTTATAGAGCATCTAAAACTATGTGTACAAATACTATATCACTCTTTGATAGTAAAAGCTAGACACAAAATAGTTTCTGATCTCTGTCTTCATTTCTTCTGAAGAACTGTTGAACGCCCTTTGCTGTGGAAGTTAACAGAATGGTTCTTGCCCATTTAGTCTGTCTTCTCTGTGATCCACATTGCTCTGTCTTTTGAGGTCTGAAATGCTTTAGGATATCTTCTTCCAAAACACAGACCTCTAGTCCTAAGTCTTTATTAGTTCATTTCACTATAGAGTTGTTTTCTTCCTAGTGCCCTGAAATATGTGGCTGTGATTTTGCAGCTGCAGTTCTCTGAGATTCGAGGCTGAGCTTTCTGAACCTGTATCTGTATTCTCTTTTGCCCCTCGTTATGAAGAGAAGGGAGTTTTCAGCTCTTTTGGTTTCGGGTTGCACATGTGCAAAATGATTATGGGGAGGGTTTTCAATGAGCCATTTTTAATAATAGCAAAAGTCTGAAAACAAGTGACCATCAATAGGGAATTCCTTAAATAGAGCGTGGTACATCTGTATTAGTCCGTTTTGTGTTGCTATAACAGAAATACCTGAGACTGGGTAATTTATAAGGAAAAGAGGTTTATTTGGCTTACGATTCTAGGACAGCTGCATCTGGCATGGGCCTCAGGCTGCTTCTACTCATGGCGGAAAGTGGCAGGGAGCTGGCAGGTACAAGCAGATCACATGGCGACAGGAAGCAAGAGAGAGAGAGAAGTTGCTGGGATCTTTTTAAGCAATGAGCTCTCATGGGAACTAATAGAGCGAGAACTCACTCATTAATCCCCCTCCCCCAGAAAGAGCATTAATCCATTCATGAGGGATCTGCCCCCATGACTCAACCAGTTTCCAACACTGCCACATTGGAGGTCAAATTTCCATATGAGTTTTGGAGGGGACAACACATCCAAACTCCATCATTCCACCCCTAAAACTCATGTCATTCTCACATACAAAATACAATCATTCTATTCCAACAGTCCCAAAAGTCTTAGCTTGTTCCAGAACCAACTTAAAAGTCCAAAGTCCAAAGTCTCCTCTGAGACCAAACGCAAGTCTTTCCAGCTGTGAACCTGAAAAACAAAACCAAATTTATCTACTGCCAAGATACAATGGTGGAACAGACGTTGGGTATACATTCCATTCCAAAAGGGAGGAATAGGCCAAAAGAAAGGAAAAACAGGCCCCAAACAAGTCTGAAACCCAGCAGGGCAGGCATTAAATCTTAAAGTTCCAAAATAATGTTCTTTGACTCCAAATCCTGCATTCTGGGCACAAAAGGGCATCTGGGCCCCCAAAGCCTCAGGCAGCCTTGCTCCCACATATCAGCCAGGCACAGTCTATTGGGCTGCGTTGGTGCCTGTGGCTTTTCCAGGCCAGTGTTGCACGTTACCAGTGGCCCTGCAGTTCCAGGGTCCTGGAGGCAGCCCCACTGCCTTGGATCTACTAGTCATTTCCCTGGTGGGGGCTCTCTGTGGGGGATCTGACCCCACATACCTGCTTGGCATTGCTCTAGTAGATGTTGTCTGTGGTGGCTCCACTCCTGTGGCAGGTCTCTGCCTGGGTCCCCAGGCTTTTCCATACATCCTCTGGAATCTGGGTGGAGGCTGGCCACACCTCCACTGCTCTCATGTCCTGCCGGCCTGCAGACTTAACACCAGGTGGACGCCATTGAGGTTTCAGGTCTCTACTCTCCAGGGCTGCTGCATGAACCACACTTGAGGCCACTCCAGCCCAAGCAGCTGGGATGCAGGGAGCAAGTTCCCGAGGGCAGCTGCGCCCCAAGTCCTCGAGGATAACTCAGTCCTTCTAGGCCTCAAGGCCTGTGATGGGTGGGGCACCCTTCCAGACTTCTCAAATGCCTTTAGGACATTTTTTCCATTGTCCTGGTTCTTAGCGTCTGGCTGCCTCACCACCAAGATAATGTCTTTAGCAACCAGTTTATCTGCTTCACCCTTGCATTGTTCGCCAGCTCTCTGCTTCTTTACTGCATGGCCAGACTGCAAATTTTCCAAACCTTTATGTTCTGCTTCCCTTTTAAATTCTGGCTTTACATCATGATTTTGCCACCATAAGTCAGAGTAGGCTCTTAAAAGCATCCATGCAGGTTCCTTAATGCTTTGCTGCTTAGAAATTTCTTTGGCCAAATGCTCTGGTTCACAACTCTTAAGTTCCAACTTCCACAAAGTCCAAGGGCATGGACACAATGCAGCCAAATTCCTTGCTATTGTGTAGCAAGTGATCTTTTGTCCAATTCCCAATATGTTCCTCATTCCTATCTGAGACCTCATCATCCACATGGCCTTTACTGTCCACATTTCTATCAGCATTCTGCTCACCACCACATAAGTCTCTAAGACATTCCAAACTTTCCCTTATATTTTTCTCTTCTTCTAAGTCTTCCAAATTCCTCCAACCTTGGCCCATTACCCAGTTCCAAAGCTGCATCCACATTTTCAGGTACCTGTTTAGCAACACCCTACTTCTGGTACCAAAATCTGTATTAGTCAGGGTTCTCCAGAGAGACAGAATCAATAGGATATGTTATAATTATATGAGAGGGATTCAGTGGGGAATTAGCTCATGTGGCTATGAAGAAAAGTCCCATGACAGGCCATCTATAAACTAGAAGCCTGTAGCGTGGCTCAGTCCAAGTCCAAGGCCTCAGAACCAGGGAAGCTGATGGTGTCATTGGCATAAGTTCTGGAACCCAAAAGCTGAAGGGTCTCAAGCTCTGATGTCCACAGACAGGATAGAAGAGTGTGTCCCAGCTCCAGCAGATCAAGAGAGAGAGAGCTTCACCTCTTTCCTCTGCCTTTTGTTCTCTCCGGACCCCCAGTGGATTGGATGGTTCTCACCCACACTGAGGTGGGTCTTTCTTACCCAGGCGACTCAGACTCTCATACTGATCTCTGCTGGAAACACCCTCATGGACACACCTGAAAAGATTGCTTTACCAGGTTTCTCAGTCCTTCATCTAACCAAGTTGACATCTAGAATTAACCTTCACATACATCCATATGTAGAAAACTACATGGCCTTTAAAAGGCAGCTTTTCTGTACTAATATGGAAAGAGTTCTGGTCTATTAAGAGAAAAAAGTAAGATGCGGAAGTGTTTGTACAGTATGCCAGAATTTCTGAGAACATGAGAATATACGTATACTTGCTTTATATGAACAGAATTTCTCTGGAAAGATGAGTAGGAAACAGATGATAATGATCACCACTGGATAGGAGACAGGGATGGGAGGGAGACTTACTTTTATTATTGAATCTGTGACTGTATTACCTATTCAAAAATAATGTAAAGTAATACAAAGAGATAATTTTAAAATGTATAACCCAGATATGAGATGATAGATATGCTTATCCCTCAAAATCTGTAGAAAATAAACCCTACAATTCCACAGCCTAGTAGAGTTCAAAGTCAGCCCTATAATTTCTGCAAATTCCTGGGGGAATGTTTCCAGAGGCTACCTCAGCCACTGCTTCTTATACACCCACATCCCACCTTTGGCCCTTATCATTTTGACCCTGACATGAAACTCAGCTTCTTTTTGGTTTCAAAACAAACAAGCAAACAAGAACTCACAGAAACAATGTGATGGATCTTGGATGTGACTGGCGCCATTGTGCATACAATAATCACAAAATAACCGCTGGCCTTGTCTTTCATTCCAGCACCAAACCCCTCCCCGCTTCCCTTTATGAGAAGCCTCATGACTTCTGCAAAACAGAAACCCTTTTGCTGCTGCAAGGGTGCAATTCTCCACCCTGGTTGCACAGCTTCTGCATTAGCATAATGCCCCTCCTTGATTGTATCAGCCAGCCCTTGGTGCCCTATATAAGATCTCTCACCCCCACACCTGTGCTGTCCTCCATCTTGAGGGCAGCCCTGGGCTGCCCTCCACTTTGAGCACAGCCCAGGAGATTCTTTTCCTTTAATAAAGCTTGATTGGTACCCTACCCGGTGCCTCGGCTCACTTTCTTTCACAATGCAGCTCTCCTACTACTGTAATTGGAAGGATAGACTTCCTTCCTTTAGTTGCCCTTCCGCTGTGAAGTTCCAGTGACCCCACCAGCCTGGCCTCTCTCCCTTAGGCTGCCTCTATCCTCTTTTCTTTAAAAAGCAAAATATATGATTTTAATCTCCTGCATACCAGGTCTGTGATCCTATTTCATTGCTTCAGTTTGCCATTGAAGCACACCTTAGTGCTTTGTATCTCAGTTGGCTTATCAAATAATTTGTCTAAAAAAGGCAGCTTACCTGAAGAGGAATCCTGCACTTCAACGACACATACTTGTTAGAATGGCACCACCAAAATCATTATTGATTCATGTGTTCAATACTCAGCCTTTAAATGTTGGAGTTCTTCAGGGCCTGTTTCCCTTCTACATCATCATTGTCTCCCCAGGCAATCTCATGGACTCCTGCAGCTTCAGTTACCTTTACCAAAGCCACCCACAGGGGCCTCTTCAGCCCCAGACCTGTTATAGCCAACTGCCTATGCGGCATCTCATTCGCATTTAAGAAATCCACAAATATAGCAAGCCCAATCTGTCCAAAAGCGAATTTGTAATCTTCCTCCTAAACCAGCTCTGCCTTCAGCATTCCTTGTCTCTGTGCATACATTGCACCACCTCCAGCCAAGTTGCTCATGCCAGAAAACTGCCCTCGGTACTGCCCTGTTTCTTATATGCATCAAACACACCCTTTCGGTAGATCCACTCCCTCCATCTCCACTGATACTATCTTAATCCAATTATTGTTAACTGACCTGAGTCAACTTGGCCATACCCCTTTCTGGTTCTTGTTGGAAATATGAGTAGTTTGGGATGTTTGCAGATTGGTGAGAGCTCTAAGCGTCCTCCTCCACAGCTTGCCAGCAGATGGGCTGTTACAATTAAAGCAAGTCTCCACCCAGATTCTGCCACACATAGAAACATTTGTTTGCAAGTAAGCACAAAAACTGCCATACAGTCTGTTCCACTTATTTGTATTTTAAGCCCTTTGGAAAGTACCCAGCATGAAAGTTTCACTTTAGCAGATGTGACGATAGTCTAGCAGTAAGATTCAACTCACTTTCTTTTAGATCAGAATCCTCAGTGAAGTAGTGACACGCAGAACCAAGGAGTCCTTGCCTAGGGTGTCACTCCTGAAGGTGAGAAGCCACTGGGCTCGGCAGATTCTAAGACTACTGTTCGTGCAAATGCAGAAGTGGCTGTAGAACTGACCAGGGTCAAATTCATTAATATTTGATGTCATTCATTGCACCAATGAAATATTCTATCTACCAGTCCTTATGTCAATTAACAAACTCTCTGGTGAAGATTTTATAGTGATATTTAAAGTCATTTTTTTGTAGCTGCCTAATTTTTGAGGGTATATTGAATGTTAAGTAACCAGGTCTCTAAAGTAGAGATTAAAAAGAATTTACATATATTTATATATAGTTATATATCCAATATTACATATATATTTATATACATAATCCACTATATAACATTATGCATACATGCACATATATACTTACACATACACCCATATATACATATTTATACATCACATTTTAGAAGTACAGTACAGACGATATATCCCTTCTTACCTGCTTATTCTTCTAACTCATCTTCCTGCATCCTCACATGATCTCATCTAAACCTGTTTTCCACTTTGATGAAATAATTGATTTTTAGAATCACCGACGTCATTGTTCCTCCACCTCAATGACTTCTCACTTCTCGTCCTTTAGCTGGTCAGCATCTCTCCGCCCTATCTTCTGACACTACTCTTCTTATCCATTGTGCTCGACTACATTGTCCTGCTTTTTGGCCAAGCCATTTTGAGCCTTGTAACGTTTGCCCTTCTGTCCTTTCTACCTAGAACATCATTCTCTACCTTTCATGGTCTAACTAAACCCTGTGCATGATTGAGGTTACAGCAGAAGGGCCATTCTTCAAGGAAGCATGGCTGACTCCTCTCCACTTCAGATGACTTGAGCTTCCTGGTAGACCTTCCTATGACCAATGTTGCAATGAATGAATTGTTGACTGTCTACTTTCTCCTCCAAGTGTCATCTCGCTCAATCACTTAGCACTGCCATTGTCTCAGTTAGTGTTCAATAAATATTTACTGCACCACTGAGTGGCTTGAACAACTATCTGGTATCTAAGGAACTTCAGCTACACGCTGCTCACACTGTGCTTCCTGCTGGAACATGGATTTGTTGGTAGTTATGTCTGGGAATATCAATTGGTATAGACTTTTTAATGATATTGTCTGGGAAATGACATGACACATTAATTACTCAAACTAGGTATACAGAGAAGATATAAATCTGATGCCCTTTGAAATTTAAATCCCAAATTCTCCTCATCTGATGGCTCCTAACAGTCTTTGAGGAGAAAAAACAACATTCAGGACAAGAATGAACACAAATAACTGCATACCATGTCTGGAAGGAGTTTCTCCATCAAGTTTTTTGTAGGGTCTTCTGAGAAAAGTGTAGCAGGGGTCAAAGGTGGGGTGCAAAAAGACTTTTAGAATGGGAGTCAAAGGAAGTTTCCTGCAAATTAGGTTGGAAACTATTCTGTGAATTAACTCCACATGGGGAAACCCTACAAAGTGCAAAATCCATTTGTCTGCTTTGCTCCAGTGAACACAGATTAGAAATCTATTTGCTTATATTCCAAAGATTGGGCTTTTTAATGGTATTTTCCATGGTGTCTTAGAGGCAATGCAAAAGATCATTTATGCATTGAAAGATTGCCAATAACCTCTCAGGCATTAAAATGATCATACAATTCCCCCCACTACTTGTATTGCTTATTAAAAATATAGATGCTTGGGCCTAATTCTCAGAGATTATTATCCAGGAGGTATGGTACAGGCCCAGTAACTTGCACTTCAGAAATAAGTGTAGACATTAAAAGATAGGGAAAGCCACAAGGAAGAGAGAGCAAGCAAGCACACATATCAACCCTGTTCACACATACAGACAGTTCCCTTCTTTATCTGCTATGGAGAGTCCTGTTTCTATTACAATCCTCACCATTGAGAGATGAATGGCTTTGAAGGGTTTCCATAGGTATCCTATTGAGGAAACGGGGAACCTTGAGTTTGAAATGGAAGTGAATATGATTACAAGTGAAAGAATAGAAAACAGTTAGCTTTTGTTTTTTTTCTCCAAAGAGTGGACTACATTGTCTTTTCAGCAATATTTACTGACACAGGTGTGTTAGTAATTCCTCATTTTTCTTTTTTAGAAAAATCTGAATTTCCACAACTGATAAAAGATAGGTAAAATTTAAATAGTTTATTTCTCTAATACATTTAATATGTAAATGTACCTGCAATATTCTGGCTCACAAGTTCTCAGGAACACACCTTGTTTCCAAAGAAAGATACACTTGAAAATCTATTTTCAAATAAAAAGAATAAAAAGTTGCTCAGTTGGTGGTTCCTGAAAATGGAATATATGGCCGATACATTCTGGTATGGAGTTATGAATTAGAAATGTAAGGGGTTTGTTGACTTTTTTGGTAGGAATCTAGGCTGAAGAGAAGAATGTAGATTGGAAGCAGGAATGAATAGTATTGAACTGCCAGAAAAATAGAAATCTATTTTATTACTTATCCTTTAGAACCTGTCAGGAGAGAATTCAGATCCTTTGACTCCCATACTTTCTCCTAGGATTCTATTTTCTTTGGAGAATTAAGACTTCTCAGAAGAGCAGAACTTTTAAGAGAAACTGGGAGCAGGCTGCTAAGAGTCATTGACAATATAAATGAATTCTGGATTCTTACATTGGAGCTGAAAAGAAAAGGAAATCGAAAATTTCCAAAATTTTGCCTGAAAACGGTTGAACTCAATACATTTTCAGGGAGAGAAGGGATGTGTGTGGAGTACGCACACATGCTTACTTACGTGTGGTTCTGGGCATAGGCAGTTCAAGGTGGATAGGAGTCAGTCGTTTTCAAAATTTACATATTTTCCTCAGCTTTGCAATCCAACAGCAACAGATAACGAGTGACAGAGATTATTAGTTATAAATAGCCAATTCTTGCAAGGGTGGCAATAACATATGTAATAGAATCATGAGCAAGGCTTCAGAGACCAACATGTGTGCTGGGGATGGTGCATTTAATTGGATTAATTTGAAAACTAGCTCTGTTGGTCTGAGTGAGGGGTAGTTAGTAATTCCCTTAAGCCTATTGAAAGTCTTCAGTCCCGCCATAGTTGATTTACTAGGCACAAAAGTTAAACCAGAAGAAACTGAGAACAAAATTCTGTTTTTATTAGCATAGCTTGAGTCACAAAGGCAACGTGATGATATAGAATCCTGAGCGTCTCACACAGGGCCTTGGCTCTTTCTTCCTAAACATATGCCCGCTGTTGCTACTGTATTGTATCCTCTACAGTTCTGGATGTGACACTGGCTTGGGTCAGGCTATGCAGGTTTCTCCAGACCTTTCACCTTTGACCTGGCAGCAGTCCCGTGTGCTCGCTGTCAGAATCCTGGACAAGATTGCTTTGACCTCTCCTGTCTTGTGGTTTTGCTTTTTTGGTTTCTTTTTGGATTAAATCATTCTTTTGTTGTTTTGCTTTAAACACTAGCTATTTGGAATTTAAATACATAGAATGGTAACAGTATATGTGGAGGCCCATTTCTGCCACTTATTAGCTATGCAAGTGTTATAATCTCAAAACCCCTGGTTCCTATTGAGGTTGAATTTCAGATAAACACATTTTTTACTGTAAATATGTCCCAAATATTGCATGGTGCATACTTATACAAAACAGTTATTTGTTGTCTGAATTTCAAGTTTAATTAGTGATCCTTTATCTTATCTGGAAAGTCCAATTTATACTCCCCATCTTAGGAAGGTCTTAGATTATTTTTATTTTGCTCCTCCTACCTTGAGAGGCCGTGAGAAACAAAGGTGAACATTTTCAGCTTCTGCCAATGCACTCTGGATGAGAGAAATTTTTATTCTACTTTCTGAGTTCCCGCCTTCACTGAGATTTCTGCCCAGTTACTTTTACATTGTTGTCAGTTATGTAATACTGTGAATCAAATTTTTAAATGAAAAAACAAACAAACAAACAAAAAAACCCCTGGTTCCTTATCTGCTAACTGCAGGTGATAATGGTATTACCTAATGGGAAACTCACACCATAGTGCCTGGCAAACAGTAGTGCTCAATAAATATTACTATTTTTGCATTTTGAAGTCTTGGTGCTGTGTTAGGATTTAAGGAATCTATAAGAACCTCATTTACATAGAGTTAAGAGCCTGTATCTGACTCTGAATTGGAAATTTGCTGTCCATACTATTCTAGATTCCTGGCAATTAGCCTCCTTGGAGAACATTTTAAAGCCTTTGAAGTGGTCTCTAGTTGTGTTATCACAGGCACTGAAGATCTATTTGATCAGATCATTACCTAATGAAGAACTATGCCCAGCTCTTTCATGGACAGATATTTTAAGCAACAACTCAAAACACTCATCACATTGGATAAAGTGTTTACTTAAATTACGTCCCCCACTTGGAGATGTTACAGTTCAGACCTTGTCTGTCAATTAGGTACTGCAGGAAAAGATCCGCTAACAGGAGGAATGACAAAAGGACATAATTTGAACACAATGCACTGTGCAGGAAATCGTGAAACATTTCATATCTTTGGGAGATGGTGCAGACAAGACGCTAGGAATGTTGTCACACCACCTAAAGTATTCACAAATGAGAGTAAGTAACATTCAGTACAAACCTAAGGACCCCAGAGGTGGTGACTAAGATGAGTTCTTCACTGCTTCCTGAGCTCAGAATCTTGGAAATCTGTCCAGAGCCCAATCTTCCCTTCTTTGGCCTCTGGAGGTTGTCAGCAGTGATTGCCACAACTAGGGACAGCTCCTGGACATGATTAGGCTCTCAAGGAGCAATTCCCAGGAGCTTTTGCTAACAGTGTCAGGTCGCTGAGGCAGACATTTTCAGTCACTTGATTTTTTTTTTTTTTTCTTCCGCCTCTGGCAAGTGGTTTGGAGCTATTCAGTTTGTAAAGAAAGCGGTTAGATGGTTTGGAAGAAAGGAGACAGAAAGAAACATCATTTTGACCTAGTTAAGCAGTTGAGTTTTAGTGATTTCTGTTGATAACATATTATCTAAATGTGCGTGTGTGTGCATTTTTTAATTGTCTATCAATTTTTTTAGGGAAACAGAAAATATTAGTTATGAATAAAGTAATAGAAACAGCATAGCTTTATGAAACATACTACATACCATTTCTTTTCCTCTCCCTCCCTTCTTCTGTCTCTCCCTACTTTTTTCCTTCCTTCCTTCCTTCTTTTCTTCTTTCTTCCATTTTTTTAAGCAACAAGAACTGTTTTATATGTAAGAGTATACACTACAAACTAAAAGTCCCTGCCCTCAAGAAGTAGTCTAATGGGGAGACAGACATGTTAATAAGCAGAGCTACAATTATAGAAATTTGTACAGGGTCCCGTGAGGAATACTGTAGGAAGTGGCCATTCCACCTCAACAGTGAGGGAAAGCTATACGGAGGAGCTGTCATTTAAGCTTTGTTCTTCTTAAAGAAAAAGCAGCAACTGAATTGAGCACTTGTCAGACTTTATTATTGTCATGTGAATACTCACACACGCGCACGCACGCACACACACACACACACACTCACAGAAGTCGGAAATGAAATAGACTCTTCAAGAATCTGAGAATAGGATTTTAGGCAGAATAAGAAAAAGTTGTTTGCCAAACCTAAATCTGAATGCTTCTCCAGAATGTTTAGCCAATTGTTTCAGTCTTCACGTTCAGCTCTTTAGGACTTAGGTTTGGTTCAGTTAAGCACATAAATGTTCAGTTTCTGTAAATTTTGCTGATGTTTTATTTTTTGAGAGCTGTTAGACAAGCAGAGATTAGGTACAGATTGTGGTTAACTTGCAAAATTGTTAGTAACATATATAGTGGATATTACCAGCAAATTCTTTCTCAGTAATAAAAAATGGATAGATATTCACAAGATGGACATCGTAAGAGAGGGCATCCCGGAAGACAGCATGAGAAAAGGTATGAAGGCAAAGAATAGTCAGTCGTGGTGGGGAAATGGAAGTGGCTCATTGTGGCACAAGGGTCGAGCCAGAGGGGAGTGAGGCTAGAGAGTGGAACAAGGGCCAAACCTACCACTTAGTTCCTGAGGGCAGTCGTGATTGTATGTCTAGTCCTGACTGCTCCCCTCTGTTCCTTTCTCCTTCTCCTCTTTCTGGTACTTCCACTATAAGCATGTTGGTGTGACTAATGGTGTCCCACATTTCTGTGAAGCTGTATATATATAAATATATATATTTTTTCCTCTCTATTCTTTAGATTTCATAATCTTTACTGATCTCTCTTCAAGTTTTCCAGTTCTTTCTTCTGTCAACTCATATATACTGTTCAGCCCTTAAATAAATTTTTTATTTTTATTTTTGTACTTTTCAACTTCAGAATTTCCACTTGGTTCTTTTTTTTAAAAAAATAATCCTTATCTGTATTAGTCTGGATTCTCAAGAGAAACAGAACCAATATGATATATCTAAATATAAATATGAGCGATTGGCTTACAGAACTATGGAGATTCAGAAGTCCCATGATTTATCAACTGCAAGCTGGAGGCTCAGAAAAGCTGGTGGTATAGTTCCAATTCAAACCTGAGGCCTGAGAACTGGGGCGCTGGTGGTGCAAGTCCCAGTCCTATTCCAAAGGCCTGAGAACTAGGAATGCTGATGTCTGAAAGCAGGAGAAGACAGATGTTTCAGCTCAAGCTGAGAGAGCAAATTCACTCTTCTTCTGCCTTTTTGTTCTGTTCAGGCTCTCTCTGGATGGGATGATGCCCACACACATCGATGAGGATAATCTTCTTTACTCACTCCACTGATTCAAGTACTAATCTCTTCCAGAAGACACACCAAGTTTTACTAGCTAACTGGGCATCACCTAGTCCAGTCAAATTGACACATTAAAATTAACCATCATACTATCTCTTAATATTCTCTATTTGATGAATCCTTGTTATTAGACTTCCTTTGATTCTTTAAACATGATTTCTCTTTGTTCTTAAAACATAGTTACAATAGCTGCTTTGAAATATTGATGTGTTAATTTTAAACTGGCCCCCTCAAAAGGCAGCTTTTATTGCCTGCTAATTTTCCTGTGTATGGGCTACACTTTCCTATTTTTTTGCATGTTTCCTGATTTTTTGTTGAAAACTAGGTATCTTAGATAATATATTATAGCAACTCTGCATATTGTTTCTCTTCTCATTTCTGACACTTGGTATTTTTTTCTTTTAGATTAGTTATTTATTTGTTTAGTGACTTGCCTGGACTAATTCTGTAGAGTTAATTTCCCCCACAAAGAGCAGCCACTGAAGTTCTGCTTAGATTTTCTCATGGGTCTACATAAACCAGTTATTCATCAAAAATTATAATTAAGCCCTTATCCAGTTATATCCTACCTTATTTTTACAAATATCTTATGTGTGTGGCTTGGAGATTACCTTCACACTCTAAGAATTTAAGATTTTGAACCATGTTCATCCAGGGGTTAGTACCCTGGAGGTGTTCTTTCTGGTCCCTCCTGAGTGAGAATAGCACCGGGCATGTGCACAGACTTCCAGTCCATAGGGATGACAGTGATTTTATGTTTAGGCATAGCATTCGAAGAGTTATACCCCGGTCAGAGTAGCTTATTTTCAGCCAGTGTTTGGTCAGAAGTTGTGCTTAAGCCCTTTGATCCAATAAGGCTCAAGAGCCTTTGCTGATAGATTGGTATATGGCATGGAGAGTGCTTTTGGGTCTGCTCCACATCCTGCTTTAATTGTCCGGAGTGGGTGCAGCATACAGCATATGCAGACTTCTAGACCCCCAGGGATGACTTTGATCACAGCAGGGATCTTCCTGGCTGAGTCTTGCCCTGATTCTCTCTGTTAATCTTTTGGCTAGTTCACCTTTGCTTGTTGCTACTAGTATCATTGATCTACCAGCTCCCTCTCAGTTGCTTGTTACCAATATTGTCATTGTTTGACAACACCATTAGGCATGAACTCCTTCATGCTCTGCTCCAAAGTTATTCCCCTCAGGCAGAGATGTGCAGTTTTCCACTCTTATGACCTGCCCCTTTTCCTGGGAAGAGCCTTGAGCCACTGTACCAGAGCTGGGGATAGTATAATATCCCACTTCTGCCCTAGTGTCTCTCCTAGTCTTTAAGCAGTACTGGGAGAATGGTTGTCTTTTACCTTCTTGGCTTGCCTCACTGCTGTGGAACCTGCTCCCTATGAGCAAGCTGTAGTGGAGCCAATTAGGATTCTCAGCTTGTAGCACGAAGGGCAGCGCCCTCACCCCAGGAATGTGAGCTGGGTGGAGGAAGGGAGCCCTAGCTCTTTTGGCCACACCTGTGCAGAGCAGTGCTTTCACAATATGAGACTGTGGAAGATGAGAGATGGTAGTGGCCTGTCCCTTCCAGGGGGAAATTACAGTCCTAGACTAGAAGCTGAGGGAAGCAGGAGACCCGATCTTTTTTGCCAGTGCCCACCTGGAGTATTCTCCCATCACATGGAGCTGGACTGGGGGTGGGGTGACAGCCACAGTCAAACTCCAATGCCAAAGACTCTTGCTGTTCATATCAAGATTTAGTAGAATCTGACTAAATATTTTTTCATCTGCTGTACATGAGTAGGGAAATAGCCAGAAGATGTAAAATGGCTGTTTTTTGTTTGTTTGTATATCTTCTACCAGTTAAATGATTGTTTTTCTGGGGGCGGTGGGTAGCATTAATGTCAAGTCTCTTTTCCTATCAGGCCAATTATTAAATTTTGAAATTTTACGTTAACTGGCACCCAGCTAGCAGACCACCAATTTTACATAAATGTAAAAGACTTGTCATTGCTATTGTTAATGAAAATAATTTTAAATGATTTTAACATGATAAATCCAAATTAGTTATATGGGTAGGATTTTACCAAGTTACTATATCCAGCTTGATGATAATAACATTAGCCATAGTCAGGCTCAGCATCTGGAATGTTTCTTTTCTTATTTTTTACTAAATTAGAAACTCTTAAATCAAAAATAATACAGGTGTTTGGTGACTCTGTTGACTAGATTTCAGGGTAAGGCAAAGGCTCAGAATTTTGGGGATGATTTCTCACTGAAGATGACTTCTGATACTCTGTCGGGTATAAAGTTGACAGGATTATGTGGTTTTCAGCCTGGGATAAAGCAGTTTATGATGTCCTAATCTACTCTTTTATTACATTCCACTCTACAAAGTAATTTTGTTCCCATTTGCATTGCATCATGTGGAAGTGGTTTTAAAATCTAACCCACTAATATGAGGCCCACTAATTCCTCTACTGAGTGAAATACTTCATATACTTTTTGGAGAGAGTCAAACTCTCAGCAATTAGTCTAGCATATCTTGCTTGGCTTTCTTACAAAATCCTGATATCATATCCTTAGCAGTAACATCTTGAAATTTTACTTCTGAAGTGACAGGTTGAGGCTATTTGGGGTTCGTGATATACTGCTGAGCTATGACACTTGGACAAGTTTCACGAAATCACAGAAATGATTTTTAGCAGCCTTTTAAGTGTCATGATGAGCTGGTTTTATCATAACTTTAACTTCAAAAGCTGATGTGAACACCTTCTCCTTTGACAATCAGGGAAATTCAGAGTGAAAAGGCAGACTTATTCTGCCAATATGTTTGCATAAGAAGCAGAAAATACATTTATTCTGTTGGCTCAATTTGACTGCATCACAATTGTCCCTTTCAGCACTACCATTGAGTTAAGAGGAGGAGCCATTTGTTGACTGCAACTGCTGCCCTGAGAAAAGTACTCAGTGAAAGATGGCAGAGACCTATCTTTGTTGAGGCCAGCTTGTGCTTTGTCAGTACTAACTTCAACACGTTCTTGGTTTTTTTTTTTTTTTTCCAGTCTACACAATGATACATAAAATAATCCTTAACTTAAAAAAAGTTTCTTTTTCTAAAACATAGCTTCAGTGTTGAATAGGTCAGTGTTATCAAGCCCATCAACTCCATACAAGTAGTGCACACATGCCCCGAGCTGATTCATACAGTATGATAACGCAATTCAATTCTGACACCAACTACCCAGAGTTAGTGTAGAGTCCACAGGTTCAAAGCACAGTCCCCCAAAAACTATGCTCCTTTCTGATGCCAGATATAAGTTTGGGGATCCCCAGGCCCCCTGCACTTCTGATCAACCAGCTACAAATTCAGGAGTTGCCATAACCTCCTCAGGTTTTGTAATTTGCTAGAACAACTCACAGAACTTGAGAATATGCTGTATTTACAGTTTATTATAAAAAATACAAATAAGGACCAGCCAAAAGAAGAAGCACATAGGACAAGGTCTGGGATATTCCTGAATGCAGAGTTGCCATGTTCTCTCCCTATGGAATCAGGCTGTATTGCCCTCCTGGCATATGGATGTGCTCACCAACCAGAAAGCTCGACTGAGCTTTGGTGTTCAGAATTGTTAGGATTCCATTACATGGGCAGGATTGATTAAATCATTGGCCAACTGACTGAAATTCTTCAGCACTCCATCCCCTCCCCAGAGGTGGAGCTCATATCACATGGACTTAAAATCCCAACCCTCTAATGACATAGTTGGCCTTTCCTGCGTGGCCAGCCCCAACCTGAAACTAACTAGAGGCTCACTATGAGTTACCTCATTAGCATAAATTCATAAGGGGCCCCCATGAATAGCAAAGAGACTCCTATTACCCAGAAAATTCCAGGTGTTTAGAAGCTCCATCTCAAGAACCTAAGATAAAGAGCAGACTAACTTCTTACACAACATGCTGCTTCATACAATTGTGAAGTGTGTGCCAGCAGCATGAGTATTAGTCACTGCCCTTCTGCTGGTATGCTGTTTATGATATGCAGTATCCATAGCTCCATTTGATAAAGGGCTTCTGCCAATCTCTTATTAAACTATTTCTCTGAGCTCAAGATTATTATCATTTAAAAACATCGAAGAAAACCTTCTTGACATTGGTGTATGCAAATATTTTTTTTATATAACCCCAAAAGCACAAGCAAAAGAAGAAAAACAGGCAAATGGGATTGCATCAAATTAAGAAGCTCGTGCACAGCAGAAGAAACAATCAACATAGTGAAGAATCAACCTACAGAATGGAAGAAAATATTTGTGAATCATACATCTGATTAGAGGTTAATATGCAAAATATACTAGGGACTCAAACAACTCAACAGTAAAAAGACAAATTACCTGATTTAAAAATGGGCAGAGGACCTGAAAAGACATTTCTAAGAAGTCATATAAATGGTCAACAGTTTTATGAAAAAATGCTCAACATCACTAATCATCAGAGGAATGCAAATTAAAACCACAATGAGATATTACCTCACACCTGTGAGGACGGCTGTTATGAAAAAGAACAAGAGTCAGAAAGTTTTGGCGAGGACATATGTTGGAGTGATCAAGGCTGAGGTCATGTTGGGACCTAAAACTGCATGGGCTCTAAAAGATTTTAAAGGGACAGTTTTTTTCTAGGTATGTATGTCTCTGAGTTCCCTATTTTCCCATGGTTATTTGATATTTTGAACCCTGGTTATGGGGCAAGATGACATTATTTACATGAATGCAGAGTCATTTTCCAGCCAGCCTGGAGCTGTAGACTTGCATGTACTAGCCAGACCTTGAGATAACAGCAAGGACAGGAGCAGAAAACAGATGGAGTCTTGGCAAGACTTTGCATCTGGCCCTTTGCTCATCCCCCTCCCTCCTGCTTTTCATTTCCCACATTCTATTCCCTCAGCCCCCTCTTTAAAAACCCCTCAGTAAACCTGAGTCTTTGAGATGGCTTTAGTCTGGCCACTCTCCTTCAGGTTTACAGGAGAGCTGGGTTAGCCTAACACCTCTCCTCAAGGCACCGGTGTTCCTGAATAAGAAAGCTAACTTCCATTTCCACCAACATTTGACTTTCAAGTTTTTGAAAGTGGGTAGGCAGCCGGACCTGTATGCCCTATAATATGTAGAAAAAAGGGAATCCTTGCTCATTATTGGTGGGAAAGTAAGTCAGTACAGCCATTATGGAAAACAGTATGCAGGTTCCTCAAAAAATTAAAAATGTAACTACCATGTGATCCAGCAATCCTGCTTCTGGGTATATGGCCAAAGGAAATGAAATCAGTATGTTGGAGAGATATCTGCACTCCGATGTTTACTGTTCACAGTAGACAAAATATGGAATCAACCTAAGTGTCCATCAACTGATGAATGGATAAAGAAAATATGGTATATGTACACAACGCAATACTATTCAGCTTTAAAAAAGGAAAAATCCTGTAATCTGTGACAACATGAATGAACCTGGAGGACACTATGTTAAGTGAAATAAGCCAGGCACAAAGACAAATACTGCATGATCTCACTTATATGTGGAATCTTAAAAAGTCAAACTCATAGAAGCAGAGAGCAGAGTGGTGGTTGCCAGGTGCTATGGGAAGGAGGATTGGGCAAATGTCGGTCGAAGAATTCCAAATTTCAGTTAGACAGAAGGAATGCATTCAGGAGATTTATTGTATAACATGATACATAGTTAACAACAGTGTACTATGTACTGAAAAATTGCTAAAAGATTAGATTTTAAATGTTCTCACCACATAAACAAAACAAAACAATAAGTATGTGAGATGATATATATGTTAATTAACTTGATTTAGCCATTCCACAATGTATGCATGTATCAAAACATCATGCTGCACCATGAAGTATGCACTTTTTATCTGTCAACTAAAAAGAAACCTTTAATTGCTTCATTCTTCTTTCCATTACTTTGAATTAAATGAACAATTTTGCAAAGGATAAAACAAAAAGGTCATTAGCATTTGTACTTGTGACACACAAAGAGTTGAACTCTGAGATAGCCCTGTCTGAATTTGGGCTCCTCTTTGCAGTAACTGTTAATGCTCATTGAGTGTATAGTATTTCCCGGTGTTGATCTCAGCACTTTACAGGCATTTTATTCCCATAACAAATCTGTAAGATTAGATACTTATTAGCACCACTGTACACATGAGAAAAGTGGGGCAAGGAGACATTGTGTGTAAAGTAATTTGCCCAAAGTCACAAAACTGGTAAGTGGCAGAGCTTAGAGTTATCCTCAGGAAGTTCAATTTCAAAGCCTGTGCCCTTACCCACTAGACTGTGCCCCTTGTAGAAACAAAGGCATCATGTTTACACTGGAATGTTTTGGAGAAACTCAGTTGGTATACCCTAAAAGCAACTGGTTTTTATTTGAAAAATGATAACAAAGCATAAATGACTTAATACCATAATATGACAAAGTATCTTCAAAGAAAACACAGTAAAGATTCAAGTCCAATAAAAGATAATCCAATACAATTCAATTTTCAAATATTTGTCATTCTTTGAATGCTTGTGAAAAATCTCTGTTATAAATTCATTATCCCAGCACATGCAGAGTCAAATTCTATATTTACACAGGGGACCTCTTCATTATTTGTTATGAAGTTATTCTGAGTTGTAGTATTAATGTTTCTTAACTTCATCACTTTTTACACCTTAATGAACCACTTTTGAGTCAATGGCACACAAAAATCTTAACAGTAACAAGAAAAGCTAAAGTTTAAGAAAATTAAGAAAAAGTTTAAATGATAAAAAATATATTAATCAATGGCTCTTCATTTCCTTATCTGTAAAATGCGGGTAGTAATCTCCATGGACTGTAGTGTGGCTTGCACAGTACTAACATATATAAAGTGCCTCCAGTGAGTGGAACAGTGTGCCAAGAGAGAAAAAACTGGAATCTTGATTGTTAGTGGGGCAGGTGCCAACAGTCCTGCTGGAACATTTTGATTAGAGCTCTTTTATTCTTGCTGTAATCACTTCTTATTCTGAGAAAAGATTATTTTTCTCTTGTGAACAGGGATTTTTACTTTTGTTTTTGGCAACTACCAGAAGGGGAACTGTCAGTCTACCTAATCTAAGAAGGAAGAGTGGAGTTTTTGCAGACAGATCTCATTGATGGAGAACAAACCATCTTCTCAACATGTATGTGAAAAGCCTACTAATCTTCATTGGACAGAATGGTTAGAAATATCCATGAAAACCAATATGAAACACTTGCTTACAGAGTTCCCAGTTTAGAAAACAGTGCAACTCACTGGAACAAAGCAGCTCACAACAGACCTTCAAAGAATCATGCAGAGATTCATCATTTCTATGTGTATGTGAAAACCCTATTAACCCTGCATTGAGCAAAATGATTAGAAATATTCAGGGATATAATATCAAGAATAAAAGTGCAAAATAATGAGAGTATAATGTACTTTGTATTTTGTTTTCAGTATGCACAACTCTAATACAACCTGTTTTTTCCTGCTCATTCATTATCCTAAAATTTGGAATGTGTCTGAAATATGATGAAGTGTTCTTTATTTGCTTATATACAAGTCTTTTATAAACCTTTCCATAATTATGAAAGAGGGGGTCGAGGACACATTTAAATTAATTGGTCACTTTTCCCTGTTACTTTTAATTTCTCCCAAAACTCAGCAAGCAGACTTTAAATAAAACTCAATGAAAAACTTATTTTTCTTACTAAAAAAAATTTACATCCAGAACTTTTGTGCCTCATTGCCTTGACTCTAACTGATCTGATTCCTGCAGGTTCTTGTTTAGAAATTCAGTCTGACAGGTTCTCCAGGGCTACTAGATAACAGGCAAAATCAAAGTGCAGCTGTTTGATCTGGGAGATGGAGCCCATCAGAATGGACTCAAACCGATTTTCCAAATACATTTTAGTCCAAAAAAAAAAAAAAAATCCCCAAAACAAAACAAACAAACAAAGAAATGGTGACTCCTCCTTTGAACTAAAAACCTTTTTAGAACCAACATTTCACTGAAGTCTAAAATGTTAACCTCCTTTCGAATTTGTTTGCGGTTTGGTTGGTCGTGAGGTGCGCCGTGTAACAAACAGCAATTTGCTTTACGACAGTTCTTGGCTGGGGTTTGGGTGTTGCACAGAGAAGGCTGGAGCATTTATCCAGCCCTCATGTGGCCTTGAGCTCTTGGCATCACTTTGTCCTTGGCCTCTGACTTGTTCATCCTCACTCTAAGTGGTTTTATTTTCTCTGAGTGTTTCTTCTTCTTTCCTGCCCTCTTCCTGGGTGTCTACAGATTTTTCTCCATCTCAGAGAACCAACCCCCCACTGCATTTATTCAGCATTCATGTGCACAGGTTTAGAAATCTCATTTTGGAATCTGAACCCCAGGCCACCACTGACAACCTGTAACTTGGACAAATTACTTCACCTCTCTCAGCCTTGATTTTTTTACCTGTAAAATGAGAATAGTACCATTTCTTACATATCTTAATTAAATGGGGTAATATATGCAACATAGAGTTTGTTACACATTACGGGTTGATAGCTTTTATGTGATGCTTATTTACTGTACCCAGCAAAGCAAGAGACTTTTTGTAAATGCATGGAAATGTGTCCAGGCCAGTGTCGTGTGATGCCTGACAAGACAGGTGTCAGCGGCTCCACCTCGTCATCACAGGGCTGGGGCAGCAGCACAGATGTGCAACCTTTCCCACCTTCCTCCTTCCTTCAGCTCTGTCCCTCACTGCCACGTGCCTCACACACCAAGTGTGGGATGCCGCAACCTGCACGGCTAAGCTCTGTCCAACCCCATCCCCCTTCTGTCCACAAACAGCTGCCTCTCAGCCTTCTCTTAGGTTTAAGGATGAGCCCTCAGAGGTCATACGCAGGGCAGAGCCCCTTGCAGACCTGGCAGTGGCTTGAACCCTCAGGTGGAGAATTCCATGCTCCTGGTACCCAGACTGTGATGTAGAAATGGGGAGCCTCAGAATTCCTCTCCCCATGAAGAGGCATGGCAGGAGGATGGCCAGAACGGTGTGCTCCAATAGGAGGAGCCCGGGTCAGGGCCCCTGGTGTCCTGAGTGGAGGATGTTGCTGGCAGACAGAACCATGTTCAGAGAGGGAAGTTTCTTGACTCTCCATCTCTCTAGCCAGCCTGAAGCCCCTGTGTCCTGTGCAGTCCCAATGATGCTCTGCCTACAGCATGTGCAGGAGCCTGCTCCTGTCATTAAGGCCTGACAACTACCAGGAAGCCAAGGGGTTTCCTTTTCCTAAACACAGACACCCTCTGGGCCAGTCCCAACGAATGCCAGTTCCCTCCAAGCTTCGGTCTTGGCATCTCAAGGTCTGGTTCCCTCCCCAGCTGCAGCATGGACCTTTCACTCTTCCTCTTTTCTGATCCTCCTTTTCCTTGGCATTTGCTGGTGGACACTAAAGTAACACTGGTAGAAACTCAAATACTGGGGATCCGAGGAGAGTCTCCAGCACAACAGGAGGGCAAGTGGTCTGTTTGCTGGTAGTAACATTGACTCCAGAAACCCCAGTTAGGAAACCCTGCAGGTCAACATCATCCAACTTCCCGCAGGATCAAGTTTATGACCCACCCGCTGCTTTAAAATACACGGTTACGTCTACATGAGCAGCTTTCCTTTTATTGCTGAGAATTAAAGCACCCACATCTTTTGCATGTTGCCACAGATATTTGGAG
Source organism: Cynocephalus volans (assembly GCF_027409185.1). Classification (NCBI taxonomy): domain Eukaryota; kingdom Metazoa; phylum Chordata; class Mammalia; order Dermoptera; family Cynocephalidae; genus Cynocephalus; species Cynocephalus volans. The sequence goes on from NC_084466.1 coordinate 71,186,017, forward strand.
TGAAGTGTTAACTTACTGAGAAGTAAATTTTTTAGAAATAATTTGGCAAGAAAAATAGTTATGAAGTGTCATTCGATAGCCAAGCACACAATGAAGATGGAGCACAGGTGTAGATAGAAAACCTTCCCCAGAGAAGGAAACCAAAGCCTTTAAGTAAAATCTGTCATTTGGAATTTGGAATCGGAGCAGCAGTGCCGTCCCTGGCGCACAAACCACTCAGTGCTAGAAATGGAAGCTTCTGCTTCCTCCTCTCCTGAGCAGAAATATTCTGCTGCGGTGACCTCAGGGGTCTGATTCCATGCCCGTGACCCAACCAACTAACACACCCATTGCTTCAGAATGGGGTTGGTCTGGTGATGTATTCTGGTGTATAAAGCTATATTCAAAGGGACGAGCCTTGTTCAGAGATTTTTTTTTTTTTTGAAAAAATAACATATCTGACTCACATTCCAACATGAATTTCGTATGATGTTAACAGGGATTGTTATGGACTGAATGTTTGTGTCCTCTCCAAATTCATATAGTGAAATCTAACCCCAGTGTGATGATAAGAGGAGGTAGGGCCTTCCTTTAGGAGGTGATTAGGTCATGGGGGCACAGTACTCATGACTGGGATTACTGCCCTTATAAAAGGGGACCAGGAGAGTGTTCTCGCCCTCTTTGTGCCGTGTGAGTCAGCCACCTGCAGCCTGGGCCCTCCCCAGGACTCAACCACGCTGGCACCTGATCTCCGACTTGCAGCCTCCAGAACTGTGAGAATAAATTTCTGTTGTTTAGGAGCCCCTGACACTGACTAAGACAGAGGTACCATGTAAACAGGGTTCTGCGATTAAAAAAACTGGGAAATGTTGAATTAAAAACAAATTGAAGAATGTTTGTTTTAAATGCAGGGTATCTTAGAAACTTTAATACACTCGAGTATAATGTTATTTGAAATGAGAGGCTGTCAAATATGTTTTCTCAAAATAGACTATGCTTTAGAAACTGCTGATATAGACTACTTTTTACATCTTTTAAATGTCTAAGTTTAGAGATACTATTTATTTTAAGAGATGATTTTTCAAAATGTTCCATGGGGGTGGGCAAGGTTGATTCGTGAATATTGGGGTCTAATATTACCCAAAATTGTCCATTGGAGGAGGAAAACAGGAAGACATTCTGCAAAGTGTCTCCTGAAAAATCAGACTCAGAGGAGCAATTGCTGGCACAGGGTATGTGCTGGCGTCTGTGTTATTTGGGTACCACGTAAGTGCACAGTACAGGCCGGGACCACCCAGAGTTGCAAAGTCCATCCCTCATATAAGTTTGCCCCTGGGTGTACTCCCTCAGTCCTCAGATCTCCTCTCCTCAGAGACCCATTCCTATACTTAGTGACCCCTGGATTTTGGGAGAAATGGTAGTAATTAAGCATTTTGGAAAAACTCGTTTTCCCACATGCTTTTATTATTTATTCTTTTTCTTTCTTCATTTGGTTTCACAGATCAACCAATGGCCCCAGAAGCATCGATTAACCTTCATTGTGACACTTGAGGCTGCTCGCTTTTGTTAATGTAATAGACTTCCAGCCTTAGACAGGTAGTGGGTTTGATTCAGGAAGAGGCACAGCTGAGAAATGAGCCTTACACTTAAGCTAAAATGCTGGGAGTTTTCATGTGCTTGCTCTTATATTTGAAAGATAGAAGCTACTTTTGGACATATAGTCTAGCTTTATATAGGAAAACATTACCATGAATCCTACAAACATGTAATCATATTTCCCAAATTTCAAATTGGGACACATTATCTGGCTGAAGTTCTTTTTTTTTTCTGGTTTGTAAAGTTACTTACTCTAATGAGATGTATCCCATTTAGTTATTCAGTAATGGAAATGCCTTTGTTAGAGAAAATGGAATTTTATAAAATTATAAGCGTACCAGGAAACCTGGCATAGATAGTCAATATATGTGATTTCACATGGTGTTTAGATTGCAGAATCATCCCTAAGAATATTTCTATATCTTTTTTACTGTTTTAAAAAACTAATCCTTTGCCTTGCTCTTGTGAACCAAGAGTGTTCTGTTGGTTCTAACACATTTTTTTAAAGGAAGCTTTTATCACTCTATTTGCACCAGTGAGTGAGGCTGAAAGATTTTTTTTTTCTCCTTTTTTTTCCTCCTTTTCCCACCCTGAGACATTGCACCAATCCTCTAGAGTGTGAATATGTCTCAGAGTCATGGGACTCTCATTGCTGACACAGGCATCCCAAAATTCAAATCTCTGAGTTTCCTGTGTTACTTGATAAAAATATTACATTGTTTCCTCTATCTAGAATGGGTTTGTTTATAGGGGAACAGGTGAGCATATACTCACAGCACCTGTCCAGGAGCGACGGGAGAGTGTACGCTACAGAATTTCCCCATATTTGGTACCCATAATTGGGTCAGAGTTGGCTTGGAGTTGGAGGACAACAGGACAGTTGGCCCTGATTAAATATAAAAAAGTTGGCAAAACAGATTTGTGGGTTACCCCACTCTCCATCTTCCCCTGGATCCACCTATCCAGAGTAAAACCTAAGCCACAAATTCTTAAAAATTTTACCATCACAAGAAATTTTAATTTTTCCTGCTTTTTAAATGACTATTAATACACGTCCCTAAGCCATTTAATTTCCACTTCACTAAGGGAAAGTGTTGAGTTTGACAACTTGGGAACTTTGAGTTTTTACTATACTTTTTCCTAAACCTGTAAGAGAATGCTTATCAAAGAATTTCAGCAGGACCCAAATTTATCCAAAACATTTTCCTATGGTGAGAGACCGAAGCTCTGATATCTTATCCAGTGGAGTGCTGGTAACTATTTAACGAGACAGTGGTTGCTAATTTCTGTGGTGTAAACACTGGCACCGTGCCTGGTTTGGTCACCAACATGTCATCACTGAAAGCAGCACTAGGAAGAGATAGGCACAATCAGCTCTTGCAAACAAACAGGAGCTGGCTTCAGTACTCTACTGAGTTTATCCCCGGAGTCCATTGGTTCCCAAATTTTGGTGTGAATCATGATCATTATTATTAAAAGTACAGAGGTTGATCCAGAATCTCTGGGGCTGAGGTCAGAGCATCTACATATTTAACACGTTTCCCAGGTGATCCTGATACTGTGGTTTGAGCTCTGGTTCCTGTGTACCTTCCTACAGAGGGCCAGTCTTGTGTATGTACTGCTGTCATTCCCGATCAAAAACTTTTTACCTTTTCACACCATTCAATTCACCAAGCTATCATCAGAATAGACTAAATTTACTTAGATGTAATTAAAACCGATTCTAATGCTCCAGATGAATAATGATCATCGTATTCACTTTCATATAATAGTCTATATTCAGCTAATTACTTTTCATTATCCTAAGTGTAGAATGTGTTATGAAAAGCCACATTCCATATATTTTAGAAGTTAGATGAAATCTTTATGGAGCACATAGAGATGTGAGAAATATTTGCATCAGATGTTTTCTCTGTAAAAAAAAAAAAAATTATTCACATGACAGTTGTCTTTGCTTACTATCAATTTTCTTCCAAAAAGTTCTTCCAATTTTCTTCCAGGTTAATTGGGAATATAATGATTTGTTTGTGACAAAAAAAATCAGATAAATATATCAACTTCCTCTGAAAAAAATGTTTGAGTGATTTTGAAAAAGGTTTTGTACAATTAGTTTATTTCTCTTCAGTGATGAATGCATTTCATTGAGGATTATTTCACAGCTTTAGAGCTAATCTTCTTCCAAAGTCTGCATTCACCCCACAAATATCTACCAAGACATACACCCCACTCAAAGGAGTTTACAATCTAATTGGGCTTTTAAGAATTCCTTCTTTTAACAATGAGGGACGAATACCGGAGGTATTTGAAACCGTGGCTGGTATTGATTGTTGCATGTGTTTTCCAGACTGTTTGGTGGGAGAGACAGACATGTAAATAATCACCGTGGAGTGTGACAAATGCTGCAAGACAGTGACCAAAGTTTCCCTGATGATTCAGGACAGCTTTACAAAGGAGGTGACATATGAGCTGGGACTTGAGAATAATTAGGAGTTGAGAAGGTGGAACCTCAGAGGGCATTTCAGGCAGAGGAATGAAACCCAGGCGCCAGGCTCAAGAACAGAGATTTTCAAATTGTTCGTTTGAATAATAAGTACTCTCCTACTCTGTACGCAAAACTGTGCTTGACACTTGGGGGAAGGAGAGTGAACAGCGCAGGCCCTGTACTCAAGGTATTTATGCATCATTTGGATGCCTGAGACATGCAAATGTTAAAGATGGAAACGGGAAATAACACAACCGAATACAATGGTGCATCACAGATATTAAGTGACGTGGAGTATTGTAAAAAAGTGAGATAGGTGTAGACTGAAGTGCTTAGGGAAATCTTTCTGGGCTAAATGTGTTCAGACAAGCAAGAGATGAAGCATTTAAACAAACAAGCAGAGGTGGGAGAGAACGCGTTGTGTAGAGACAGGAAGACGATGGGTGTGACCAGAACAGATGGTCCTGCTGAACAGTGTGCAGGACGGCAGGGGTGCGGCGAAGAGCGAGGCCAGAGTCCTGACTCAGCTCTGCACCAGTCAGGGATTTGGCGGAAAAGAAAAAAAAATCCATATTCTTAGATCCTGAGTTTCTTTCACTGTAAAACAGGCAAAGCAATACTTAACTCAGTTTCTTGTGAGGCTCAAATGAGGCAATTTATGACAAAGCATGTAGTAAGCTGCAATATATTACAAATGTGGGTCACTATCAATGGATGAAATTCTCAAATGATGGTTCCTTCAGAAAAAGCCACAACTCCATGCCTGTATATTTAGGTTCTCATAGATGGTATTCTTCAGCATGGAATCTATGTCATGTGCCAAATTTAGATCTTCCCACCGAGATAAACAACCTCAGAACCAAAACAATTCTGATTAAATAAACCTGTATGAATAAAAAGCAAAATTTGATTTGATTTCCAGTTAATTTTATTATATTTTAAATAATAATTGCAACTGCTTTGATGGTTTAAATTTTAAAATAATATTAAATAACTGATTGTTAATGTTGTAGTGAGTTTTATTGTGTTTTTTAAAGTGGGTTACATTCCTAAAGAAAAAATAGACAGAAGTAAGAACTTGCTTTATTTAAACTGAAAAAGTATTAATTGCTGATCTGATTAGTGGATGTTCTTTTAGGAAGCATTCTTCTGAAATGGAAACAGTGCTGCTAATCTTGAAAGTAACCCTTGATGAGCCGGTGTACCCATCAAGAAAAACACTAGCAGTTAAAATAAATGAGCCTGATCCTAGGCCTAGTGTACCCCAAGGATTCTGCTGGTCATTCTCCCATCCAGCCACCCAGCTATGTCCATTAAAGTGACATGAATACAATAACCACTACTAAAAAGCTCTTTGTTTTGCATATCAGAACTTTTAAAAAGGACAATAAATTTTACAAGGACAGTTTCTTTATATATTTGCACAAAAGAGTTTCCCAAATAGGTTTCAGTTATTTTCTCATTTGAACAATTGTGCACTTTCTCACACAAATACTTCAGATCTTCCCTCCCACACCAATTCTGAAGTTTTCACTGTTTGCAAGAAGCCTAAAAGTGGAACTGTTCGCATGGTCCACAGAGGTTCTCTGTCCCTGTGTCTGTTTTGGATCCAGCATCTTGCAGTGCACAGGAGCTGACTGCACTTCATTTGCTTAATTTAGTTTCATTGCATTTCTTGGTAGAACCACCAACCTGGCTCTGGTAAATGACATATTACTGAATTCCTCACCATCGTACATCTGGAATAAACATATGTTTAAAAATGTAAATAGAAATTACATTTCTATATTTGAGGAAAGAAAAAGGTAGTAGATGGCTATCACTTTCCTTTCCAAGTTTCTGAAAATACTTCTCAAATATAGCTACAATCCTTCATAATTTTAGAAACACTATATTTAATTTTCTTGGAGGAGAAAGTGGCTTTCTTTTGCTCATTCTATAGGTGTAATAAGAATGGTGGCTTAGCTAATCTGGTACGTTCTACGAAGTGAAAACAGGGTATTGAAAATTCCAGTCACTTTGGTTGTTGGAATGCTGTTTGTATTAAAATGCTGCCAAAACAATTTGAAGAAAAGTGGGAAATTAATGTAATGAATTTTCATGTAATCCCGAATCCCCCAGTTCTTTGGTTGGATTCAGTTACTGTTGCTTTGGTGGCTGATTTTAGTGAAGTTGTTTTATGTAGTATATAAAACAGGGCATGGCAGATTAATGATACTGCAAATTCTCTGCAACTCCTGCCATTGAGAGGTAGAGTCTGGCCTTAGAGACTTGCTTGATCAACAGTGTATCGTGGAAGTGACACTGTGTGACTCACAAGGCTAGGTCACAAGAAATCTTGCTGCCACTGCCTTTGTCCCTTGGGATACTTTCTCCAGAGCCTTGAGCTGCTTACCGACCCCAGGGTTGCCATGCTAGAAGGGCCACATGTGGGCACTCCAGTTGACAGTCCTAGCTGAGCCCAGCCTTTTAGCCAACTTACCAAGTCACAGGAGAGTCAAGCTATCTGGAAACCTACAGCCCAGCCCATTTAGTCAATACCATATGGAACAGAAGAATCACTCAGCTGATTCCTGGCTGAATCCCTTCACTACAAAGTTGTACTGTAATAAAATGGTGGTTGTTTTGAGACTGATAAATGATCAAACACACGGAGGGGAATGTCTTTTGAGACTGTTGGATTCTTATCCATTGGCTTCTTTACTTTTTCCTTGTGATTGTTATAAATAGCATCTTTAGAATTCTTGCAATAGTTTTGCAATATGTATATTACTATCCTTGTATTACAGATGAGAAAATAGACACCAAGAGAATAAACACCTTGACTAAGTTTGCAAGAGCATGGTAGACCCAGAATTGAAACCCAAGCCTGTCCAACTTTAAATCCCATGCTATTTTCGGAGTAAGAATCTTAATTATTGCTGATGTAATCGCATAGCTAAAAATCAAAAGTTTCTCTGGATTTTTGTGCTCTGACTCCATGAGTCTCAATTAGGGGTCAACAAACTTTTTCTTAAAGGGCTAGACAGTAAATATTTTAGGCTGCAGGCCATATAGTCCCTATGGCAACCACTGCATTTGGCTGTTACAGTGTGAAAACAGCCGTAGACAATGTGTTAGCAAGTGATAGTTGCTATGTTCCAAAAAATTTTATTCACAAAATGTCAGTGGGTTAGATTTGGCTCACAAGCTATAGTTTGCTGACCCCTGATTTATACATCTGAGATGATCATATTTGGATCTTTTTGAGTTTCTGGAAAAGAATTTCAAATCTTAAATGAACTGTTGGCCATACTTCCTTGTAAATCCAAATTTTATTTTATTTTTCCAAGTAATAAACCCCACACCATTGGGTATTTATTAAAAATATTAGATTATATTACAAAGGTGCTTGCTGTTGGCTAATTTACATTTATGTCACACCTTATTTAAAAATAAACTTTCGGCAAGACAGTGTTAGAAAATATATATGATAGAGGCCTAGATTATTTGGGGTAGAATTGTAGAAGAGTTAGAAATGTGTTTATTTCGGGCCGAGCCTGTGGCGCACTCGGGAGGGTGCGGTGCTGGGAGCGCGGCAACGCTCCCAGCGGCCGCGGGTTCGGATCCTATATAGGAATGGCCGGTGCACTCACTGGCTGAGTGCCGGTCACGAAAAAGAAAAAAAAAAAAAAAAAAGAAATGTGTTTATTTCTAAACCAAGGTTGGTCTGTACTGGGCTTGTTCACTTTCACCAGCAAACCTGGATGATAAACTCTCTCTTCCAGGCCCCTCAGTGACTCATTTTGAAAACTGATGCATGATTTGAAGTCCTCCAGCCTCAGGAAGAACTTTTTATTTCCACACCCTGTACCTTCTCCCAAGGTGAGAGGGTATATTCAGAGCAGGAATATCATGCCCCAAGCATGGAGATACCTTGAATGATTTTCCCAGCACAAGATACATTAAGCTCAGGAGAAAGAGCACTAGACTGAGTGTTCCTTGTATATTGATTTTAGTTCTGTGTGTCTGTGGGGATGTGTGACCTTCCTTGGAAAAATTGTCTAGTTTCCCAGTGCCTCAGTTTCCCCATTATACATCAGGTATAATAATAGGCCTTTCCTACTGGAGTCGTTGTGCAGCCAGGCACACCGTGAGTTCTCAAAGAATGTTAGCTGTTATTCTCTATGAAAAGGAGATTTGCTTTATTCTCTATAAAAAAAGTCATTGCTTTTCTATAGTCCCTTCCAGTTCAAAAGAGCTTTGGTGACCATTATCTCGTTCATCCTCACAGTCCTCTCGAAGGTGGTGGTGGCACTATGACCATCATCCCCTCATACAAAGGAGGAGATTGGTGCTGAGAGTGCTTCACTGAGTGACTCAAGGCCACACAGCAAATATACAAGCCCAAGCCTAAAACCCGAGCTTTATTTTCATACTCTTTCTGCTTTTTGGATTTAATCCATACATATTTCCTGGGTATCTTCCTTTCACTGTGGATAGGGAATCAGGCCCAGTCCTGGCCCTGGAGGAGATCACAGTTAAGGTGGAGAGAGAATGCTCTAGTGCTGTAGACTCAACTAATCACCACACAGTGAGATAAGTAGTATCAGAAGATGTGTTCAAGATCCCATAGGAAACCTGGAAAGGGAGCGGAATGTAAATAGTGCATCTCAAAGGCCCTGCCCAGATAAGCAACTCTTTTTTTTTTTTTTACTTTATTTTATTTTATTTTAACTTCTCAATATGCATTGTAGTTGATTTTTCTGTGCCTTTACCTGTTCCTCTTTCCCCCCTCTCTTTTTCCTCCCCCCCGCTACAACATATCTGTTCACTTGTCTTAACAAGTTCAAGGAATTGTTGTGATTGTTGTGTCTTCTTCCCCCACCCTTAATTTGTGGTATGTTTGTTTGTTTGTTTATTTATTTATTTATTCATTCATTCATTTATCTATCTATCTATCTATCTATCTTTAGCTCCCACAAATAAATGAGAACATGTGGTATTTCTCTTTCTGTGCCTGACTTTTTTCACTTAGTATAATTTTCTCTAAGTCCATCCATGTTGTTGCGAGTAGTAGTATTTCATTCTTCTTTATAGCAGAGTAGTATTCCATTGTGTAGATATACCACAGTTTCCTTATCCACTCATCTGATGATGGACATTTGGGCTGGTTCCAACTCTTTGCTATTGCAAATAGTGCTGCAATAAACATGGGAGTATAGGTATCCCTTTGGCATGATGATTTCCATTCCTCTGGCTATATTCCCAGCAGTGGAACAGCTGGGTCATATGGTAGATCTATCTGAAATTGCTTGAGGAACCTCCATACCATTTTCCATAAAGGCTGTACCATTTTGCAGTCCCACGAACAGTGTATGAGAGTTCCTTTTTCTCTGCAACCTCACCAGCATTTATCATTCTCAGTCTTTTGGATATTAGCCGTCCTGACTGGAGTGAGATGGTATCTCAATGTGGTTTTGATTTGCATTTCCCAAATGTTGAGTGATGTTGAGCATTTTTTCATGTCTGTTAGCCATTCATATATCTTACTTTGAAAAATGCTTATTCAGCTCCTTTGCCCATTTTTTAATTGGGTTATTTGTTTTTTTGCTGTAAAGTTGTTTGAGTTCCCTGTATATTGTGGATATTAAGCCTTTGTCAGATGTATATTTTGCAAATATTTTCTACCACTCTGCTGGTTGTCTTTTCACTCTGTTGATTATTTTTTTGCTGTGCAGAAGATTTTTAGTTTGATATAATCCCATTTGTTTATTTTTCCTTTGGTTGCCTGTGCATTTGGGGTCATATTCATGAAGTCTGTACCCAATCCTACTTCCTGGAGTTTTTCTCCTATGTTTTCTTTAAGGAGTTTTATTTTTTAAGGATGTGTATTTTAGTCGTTAATCCATTTTGAATTGATTTTGGTATATGGTGAAAGGTATGGGTCTACTTTCATTCTCCTACATATGAATATCCAGTTTTTCCAGCACCATTTGCTGAAGAGGCATTCTTGCCCACTGTGCAGATTTGGTGCTTTTGTCAAAGATCAGATGGCTGTAGGTATGTGGGTTGATTTCTGGGTTCTCTATTCTATTCCATTGATCTGTCTGTCTGTTTTTATGCCAGTACCATGCTGTTTTGTTTATTATAGCTTTGTAGTATAGTTTAAAGTCAGGTAGTGTTATGCCTCCAGCTTTATATTTTTTGCTCAGGATTGCTTGGGCCATGCATGATCTTCTGTTATTCATTATAAATGTTTGGATACTATTTTCCATTTCTGAGAAAAATGTCATTGGAATTTTGATGGGGATTCCATTGAATCTGTAGCTCATTTGGGGTAATATGAGCATTTTCACAATGTTAATTGCTATGATCCAAGAGCATGGGATATCTTTCCATCTTCTTGTGTCCTGTTTAATTTCTCTCAAGAGCGGTTTGTAGTCCTCTGCACAGAGATTTTTCACATCCTTGGTTAATTTTATTCCTAAGTATTTTATATTTTTGGTGGCTATTGTAAATCGGCTAGCTTTCTTGCTTTCTTTATCTGCATATTCGCTGTTGGAGTATAGAAATGCTACAGATTTTTGTGTGTTGATTTTGTTCATTTATCAACTGAAATCATTTTTCTGCTCTAAGAGTTTTTTTGTAGAGGCTTAAGGCTATTCAATATATAGGATCATATCATCCACAAATAGGGACAATTTGACTTCAACTTTTCCGATCTGGATTCCCTTTATTTTCTACTCTTCTCTGATTGCTCTGGCTAGAACTTGCAACACTGTGTTGAATAGGAGTGGTAACAGTGGGCATCCTTGTCTAGTTCCTGTTCTTAAAGGACAAGCTTTCTGCTTTTCCCCATTAAGCTTTTCCCCATTCAGGATGATATTGGCAGTGGGCTTATCATATATGGCTTTAATTGTGTTGAGGTACTTTCCATCTTTACCTAACTTGTAGAGAGTCTTTATCATGAACAAATGTTGAATTTTGTCAAATGCTTTCTCAGCATCTATAGAGATGATCATATGGATTTGTATTTGATTTTATTGAGGTGGTGTATCACATTTATTGATTTGCATATGTTAAACCAACCTTGCATCCCTGGCATGAATCCCACTTGATCATGGTGGATAATTTTGTGTATGTGTTGCTGTAATTTGTTAGCTAGTATTTTATTGAAGATTTTTGCACCTATATTCATCAAGGGTTTTGGCCTGTAGTTTTCTATTTTTGATGTATCTTTGTCTAGTTTTGTATCAGGGTGATATTTGCCTCATAGAATGAGTCTGGGAGAAAGGCCTCTGTTTCAATCTTTTGGAATAGTTCGTAGAGAATTGATATCAATTCCTCTTTGAAGATTTGGTAGAATTCTGCAGTGTACCCATCTGGTCCTGGGCTTTTCTTTGTTGGGAGCTTTCTGATAACAGCTTCAAGCTCTTTTTTCATTATTGGTCTCTTCAGATTTTCTATATCTTCTTGGCTCAGTTTTGGTAGTTTGTGTGTGTCCAGAAATTTATCCATTTCCTCCAGATTTTCAAATTTGTTGGCATATAGTTGTCTATAGTAGTCTCTAGTGAGTCCTTGTGCTTCTGAGGTATCAGTTGTAATATCACCTTTTTCATTTCTAATTTTTGTTATTTGGGTCTTCTCTCTTCTTTTCTTAGTTAGTCTTGCTAAAGGTTTATTTCATTTATCTTTTCAAAAAACTAACTTTTTGTTTCATTGATCTTTTGTATCATTTTTCAGGTTTCTGTTTCATTTAGTTCTGCTCTGATCTTAATTATTTCTTTCTGTTTACTAACTTTGGGTTAGGATTGTTCTTGTTTTTCTGGTTCTTTAAGGTGAGGTGTTAGGTTGTTTATTTGCCATCTTTCCATTCTTCTGAAGTAAGTATTTAATGCGATCAATTTCCCCCTTAGTACTGCTTTTGCAGTATCCCACAGGTTTTGGTACGTGTCATTATTTTCATTAGTTTCAAGAAATGTTTTTATTTCCTGTTTGATTTCTTCTTGGACCCATATGTCATTAAGGTGAAAGTTGTTTAATTTCCATGTATTTGTACAGTTTCCAGAGTTTGGTTTGTTATTGATTTCTAATTTTAATCCATTGTGATCTGAAAAAATACATGAAATAATTCCAATTTTTTTGAATTTGTTAAGACTTAATTTGTGATCTAACATGTGTTCTGACCTGGAGAATGTTCCATGTGCTGATGAGAATGAATATTCTGAGGTTGTTGGATGGAATGTTCTGTAGATATCTGACAAGTCCAATTTGTCTAAAGTGTTGTTTAGATCTTGTGTTTCTCTGTTGATTATTTGCCTAGATGATTAGTCCAATGTTGAGAATGAGGTATTCAGGTCCCCTGCTATTATGGTGTTAGTGTCTATCTCATTCCTTGATCTAATAGTGTTTGCTTTATAAATCTGGCTGCTCTGACGTTGGGTGTGTATAAGTTTATGATTGTTATGTCTTCTTGATGGATAGATCCTTTTATCATTATATAGTGGCCTTCTTTATCTTTTTATGGTTTTTGGTTTAAAGTCTATTTTATCTGATATAAGAATAGCTACTCCAGCTCATTTTTCATTTCTATTTGCATGGTATATGTTTTTCCATCCTTTAACTCTTAGTCTATGTGTCTTTACAGGTGAGGTGAGTCTTCGAAGGCAGCATATTTTAGGGTCCATCTTTTTAATCCAGTCAGTCAGTCTGTGTCTTTTGATTGGGGAATTTAATACTTTTACATTTAGAGTGATTATTGAAATGTGTTGATTCACTCCTAGCATTTTATTGATATTTTTTAGATGTCTTAAGTATCTTTTGTTCCTTTCTTTCTTATTTTCTATTTGTCTTCCGTGTTTGTTGGTTTCTTGGGGTGGTAGATAAACCATTTTTTCTCTTTATTGCTAGCATTTTTGTTTTACTGGTAGTTTTTGCTCTTTCTTGAGTATTCATGGCAGTGATTGTTGTTTTTCAGGTATCAAACCCAGTACTCCCTTGAGAATTTCTTGTAAGGCTGGTTGTGTGGTAGTGAACTCCAGCAGTTTTTTTTGTCTAAGAAAGATACCATTTATCCTTCATTTTGGAAGGATAGCCTTGGTGGGTAAAGTATTCTTGGCTGTCAATTTTTGTTTTTTAGTATTTTGAATGTATCATCTCATTCTTTTCTGGCTTTTAGGGTTTCTGATGAAAAGTCTGATGTTAGTCTGATTGGGGCTCCCTTATAGGTGACTTGCCACTTCTCTCTTATAGCTTTTAAGATTCTCTCTTTGTCTTTGAGTTTTGCCAGTTTGATTATAACATGTCTTGGAGAGGACCTTTTGGGGTTGTAAAAGATCCCCTTTTGGGGGATCTTTGGGCCTTCTGAATCTGAAGATCTGTGTTTTTCCTGGAAGTTTTCTGCCATTATATATGAACATGTTTTCAATGCCATTTCTTTTTTCCTCCCCTTCTGGAATACCCATGATTTGGATATTTGAGTGCTTAAGGTTGTCTGTTACCTCTCTTAGATTTTCTTCAATTTTTTAAATTCTTTTTTCTTTTTTCTGATCTGTCTTCAAATAGCCTGCCTTCAAGGTCAGAAATTCTCTCTTCTGCTTGTTCTAGCCTGCTGGTTAGACTCTCTGTTGTGTGTTTTATTTCATTGAATGAATCCTTCTGCTCCACAAGCTCTGCTATTTTCTTTTTCAGGAGATTGATTTCTTTGTACATTTCTTCTTTCAGGTCCTATATATTTTTTCTCATTTCATTGTGTTGTCTAACTGAGTTTTCTTGTATTTCATTTAGTTTCCTTAGCATTGTTGCTTGAAATTCCTTGTCAGTCACTTCAAGGACTTCCTGTTCTATAGGATCTAGAGTTTGAGAGTTATTATCTTCTTTTGGTGGCGATGTACTTTCTTGATTTTTTGTATTTCTGGTATCTTTCCTTTGGTGTTTAGTCATTGTGGCACGGGGTATCATGGTCCACTCAATCCACCCTGATGTCTGGCCTGGATCCTGAAGGGACTGCCAATTCTGGGCAGTGGTGACTAGCCTGTGCTGGGGGTCCCATGGCATCTGCCTGTTCCAGTGTGGCTGACTCAGGGCATGTGGGCCTGGTGGCTCTTGGGCCTCTCTAGGTGGCAGGGACTAAGCCAGTCTTTGATGAGTTTCTGAGGCTGGAAAGGCTGTAATCCATCTGGTGGTGGCAACAGTGACTCAGGTGTCTCACATTGCAAGATAGTGGAAGCAGAGAAAGCAGAGAGAGCTCAATCCGAATTTTAGACCAAAGCTGAAGTTTTTATTAATTTTGGAGATTCAACAGAATATGTCTAGGTCAGTGGAGTGTGTAAATCAGTGTAGAAAGGAGCAAAAAAATGTACATTTGGAAATGTTATTTTAGAGGTTCTTTTTGATCTGCTAAGTTCTACATTTCAAAAGAGGACTGATTATGTATAAAAATAAATGAGAACGGTGTGGCACTTTCTCCAGATGGGTGTTACATATCAGAATATCTTCAGTCAGTTGCTGTTTTTTTTAACCTTTTAGAGTGTGAAGATATGTTCTTGATAATGATTACACAGTTTCTTGAAGTATTTTTCACATTATTTAAAGAACTAATTCCTCCTCCCATAGCCTAATAAGTCTGTCATGGTGCTTGTGGTTGGGTTTGTATTGCTTTAACAGTTCTTTGTCATTTTGATTTTATGAATTAGCTGCCCATAAAATCTCCAATGACTTTGACTTTATTTATTCACTTAAAACAGGTAATTTATGCACATGGTGCACAGTTTAAACAAGCAAAAAGTAATACACAGTAATGAAAAGTTAAGATTTCTCCCCATCTTGTCCCACGGTCCTGGATTTCTCATCCCTGTACCCAGTTTTTTGAGGATCCTTCCACAGAAAAACTGTGCCTGTACCATACAATTGCACATCCTACCACCTCCTCTAATTTACACACATAGTAGCATACTGCACATGATTTTCTATGTCTTGCTTTACTCATTATTGTATTGAGGAAATTATCCATTTTAGCACACATAGAAATGACTTTTAAAAATATGTTAGTATTTTATTATGTGGATGGACTGTAGTTGACTTAACAAATATTTATTGATGTGCACTTATTTTGTTTTTAAACATTTTGCTATTGCAAGAAATAAGTATCCCTTGACATATGTCTTTCTGTGAATGTGAGATACTGTGTGTAGGATAAATTCCAAGAACAGGACTGCTGAGTCAAAGTAATATGCATCTTGCACTTTGTTAAATGTTTTCAAATTAACTTCCATAAACTTGTATCAATAAACACTTCAAGCTGCGGTGCATTAGAGTTCTGTTTCCTATTTCCTCCACATAGAGTGTTTTATCAAACTTTGATCTTTGTTAATTTGATGAGTGAAAAATATTCTTTCCTTTGGTTTTAGTTGCAGTTTTCTTAGGACTTCCCGATCAAGAACTTTGTTCATTTTTCTGTATAATTATCAATCTTTTACTTCTTAATTTGTAGTTCTTTGGATATTGAGTAAATCAGACCATTTTTAGGCATGTTTTGAAAGTTTTTTTTAGTTTTTGATTTTTCTTTTTTAGTATTTAGTATAGTCAAAGTTTTCAATCCTTTTTGGCTTAGGAAAGCCTTTTCTTAGTCAATATTATATTAAAAAATTCACCATGTATTCTTTTAGTACTTTTATAATTTCTTTTTAATTTTAATGTTAGATTTATCTGGAACTTTTGGAGTAAAAAATGGACTCCTTTTTTCCAGAATGTTATCATGTTATCAAAACTGCATTTATTTAAGAATTTATCTTTTTCCCACCTACATGTTTACCATATTATAAATTCAGGTGTGTGTGAGTTTTTAAAAATATATTTTTGCTATCTGTATTTTTTTCCTTTAAACTGTCTTTTTCTATGTACCACGTTTTAAAAATTACTATTGCTTTAAAGTGTTTTAACATCTAATCTCCTTATTTCTTTTTAGATTTATTCTAGCATGCTTGATTGTTTATTTTGTTACATGAACTTTAGAATTAGTTAAGTTAAATTTTTTTCACTCATATTTTATAGTGGGATGAAATACAATTTTTAGATAATTTAGACAGAATTGATATTTTTGTAATTATTAACTCTTGTCTAAGAACAGAGTATACCTTGCCTTAAATTCAAGTCTTCCAGGAAGCATTTACATTTTTTCTTATGGATCTAACTTATAACTTAGGTTTATTTCTACTTTTCGTTTGTTCATTTGTGGGTACTCTTGTAAATGGATCCCTTTCTTCCGTTTTTTTATATCATAGTTGCTTATATATAACAAGGTTATTGATTTTTATAGATTTATTTTGAGTCAAGCAAGTTTACAGAAATTTCTGTTTATAATAATTTTTTAGTTGATTTGCTTGAGTTCTTTTCAGATCTACAATCATATCATCTAAAAAAAGTTGTACTTACTTTAAAATTTTTTTTTATCTACTTATTGGTCAAAGCACACAAAATTCCAGTTAGACAAGAGGAATAAGCTCAAGAGATCTAATGTATACCATGGTGGCTACAGTTAGTAACAATATACTGCATACTTAAAAATTTCTAAGAAAGTAGATTTTAAGTGTTCATACCACAAAAAAAAGAAAAAAAGCTATGAAGGGTAATGCATATGTTAAATAGCTTGATTAGACATTTCACTGTGTATATCTAGATGAAAACATTATATTGTACATCATAAATATATATTATTTTTAATTGTCAATTAAAAAATTTAAAAATTAATTAAAAAATTTTGTCTCTTTTTTATCTTGCTCATCTATTGACCCCACTTTTAAAAAGTTAAGTAACACTGTTGATGGATAGTAGACATCCTTGTTTTGCTTCTGACCTCAATGAGAATGCATCCGGCATTCTTAGCATCAAGTATGGGGTTGGCTTCTACTTGATATATATATATATATATATATATATATATATATATATATATATATATATATATATATTTATATAAAAAACAAGAAAATATTTAAATGTATAGATTTAAATATACATTTATTTAATGCAGAAATGTTCCCAGATGAGATCTTTATGTATATGTGTACACCCAAATATATTGATTTATTTAAGGAAATTTTAGAAAAGTTTTAGGTGATTTTGTGTGTATACACAGGAAATGAGTATAAGGAAATGTTAAATGCGTACAGGTGAATTATTTATTTGTTTTCTTCTGCATTCCTTTCTGGACTCAGAAAACATAAACTTCCTCAGCATTGTGTGTTATCTATCTCATCCTCTATTTTCTGTAGCAGTCATTGACTATGACTAAATAAAAATCAAATCATGTAGTCTTTGGAGATTTTCCTAATTGTACCTTAGGGTTAGAGAATTGTCTAATGTACTGAGTTAGCCAATTGAAGAGAGGTCATAATATTTCTCATCTATAAGGCATTTCAAGAAGTTTAATTGGATTTTGTGAGCTCCACCCACTTCACCAAACATTCATCAAAAAAGATTGCAAAACACATATAATGAAGCCCTCAACGTTGATGTAACATGAATTAAGTGCCAATTTGCTAGTGATGGATAATTTTATGTGTCAACTTGGCTGGGCCACAGTGCCCAGATATGTGGTCAAACGTTATGCTGGATGTTTTTGTGAGGGTGTTTTTGGATGAGATTAACACTTTTATCAGTGGATTTGAGTAAAGGAGATTGCCTTCCATAATATGGTGGGCCTCACCCAATCCGTTGAAAGCCTGGGTAGAACAACAGACTGACCTCCCCTATTCAAGAGGGAATTCTGCAGCAGTCAGCCTTCTGACTTGAAATGCAGCAGCACTGGCTCTTTCTGGGTCTCCACCCTACAGAATTTGGACATGCTAGCCTCCATAATTGTATGAGCCAACTCCTTAAAATAAATCTCTCCCTTATATACACATAACCTAATGGTTCTGTTCCTCTGGGGAAACCTGACTAATATTTTGCCCTTCTGCCAAATTGCGACAGAGAACAAGGAAGGACTTTCTACATTATTGTACTTCTTTTAGAACAAGATGTGAGATGATAGATTTACTTTTGGTGCTGGAGAAAGAGGAGGACATCAGGGAGACGGGGTCCCTCCTAAACTCTGGACATTCCAGATTATGCTAAGAATGAAAGTAGAAATACCAAACAAAAACATGTGATGATCTGAGCCTGTGGAATTTCTGGTCTGGCTGGAATTCTGGGAGCTTTCTAAGTTTTGTAAGAAGTCTCAGACTTGCGCTTTGTGAGTCCTGTATTTATTTCGAATTCTCTGACACATCTGCATGAGGCACCCACCCTTAGAACCACTGTTGGTTTTCCTGTTTCTGTCACTTCCGCAGTTGTCAAGCCCAGCTCTCTGGAGTCCATCTTTTCTCTTTCCTTCCTGGCTAACAGTAAAATAAATCCCGTCAGTTACAAGTTTTTGTACAAACAATGATATTTTTCTGGAATAATGATTTTTCCTCTTTTTCCAAACTCTTCCCACTTGAAATGGGCAGGGCACTGTCTTCAAAGCCAACGTTTGCCTCTTGGTGCCACAATTTATTAGTTGTAATGTGGTCTCTCTCAGCCTCATTTTTCTCATTAGCAAAATGGAGACACAGTCCTTCCCCTACAGGGCCGTGGCGGGGAATATGTAAAATCACTTATGGGAAGCAACTAACACAGTTCTTAACATATAAAGGGACTCAATAATGTTCTTTTTTTTCCCCAAAAAAAACTTTCTATATTTTTTTACTAAGACCCAACTCAAATGTGACCTTTTATACTGTGTCAGTCAAGCCATTGGTCCCACTGGAAACAAATAGACTCAGATTACAGTTAGGCTCAGAATTATCAGAGACTTATTGTGAAGATGCACAGGGATGTGACTAGAAGGCAGAGTCACCCAGGGCTTCATTTCCTCCCTGACTAGGATGATATAGGGAGCTTCACAGTGAACTGGAAAAACAGCCCTGCATGTTTAGGGCAAAAATGATAGTTCCAAGACAGTGCTTTCTCTCGGTTCATCTAAAAGAAAGGATTCAGTGCAGTGATTTGCTGTCACTCTGTATAGGTATGGAACACCTATTCAGTGGAGGTTTCAAAGTAGGCTGTGGTAGGCAGAATAATGACCTCCCCAAAATGCCCATGTTCTAAACCTGAAACCTTTGAGTATGTTACCCTAGAAGAAAAAAGAGAGTTTGCAGATCAGATGAAGGTCACAGACCTTAAAATAGACCATCCTGGATTATCAGGAGGATACAAGTGGAAGACGGGGACAGAAGCAGCAGTGAGAGATGTGTCGGCAGAAGAGGGGGAAGGAGGAGCAGCCATGTGAGGAGAACCGGACTTGTGTTTGCTGGCTTTGACCATGGGGGAATGACCCTGGAATGTGGGCATCTCTGCATGCTGGGAAGGCTCTGGCCACAGCCAATAAGGAAATGGGGGCCTGGGTTGCAGCCTTGCTAACACCTTAATTTCAGCACCCTGAGAGTATGCAGAAAGCCTGTTCTGGGACTTCTGCTTACAGAAACAATGAGTGTTATTTTAAGCTGCTTGGTGGTGGTAACTTACTATGGCAGCAATAGTAAATGAGTACAGAGGACTTCACAGAAGTCCTTCGCTTACCTGGTACCCATCCACATATGAATACTTCAGCTCCTGCCAGGTACCTGGTGCAAGCTCTTGTGGATGTGTTATCAGGTCTTATTTCACCTACAAAGTAGGAATCAGGAATCAAAGCAGCATGTGCTCACCCACCAACATATAGGGAATTGGGGCCACTCTGAATAAAATGCAGCAGTGTAAATGTAGGCTTGTGGGACATTGCTGACAGTGACTACTTGATCCAGCATATTTGGGAAGTCTTCCCTCATCTTTTAGGTATCACTTTACTCTCTCTGTTGTGCAGCTGTATTAGTCCATTTCTGTTGCTTATAACAGAAATACCTGAAACTGGGTAATTTGTGAAGAAACAGTATATATAGCTTGCATCTTTGGAGGCTGGGAAGTCCAAAGTCCAGAGAACACATCTAGTGAGGGCCTTCTTATAGATGGATGACTGGCTAAAGAAAATATGATATATATACACAATGGAGTACTACTCAGCCATAACAAAGAATGAAATTCTGCCATTCACAGCAACATGGATGAACTTGGAGAAAACTATGTTAAGTGAAACAAACCAGGCACGGAAAAAGAAACGCTGCATGCCCTCACTCATAAGTGGGAGCTAAAAATAAATAAACAAAAAAAGAAACAAAGAAAGAAAGGAAAAATAAATGACAAACACAATAATACATTGAACTTTCAAAAGGAGATAATAGAACTGATTTTTAGAGTGGGGGGAGAGAGAGGGAGGGGTTGGGGAGAAATTGATTAATGGACACAAAGAATGAGTACATTCTGTAATAACAAATATGCCAACTGTCCTGATCTGATCATCACATATTGTACATAAATACTGATAGTGAACTCTGTACCCCACAAATATGTATAATCAATTATGTTTCAACAACAGCAAAATACAAATAAAATTTTAAAAAGCCACTGGAAACATGCCCATGACCACCATTAAACCATCAATGGGTTAATCCATTCACTGGGGCACAGTCCTCACAATCTAATCACCTCTTCAAGGCCCCACTTTTAAATTACCATAATAAGATTTCCCACTCTCTTAACACTGTCACAGTGGGGTTAAGTTTTCAACATGAAAATTCAGAGAACACAATTCAATCCATATCAATCACCTAGCAAACATACTGTGAGCTGGCAGACATTGGCTGGCACTTGTACTTATCATGTTGTGGCTGTCTGTCATTATTTGTCATGATAGTTTCCATCTCCAAATCTTGCCACACTGCTGGCACACAGTGGGCCTTAATAATTGGTTATGAACAATGGACTCTGGTCATGTATTTGTCCTAATTAATTACTGGGACTGAATATGATTATTTTGACCCAAAATGAAATACTCTCATGTTCTTCTACCCTAAACTATTGTACAATAGCCTTTCCACCTTTTCTAATTCCACTGTGGCCTCTCATCCTAAAATAAGAGAAATATGTTCAAGTTATTAAATCTGTAAAATCATCATTTTAAATTTCCCTTGGTCTTCATTTGTCTCAGCTCTTTTATTGTAACCTCAGACCTCTAATCCTTATTTGAAATTCGATATAAAACATACAGAGAAGTGTTACAGAAAAGGCTGCTGTACCCCAGTTTACTAACAGTGGCCTAAGCATGAAATTTAAAGCTCTCATGTTCATATTCCAGCTGTTCTGTTCTGGCAATAGATTTTTTTAAATTGCACATTCCTGGAAGAAATAGTAAGCCACAGATGCCCATCTCTCAAGGCACGTGTGTTGCTATTTTAAATCCCAACAGCTTTGTCTCTTCTGGACAACGCTGTGTTATCTTGACCTTACTCAATCAGGCTTGTTGGTTAAAAGCAAATCGTTTGAAAAGGTGATGCCAATGCATTAGTTGTTAGTATTATTTTTGTAACATCGTCTCTGACTATCTGATAATTTTTGTTATAGTACACCTCAACATTTTCTTGACTTTCTCATTCTTACCACATTCATTAGCCCCAGAACTCTTGAACAAGTTGTCATACTCCTCTAAGAAGTTGGAAGGATTGCTGTCATTTAGAGAACATGCTCCTTGTACTGAATTTTACAATAAGCACAAGTCCAAAGCATACCTCCAAAGAATATGACTTTGGTTAGGTTTTGGACATAGGGCTTAAGAAAAAACCTGAAGCTTGAGATACAAGGGTATTTCAAAAAGTTCGAGGAAAAATAGAATTAAAAGTTCATATGAGTCTTTTCATGAACTTTTAAAAGTACCCTTGCATATATTTAAAACAAATTTTACATAAGACAAAATGTTGATGGATAGTTACCTCTAATCCAAAGGGTTTCTTTACAGGAGAGAGAGATCTAAAGTTTACAATTTTCATACAATTTTCTCTGAGACATTTAGGTGAATATCTAAAGAAGCACCAGGCAATTTCTCTTAAGGACTCTAAACATAACTGGCTTTGAGGATCTTCTGTGATGGACATTGAACATGCATACTTGCAATGTTTAGCCTTTGCAAGACTGACTTACATGGAAGTAGAGGGAAATCAGGCGCTGTAATGGAAACAGGCTAACTATAAAACAAAAGCTGCTTCTACACTTACGGATGACGCTATTCTAGATCTGCTCATCAGACATTATGTCAAGCACGGACCACTAGTTACATAACTATTAAGTATTTATTATGTCAATCCATATATAGAACTTGGAAAAGGATGAAAAACATTCATGTAGAAAAAGTACTTGAGGTCCTTTGATGAAAGATAGGCTACAAAACATTATTTCCCACTTAAGTCTTTCCAGTCCCATTGCTTTGATGTAAACCCAGATTTTTTTTTTTTTTAATTTGGTGGCAGAGGTACTTTGAAGGATGAGCCAGGCAGCTTGTGATAAGAGGGTGGAGTATCCAAATGGACATTAAGAAATCGTCTAATGCATGCAATTGACTGTACCTGTAGAGGTTTGAAAACTGCTCCATCCCTGCCTGATTTACCAGTGAAAGATCTGTTTTAGAATGTCAGGTAGTTTGCCCTAAAAACATCTTCCTTCGCCATTAAAGTCTGTGGAGTCTCCCTCACTTATTCTTTTTCAGAAAGGCAGTTCTTTTGTCTTTTCATTTATTGGATCACTCTGCATCATTTTTTTCCATTACAGAAGAACTCTTCAGAGGCAAATCCTTGGTACTGGATTCTGTGGATATTTTCTTTTTTACTGTTAAATATTTTTTTCCTAAGGAGTGATAAAGAGCACTTAGAAATTTTTTCATTAAGGCAAACCCCATTCATAATTTTTTCTATTTCAAACCATTTAAGGTAGAGGAACCTATTATGTGCATATACCAAGAAACATGTGATTTGCACATTGGCGTTATATGAGTGTTTCTCAATCCTTTTGAGTTTCTGGGTGGCATGCCTTAGTGGTTTGTGAAGGCGGATCAGAGTAATCGTGCCACAACAAAGACATTT
Organism: Cynocephalus volans; assembly: GCF_027409185.1. Lineage (NCBI taxonomy): Eukaryota > Metazoa > Chordata > Mammalia > Dermoptera > Cynocephalidae > Cynocephalus > Cynocephalus volans. The sequence goes on from NC_084466.1 coordinate 71,209,081, forward strand.
CTCACTAAACACTTGTTGTCTCTTTGACTACTCTTTTCCCTCTTCCAAGGAAATCTCAACTCATAAAAAGAATGGGATTTTTTTTGAAAAAAACAAAAACAAAACCAAACCTACTGGTAAGTAAATTAATGTGATTTCTTCCAGAGAACCCTGGCAGACCTTGTGCTGTAAACAACCATATGGGGCATTTGGGTGAATGTGGGTTTACTTGATCACCTTCTTGCAAGCCATGCAGAACACAGCCTTTTGTTCTGTATGGAATTGAAGGTTCTCAGCCAGATGCACTGTGTTGGTGACAATTTGTGACGTGCAAAGTTTTCCTAAAACACAATGTCTCGCCACTGGTCCACCATCTCAAACTTGGGTATTTGAAAGAATTCTAGAATCATACAGGGTGTATTTTTCACTAACACAGTTGGTAATTATTCAAAGATAAACACCTGATGAAAAGAACCAATGGTTTTGTGAGGGAAAAACTCACAAGAGCATTATCCAGCCAAATGATCTGTCTCTGTACTGGCATTTTGGTGACTTTTTAGATGATATATTATGGAATTACTTCATATTTGGAGTTGATGGTGAATTTTTTCAAAGCTATATCTTGATGGAAGAAAATTTATTACTTATAACTGTCCAATAAAATAAACAAAAACAGGTAAAACTATTTCACAACATGGCTCAAAATTGAAAAGCAAGCAAACAAAAAAACGGAGCTTCTAAATGTCCACAGCATATAGCTGGAGACATATGCCAACAGTGTAACACAGGCACACAAGAAATTTCTGTCTCCTGACATCTTTGGATCACTTTAGACATTTCTACTTCTGATCATGTAGGGAGCAGTTTATACTTAAAGATTCAAGCTTAAGATATAAATATGGCAAGAAGAACAGTGCAAAGGTTTCCTGAGAAGGGACTGTGTTAAAAGCATCTATAACATTAAAATATTCTAAGTACTATAATTCATTAACAGGTTACCCAAATAATTCTTCAAGATATGAGAAGGTTACAATAGGAGAATCAACCCAAATTCAATTCAACTGAGCCATTTTCCCACTTTAGTTCAGATCTTTTATTCAGTCATTAACTCATTCATCCATTCATTCATTTATTCGATTAATATTTACAAATGACCTACTAGGACATACTACTCCCTTTATATACATTATATCTAATCCTCTCATCACAGCTGCAAAGTAGGTGTTATGTCCATTTCACAAGTTAAGAAAGAGCTTCAAAGAGATTGGCTTTCCCAAAGCCACATAATTAAGCAAGAGATAGAAACATTTGAAAGTTTGGCTTTCAAATTCTGAGGTTTCCCTTTTTACATCACTCTACCTCCTTATCGATATACTTGGTGCACATAGGAAACGTTTTTTTTCAAATCATATTCCCTGAAACATGAATTCTGTGAAATGTTAGCAACTGTTATTTAAAAAGGGGGGGTTCCATACTCAGACAAGTTTGTGATATTTTGGCAGATTGTACTCTTGATCTCAATTATTCATGCCCCCCCCTTCTTTATTAGAGAGTCACGCATCTCTGCCCATTGTCATGTGAAGCATAGTGCCTTCTGGAGGAGAAACAAATGTCCCTTGCTTCATCGCCTTTGGGCTTGGTGTGTGACACGCTTTGGCTAATGGAATGTGAATACCCAGGCAGAAGCTCTAAGATGCCTTGGAACTTTCTACTATTCCTCTTGCTCTTATATCTGCCACAAGAATGCCATGTTCTACGTCAAGGCTATTTTTTTCAGCCAGAGTCCTAGAATGTGAAGGCATGTGAATGAGAGCTATGATGACCTCAGTGGAGCAACATGTGTTGTAAGAAACAGATCTTTGCTGTGCTGTAAACTGCTGAAATTGAAGAGCTGTTTGATATGGCAGCAAGGTTAACTCATATAAAAATACTGCACAATACATCCCCTTCTTAGATATTCACCAAGATATTGAGCAAATTTTAGGTTTTGAGAAGGCTTATAATTAAAAAAAGAAAAACTAGAAAACAGTGGATTAAACACACATGCACTTACACCTGCTTCCTCATGAACTACTGTTAAAATGTCAGTTAAAAGGGTTTTTTAAAAACCCCACGGGATAGAGGAAACAGGAAAGATGTTAAGAGAAGGCATCACAATTTTGGAAGCTGTAAAGCAGAGGAATGAGTAATATCTCCAATTTCTAGACCAAAGAAAACAGAAATTTAAGTTAGTGGTGAGGAGAGGCCAGAAAAAAGTCTACTCGAACCCTCAGTTTTCCAAAGATTCAAAACTGGAGTCAGCAGATAACCTCTAAGCCAGAGGAATAGTTAAATCTGAAAGGTTTGAAAGCTTAATATGAGTAGCAACTTGAGCAACACTGCTCTGAGTGGGGGGAAAACAACAAAGAAAAACTCTGTAAATGATTAAACGTATCCCTTGAACTATTTACATCTGTGCCAATAGTGGTTAGTGGAAAAGCATCTTTACAGAGAGTCCGAGTGCACCGTCCTTGAAGACCTCACACACTTCTTCCCCTTTCCACCGCTTTTGGTCAGGTCAGCAACTTTCTGTGGATGTCACTGGAGGGAGTGGGGAAGTCTTTGTAAAACTTGATCTTGCCTTAGCATATCAACAGCTGGTCTTTGATGATGGTATTCCAGATACCCCAATCGTCATTCATCAAGGAAATTGCCAAGTTGCATTCCTTCGCTTTGGAATTTCTGTCGCTTTAGGAGTTTCCATTGCCAGGGTGAAGACCCTGGTTTCTAGTATTTCTGATGACATACCACATTTCACTGGGTGTTATAGAATTACTGGGGGCGGGGGGGGGGAGGTGAAATAAACTTGATATGCCAAATACATCTGACCAGTGCTGCTCTCTCTGTTTGATATATAATACTTTTCTGAGAAGAGCCAGATAGACTCCACTGTACTGCTTCCTCATATTGAATTTACTCAAACTTAGATAAAGGGTTTGAAAACCCTTTTCATATATTTGGATTCAAGTTCCTGACCTTATCCATCCTGAATGAAGTGGGGCCTGAAGGATCCTTTTGAACCCTATTCTGTCACTCAGTACATATTTCACCTCTCACAGCTTCGTATCACCCACCAATTTATAAGCACCCCTTCTATATATTTACAAAAATCATTGCTTGAAATGGTTAATTCGATACAGCCAAGGAAATCAATAAGTACATTTAGCAGTCATTGATTAATCAATTTTGAATGAACCCAATTGTAATGTCATTCAGCCCAAATTTCTCCAGCATGTCCAATGGACATTATGTCAAATGGCTTGTTGAATTCCAGAGTCATTATATCTATCATTTTCTGTTCTGCTGGTCTAGTAATCCTTTCACAAAAAGAAAATGTAAGTAATTTTATATGACATTTTGTGTTAACACATTCCAGCTTGGTAATCACCATTTTTTCTTCTGAAGATTGCTTCACAAACTATTCTTTCTAAGACATTAATTTTAGAATTTTCCCCAAGATTGCAGTTAAGAGCAAAATAGTCTACTTCCTTCTTTTGAAAATCCAAAACCTTATGTGGTCATGTGCTTTTAGCACTCTCTTCTCCTTAGTTCTTCAAAGATCATTGACAATGTTTCATGTACTTTTTAAAAGTAATCTCAGCATTCTGAGACATAATTTGCCCAGATCACACTATTTTCTGATCATCTTAGGCTTCAATTCCTACTGCATTTCCTCTTGACAACTATCCTCCCACAGCCCTCATATCAAATCTCAGTAAGGTTTGAGGAGCATTATTAACTGCAAATGTACAGGAGAAGGTAAGAAAAATAAACCCAATGATAGTAAGAAGCTATCTTTGAACTCAAATAGATCAGTAATTACATTAAATTAAAATTGAAGACTCCTACTAAAAGTCAAAAATGGCTATGCAGATTAAAAGACTAAACCCAGTTATTTTTTGCTTACAATCTGGCATTTAAAATATAAGGATATAAAAAGATTGATAATAAAAGTATTTAAAAAATCATGAAAACACTAACTAAAAAAAAACAACAACAACTGTATTAATATCAAACAAAGTAGTCTTTATGGGGAAGTCATTCCTAGATAAAAGGAAAGATATTTTCTGATGATCAATTCAGCAGGAAGATATAATCATCCTAAATTTGTAACCATCTAATACATAACCTCAAAATATATAAAGCAAAAACTGAGCAAATGAAGAGAATAAATAGATAAATCTATCTGCCACAGTGAAATAATTTAATACAGCTGTCTTAGGAACTAATACACAGAGTTCTTGACAAAATTTTAGTAAGAATATGGGAGATATGAAGAACCCAATTGACAAACTTGACCAAATGAATATATTAAAATAGTGCACCCACAATTTCCAAATAAACATTTTTTCCAGGCACATGTCCAATATTAACAAAAAATATGGTGGGTCATAACAAATTTAAAAGAGTTTAATAATACAGAGTGTGTTTTGTGTTCTCTAACCCCAGTGCAATTAAGATAGAAGCCAATATCATAAAGCTAATTAAAATATTTCCATATGATTAGAAATTAAGATATATACTTCTAAATAACCCATGGGTCAAGGAAGAATGAAAATTAGAATATTTTTAACTGAATTATAACGAAATGTACTTATCAACTCTTCTGGGATATAATTATTGCTGTGCTTAGAAGGAAATTTATAACCTTAAATGCATATGTTAGAAAAAAAGAAAGTCTGAAAATTAATGACCTAAGTACTCAAATAAAGAAGTCAGTAAAAGAACAAAGTTTAAATCTAAAAAAAGTAGAAGGCAAGAAAAATAGGAATAGAATAGAGAGGATCAACATGGTTTGTCATTTGGCACAAATAATAAGAATGATAAACTCCAGGCGAGATTTTTGAAGAAAAATGAAAAAAGGCACAAATAAGTAAAATCAGGAATGGAAAAAAGAGTATTATTTCAGACTTTTCAAACTCAAAAATTATAAACATGATATTACAAACAAATTTATTCTGGAAGTTAGAAAACTTGGATAAAATATATAATTTCTAGGAATTACAGCTTATCAGAGTGAACAAGAATTAATATAAAATCTATGTAAATCTGTACCTATTGAAGAAGTTGAATCCATAATTTAGACTTTCCCACAAAGAAAACTCTAGTCATATTTGCCTTCCTATATGAATTCTTCCAAACATTTAAAGAAATATCACCATTTTTATACAAAGTTTTCCAGAAAGAAGACAAAGAGAGAATATGTCCCAACTTGTTTTGTGAGATCAGTATAATTTTGATGCTAAAACTTGGAAAGAATAATCAACGGTGAAAACTTACAGGTTAACTTTGTTTGTTAACATAGATGCAAAAATCCTTAATAAAATATGAAGGTGCTTCAAAAAGAAAGATTTGTATTATCTTTCAATTCTATTTTTCCATGAACTTTTTGAAGTAGCCTCATATTAACAAAATGAATCTAGCCATATACAAAAGGGGCTCATATCCAGAACACACAAAAACTTTTATAGGTCTGTAAGAGACAGACGAACCAATAGAATAATGGACAATAAAACTGAATAGACATTTCACGAAAGAAATATATGAATGGCTAATAAACGTCTGAAAAGATATGTAACCTCATTAATAATCAAGGAGCTGAAAATTAAGGACATAATGAAACCTCACTATGTATCTCCCAGAAGGGCTGTCATTAAGAAGGAACATAAGCCAGAGGAACCCTGTGCTGTGCTGAGAGTGTAAACTGGTATAACCACTATGGAAACCTCTACAGAATTAGCCATTGAGTTTAAACATATGCATATCCCATGGCCCAGCATTCCTACTAGTATGTACGTACATGCCCAACAGAGACACATGCAAATATTTTCCCCAAAACATGTACAGGAATGTTTATAGCATGTTTTATAAAACACAAAAATGGGAAACAAGCCAAATATCTATCTAAAGCAGCATGATACATAGTGGTTTATTCAAATAATGGAATATCATAGAGTAGAGTAAACCAAACGAATGTTATATGCAACAACGTGAAAGAATCTCAAAAACATATTATTGGGTGAATAAAACCAGAGGCAACATCTGTGCGTGTGTGTGTGTGTGTGTGTGTGTATACACATATAATAGGACTTCATTCGCATAAAGTTTAAAATCAGGAAAATCTATAGTGTTAGAAGTCCAGATAGTTACTACCCTTGAGAAGAGAAGGGAGAGCTAGTGTTTAGGAAAGGGGACATGGAGGGGGCCACTGGGGTGCTGGTAATTTTCGGTTTCTTGACCTCTGTGGTCATTACAGAGTTATGTTTACTTCTCATAATTTATGAGCTGTACATCGATGATTTGTACACGTCTGTGCATCTACGCTTATATATGCTTTTTTTTCATTCAAAAGCTTACAGATATTACACAATTGATACTCACTCAATTTGAAAAATTACATAGCCTGACATAACTCATTACACAGTCCCCCTTATCTTCTGGGAAACATTCCAAGACTCTCAGTGGATGCCTGAAAATGTAGGAGCTCTACTTTTTTTTTTTTTGAATACATGCACACCCATGATAAAGTTTAATATATAAATTAGGCACAGTAAGAGATTAACAACAATAACTACAAACAAAATAGAACTATGATAACAATATACTGTAATAAAAGTTATGTGAATATGGTCTCTCTCTAAATATCTTCTTGTACTGGACCACGGGTTACTGAAACTGTGGGAAATGAAACTGTGGATAAAAGAGAACTACTGTATTGGTGAGTAAGACGATAATGCTCATTCGCTGCCGATTGGAATGTTAATCGGTACAACTATGTTGGAAAACAGATTGGCATTAACTAATAAGTTAGAAGAAATCATGCTATGATACAGCAAATCCACTTAAGAAAACAGCTGAAGACTCTCATGTGACTATGCACTAGAATACCTGCAGCATTATTTCCAAACTGAAAACTACCCACATGTCTGTCAACATACGATGCATAAATTGCAGTGTATCCAATCTAAATAAGTAAACTATAGCCACAAACATTAACATGGATGAGTTCTACAAAAAAAAAAAAAAAAGATACAAAATCACATATGCAGGATGATTTCACTCATATGAGTCTGAGAAACATGCAAACCTAAGCTATTGTTTTGAGAATACCATATATAGATATATATAAAACTATAAAGCAAGACAAAGATATTATTATCACAAAATATGAAGAGTGGTTACACATAGGGAGTGGGGCAGGTCGTGAATGTGCTTTGAAGGGCTGCAAGGGCTTCGTTTTATGGGGGTAGTGCCAATGTTTTTTCTCATAACCTCAGTGGTTTTTCATGAACTTTTACTTTATGCTATTTATTACTTTGTGCTATTTGTTAAACTAATACATATGCTATGTACATATATATCTTTCCATGTATATTTGATATTTCAAAGTAAAGAAATGCTAAAATACTTTCTGAAGAATTTATGTATTACTACATGACTTATTTTTCATCATAATTATTTTTACTGCAAAAGCATGGTTTTTCCCCCTGAGGTCAACTGTCATAATATCTTGGTCACAGAGCATTCATCATATTCAGATATTACCTGTAGAGGATCATTGATTAGGATTGATCTGTTCTCCTGATCCTGATATTGAAAAAGACCTAAGAGCAGGGGTGATAAACCCAAATAGCTCTCAGAGTCCAGGAAATAACCCAAATGGGTAAAGAGGGACTGTTGTTATAGGACAAGACTGCTTAGCTTTTATGGCAAACATCTTTAATCACTGCTTAAAATATTGTGGAGCCAATAATACTTTAACATTAAGTAAAATATACCCTTGAGCCAAATGGAAGAGCAGGCATTTTTAAAATTAATTTTAATGTCAATTGATAAAGGAACAAATTTAACACAAAAATTAGCATCCTTAATGAAAAAAGAACTCTTAAAAATGAATTAGAAAAATCTAAGCAGAAACTTAGTGAAGGACATGAGCAGATAAGTCACACACCCCATAGACAAACTCATGTCTAATAAGTCCACCCTAAGCTGTTGGCGGGGGAAGGAGAGGGGAGGAGGGGCTAAGGCCCTTGGCCCCATCTCAGGGCCCCAGGGGCTTTTGCTTCGGTGGCTTTTGGTTCCAGCTCCATGGTAGTCCTGGTCGCAGGGCAGTGTCATCAGGGCCCCGGTGGAGAATGGCGCCCGCTCAGCTGTGCAGGCCAGGCCTGGTTGTGCAGATGGTGGCAGTGGGCAGGGATATTTTTGATTCTTTCAAAGAATGCAGCTTCTGCCAGGCTATTTTGTATAATCTACTCTAATTCTGGATCTTTTATTTATAACAAGCATATTACCATATATCAAAATATATTGATATTTCTGAAAATGTATCTTCATTTACTCAAAAATTTACCATGAACTTTATCTCAGCTGTCACTATCTTTCCTCACCTCCCTAAAAAGCATCAAAGGAAAAGGATAGTACAGACTAACAAAGAAGGCCTGAAGCAGAGTTTACAGGAATGAAGTTAATCATCAAGACTGTCAGGTAATGTCCTCTGATGTTCTGCAGCTCAGGTTGGTCCTACTAAGTGCATGCAAGTCAATGAGGAGATATCTTCAAACCTTCCTCATTTATGTCCATCCAATCTCATTTATGATTTACAAGACAGAGGAGAGCTTTCTGGATGTGGCTCTAACTGCTCACATTCTCTGCTTGTTTCTAGCCCACACTAGCTAGTCTCTTCTAGGTTGTATTTTGCTGGACCAATATGGACAAAGATCACAGGGATGCACCAAAACAGATACAAAGTACAGACTTCCTCTCACAGATTATCAAGCTGGTCAACTGGGAGGGCACTCCTGCTGAGCCATTTGCAATTGATGTTTTCATTTTTATTTCGTATAACTGTTGAAGTTGAGTAACCAGGTTCCAGTGGGATCATAGGGCAGTTTCTTGCTCTACAAAAGTTAGTTGGACAAAGGTCTGTAGTGTTGGGTATGTGGGGCTGCTGTAATCCCATGACGCCATTTTATTTGGGGTGGGATGATTTGTTAATTCGTAGGAATGCTATCCCAGAGTAGCTCTGAAGCTATTTAAAAAACTATTTGTCTCTCTGAATGCCTATTTCTTTCTTTCTGTATCTTATTTTATGTTTTTCCTTCTCTTTTTATTTCTTTTTTGGCTGACAGTACAGGGATCCAAGCTCTTGATCTTGGTGTTATAACACTGTGCTCTAACCAACTGAGCTAACCAGCCAGCCCCTCTTTTTTATTTTTATTTTAAAACTTTCTTTCTAACACAACAAAACAGCACTACAGAAGTGACTGTATAGTTAGCCTCTGCAATTTATAAGAATTTGATATAGTTTCAAAATCTTCTTTTTAAAAGTAATTTCTTGGTCTTCTTTCAAATGTTTGGAGAGGCCACATTTTCTCCTTGGTGGTTTGCAAGGACCAAGTTCTAAGTGGGGAGAAAAGACAGATAAAAAACCTATGCAGGAAAACAATCCTCACATTTCTCTAGTTTTCCCCTTTTTGCGAAAATGACTGTCCTTGTGCAGGCTGCTGGCCAGCTTGCGAGGCCAATAGGTCATTGCTTGTGCCTCGATTAGACCTTGTCTCAGGCGATCATACTAACCCAGAATTGCTCCCATTCACAGTGCAACCTTGGTTTGAACTACACTCTCCTTAGAACACTCTGTCCATACTGGAAGCATTTAATTAATGTCAGTGTAGCAGATGTGGTTGGTGCCTGGGGATCCTATTTGCAGCAGCTGTGGGTGCTGCTACTAATCCATAATTCAGCTGTCTCTGGAGGACTGCCCTTGAGTGTTTGGAGTTTCCTTGCTAAGAAGTGCCTGGGGCATATGCTCTTCCTCACTGTCATCTCTGGGTGGCCCAGAGTCATGACTGCCTGGGGTGAGGGTGAGGAGTGTTCAAAAGACCCATACTTACCTCTAGTGGAACAGACTCTGAGGTCCAATGTAAATTCCCCTTCTCCCCTATTAGATCAAGATAAACACAGACTTTGTCTGAAACCCATGCCTTGGTTAACTATTCCCCCTTCCCTGTTCTGCTTCTCTCACTCTCCTGCTGGCTTCTGAGAGCACTGGAAAGGGCTGCGAAGGGTTGGAGATTTGCTCTAGTTGTAAGCTAACAAGTTAGCCTGCGGCAGTTTCATTGATGCTGGAAGAAGATAGAAGACTCGATGTCAGAGAAAAAGGTCAATTTCCTTTTTTTTTTAGGGTTTAATAAGTAGTTTTTATTTTTATTATTATTTTTTTATTAGCATATTCATTATTACAAATAGTGATTTTCTTTATGCCCTTTTGAACTATCACTCCCAAGCCCCCTCCCTCCCCCTCATTTCTAGTATCCTTGGGTTTGTTCTCTCCTTCTGAAAGTTCAATGAATTGTTGTGGTTTGTTCTCTCTCTCTCTCTCTCTCTTTTTTTTCTTTCTTCGTACCCAGTTATGAGTGAGAGCATGTGGTATTTCTCTTTCCGTGTCTGCCTTATTTCACTTAACATAATTTTCTCCAGACTAGTCCATGCTGCTGCAAATGGCAGAATTTCATTCTTTTTTATGGCTGAGTAGTATTCCCTTGCACATATATACACCACATTTTCCTTATCCAGTCGTCCATCGATGGACACTTAGGTTGGTTCCATATCTTGGCTATTGTAAATAACTACACATAGCAATAGCAGTAGCCAGAGTGACATCATTTTGACATTGGACCTCCAAGCTCTTCTTGTCAAAGAGCACCAGCTCACAGCTGCACACACAGCTGCATCACAGCAGAAACATCCTGAGCTCAGAGATCCTGAATCTTTCACAACAGGAAGGAAGCAAACTTGCCCTTTGTTGTGGAGGGATTCACTTTAACTCCGAAGCTGTTCACTATACAAACACTCTTGAAAAGATAGTTCAGAACAAAGGTAGCCAATGTCTCTGCTCAGGAGACATGGAGAAACATGGGAGAGCATGGAGAATTGTCACTCAACCATATTCTCTCATTTCTGTATTCTCTTGGCTTCTGGAAAAATTTCCCATGATCATGACAAAGTTCTAACAATTCACCCTGTTTCTGCCCTCAGTGGTTGCGGATTTTGCTTCCTCCACACTCAGTGCAGGTATTACTGTTGTCTGTAGAGTGTTGGAACTTCTACCACACACCTTTGTACTAGTTGTTACAATTGGGTGAACCTCAGGGTGACACTCAGATTGTTAAGAAAGTCCCTCTACCCTGAGGAGAATTAGTGACAACCAGTGCACCATTTTGGCAGCTGTCTTTGAACCTATTTCCCAGGACTTAGCCTGCAACCATCTTCCCAATCATACTCATCAAAGGCAATAAAATTGAGGATAAATTATTGCCTGGTTGACCATACAAGTTGGTCAAGATATTCACCACAGATTCCCCTGGACTTCCTTCAAATCCTGTTAATTGGCCCTAAAAGCCCTCATTCCTCCTCTTTCAGAAATCACGTCCTTCTCAGCACCCCATCCTCATTGCTAAAACTGTCAATAACTGAAGAGTCTGAGATTTTATCCTACTTTCAAGCTAACAAGTTCACCAGCCACAGCTTCATGGATACTGGAAGAAGCTAGGAGACTTCTGTGTCAGAAACAAAGCACAATTTCCTACGCGTAGCAATAGCAATAGCCAGAGTATCATCATTTGGGCATTGGTTCCTCAGACTCCATTTCCCCCAGGGTGATGCAAAAGAGACGGTGACACCTGGACACACAGGAGGTCACGTTACAGAGGAGAAAGCATGAGCTTAGGGAACCTCAATCTGTTATGCTAGACAGTGAGCAAATTTACCTGACTTTTGACCTGGAAGGAGATATTACCTTTATTATACCAGACAATAAACAAACCTACCTTTTGCTGTGGATGGAGATAGTATCTCTAGCTTCCATGGCTCTGCTCTGTAAATAATCTTGAAAACATAGTTTAGAACAAAAGCAGCCAGAGCACTGCTCATAAAATATACACAAATAGGAGAGACCCATGAACACATATCTTCCAATAAACATTCCTTTAGTAAATCAATTTCATATGAACCTTCATCTCCAGCTCTGCTTTTTTGTAACTCAAGACAGTGAAAATAAAAATGAAGAGCTAGAGGTCAAGTTTAAAAACCACAATAGTAATGGTTATTACTGGATGATATTATATAATTTTTTAGATTTTTTATTTAAAGTTGAGTAACAGTGAGAAGGCATTTTTGGTGGCTGGCTGTGTTGAGCTCTTTCCTGGCGCTGTAGTGGATACATTCTAAATATTGAGAGAAAATGGGTGTTTGCCAAGGAAGCAATGTCAACAGAAACACTTCCAAACGAGAACATGCAGATTAAATGTTTAATTCAGCCAGCTTTGCAAACTACATCATTAGCACAAATGACCTTAAAGCCCTCTTAGATTTTTCTTTCTAGTACAATTCTTTGGGCAGTTTTGTTTCCTTCTTTCCTCCCTTCCTTTCTTCCTTCCTTTTGCTTCGATCTCTAAGGCTCACAGACTCTATTCGTTGAAACGTTATTATTTTCCTGTCAAAAGAGGAGTCTGCATAAGTTGGAAAATGGAGAATTTTGAGTTCTGTGGTGTATAAAAGGAAATGAAATGCACGAGTCTTCATAGATATATTGAAAGAAAGTGAGCAGAGATGCCAGGTACCATTCAAGGAAAGGTTTGTTATTATTATGCTATTTAATTATTAATAACATTATTATTAAATGTTATTTAATACATTATTAAAGGAAAATTTTCTTTATTAAAGGAAAAGTGGGGGCAGGGGCAGCCTGGGGCTGCCCTCAAAATTGGGGAGCGCAGCAACAATGGGTTTGCGAGAGTTTATATTAGCTGTTGGGTGTGAAATGTATGGGGGGAGGGACCATTAGGTTGATGTAACTGGGTGGAGAACTGTGCCGATGCAGAAGCTGGAAAGTTGTTTCTAAGCCAGGAGCCTTCTCCTAAAGGGAAGTGGGGAGGGGCTTGGTGCTGGAGTGGAAGACGAGGCCGCCACCTATTTCATGCTGGTGCTTATTGTGTAAACAATGGTGCTGGCCACATCCAAAAGCCATCATATCTGAGGGTACTTCAAAAAGTTCATGGAAAATAGAATTAGAAGAGATATGAATGTTTCCATGAACTTTCTGAAATACCCTCTTATGTGAAGGCCACAGAGGTATGTACGTGTCTGTATGTTTAATAAAAATGTGTGTTATATATGCACATTTAAAAGCAAGTTCTGTGGTCCATCTGGATTTTCATGCATATTTCCCACTGCTGCATTTAAGCAATTACCGTTTGCCTTAGGGATTAAAATGAACCATCTGTCACAGGCTCTATTAATCAGCACTGTGACTACCACTGCTTCAGCACCCAGTAAGACAATGTACAACTTGGTTAGCACTGAGAATGTAGTTGTTGTTGTTGTTGTTGTTTTATAGAAAAATAAGTATATACTGCAAATTAGTACTATCCAAGTAGCTTAAAAATAAGCAGTTTTCAAGACTTCAGTGTAGACACAGGAGGAAGGATAGAAACATTTGACGACATTCTGTAAATCAGCAGACTTCCATCTTCTCAATTCAGTCTCATAAAAGAGGTATTTTTATCTATATTATATGAAAAAGGGAAGTGAGAATCAGAAAGGTTAATTATCTTATTAAAGGTCCCAACACCCAGGAAGTGGCAGAGTAGGGATGTAAACCCAGGTCTGATCTGCTCTCATTTTTTTTTTTTTCAAGCAACAGCCATACTGCCTTAAGCTAGGAATGATTACTCCATCTAAATAGGCTGAACCTGGGCCGAGCCTGTGGCACACTCGGGAGAGTGCAGCGCTGGGAGCGCAGCGACGCTCCCGCCGCGGGTTCGGATCCTGTATAGGAATGGCCGGTGCACTCACTGGCTGAGTACCGGTCACGAAAAAGACAATAAATAAATAAACATATAGGCTGAACTTGACTTCTACTTGTATCCAAGAGATTTGCAGCTCTAAACCTGGACACAGAAAAATACCTCGGCCTCACCCCAGACCGACTGAATCCTCCTTCTGCGGCAAGCGTCAGGTTGCCACCATGAAAGTCTGCAGGTGATTCTAATGTGCGTTCGGGTTTGAGAACCTTCCGTCTACCTCAACACATTTCTCTTTGGGGGTCTGCTGGATGTTCCATATCACTTCAAACTCAAAATATGGGATCAGTTATCAGACAAGCCACCTTCCAAACCTACCTCCTTTTCTCGGTTTTACCAACGGCACCATCATCCTCTCTGGCCTCACCAAGCCTCAGAAGTCTGGGGTCTTTTTTTTCCCCTCCACAGCTATCAAGGAGAAGCCTTGAATTACTTGCATAGTTGCTACTGAAGGGAAGTTAATTCTCTACGCAGCAGTTCCAGTCTGTTCTTCGAGGGATCCCGTTTCTGCTGCCCTCCACGGTAAAGGGAACCGTCCCCGACCTCTTCCAGAGTGAGAGCAGAAAAGAAGGTGCGGCGTTGAGTACACGTGTGGACGGGCCTGACATAACGGAGGTTCAACCTACAATTTCCGACTTGACCATAGTGCCGATCCAACCATTCTGTTCTTCACTTTCAGGACAGTATTCAATAAGTTAGATGGGATGCTCAACTCTTTATTATAAAATGGGCTTTGAGTTGGATGATTCTGCTCAATCGTAGGCTCATTGCAGTGTTCTGAGCACGTTTGAGGCAGGCTAGGCTAAGCTATGATGTTTCCTACGTTAGGTGCTTTAAATGCATTTTCAACTTTAAGATGTTTTCTGCTTAGGATGGGTTTGTGCAGAAGCCACCCCACTGAAAGTGGAGGAGCATCTGTATACGTGTTGTTTTCACGACTGACATTAATTTACTCCATAAAGTATTTTTTCTTTTCCTGACTTCTTATGGCTCTCTAGCAAAACTTCTTTAAAACAATGCCTTGACATTAATGTAATCCTGAGTTAAGTAGACTCAAAAAGAATATATACCTGACTATAAAGCAATCCCGATATAGGTAATTTTCTAAGAATACTTTTTTGACCTACTTGAATGTATACATTTTTAGAGATGTAGAAGAAATCGAAATATATCATCTTACAATATCTGATATGTTAGTTACACACGTGCCAATTATACATGAAATCATGTTTAACTAATATGTATTTTAAGGACATAGAGAATTACATAACATATGTGCTAGTGTTGTTTAATTTAGAAATATTGCTTTCTTTATTTGCATATTTCCTGAAAAAATTTACTCAAACCCTTTAGATACTTTTTGTATCAATCTCTGTCATTCTAGAGACATTTTAAAATCATCAAACACATTTTTCTAGATGTCATTTTTGGTGATGCAGAATCCACATATGATGCCATTACTGAAAATTATATCCCAAACTATATGTACCTATTTATATATTTATTCATTTATTCAACAAGTATTGCTGACCACATACTGTGGGCTGGAAACAGATCTAAGTTCTTTTCTTGTGCTGGGGATACAGTAGTAACCCTGGAATATAAATTCTGGTGGAGTTATATTTTAGTGGGGTATGACATACAACAAATATACATCAGCTGTGTTCTATGAAGTGCTGTGAAGTCAAATAAAGGAGAAGAGGATAAAGAGTTATGGTGGGGAGAGAGATGCTTCCTTGGGGTGTAAGGAAAGTCTCTTTGAGTCTTGTATTAACTATGTCTTTTATTTTCTGTATTCTGTTGCATTAACTTCTGGGGCCTTGCTGACATGGAGGGACTGGATCTCCCAGGGTTAGCCAAGTCCTAAAGATAGTTAACAACTCTCCGTGGATGTACTTTTCAAATACACACCAACCAATCCAGATCTCACACCCCAACCACCTCCTTCATCAGCTCTCACACTCCGGGCCACTGTCCACGTGCTATAATCACCTCAGGACCAGGTTCCAGATAATTAAGGACAGCCCCACTGAATTGATGCAAACCAGCCAATCCTAAACCTGCTTACCTTTCCTTGGAAACCATAATAAAGGCTGTTACCAACAGTTGACCCCTCATTCTGCCTCCTGACTGACTCTGGTGTTTCTTGTGTGGCCCATTGTGGTGTGGCAAGCCTGTAAATCACAAAATATCTTTTCAATGGCAGTTGTCTCCTGATCTGTTGGCCTCACCATACCTCAAATTCTTTTATTAAGACACTATATTTTAAAACAGAGGGGAAGATATGTGGATATCTGGAGAAAGAACATTTCATGCACAAAACTGCACGTGCTCTTGGGCTTGTTTGAGGAATAGCAAGTTGGCCATGTGGCCAGCGCAGAGTGAGCAGAGGGGAAGACACCAGGAGATAAATCAGGGAGCCAGTGGTGGTGGAGGACTGAGATGAGGGCAGGTGCTTGAGGTTCCATGGTGACTGCCAGTAGTTAGACTGTCAATGGTGAGAGGCAAAGGGGAATCTAGATACTGAATCACTCTTCTAAATAATGAGCAGCTATTGTCAAAGGCAGAAACTGGGACCAGACACAGAAGAAGATAGTTCAAATCTCCCCCAAGGTATCTTTCGATTGACAGAAGAGAAATTCTGTTTCTTTATTGTTTCTCTGACTATAATGGATTATTATGTTGAATTATGAAAGAACCTCTATGTTTCCTCCAACCAGAGCACTTACAAAATGACCTGCTGGATCATTCCCACTCCTCAGATCCTATTTTGCATTTTGACTAAAGCTTCTTTTCTTCTTAATTTTCCTATAGTAGGGAAACATTTAGGTCAAAGGCACTACTAATGGAGTAGGTCATAGCAGAGTAATCTTTGGCCAGGACTTGTGCATGGATGTTTTAATGCAACGTTTATTATGTGTGTGGTGGGCAAGATACTTAGTATGCATGCGGTGGGCACACATTAATTAGAAACTCTTCCTTGCATATCTTATCACTGTGTTAGGCCTGAGGGAGGCTCAGAAGTATAAAATAGTGTTCAACTCAAAGAGTAGTCATCAATATAAACACAGAGAAAACCATTATAATTACAATTTATGATAAGGAGCCACATTTTGTCATATAGATTCTAACTTTTTGATAAGTTCATAGGAGAGATAAGAAGTGTTGGAATGATGAATAAAAACTGTAATTTTAATTTTAATTTTGACCTTAAAGAAAGCATGAGATTTAGATAGCTGCATGGTAGAGAGACTGCATGAAGGGGACAAACCATGAAAGCAAAAGAGAACATGGAGTGTTTTGGGATAGAAAGAGGAAAGCATGAAAAAAAAAATACATAATTGTTTGGGATCTTGAAAACAAGGCAAACAAGAGTTCAGAGATAACTGGAGAAAATAGAGTATCATTCGTCATTTTTTAAAAAAGAAGTGACATCATGTAAATGATGTTTAAGGAAGGTCTTTCTGCCAGAATTAAGCTGAATAGTTCACAGATAAAATAACCAGAATCAAGGACAATAAATATGAGTAACATTAGTTTCCTAGGGCTGCTGTAACAATGTATTGCAGACTGGGTGGCTTAAAACAACATAAATGTATTGCCTCACGGTTCCGGAGGCTTAGAAGTCCACAATCAAAGTCGCGGCAGGGTTTCTGCCTCTGGGGGCACAGAGAGAGAATCTGTTCATGTCTCTCTGGCATTTGCTGGCAGTCCTTGGAATTCCTTGGCTTGCGGATGCGTCACTCAAATCTCTGCTTTCATCATCACATGGTATTCTCTTTCTATCTGTGTATGTGTCCAAATTTCCTTCTTCTTATAAGGGAAGTCATTGAATTAGGACCCAACCTAATTTACTATGACCTCATCTTGATTATATTGGCAAAGATTCTATTTCCAAAAAAGTCTTAATCACATGTACCAGGGGTTAGGGCTTGAAGATGTATTTTTGGAGGGCACAATTAAACCCACAATGTGAGCATGTGATAGTAATGCAGGTGCTATCAACAGAGTTGTATCCCCCAAAATTCATATGTTGAAGCTTTAACTCCCAATGTGATGGTATTTGGAGATGTGCCTTTGGGAGATAATTAGGTTTAGATGAGGTTATGACAATGGGGCCCTCATAATGGGATTATAACAAGAGGAAGAGATACCAGAGGACTTGCTTCCTCTCTTTCTCCCTAAAACATGAGGACACAGTTAGAAAGCTTCAAGCCAGGAAGAGAGACCTCACTTGTGAACCCAATAGACCAGCACTTTGATCTTAGACTTCCCAGTCTCCAGAACTTTGAGAAATAAATTTCTGTTGTTTAAGCCACTCAATCTATGGTATTTTGTCATGTCAGCCCAAGAAGACTATGACAACAGGTGTGAGGTGATTCCTTTATTCAATAGTTACCAGTGCCCCCTGAGTGCCAAGCACTATACTGGGAATCGGATGCCATGGACCAGGGTGCTGCAGTTGATTCGCTAAAGCATTTAGGACTCTGTGTATGTGTGTGTTTATCCCTTCTTTCTTCCCAGAGGAAATTAGGCATCTAATATGATTGGAATAGGAGCAATGGAAAAGCAAGTAGGAATGTGAAAATTTGCAAGGGTGAGAATTATAAAACAACACTGTGTAACTCCAGGGCAACAAATTGAAAATATAGAAGAAAAAAGATTTCTTGATAAAATATAAGATACCAAAACTAAATTAAGACATGACACACTTGATTAGACCAGTTGCCACAGAAGATATTGAAAATGTGATCAAAGAGCTTCCTTTATAAAGGTTTTGGAAACAGATGGGATCACTGATGAATTTTTCTAACCGTTAAGAAAACAGATGATTCTATCATTTGTAAGATTATTTTCAACCCCAGAAAAAGATGGAAAACTCAGTAGTTCTTTTCTTAAATCCAAGTTAAATTTAATATCAAATTTTATAACAATACTACATAGAAGAAAGCTATAAACGACTGTCTGTATTCAGGTCTTTTGCCCGTTTTAAAATTGAGTTATTTGTTTTCTTGCTACTGAGTTGTTTGAATTACTTATTTCGGATATTAACCCCTTTCAGATGTGTAATTTTCAAATATCTTCTCCCATCCTGTAAGTTATCTATTTACTCTGTTGATTGTTTCCTTTGCTGCGCAGAAGCTTCTTAGTTTGATGTAATCCCATTTATCCATTTTTGCTTTTGTTGCCTAACTTTTGAGGTCATATCCAAAAAATTGTCACCCAGACCAGTGTCATGAAGCTTTCCCCCAATGTTTTCTTCTAGTAGTTTCATAGTTTGGGGTCTTACATTTAAGTATTTTGAGTTTAATTTTGTATATAGTAAGAGATAATGGTCTAATTTCATTCTTCTGCATGTAGATTAAATACAGGTAAAAAGTATATAAATAAAATACCAGCAGACAAAATTCACAGTTTATCAAAAGAGTAATATGCTATGGTCAAGTGGTGTGTATTCTAAGGATGAAAGACTATTTTTATTATCAGGAAATGTGTCAACCTAATTCAATACCTTAAAATAAAAGGAAAAGCTTATAATTAGTTGCATAGACACTGAAAATATATTTAGTGAAACAGAGCAGCTTTTCTTAATTAAAAAATTCTAAGTTATATGGGAATAAATAAACACTATGAAAAAAATAAAACAAATGTTACTCTGAATGGCAAAACATTAAAATCAGAAGCCAGTCAAGGATGCCTGCTATTACACATTAAAGCAACAATGTTTAGAAGCAGGTGGTAGACAGACTTCTTAGAGGCCTCCAGTGATCCCTACCTCTCAGAATTCACATCCTTGTGCAGTTTCCTCCTTTTGAATATGGGCTGGTCCTAGACACTTGCTTTGAGTGAATAAAATATGGCAAAAATGATTGGCTATGACTTCCAACAGTAGGTTATAGAAGATGGTGACTTCTGTCTTGCTAGTGTTGTCCTACTCTCTCTGGATCTTCTTTCTTGCTTGCTGTGATGAAGTCCTCTAGCCAACAACCAGGGAGGAACCAACAGCCTGCAAAGATCTGGCTCTTTCCAAGAACCACTCAAGTGAGCTTGAAAGTGGTTCCTTCATCACTTGAGCCTTGAGATGGCAGCAGACCAGATTAACACCATGAGTGCAGCCTGTGAGAATTCTTGAGGCTGGGGAGCCAGTTAAACTGTGCATGGGTTCCTGACCTACAGAAACTATGAGATAAAAATGTTGTTTCATGAAAGAAAATCAAGGAGCATAAAGGAGAAACATTATTAGCAAAATAAGGAAAGTATTTTATTTATTTATTTTTTATTTATACATTTTTAAATGTTATTTTATTTAGTCAATATACAATGTGGTTGATTATTGTGGCCCATTACGGAAACCTCCCTCCCTCCTACCTCTCCCCCCTCCCTCCCAACAACCACCTTTCTGTTTGCTTGTCGTATCAACTTCAAGGAATTGTAATTGTTGTGTCTTCTTCCCTCCCCTCCAGGTTTTTTGTGTGTATTTATTTATTTATTTTTAGCTCCCACAAATAAGTGAGAACACGTGATATTTCTCTTTCTGTGCCTGACTCATTTCACCTAATATAATTCTCTCTAGGTCCATCCATGTCATTGCAAATGGCAGTATTTCATGCTTTTTTATAGCAGAGTAGTATTCCATTGTGTAGATATACCACATTTTCCATATCCACTCATCTGATGATGGACATTTGGGCTTGTTCCAGCTCTTAACTATTGTAAAGAGTGCTGCGATGAACACTGGGGAGCAGGTATACCTACAATTTGATGATTTCCATTCCTCTGGGTATACTCCCAGCAGTGGGATAGCTGGGTCATATGGTAGATCTATCTGCAATTGTTTGAGGAACCTCCATACCATTTTCCATAGAGGCTGCACCATTTTTCAGTCCCACCAACAGTGTATGAGAGTTCCTTTTTCTCCGCAATCTTGCCAGCATTTATCATTCACAGTCTTTTGGACATTACCCATCCTAACTGGGGTGAGATGGTATCTCAGTGTGGTTTTGATTTGTATTTCCCAAATGCTGAGTCATGTTGAGCATTTTTTCATGTGTCTGTTGGCCATTCATATATCTTCCTTTGAGAAATGCCTATTTAGCTCTTTTGCCCATTTTTTAATTGGGTTGCTTGTTTTCTTCTTGTCAAGTTGTTTCAGTTCCTTGTATATTCTGGATATTAATCCTTTGTCAGATGAATATTTTGCAAATATTTTCTCCCACTCTCTTGGTTGTCTTTTGACTCTGTTAATTGTTCCTTTTGCTGTGCAGAAGCTTTTTAGTTTGATATAATCCCATTTGTTTATTTTTCCTTTGGTTGACTGTGCTTTTGGGGTCGTATTCATGAAGTCTGTGTCTAGTCCTACTTCCTGAAGTGTTTCTCCTATGTTTTCTTTAGGAAGTTTTATTGATTCATGGTGTATATTTAATTCTTTAATCCATTTTGTGTTGATTTTAGTATATGGTGAGAGGTATAGGTCTAGTTTCATTCTCCTGCATATTGATATCCAGTTATCCCAGCACCATCTGCTGAAAAGGCAGTCTTTTCCCCAGTGTATAGGATTGGTGCCTTTGTCAAAGATCAGATGGCTGTACGTGTGTGGGTTTATTTCTAGATTCTATATTCTATTCCATTGATCTGTGTGTCTGTTTTTATGATAGTACCATTCTGTTTTATTTATTATAGCTTTGTAGTACAGTTTAAAGTCAGTTAGTGTTATGCCTCCAGCTTTACTTTTTTTGCTCAGAATTGCTTTGGCTATGCATGGTCTTTTGTTATTCCATATAAATGTCTGGATAGTTTTTTTTCCATCTCTGAGAAAAATGTCATTGGAATTTTGATGGGGATTGCATTGAATTTGTATATCACTTTGGGTAGTATGGACATTTTCACAATGTTGATTCTTCCAATCCAAGAGCATGGGATATCTTTCTATCATCTTGTGTCCTCCTTAATTTCTCTCAGCAGTGGTTTGTAGTTCTCATTATAGAGATTTTTCACATCCTTGGTCAACTCTATTCCTAAGTATTTTATTTTTTGGGTGGCTATTGTAAACGGGCAAGCTTTCTTGATTTCTCTTTCTGCATGTTCACTATTGGAGAATAGAAGTGCTACTGATTTTTGTGTGTTGATTTTGTATCCTGCTACTTTGCTGAAATCATTTATCAACTCCAAGAGTATTTTTGTAGAGGCTTTAGGCTGCTCAATATATAGAATCATGTCATCTGCAAAGAGGGACAGTTTGACTTCATCTTTTCCAATCTGGATGCCCTATATTTCCTTCTCTTCTCTGATTGCTCTGGCTAGTACTTCCAACACTATGTTGAATAGGAGTGGTGAGAGTGGGCATCCTTGTCTAGTTCCTGTTCTTAAAGGAAAAGCTTTCAGCTTTTCCCCTTTCAGGATGATATTGGCAGTGGGTTTATCATATATGGCTTTAATTATGTTGAGATACTTTCCATGTACACATAACTTATAGAGGGTATTTGGTCATGAATGAATGTTGAATTTTGTGCTTTTTCAGCATCTATAGAGATGATCATCTCATTCTTGTGTTTGATTTTATTGATATGGTATATCACATTTATTGATTTGCATATGTTGAACCAATCTTGCATCCCTGGGATGAATCCCAATTGACCATGGTGTATAATTTTGCATATGTGTTGCTGTATTCTGTTAACTATTATTTTATTGAGGATTTTTGCGTCTATATTCATCAAGGATATTGGCCTGTAGTTTTCTTTTTTAGTTGTATCTTTACCTGGTTTTGGTATCAGGGTGATGTTTGCTTCATATGATGAATTTGGGAGAATAGCCTCTGTTTCAATCTTTTGGAATAGTTTGTAGAGAATTGGTGTCAATTCCTCTTTGAATGTTTGGTAAAATCCATCCGGTCCTGGGCTTTTTTTGTTGGGAGCCTTCTGATAACAGCTTCAATCTCTTTCATTGTTATTGGTCTGTTCAGATTTTCTACATCTTCTTGGCTCAGTTTTGGTAGTTTGTTTGTGTCCGGAAATTTATCCATTTCCTCTAGATTTTCAAATTTGTTGGCATATAGTTGTTTATAGTAGTCTCAAATGATTCCTTGTATATCAGAGGTATCAGTTGTAATATCACCATTTTCATTTCTAATTTTTGTTATTTGGGTCTTCTCTCTTCTTTTTTTAGTTAGCCATCCTAATGGTTTGTCAATTTTATTTATCTTTTCATAAAACCTACATTTTGATTCATTGATCTTTTGTATCGATTATTGGGTTTCAATTTCATTAAGTTCTGCTCAGATCTTACTGATTTCTTTCTGTCTGCAAACTTTGGGTTTGGATTGTTCTTGTTTTTCTAGTTCTTTAAGATGAAGTATTAGGCTATTCACTTGCCATAAGTGGAATGCTGTTTAGTTTCCATGTGTTTGTACAGTGTCCAGAATTTCATTTGTTACTGATTTCTAATTTTAATCCATTGTGGTCTGATAAGGAAAATATTTTAGAAAAAGAAAAATTAGAATGATGAGAATAATATCCTTGTTAAAAGGCTGATGAGTTTGGTCACCTGAGGGAGGGTCGTGACCGTGTGAGGGAGTGGCAGTGATTACCAATGCCCTTATATAGTGTTGGATTGCATTGTTTAACTTGTCATAAACAGCAAAAATTACCATTGTAATTTGGATATAATCAAATACACATAATTCCTAATACAATAGCAAAGGAAAGGGGACATTTTCCCTAGTATTTGATGTTTCCTCTGTGACATAGTACAATTTCTAGTCTATTTCTGCCCCTTGACTCATCTCAAAGCAAAGTGGAGGGTGGAGTTGAGAGATTTACTGTTTGGTAGATTTGGAGAGATTAACTTTGGGAGCATAGTTCAATTTAGCTCCTCTTCTCCTTGGGAATAAAACACCATCAGGGGGCAGTCATTCTGCTCTGCTTCTCCCAGGACAGGATCTCTCTCTACAGGATTACAGGAGACATATCAAAACTTCCATGTTAGGGCACTGGCTGGGTGAGGAACTGTGCCCACTTCTGGGGTTCAGTTGGCAAGCCCACTTGACTTGATCACTAGTCTTCATCTCATCTTGATCTTCCATCTGCCTTACTTTTGTTTTATTCTCAATTTACTAAGAATTGAGGCAGTAAAAAGGATGTCATTAGTTGATACCCTTTAAAAAACACAACAGTTTAAATTTGGGTAGGGAAATTTGGAATATAAAAACGGAAGTGATTTGTGCATTTTGGTGTATGTAAATTTTATCTAAACACACTGTAAACAAATATGAAGTCTAGTTAGCAGATTTGCTTTTTACAGTGATATGGGTTCACAATTCTGAAACTAATCTGGGTACTCTAGGCTTCAGTGAATGAGTCAATGTATTGAGGATAATGAGAGTCAAGGTTCTCACTTTGGGGGGTTCCAAATATGGAAACAGCCTGTGTTGCTGGATTGGAATTAGAGATATCAGTATGGGAAAATGATTTTTTAAGATAGCAAAATACAGATAAATGTGTATATATATATGAATCTATATAAAAATAAAACATGTATATGTAACATGTAATTTATCCGTGTATATTACATATTACCTAGATCAGCTTAAAGGACTGGGGGCAATAAAACAGCAATAAGAATGAGCACACTTAGTGCCCAGATCTTATTTTATAAACACCATTTTCCATGAAAATTCCATCTTCATGGAGAAATGGTTGATTCCACAGCCTGGGAAGGGACAGTATAAAATGAGCCTGGAACTGTGGAGTATACTAATATTTATAAAGCAAATATATTTCACAGGGCCTAGCTTCTAAAGCCCTGTAGTTTCAGGTATAACCTAACTTTTTAAAATTACATATGGAAATGTTAAGCTTGCAAAAGACAGGAAACTTTCCCCAGGCTAAAGAATTGTAACACAGCAAAATTGCATGTTCAAGGACAGATGTCCTTGATGCAGGTTAACCTAAAGTTGCTTTATTGTATGTAAACATACTGAGGAAATTGCTGTAGAGAAAGAGTTTGCTAAGAACAAACTTTTGTTGGTGGACCAACTTAACTTTTTACTAATTGCATTATGGAATGTCACTTTGTTATTTCACTGATGTTACCAGCCTCTAATATTAAACTATACTTAGTCATAACTCCACCTATGTTCCTTTCTGTAACCTCCTGCCCTGAGGAGAAAGAACTCCAGTTCAGAGTTATTTTTCCAAGGAGGAATGCCTCTCTCTTGAGGGTTCCTGGAAAATTAACCCTTTCAGGGCTTCTCACTGCTCAGAAGAAATGGGCTTTGACTAACCCTTTGCATCTCCATCACCCAGGAGGAGAGAGGTGACAAAGAGAGTGCAACATGGAACATCTTATTGTACCAAGAGTAATTAAGTGTTTGGAGACTCATGTCAAAAGGACACTTAACTAGTCCTTAACTAGTTTGAAGGTGCTCCCACTGGCCAAATCTGGGACAATTTCAGCATCAAAATATACAATGATCGAAATGAATTATAACCCATTGAATAGTATAAGTATTCATGAGTCCCTATAGATATAAATAAACAACTAAATGTGGAGAAATAAGACATTCTTACAATCAAATGACAACTAGTAAAAATAAAAAGAAAAATTGATTTGGAAAATCTTCAGTGGATAAGTTAAAGTTTCACAATTAACATAATATTTACACAGTCACTAAGTATCTCGCCCATAAATAACTTATTGATTACCAAGAAGAAAATCATAATTTTATAAGAGAAATCTGTTGAATACCACCTTAGCCCAGTTATTAAACTTAACACCACCAATATTGGGAGAAACTAATATACAATATCATGATCATGTGCTTTCTAATAAGATGTCCTGAAAAGGGCACAACATCATTTTAAGGGTGTTTCTGACAGAATGCATAACCTGATCTAATCATAAAGAAACATTGTGCAAACCCAAATTGAGAGACATTCTACAAAATACATAGCTTGTACTCTTCAAAAATATGTAAGCCAAAAATGATAAAGAAAAGCTGAGGAAATCTTTCAGATTATGGGATGTTAAAGAGGTGTTTATGATCTTGAATTTGCTTCTGAACCAGGAGAATAAAAGCTATGAAAGATATTATTGGGATAGTTGATAAAATTTGAATATAGATTTGAACTAGATAATAGAATTTTATCAATGTGAAATTTTTTTACTTAGATAACACTGTGTTTGTGGGTAAAAGGACATGATGTTTCCACTTATTCAAAATTGATTCAGATAAGAATAAATATGTGTGTATACATACACACACAGACCCACAGAGAATCATAGAACAAATAGGGCAAAATTAATACAACTGAAGAATTTTTGATATGTGTATGTATGTGTATGTGTGATATATGTACACACATACGTATCAATTATATATCAATAACATATCTCACTTAATACATGCATATGTATCAATTTCACTTAATACATTTATACATCTCATTTATTCCTTTTTGGGGGGAGCTGCTGGCCCATATGGGGATCTGAAGCCCTGACCTTGATGTTATCAACACTAATCCAATAAGAACGTTGTAGTTATAAGATGAGGAGATTAGGACCGAGACATGTACAGAGGGAAGGCCACATAAAGACACAAGGAGAAGATGGCTACTTGCAAGCCACAATGACAGGCCCAGGAAGTAGCCAACCCTGTTAATACTTTAATCTGAGACCACTGACCTCTAGAATTGTGAGAAAATAAATTTCTGTTGTTTAAGCCACCAAGTCCATGGTATTTTGCTATGGCAACTCCAGTGGACTAATATATCAATGTTGTTGGATTTCATTACTGACATATAACGATATATCTTATTCATGAAATATCAGTCGTTGTTATTAGGAAAATGGCCAAAAGATGGGAACAGAAATATTCTGAAAGATTGCTGATCCCATCTGTATCAGGGGCTAAAGGTTAAGCCCAAAGGGTCAAGAGATGAAAATGGGAAATGTTGTGAGGCATGTTTCTTCACTTTTGATGTTTCCTTCTTGTGAAGGGAACACAGTTAAATGTAACCACTGGCCTCTCTCTGCCCTTTACTTATATCATCCCAAGGTGGCAGTGGTGTGGTGATTTGTTCTACTGGTAAATTTTGAAGAATGAAATTGGGCATATATAGCCCAGTTTTGCCTTTCTCTTAGGAGCAAGTGATCTGCAGGGAACATGCATTCTGCTCTGCTCCTCCTGAGAAGTGCTCTGTCCATGAGGGCTGGAGGGCAGGAGGACTACCACAGTGAACTCCTCTTCTGACTGGGTAAGTGTTTCTAATTCTGGGGTTCAACTAGCAGACATTAGGCTCTCCCACTAAGCCATGTTCTCCCAATTCACTGTTATGGATTGAACTGCTAAACTCATTGAAGCTTGCTCCTCTTGTAAAAGTGACAAGAGGGTGGGAAATCCAATTATGGTATTTGAAAGGTGAGGCCTTTGAGAGGTGATTGGATTGTGAGGACTGTGTCCTTATGAATGGATTAATCCATTCATGGAGTAATGAGTTATCATGGGCATAGTTCTGACAGCTTTATAAGGAGAGCGAATGAGGTTAGCTCTTTGCTCAGGCCATTATCACCATGTGATACCATCTGTTGCTGTAGAGAGTCACCACCAAGAAGAAGGCCCTCATCAGATTTGTTCCCTGGACCTTGGACTTCCCAGCCTCCAAAACTGTAAGAAATAAATTTCATCTTCTTTATAAATTACCCAGTTTCAGATATTCTTCTATAAACAACAGAAATGAGCAAATACATTCCCTCTCAGTTATAAAGGTGATATTTTGATTTCCCATCTGCTTTACTTTTTATACTTAATTTGTTCAGAATAAGAGTGGAGGAACAATTCCCCCTCAAAGACACCAAAGTGAATCTGCGTGAAATTTCTCATTCTAAAGAGATTTTTGATAGTGGGGATTCCTGTTATTCTTGAACACCTGGTTGGAGTAGTAATGTTCCCGGTGTTGTTGCACACTCTAGGAAGGGGTGTAGATTAAGGGAAGAATTGGTGACTGACTTTCCCCCTCCTATTGTAGCCTACATTGTAGCTAGGGAGAGCCCAACTTTTATAACAATATATTTAACTTACCAAATATTCTGCTCAATGCCAGTTCCAATTTAATGCTAATTTCAAAAATCCTTGATGTGGATTAGAAATGTGTAGTGCTTTGCAGTTTATATGGTACTTTCATATGTATTATCTGCTTTTCCTCATATTATGCTTGACTCAGTGAATTTATATAAATTTCAGAAGGTTACAAAGCTAATCAATGGTGATCACCCTTCTGGTTCTACGTGCAGGGATCTTTCTACTGCATCATGCAGTTGCTTTGCAAAAATTCGTTAACTCTGCTGTTCCGTTAACTCTGCTGTTCGATGAGGAGTCAGAAAAATAATGAGCTCTAAACAGACAACAATATGCTCAATGACATTTGCATTTAAAGTGTGAAATAAGATTTAAAAGGATGTGGGAATTGTAAAAGCAGTATGGGATCCTCCTGTCGCAATATTCAGCCTCACTTTTTCTGGTTCTGAGACACACGAGCCTCATTGTCTTCTCAGTAGTATCTTGGACTTAGCAACTGCTACATCATTTGTAATGAGAAAATACTCTGATCTCTCCTAAACTGTTCTTTAACTCGTTTCCCAAAATCGGAGAGGAAACTGCAGCTCCTAAAAACTCCTCACACAGTTTTGGTTTATAGGATCTTAAATGTCCAGCATTCACAGTTTGTCTTTGTACCTTCCAAATCCTTTTTTTTTTCTCTTTTTCCCATCTTCATCTTTTGTCTGCTGCAGCTGAGAGTGTGTCTGGATCAGCAGAGAAATGTTGAAAACCTAGTTTCTTCCCTGCAGGACTGGCCCTAGCAAATATTGATAGAAATCTTGATGGCCCCAGTGGTTTCTCCTCATTTAGGGGCTATTTCCTGCTATAGGCTTTCATGGTTCTTCCTGTTCCCGTCACACCATTAAGAAATCAGCGTTTTAACACTAGCAGATAATTTCTCCTAAGGTGCAAGTGGGAGAGAGTCCAAAGGCCTTTGTCAGATAATATTTACATATTTTAAACTGGAAATTTTTTATCTAGTCATAGTTAATATAATGATACAGATGTCTGCTTAATAAATTTGGTGAATAAGATCAGGCAGGGCTATTTGCAGTTTTCATATTATAGTACAGAGGCAACTTTCGTTTTTCCCCTTTAAGACCAAGCCTGACCCCAGGAAATAGATAAAACAAAATACAAATGAAACACACTATCTCAGAGACCTCAAAGAAGTGGTGATTTCATTTTAGCACTTTGTAGGTGAAATTGTATTGTGTGGTGACACATAGAGCCTTTATCATTTAAAGCCCTAAATTTAGAGAGTGATGTCTTCTGTCCTCTCGCTTTCTCTAGCCTTCTATTTTTAAACCTTGAATCACCTAGAGGTGAATAAGTCAACGTCTTGTGTCTGAAATTGACATCTTCATTTGAAATGACATATTCTTCCATTTCCACAAATTATTATTAATAAAATATAAAAGAATAATATTTTATTAATAATTGCGTACGTAGATTTTTAAAAACTAAAACATTATTAAGTATTATTTTCTGTGGTAATCATCTCTCCCCCATGGAAGAGACCAGACATTTTGCAGGCTCTAAATCCTCCATTTCATTTCAACTTCTTGTCATTGTCACAAAGTTCCTACTTACAGCCCTGCGGCCCACCCCCATGCCTGTCACTGAGCTTGTGCAGACCCAAGTCACTCCTCTCACATCAGGTTCTCCCACCAAAGCATGGAAGGTGAGTCACACAGGCTGAAGCCCATCTTCAGCTATATGGATCTGCTCTCAAACCGTGTCAGAGTCACTGAAACGATCTGTTTAAAAGAGCAAATGTGCATCCTTTTGCTTAGATACATGCAGCTTTCCCCTTGCTGGCCAGCTGAAATAAGTTTCTTTTGAAAAAGGAAGAGGAAATACTGCCTAGTTTCATCAGCTCAGTATATATTGTGTAGAACCAGACCAGAATACTTATTTTATGAAACATCCAGTGCAGAAAAAAAAAAAAAAAAAAAATGAAAATTGTGCATTTTCAGACCGAGGTCAGTTAACGTAACTGTACAGTGTTTACGCTTGTCCTGTTGAGTGAATATAGCTTTGATAGGGAAAAAGCAGGCAAGGGATTCTGGGTGCTTCTTTCCAGCATTCCCATCAAAGAAAAATTCTTTCCAACACATATCTTTTTTTCAGTGCAGAAAAATTTAACTTGGAAATGTGCAGGGAGAGAGGATGGCTTCTGATAAGATCTTGACCCCATCATGTCAAGTGGGATTAATAGTACCTCTTTGCCCAGAAACCTATTTGGGATCCTCAGATGAAAGTTGAAGTGCGAAGCCTGTTTATAAATAAGTAAGGATTTTCACTGCTAAGATCATCACAGAGGCAAGTTGGGGCTTTTGTGTCTGAGAAGTGCCAATTCCTTAGACACGGATGATGTGTGAAGTGTGGGAGCCAAATGAATTGCACTGCCCTCCCCTTAGTCCCCTGCAGACAATAATGCTCTGTGCATTGCAATGGGCACTATTTATGCCCCCAGGGACACTTTAATTATCCTCTCTGCACACCACCGGACGTCCATCACATTTTTACATTCTTCTTTAGCCATCCACTACTAAACTGACTCTCAGTTTCATACTTCAACTGATCTTGTTTCAACACCCTGTTACCTAACTCCTCTAAAATTTTTCAGAAAGGGGCTATAGTTAGAATGGAAACAGAGAGGACACAAAGACATTACAAATTTGGGAACAGTGCTGTAGAAAACAATAAGTAATGTCTTGAAACGATTTCCCCGAAGAGAGACTATTGGCTAAAGATTGCTTCCCTTACTCCTTTGTCTCTTTTTATTTTCACCACCCATCCTGAGGAGAGATTTCCACCTCTAATACATCTGCTGAAGTTATAAATACATCTTCTAAAGACTTTGAAAATTATGTTACCCATATATCCAAGAAAAAAAGGAAATAGATTTAATGAGACATTTCTGCTTCTGAAAAATATTGCATTTTCACAGTTTATTTATAAAGTGATATTTTTCTATGTGTCTGCCTGACACATAATCATGACTGGCACTTTACTGAAATGAGTTTCAGCTAAATTAACAATGCTCAGGGAAAAAGAAGACTTTAATAAATGTCCCTGGGTACCTTAATAAATACTGGCAATATGTAGAATCTGGTGATTTGTATTTTTAAAAAATTCAAAATATATCTTAAATAGAGACTATTTTCAGAATTTTGGGTAACCACTTTATCTATAATAGTACTGTTCTCAGCATTAGAGAGTTTGAGTTTTCTCTCTGATGCTACCTGGAATGTGGCATTCAGCTGAGAATTATCTTAAGTCCTGGAATGGAGGTGGATTTTCTGAATTGGGAATTTCAATCAACGCAAAGAATTGTTGTCTTGAAGCTAAGGATTATCGAGCTTGCTCACTTGGAGATAATTTGCTAGCCTCCACTTTTTGGAATCTCTCTTCAAAATTTCGAGAGGTGACCTCTTTTTGCTCATACATTTTTTGCAAAGTGCCCATTTTCCAGAAATGATTTCCTCTAAACAGTTACATAGCTCTTTTTATTTGCAAAGAGGAAACTGGATAGTAGTCTGTAAATTTGGCATCATACTGTAGATATTTCTAAAGGTAAAAAGGAATCAGAAGTTTTTCTAGCTGATACACCTTGTTATGATCTAAACAGAATTTTATCAAAAAGTGCTCTTATTTTAAAGTTTTAAGTAAAGTTATGCTGGTTCTCAATAGTTGTAAATAATTCTGTCATGGTAATAATTCTTCCGTGTAACTTACATTTAAAAGGCAGTTGACAAATAGGCTTCAGTTAAGATTAATACCTTCAACTCTCTTTGAATAGTAAGCCTGGAGTTTCAAAGGCCTTACTCAATAAAAAGTTGATTCTAAAATGCCTCCTAGTCAATGCAGCAAGTTGACTGGGAAAGGCCCTGATTGGTAAGGAATCCAGATTCTAAGGCTGGTTCAGACAAGAAGTTTCTGATTACAATGTATTGAAATAGCCTATTTATGTGACTTTTGTCCTCACTAGACAATAAATTCTCTTTAGGAAAGGGATTGCTTTACCAGCTGTCATAGCACAAACATTTTGGTAATATCTGGTAAAAAGGAAAAATTCTGTTTTTCTACACTTTCTCAAACTTCTGACACCAAATAAGTGGTGGTCTTTCTCAAACCAATTCTCCAGCTCTCAAAAGACACAGACTGCATGTCCTACAATTTAACTGAGTCCTGACACTAACTGCCCAGAGTTAGTATTGACCCTACAGGCTAAGGGTCAGTGCCACAAGATTGCTCCCCACTTTAGATGCCAATTGCAAGTAGTGAATCCCCAGATTAGTCACATCTTTTGTCTGACTTGGTTACAAATCAGAGGT
This sequence comes from Cynocephalus volans, assembly GCF_027409185.1. Lineage (NCBI taxonomy): Eukaryota > Metazoa > Chordata > Mammalia > Dermoptera > Cynocephalidae > Cynocephalus > Cynocephalus volans. Next base: position 71,241,399 of record NC_084466.1, read on the forward strand.
TCCCACAATTTCATCCTCAGTTTCAAACAGCTCACAGAATCCAGGGAAAGTTCACTGATTATTACTGACTACTATGGATTGAATTGTTTTCCCCAAAGTTCCATGTATAGAAACTTAACCCCCCTGTGTTAAGAGGGTGTGAAATCCTATTATGGTAATTGAAAGGTGGGGCCTTGAAGAGGTGATTAGGTTATGAGGCTGCCCTGATGAATGGATTAATCCATTGATGAGTTGATGGTGGTCATGGGTGTGGTTCTGCTAGCTTTAGAAGGAAAGCAAGTGAGAAGCTTAGTCTCTTTTGTTTCAGCCATGTCACCATATGATACCCTGTGTTGCTGTAGAGTTACCACCAGGAAAAGGCCCTCAGCAGATGGATTTCTCAGCCTCCAAAACTGTAAGCAATAAATACTCTATTTCTTTATAAATTACCCTGTTCCAGGTATTCTGTTGTAAGCAACAGAAATGGACTAGTGCACTGACTTCTCACAAAGGAAACTTTAAAGGTTACAAATGAATAGTGCGGTGGAGAGATACAGAGGGTTAGGTCCAGAAGTGTTTTGAGCACAGGAGCTTCTGTCCCTGTGGAGTCTGGGATACCCCACTCTCTCTGCACATGAGTACATTTTTGTTCACCAACCCAGAAGTTCTCCAAACCCCTGTGCTTAGGATTCTTATGGAGGCTTCATCACATAGGCATGATTGATTAAATCACTGGACACCCAATCAACTCAACTTTTAGCCATTCTCCACTCTCTAGAGGTCAGGGGGTGGGACTAAAAGTTTCAACCTTCTAATCACATTGGTTGACTCTCCTGACAACAAGCCAGCTCCCACCCTCCATCCTTAGGGACTTTCTAAAAGCTCCTCATTAACATAGACCCTGGTGTGGCTGAAAGGAACTTGTTATGAATAACAAAAGATGTTTCTTTCATCTTTATCCCACCAGAGTTGTTTCAGAAGTTGGGGACAAAAAAAAAAAAAAAAAATTATAATAAAACATGCTTCTATCACTGTTATCAGTTAGGAAATTACAAGAGTTTTAGGAGCTCTGGCCAGGAGCTGGGGTTGATGACCAAAATATATATTTTTATTATATCACAATATCACACCTGACAAACAGTAGGTGGCCAAATAAATATTTTTGAATAAATGAATGACAATTCAAAAACCTCTTGGAAGACCAATTTTTTCATTTCTATAAGATAACTTTGAAGAGCTCAACAAATCTTTACTTCTAAAAAATCATAATTCTAGACTTTTTAATTAAAGAATTTCTCTGATAATTTATGTTAATTTAGTTGGATTGTTTTTTAGAAGATATTTGACTTACGTTGCAGTCAAGAACTATATACACTCAGACAGGAGGCTGTGGAGGAGGAGCCTTTGTATGTGTGGCAGGGTCTGCACACAGCGTCCCAGCCTGTCCAGCAGCCCACCCTCACCACCAGACTCAACGGCAACTCTGCCCATGATAGTGAAGATGTTATCGAGGCTCTGCCTGCTTCAGGAGACACAAGACATCATAGGATCGACAACAGGATATCAAAGTCAGAATAAGATAGACCTCCACCATGTATATTCAGATACACGAAGCAAATGATTTCAAGAACACTTTCTACAACTCTTGGCTGCCTCAGCCAGACCCAGAAGGGTCCCAGAGAGAATTCTGAGAGGAGACTGGTAAAGAAAATTCCTTGCAAAAAGCTAAGGCTTTGCTGTGCTGTGCAATGGTACTACAGTCCAGTTCCAAGCCTATGGAGAAGAGCTTTAGGAAAACCACTTGGAGAGTTTTAAAATGTGTTCTCCTTGGTAGAAACTTCAGAGGGTTAAGGCTGGATTCTTGCCTGAGAAAACTGAAGCTGGCTGTGGACCGAGGTTCAGTCCATCCTAGGGTAAGAGGGTGCTGAATGCTTAAGTGGAAGACCTGGAGAGGTGGCTCCCCTGGGAGTGGTCTTCTCCAAGGTGGTGAGTAAGACAGGAAAGAGACAATGTGGGTCAATTTAGACCTTGTTCCTGGAGCTATGAGGAGACCTCAGGGGAAAAAAATGCTGAAGACAGCCAGGAGCTGACAGATCGAAGAAACGTCAGGTGAATGGGGCCCATCAGGGAATGTTACGAGCCCTTAAAAGATCTCCAGAGAGGTGATATGATGTTTAAACATCTGCCATGGCCAGAGAGCCCAGAACCAGCCTATGACTTTCCCTGTTAGACCTTCTAGAATGAAGCAGACCAGAACTGGTGGAGGGGAGAAGACTTTAAACTAAGGAAATCTCAGGTCTGGATATTTCAGTTACTAAAGAGAAATGATGTTTGTGACTAAAAATGACTATGTCATTTGAGACTGCAGAAGAGTGATAAGTCTGCCAGAGTTTTTAGGCTAGGGCACGGAATATTATTTAATATCATTTAAAAGGTTGGGGGCAGACAAAAGTAAATTTGTGTTTTGATCTCGATGCATGAGTCTTTGCTTGTGTAGCCTAATAGTTACACCTTATTTGCCTCAGATGTGCAGGCTCCGCAGCACCCCACAAAGTGTTATTTGTTATACGTTTGAAGTTTTCTAAGATTGCATGTTGTTTCTCGAAAGAAGAGGAGAGGCTGTCCCATTAGCTCAATTGTTTAGAGCACAGCCTTATAACACCAAGGTCACGGGTTCAGATCCCCATACTAGACAGCCTCCAAGAAAGAAAAAAAAAAAAAAAAAGATGAGAAAAGGCCTTGAATGAGAGACTCCTTTTTTGGAAACTGCATTTCCAGCAGGAGGTGCTAGGAAGCAGCTGGCTAAACTTATGAGGAAAGCCTCAGGGGACAACTCACCATTCAGCGGCATCCGCTGGTCTCCAGCAGACAGTGTTGCACGGCCCAGATCCCCCTTGAAGGAAGGACTTGCTCCCCCGCCTGTCAGGTGTGCCATCAGCCAATGGCATTCCCCTGCCAGGATCTTCAAGGCTTGCCACAGCTGGCTGCAGAAAGCCCCCTCGCCCGAGGTCAAACCCCTTGTCTAGGTGGCCCACATCCTGACTAATCAAGGCGGGGTTAGAGGTTTGGCCATTTTGGCCCAAACCAAAATAACTCTGATGGACTATTTGACCTTTAGAGCTCTGCATATGGTCATCTGAGGCCCATTTGGACTGCATTGCAGCTCTGTGCCTCTCTGCCCAATCCTGCCTCCTTCCCTTCCTTTCCACAAGTGTGTATACCAAAGGGCACTCCCAAAGAAATATTCTGCTCACTGTGCTCCATCTCAGTCTGCTTCCCAGGGAGCCTGCCCAGCAACAGTGGCCCTCCAGACTAGTTTGTTTCCTTTAAACAGTCACTGCAGCTATGAACATGCACAGTGCTGCTCCTGCAACGGTACGAGCTCAGAACAACGAAACTAGTGTGTGTACATTTGGATAGAAATGCATAAAATTTAATTTGTAAAATTAAAACGTGAAAAATGTCATTATAAAATTTAAATCATAAGGTACAATCTTTTGCTGCTTCCCCACGATGAGCACTGGTATCCCCAATTGTGACATCCCCAACTGCCCTACCCTAGAGATCCATCTATGCCTAAGCATAAACTAGCCTTTGGAAAATATCCATGTACTCTGTCCTAAATATAAGTTTCTGTTTAATTAAAAAATAGAAAATTAATAATTTTATCACTCTCCAAAGAGTAAAGCACTGTGACAAAACAAGCGTTATAAACTCTGTGCCTTTCCCAAAAGAGCTGATCAAGCAGCGCAGTCATGGGCTTTCATCTCTGTTTCATTTTGAAAAAGTGTGTGCACACTTTGCTGTCAGAGGCACTGTTGAATATTGCATTTAATGAGTCTTTAAAACTATCTGTGTTTTGCTTAGCCCATATGTATCTATTAAATCATTATGAAATTGCATTTTCCATCATGTCACAATATAAGGCAGTGCCTTTCCACTTGGCCACATCAAAAACTTGATAAAGATGTTTATTAAGACAAGCTGGTAGGGGTGAATTGTTCTCTACAGTAATTTACTCTGATGTCAGTTCTGTTTCAATCACTGCTCCTTTAGGGCAGGGTGTGTATTATAAACCTCTGCATTTGCTCACGGCAATATTTAGAACAGGCCTTGCTGCAGTACATGACTCACTACCACTTAATTGAATTCAACAAAACTGGTCCAATGGCAAGTCATTTAGCAAATATTCCTGTTTTGAGAAGTAAATTTCCTTTACAATAACTTTATTGTTGACGGTGCTCTGGGAAGTCTAGATTAAAGCAGTAGAAAATTATTATTATGCCTCCTAGTCCTAATTTCACTTTCATTTCAAGCTCATGCCAAGCTGGAAAAAAGAAATGCTGAATGAGCTTCTGGTTGCAGCATTTCTACTCATACCCTTGGGGAGTACCCCACGAAGTGACAAAGGGAAAATCTAGACCCCAATTTTTTGTCTCTTAGAGAATATTTGAATTATGTCTGTGTCTCCTCTCACTCCTGACCCAATATGACTTCAAATGGGCACACGTGCTCACACATACCTACATGAACATACACACACAATTCCCATGCATTTTGCGAGGCTGTAGATATGCTGAGCTCTGTATTGCTATGAGGGCATTTTGTCTTTGTGCTCTTTGTGGTCATTTGACTTTACATGTCTGTCATGTATGATTATTTCATTGCTGATTCTCTTCTCCTACTAGACATTATTTTCCTCAAGGAAAGGCATTTGTCTGTTTTGCTGAGTATTATCTCCATGCATCTAGCACAATGCCCAGCATATAGATATTTAGTAAATATTGTGGTCTAGCCCTGGGCTTTATGCTGGCATACTTAAGATTTTTTCGTTTCCCTTTTTCCCTTTAGAAAATGCTTGAATTCCTTACAGCCTTTGCAAATGTTCACCACCCAAGAATGGAGCTGCCAGAGTTGGGATTCAGTGATGGTACCTGAAGCTTGTTGTTGACATTGCCTTAGTACATAAAAGGTTAATAGTAACTCACCAAAGACTGAAGACATAGTTTGGGTCTATGATATCCACCAAAGGTGGAAGGCTTGTAGTCATGTTTTCATACTCATGCCAGCACACACACTCAGATGCACACACATGTGCATGTGCACACACACACATGCACACACTTTACACCTACTATGGAAGCTGTTATATGCAGACTTTCTGGATTCCCTTGAGAAAAGGAAGATAAATTCCCCCTTCCACTTCTAAGGACTTGAAAAAAGTCCTAGTCCTGACTTCCTAGGTCAGGATTGCAGTTTTGGCTGGAAGGAATCTAAGTCAAGAAAAGCCATGAATGACAGGCAGGAACTGTAGATCCGTTAAAAGTGTTTTAGCATCCAGAAGACCTAACAGCAGAAATCAATAGTTTGGAATATAAGGTTAAGAACAAAAGCAAAGACTTAGAATAACAGACAAGTGAGAGGGAGTCAGTATTAAGGAAAACATCCCTGAGGCACATATTCCTAGTACACTTGCTGCCCAGGACAGACCCCCTGTCAGATTACACATGGGTTAGACGTCATTGGTGGAGACAGGCAAACACCCTGGCTGAAATGGAGAGGGTGGGAGGCAGGTGGCTTCTGATATCGATCTCGAACCTGTGGATGGTGAAACTGCACTGCTATATATTTACAGTACAGATTTGATTGTTATTTTTAAATGTAGCAAGTCATTCATGGTAGAAAGTTCACTCTTTCTTCACTAAACGATACACATCCCAAGCAACGGTCCTTCAAATCTTCTTTTTCTCCTCCTCCCCCTCCTTTTCTCCTGTTATTACTTATAGAAGAAATATTAGCTACTATTATTCACCCTCACTGCCAATGCCTTCTTCATGGCTACCCTCTCTTGGGAGAACTTAGAATTAGCTCTAACAGGACTGTCTTATTTTACTTTCTCCTAATTCAGATCCACCTTCCACACTGATAGGAGAAAAAAATCAGTTTCTCTAAGCCCCAATTTTTCTGCATAGAAATTTTCAGTGATTGTCTATAATCTAAAGTCTCATGATAATTCAGCCTGCAAGTCTCACAAGTTCTATCCACCATCCTGCTTCCTAGCAGAGGCCTACTTAAGGCCCCCTGCAGAAATCACACCCTTTTATGTCCTGTGCTTTTGTACTTAGCATTTCTTCTTGTGGGGATCCTTTTCCCTCTTTTCATTGCTTGTGTATCTTCTACTCATTGCAGTGTTTAGAGCTGAAGCACAAGGTACATATTAGTTCAAAGACAATTGATATCACATAGTTTACTCACTTACTGATGTGTAGTAGCCAGGCTCTAAGCAACCCCTGTGATCCCTGTCTCCCAGTATTCGTGCCTTTGTGTGATCATGTAATCTCCTCCTGTTGAATGTGGGCTGGACTTAGTGACATGTCTCTAATCAAAAGAACAAAGCAGAAGTGATGGTGTATGATTCAGAGACTAAATCATAAAAGTGTGACACCTCTCTCTCTCTCTCTGTCTCTCCTATCTTTCTCATAACTTTCTCTTGGAGTAGCCAGCTGCTATGTCATGAATAATCCTATGGAGAGGACCACATGGCTAGGCACTGAAGCCTTTGGTTAATGTCCACAGAAGTGAATTTGGAAGAACTTTCTCCAGCCTCAGACAACTCTCAATAACTGTAACCCCAAAAGACACTGGGGCTTCATGAAACACACTAAGCCATAACCACCCAGCCTAAGCTGCACCTGATTCCTGACCCATAGAAACTATGAGATTATGAATGTTTATTGCTTGAAAATGCTAAATTTGGGGATAATTTGTTCAGGAATAGATAACTAATACATCATGCAACCAATAATTACTGAGTCTCTACTATATGCTAAGGACAATTCTGTATGCCAGGGAATACAACGTGTCAATCAACACCAGACAAACACATTGTCTTCATGAGAAAAACTATAATTAAGTTGTTAATGTCTATATTTATTATCCCATATGCACAAACAAGGTTTCTGAAGCCAAGCAGATTATTATTATTTACTAACAGCAAATAGTTATGGGGTTCCCCTGTGTCTCAGTGTTTACCTCTGGTGTGATGAATGACAGCCAGATGCCTCCTATACCTAAAGGGGGTTGTAGGTGAGGAACCCTGAAAAAAATAATCTGGGTGTTCACATAGGAGAAGCAGCCATCTCCCATCCCCTTCTGAGAGTCTCTTTGAAAACACCATGGGAAGGATCCTGGGTTCTTGGAATGAAAATAAGTCTCTCTAGGGGAAAGATAAGCCCAATATTCTGTGATGTCTCCATAGTCCGGGTTCTCACTCACCCTTGAAATGTACACACATACCTTCCATGGCTTGCTTTTAGCTGAGGTCCCAAGTTTCAGTAAAATTTGCTCAGAAACCTCTAACTGCACAGAAACATAAAAATATTTTTTCTGCAACCTCACAACTATTTATAACACGTTCACCGTAACATTAATCATAAAGAAAAAAAAAAAGTTATTGAAAATAATTGATTATACATATTCGTGGGATACAGAGTTGACTATCAGTATTTATGCATAACGTGATGATCAAATTAGGCTAATTAGCATATTCATCATTGAAAACCTTAATTATTCTTTGTGTTCATTAACCAACTTCTCCCTAACCCCCCTTCCCTTTCCCCACCTCTAGTACCCTCAGTTCTGTTCTCTCCTTCTGAAAGTTCAATGTATTATTGTGATTGTTTTTTTCTTTTTCTCTCTCTTTCTTTCTTTCCTCACAGTTATGAATGAGGACATGTGGTATTTCTCTTTCTGTGCCCGGCTTATTTCACTTACCATAATTTTCTCCAAGTTCATCCATGTTGCTGTGAATGGCAGAATTTAATTCTTTTTTATGGTTGAGTAGTATTCCATTGTGTACACATACCACATTTTCCTTATTCAGTCATCCATCAATGGACATTTAGGTTGGTTTCATACCTTGGCTATTGTAAATAGAGCTGTGATAGACACAGAAGTGCAGGTAATCACCTTAACATGATGATTTCTATTCCTTTGAGTATATACCTAATAGTGGGATTGCTGGATTGTATGGTAGTTTTATCTGTAGTTGTTTGAGAAATCTCCATACTGTTTTCCATAATGGGTGCACCAATTTACAGTCCCACCAACAGTGTAGAACGGTTCTCCTTTCTCCATGTCCTCACCAGCATTTGTTATTCCCTGTCTTTTTGATAATAACCAGTCTAACTGGGGTGAGATGATATCTCAATGTGGTTTTGATTTGCATTTCCCCGATGATTAGTGAGATTGAGCATTTTTTAATGTCCCTGTTGGCCATTTGTATATCTCCCACAAAGCAAAAATTTTGAGACAGGTTGAATGTTTTACAATAATAGGAATGGTAAAACAAATTATGAAAAAGAAACTGAAAAATCTATATCCAGCATCAGAAAATATCAGATACCTAGAATAAGTCTAATTAAAGATGTGCAAGATATACTAGATGTAGGAAACTACAAAATATCACTGAGACAAATTTAAGAAAATATAAATAAATGTAAATAGTATACCATAATAAGTAATTGAAGGTCTCAACATTGCTCATGTGTCTATTCTTCACAAATTGATCTATAGATTTAATGCAATCACAATGAAAATCCTGACGGGTTTTTTTTTTTTTTTTGTAGAAACTGACAAGCTGATCCTCAAATTTTCATAGAAGAGTAAGGAACCCAGAAGAGCCAATGCAAAACTAAAAAAAAAAAAAAAAAGAAAGAAACTTCAGAAGTTAAGAGTTACTACACTTCTACTTATTACAAATTATATGCTATGTTATACAATATAAATTAAGACCCATGATATTGGCTTAAGAGTAAATAAACAGACTAGTGAAACAGAGGGAAAAGTCTATGAGTATATGCACATGTATTCAATCACCTGTTTTATTATTAAAGCTTCATTGTAATTCATTGGGGAAAAGATAGTATCTTCAAAAAGAGTGCTGGATCAATTGGATATCTGTACAGAAAGATTTCTTTTTCTTTGTTTTTCCTTTTTTTGTTTTATTCAAAATATTTTAACATTTACTTGCACATATTTGTAGGTATAGTGTGTTATTTCAATACATATGTACACTGCACAGTGATTCAGTTAGGGTAGAAAGCATAGTTTTGTACCCATTAGTCCACCACTTTCCCTCCTCCTTGACCCTCACTCTGCCTCTGGTAACCATTATTCTGCTCTCTGCTTCTATGAGAACCACCTTTTTCCTTTTGTGTTTTTATATTTCACATATGAGTGATACTATGCGTTATTGTATTTTTGTGCCTGACTTACTTCACTTAATATGATGGTCTCCAGTTCCATCCATGTTGCTGCAAATAACAGGATATCATTTTTTAAAATAGGTGAGTAGTATTCTATTGTGTATATATCCCACAGTGTTTTTATCCACTTATCCACTGATGGGCATTTAGGTTGATTCCATCTCTTGGCTATTATGAGTAGTGCTGTGATGACCATGGGAACATAGGTGTCATTTTGACATAATGATTTCATTTTCTTTCTTTGGGTATATACCCAGTAGTGAGATAGCTAGGTTGTAGGGTAGGTCTATTTTTAGTTCTCTGAGGAAACTTCACACTGTTTTCTACAATGGCTGTACCAATTTACACTCCCACCAGTAATGTAAGAAAGTTCCATTTTCTCTGCATCCTCATGAGCATTCATTATTTTCTGTTTTGTTGATAATAGCCCTTCTAACTGGAGTGAGAAGATATCTCACTGTGATTTTAATTTGCATTTTCCTGATGACTAGAGATGTTGAGCATTTTTTCATGTGCCTGTTGGTCATTTGTATGTCTTCTTATGAGAAATGTCTGTTCAGGTCCTTTGCCCATTTTTTAATTGTTTTTTTTTTTTTTTTTTTTTTTTTTCTTTTTCTTCTGTTGACTCATTTAAGTTCCTTATATATTCTGGATATTAGCCCCTTGTCTGATGTGTGGTTGGCAAATACTTTCTCTCATTCTGTAAGTTATCTCTTCACTTTTTTGACAGTGTCTCTTGCTGCTCAGAAGCCTTTTAGTTTGATGTAGTCCCATTTATGTATTTTTGCTTTAGTTGCCTGTGTCTTTGTAGTCTTGCTCAAAAAAGTGCTGCCCAGTCCCATTTTGTGTAGCATTCCCCCTATGTTTTTGTCTAGTGGTTTCGTAGGTTCGGGTCTTAAATTTAGGTCTTTAATCTATTTTGAGTTGATTTTTGTGTATGGTATATGATAAAAGATAGGGTTCTAGTTTCAATCTTCTGTATGTGGATATCCAACTTTCCCAGCAACATTTATTGAAGAGCCTGTCCTTTCCCCACTGTATATTCTTGGCAAATTTGTTGAAAATCAGTTTGCTCTAAGTGTGTGAGTTTATTTTGGGGCTCTCTATTCTATTCCATTGGTCAATTTTTCTGTTTTTATGCCAGTACCATGCTTTTTCTGGTTACTACAGCTCTATAGTATATTTTGAAGTCAGGAAATGTGATGCTTTGTAATTTGTTCTTTTTGTTCAAGATTGCTTTTGCTATCTGGGGTCTTCTGTGGTTCCATACAAATTTTGTTTGTTTTTCTATTTCTGTGAAGAATGTCAATGGTAAATAGAAATTCCATTGAATCTGTAGACTGCTTTAGGTCATTTTGACACTGTGACAATGTTAATTCTTCTAACGTAGGAACATGGGATATCTTCTTATTTATTTGTGTCCTCTTCAATTTCTTTCACAAATGATTTATGGTTTTCATTGTAGAGGTCTTTCACCTTCTTGATTAACTTTACTCCTAGGTATTTCATTCTTTTGGTAGCTTTCTTGATTTCTTCTTTGGCTATTTTGTTGTTGGCGTATAGGAAGACTATTAATTTTTGTGTTGATTTTTTATCCTGTATTCATTTATTAGTTCTGGTAATGTTTTGGTGGAGTCCTCAGGGTTTTCTATGTATGGGATCTTATCATCTGCAAATAGGGATTGTTTGACTTCCTCCTTTCCTATTTGGTTACCCTTTATTTCTTTCTCTTGCTTTATTGCACAGGCTAGTACTTTTAGTATTATGTTGAATAAGAGTAGAGAAAGTAGGAAGAAATGAGTATTGACACCAGCTCACACCATACACAAAACTTAATTCAACATGGGTCACAGCATACATGTAAAAGTTAAAACAATCAAACTTCTAGACAACAACACAGAAGAACATCCTTATGAATTGGGGGTACACAAGAGTTCTTAAAGAGAACACAAAAAAGCACTAAACACAAAAGAAAAAAAAAACCCAGGCAAATTAGATTTTATTAATATTAAGAAATGTTCATCAAAAGAACATTAAGAGAATAGATCCACTAAGACAATGAATAGATAAGGTATAAACTGGGAGAAGATACTTAATACATATATGTACATATTATCCCTCAAAGGACACTTATCCCAAAATATAAAGAATGCCTACAAATCAATAAGAAAAAGAAAAACAACCCAACCTGTTTCACACCCTATGGCTGTTGTGAGGTTTAGGGAAGATAAGGCTTCTAAACTGTACTTTAAACTTTTTGCAAATTGTATTCTATCATTAATGCCACTCAAAGAACCAAGGGCCGTCAGCACAATGGTTTAGTCTCTGTGTTGCAAGCACTCTGCACAACTTCTGAACACTTATTTATTGACACTCTTTTACTATAGTATTTTTAAATAGTAATAATAAATTCTGAAATTTAATGTTGTACCTAATATGGTGGTATGAGATATTTTGACTAAATAAATTGGGTTCTCTAGCTCTCTAACCCTTCAGTGATCATAAAATATTCAAACTTGTACCTGACTCAAATAAATTGATCAACTCCATTTAAGCCATCAAACTGGTAATGCTTCTGGCCACCAGTTGATTAAAAGTTACATTGATTTGCAAAAGTGGGGAGGGACTTAGAGCCTATGAGACTCACACTAAACATATCCTCTGATAGTGGAGAATGACACCTCTTCATTTATCCTTTGGAACAGCTATAATTTGCAAGTATAAATATTTTATAGTTTCAAAGAGTAAGAAAGCTTTAAAGTTTCTTACAGAGTTGCTGAATTATGAGCTAGAGAAGACCTTGGTCCTGCTGATTCATAAACTGGAATAGGAATAGCAGGAGCATCTGAGTAGCCTCAGGACATGTATGGCATGGATTCCATGAGCATCAATTTTACTGTGTTATGTAAAAGGAAAAGGGCAAATAATATAGTAACCATTTAAAACATTTTTGTATTAAAAATATTGGTGTATACTATGAAGAATACAGTCAGCCCTCCATATTCATGGGTTCCACATCTGTGGATTCAACCAACTGCAGATGGAAAATCTTTTAAAAAATAAAACAAAAAATAAAAATTAACAGTACAACAATAAAAATAACACAAATAAAAAATAGCATAACAACTATGTACATAGCATTTACATTATATTAAGTATTGTAAATAACAGAGAGATGATTTAAAATATATGGGAAGACATGTGTAGGTTATATGCAAATACTACACCATTTTATATCAAGACTTATTTGAGCATCTGGGGATTTTGGTATCCTCAGTGGGGAGGGGAGGTTGGGGAGTAGCCCGAAACCTATACCTCGTGGATATTGAGGGATGATGTATATAAAGTACATGAAAATTTGAAATAAGACCCGAGAATTCAAAGACTTTATTCACCCATTGAGGGGTCCCTTTGGCAACAAAGTGCTATGACCCTGAAAGTAAACATTCAAGTTCCTCTTAAGGGGTAAAGTTTGTGAAGAACTCAGAATCCATCTAGACCAGCTCCTTTATCTTACAGTTGAAGATTTCAGTGCCCAAATAGGCTAAGTTAGTGACAGAGCCAGGGCTAGATCCCAGGAGTTCTACCACCCCATGCAGGATTTTTGGTGTCTTTCTAGAATATGGCAGGTGATGTTTCATGAAATGTTGACAACACGCCTCAAGTTGAAGCAGTGTTAGTGGTTTACCAAGACATGTTAGGAAAAGAGCTTGAAAAGACCCTCATGTTTCTGTTTGATAAACTGAACTAAATTCATGGATGTATTAGTCTTCACTGAGTGCACGTCAGATATTTAGTAGTCAGCCTGTGGGGTTAAATAGTGTTCTTCCAAACTCACTTACATCTAACACAAATGCCCTAGTTGGGATTCCAGTTTTCATTAGCAGTGTGCCTAAGGGTGAGCTATGGCGAGCAGGACAACATTATGGTGTCATTTGCAGTGACAACCCATCTTGGTCTGAAAACTATCTTGGTCTGAAAGTAGCACTGAAAAGAGGTGGGCATTAATAATACAACATACATTCATGCAGAAACACACAGTTCTGCTCTAATTAGGATTATAATTTTTAGAGCATTCTAAGGCACTGTTGTTTTCTCTGTTTTTTTTTTTTCCTTTTAAAGTTACAGAAATCAGGAAAGCAGAGATTCATCAAATCTTTGCTAATCAGAACTGAATATTCTATTTAATTATTATGAGATGTTAATATTTTCCAAGTTTATAAGGATAATGAAAATAATTTGAGTGGATAAACTCAACTAAAAAAAAGTTCAAATCTGGGTTCTTTGGATTTTGCCAAAATGCTCTGTGGTGATTGAAATTATCTGTCATTTGCTGACTTGGAAGTGCTGGAAAGGTCCTGGAGCTTGCGGAGCAGCTGTAGACATCATACTCTGGGGGGTCTGGGGGTGATCTGTTTCACTGCTCTCTGCCATGTGGATTTGTTTCATACAGTGCTTGAATTTGGTTTCCAAGTTTGTGTGTGTGCATATTTCATTCAGTGTGTATACTTCCTCTTATCAGCAATGAGAATATTTCCATAATTTCTATTCATGCTTGTTTGAAGTGATTGACCCTTATTTAATTTTCTTACTGGAAAAAAAATCCAAGTAACTGGTGATTTTCCTTTTCTGACACAGCATATGGCACTGGAAGAAAACTGCATATTATTTTTAAATAAACTTTTTATGTTAGAATAGCTTCAGATTTACAGAAAAATTATGAAGATAGTATAGAGAGTTCCCATATACAGTCACACTCAGTTTTCCCTATTAACATCTTACATCAGTTGGTACATTTGTCACAATTAATGAATTAATATTTATATATTATTATTAACTAAAGTCCATACTTTATTCAGATTTCCTTAGTTTTTACTGAGTGTCCTTTTTCTGTTCCAGTGACACATCTAGGATGCCACATTCCTTTTAGTAATTATGTGTCTTTAGGTTCTTCTTGTCTGTGACAATTTGTCAGACATTCTGTGTTTTTGATGATCCTGACAGTTTTAGTCAGATATTTTTTACAATGACCCTCAAATGAGATTTATCTATTTTTTCTCATGATTAGACTGGGGTTATGGATTTTGGGGAAGAAGACCATGAAAGTAAAATGCCAACCGCATCACATCATGTTAAGGGAGCATGCTATCAACAAGACTTACCACTGTCAGTGTTAACCTGGATCCTGAGTGAAGGAGTGTTTGCTGAGTTTCTCAACTATAAAGTTAATAATCTTTTGTTCTCCTTTCCAAACTGAACTGTTGTGAAGGAAGTCACAATGTGCACCCCACACCTCAGGAATGAGAAGTTATGCTCCACCTCCTTGAGGGCAGAGCAACTACGTAATTTATTTGAAATTGTTCTGCATGAGATGAGTGTCTCTTTTTTCCCATTGATTTGTTCAATAATTTATTTATATCAGCATGGACTCATGAATATTTATTTTATACTTTGGATTATAATCCAGTGCTACTTTATTAATTTTGTTGCTCAAATTATACCAGCTTTGGCCTTTGCGTATACTTTTCATTTGGCTCTTGTGTTTCTTTGACATAGTCCATCACTGTATGCTGTTTTTGTTTAGTTGGTTTTTGTTCATTTACTTTCAGATTTTCTGTCATTTTAAGATGTGTAGGCTCATCTTATACATTTCCTGCACAGGTTTTAGAATCAGTCATTTCTCCAAAGAGCCCTGGTTCCTTTTGTTGGAGTGTGGCATTAGAAACCAACATCTGTGAGCTAGGTGTGCTCAGTGACATTGGGATGCTGTTGCTTCTAAGCCCTGTGTATACTAACCTGTGTGTGTACACACACACACCCACCCCCACACACATATCTTTAAATAGTTCCATATCTATATTAAGCTAAACATGAATAAGTACCAATGTCTCCAACTCAAATCCATTACCACATGAATCATTCTAACCATTTCCCCTTGCATATCTGTAACCTCCCAATCTAACAATGAGAAACCCTTTTCCCACCATCTGCCATTCACTTAATGAACTGTTAATTTCCAGTATACATGTATATCATGTAACAATTTTTAAACCATAGCCCTGTGGGAAACAAATTTATCAACTAGAGTACAGTGCTGTATACAGTTCTTTTTGCTTTTCGTTTTATGAACTCCACTCTGTCAAAATTACTTAGGTAAGAACTTTTTTCCAAACCCTCTTCAGTGATGTTGTTCTAAACATTTGCAATGAATTTAGATTATTTTGGTACATTCTGTGTTTCATCCTAAAATTCCATTCTAAATAATTTTTTAAAAGTTTTTATACATTAAGTTTCACTCTTTTGGTGTGAAGTTCTACGGGTTTTGACAAATGCATAATGTACCCACCATGATAGCAACATACAGGATCATTTCACTGCCATAAAATTATTCCATACTGTGTTCTATAAATATTCACCCATTCAAACCCTCCTTTTCTCCCCCAAACTCCTGGCAATCACTGACCTTCCGACTATTTCTATAGTTTTTCCTTTTTTAGAATGTCAAGTTTGGAATCATACAATATGCAGCCTTTTCAGATGGGTTTCTTATACTTAGTAATATGTACTTAAGGCTCATCTGTGTATTTTTGTGGCTTGATAGTTCATATTTTTATATTTTTATCACTGAATAATATTACATTGTATGGATATAACACAGTTTATCCATTAACCTATTGAAAATCTTTTTTGGTGCTTATAGATTTTGGCAGTTATGAATAAAGTTTCTATAAACATTCACCAGCAGATTGTTTTGTGGACATAAGTTTTCAAATCAGTTGAATAAATACCTAGGAACATAGTTGCTAGATCACATGGTAAGGCAATGTCTGGCTTTTTAATAAACTGACAAACTATCTTCCAAAGTGGTTGTACTATATGTATTCCCATCTATGATGAATGAGGGTTCCCGCTGTTCAGCAACCTTGCGAGCAATTAGCATTGTGGTTGCAACAGAAGTATTTTATAAAGTGTTATTGTTAATTTCTGATATTCTTTTTCTTGGCAGGAAAGGGGCTGCTGTAGACATCTTTATATCCAAAGTAAAATACATTGGCATTTTTGGGGGGGTTACACTCCATACACTTTATGCACATTTACTCTTTAGTAGCATGTTTCACAAAGGTAGGAAGGATAGGGTGTGACAGCCCATTTCACAGATGAGTCAGTTTAGGCCCAGACACAGAGTGTGATGAATAAAATAGTCATTTGGTAGCCACTGGATAAATCTCACAGGAAGGGTCTCTTTCTTTTTGCTTATTACTAACCCCAATCTAGCAGGAAAAGGGTACTCAGTAACTTTGACTGACTGGAAATGTGAGAATACTTGGTTTTCCAGATTTCCTGATAGGCAATGCTGATTCTGTTTGCTTCTCCGAATTATACCTGAACTATTTACCAAATTTACAGAACAAGTAGCACTCTGACCACTGACCCAGGTGGCTGATCAGACCCAGTAGTGCTGGTGGTGTTGGGCAGACCCAAGAAGGTTTGCTCCATTTCAAAATGCAGACGGGGAGCTGGGGGCCTGGCTTGGTGTGGGACTCACATAGAGGCTGTTTCAATACTTGGCTGTTCTGTTCTCTGCTGCTCTTCACATGATACCTGCTGTGTACACCAAATGTGTTTTCTGGGAAGGTGGAAATAGTAATATTTAACTTCACACAGAGGCCCACATGTGTGAGCTCCATATTTGCACCGATGGACTTGCCTTTCATTGTACCTTCATGCGTTGGATTTGCATGCTTTTGGTAATGTCTTGCGTTAGAAAATATAGTTACATTTGCTTTATTACTATTGCATAGTGACAGTGTGGCTAATTTATAGTTGTGTTAGAAATTTATTTGAAAACACATAATTTCATATCAAAATATACAGGGTGGGAAGAATAGATATGAGATGAAAAGGCTCAGAAGATGAAAGCCAGAAGTGAAGACAGGTATAAGTGGCTTAATTCATCTTTTATTCTGCAGCACACTAGGTGAACACAGAACTTGGTTTCAAAGCTATGTCACACATGCTATTACGCATGCATATAGAAAATTGACAATCACCCACTTGAATATCTGTAAAATTAATTACTTCTAGGGAAGAAATCGTATATGACAACTATTGCCCCAGAACCTCTGAGCACTTTTTCAAATTTTATCAATGCTGTAATTGATGATTATAAAACCAAAACTAGCTGGATATTCATGGATAAAAATCTCCTTACTATCTTACCCAGGTTCCTTGAATGAGGACTTAATCTGTCTATGTGTAGTGAAATCAGGCATGTACAGGCAGGTCTGTGCCAACCATGCAGAAGATTGACGGGGGCTAACTTTGTATGAGGGCAGATGAGTCTCATGGGAGAGGTGGTGATTGGATTCATTGATGGATTATCCACAGGGCTAAGATTTCCAAGTAAAAGGAGCACAGGGCCTGCCACTTAACTTCTCAGTCAGTGAACTTTGATTGAAAGGAAATTCACCCTCAGGGGAGAGGGAGACAGTTGCCCTCAGCAGATCCAGGGAACCAGAATACTAGTGGGGCACATGGATTTTAATGATGTAACACACTGATCCCAGTACCCAGGGACGATTTGCCAAGTTCCTAGAGAGAACAGGTTTGAATAAGCTGAGAGCATGTCACATGAAGGAGCTGTGATCAGGTGGTAGCTCCCTTGCTGAGACCTAAGGAAAGAATTTCTAACACTGGCGAGATCAGAAGTGGTTCCAAGTCTGTGTAGTAAAAGTTGGTAGAAAGCCTGATTAAAAAAATCAACGCCAGTGATATTATGAAGAATTATTGGTTGCAGAGCCAGGCCCAGAAGATGACCACTTGTTGGGACCCACGTTCCCTTAACAACCTGTCTTCAGGTGCTTCCTATTTGATGGGCATTCTTAAAGTGCTCGAGTTACAAATGTGAATGAGATACAGTCTTTGCCCACAAGGTGGTCACAGCCTAGACAGAGAGAGATAAATAAATCAGTGATGACATTACAGTGTCCCGAGTATATATTAGATATATACATAGAGCAGAGTGTCTGATTAGACATGAGAGAGGTTTGAGAAAGAGTCTTTGAGAAGCCAATATCTTAGCTGAGGTTTGAAGGGCCAGGAAGGGAAGTATATTTTAAGCAATTATTCATTGATTTCTTCAACAAGTATTTATTGAGCTCCTATTATGTGCAAGGATCTGCGCTAGGGATTGGGTAAACCAAATAAACATTGTACTTACCATCAGGGATACACAGAAGGAACAGAGAATCACAGAGAACAGGGTCCACTGAAGAAACTATGAGCAATTCAACAGTAGTAGAACATGTGGAGATACTTCAAAAAATTTGTGGAAAAATAGAAACAGGTTAATGAACACAAAGAATGATTACGTTTTGTAATGATGAATATGTTAATTATCCTGATTTGATCATCACGTATTTTACACAAGTATTGAGAATCAATTCTCTACCTCACAAATATGTATAATCAATGATGTTTTAATTTTAAAAGTAATGGTAATATGAATCTTTCCACAAACTTTTTGAAGTACCCTTGCAGGCGTTTACAAAGAGCCGAAGGAGATGTTTGGAAGGTTGGCAGAGGCCAGATCATTATGGGCCAAGAATATTCTATCATGCCATGATTATTGCCCTCCTACTGGTGTTCATTACAGGCTATGTTCACCTATTGGAAATGGAGTAAATGAGAAAATATGAAAGGACCTAGTAAACTTTAAAATACTATGTTCGTTTAAGGAATTATTACTATGTGATCCTGCTTACCCTGACATCACAGTTAAGAAGAGGTAAATGGTGTCTATGTATTAATCAAATCTCTTTGGCAGAATTGGCAGACCAAGTAAATAGTTTTGACTGAATCAACAGGCCAACCATGTTTAACTCCAACAGTCAGTACAAATCATAAAAACAGTGAAGTCAGGGCAGCCCATCCTGAGATGGCTACTACAAATATCTTCATCCTTGGGCTCTAGGGAAGGATATTTGAATGTTTCCTCAATGCAGACATGCACTCTACAGAGTGTGAAGCTCCAAGTTTTCTCCAGGGAAATACAGGCTGGCTTCTACTGATGGGCTGGGCAGTTCCACCCACAATCCACTCAAGTGCATTTTTAAAAACACGACACAGTAAGTGTGCTTTGTTGTTTATTTTGGTTTTAAGAGTGCTAAGAATGTTCTTTGGACCCATGTACTTTATTTTTGTTGTCCTTCCAGTTAGGACAGAGAAGGTAGCTGTTGTGTCCTTCAGTGTTCCTTGAGGAAATGAAAGGGAATTTAATAAAATTTAGCCATTTTCCATCTCATGATTCTGGCAACTATCTTCTCATCCACTTCTGAAAGAAGAGGGAGAATTTTCTCTCATTTGACAAATGTCATTACTATTCTAGAAAAACCTTAACTAATTCTCCACCAAAGGATTTCTTATCTTATTATGGAACACAGATGTGACTTTATCAGCAAATGCAAACTGTACACTGCCCAACTCCTGTGTCCACTGTTAGACATATTCTATGCAAGCTGCTGTTATTTCTTATCCTTGAGCCAAGTAATAGCAACACAGGTAAAAGATTGCTTGTTAATCCTGTGATCCTTCAATTTTACTGGGAAAATACTGTTTAATTATCTTGTTTGTCAAATCATTAAACAAAATTAGGGCCTGAAATGATTCCATTTCCAGAAATAACATAAATTACATTAATGATGGGTCTCTAAAATCTACTTCACTTTTGGCAGAGGATTCAGATTAATTAACCAAATAATGCCTAAAATTCACTGGTGTTTTAACATTCTGCTTGTTTCATACATGAATTCCAGTCATAATTTATTTATTGATTTTTCTTAAATCTTTTGATGTTAATCATTGACTTTAACTTCTGTAATGTTAATTGTTAAGAAATGTATCTGTTCTTTTAGTATTGGTAATATCAAGTTTTGATTCTTCAAAGAACTGCGTTAATATAAGTTAGATTTTCAATGTACCACTTAGATTTACTAAGTCCCAGTAAATCTTCTAATAAGCTATTTAAAAATTTTAAAATTTATTCTAGAAAGACATTAGATGACCTAAACAAAACAAAGGTGCCTAACTAATCTAGGATTCCCTATCGGCTAGAGAATGTAGTGACTGCATAAGGCTCTTCAGGCTCTGCACAGGATGTATCCTGAAAGCCTGAAGTCCAGCTAAAGAATAATAAACAAACAAATAGATGAATAAAAGAGTTAAGCCATGAAATAATTCATAAGTGTATTGTTGGTGAAATTGGGTGTTTCTCAATTATGCATTGTAATAACAGGAAAGGATGAGGGTGGATGTCTATTTTCATGAAAAATGGAAAAATAAAATGCCATAGGAAAACATTTTCGACATTCATACAGCTCCAGATAAGGGACAGGTGCACACATGAGATGGAAGATTTAACATTCAGATCACAGAAAAGGTGCAAAAGGCATATCTTCTTGGATTCTGCAATAGTTGAGGTAAAATATTTCTTAAGATTACAAGATTTTCCTCACTCTCTCTCCTCCCACTTAGATGCTAAATTATTTTGAGTTGTTCCTTGATAGTAGAGTTGAAAAAGAGCAAAATGAGGCAGGAAGTATAAAAATGGGTAGAAAGAAAGAGGTGGAGAAAGGTAAGAGAAAGCCTGAATATGGGTTTAATTACAAATATATTTATCAAGACTTATCAAACAATACACCAAAGACCTGTGTATTTCACTCTCTATAAATTTTACTCTCTAAATAGAAAAAAATGCCTCCCATCTTTAAAAGCACTAATTCCAATTATGAATGAATACATTTATTCATTTAGATTTATGACTCTAAGACTTTTGAATCTGCATAAATACCTTAGAATTTAGCTGCTCCTAGAGAAATCGGTAAAGTTTCTGACCATGCAGAGCTGAGGATTTGATGATGGTCCATGGTTATCCTAACTCCACTACTTAGCAGGTCCAAACCCCCCAGAGTTTCAATCTCTTAAATTATAAATCCGTGTAGTGGTAGGAGAGATGACACATACTTTTAACGTCAGATTTCCTCCATGCTTATCAGTTGCATAGAGATAACTGTAAGTAGGTCAATCTAGTACTAGTTGGTAGCCTCGTGCTATCCATCCTGTCTTCAAATTTTATTAAACGACTTAGTTGCTCACCCACAGCTTGATTTCTTTTACAATAGATCTAGTGCTGTACAGACTCCAGGTAATTTGCATGTACTTCAGATTTATCACATTTCCTGATCTTATATGCATTCCAAGAGGAATAAAGCATAGCACCTCTGCATGGTATCTTCAAAAGCAGAATGTTCTTAAAAACAGCATCTCAAAGGAATAGAAATAGATCTATATCTTATGGAACAGCATTTTCCGAAATGTGTTCCTGGGAATACTTGCGCCATGGCTGTTATTAGTTGTTCATGACTAAAGAGTCCCATGGTCAGACACGTTTGTGTTATGGGAAGTCAAATGAAGTTAGACTGATTTCTTCACTGTAGGACAAATCAGTTTCTCACATGACAATGATTTATGAATCTCTTAGAGGCAGCTATAGTGTACAGAATTTCCCAATCCTATCTGGCCTTGAAAGTGGGTGCACTGCGGAAGGTAGAGCTCTGTCGAATATACTTGGAATATTGCTATAGAGAAAGCAATGGGAATCTAGCAGCTTGGTGACTCTAGCAGAAATCCTGGTAGGCATCTGGGTATCTGACAGCACCTTGAGACAGACTAGAAAACAACACTAGGTATAGGTGTAATCTAGCTCTAAAGATAAAGATCAGGAAATGATTAGATAAATATTTCTGAGCTGCTATCACTAGCATATTTAATGTGTTATCAGGAGATGGGCAGTTATCCAGGGGCACGCACTTTTAGCCATTGTTCTAAGCCTAAAATCTCTTTCTTCCAGAATAGGAAAACTTTTTTTGCTGCTCTGGCTTCCATCAAATCCTGATCTCTGCAGAGAGGGCAACCATGTTCACCCCCAGGTGGCATGGAGAGCCAGCATAGCATAGAGCATGCTGGAGGGAAGAAAAGTCCTCTAGAGATGGTAATTCATAAAGATTCGGTGAACAGTGTCTACTTAGAGCATCAGCAATACAAAGAATAGGCACTCATTCCCTGGAATGAATAATAAGGCCTCTGAAGCAAGAAGCAGATGTCCCAAAACAGATTGCTCGGGGGGACAAGGAGAATGGGAACCCAAGGGACCATACTGGAGACGATTGTCTCTTGGCCACTTTACCTAAGGGTTATCATCAGTTTCTTAGTAATAAGGAGCTGGAAATTGGTCTCAGAATACATCATCTATCACATATCCATTTTGGTTACTGCATATAATAACCTTGCTGAGTGTTGGCTATGTGTTAGGTATTTTCACAAAACCATGGGTTGCTGAAGAGGAAACTGAGGCCTAGGATGGTAAAGCAACCATGTCCACAAGTGCACACTGAGCTGGGCACACAGGTCTCTCTGACACCAGAGCCTGTACCCTTCTCCACTGTAAGCCATGGCCCCTCTTTTGTTAGACACATACAATCCACAGTGGACATTCTTTATTCTTCCAGTCATTAGCAAACAAACTTTGTCAACTGCCATAATTCTCAAATTAAAGTATGCCTCTAGCTATCATGCAGAAGGACTGGTACTGCTTGTCATCTTCCTAATTATGCAAGTAAAAAGAACCACATTTTGTCTTAATGGGATTAATTTTATCTGGATATACTTAAGGTGATCTGATATCCAGGTTTCCCAGGATAGTCTTGGTTTATGCATTATTCTTAATAGTTCCCCATGTCACTCTCAAAATTATCCTGGGTTATAGATCATAAATTTTACAGACACACTTAGATATATTTCACATTGTTAAAATATTTTTTTGCTAAGAAATTCAAATAATATACCTTTGTATTCCATAAGGAAAAATGTCAGAAGAAGGCTTAATTCAGGTCTTTGATTTTAGTCCACTAGGCAAATATGGATAGTTGAAATATAGATAGTGAAAGGAAGTGTATCCATATTCACCAGGTATACTATCAGGTAAAATCTTTACTTTCTGAGAAAGATGCACAAATATCCCATCTTAATATAAGGCATGATGCAATTTCAGATACAATAACCAGGCCATTTTAAAGGGATCATTTTGTAATATCACTTTTCTGGACTAATTTACCCATGTGTATTATCTAAGGTTTATTAGAGTGAACTTTTCTGAAGGAATATAAAATAGAGCAGACAATCCAAATGGAAAAAAGAAGACTAAAGGAAACTTCAGCTTGTTATTACTTTTGAAAAGTATACATTAAAAACCATATTCATATTACTTAGTTTTTACATTTTTATGATTATAATGATACCCTTTCCTTTTTTTGTTCCAAATGTGTAAGGAAGAAAAGAGGACATAAAGAGAATTGCATGATGTACAGGATAACTTTATAATATTGAATGCTGAGTCTTTTGGATAAAGATTCGAGCTCCTTACTGTAACCTTCAGGTCACTCTGTGGTTAGGCCTCTCTTTCTCTCTCTAGGCTCAGCTTGCTCCATGTGGCTGCTCATCTGAGCTCCAGCCCCACTGATCTGTGTCATAAAAACAGACACACTGATCAACGGAATAGAATAGAGAATCCAGAAATCAATCCACACACCTGTAGCCATCTGATCTTTGACAAAGGCACCAATCCTATACACTGGGAAAGGACTGCCTCTTCAGCAAATGGTGCTGGGAGAACTGGCTATCCATATGCAGGAGAATGAAACTAGACCCATACCTCTCACCATTAACCAAAACCAACTCAAAATGGATTAAAGAATTAAATATACACCCTGAATCAATAAAATTTCTTAAAGAAAACCTAGGAGAAACACTTCAGGAAGTAGGACTGGGCACAGACTTCATGAGTACGACCCTACAAGCATGGGCAAGCAAAGGAAAAATAAATAACTGGGATTATATCAAACTAAAAAGCTTCTGCACAGCAAAACAAATAATTAACAGAGTTAAAAGACAACCAACAGAGTGGGAGAAAATATTTGCAAAATATACATCTGACAAAGGATTAATATCTAGAATATACAAGGAACTGAAACAACTTGACAACAAAAAAACAAGTAACCCAGTTAAAAAATCAGCAAAGGAGCTAAATAGGCATTTCTCAAAGGAAGATATACGAATGGCCAAAAGACACATGAAAAAATGTTCAACATCACTCAGCATTCGAGAAATGCAAATCAAAAACCCACTGAGATACCATCTCACCCCAGTTAGGATGGCTAATATCCAAAAGACTGTGAATGATAAATGCTGGCAAGGTTGCGGAGAAAAAGGAACTTTCATACACTGTTGGTGGGACTGCAAAATGGTGCAGCCTCTATGGAAAATGGTATGGAGTTTCCTCAAACAATTGCAGATAGATCTACCATATGACCCAGCTATCCCACTGCTGGGAATATACCCAGAGGAATGGAAATCATCAAGTCGAAGGTATACCTTTCCTCCAAAGTTCATTGCAGCACTCTTTACAATAGCTAAGAGCTGGAACCAGCCCAAATGTCCATCATCGGATGAGTGGATACGGAAAATGTGGTACATCTACACAATGGAATACTGCTCTGCTATAAAAAAGAATGAAATACTACCACTTGCAACAACATGGATGAACCTAGAGAGAATCATATTAAGTGAAACAAGTCAGGCAAAGAAAGAGAAATATCACATGTTCTCACTTATTTGTGGGAGCTAAAAATAAATAAATAAATACACAAATAAAGTGGGGGTGGGGGTGGGGGGAGGGCAGAAGACACAACAATTACAATTCCTTGAAGTTGATACGACAAGCAAACAGATATGAGGTTGTTGGGAGGGAGCGGGGTGAGGAAGGAGGGAGGGAAGTTTCAGTAATTGGCCACAATAATCAACCACATTGTATATTGACAAAATAAAATAAAACTTAAGAAAAATAAATAAAATATAATAAAATATTGAGACAAAAAATTGACAAATGTTTAGCCACATTAAAAAAAAGAGAGAGAACTCAAGTAAATAAAATCAGAAATGGTAAAGGAGACATTACAACTGATACCACAGAAAAAAAGGATCTTAAAAAACTACTATGAACAACTATATGCTAACAAACTGGAAAACTAGAAGAAACAAATAAATTCCTGGACACATACAACTTACCAAGGCTGAACCATGAAGAGATAGAAAATTTAAACAGACCAATAATGAGTAATGAGTTGAAGCAGTAAAAAATATTCTTGGAATAAAGAAAACTCCAGGACCAGATGGCTTCACTGCTGAATTCTACCAAATGTTTAAAGAAGAAGTAATACCAATTCTTCTCAAACTCTTTCAATAAATTGATGTGGATGGAATAATTCCAAACTCATTCTAGGAGGCCAGCTTTACTCTCATGCCCAAACTGGAAAAAAAGAAAACTACAGATCAATACCCCCAGTAAACACAGATGCGAAAATCCTCAACAAGATACCAGCAAACTGAATCTACCAACACATTAAAAAGATCATTCACCATGATCAAATGGGATTCATCGCAGGGATGCAGGAATAGTTCAACATATGCAAATCAATAAATGTAATACATAACGTCAACAGAATGAAGCGAAAAAACCCCATATAATCATATCAGTAAATGCAGAAAAATCCCGTGATAAAACTCATCACCCCTTCATCATAAAAGCTCTCAACACGTTAGGTATAGAAAAAAATGTACCTCAACACAATAAAAACCATATATGACAAAACCACAGACACTGTCATATTGAACAGACAAAAATTGGAAACTTTTCCTTTAAGGTCTGGAACAAGACAAGAATGCCCACTTTCCCCACTCTTATTCAGCATAGTACTGGAAGTTCTTACCAGCTCAATAAGGCAAGCAAAAGCAAAAAAGGGCATCCAAATTGGACAGGAGAAAGTCAAGCAGATGACATGATCCTATGCATAAAAACCCATAAAGGCTCTGCCAAAAAATTACAAGAACTAAAAAATGAATTCAGTATAGTGGCACTATACAAGATAAAATCCAAAAATTAATAGTATTCCTATATGTCAATAACAAAATAGCTGAAGAAGAAATCAAGAAAGTAATCCCACTCATAATAGCTACCAAAAAAATGAAATACCTAGGAGTAAACTTAACCAAGAAAGTGAAAGACCTCTACAATGAAAACTATAAAAAGCATTTGTGAAAGGAATTGTAGAGGACACAAATAAAAGGAAAGATATCTTATGTTCCTAGGTTGGAAGAATTAACATCATCAAATGTCTGTATTACCTAAAGCTATCTACAGACTCAATGCAATTTCTATCTACCACTGATATTCTTCACAGAAATAGAAAAACAAACAAAATTTATATGTAACCACAAAAGAGACTGCATAGCAAAAGCAATCATGAATGAAAAGAACAAAATTGGAGGCGTCACACTTCCTGACTTCAAAATATACTGTACAGCTATAGTAACCAAAAGAGCATGGAACTGGCATAAAAACAGACAAATAGATCAATGAAATAGAATAGAGAGCTCAGAAATAAACCCATTCACTTACAGCCAACTGATTTTCAACAAATGTGCCAAAAATAATCACTGGGGAAAGGACAGACTTCAATAAATGGTGCTGAGAAAACTGGATATCCATATGTCGAAGATTAAAACTAGACCTGTATCTCTCATCATACACAAAAATCAACTTAAAATGTATTAAAGACCTTAATTTAAAACTAAAACTATAAAACTACTAAAAGAAAAAGAGAAAATGCTACACAAAATGGGAGTGTGCAATGCTTTTTTAGACAAGACTACAAAGATACAGGCAAGCGTAAAGCAAAAATAGATGAGACTACATAAAATTAAATAGATTATTCATAGTAAAAGACATGATCAACAAAGTGAAGAAACAACCTACAGAATGGGAGAGTGTTTGCAATTTATACATCAGACAAGGCACTAATATCCAGAACACATAAGGAACTCAACAGTGAAAAAACAAATAACCCAATTAAAAACTGGGCAAAGAATTTGAACAGATATTTCTTAAAAGAAGACATACAAATGGCCAACTGGCACATAAAAAATGCTCAACATCACTAATCATCAGGGAAATGCGTATTAAAACCACAATGAGATATCACTTCACTCCAGTTAGAATGGCCATTATCAACAAGACAGAAAATAACAAATGCTGGTGAGGATATAGAGAAAAAGGAGCTCTCTCACATTGTTGGTGCGAATGTAAATTGGTACAGCCATTGTGGAAAACAGTATGGAGGTTCCCCAGAGAACTAAAAATAGATCTACCTTATGACCCAGCTATCCTGCTTCTGGATATATATGTAAAGGAAATACAATCAATATATCAAAAAGAAACCTGCTCTTCTGTTTATTGCAACACCACTGCCAAGAGATGGAATCAAGCTAAATGCCTATCAATGGATGAATGGATGAAAAACTGTGGTATATATACATAATGGAATACTATTCAGCTACATAAAAAACAAACAAACAAACAAACAAAAAAACCCCAAACTGAAATCCTATCAGTGCAGCAATATGGATGGAACTAGAAACTATTATGTTAAGTGAAGTAAGTGAGGCACAGAAAGACGGATACAGTTTGATTGATCACAGTCATATGTGGAATCTAAAAAAAATGAAAGAAAGAAAGAATGAAAGAAAATGTGATTATCATAGAAGTAGAGAGTAGAGTAATGGTTACCAGGGGCTAGGAAGGGGCGGGGGAGAGGTGGTGGACTAAAGGGCACAAAACTAGGCTATATTCCATGAGGGAACCATTGTGCAGTAATGCATGTATTGAAACAACAAATATGTACCCCACAAATATGTACAAGTAAATGTTAAAATAAAAATTAATTAATAAAAGTAAAAATTAAACAAAAAAATTTGAATGAATCAAAGGCCCCTCCAAAAGCAGCAGAGAATAGCAGAAGGAAGAAGACAGGAAGATTAAATTTTCTAGTTTATGTTGGTGCAGTAGTAACCACCTAGACTTTTGGAATCTTCTTAAAAAAGCCTTTCTGGGATTTGTTATATGAAATCTCCTGTTACCTGCATGCCAAAATCAAGAACAAAAGCTGTAAACAATTATGTGTTTAGAACAGGAATCGGTACTACTGATGAAAAAAGTCAACTATCAAATTAGAGGAGGGAGAGATTGAATTTTGTCTTACATTAATCACAAACATCTATTTCCTCCTCCTGCAATTTTCTTCTTATAAAAGAGGGAAGAATGAAAAAAAAACAGAGGCGGGAGAGCAAGGGGGGAGGGAGGAATAGGTAAAGGGACACAAAAATCAACCTCATTATATATTGATAAAATAAAATAAAATAAAATAAAAAAGAAACAGGAAGGATGTTTCGAATCTGGCTAGCCACAATACCTGGCAGACCAAATGTGATCGATGAGGAAAAACTACTGAGGATCACTGCTATGTTTGTGAAGGCAATGAAAAGATGGCTTTGGAGGCAACACTATTCAGCACTGCAATTGTGTATCACACTATGGCGTGTCTTTTCCATATATTGCTTAAAAGAAGATGCTTCTAATTTTCTCCGATATAATAAAAAATATATATTTGGTATTTTCCCCCACTTCCTGGCACACAGCTCCTAAAACCCTGAGAATTTCTGGAGTGGAAAAAGTGTGTTTCCTATGATAATGAGATGACTAGAGGCTGGAGCCCCTAGATAGCTTCAGGATGTGAGCTGGTAGTCAGAAAGGCCAAAACATGATCAGAGGGTTGCAACTTTTGGTTCCACCCTCTGACTTCTGTAGAGGGTAGAGGGGTTGGAAATTGAGCTAATCACCAATGGCCAATGACTTAATCAATTATTCCTACATAATGAAATCTCCATAAAATCCCTAAACGATGGAGTTTGTAGAGCTTTTGGGTTGGTGAACACATTGAACTGTTGAGAACATGGCAATCCCAGAGAGGGCATGAAAGCTCTGTTTTCCTTTCTTCATAACTTGCCAGAGGCATCTCTTTCATTTGACTCTTCTTGAGTTGTTGTCTTTATAATTAACTAGTAATTATAAGTAAAGTGTTTCCCTGAGTTATGTGAGCTACTCTAGCAAATTATTGAACTTGAGGAGGGGGCTGTGGAAACCTCTGATTTATATCTGGTTATTCACAAGTGCCGGTGGTAACCTAGGACTTATGACTGGCATCTGAAGTAGGGGAAGTCTCATGGGACTGAGCCTTTAACCTGTGGGGTCTGTGCTGACTCTGGGTAGTTAGTGACAGAATTTAATTGAATTGTAGGACACCCAGTTGGTGTCTGGAGAGTTGAAAGTTTGGTTGGTGTAGGAAAACATTTGACACCAAATGGTAGTCACACATTTGGTGCCAGAAGTGTGAGTAAAATAATTTAGATACTATAGCATGTTTCTTAGAAAGACCCCAATACTGATTTTCTCTTTGTTAATAAAGCTTATTAAAGTCTTATGTAGATTAACTTCTCATAGGACTGAATGATGTAACAATTACAACTGTGCTCTATGTGCCATAAGTTCTATGTGTCATAGCATCTAACTCCTCATGCCATGTTCTCAGTATTGCTTATGAGTCACAGTGAATTCTGAAAGTTCAAAGGTAAGGTCACTGAAAGCTACAGGTGCACACAAAATTGAGGCCTCTGGTAGCATCATTCTTGGATGTGGAACATCTGCAACTACCACAGGATCCCCAAGTATTCCTCAGAGGGAGCACAGAAGTAGGTGGGGGTGTGATAACTTAGTGGACACTGTACCCTGGGGCCTGGGTGAGTGACAGACCACCTGGTTCCCTCTTTCAATTCTTCATTCATTAATTTATTCCTCAATATGCATTGAGGGCCTACTGTGTGCCATACATTGCTGGGTACTGGAGATGGAAAGACACTACAATCTTTCTGGAGAAGTCAGAGAAGGAGACAAGAAATGTCCTTACACTGCAGCAAAAGCCAGACAAGAGGTGAGCACAGGATGCTGTGGGATCACATTGGAGATGAAGCTGACCCGGTAAGAAAGTAGTCCCAGAAGGCTTCCTGGATGAGGAGACATTTAAGCTGACACTTGAAAGATAAGTGATCAAATGTTGAGGAAATCTACTCCAGGCATTGAGGTCTGATGTGCAAAGGCCAAGAAACATGACAGAGCAAGGCTCAGCTGTGGGGCCGTAGGGCTGTAGTACAGGGTAGGGCAGGGGCGAGGAAAGGGGAGTGAAAGATGGCAATGGAGCGGTTAGCAGGGGCCAGAGTGTGGGAGGCTTCGCAGGCTGTCTATGGAGTTTGTGATTTAACCTGAGGGAAATGGGAGGCGCAAGAGTTTTATACAGGGATTGACACAATCAACTATGGAAGTTAAGAAAGAGCAGTATGTTGATTTTCCTGAGTTCCTCTGATGTGTCTCAACACTGTGAACATACAGAGTTAGTGAAATAAAAAGGTAGGGATGGCTCACTGCCTTGAAATGGGGGCCTCTGCTCACAAAAGACCAGGCATGACTACAGATTGCTCAGCACGAGTGTACAGCACCATCCAAGGGCCATGTCCAAACACACAACTCAGTGTTGAAGGGTCAGAAAAACAATAGAAGCAATAACCAATACCTGAGGTGAAATGATGGCACAGAAAATGAACCCCGAATTGGGACTCGGGAAAGTCACACTTACACCCCAGCTCTGCCTGAAACCAAAAGTTCTCTTTGCCTCGCTTTCCTCATTTGTAAAGTGAGGGAAGTTGGCTGAGAGATTAAAATTTTGGGGAAAAACAAATGGCATGGATACTTTGAAATATGTATGATGCTTACCTTGTTTTTACTACTCTTTGTAAATCAAAAGTCATTTTCATTACTTTAGAAATGTAAAGATGAATTACATATGTTGTTTTCCCCTGAAAATAAGATTGATATCTTAAGATATGAAGCATTAGAAAAACTTCAAACCTCTGGAGATAACTTTCCTCTGAACTATCAAAGAACCCATTAAAAAAGTATTAAATAAACAAACACACAAACCAATTAAGGGTGGGGGGAAGAAGACAGAATAACCACAAAAATTCCTTGAGCTATTTAAGCCAAGTGTACAGATATGATGGGGGGGGGGGGGCAGAGAAGAATGGGTAAAGGGGCATGAAAATCAAGTACATTGTATTTTGAGAAGTAAAATTAAATTAAATTAAATTAAAAAAATAAATAAAACATCACAGTTATACTTGGTAAAAAAAGAAGTATTGAAGAGGAAAAAAAAAATCCATCATATGTTTAATTAAATTAGATGATTACTAGTTACTTTTAAACTCTAAAATTCTACTCTTTTTTATGGAGTAGAAATAATATTTTAGGGGAAATAAGACAAAAAAGAAATAGTACTCTAAAAGTATTTAACACTTTTAACACTTTCTTATAGCATTTTAACACTTTTAAAAGTGTTTTCACATATATTATATAATTTAATCTTTAATCATCATTCTTGGCAAATTATTATTTTGAGGCTTGAACTGAAATACCTATAACCCACACCGTCCAAAGAAACAAATTTTGTAATCTCTTTCCACCCCAACACATATTTCTCAGTACTGTACCAACATTCAATCCATTTTTCTTAAATGTTATCTTCTTCCAAAATTGAATATTAATTAAAAATATTTCCTTTGGAGATTAGAAGTAATAATTTGCACAGAATGAATATGGGTAGAGACGTCTGACAAATGTCTCTGTATCCAAGTGCCGTTAGTGAAGGAAAGTACTGAGTTCTCTGTGCGACCTTTAGCAGGGGTCTTGGGAAGAAAACAAGTTCAGGTACCTTATTGAGGACCATTTGAGAAAAGGTGCTAGGGACAGACGGTAGTGTTCTTGACCTGTTTAGGGAGATTCACACACACACAAAAAATGTGGTAGGCAGAATAACAGCCCCCAAAGATGTCCACAATCTCAGCCTGTCAATATGCTATGTTATATGAGAGAATTAAGGTTGCAGGTAGAATTAATGTTTACTAATCAACTGACCTTGGATAGGGAGAGTATCCTAGATAACCCAGGTGAGACTGATTCTATCAGTTGAATGGATTTAGGAGCAAAGTTGAGGCTTCCCTGAAGGAGGAGAAATTCTGCCTGTGGACAGCAGCTCCTCCACGCCTACAGTTTCCAGCCTGCCCTTGCTGACTTCATGCTTCCAGATTTCAGACTTGCCCAGCCCTCCCCCACAGCTGCACGACTCAGCTCCTTGCAATGAATCTCTTCATAAATTAGTCCTAATGGTTCTGCTTCTCTGGTTGAACCCTAAATGACACAAGGGGTTAGGCAGTTATTTGGCGACAATGCGTTGAACATTTTTCAGTAAGAGTAACCTTGTCTTATGAACCAGAATAATAAATACTCCGTTTTAAACCCTGTGTAACAAATGATCCTAATATTGTTTGAGTGTCTATAAGAACACAGGCTGTCTGGTTTCTCTGCAGCATAACCGCTAAGATCCCCAGTCCATTGTATTTCTCTTGCTGAGCAGCACATGCAACATACCTAATAAACAATTATCAATAAATAATGGCTTGTTCCAGAAGAAAATATTCACACAGATTAAAGAAAGGAAAAAAAAAAAAAAAAAAAAAAGAAGAAAGAAAAATAAACTGGATGTCAAATCATCTGTCATCAGTGGTAGAAGTTGACATTCTGGGAAAAAAATGTCTGTTTGTAACATGCAGCCCAGTGCATGGGCTGCGGGTGAGCCCACAGTCAGGTTTAGTGGAGCACATTCTGAACCAGAACTGCAGACCAGCAGAAGACCTCTTGCTTCTTTCTCATTGTTTCTTCTCTCTCTTGCTGGTGAAGTTTGAGCTATTATACTGTGGATCTTTATGAGCCCTGGCAGGTCTGTAGATCACAGCAGAAGTTTGATCAATGAAAAGATTGCTCTTTGGAGGTAAACTCCATAATCCAGGCTGCTGACTGCTTCAAGAGGTGAGATAAATTGACTTGCTGATTAGGACTTAGCAGCTATCAGTCACTCTGACATCCGTGAAGTAATGAGGAGAGAAAGCTTCTTCTCTAAGGGAAATGATTTTTCTGTGTTTTCTTGTTTTATCCCTAGTACAAGCTTGCTGAATTGCGCTAAGAGGGCACTTTCACAGGTAATCTCTTGGGAGAGGTATGCTGATGGAAGATCCTTGTGTGGAGAACTATAATGGACTTGCTTCGGGAATTTACTATAGGTAGTCTATAAGATGGGTAGTAGTCTTCAAGTCTGAGGCTTGGGGAAAGTTAATTTTGCAGGGGGCTGGCAGAACTTACACATGCTGTGTCTATCCAAACAACCAACTGAAAAGAAAAAGTCTTAATTTATACCAATAGGCTGCTTTACAGTGGTTTCTATATGTGTTGGAATGTGGCTACATTATAATAAGGAGGAATTTTCAGGTTAGAGATGCTCACTCCTCAGAGCCCCTCTTTTGTATTACATGAAGTATATAATAATTTGACCTCTGGTTTTGTGCTGTGAAAACATTGTTCATGTGTATGAAATGTTGTTTGTGAAAATCTTTGAATAGGAATTTATTGTATTAATCAAAATAAATATATATAGCTGAAGTTCACCTGTGTAAACTGCTCAATGCAATGAGACAGAAAGATTTTAGTAAATATTTTAGGTATAATTTGGAACTGAGATGTTTCCTAGAGAAAATTATAGAAAATTTTCTATCAAGAAGAGGGAGCCCAGAGTCCCAAAAAGAAGGGTAGAGAGAGTGCAGAGAAAAGATGGGTGGAGAGAGAGCGGATTTCAGGACCCCCAGCATGGACAGGAGGTCTGAGAGCTAGGGCTGCCACCCTGGGTATCTGAGTGGATTGTTTCATTCTTCAAGGCTGGGCCCAAGTGAGTGCATAAAATTTAGAGAAATCCATCCCAAGATGAGGCAACCTTGTAGTCCCTTTCCACCTCAAAATTCTTGAAGATGACCCTTACCGCCCTCTACTGCCCCAAGCCCAGGAAGCTGCTCGGCCTGTCATATCACTCATGAAGAGGGCTTGGATGGGGGTTTGGAGAGGAGAGTGGCTCCCCTTCCTCATTCCTCCATCAGAGCAAATGCCAATAGTGAAGTTGAAAGCCCGCCACTTTTCAGCTCCATTTTGTTCTTTGTTTAGAACTGAAAAAATAACATAACAATAATAAACAAAGAAAAAATGATTTAAAAAAAAGCCATGAGCAACTTATAGCCAAAACCTTTTTAATTCTGTTCATCTATTAATATATTAGGGGCTGTATTGGTCAGAGTTTCGAAAAACAGAACCAATAGGATATATATATATATATATATGGGAAGTGGGGGATATAGAGAGAAATTGACTTAATTTAAGGAAATGGCTTATGTGATTATGGGAACTGGCAAGTCCCAATAAGGGAGGACAGGCCAGCAGGCTGGAAATTTCAGCAAGATTTAATTTGTAGTCTTTAAGTCTGAAGACCTTCTGGAGGCAGAATTCCTTCCTCCTCAAGGCACCTCAGCCTTTTCTCTTAAGGTCTTCAACTGACTGGATGAGGTGGAAGGTAATCTGCTTTACTCAGAGGTTTAGATGTGATTAACATCTACTCAGATTTAAATGTTAATCACATCTAAAAAATGCCTTCACAGAAACATCTAGACTGGTGTTGGACCAAATGAGCACCATGGTATAGCCAATTTGACACATAAATTAATTCTCACAGTGGCAACACGTCTCTAGGAAGAAAATTAAAGTTAGGGTTTTAAAATTGAATTCGGGGTTTTAAAATTCAAGTCCAAGGCGCTTGTGGAATGAAGGAAATGCTTTCAGTTGGTAAGTAAGTAACACATGTGCTGGTACCATTTTAGTAGCACTGGCTATGTGACTTCAGGCAGGCACTTGACATCCCTGGTCCTCATTTCTGCCCTCTGTGAAATGAGCAGTCTGGGCTATATGTATTAGTTTATTCATTTTCTTTCATCGATTCAACAAAAATCAAAGGATTCTCTAAGACAGGCCCACCTGGGTCTATGTTAGATATTAGAAGGTCTGCATTATGGAGACAGTTTAATGGATTATTACCAAATTAAAGATTTTGACAAGTGGCAACAATAGTTTCGCAGATGGTCTGTTCTGCTTTTTCTTCCAGCTCTCTATCTTCCTTCCAGTGTGAGGCAGCTTCCACTCCGATACGTTCCACACAAAGAGCTGGAGGCTAGGATTTAGAATATTGATTTTTGCTAAGTACAGCTCTTGCTTCAATGTGATGGGTTCTTTGGTTAATGTCTACTTAATAACAAGGCACAGCCATATGGTTTAATAAAAAATATCTTTAAAATAATAAAAATGTAAGTGACTTCCTGGCCTTATCACTCTCAAAATAGAAAACTATTTCATACTAATTTAAAGCCACAGTAAAAAGGAACTTAGGTAGATGTTTTAATATACTGCATCCAACAATGTACTATATTATATTTAAAAATATTGTTCCAAAATAATCATCAACATTAAATAATCAATTCTAGAAACTTCTCTCTGCATGTATTCAGAGAGAAGAATAGATGCATAGATTCTTCCTTATTGAGCACTTACTATATGCCAGGCACTGTTCCAAGCCCTGAGGATACAGAGGATCAAGACAAGGTTCCTCCCTTTGTGAAGCTTATTCTGGAAAGGTAGAGAGACAAAAGAACAGTTTTTACAAAATTATATAATTTCAGATAGGAAAAGTGTTCTGAAGAAAAATGCAAATGGATAAGAGACTAGAGAGTGATGGTGGGAGAAATATTTGATTGGTCAGCAAAGTCTTCTCTGGGAACTTTTTTCTTTTGAGCAGAAACCTGAATGAAGTCAGGGAGGGATCCACAGGAGGAGCTGGAGAAAGCACATCGCAGGCAGAGGGAAGAACAGGAGCTGGGGCTCTGAGGAGGGAATGGGCTGGGAGCATTTGAGACACTTCAAATTGTTATCTCTGCCTAGATGGCACAGCCTTTACCCACCCCAGTGAACCCCTATACTTTTTTTTTTAACACTAGCATTGGATAGATTATTACAATATCACTGATTCACTTTAAAATGCTTCAGTTTATCAAAGTGACATTATGTATGAGCCAGTTAGTTATGCTATATCTGCAGGAGTAGTGACTGACATGCCATCAAAACACCCAGTCTAGGGACGGTCAGCAGCTCTCTGTCCCAGAGGAAGCTGCTATGAGACCAGTGTTTGTTGCTTTGCCTCACACGGGATGATGGAAATGCAAAAAGGATTATTCAAAGCCCATTTCTTCTGAGCAGTGAGACACCCTGAAGGGGTTAATTTCCCACAACCCTCAAGAGAGAGGCATTCCTCCTTTGGGAAATTAACCACAAACTCGGGTTCTCTCCCTGTATTTATTCTCCAGACCAGGAAGTTACAGAAAGGAACATAAGTGGAGTTATGGCTAAGTATAGTTTAACAACAGAAGCTGGTAACATTAGTAAAATAACAAAGTGACATTTCATAATGCAATTTGCAAAAGGTTAAGTTGATCCACCAACAAAAGCTTATTCTTAGCAAACATTTTCTTTCCCTACAGCAATATCCTTAGTATGTTTGCATAACAATCAAGTGACTTGTCTGTCCTTGAGCCAGCAACTTTGCTGTGTTACAATTCTATATCCACAACAGAGACTTTAGCCTGGGGAAAGTTTCCTGTCTTTTGAAAACTTAACATTTCTATATGTAATTTTAAAAAGTTAGGTTATACCTGAAACTACAGGGCTTTGGAAACTAGGCCCTGTGAAATACATTTGCTTCATAAATGTTAGTATACTCCACAAGTGTTAACTGTATCTCGATACAAAAGTGATGCTACTTTAGCATACTGAGTGTCAGGGAAACTGGTGACTTAGTACCATGCCCACTATTAGAAATGAGCTGATGGATTAGTGGATTCACTAGAAGAGTTTAGCGCATGTTGCACCAATAGCCTGAACAGCCTCTAGACTGGTGCCTAGACTTCCTTCCTCTCTAATGCTCCTCTCTCCATCAATTGGTTAAGGACGAGTTGTGACTGAATGGTGCAAAAAAAGCCATAGAACCCTGCTTTAGGAAGCCTGTCCTGTCTTCCTGAAATGAGACTTTCAGAACTTCACTGACCTTACAGAACATTTGTGTGTGTGTGTTGTGTCTACTTTACTAATAGGTGTTTTGTCTAATAAACTGTGGTTGAATTTGGTCTGAGGCTTGCTTTCTTTGTAATCTGGGAGCAAGGATGGGAGAGAGAGATGAACCTTTACCATCTCAGACTTCTTGGGCAGCTGCATTTATCCACCAAAAAGAATCTAAGAGTTGTGCATGACTGAGCAAACACTTAACTCAGATTTCACTGCCTCCACAAAAGCCCTTGCTGGCACCTCTTTACATTTCTGCCTGTCAATCCTAGGTGGCCCTCCCCCATGTTATTATAATCCCAGCAGATGTTCAATTTGCTCCACTATACTGTGAGTTGCTTGAGGACTGGTGCTGTTTCTTATTTGTCTTTGAATCCTCAGCATAGAATATTAAAATATTATTGAAAGGGACAATAATATTTATGTACCAGGTACTGTCATGTGTTCTGAAGACAAACTGAGCAGACAGACTCAGTGGTCTCCTGGAACCACAGTCTAGTGGCAAGACCAAAATCCAAAATTATATGCTAGCAATTGTTTAAATTAACAAAATGCTACAAAGCAAATATGTGGCTTACCAAGAGAGTATATAGCAAGAAGAGAACTGAATAAAGGAATGAAAAGGGAAATTTTCTTATAGAAATTAAAGTTCAGTTATTTATAATTACGTTCCATATCTAAGAGTCCCGGTCTCTGGAAAAATAGGCTAAGGTACTGAACATCTTGTTGAAAATATAAGATAAAGGTCTAAAGAGCCTTGCCTTAAGTCATTAGAATGTATCCCTTTTTAATGCCTCAACAAAAGGCTTAAAAAGTGACTAATCCAGGCGGTGCATGCATGAAGCCAAAACACATAAACACGAAATGCTTCTAACCAGGTGTCTGGCAACAGGGAGAGGGATCCCATCGATCAAGTGCATGTTTAGTCTGCAAATGGCAGGGAACTGATTTGACTGGGATATAAGTTGATTTTTCTACAGCAAAGTTATTGATGGATGAGGAGACAGAATAATGGAATGTCAGAGCTGGAAGGGGATCTAAGAATATGAATGACTTTGCCAAATTTCCACTTGGTCTTTGCTGAGATGCCAAAGAAGGTTTGGGGTTTTCTGAACAGGGCATTCCACCCTGCACATTGGAGGTCACAGTCGTGAGACCAAGGAGAAGCAGCACAGCTGAGAGTGCAAAGAAGTGCACACGTGGCAGGTGCCACTATCGAAAACCATCGAAAACGGTCACCACCATCTTGGACAAAGGATCACAGAGACTGATTTATGACTGCATTGATTTATGATTATGGAACCAAAGGTGATTTTTTTTTCCTTTATCTGTTTTCTACGTCTACCAAGTTTTCTATAATGAGAATATCACAGTGATAATAGCTAAAATTTATTAAGATTTCATAGCTGGCCAATATTATGCTTTTCATTTAATCATCAAAACAATCATATAAAATAAAATGATGTCATTGTTCCAATTTAACAGATAAATCTTGGTGAAAGCTAAGTAAAGGACAGCCCTTTTTCTTTTAATTGGGTTATATAATTATATAGCCCCAAGTTATGTCATTCATGAATAATAGAACTTGGATCTGAATCCATGTCTGTATTAAGCTTGAGTCACAACCACTAAATACTGTTCTAAAAAATCAAAATAATTTTTAAAAGTTTGTATTACAATGTTTTTGGCTGATAAAACTTACTTAAAACAAATTGCTTACGACATAGGTTTGGTCTCATTCAGTAAAATGATATCATATGTCACCAGAGTTAGGCAAACCCTTGGATCTATCTCTATTTTGTTGCTTAATCTTTCAATGGCAGAAGGATCGTATGGTCCTAAAAATATACGAGCAAATGTAAAATCTCATCAAGTCCAAAGTTCTTTATCAGTATATAGAAAACACATTTGCCTCTTTGGCACCTATCACATTCAGAGGTCTTTAGATTGAGACAGAAAATACCTGTGCATATCTTAAGAATGAAGGAAATGTAAAATCCAATCAAATAATCAATCTGCACTCTTGCCAGCATCAGTATAACAGACCTGTGAAAATCTGATGCCCAAAATGCTAAAACTTTAATTTACATTTCTCTGATTTTAAGAAGTATATTTTTCTAATGTTTATTGACCACCTGTATTTCTTATTTTGTGACATATCTATATGCTTCCTTCATTAACCTTTTAGACTTACAACTTGGAGTTTAGAATCCTGACTAATGTGTAGGATAATGTACATTTGCTGGTGGGTGGATTTATGTATTTATATACATAAGAAAATATATAGGAAAATAAGATGCTACTGAGATTACAGGAGTGGCTAATGTGATTTTTAACTTTACGTGAAATATTTTAATTATCTGTGTATTTAGCTAATTGAAAATTGATTTTTAAAAAGAATATTCTAGTTCATTATATGACTTCAGCTGTTGGTTTTGCTTCCACGAGACATGAGGGGTCTCTTGTTCTTTGAGGGCAATAACTGCAGAGTTCAGCAACCTTCCACCCATACAGCTGAAATGCTGTAGCTCAGGGAGGTCTCCTTGGTTCCATCTTGTGGGCCATCCCTCACGGATTTTTTGTGCTAGACTAGAGAACAGAATTGCCCATGACTCTGCAGCTGACTGATCATGCTGCCTTTCATGGGGTTGGGGGTGGGGAGAGCAGAGGGGCAGCTTAAGTGCTAACCTGTGACCATTTCTGCTTTAGATACTTGAATTTTATAATTGCGTTACAATATTTTAACACATTTAAAATAGCTCTGGGACAGGGAGAAGAGAGTGAAACAAAGCAGATAATTTGGCACACAGGGCAAATTTTAAAATTAGAAACGTACCTCATAGTATCCAAACAAAATTGAAAAAAAGGGGGTACTTCAAAAAGTTTGTGGAAAAGTAGAATTAAAAGATAGTACAAATCTTTCCATGAACTTTTTGAAGATGATATTTGCAAGTATCCTTAGCTATTAAATAACATTTGTGTTTAATTATCAGTTGTTTTAAGTATATAGTTGTCTATGCTGTCTAGTTTTGAGATATTCTTCTTTAGTAAGTCAATTTCTCCCTGAAACTCAAGACGTCATTATTTTGTTATATGATGACAGCTGCTAACTCATTTCTCTCCGTTAATGTGCCATTAGCTGAACTATTTCATAAAGGGTGTTCTTTCTATGATGAAGAGGGCGGATTTTACCTAGGGAGATTCTTTTTAAAGACTTCAAGGCTATGGCCTCTACCCAACCATGTAGGTAACAAGGAGACATCTGGATACAAAGGCCCTGATAATTTGGATTTGCTTTTGAACTTCTTATGCATCTTAAGATGATGGCAGGGGACACTGACCTTGAAGAGTCAGCTAAGTTGTGAACAATGGTCTTTGAAATTCTAAAGGGAGACGGAGAGTAGGATAAGATGCAGCAGATAATTTAGCAGAGAGGGAAAATTTTCCTAGGCTTCAAGTGGAGCACATGCCGTCTGGCCAGTTTTGAATAATTATTACTAAGACCACCACAAGCTCCAGAGCTTTGCTATATTAGTCCTTTGATTTCAGTCCCTGTTGCAACTGTTGACCAAACTTTACCACAGGCTCTCAGCTACATCACCACCACCGTCATTATCGTTATCATCAGAATAATGGCTGCACTTCTAACTGAGCACTTAGTAAGAGCTCAAAAATAGTAAGAACTATAATTGTTATTCTTATGTTTCAGGCACTGCGCTAAGCAATTGAATTCATCATAACATTTATGAATACACTTTTATCCACAGTACAGATGATGGAGCCGAGCTCATCTATGTGAGGTGATCTGCTGAATGCTATGTGGCTGCAAGCCTTGGGGCTGGCATGTAAACTCAGTTCTGCCTGAATACAGAGGCCACCTGCTCAGTTAACAGGCAACGTGCTCCATTCTCACCCTGTTACCCACTCCTCACAACTCTCTCCATCTGCGTGATCTTGTGCCCTGCTGTGGTAGGCAGAATGGACATTCACAAATGTCCACATCCTAATCTTCAGAACCTGTTAGTATGCTATGTTAACATGGCAAAGGAGAATTAAAGTGGCAGATGGAAATAAACTGACCTTGAGATAGGGAGATTGTCCTGGGTTCTCAGAGTGATCCCAGAGTTATCACAGGAAGAGAGAGGCAGAAGACAGTCAGAGTCAGAGAAAGAGATGCAATGACAGAAGCAGTTAAAGCCATTCTATGCGGGAAAGGCTGAACTTGCTCTGGAAGGCTTTGCAGAAGGAGGGAAGGGCCACAAGCCAAGGAATGCAGGCAGCCTCTGGAAGCTGCAAAAAGTAAGGAAACAGATTTCTCTGTGCTGTTTAATTTATGTGTCAGTATGATGGGGCTAAAGGGTGCTCAGATTAAACTGTTTCTGGGAGTGTCTGTGATGGTGTTTCTGGATGAGATTAGCATTTAAATTAGTGGGCTCAGTAAAGTAGATGGCCCTCCACAATGGTGAGTTATTCTTACTCATGTGCCTAGCACTGTGGGCTTGGAGGTAGAGAAACTTGTTACAAGACAGAAAAAACTAAGCAGGAACATGGTGAGGGCAAGACAGCCTGGCACATAGGACATCTGCCATGTTGAATAATAAGAGTATTTTGTCTAAATTATAAAAATGTTGAATAATTTATTTTCTTATACTTAGTTGACTTTTATATATTTATATGAATAAAATTAATTAACGTTGATAATTATACACAGTCATAATGATTGATTGCTTTGCTATTATTACTAATTTATTCATCATCAAAAATATTCCTCAGAACGATCTACAAATTCATTACAATCCTTATCAAAATGCCAATGCCGTTTTTCACAGAAATATCAATAACAAAAATCCCTAAATATCTATGGTACCACAAATGACCCTGAATAGCCAAAACAATCTTGAGCACAAAGAATAAAGCTATAGGCATCACTCTCTCTGATTTCAAAATTATTATAAAGCTATTTATGTTGCTTATAATAAAATACATGGAACTGGGTGATTTATAAAGAAAACAAAATTTATTGCTTACAGTTCCAGAGGCTAGGAAGTCCAAAGTCCAGGGAACATATCTTGTGAGGGTCGTGGTGGTGGTGACAGTGATGGCAGGGTATCACATTGCAAAAATGGTGGAGCAGAGAGAACAGAGAGACTAACCTCCTCATTCACTCTCTTTTTAAAGCCCTCAGAACCATGCCCCTGACCATCATTTTTAATCTATTCACTATTGCATGGTCCTGCAGTCTAATCACCTCTTCAATTACCATAATAGGATTTCCCACCTCCTTAACAGTCACAGTGGGGACCAAGTTTCTAATACATAAAACTTGGGGGACACAATTCAAGCTTCAATGAGTTTGGGGGGGGACATTCAATCCACTACACTATTCTAACTAAAACAGCATGATACTGACATAAAAACAGACACATCAGCCAATGAATAGGATACAAAGCCCAGAAATAAACCCATACATTTACGGTCAATTGCTTTTTGGCAAGTATGGCAAGAGCACACAATGAGGAAAGGACAACCTCTTCAATTAATGATGCTGGAAAAACTGAATATCTACATGCAGAAGAATGACATTTAATTCCTATCTCACACGATATACAAAAATCAACTCACAATGGTAGAAATTTAAATATAAGATCTGAAACTGTAAAATTACTAGAAGAAAATGGGAAAAGTTCCATGACATTGGTCTGGGTGAGGATTTTTTGGACATGACCCCGAAAGCACAGGCAACTAAAGCAAAGATAGACAAATCAGATGGCATCAAATTTAAAACCTTCTGTAAAACAAAAGAAACAATCAACAGAATAAAGATAACTTACAGAATGGGAGAAAATATTTGCAAACTATACAAGTATATTTATTTGATAAAGGGTTAATATCTCAAATATTAAAGAACTCAAACAACTCAATAGCAAGAAAATAAAGTCTGATTAAAAAATGAGCAAAGGACCTAAACGGACATTTCTCAAAGCAAGACATACACATGACCAACAGGTTCATGAAAAAATACTCAACATCATTAATCATCAGGGAAATGCAAATTAAAACCATAAGGAGATACCACCTCACACCTGCTAGAATGGCTGTTACAAAAAAGATGAAAGATAACAAGGTTGGCAAGGATGTGGAGAACTGGGAATTCTTGTACACTGTTGCTGGGAATGTAAATTAGTACATTCACTTTGGAAAATGATATGAAGATTCCTCCAAACACTAAAAATAGAACTGCTAGCAATCCATTTCTGGGTATATGTACAAAGTATCTGAAATCAATATGTTGAAGGGATAGCTGCACTCCCATGTTCATTGCAGCACTATTCACAATAGCCAAGATATGGAATCAACTTATGTGTTCATCAATGGATGAATAAATAAAGAAAATATAGTATATATACACAACAGAATCTTATTCAGTCTTAATAAAGAA
Source organism: Cynocephalus volans (assembly GCF_027409185.1). NCBI lineage: Eukaryota > Metazoa > Chordata > Mammalia > Dermoptera > Cynocephalidae > Cynocephalus > Cynocephalus volans. The sequence goes on from NC_084466.1 coordinate 71,285,230, forward strand.
CAAAATTCTGTCATTTGGGACAACATGGATTAATCTAGAGGACATTATGCAAAGTGAAATAAGCCAGGCACGGAAAGATAAATACTGCATGGACTCACTCATATACGGAATCTAAAACAAGCAAACTCGTAGAACTAGAGAGTACAATGATGGTTACCAGAGGCTGGGGGTGGTCACGGAGAGGGGAGAAATGCGGAATTGTTGGTCAAAGGGTGCAAAGCTATAGTTAGGCAGGAGGAATAGGTCTTGAGGTCTATTGCACAACAGGGTGACTATGGTCAATAATAATGCATTGTATATTCAAAACAATGAAGACTGTAAATTTCAAATATCTCACCACCACAAAAAATGATATGAAGTGAGGTGATGGGTATGTTAATTAACTTGATTCAATCTTTCCATATTGCATACATATTTCAAAACTTCACATTGTACCCATAAATGTATACTATTATCATTTGTCAGTTAAAAATAATATTAATAAAAACATCCAACTAAGTGTTATGTAATTCCAATTATACTCAAGGGGTTTCACAATTTAGAAGGAGAGACAAGGATGTGTGTTCAGGTATATGGTGATGAGGCCACTCCCTGTGGATTTGGGTTTCTAAGACTAGGACATCAAAAGCATGTTACAGAGACTTAAGTGTGAATCTCAGTTTTGCTCTTTAATATCTAAATGAGCTAAGGTGAGTTACTTTTTCTCAATTATCTTTAGCCATAAAATAAAAATAATATCTACCCTACGGCACTGTTGTGAGGATTAAGTGAGATAATATGTATATATAAAGCACAGATAATTGGGTTCTATTAAATGCAAATAATTAAGTCTACTTGCAGTGTTGTTCAAAGGGTTAGAGATATTGTATTAGAAATGCCCAACGTTATACCTGGCATGTAATTGTGTCTCAGCAGGTGGTCATCTATCACCACTAGGGCCACCACCCATGTTATTACTATCTAACTCAGAAGGTCATTAAGGTCCAAAGAGAGGAGTAAAGATATGCAGGGACTCTCTTCTGGGGGGAGAGATTTTGAAAAAGGAGCTGAATACTCAAGTTTTCTCTGCTTTTTCAAGATCTCTTTTGTTTCCTGCTGCTGGAGTGTAAAATTGAGTTGGGTTTACTGTGTTTGGAAGATGATCCTGCCCTTCGAGGACTGAGGTTTTAGGGGAAATAGAGTAACAGAAAGCTGGTTGCTTAGGCTTTGTTTTTATAAAACGTCAAGGGAGATCTTTGGGTTCAGCAGGACTGGAACCAGAAGTAGGATGTTCTCATAATCCCTTCTCTTCGTAAGCACGGTGCCTGGGATGTGAGGTTTCTAACAGGTTATGGTCATTCTGGCTATTGGCCTTATGGTTCAATGTTAGTTTTCACAGAGAAGCAATTAACTAAGCACTGGCTATCCATGCTTTCCCACTCATATAAAATACGACTTTTAAAAACACGGCATAGCAATAAATTAGAGTTCACATAGCTATTTATGAGGATAAAAATTTTTAGATTAAGATATAAAATGATTCACGCCCTCCTCCTTATTTCTTCACTTTGAGAAGCTCTACTTAATCTTACCAGGGTGTTTCTCTGACTTTGAATAATCCTTCTTGGTTTTGGGGGAATGGTCTCGCTCACTGAGGCCTCAAGGCAGCTCCACTACTCTCTTTTCTGTTGCAGAATTTAATCAAGAATCTGTGGCTAGTGATGGGTTTCCTCAGTTTGAAGATTGGTGCAGTGTAATTACTGACTCGAGTCCTCATGATTTGTCTGGAGCGAGAAGATATCAGCGTAAGCAGTTTCCTTCCATCTGAAGTTCTACTTCACCACCAACAGGCTTTTTGTTGTTGTTTGCTAATTCATTCCTCGCATCTTTATAAAATTGATCTTTTTAATAGAAATGCTAAAAGAAATCCCAGTTTATTCTCAAACCTACTTGTAACATTTTTTAAGGTTTCTTTACATGACATTTTTCATTTCTTTATATTTGCCTTGTTCTGTAGAGGATTTAAGGTGGCGAATTTCGGTGGTTCCCCTGTTATTTCTCTCACTCTGCTTTCTTGATTATCTTTAAGTGCTGGTGTTTCCCAGGGCTTCTTGCTTGGCCCACAGCTGCTGACAGTTACTGAGCATTTTCTCTGTGTCATGCATTACGTCACTTAAGACAATAACCACATCACTGTCCTTGGGTAATTTCATAGGTTCTTATAGTTTTAACTTCTATGAATATACTGACCACTGCCACTCTATGTTTTTAGCCTCAATTTCGGACTCATATATCCACCTACCTACTAGATTTCTCTGCCTGACTATTCCACAGGCATTAGACATTTCGGTATTGCTCAGGTTAGGCTGCTGTGCTTAGTGGCTTAATATAATAGAGGTGTATTTCTCTTCTCTGCTATGTGTTTATCATGGGCTGGCTGGGGGCTCTTCTCCGTACTGTCTTTGCTTTGGGACCCAGGTTGACAGAGCAGCCACCATATGGAGAATTGCAAGTTGTGAAGGCAGAGGAAAAGAGAGCTCTGAGAGTCCCACACTGGCAGTTAAATCATACAAATTTTTTTTCACAACGTACTGGCCAGAATAAATCATATGGCTCCACTCAACCATAAGTGAGCTAGAAAGTATAATCCCTCCACATGCCCAGAAGATGGAGAATTGAACATGTTTAGAAAATAGCATTGACTACCACAATATTCACAAATAAATCCAGCATAATTTTCCCCAAGTCTATTTTTCTTCTCTTTTCAGCACTCAATTGGTGGCACTGCCATCCACCCAATACCAGAAAGCTGGACTCAAGGGGAGAGACTAGCACAGTAGAGGGTCATAATGCCACAGCATTCCTTTTTATATGCTGTTAATTTATTTCAAGTCTAATTAATAATGGAATATGATATGATGAATCCTAGCACATTCTGAAAATGCTATTGCTTATATGATGAAATTTGATTTCTTTAACATTTGTAAAGAAATCTTAATGAACGAAATATTGAATTACATACAGACATGAAAATATGTCCAGACACTGCATGTTTTCCAAATCATTTCGGTCATCCCTTCTAATTTAGGAACACATGATAGAAAACACTATTGCTATGATTAAATCAGACATTCCTTCCTCAGCTGGTTCAGGAAACAACTAAGACCTGGGAGTCTACACAGCCTTCCTTCCATGGTGCTGCTTTAGAAAAACCCTCACCTGTGAGTTGAGAATCTGCTTTGTGTCTGAACTGCTGAAATTTCTCCATTTGTTCATTAATTTCTCCAAAATGATCGCTTGGCGGGCATCACGCTAAGCCTTGGAATCTCAAAGTGAATTCCTTCTCTGTGCTCAAGGAGCTCACAGCTGCCAGGCAGGACCTGTGACAGTGTCCTACCAACACTGCGTTAGGGTAAACAGAAGCCATGGGGACCGAGAGAGAAGAGATGAGCTCCTTCTGCAGGGGACGGGGAGGTAACATTTGAACTGGGCCTTGAAATTGGGAGAAGGGTTTGGTGGACAGTAGCTTCAGAAAAGGCACTCCAGGTGGAAGAAGACCACACATAAGGCTGTGCATCTAGGAAGGGTCAGATTAGTGAAGAAACACCTTGAGGTTCAGGAGGCTGGGGGGTCCCAACAGTGGTGATGAGTAATGAAAAGAACCTGGAAAGGCAGGAGGAGCTGGATTTTTAAAGGATTCTGTATCAGGCTGAGAAATGTGGACTTTCATCTTGCAGATATTTTGGGGAAATCAAAATGTAATAGGGGAGCCCAAGAGAAAATGATGCATGGGAAGCCCATGATGGAAGTACTCTTCTGACTTTGATTACTATTGGTGGGAGAAAAGATCGCAAATCATATCACCAATTGGGTTTTAGACATCTATAGGAAAGCCTAACACATGGAGGCAACCAACAGTAGCTAACCACCAGAAGGGGCAGGAATACCTGAGAGAGAATCTACTCCATGAGAAGAAAGATTTGGTTCTCTGAGTCCAACTGGCAAAAGAATAAGAAAATGGGAGAGAAGCAGTTCCAGGTACGTGAGAAAATGTATCTCTGGTCCGTCCACTGTAGAGGGGTGCACATGCCCTCTAGAGGTAGGAGATGGAGGAGAAAGGCTATTTGTAAAAAGCTAAAAGAATGTTAAGACATCGGAAAACAAGCATAGGACCCTATGACAGAGCTTAACACACAACAAGGGAATTCACTTTCTAGTTCTTATCACAGCAAAGACACGCACAAGTACTCCCGAGCCAGTGATGACATACCAGGCAAGATGAGCAGTGGCCCAAGTGGAGTGACAGAACAGTGCCTGAACAGTGGCCTGGGTGCAGGTGGGCCAGGGGCAACAGAAGCAGGGCTGCTTGTGGTGTTGCTGCCTGCAACACGGGGAGTGAACCACACGATGCCTGTGTGTAATGTAACACCCCAGGTATTCCCCCCAAAACAGGAAGAGGGACTTTTAAAACTTACAAAATTTGGGTGTATATTATTCATGCAACTTCAGTAGTTCAATAGATTGCTGCAGTTTCAGGTAGATAGCTTTTCATAAGAATGGAGTGATGGGCTCAGATTTACATTTTAGAAGGGTCACTCCAGGAGGTGAAATAAAAGATGCTTCAGAGAGAAGAGAAATCATAGAAGAGTAATTAGAAGGTTTATGCAAGGGTCCACATGAAAGTTAATAAGGGACTTACTAAAGACAGTCACAGCTAAAAGAGAAAGGCAATGGATTTTGAGAGAGATATTGGAGGTAGGATTTAAAGGAGTTGGTGACACAGGAAAGGAGAGAAAAGAGAGAGGCTGGGAAACCACCCAGTTGGTCTGGTGACAGGGAATTCAGGAGAGGCAGCAGAGTACCAGGGAGACTTTGCATGCTAGAGATGGTGGCTGTGAGTGGGCAGAGTGGCCTCAGGCCACATTCAAGGGGACCGTACCTGGCACAGCCTGAGTGGCTCTGAGCCCATTCTCTACTTAAGCCTTGATGGCCTAAGGGTGCAGAGAGCACATAAGCATTTTGTGGTAGCTTTCACCGTGGGACTTTGAGACACTCTCTTAACAACTTTGTGTCTTTGTTTTACCATCTTTGATACGATAATGATGTTCTTTGGTAAAAATTTATGAGCTAATGCTTGCAAAGCCGTTTGAGAACCTCAGCCGAAGGTGCAATATAAATTACTTTATTAAGTATTCATGAGTACTTCCAATTTGCTGGTTAGCCTGAGAGAGAAAAAACACTGCCTTTGATTGAAAAGATATCATCCTCATGTGATTCTTTTTGACTGATTGATGGGTAAAGAGATTGAAGGAGGAAGGGAGAAAGGAAGCGGGGGGGGGGGGGGATGCATGGCCCCAAAGTGCTGCTAGGATGGGCAGAAATCTTCAGGTGTGGGCTGCGGACAGCTGGCAATTAACATAATGCAAAGATGTCATCTGGGCTTGCTCTAGGGGCGCAGGGTTCCATTCCTCATTGTCAAAGTGATTTACAGTTTCCATGGGCTCTTGCCTATGCACTTCAAAGGTTAAAGCAGGGCCTTAGGAGCGATGATTAGGCCAAGCTTCAGCACCGTGCAGGTACTCACTGTGCCCCGGCAGGGACACAACACCAGATCGTACTGGGAGTCCACAGCTAACTGTTTCAGGAGACAGAAACAGGCTGCCTTTGGCTGCTGACAGTGGCAGGGAACAGGGATACTCTGTGCTGAGCACTTTTAAAAATGAGGTAAAGAGTGGATCAATGAATCATTAAAGAATAATAATATACAAGCCCTGAAAATGGGGGCCCATAAACCAAGGACTGGACCACCTGCAGGAGCTGCTTAGACGTGCATGTTGCCTGGGCTTCGTTACTCTGTCATTGTGAACCTTCAAAGTTACGAGCAGCGGAGAATGGAACATAGGGTTTGTCGTTCTCTCTGATATGCTTGCACCTTTCTCCCTCAGCTATTTTTTAGTCTTCATCTCACATTCTGACCTCTCAGACTTTGTTTAAAAGCAGACTTCTGTCATAAAATGTGAGCACTGAAGAGACTAAAATATCCCCCTTTTCATCATATATAGGAGGAAATCAAGGTCCGAGAAGTTCTAGGATGCCGTCTGAAGTTGCCCAGCTAATTAGAGGCAGAGGCCAGCTATTAGCAGCCTCGGTCTCCACACCACGCCCACTTCTCACTTGCAGGTAGCACTTTCTTATGTATCCACATGAGTGGCCAAAGGTGGTCGACAGTACCAGCCCAGGTGTGTGCTGTCACTAGGGATGGGACAACCACAAGCCCAAAGCAAATCTCTAATGGAACATCCCGAGCACACAAAGACAGCACAGGGAAGGCATGAAGAAATGGGCAGTGAGGTCAAACGAAGTCACCAGGCAATGAATCCTCTTTGGTGTGTTGGCCAGGCCCATGGAAAGGAGAAGGTGCAGGGTGTGGGGTCAGCGCTCAGGTGCTCTGCGGGAGGACTCCAGGGAGGGTGGTCATGGCACCTGCCCAGGTAAGCGCACTCCTGTTGTCTTCCCGGGAGCCTTCATGTTTCCATCTTGATTCTGTTCATGTGCTCTTTCAGTTTATGGCAGCCAATACCTCTCTTCCAGGGAGCTATGTCTGTATTCTATAGAGAGCAGGACGTGATTAGGTGGCTGCATTCACAGTGATAAAGTTCTGTCCTAGTCACAGAGACTGTGGGGCCAAATGCCTAATTCCGCATTGCTTCTGTGACACTTTTCCTTGCTTATGAGTCTGGAATTTGACTATTTTTTAAAAAGGTATCAAAAATGTTATTTATAAGATTTGCTTTTTTTTTTGAGGTCATATTCACTGCTTTCTAGGATTATAGAAATTGGCTGGCATTTTAAATTATTTATTTATTAAAAAATGTTCTTTTGCTGTTACCCACTCAGGGTGTAGCTATTTAGCAGCAACTTGCAATCTGCAAATTTAATTCTGACTTCAGCAGCTGAATCACCATTTGGACAGTTGGAATTTGGGAGGTGGCATAAACTGCTATGTTGATGATAGCTTTGGAGGGAATGTGGGTATGTGAACAATCATGTTTCTGGTCCCATGTTCACACTAATTAAGCCTCCAAAATTTTAAGAGTGGGTCACTGAAAAGAGTTAGAGATGCACATCTAAGATTCTCTTCACAGGGGTAAAATGGTGTCATCAAATAGTCCCAGAGTTCAATGGTAAAAAACATAAGTAAAACAACAGGGTAAAAACATAAGCACTCATTAATTTCCTCCTGGTCTGCCCCAGCTAGCAAGATGACTAGAGTTCCCGTCCTGTATAAATCACCCAGGTTTCTGAGTCCCCATGGTGATATTCACCTGCCCCTCATATTCTTGGTGTCCAGTGGCCCTGATGCCCCAGATGGAGCTGGATGAAGCCTTGCTGTGACCAATGGTGGGCACTAATATCGATGCCTGTGGGACTCACATTTCTCTAGTAGTTTCTGTCCATTCCAACAATTTCAGAAGTGAAATCAAAGGAGAAAAATACTAGGACCGAACTCAGCGTTGCCACAAGCTTCTTTGTTCTCTGCGTTTCTGAGAGAAAGTATAGTGGGTGGCAGAGCTTTTACCCAGCTATCCTCAGTTACGCTCCCTCTCATTTAGGTTCTCTGCCATTTTCCCTGATGAATCAGGCTGTTGCTGTCTGCATCGAGTCTTCAGGAGAAACTTCTGGTAGATTCTCTCCCAGGCCCAAAAGTTTTCATCTTGACCAGCCTCATGTGCCCCAGATCTCTCTCTCATTTTTTTTTTTTTTTCCATCTGAGTAAGTTTCTTTTCCATCTGGAGGAGTGTGAAATAGGGAAGAGGGGGCCTAGGAAAATGGACAGGAGGATGGTTCTTATGTTTTAATAAGTGTAGCCTTTTAATCAGAAGCTGGCAGTCAACCTCTTGATGTTCACTCGTATTTCTTTCCCCTCAAACTCTCATACCCCGGCAGGACAACGCTGCCCATCCTTCAGAGATGATAAAACATTCCGAATGGGATAATGATACGCTACCTAGAACGGTGTGCTTGGATTCCCGTTTCACCTACATGAGACCTTGATGTCAATAAAAGGATCCAGGCTTTTAGAGACCAGTTCAGACACAGCAATCACTCTGCCATGTTTGTCAAGGCCCAGCACTCACTCTGCCATGTTGGAGTAAAGTGTGGACAGCAGTCAAAGGATGCAGCTGGCTGCTGAGATTGCCCCAGACACAGGTCAGTCTATACAGGGCACCAGACAGTGAGGTTTTGCCTCTTCCGGCATATAATTCTTTTCAAACAGTACTGATGTGTTAAACAGATGAGACAATATGGATATGCAACATTGTGATTTATTACTATAATAATGGCCAGAGTCAGTAGAGAATTTAATAAGTAAGCAGTACCCAAAAGCCCTCTCTGCAAGGACTAACTGAGCTGTACAGTTTCTCCCAGAAAGTAGTAACTTAATTCTACTTATTTCTATAGATGTCCCTTACTATCTTTCCCTCTTTCAATCCAGTGATCTTCCAAAATGGGGCCACCAGATTCCAGAGGGCTAGAAGAAATTTTCAACACTTATATTTATTTTTTAGCTGATTATTTAAGATTTTCTTTTACAGAACTGTTATGAAACACACACACATGTGTATGTGTGTGTGTGTATATATATATATATGCGAGTGTAACAATACATGCAATATGCATGTGAATATGCTTGTGAATAAATATACATATACTGGGGTGTATCAGCTCAATTATTTTTTAAACTGGTAGTGATGTGTGATCAAAAGCTGAAAAACTTTAATCAGCTCAATATGTTATAGTAGTTACTAAATTTTTGGATGATCAGAATTTACTTTTAATTTAAAAAATGATATAATTTTTCTTCTACCTAATGTTTGAAAAAATATAATGAGCAAAAATTATTATATATTCAGTAATGCTTTAAAATAACAATATATATATATTTTTTATCACCGTGGCCTATACACATTTGAAAAGTAATAGTACATATCTATGTGTGAAATATATACTTTGTACATATTGTATTTATAGATCCTTTGCAATTACCTTCTGAACTCCTCAAGGGCTGTGTAGTAACTTTCGGTAAGTACTGGTTTAGAGGATTTTGTGGGTACTGTTTTTTTTGTGGACTGGTTTAGAGGTTTTTTGTGTGCCTTATGAGGTCTTGGGTTCCCAGCCTTAAAAATATATTTGACCACTTCCTTGTTTAAAAAGAGGTAGATGAACTGTTTAGAATGAGGTGGTGAGAAATGATAAGGCTGAATCCCACTGGGGAACAAATACATCTTTGAAGAAAGTTCTCTTTAGTAAACCATTTATTAACCAGGGAATAGCTCTGTGACTTAATCAGAGTTGCACTAAGGTGAACAGTGCACTATAATTGGCTCAAGTATAGGACAGTCAAATCTGTTTCCAGGGGCTGAGGAAGTGCCTTTTAAATACCACACACTGAAGGTATTACATGCATTAACTTTGTGCTGCTTTTCTTTTACAAATATCAGCACCCTTCTCTATAATTTGATCTTTAAGTTGAAGATATGTGACATTTATAATTAGGGTCACACCCTTCCTTTTTGTTAAGTGGTGAAACTATGTCATCGCCAGACAATTCCAGGGGCAACAACTAAATAGAAAGAAGCTGACAACCTAGGGTTTTCATTTTATTTCTTTAGTTAAGGTGAGGATTGGGAATGAACACACAGAGGAATCATGAGTCCTTTCTGCTTGTAATGATTTAAAAGTGAACACCTGTGTCGCTCACCAGTAAGATGTGAGGGCTAGAAATAGTTATATTTTAATTTTCTTATCATCATGACTGGGTGTCTCAGTTTTTCCTGAAGCTAATGGACGATGCTTTTGTAACACAGTGTACATCAAGGAGTTGGTGCATTCCTTGTGGCCAAAGCAGGTTACTTAGTCTTCTTTTGTCACCTCCTTCTTCAGTATTTAATTTAAGATACTGTCAAAAGGAAAATGTTTACTGTAAATGAGTCACCCTTTGCTGAAATCACTTTGGCAAATGGCTTACAGTCCAGAAACACAGCCCTAACAGAAATGTATTCATTGTAAGTGTTTCATATCCACCAGCTCCCATAAGTGCCTGTCTGGCTCTTATGTCCTAGGTGAGAGCCCTGAGGGGTAGAGAGAGCTTGTTTGCACCATACGGAATTCAAATGAATATTTCTTCTGCCTGGAAATCTCTCCCATCCCTGTCCATCTCCAACTAAAACCTACTCACACTTAAAACTTCTGCTTAAATGACACTTCCTTGGAGACTTCCAATCCCCGTTTTATTTAGGTTCTCTGGTTATAATCCCTCATTGCACACTATACTTTCCCTTCATGTTGCAATTTGTCATAATTTCTCCACATATTATAGCAATTTATAATGCTATGTTTATTTGCATTATTATTTGTTTCATGTAAGACACACAAGGATAGGGTTTGTGTCTATTTTGTCTACAATCTGTATCCCAGAATGTTATGTGGCTCATAAGAAGGAGCACAAGATATATTTATCAAATGAATAGATTTTTTCCTATGTAATTTTAATGACATATTTTAACACATCAGAATTTAAATAGATAAAATCACCCTTTTAAAAGTTTATTATAAAGTTATCGTTCACTGCCATTTTCAAAGAAAATCTGAAAAACTCAGTTACTTTGGAGTATTAGGGTTGTTGAAATATCTCTTTCAAGAACAAAGTTATTTAGTAAATGATGGTTTGGCTTGCTGGTTTGCTTTTAGGGTTAGTGATTCATAAATCAAAAATTTTCACTGCAAGGTTAATATACATAAAGAGCAATTGGGGTTCACACTCGTGAAAACTCTTCAATATTTAATATATTAAGATTAGAAGTTAAGGCTCAAGTGGTCACAGTATACCAGTAGTCTTTCCCCCAAGATTCTACTAAGAAATAATGGGAGTCCAAAAGTTGTTTTCAATATTTTAAAAAACCCAAGAAGCATCATACATTTATCCTTAGTAAGCTTGCACATAGGCCACTGCCCTGGGGCTCTGCCGGGGTCCTGAGGCATGGAGCCAGAGGAGAATGGACCCAGCCACAACCAAGTAAAGAGCACACCAAAAACACAATTTCCATGTGGGTAGCCCACCATAGTCACTGCAATTGCAATGGCTGCCACAAAAGTGGCTAGTTGCTATAGCAGTAGTCACAGACACTATGCAGATGGCATGCCAGACACTTGACTGAATTAACACAAGGAGAGTCACCAGCAGAGACAAAAAAAAAAAAAAAAAAAACTAAAAAAAGAAGAGGTTCTCTCTCCACAAAACACATTCCAGAGTAATAGAAGAAGAACCTGCTATATGGTAGTAGTGGGGGATGTGGTCGCATCTGTCTCAGTACAGGACAGATCACCTAGGCAAAAAATCAGCAGTTAATCTATCAGCTGGAGAGAACAAATCTATGGTTATTAGGGTGGGATGGGGAGAGATTGGGTAAGCGGCCTAAAAAATAAATATGATTTGTAATGATGAATATGCTAATAAAAAAGTATAAAATGAAAGTTAAAAAAGATTGCACATAACTGAAATGTCATATTCCTTTGATTTTTGGCTGAAATTAGATTAATCATAATTACTCATGCTGATCAGTTACTTTTTCTGGATAAGGGCAAATGTGACAGCAAATTAATAATAAGTAGAAATCAATCTTTTACTTTATTAATGTAGTTGGTTTGTTAGACAGTATCTTTCAAATACATAAGGGCTAATGGGAAAATATTATAAAAGGAATCCTTGGTGGTGGAGAGTTTAGGAACCTCCATAATCAACACTTGTGAGGAGAGAGGTGGATTTCTAGCATTGCCAAAGAACAATGAGAATTTTTTTGTCAGAGAGCAGCATAAATTAGGAAATAAATGATAAAAATCAGCACTTACTGTTGGCCTATTAAAGAGCCTTAATTAGTAACTGTTCCTGGGAGGTCCTAAGGGTATGACATATGTTCCATAGAAATATAAATTAAGAACTTCCAGGCAGCCTAGGAAATTAATTATTTTCCCTATTCCCAGCAAATGGTATTGCCTCCTACTTTACAGAAAAATAAGGTGTCATCAAATAGGAATTTCTTAGCTTCCCTGAACCATGTCTGCATGCAGGCTCACATCTACCTGGAGGGGACAAAGTGCCCCTCCTTCATCTGAGCCTGATGCCTCCGTCTGTGCCCTGAGCCCGTCCCCTGGCCATCTTAGGACTACTGTAATTGAAGGACTACCCTACTGAAGGACTATCCTTCTCTTTTTCCTGATCTTCAATGTCTATGCTCAAGCTCTCTGGCATTCTGAGCTCACTGGCTCTTTCCCATCAGCAATTAAATGTAGTCAAATCTATCAGATCTTAAAAAACAAAAATAGTCTCTCATCACACAGTATCTTCCAGGTGTTGCTCTTCCTGTCTTTTCTCCTACTGAAAGAATTGACTATATTCATTTCACCTGTGCATCGGCCCTATTCACTACCCCTCAACACATGTGCACGCTGAACCCAACACCCGCCACTCCACAGGAATGATTCTTGCCAAAATCACCAGCAACATTCTTCTTAGAGAATTCAGCATACAGTTCTCTGTACTTATCTTACTTGACCTATAGGCAGCCTCTGAAAATATAATTGAGTCATGTCTTCATTCATATATTCAGCAAATATATCTAGATCACCTAATAGAGACAGGCACCGTTTTGTGTGCTGAGAAGAGAGCAGAGGAGAAAATAAAGTCTCGAAGTATTTCCTTCTGTTGGCTTCAGCTACAGGAACTTTCTTGGTTTGCTCCTACCCTTCTGACTTCTCATTGTCATATGGTGTACCGACAACTCTTTCTCTGGACAAGCTGCAAATATATTATTTGGGGGGCTTTCCTAGATCTCTTTTCTATCCACTGTGGCGATTTCAGATATTTCTATGACTTACACTACTGTCTGTATACAGTTATTCCCAGTATGGATTTGGAAACCCATATCTCTCTTGTGAGCTTCTGGTCCATATATCAAACTTCTCTCTAGATTGTTCCCTAAGAAGTCTTACAGGATGCTTGATTCAATGTCTGCCAAACTGGATTCTGATCTTTCTTTGGGAGTGACACCCCCATTCCCTCACTTGCCTAAGCCAGAATGCTGGCATTTTTGCGATTCCCCTCATACCTCACTCTTAACCAATTCTACGCCCTATACAGCTTTCTGGTGGCACACTCCTCCTCTCCCTCTCTCACACAGTCCACTTGAAAGCTGCCATCATTTCTCCCCTGCCTTCTCATAACTCTCCCTGTCTTCAGTCTAGACTCCTGCAGTCCTATGTGTTTCTAAAATGGTATATCTTATTATTTGCTTTTTCCCTAATACCTTTCAGTGGATCCCTGGTTGTTTTTAGAAATAATGTACCCACATCCCTTGGTAAGACTTATCACAGCTCTTTGATAATCTGGCACCTTTTCTCTCCAACCAAATCAACTATCATCCCCTCTGTATCAGCCACTTCATTCACTCGAGTCACGATGAGCTTCATTTCTTTCCAGGCCTGATCCTTCATATATGTTGTCTTCTTTGCCCAAGAAATTGGTTATAGCTAATGTATATAAACATTGTTAACTTTTATAATGTAATTGCCTACCTGACAACCTTAATAAACATTCTTAAACATGAGTTCAAATTGCTATGCTGTAGATCCTATTGGCTTCCCTATTGGGCAACTGTATTATTCATAATTTTTCTTCCTTTGGAATCTTTCAATATTTTGTGTCCTAAAGGTGATTACTCATAAAGAATAATACAGCTCATAGAAATCTTTTCATCAGCAACAAGTGATGTCAGAAATGTAAAGCAATATTGTAAGAGTGTTGAAGGAAAATAACTGGCAACCTAGAATTAGATAACCAATATTACTATCTTACTATCATTCAAGAGTAAGGGAAAAACAAAGACATATTTACACATACAAATACATGGAGAAATTATTATCCACAGGCTTTCACCGACTAACTAAAGGATGCAGCTCAAGGAGAAGACAATTAAACCTAGAAAAAAGTAGTGGAATGCAGTAAGCAATAATAAGATTAGAACATTTTTTATGCATTGGTAAGTATAAATTAGCACTGGTTGTAAACATATAACAATCAAAATGAGAAGTTGTGATGGATTTTTTAAAAGTGATATTAAAACAATAAACAAAAACAGCATGGATGAAGGAAATGGAACATTACAGTTAAAATGTTCTCAGATCCTTCTATTATTTGCAAGAATAATGTAAATGTTGAGGAACTTTATACTTTATCAAATTCGGTATATGTGTTAAGGTATAAAGGTGACCACAAATCAAAGGAACAAAGAGTAATTGGTGAATTCCATAGATGAAAGGAAGAAAGAAGGAAAGAAAAAAAAAATGCAGCAAATAAAAAACTGAAATGATGTGTCAGAAATAAGTCAAATGTATAAATAATCACAAAAGTTTAAACAAAAGTCATCAGCTTATTAAGTGATTACTGTATTTAATATATAATATTCAAGATGTCACAATGATATGGAAAAAAAAAAAAAAACCCCAAACTCACGGATCTCCACTGGAGGATGCTAGGAAACATAAATAGTTATTCTGAAATTTGATAAATGAAGAGGTTCAGTACAGTCTTTCTAAAACAAACAGAATTTCTGAGTAACCAAATAATTAATAGGAAAAGCTCTTCTTTGTAAAATTCTAGCTAAGAAATGATAGAATTAGAAAACTACCAATTCATAGCCGGTAATAAAATAGTAAGTCTAGGACAAAATCATCAATAGGTGATAAAATCTTACATGCAATATTGATGGAGAACATTAAAACGGAGGAAACAAGTTGGCCATCATTAAAAATGAGACCATCAGACATTATACGCCTAAGAATATGGTGCAATAGGAGGTGTATCACTGCCGGTGAATGATTCTTGCCAAAAAAGCAAGTAAACAAGCAAACACCAACATCAACCAATCTGAATCTAACCAAGAGAAATATAACAACTGGTTTATAGGAATTATAAGCAATAGAAAAACAAATTAGATGCTACCATTAAGAAGCAAACAACCAGATTCAGAAAACGGGACATTTTACAGGAATGAATAATCTGGTTTATCCAACAAATCAGTGGCATAGAATAAAAAGGGAAGGGTCGAAGAAACTACCATTTTATTATTGAATAATATAAAAGACTTAAAAGGCAAACACAAAATGCAAGAAATAAACCTTTCTTAGATTCCAATTTGAGCAAATCAACCGCAACAAAACATTTCATGACAATTGGAAAAACTGGAGTACAGACTGATTATTAGATATTTCTAAGAAATTATTTTTTCAGGTTTGATGCTGGTATGATGGTTATATTTGAGAAAAACATCCTTGTTAGTTAGCTGTGGAATTTGTTTGAAAATACTCAAGCAGAAAAAGGAGGAGGAAAAGGACAAGGACGAGGAGGAAGGAAAGAAGCAGGAGGAGGATAAGACAGAAAACAGTCTGTAGAACGGGCAGAAGAAACAAACGTGGGAAGCGTGTCTGTACGTGCTGATCCTGGTGATGGGTTTACGGAATTCAGATACGGCTTTTATTTGTTGTTTGGAAGATTTCATAATAGCAATCTTGGAGGAAAGAGAAAACTTTTGTCAGATGATTTTTTTAAACTCCAGCTCTATGCTGCTGTTTAAGAGTCAAACTTAAGGAAAAATAAGGAAAATGGACAATAAAGCTATGTAAAAAGATATATCAGGAACATAGACAAAGGGAGCTATAACTACTACTATCAAGAAAAAGTAAATTAAAGGCAAAATGATTACTAGAGTGAAAGACATTACTAACGATCAAAAGAGCAATCCACAAACATATAAAATTACCATGAAATTATATGTGCAAATCAAAATTAGACAGAAGAGAGACTGATAAATCTACAGTAATATAAAAGGATTTAAATGTATCTCGCTCAGAAGTTGAGATCAAGTAGGAAAGTTTTGTTAAAAACACAGAATATTTGAACATTTCAAATCCCAAACTTGATCTAATAGCTGTCTGTAAGATCCTGAACTAATAAATAGAGAACATACATCCCTTTCAAACACCCATACAACAGTTATGAAAACTGACCACTTTTTAGGTCATAAAGTTCCAGAAAGGTGATAATCTATAGACCATGTTCTTTGACCACAAAGCAATTGGATTCAACATCAGCAATAGCAATGAGAGATGGAAAAGAATGAATCATAGTGGAAATTATAAATTTCTTAAAAACAATTACCAAAGAAAGTTTTTAAAACTGGTAGAATATAGGTAAGCAGTACTGAAGGAAAATTTATAACTTCAAAGGTATACATTTAAAAAACAAGAAATATTAAATATTAAATAAAGGTTAAATAAATATTAATATTAAATACATATTAAATAAATATTAAATATTAAGTAAAGATTAAAGATTAAATATTAAAGATTTAGACTTTTTAATGCTAAATATTCTACTCTTGAAGCTAGAGCAAAGAACAACAGAGTAAATACAAAGGAGAAAGGAAATAATAAAAAATAGGACTAAAAGTAACAAAGAAAATAATATTCAGAGATAACCAACAATACTAAACCTGATTCTTAGAAAAGACTAATTAAATAAATCTCTAAAAACACATGTCAAGAAAAAGAGAGAGAAAGCACCATTGGGAATGCAAAGAAATTAGACAGAAAAAAAATGAAATACAGTATTTAGTCAGGCTAGGGTTTTTTGTGCTGCAGTAAAAATCAATACAAAGACTTCAGTAGCTTAACAAAATAAAAGTTGATTTATGCTTACAAAACATCCTTAATATATCCAGGAGACTCCCCAAGGTCCTTCTTGAGGTGGCTCAGCATTCAAGATTGCTTTGATCTTTTGACATTTGCTGTCATGACCACCTCACAGGAAAGAATTATACACTGGCTGATAACCACACACTAGCAACTAGGGGGGACATACCACTTTCTCTCACATTGCACTGGGCAAACCAAGTCAGATGGTCAGGCTGGACATCAGGGAGTGGGGAAGTATGTTACCTCTGAATGCCTCCTGAGATGAAGAAAGTGAGAAACATAGACAAGCATTAGTAATCCCTACTCAAATTACAAATAACATCACGATAATAAATTTAAGCATTTACATGAAATGGAAAATCTTCAAGAAAAACATAAATGATCAAAACTGACTCAAGAGAAATGGAGCTAAGTATAACCAAAACTGTTTAGAGAAACTGAATCAGTAGTCAAGAATCTCCTCCTACCCAAAATTACTATGCCCAGTCTTCAAGAAACAGATCATGCCTTTCTAGAACACTTATAAAAGGATAAAAAGCTATCGAACTCCTCTTATGAATCTATTATAACTTTGATAAGAAACGAGATAAAGATAGTATGAGAAAAGAAAACTGAAGATCGATATCATTAATAAACATAAGTGTAAAAATCCTAAATAAACTCTAAATACTTGTACAAACAGTATATTGAACAAGCAAGAGTCATAGGATCTAATAATAGGGCATCTTTATTTTATTTCCCACTATTCCTTTGAAATATATTTAGAGAGGTGGATCTCTTTCCCTTCCCTGAAGAAAAACTTAGTCAATCTCATGATTTTTCTGATTATTCCTAGGAAATTAAAAATCCTAAATCAAGCACAACCTTAATTCAAAAATTTGAATGGTAAGTGCCATATCACAACTCAAACTTGCTGTAGGGGTAAACGTTTCCTTCCTCTGCTGCTGCAGCTGGATTTAGTGAGAACCCAGCAGCTGTGGGAAGGGCAGAGTTGTCTGCTTCTTTCTCTTGCTTTCCTCCTTCCATACTTAAGAGCTCAAATGGCCCCTCTGAGGTTGGGAATGAGGAGAAGGTAGGAAGAAAAAAAAGTTTCAAAAAAAAGATTCAGAGTTACGTATAGTACAAGCCATCCACTCCTCCCTTACCGTAACACCAAGGGGTGGAACTGGGCAGGCCACTGCAGACATCTGCATGCTGATCACTGCATAGACGCCCGGCAGAGAGAACATATGGGGCCTCGAATCGCTTCTGCACTGCTCACCAACCCACTTGCCTGTGTGTGCGGAGGCAGCAGGATCTTCACCTGGACAAAAGGATTGCTTCTTCTAATTCAAACCAAGGAAACTGTCTGGGACAGATTGTCTGCTCTTCTCCTTAAATCTAGTGGAAGGACGTTCAACAGGACTATTCTGAGAGCATGCTATGTGTCATCCAAAGTTAGGGGGACAGAGTAGACTGATGTCTGACTTTCACTTGAAAGTCTAAGGGGTTAAAGATGTGCTGGCTTGCTGCTGACAGCTGCGATATGTGGGATCAGCCTCTCCCCATCCCCTGTGATATAGGTGAAGGGCTTGCGTATCATCTAACACATTTTGAGTCACCTCTCCTCAAATTCGACTGGGTAGTCCGTTTTAAAATTCACTGTTGTGTCTATAGTAGTCATTTTAGAGTCCCAGCCAGAATTTCCTGTTTAACAGACTGTTGAGCTAGCAAAGCAACTCCTGTGGTCTACTAGTCAAATCAACCAACCAACACATGTGGCCACATAGGGCTTACTCCAAGAATGCAGTGGTTGTCCAACCAGAAAATGTATTATTTTAATTCATTATAATAAACGAACAGAGAAAAAACATGGTAATTTCATTAAAAATTACCTTCATAGAAAAAGCCTTCAAAGATATTTAAAATTCTTTTATGAATAAAAACTCCTAGAAATCTAGGATTGAAAAAAAATTATAAATTTATTTTACTTGGTTAAGTATATTTTTCAAAAACATACAGTGAACATCTTTCTCAATGGTAAAATGATAGAAAAAGCACCATTAAAGTAAGGAGTAAGAAAAAGGATGTCCATTATTGTCCCTGCCATTCAACATTATATAGGAGTTTCTTGAGTTTCTGATCAAGATGGCAGAATAGACAATCCTCAGTGTCACTCTCTCCCACAAATCAACCAATTTACAACTATAAAAAAGCAATGACAGCCAACCTGGGGCTGCTAGAGCTCAGGGGAAGAGGAGGAGAGACCTATGGAGTGCATGAAGGTGGGAGAAGCCACGATGAGAGAAAGAAAAAACCACTCTGAATGTTTCATGCCCTGGCCACTTCCAGGCTGGAGCTGCTGAGCACATGGAGCAGGAGCTGGCAAAAGCCACAGCTGTGCCTTTCAGATGAAGTTGCTTGAAGATAGCAGAGAAGAAGAGGACCTTGGTGGCCCCCAGGCCAGCAAGATCACAAATAGGGTTCCCATGGACCCACATAAGAGCAAGGAGCCACAACTGAAAAAAAGGGAGCCGTTCAGAGGCCAGTGAGCCATTGCAAGGGACTGGAGCATGGCCCATCCCATGGGAAGTGTTTGCAGCATGGGCAGTAGGGGAGATGGACCCACAAGGGGAACACTGGGGCACAGCAAGGACAACTGATCTGTCCCCAATCAGCACAGGACCACTCAGTGGAGACTGGTCAGGAATACAGAACTGCAGGGGGTGCAGTTTGATGAAAAGACTCAGGCCCAGACCAAAGGTTCTACACAACCCAGGTGCACTGGATTTCTCGAGAGCTAGAAGTACCTATAAAGTCAACCATTAAAACCTGAGCTACACAAAAAGCCTTTTCTAGGGAATCAGTAGCAAAGTAGCAATTAGGTCAACCACAGGGCTCAAGTACTGGTCCCCACAGGAATATCTCCCATTTTAGAAGTAACCAAAGGACAAGAAATTAGTTCCAGCACAGAGTTTAAGTGGTGGGAACAGCAAATAATCCAATACAGAACTGAAAGAAAAACCAAAGTACCCACAACCAGAGACAAAGTTTGGTAACAACTAGTAAAAGTCCCATTTCACCAAAGAACACCTATAACACCTAGAAGGACCAGAAGTCCCTTGGGCTACCAAGCCAGAAAGGGGGAGGGCCAGAGGCCCCAGCTATGCCCCATGACACTCACAACCAGTCCCAAGGGTGGGAGCCTAGGGCCTCGGCCACACATAGCCAACACATGCAATCACCCCAACAATGACCACCATGCCACTGCAGGAAGTGCCCTGAGCTCTCCTGAGCCAGGGCAGTGGGGGACCAAGGGCCTCAGCCATGCCCCACTGACACATGCAACCAGCCCGGGGATGACCACTGAGCTGCAGGAAGAAGGGCCCCAGGTTCCCAAGCTGGGTTGGTGGGGGGGGGGCGAGGGTTTTTCCACACCCTTCTGACATTTGTACCCAGCCCAGCAATGATCAAGCCACTGCTGGAAGCCCCCAGTCTCCCCCGTGGGAATGAGTGGGGTGCCACAGGACTCAATCCCAACCCTCCTCTTTCCTCCTTCTTCCATCCTATTTCCTTCCCCTTTCCCTCTCCCCCTCCCTCCCAACTGCTCCACAACAACATCATAGAATGTAAAAATATAATAATATTAATAAAAAATAAAATAAAATAAAATAACATTATAAGGAGTTTCTAGTCAGGGCAATAGTACCAGAAAAAACAGAAGCTACATAATTCTCTAAAGAGAAAGGCAAAATTGACATTTTTTTTCTGACAATGATTGTGCACATAGAAGACACAAAAGAATTTATAAACTGTCAAAACTAATAAAAGATTTCATCAAGAGTAGATATATGATCAACATAAAAATTACCTACGGTCTATACACTAGCAACGAACAATAAGAAAATTTAATAGAGAATAGTTACAAAATATTTCTAAATATAAATCTATCACTAGAGGTGCAAACCTTTTATGAAGAAAATTACAGGACATCCATTGAAAAGCATAAAAGTAGCTCAAAATAAGTAGAAAAATACATCGTGTTCACAAAGAAGACTCAATATCTTACAGATAATTCTCCCCAACTTAATTGACAAGGTATATGTCTTTCCAATAGAAATTCCAAGTATGTTTTCCATGAAATTGAGCAAATATTCTAGGATTCATATGGAAGAATAAAAGTCAAATGATAAGCAAGATATCATTTTGGCAGAAACTTCCATTACCAGATATCAAAAAATATATTAATATATAGGTATATGTGTATATGTGTATGTATATATATATTTGGCTGCTGGCCAGCATGAGGATCTGAACCCTTGATCCTGGTGCTATCAGCACCATACTCTAAACAAGTGGTCTAACCAGCCAGCCCAAGGTGCAGGTATATATATATATATTAAGACAATATTAAGTACTCATCCTAGGAGAATAAGTAAGATCCTGGAGAATGGACGAATTTCTTAAAGAAATCAAAGCAAAGCAAAATAAAAAGGGGAAAAACATGATAAAGGAATTAATAAGAAATAATAAAGCAATTAACTGATAAATCTGGCTAAATCAAAATTTTAATAACTTCTAAATGATAAGAGGCACTATCCACAAAGTTAAGGCAAGCATCCCACTAAGAGCATATATTTGCCATATATATGAGAGCATATAAAGAACTCGTACAAACTCTATAAAAATAATGGGCAAACATTAC
This sequence comes from Cynocephalus volans, assembly GCF_027409185.1. Classification (NCBI taxonomy): domain Eukaryota; kingdom Metazoa; phylum Chordata; class Mammalia; order Dermoptera; family Cynocephalidae; genus Cynocephalus; species Cynocephalus volans. Next base: position 71,306,702 of record NC_084466.1, read on the forward strand.
GAAAAGATAATTTCCAGTAAAGAAAAACTTATAATCACTAAGAATATGAAAATATGCTCACTTTTATTAAGTATTAGAAAACATTAGAGACAATGACAATTTTAAAAATCTAATTATTCCAAGTCTTAGTGAGAATATAGAGGTATGGTCAGTAAAACTGCTTCCAAAATCAATGCTATTCAAATGGCATTATCTGGCAAATTTGAAAATATGTACACCTTATATTTCAGAAATTTTCATTGCTAGATACAGCAAGAGAAAAATTCTTACATGGCTCAAATAGACAAGGACAAGGATATTCACTATGGTATTGCTTGAAATAACAATTGAAAGCAGCCCAAGTATCCCTCGGTAGAAAAGTGAATAATACATTATGATATGATAGACATGATATGATTTTTTATCTAGATATCATATAAATATGTTTGCACTGGAATTATGATATATCTATACATGACTTAAACTTATTTGTCTCAAAACAAATAGAATTTGAAATGAGAGGAACAAAGCAAGTTTTAGAGTTATATTTTTTTTTACCAGATATTAAATTAAAAACAGGAAAGGATACTATAGTTTTCCAAATATTTAAATATGCTTTACAGATTTAAACGCATGGGCTAAGAGAATATATACCAAATTTGTGATTGTGGCTGCCTCTGGAGGCAAAGACGTGGGTAGGAGAACAAAGAAGACTATAATTTAACTGTAACGTTTAGATCTTTTTAGTGTAAATTTTAAAAATAATAATTTATTATTATTATTATTATTATTATTTACATTCAAAGATGTTGTTGTAGAGTAGTGAGGGGTAGGGGGACAGAGGTAGAGCTGGGGGTGGGGTGGGGCTGGCCCTTGGCTGTCTCCTTCACTGGTCTGTTTGCAGAGGGCAGGGCAGGGTGGGCCATGGCTGAGGCCTGCTGACTCCCCTCACTCTGGATTGGATGCCTGGGGGGTTTCCTGTGGTGACTCAGTTGTTGCTGGGCTGGATGAAAATGATGGAGAGCATGGTTCATGCCCTCAGCTTCCCACCCCTGGCTCAGATCCCGGGGAGCTTCCAGCAGTGAGTTAGTTGTCACTGGGGGGGCATGGTTGAGACCCTTGGCCACCCATACTTCTGTGTGGCTACGGTCCTCAGGTTCTCCTCACCCTAGCTCAGGAGCCTAGAGGACTTCCAGCTCTTTTAGGTGTTATAGGTGTTCTTTGCTGGTGTTAGAACTTTACTGGGTAATATCAGAACTTTGTCTCTGATCTGTGGGGGTTTTGTGTTTACTTTCACTACTGTGTTGGATTATTAGCTACCCCCAACTTAAACTCTGCACTGCAACTAATTTATTGTCCTTTGCTCACTTCTAAAATGGGGGAACTTCCTGTGGGAACCAGCACTGGAGCCTTGTGGTTGAGCTAAATTGCTACATTGCTGCTGATTCCCTGGGGAAGGCTTTATGTGCAGCTCAGGTTTTGATTATTGACCTTTTCAGAACTTCTGGGTCTTGTGAGATCTGATAACCTGGATTGTGTGGAAACTCTGGTCTGGGCCTGAGTCTTTTCAGCAAACTACACCCCCTGCAGTTCTATATTCCTGACCAGTCTCCACTGAGTGGACTTGTGCTGATTGGGGGACAGATTAGATATCCATGTTGTACCCCAATGTTCCCCTGGTGGGCCCATCTCCCCCACCACCTGCATTCCAAACACTTCCCATGGGATGGGCCATGTGCCGGTTCCTTGCAATGACTCTGAGAGGCTCCTTTTTTCAGTTTTCTGTGGCCCCTCACTCCTATGTGGGTCCATGGGAACCCTGTTAGTGATCTTGTTGGCCTAGAGGCCACCAAGGCCCTCCTCTTCCCTGCAGTCTCCAAACAACTTCATACAAAGGGGACAGCTGTGACTTTTGCCAGCTCTTGCTTCATGTGTTCACCAAGGTCAGTCTTGAAATAGGCAGGGCTCAAAATAGTCGGAGCAGTCCCTTCTTTCTCTCATTGCAGCTTGTCCTGCCTTCATAAACTCAGTAGATCTCTCCTTCCCCTGAGCTCTAGCAGCTCCAGGTTGGCAGTCTTTGCTTTTATAATAGTAGTAAATTGGTTGATTGTGAGAGAGAGTAATGATGGGGACCATCTATTTCACCATCTTCATTCTCTTTCCTAAAATTTAAATTAAAAATAAATGTCCATTGATGGACATTTGACTAAGGAAAATGTGGTATAAGCACACAATGCAATACTACTCAGCCATAAAAAAGAATGAAATTCTGCCACTTGCAGCAACATGGATGAGCTTGGAGAAAATTATGTTAAGTGAAACAAGACAGGCACAGAAAGAAATACCACATGTCCTCACTCATGAGTGGGAGCTAAAAAATCAATAAATAAGAAAGAAAGAAAGATAGATAGATAGATTGATCACAATAATATGTTGAACATTCAGAAGGAGAGAACAGAACTGCAGTTACCAGAGGTTGGAAAGGGGGAGGGGGTTAGTGAGAAATCAGTTAATGGCCACAAGGAATGATTATGTTTTATAATGATGAATATGCTAATTATCCTGATTTAATTGTCCCACCTTGTACACAGGTACTGATATTCAGCTCTGTACCCTACAAATATGTTTCAATTTAAAAAATGAAAACAAATTGGTTAATTCTCAGTGGTTTGTTGTCTTTCACTGAGTAATTTTTAAAACTCCTTAAAATAAACACATTTAATTACATTAAAAGGTGACACTCCACTGAGGATGTCATAGAAGACTTAAAGATTGGTGGGTGTGGTCATTCTAAATAGAAGCATCAACCAGAAATCTTAAAAGATGCTGTGGCGAGAAAACATTGGATGTGTTCAAAGAAACAACAGTGGACACACCAAACTGTTTGGAACGGAAGGCGCCTGCAGTTGTTGGACGGAGCTATTTGTGATTAGGTGGGAATCCTTAAATATCGGGCAGCTGAGGGTGGGCTTTATTCAGTAGTCAGTGGAGACTCAAAGATTTCTAGGTTAAGAACAGACTTTAGGAAGAAGTATTTAGTTTTCAATTGAAATAAAAAAAATGTATGCATATACGTGTGGATAAAAAAAAGCCATTGGATTTATAAATTAGTAAATTACATGTGGCCTTAAAGAGAGAGTTTCCTCTCAATAGAAAGAGGAAGATGACAATGGAAGGAATGAGTGGACTATAAAAGTGAAAGATGTGAGACCAGGTTACTTGGTTCAAAATAGGGCAGAGAAAGGAAGGCAAGAAAATATGGCATGTTGAGGTGGTATTGGGATTGGTAGAGTAATTATTTTTAATTACAGGAGACATATGAGTACACTTATTGCCAAAGAGAAAATGGTGGTAAGGGGGAAAAAAAGGAAAATTTAATAAGTAGATTATGAATGAAGTAGTGTCTTGGAGTTAGAAGCACAGGATCAAGAAGTTAAAAACTCAACTGTGTTAAAGAGAAAAACCATGTCCTCCTCAGAAGTAAGAGCAAAGTTTGAAATTACAAGTGAAGATGCTAATGAATTTTGAGTTGGAGATATAGAAATGACAATGTTATGTGCTCTCAATTCTTCACGATGAGGGGAAGCCACCTACTGAGAATGAGGAATATGGAGACAGGGCCGTAGACTTAGAGAGGGTAGAAAAATTGTGGCGTAGTTGCTGGGTCACATCCCAGGCCAACTGAGGCTTCCCTATGGCCGTTGACATTTCCATTAGAGTTCTGATCCAAATATGGAAAGAGAGGGGAAATGAAATTATCTCACCCACTCTAAATATTCAGGGATAAAAAGTATATGATGCTCTATCAAAGTTCATCTCAAGAAAATTTTGGTTTCCCAAAAAGCATTTCTCCAAGGAAATATTTACTCATCTAACAAACATGAATATGTTAAAAGAATTCTAATAATTTAGGCCAATATCCACCAGTGAATGATGTTTTCCAGTTGCTTGCAAAATAGTTGTAATTAATTAGCCTAATAATTTTTTTTAAGATCCAAAAGGATGCCAAGTGTGGGAAAGACTAAAGGCACTGATGAAAACGTGTTTTCTGTTAAAAATGTTATGGAAGAAAATCAAAAATATTGAAGTAGAAGGGAAACAGTGGAGGGAGTCCAAATTCCCAGTAATTTCATTGGAATAAGTTCAGTAAGATTTGTGTGAGGTCAAATCCTCTCATGTCTTAAAATGTCACCAGGACATAACAGGTCATTATGTTCTGATTAATTTAGAAAAACAACTCCTTACAACTGGATTCAATTAGTGTTAAATAATTGAAGCTAAATCACATGCAACTAAATCAGGAATCTGCAGACTATGGCCAATGGGCCAATTCCAATCTGCTGCGTGTGTGCATGCGTGCGTGCGTGCGTGCGTGTGTGCGTGCGTGCGTGCGTGTGTGTGTGTGTGTGTTTTAATGGCTCATGATCTAAGAATGGCTTTTACATTTTTAAATGGTTCATTTTAAAAGGTTACCTCAGTACCTTCATAATATCTTTGGTTGTGATGCTTGGCTTGCAAAGCCTAAAATATTTACTGCTTGGCCCTTTTCAGGAAAATTTTGCCAACTCCTGAACTAAATGATCATGAGACTGGGAAAATAAGAAAAGGAGGCAAGCCTCAAGAGGGGAAGATATATTTTAAGATATAATTGGAATATGATTATGATATTGTTTAGTCACTAATATTAGCCCATTTGCACAAGTTTTCATGTAGTAGTGAGGGATTTGCTCTACATTTTGTCACTTAAAAAACCCTCAATCCTATCCATTTGCAGATGACTGGCATGGGCACAAAGATTTATTATACACATCTCTGGTATTGTTTGTGGCTAAGGTAATTGTAAAATAGATCGATCAAACATGTGGTGGAAGGCAATGGCCTCAAGGTGCATTGAGGCCATTGCCTGTGTTTGTGGGTAGACTGTGGGTTACTGCTGATGGTGGGTTCTGGCACTAGAGAAACCGTCTGTTGAAAGGACTAAAGGTGAGTGTGATGGCTGGCTGGGTGGAGAGGAAAGGTAGTGGATCCTCTGGGAGATCTCAATGCCTTTCTGGAGGAGCTGCCCAGAGACATGTGGTGAGCCAGTCCAAAGTCTGTGAAAGCTGAGCTGCATGGTGCTCTCTTGAGGGAACTATTGTCCTTTCTGCTCAATTTCTCTATAAACCTAAAACTTCTGTAAAAATAAACTCCATTACATAAAACAGAACAAGACAAGAAGGCAGAACTTCCACCAACCAAGATTCAGGGCCACAGTTCTCTCCTGCATCCTCTGCGTGGATCTGGCCACACGTGCATTTCTGTATACTATGATTGCCTCTGGATCTGATGAGTCCACATTGGAGTGAGTATGTATGGTCAGTTCCACTATGTGGGTTGTGGTTTCTATGGATTCCTAGGGGTGATTCATTCCTGTGCAACAACGGAGTTCTGTCAAAAAGCCCAGTGCGAACAGGTGCTTTTTCTCTCACTTTCCTTTGTGCTGTTAATAATCTTGAGTAAGGCTGGCTAGTTAGCTCAGTTTGTTAGAGTGTGATGCTGATAATACCAGGGTTCAGGATTGGATCCTTGTGCTGGTTAGCCACCAAAAAAAAAAAAAAAAAAAAAAAAATTCTCATGAGTTAATACTATTTTTGCCATTACAGATAGGCAAACTAGAACTTAAGAGCAGTCAAGCAACTTGACCAAGGCCACACACGTATTGTTCGTATTCCATTCTCAGTAATGTTTGACACTAAATTTTGGACAGGAAATTTTTATTGTTGGTTGGTTCCTTTGGTTATTATCTTTTTTTTTTTTTTTAAGGATGACCGGTAAGGGGATCTTAACCCTTGACTTGGTGTTGTCAGCACCACACTCTCCCAAGTGAGTCATGGATGGCCCTCATTTGGTTATTATCTTTAATTTACATTATTTTTAACAGCTTTATTATGGTGTAATTGACATAAGACAAAGTGCACAAATTTAAAGTGTAAATTTTGATGAATTTTGACATATGCATGTACCTGTGAAACCACCACCACAGTCAAAATAATGAACTCTAAGAGTTTCTCCTATCTCTTTGCAATCTCTTTTTCCTGCCCCTCTCCATCACCTACTTCCCCAGGCCTTACTCTATCTCCAAGTCTGTTTTCTGCCACTATAGCTTAGTTTTCATTTATTACAATTTGATATAAATGGGATCATACTGTAAGTGCTCCTTTTTGTCTGACTTCTTCCTCTCCACATGATTATTTCAAGATTCATCCTTGTCCCAGAATGTATGAATACTTCATTCCATTTTATTGCTGAGTAGTAGTCTGTTGTGTGGAGATACTACAGTTTGTTTATTCTTTCACCTGTTGATGGACATTTGGTGGTTTTTTTTGTAGTTTTTTGTTGTTTTTAGCTATTACAAATAAAGCTACCATAACATTCATGTGTAAGTGTTTGTATAGACCTGTGCTTGCATTTCTCTTGGGTAAATACCTATGAATAGAAAGGCTGGATCATGTGGTAAGTGTATGTTTCACTTTCTACACTTTTCTTTTTTTTTACAAAAACCACTTTTTTAGAGTGGTGTATTATTTTGCATCCCCTCCGACAGTGAATAAGAGTACCAGTTTCTCTACAATCATGTGAATTCTTGACAAGAAGTCTTTCTAGTTTTGGCCATTCTCACTGGTATGTACTAGACTCTCTTTGCAGCTTTGATTTTTATTCGCCTAATCATTAATGATGGCGTGCGTCCTTTTGTAAAGTTTATTTTTTTCATTGTACATGTTTGCGGGGTACAATTTTTGTTTCAATACATGCATATGTTGAATAATGATCCAATCAGAATAGACTGTCACCTAAACATGTACCATTTCTCTGTGGTTGTAACATTTAAGATCCTTGTTTCAGCTATCTTGAAATATACGGTACAATATTATTAGTTATTGTTACCTAGGGCACCAGAACTTATTCTTCCTGTCTAACTGTAACTTTGTAACTTTGTACCAGTCTACCTACCTTTTCCAGGCCCCCCTCCTACCTACATCCCTTTTCCTGCCTCTGGTAACTAGTACTCTACTATTTCTCTCTTTTTAATTTACTCTTCTTAATCGAACCATAATAATTGTATATATTTATGGAGTACAATATAACACTTTTACATTCACATTGTGTGCAATGATTATTTCAAGGTGCTTAGTGCAACCATCGCCTCAAACATCAGTCATTTCTTTGTGTTAAGAACATTCAACATCATCTCAACTATGTATTCGAAGATACACAGTACTTTGTTGATAACTGTAGTCTCCCTATTTTTTTATTGGGTTGTTTGTTTTCTTTATTGTTTTGTCTTCAGATTTATTGGAATACAAATGACAAATAAAAAATTGTATATATTTGAGGTTTTTTAATATATTGAATCAAGTCCTTTATCAGACACGTGATTTACAAATAGTTTCTCCCAGTCTGTGATTATTTTTTCATTCTCTTAACAGAGCCTTAGAAGAGAATTTTAAAACTTTTGATAAAGCTCAATTTATCATTTGTTCTTTCGGATCATGTTTTTGGTGTTTGGACAGTTTTTAAAGTTATGGAGAACAACCCGACAAAGTATTTATGGGTGCCATAGAGTCTTCTGCTATGCTTATTTACCTACCCTAGAATGTCATTTCTTATGTCTTAGAAATGACGAAAAATTCTCTGAAAGTTTTTCAATTACATACTACATTCCCAGATAGTGTTCCTTATATTTGGAGATCGAGAGTTGCCAGGATTTTATTCATTTTAGATAAGAGCTGGGGTCCAAGTTATGACCATTATTGAAAATTTGCATGAAATTTACTAAAGGTTGGTTTTGCTAAGAAATAAATCATAATGTCATGTTTTTAGAAGTCCCTTTATCCTAAAGAGCTCAAACAATTTAGCATTGAAAGTGACTTTAGCAATCGTCTTGTTACCAGATGAGAGGGTTTGAGGAGATCTGATAGCTGACCTCAACCCTGTCCTCCTACCAGGTTCTTGACACCACAGGCAAGAATTGAAGAGCAGAATCAGAGTAGAAAGGAAAACAGGTTTAATGTAAAGAATACGGAATGCACACTTCACAGGCAAAGTGCGGGCTGACTCAGCAGTGAGTAGCAGCCTCGTTTTGCCCTCGCTTCCAACTTTTGTAGTTGATGACCTAACATTTTTGTGCTGTCTATGAATATCTAACTAAGGGGCTGATTCCCGGTTATGTAACTCTTATGTAGCTCTTAGTCTGTGCATGCTGCACCACTGACACTGAACAAATTTGCGTCCTGCAGTTTCAATCTTCCCTTGTTGAGTTCGAAAACGTGCAACACTAACTCTCTTGGGGCTCAAGGTCCAGGGGAGGGGCCTGAGCTCCAGGGGCGTGGCTTGAGGCTCAGAGGAGTGGCCCGAGACCCAGACTCCAGGAAACTGAGCATCGACCATCTCAACCTTGTCTAGCTTCCTGTGCAGCACAGAACTTCCTTTCCATGGCATGCTTCCTCTCTTATTCAGGTTTTTGCTTAAAAGTCACCAGCTCGGAGAGGTTTTCCCTGATCTTAGTAAAATAGCAACCACCTCTCCAGCCCCATTATCCTCAATTTCCATTCTCAGCTTCTTTTTCTTTCATAACACATCACTACCTGAAATTTTATTGTATACTTAGGTTATGTTTATGTATTCGTTTATCCTCTGCCCCTCAGAAAGCAAGCCATATAAAGGCAGACTTGTTCATCACCTGTATCACACCTGTATCACCTGTATCACAGGGGATATGGTGTTTAGTTTCAGCTCGAGTTTCTCCTGTGACAAATAACACCATGCACTGGAAAGAGAACCACATGCCTTGAGTTCTTGGCCCATCTCTGCCACCATCCGTGGAACTTGGTTAAGTCAATGGGTTGACTTTGTGATATTTAAGGATACTTCCAGGTCCATCACTACATGATCCTACGAAACTCACACCATGAAGCAGGTCCTGCTAGTGGAGGAACTTAAAAATGTTAGAATAACTTCTTTTATGGAAACAAATTTATTTTAGCTTTTCTTAAAAAAAAAAAAAAGAAAGAAAACGGACAAAATTTCTATTTTGTCTACTGGTTTGAAGATTTTCTTCCTCTGAGAAACTTCCTTTGATGAATATTAGGAATGTTCTAAGTACTTTAGTGCTCATACCAACACTAGCAGGGATGTATTATTGTTATCTTCATTTTATGGAAAAAGAAACTGAAGCAAAATTTCAGAAATTTGCCTAAAGTAAGCTAGTAAGTAATCGAATTGGATTAAACATGAGAAGTCGGATTACAGAGCCCATGTTCTTTCTTCTATATTTTATTGCATTTTAAATTTAATTTATGTTATTGAATAGATATTACTTTTACATACTTAAAGAAGCAAAACAATACAAAAAGTTATATACTGAGAATCTTGTTCCCACCCTCATCTCTCCTTTCTATTAAAAATATTTTATTAGATTTAAAAATTTCTTTCCAACATTTCTTTATGCAAATATGAATATTTTTGTTTTTCTTCATTTCTGCCACAAAGGTAGCATCCCAAATACACTGTTCTATTTTATTTCATGGTTTTAAATATACATTGCTCAGCCTTTATTTTGAAGAATTTCAAACCAAAAGAAAAAAAATTAAATATTACAATGAACACTAATATATGCTTCATGTGAATTTTTCAATTTTTAACATTTTGCCACCTTTACCATTTTATATTTATTCACTTTTTTGTTTTTGTTTTGCTGAACCATTTGAAAGTAAGTTGCAAATATCATGACACACCATCCCTAAATATATCAGTGTGTAACTTCTGAGTAACCAAAATACCATTTTTAAACCATGCAAAATTAACATTGATTCAATAACTTCTAATATACAATCCGTGTTCAGGTTCCCCGGTTGTGCCAGTAATATCCTCTATAGCTGTTTCTTTTATTTTCTGGTTCAGGAAATCACAAATTACATTTAATTTTTTGCCTCTTTAATATCTTCTTTTTTAAAAAAAAAAATCTTTTTATCTAGAAAAATTTCCCACAACTTTTCTTGTCAGTCATGATATTGACATTTTTGAAGAATCCATCCATGCCAATTGTTCTGTCGAACATCTCATGATCTGGATTTGTCTCATAGCATTCTCGTTATACATTTAGGACAAATACTTTTGGTCAGATTACTACATAGGTGATGTTATGTCCTTCTCACGATCAGGAAACACTTTTTCTTTATTGGTTGTGTGACATTTGATTACTTGGTTGAAGTTTGTTCACCAAATTTCTCCATCATGAAAGCAACTTTTCCCTTGAGACTCCCTGAATAACCTGTTTTCCATGGCCCTTCAAATTCTTACTATCAATTGATGATCCTTGTCTGAACTAATTATTGCATTGGGATTGCAAAGCAGTAGTTTTCTAATTCCATCATTCTTTCTGAATTTATTATCTGAAATTCCCAGTAAAAAGAGCTTCTTTCTACATACACACTTTTTAATTTAGTAACATTTTGGTGTCATAGGTTATTTTAACCTTATTTGCTACAATCCATTAATGTCGTTATTCTTTTTGATGCTCAAAACTTTGATGTTTCAGATATGGAAGGATCCAATATTCATTTCATCTATCTCCATCAGTCTTTGAGTACCGCCTTACTTTCTGGCACAGATAAATGTTCCAGATTCATCTTGTGCTTTACTTAACGCTATGCTTTTTACTTTTAAAATAGATCCTGGAGATTTCCTAAATCAGTGTATTGAGAACATTTTTATTTTTTTGAAAGATGCATAGTAAGTATTTTATTCTGGTAATTGTTTATTAAATCTCTCCCCTTGTAGTTTTATTAGTTTAACTTACGTATTTTGTCTCCTTGGGTTGTTACTGAGAATGGAGCAGAAAGTGCCCCAATTTGAGTATCCAAAAGAATAATGACTGAAGTGAATTAAAACACATCAAACTGTTAAAATCCATGAGTTAATAATAGCACTTAAAAATAATAATTAGTCACCCTTTGATATTGCCAGTCTATCCAGGTATTATTCTGATAATTAATAAATGAAGAAAAATTATAAAACATGTATCTTGCTTTCCTGTGTGAAGTGCATTTCAGGAAAATTAGATAATTGACAAGGGACAGTCCTTTTTTCAATAGAAGAGTTACAAATGGAAAAGCAATGCTAGCATTAGAATATTACCATTTTGCATCCCTAATGAAATAGTGGGCCATCATGAATGACAATTAAAACCATTCTATAAGAGTCTGATAACGAATATTATAACTGATGGATCAGGCTGATAACACCTGAACCCACTGTCACAAAAAATGAGACAGGCATTGTGTGTCTCCCAGTGTGATTCAATAGGAATTACATAGCACCAACTATTGCTAAAATATTTCGTTACTATTTCACAGGAAATTCAGGGATAGAAGAACATGAAAGAAACACCATGCCAAAATCAGAATGTGGAAATGTGTTATAGGACACATGACCTCATCTCTTCACAAATAAATGGCAAGGGGGAAAAAAAAGATTGGAGAACTTTTAAGAATTACAAAAAACTTGAGAAATATCAGCCAAATGCAATGTGTGAACCTTGTATGGATCCTGGTTCAAATAAACCAACTGAAAAAGGACATTTAAGCAATGACTGATCATTAGATAATATTAAGAAATTTGTTACTTTTAAGTGTGATGATGGTATTTTGTTCATGATTTTTAGAAAGAGGCCTCATCTCTCAGAATACATACTGCATTACTTACAGATGATGCCATGTGATGTGGTGTGGGGTAAGGAGAGGCAGAGATGACGGAAGATCATCCCTGTGTTCATAATTTTTGAAGCTGACTGCTAAGTACATGGGGGTGCATTATTCTCTCTACTTTTGTGTAGTTGGAAAATTTCCATAATACAAAGTTTATAAAATAACAAATTAGAAAAAAAAATGAATGCAGTGTTCTAGCAAATAAGGTAATTGACTGAGTCATGTAGATACAGGGATACTAAGTTCTTGGGTAGTATAGTGTTGATTTTGATTGTGATTTTCAAAGAGTCACATGCTAATTTGAGTTACAGGAAATAAAAGCCCATGAGCATGCATAGGAAACCAGTCCTTGGGGATGTAGTGAGTTGAATGGAGGTCACCCAAAAGATACATCCACCCAGAACCTGTGAATGTGACCTTATTTGGAAAATGGGTCTTTGCAGATGTAATTTAGTTAAGGATCTTTTTTTTTTTTTTTAAGCTCATAGATCTCTTTTAAGAATTTATTTATTTTTTAATTGAAACATATTGGTTTTACATATTTATGGGGTGCAGAGTTATATTTTAATACATGTATACAATGTGTAAGGATCAAATCAGGATAGTTAGCAAATGAGTCTTTACAAAAATTTATCATTTCTTTGTGATGAGAAATTTGAGCTTCTCTCTTCTTGCCACTTGAGAACGTACAATAAATTATTGTTAATTACAGATGCCTAGCACTACTGTACATCACTAGAACTTATTTTTCCTATCTAGCTGCAATTTTGTGTCCATTAACCAACCTCTCACTATCCCCCCACTCATTATCCCCCCTCTAGTAACCACAATTCTACTCTCTTAAATTAAGGGTGTTGAGATGAGACTGGGCCCTGAATTCAATAACAAATATTCCAAGAAGAGAAGAGAAGGGAAGAAAACAGGAAAAAGTGACCTGAAGACAGAGGCAGAAATTTGAGTGATGTGTCTACAAGCCAAGGAACTCCAAGGATTGCTGGCAGCCACCACGAGCTGGAAGAGAGAGGCATGGGACCATTCTTCCTCAGAACCTCCAGAAGGAACCAACTTTTCCAGCACCTTCGCTTCAGTCTTCTGGCCTCTTGAACTGTGAGAAAATAAATTGTTAGTGTCTTAAGCTGCCAAGTTCATGGCAATTGGTTATGGCAGCCCTGGGAAATGAATGCAGGTGAAAAGAATGGAACAGACGCACAGAGAGAGGCAGAGACAAGAGACCAGAGAGACCCAAAGACAGAGCAGAGACAGTGACCGCCTCAGAGCCTGACAGCATCCCTTTCCTCACATAACACAGCTATGCTGAAAGTTTATTGTTTCTTGCAAAATAGAAATAAAACTTTCCAGTGGCTAATTTTTGGGATCCAGACTTCTTATGTTTTTGGAAACAAGTGCAATATTAACCCATCTCTCTCATCTCTGGAAAGTTAGTTGTTCTCCCTGTTTCCTCAAATATCCTCCTAGATAATATTTTTAGGTGAATTTATTTTAGTTCAATTCTGCAAGCCTAGATGTATGGATTTAAAACTTACGTTGTTAGTACTAAAGTATATGAACATGTTTAGTGTCGTTAGTAATTCCAGAGTTACAATCTTGATCAACTTGTGGGCCAATTAACTTTACATTGCCCTATGCAGGCTGCACTGTAAGTCTATCCTACACCTTTGATCATTGGTGTGATCAAGAGAGTGTGGTTGAATGAGTACAGATGCATTTGCTTTGAAGAAAAAATAACTGTGGAGGACACTGTGGATTCGTTCACTCTACATCATTCCAGCGTCCTTCTAGTGCCATTTCCTGTATTTAAGAATGATAAATCTAAAAGCCACATTTCCTAGGCTTCCTCACAGTTGGAGTTCAGTTTCTGCCAATCAGAGTATTTATGGGAGATTTGGAAAGCAGAAGTAGGGCGGAACACTGAGTTTTGGGATACTTCTGTTTCTGTTGGCAAGCACAGCCATGGCAATAAGCTGTATTCTGAAGTAGATTCTAGTAACCAGCTTTTGGGGGATAGAGACTGGCTGCCAGACAACCTCCTTTTTGTTGTTGTTGTTTTTTCTTTCTGTCTTTCATATCTGGCAGGTATGTTGTTACTCCATTGTGGTGGTGGCAGCTTCCCTGGACTGATCCCTGGACTTCCGTTAGTGAAGTATATTCCTGAAGTTCCAGTGGTTTCCAAATTTCCCATCTTCCTGATTGAGGCAGAGGCAGCTGCTCCACTGGTGGACCAGTTCAATGGTGATTTTCTGGAAGTTATTCCTAGAAACCCAGTCCAGAACCCACCACCGGCATGCTTCCAATCGTTTCTTAAGCACCTATTTTCCAGTTTCAAATTTCTTTCGTTCTAAATATCTAGAGACATTGCTTTGTCACCTTAAACCCTGACTGATATAACTCAAAGTTCAAGCCCTGGCTCAGCTGTATAATCTTCTTCTACTAAGAACAACACGTGCTTATTCCTGTCAGGTCCTACTCTGCGGGAAAAGATGGTGTTTACCTATTCATTTTATGTTTTAAAATGTTCCTGAAGGGCAACTGAGGACTGTGAACAGCAGTGATCTTTGTGTGGTGAAATTATGGTGCTTTGCTTGTCTGGTTTTACAAGTGCAGCAGATCTAAGTTGGTTGCTTATATCTGCTTGGTCCACCCTGGAGTCACCTGTGGTTTCAGTAAACAGTTTCAGAACACACCAATGATGCACACACACCAACAGCTTCCTACCTCATGCCTCTGACATGGGAATGTGCTTGGCCTGTACGGGGTACATCAGAAACGCTGGAGAGATGGTATTTAAGGGGTAATGCTCTGCTGGTGTGGGACTCAAGTTTGTGCATAAACACCCCACACTCCTTGTCCCTCTGTAGAATGATTCTGAAGCATGATGCTGTCTCTTAGAAACTCCAGTGGGATTAAAGCCCAGTTGCCCACAGCAGTAACCAACTCATTAGCACACTCCTTATTTGCTCTCTTTCTTTCCCTGGCTTTCTTCTCACCCTTCCTCAGGGTCACTCCCACTTCGTGGGGTCACTTCCCAAATAAACAACTTGCATCCCAATCCTCGCATCAGAGTCAACTTTGGGGGATTAAAATTGGGAAAACAATAAACATGTATTACTCTCTTAATTAGAGAGGAAAGTTGTTTTAAAATCCTGTTACAAGGGGTTGTCAATATATCAAAATACCAAATATATGTTATGGAGGATATTGATATTTGTTTTTTGATTTGCATGGAAGGTATATATTTTTATTTCCTATTATGGTGTGATTATATTTGAAGTACTAATATGGATATTTTTTTCTATATCTCTGAAAATTTTCACTGAAAATTTTTTCATTCCTCCCAATCTATTTAAGTCATTCACAGCAGGACCAGAAATTAGGCTCTAAAGACAAGGCAACAACAACAACAACAACAACAACAAAAGCTGTCTGACCTAAAAGAAAGCAATATTTGGTTATATACTTGAATAGTGATTTTTCTCTCACCAAGAAGCTAAGAGACCTTCAGTGGCTTAGAGGAAAGAGTTTTAAAGAGGGGATGCCCAAGTGTAAAAGAAAGCATGTTGGAAGGTGGGGGTCTTAGCCAGGACTAGAAATTTTCCTCACCCCCAGGACCACAGGGGGCAGGTGCAATCTGGAGCAGAACGATGGTCTTATCACCCACTTAAGATACCAGGCTTCAGGGGTTGGAACATTATCTGTCAATTGCCTCTTTTGGAATTATCCTCAACTGATCTCTGGAAATGTGGCCAGCACCCCATCTGGCCTTGTAAGATATGCCAAAATGCTTATAATCTCTACCTTCTAAACAGAGTGGGGAGACCAGGACACCTCCTGGGATTATGTTGGTGTAAAAGGTAAACGTTGCCTTGGAGCCAGGTTTAACCATATAAAACTGCCTGGAAATTGCTATTGAGCTGGGAAAGTGGTGAAAACATTTCCCTTGTGGCATTACAACTGCTATTACAAATAGCAGTTGCTGATTTTTTTCAGTGCTTATAGTCTATGCTGTATATTTCATTTCATAGCAACCCTTTAAAGTAGGTATATTCTTTCTCTCATTTTACAGATGCGGAAACTGAGATGCAGAAAGAATTGTACTGCTAATGAATGCAGAACCAGACTTCTGGTGCCAATATCTGACTGAACTCTTAACAACTATGGTATGTGCAGCATAAATTCTTACTACTATTGCACCACAAACACTAACAATGGAAGAGGCATGTTTAAAACCGAGCAAAGACAGGTTAGAAAGGGTTATCATGTTGGAGGATTAAAAGTGATTAGTCACATCCTGTTGTCTCCTAAAATATGGCATCAATCATGCTGATGTTATTTTTACTCTCTCTGATATATAGCTAGAGTCTTGGGTTTCAGAGCAGGAATCATATAGGAATAGGCTTTGCTTGCATGTTTCCTTGCTCGTGTTGTCACCAGTGTCTTTAGGACAGATTCATTTGGTATCATTCCTGGCTCCCACTACAACCTTTATCACAATAATATGGTACAGTATTGGAATTTTAGTGGCTCATATATTCTGTGAAATATGATAGTAATAAACTGTAATGCTTTGACCTCAGCTTTTTAATATTTGATGCCTTATCCATTTCCAACCCACCTAGCTCCCTCTTTTCCTCATGCTACTTGAAAGGAGATGAGGTGGAATGAACAGTCATTCAAGGCAGGACTCATTTACCAAGTGGAATACACCTGTTTATAAGCCTGTTAGAAGTATATAGCCATTCATGTTCCATTTTGAAAAGAACAAATCCCCATTTCTTCTCACAATAGAGGATACAAGGAGAATGCAAAATAGAAAAACATTAATCAGGTCTTATGACAACAAGAAAAAAATTAACACATTCATCAGGCATTTTTGAGACAACAGCTAAACAGAGCCAGAAGTGCAGCAGATGTGACTTCTTTCTTCCTGCAGCTGGCTGCATGCATCTGTTGACAAAGTGAAAAATATTAGAAGGTGAATCAAAGGCAAATTCAACATCAAAGAGCAGCCTCATTATTTATTTAGAACTCGTATCATGACTCAGGTGCCACCCAGATATAGGAGCCTAGCCTTCGTGGAGCTAACCAAGAAATAACCTGGCTGAAAGAAATGGATGGGTCATATGCTTCACAGTTTGATCTTTCTGTAACTGGACCCTTTATCCCAGACTGTAGAACTACAATTATTCTTGCTACAATCTGCCATGACAAATAAAGTGCTATGTTCTTCTGGTACCAATTATGAGTCTGTCACTTTTGCACAAAGTGTTGATATCGAAATGATAAAGCTTGACCCCAAGATGTTGAAGTTTAAAAGAAAGTCTATGGGGAAGAAGAGGGTGCTGGCAGAGGAATTGAGTTAGATTACCTTAGTATCAACTCTTCTTTATTGTTTGACCCTCAGCTTTATAAATCCAGACATTCAGTTTTCAATCCCCCAGAATTCACCTGATTGATTTAATCACTCAGATTTCTTCATGTGACAGTAAGCAGAATGTCAATTTATTCATTTATAAAGAAAAATATTGCTACATTCTGATTCTGAGGTTTAGTTAACAGGATAGTCTGATGATGCATCTACCACCATAGCAGGGCAATTACTTCCAGAGATTTGAAGAGCAAATCTATGGGGAAGGTCACCCCATTCTTTTCCCTAATGGATTATTAACCATTCTTTTACCTGTGTATCTATGATTTATTGCTAACCACCTTGCTTCTCCTGACATAAAACTTTAGATTTGTTACTACTGTGTACACTATGATAGATGCTCATTTCTTTTAAAATTATTTTTGCTTTTAGTCCTGATGTACATTTTGTATTTAAAATACTTTTGCAAATGGCTAATCTGTGTTTTCCAGCTGGTATCATAGAACATTTGTCACAGAGATACTCTGAAAAAAGTAGCCCATTGTCGAACAGTTTTGGGAGATGCTCCAACTATATGCCACTGTTAATGATTCACAGTGTACTTTAGTATTTTAAAGGCTCTGAGAGGGAAGTAGGCAAGAGAACACCCCCAAGGTCCTAGGCAAGGAGGCTAGGGCCATATCCTATGCTCAAAAGCAGGCAAGAGAGCATGCTGAAAACACCACTTCTCTGCAGGTGGCCCACCACAACCACCACCACAGCCATGGCTGCTTCAAAAGTGGCTCCATGCCACAGCAATAGCCACAGCCACTGTGCAGGTGGCCCACCAGACACTCAACTGCATTGACACTAGGAAAGTCACTAGCAGAGACTGGAAAAAGAAGAGGACATCTTTCCTCAAAGCCCACTCCAGAGTAATAGAAGAAGCAGCTGCTCTACCAGATGACCAGACATCAATATAGAGATATTAGAAATACAAAAACTCAAGAATATACGATACCACCAAAAGAATAGAGTAATTCTCAAACACCAGACCCTATACAGCAGGAAATCCTTGAAATGACTGAAAAGGAATTCTGAGCAATGATCTTTTTTTTCTTAATTTATTTATTGATCATTATTATGTTTTACATTCTAAGATGTTTTAGAGCAAGTGGGGGGGAGGGGAGAAGGGAAAGAGGAGAGGGATAAGGTGGGAGGAGGAGGAAGGAGATGGTAGGTATGGTCAGGGCCTTTGGCACTCCTCTCATTCCAGCAGGAGAGCCCAGGGGGCTTCCAGCAGCAGCTTGGTCATGGCTGGGCTGGATGTGGACTTTGGGCAGACAAGGTTGAGGCCTTCAGCCCTCCCCTACCCTGGGATCCCAGGGCACTTCTGTTGGCAACTTGGTTGTTGCTGGGCTGGATGCAGATACCTCTGATGTTTACAGTCTCTGAGGCCCTCAATCCCCTACCACCCCAGCTCAGGAGCCTGGGGGATTCTGGTCCTTCTAGGCTTAATTGGTGTTCTTTAGTGGTATTAGACCTTTACTGGTTAATATCAGAACTTTTTCTCTGATCTGTGAGTTTTTGTTTTTCCTTTCAGTTCTATGTTGAATTATTTGCTATTCCCAATACTCAAACTCTTCCCTGGAGCTATTTTGTTGTCCTTTGGTTACTTCTAAAATAGAGGAACTTCCTATGGGAACCAGCACTTTGAGTCCTGTGGTTGATCTATATTGCTGCTTTGCTGCTGATTCTCTGGGGAAGGCTTTTTGTTCAGTGGCTACTTCTTGCTCCTGCTTCATGTGCTCACTAGGGCCAGCCTTGAAGTGATTGGGGCTCAAAATGGTTAGAGTGGTCCTTTCTTTCTCCCATTGTAGCTTTTCCTGCCTTCATGAACTCAATAAGTCTCTCCTCCTCTTCCCCTGAGCTCTAGCTGTCCCTGAGCAGCAATCTTAAGGAAATTCGCTGAGATAGAAGACTCAGACAACATAATGAAATGAGAAAAAAAAATTTAAGATATGAAGGAGGAAATTTACAAAGAGATTAATATCTTAAAAAAGAATGTAGCAGAACTCATGGAACCAAAAGATTCAATCAACAAAATAAAAAACACAACCAATAGCTTAAGCAGCAGGCTAGAACAAGCAGAAGAAAGAATTTCAATCTTGAAGACAGTCTTTTTGAAATAACCCAGGTGGACAAAAAAAGGAAAAAAATAATTTTAAAAAATGAAAAAAATCTTAGACAGCTAGCAGACAACCTTAAGCACACAAACATTTGAGTCATGGGTGTTCCAGAAGGCTAGGAGAAAGGAAAAGGCATAGAAAACATATTCAATGAACTAATAACCAAAAACTTCTCAGGTATAGGGAGAGACAAGGATCTTCAGATTCAGGAAGCTCAAAGATCCTCAAATAGATTCAACTCAAAAAGATCCTCTCCAAGACACATTATAGTTTGGCAAAGCTCAAAGACAAAGAGCGAATCTTAAAAGAAGCAAGACAAAAGCATCAAGTCACCTATAAGGGAGTCCCTATCAGACTAACAGCAGACTTCTCAACAGAAACTCTATAGGCCAGATGAAAATGGGATGATATACTCAAAATGCTAAAAGAAAAACAACAACAACAACAACACTGCCAGCCAAGAGTACTATACCCAGCAAAGCTATCCTTCAGAAATGAGGGCAGAATAGTGTATTTTCCAGAGCGACAAAAACTGGCAGTTTATCACATCATGACCAGCCTCACAAGAAATCCTCAAGGAAGTCCTGCATCTGGAATCTGGAAAACAATAATCACTACCATAAACACACAAGAAAGAACAAAATGCACTGGTAGAACAAAAATGCAAATGAGAAAGAGACAGATACTAAATCTTACCACCTCAAAAAGCCATATTGACAATGTAGTAATGCCCCAACTTTATTTGTGATTTTAGTAATTTCATTCTTCTCTCCTTTTACTTGGATAGTCTAGATAAAGGTTTGAAAATTTTGTTAATCTTTTTAAAAAATAAACTTTTAGTTTTGTTAGCTTTCTGTATTGTTTTTAAATTCCCTTTTTCATGTATTTCTATTGTAATCTTTATTTCCTACTTATATTTGCTTTTGGTTTAGTTTGCTCTACTTTTTCAATATTCTTAATGTAAAAGTTTACATTACTGATTTGAGATTTTTCTTATTTTTAATATAGGTGTTTACAAGTATAAATTTTCTTTAAGCACTACAGCATGAACCCTGCATCCTGTAAATTTTGATATATTGCATTTTGATCTTTACCCCAAAGTACTCTCTAATTTCCCTATGATTTTTCTTTTTACCCATTGTTTATTTAAGAGAGGTTGTTTAATTTCCACACATTTGTGAGTTTTCTAAATTTCTTTCTGTTATTGTGGTCAGAGAACATATTTTCTATGATCTTAGTCTTTTAAAAACAAACAAGGAAAAAATTAAACAAACCAAACAAAAATTGTCATGGAAAGATTTCCTCTGAAGTTCCCTTATGTTTATATTCTATTTTATTGATTTTTTATGCAATTTTTCTTGCTAAACTTAGATATTTAATTTCTGTTCTTGATTTCTTTTTATTAAGTACACTTGTTGATATGCCTAAAAATTAATTTGCCTTTGAAATGTTTATTCATCTTCCTCTGTTGAAATTAGATTGATATTTGCATGCTTTTGAGAGACATTAGAGTGCTATTTCAAATAATTATGGAGATTATAAAATGAAATATGTAAATTTTGATGTTTTGTATCTCCAGTGTTTGTGAAAAATTGAAGCTCCATTTTCTACAGAAAAATAAATAAATAAATAAAAATGAAGTCTTTGAGAAGCTTTATGCCATAAATACACCTACTTAAGTTTGTTAACCTGGTGTTTTCCAAATTACTTGTCCAGGGAAATCCTTCATCTTGTAACATCTGTTAACATCTCATAGGAAACACTGATCTAATCACATCTGCTGTGTGCTTTTTCGACAACTTAATTCCCAAACAGAGTCTTGGGAATGATCTTCTGCAATCTTGATGTGTCTCCTGTACAGACAGATCATTATAACATAATTTAGGAATGAACAGTACTGATAAATCCATAACCTTTTTTCCAAACTCCAAATCCATATATACAACCTCAAAATATTACAGATCATCATGTCTTATTTCCTTTCTGAATGTTTTCTTTTTTTTTTCTTTTTCAGCTGTTATTTTTCTAATATGTCCATTTTTAACATTAGCATATTCATTGTTACAAATCATACTTATTCCTTATGCCCCTTATCCAATCTCTCCCCTACCTTCTCGCCCTCCCCCTCTCCTGTTCCCCTCTAATAACCATAGATTTGTTCTCTCCATCTGATAGATTAACTATTCCTCTGTGGGTTTGTTGCCTAAATATCTGTCCAGTACTGAGACAGGTGTGACCAAGTCCTTCCTTATTATTGCAAATCAGATGCATCCTCTATTACTCTGGAGTGCTTTGTGGAGAGACAAGAAAGCATTTTTTTTTTTTTTTTTTTTTTTGGTCTCTGCTGGTGCCTCTCTTTGTGTCAATGCAGTTGAGAGTCTGGCGTGCCATCTTCCTAGTGGCTGTGACTGCTGTTATAGAGACTAGCTGCTTTTGTGGAAGCCGTGGCAGTTGCGGTGGCTGTGGTGGGCTACCCACGTAAAGATGATGTTTTTGGTGTGCTGTTTACCTGGTTGCGGCTGGGTTCAGCTTCCCCTGGCTCCAAGCTTCAGGCCCCTGGTGTGGCCCCAGGGTGGTGGTGGTAGCTTGCCTGGTCGTGGCTGGGTTTGGCCTCCCTCGGCCTCATGCCTCATTTTAAGATGTTGTTGCAGAGCAACTGGGTGGAGAAGGAAAAGAGAAGGGGGAGGGGAAATAGGGTGGGAAGAGGGGGAAGGCATAGAGCTTGATTGAGGCCTGTGGATTTCCCCTCATTCTGGTGCAGGGGGCTTGCAGTGGCAGCTGAGTCATTGCTGGGCTGGATGCAGATGTCAGGGGGTTGTGGCTGGCGCCCTCGGCCCCCCAACACCATGGCTTGGGACCTGGGGTGCTTCCTGCAGTGGCTTGATGGTCTTTGCTGGGCTGGTTGTGGATGCTGAGAGGGCATGGCTGAGGCTCTTGGCTGACAACTCCAGCTCGGGGGCCCAGCGGCCTTGGGTGCTTCCTGCAGCACCTTGGTGGTCATCACTGGGTTGGTTGTGGATGGTGGGGTGATGTGGCTGAGGGTCTTGGCCCTCACCCCTCCCTAGCTTGGGAGCCCGGGGGGCTTCTTGTCCTTCCTGGTTTTATAGGTGTTCTTTGGTCTGGTTAGACCTTTACTAGTTGATATCAGATTTTGTCTCTGATCTGTGTGTATTTTGTTTTTTCTTTCAATTCTGTATTGGATTATTTGCTGTTCCCACCACTTACACTCTGCACTGGAACTAATTTGCTGTCCTTTGCTTCTAAAATGGGGGAACTTCCTGTGGGGACCAGCACTTGGGCCCTGTAGTTGAGCTAAATTGCTTCATTGCTGCTGATTCCCTGGGGAAAGCTTTTTGTGCAGCTCAGGTTTTAATTATTGACCTTGTGAGTACTTCAGGGTCTCATGAGGTCTGGTACACCTGAGTTGTGTGGAAACTCTGGTCTGGGCCTGAGTCTTTTCAGCAAACTGCACCATCTGCAGTTCTATACTCCTGACCAGTCTCCACTGAGTGGTCCTGCACTGATTCGGGGGCAGATCAGCTGTCCATGATGTGCCCCAGTGTTCCCCTAGTGGCCCACCCCCCCCCACCACCTGCAAACACTCAAAACACTTCCCATGGGACAGGCTGTGCACTGGTCCCTCGTGATGATTCACTGGCCTCTGAGTGGCTCCTGTTTCTGTTGTCTGTGGCTCATCACTCCTATGTGGGTCCACAGAAGCCCTGTGAATGATCTTGCTGGCCTGAGCGCCCCCAAGGCCTTCTCCTCTGCTGCCTCCAAGGAACTTCACAGGAAGGGCACAACTTGGCTTTTGCCAGCTCTTGCTCCATGTGCTCACCAGGGCCAGACTTGAAGCGGCTGGGGCTTGAAGTGGTGGGAGCAGTCCTTTCGTTCTCTCATCGTGGCTTCTCCTGAATTCATGCAATCTGTAGATCTCTCCTCCTCTTCCCCTGAGCTCTAGCAGCCCCAGCTTGAATGCTGTCTCTTTTATAGTTGTAAATTGGTTGATTTGTGGGAGAGAGTGACGCTGGGGACCAGAGTCTATTCCACCATCTTGACTGGAAGCCTCTGAACTTTCCTTGAGTTTGGTTCTCCCTCATCCTGTAGAATTCCTCTTTCCTCATTATTTTGCAATGTGACTCACTCCTTCATCTGACTCTCCTCAAATTCATCCACATTACTACCAGAGTGATCTTTCAAATTATTCCTTTTACCATTAACAAAGAATGTTTAAGGTAATATATGGTCATTTCAGATTATTTGAAAAGTATAGAAATAAATACAAAAGAAATAAAAAAATAACCCACTAATTCTACCATGTAGAGAGAATCATAGTTAACATTTTATAAATTGTCATTATGTGCCCTTTGCCCATAATTGGAATGCTAGTGATTTTCTTAACTGGTTTTAAGAACTGCTTATTTTTTAATATGTGTATTTTACAAATATAACTCTTACAAATATTACGAATATTACTCTTAGCTTTTACTTATTTATTCAATATCTTTTCTTTCCCTTTAGATAATATATTATTATTTTATTTTACATTTAACTCTTATAGTTACATAATATGAAAATGTGATCATATCACTCCCTTAGAGATAAACCTTCAGTAGCTTTCCAAATGACTCAGAATGGTTTTTTCTACCTTTCCAGTCCCCTAGATTATCCTCCCTTCTACATGTATGGTGCCCTAGACTTTCCTGGCTGTGTGAAATTTTCCTAGAAGCATGTTTCTGCTCAGACTGCTTCCTCTCTACCAAAAATGTCTGCCCTACCCCCTGCAACTGAGAAACCATCATTCATCCTCTAAGACTCAGTCCAAATTAAATGCCCCATTCTCTTTCCACAGCGTCTTCTGCTTCCTCTATCGTAGGAGTTATGGCACAATATTGTAATAACTGTTTATTTATTTCTCCCTTCCACTGGTCTAACAGAGCAGGACATTTTCTTATATCTATTTTCAGAATCATTGCAATACCTGTCATATTGTAGACTTCAATAAGTGATTGAAGAATGAATAGTGACCTAGTATGGGTGTCCAAAAGGAAGTGTGATTAACTCTGCCGAAAGAAAGATAGGTTTTACAGGAGAAAGTGGTATTTGCAGAAGATTTTAAAGGATAAGTGGAAATTTGTTAAAAATAAAAGGGATAAAGAAAAGGCATTTCAAACTTACTATTGGTCAGAGTCTTACTACATACTTTTTCACTAAATGGGAAGCAATGTGATAGAAGATTCTCTTAAGGTAAGTATGTTTAATGTAGATAGATATTTGGGGTGCCATTCAATGATGAAAAAAAATTTTTTAAAGAGGCAGAAAACTTCCCCTGCCCCCCCAAATGGAAAATATATCCATACAGGTTAGAGAGTCTAAAGCAACTCACTGAGGGTAAGTTTAAAAGGATGAAAGACTTGATAGCCTGATTGAGTGATCTGACCAAGTTTATTTCTTATCCTCTTAAAAAACAACATGTAGTCTTTCAAGAAAGTAGTTTACTGTTGACATCAAAGGAAATTTCTCCTTGAAGCTAGATGAGATGAATCCAACAAGATTGGAAACTGGCCCAAGATAAATATTTTAAAGCAGTATGAAAATATTTGGGACATTTGGTGTAGGATAAAAAGGAATTAAAGGGCTGTTGCTGAACTAAAGGAAAGTCAGTAAAGTAATTAAAGGAAATCTCCTCAAGGAACTGATTCTAAAAGTGATGTGATAAATGACTCTTGAGCATGCTCAGAGAGCAAATGTGCATCACCAGGGCAGGAGCCTGAATAATTTAAAGCAATGATTACATATATATTTATGTGTCTGAGCATTCATTAGCTGGCAGAAGATAAAACACATTTGTTTGATCTGTTTGATTTAGCTGCATGGGGTCCCACGATCTGGGATGGATTGGTCATGTAGAGAATGCATAACCACACATCACCTCCTTTCACCCAGTCCTGAAAATTCCTTAGCTCCCTATTATCTTAATTTCAGCCCCATCACCTCTAACCCAGAGACATGGTCCCTGCATTAGGTACTGCAATGCATCACCCAGATCCTCACTGCAGGATTCACTCTGAGATATATTCATTCAGCTGTCAGGAGTGATGGCTTCTGAAGGCTACCACTGCATCCTTCTCTGGAGGTTGCCCTCTGGGAGATGCCTTACCCAAGGTTGTGCCCTCTGCCATGTTGACACAAGAGTCAAAGACCTCGCTTCCTATCCTGAGTTTGAAACAATTCTAAATGGCCATCCCAGCAGCAGAGTACTTCATGTGATTTGTCGCAGTCTAATCTGAATCTATATCATAGTTCAACTTCCACCTTTACCAATTGTGATTCTGTCATTTCTTTACATGTGTTTTTTCTGAGTGCAATCCCAGTACACTTTATGTACATATGTTTTCTTCTCAGACAGAGCCCATCATAAGGGAACCTGTGACAAATGGTGGTGAAATGGTCCCCGGAGGCAGAATTTGAAGTGAGATTTTGGAGTTGCATCATTGGCCAGGTGACAATGAGGCCACCTCTGCTGGAGGTGGGTGGGGTCTCCACGGCCCTTGGCATGCTGTATGCTATAGCTGTGCAGTTTGTTAAGGGTTTCACCAATGGAGAACTAGGAACGGTTATCAGTGGAAGAGAAGATCCCAGCTAGTACAATATCTCAAGTGTTCAAAAGATATTAGAGAAGTGGTCATTACAAAGACTGAAGAACTGGACAGTGTTTCCTAAGTGCTGTCAATGCAGTGGAAAAAGACAATGGAAAGTTGAGAGTGATTGTCCTGGCTATCTATTGCTCTGCAACAAACCAACTCAAAATTCAGCAGTGACAATGACAACGCTTACTCTGTTCACAAATCTGCAGTTGGGCAGGCCCAGTGAAGGCAGCTCATCTGTCTTCCACTCAGCATCAGATGGGGGGCTGGCATGCCAGAGGCTGGCATCAGGTGAAGGCTTGCTCACTCCCAGGTCTGGCAGCTAGAAGACGTACACATGGCCTTTCCATGTGGCTGCTTGTCTTTTTCACACCCTGATAGCTGGATTCTTAGGGAAAAAGTCCCAAGAAGGGAAACAGAAGGGAAGGAAGCTGTGTTGCCGTTCCTGACTTAGCCTCAGGAGGTCATGCAGTACCAATACAACTATATTCTATCTGTTAGAAGCGAATCACAAAAGCTTGCTTGTATGTCAAAGTTTGTCGATATGTTTAAAACCACCAGAGTGATTAAATCACAAAGTTAAGGTAAATTGTAAAAGTCAGAGGCCCTCTTTTATTGCATTTAAAATGACTCTTATCTTCTCTTTAGGTAGAGGTTAGAAAAAACTGAAGATCAGCCTCAGGATTCTAGAACGTATTAAATTCTTAACCCCAGCAAGTCTGCTATGCCAAGGCCAGAGCCTTGATTAGGAAGGAAGAGGAGAGTGGAATTTGAGATGGGTCTGGGTCAATGCACTCAAGAACTTTGAAACCCCCATTCTTCCTGTACCCTTTGGGCTGACAGAAGTAGCCCACTCCTTCCTCTTAAAGGCTAGTACTACTCCCCCTCCCCACCCTTTGAAGACAATGCTGAGGTGTCTGCCTTGCAACACTGATCCAGCTAGGTAAGTGCCAACCCTCATACAGCGGGAAAGGGACTATACCCTGAGGAAGCACACACCATAGGAGCTGGGTGAGTATTGTGCGGTAAGTCCGGAGAGCACTGAACAAGGCAGGCAGGACATCAAGGCATGTAAAGGAGAGTGTATCAATGTGGAAGTGCTCTTCTGAGACATGGAATGTAACATCCTCACAAAAATCTCATGACACAATGCTAATATGCCAGTAGGCTGGCTCTTGAAAGCCTAGGAGAAATGATGGCCCACACTAAATGGAGTAGAAATGCTGGAATAGTTGTGGCAAACAGGGGTGGAAGGAATCAAAAGGCTTAGAGAAGTGGACATACTAGAGAAAATACACTATAGAACAGTAGAAAACCCCCAAGTTGACTCTGCACAATGGGAGGACCCAGAGGAAACTAGCCTCACTGAGAAGCTCAGTGACATCTGTCTTCCATAGGCCAGGCTGGTGGTAGGAGGTGCTGTTACAGAGCTGTGTCCCTGAAAGTAATGAGGGTGAAAAAATACTGAAATAATGGAGGTCACTTGGAGGTGCTTAACAGCCAGAAGCAAGTGACTAAAATGATCACAAGTGCCAAGTTCAAGTGGCAACTAGGGGAGCCTGGCCCACAGAGAGCTATGGAGATGGTTAATGGTATATGGAACCCCTACAGACAAGACAGATGGACAACCAGAAAATATGCTATTCAATCTATAAAATCAAAAGAAATCAAGAAGAAAATAGGACGCTGCAACAGCTGCCTCAGTAGTAAGTTATGATCCCTGCTCAGTTTCTGGACCTGAGTCAGGGCTATAGAGTGTAAATATGGCAGCCCTGCCCTATGTTGTCCACTACAATCTTTGCCTGTCTTTCAACTCACATGTATGACTACATATGTGGGTCCCCTATGGGCAGTTGACAGAGAGGGAAAAAGGTTTAAGGATGGGTTGACTTGGTGTGTGGGTGCAAGCTGAAAATAAACTGCTGCTCCCACATCATCCCACTCTCAGGTGGCATTAAAAGACAGGATGAAGTGAAATCCTTCCAATTACCAGAGATATGGGCAGTATTCCTGGGCACCTAACTTTGTGAGGAAAAAGAAGTGGTCTGCTATGAATACACACAGACTCACAGGCAGTGGTGAATGGTTTGGCTTGTTGGTCAGGAGTCTGAAGGAGAAACACAGGTGGAAAGAGGGCTGGAAAGAAGCATGTGGAAATAGTTGCGGGAGTGGGCACAAAGAGTGAAGACCTGCACGTTGCAGATTATCACCCACCTGCGAGCACTCACACGGAAGAGACACTACACAACCGAGTAGACAGAATGACTCAGTCACTCGGTATCAGCTGGTCTCTGTCATCAGTCATCTTGTTCTGGCACAATGAGTGCATGCTTAGACTATCCACAATGTCCGAGAAGAAGGCTGTCACAAGCATAGACTCCTACGTATAAGGTGGATCAAAGTATCCATACTGCAAGCAAGATATATCAACACTGACCCCTGAGAGAGCACTGTGCCAAGAAGAAATAAATCATGCATTTGGCAAGTTGACTACCTTGTCCCTAGAAGGGACAGGGATTAATTCTGACTAGAATAGTCATATTTCAAGTGCGTTTGCCTTTCCTGCTCTTAGAGTCCCAATCAGCACCAGTACCTAAATGCTCAGAGTGTTTGGTCCACTGACATAGATGATGCAGAACATCACGTCACACCAAGAGACCTACTTTCCACCAAAAGAGGTGCAGCTGTTGGGCACATGGAATCCACAGATCCTGTCACATACTGCACCATCCAGAATCTGCCACGTGGGTAGAAAGAGGAAGCTTTTAATGAGAAAGCTACAGCACAAATTTGAAGATGATATCCTGCAGGAATAGAGTGCCAACTTTGAGGAAGCTGAATATACACTAAATTAAAAGACCATTATATAGTACTGCGTCTTCAATAGATAGAATATTTATTGGCCTGGGATCCAAGAAGGCTGAAGTATGAGTGGCCTTGCTCACCAACATGCCCACATCGGAACTTTGTGCTTCCAATCCTCAGTGTGTGAGGGAAGAGCAGGTTTGCCCTCAGGGACATGTCTTGATACTTTCCTGTCTAATTTTAATACTAAATGGACAAGTTCAGCATCATGGCCTGAGAAGAGCACGGTGACTGGGAGTTCAAACCCTTCAGGAGTGAGGGTCTGACTCACCTTGTAAGGAAAGCCACTCACACCAGCAGAGCTGCTAGCCCAAGGGGGAGAAGAACCGAGAAAGGGTAGTAGAAAAAGAGATGAGAATCAGTCATGACCTTGAAGCCACTTAGAGTAGTGATGTCTGTAGCTCATCCCACTAACCTTTCTCTTCTGGAATTACTCAGGAAATGAGACCAGAGTCTTAGAGAAGTTGTTCCCAGGTGGGGCGAACTTACTATAAGAAGCACATGATACCAGGGATAGATACTGTGGGTCATTGACCTGATTGCCTGCTTCAGACCAGCGTGACAGTCTCCCAGCTGCCAAGAGTGTTGACACCTCATGCTGCAGAGCTGGATCCCTCTGTGGGGTTGCTCTTGACCAAAGGGAGCACGTTTTCCAAGTTTATACCTTCCTCTCAGGGCAACCCACATCTAACGAATGGTTGCTGCAGGATAAGAAGACCTGGCCTAGTTGTTTCAATTTGGGACATCTGTGTAGGACCATCCCAGCTCCCGGGGTTCCTAAAGAACTAGCTGGGACTTCTGTTAAGACTGCGGCACCTCACCATTCAACCTTTCCCTAAGCATACTCCCTAATAAAACTCCTGCTCATCCATCCCCATCTCAGACCCTGTTTCCAGGGAACCTGCCTTAAGATGACTCTGAACTTTATTCCTTAGTCAAAGTGGAATACTAATGAGAAGCATCCCTCAGTCAGAGTGGAATACTAGTGAGAAAACTCACTGTGCTATTGGCAGGTGCTGGGATGGTCCTGGTGTAGTTCCAGCCCCCAGTTCCTTGCCTGTTTTGGACCCAAAGCACACAGCCTTTCCTATCTTCCTTGCCGTGATCACTCTCCTCCACATTTCATATCTTCTTTGTTTGGTTTACTCACATTTATTTACTTATTATTTGTTTTTTTATTGTGATAGGAACATAGTGCATAAGTGCCCTAATAATTAATATTCAGCTTGATGATTTTTACATGTGCATCTATTCCTGTAATCTCTATGCAGATCAAGATAGAGAACATTTCTGGTACCTGCTCAGCTTCCCTCATGCCCCTTCCCATCCTATATCCCCCTCCCACCCCCACAGAGATAACCACTATTCTGAATTTTATCATCATTGGTTAATTTTGATGCTTCTTGAACTTCAAGTGAATGGAATCATATAGTACGTGGTCTTTTGTGTCTGGTTCTTTTCATTGAACATAATTCCTGTGACATTCATCCATGTTGTATATTTCAGTATTTTCTTCTTTGTATCACTGTGTAGTTGTCTACAATATGAATACACTGTTGTTTATTAATTGTCCTGTTGGTGGCCATTTTGGTTATTTCCATCTTGGGGCTATGATGTATAAAACTGCTATGAACATTCCCATTCATGCATGTATTGTTGTAAACATACCCATTTCTTCCTTTTGGGTATACATTTAAGTGTAAAATTGCTGGATCACAGGGTAGGCATCTGTTAGCTTTAGCAGAAATTATCAGTTTCCCACAGTTCTTGTGCTATTTAACATTCCAGTCAGCAATATATGAGAATTCCTGTTGCTCCACATCCCCACCACATTTGGTATTGTTAGAAATTTAAATTTTTGCCATTCTGATATCTGGGCAGAGATAACTAATTCTGGTTTTAGTTTGCTTTATCCCGATGACTAAGGCTGGTCTGCGCATTTTCGTTTGCTTAACGGCATTTGGATATTCTTTTTTGGAGCTATCTTTTGTCCATTTTTGTCATCTGCTATTGTTCCCTGCTATCCATGATGGCTGGAAAAGAATTGATTTAAATAATAATGAGAAGAATCAAGAATAGGCAGATTTTATCTTGATTTAAGAAACAATTTCATGATGATTAGAGCTACTAGCAGTGGATGGGCTGCCTTGGGAAGCTACGGTGGAGAATGAAATATCAAACTGATGGAAAGAAATATGGTCATTTCAGCATTATAATCCTGTGACATGAAAAGATCTTATCAATAGTAGAGCCCCAAGATTTTATAATTTGACTTAAAGTTACTACATGGGTCTGTATGTGCAAATTTTCCAAGAGGTGATTATATTTCCATTTTCTCTACTGCTTAGAAATGCCTTAAATGCTTACCCATTCACCAGTCTCCCACTCTACCCCCTTTATCTACAGCCTCTTGAAGAAAAAACAGTACAGTGGAACACTCATTCCACTATGAAGAAACTGAGTCACAAACAGGTTAAGTCATCCAATTTATTAGTGAGAGAGGCAGGACTAGAATCCCATTTCTTGCCTTTCAGCCCATGTCTCCACCAAATAACTATGGGTTGGGATGAGCATGAATGTGTGTTTATGTGTGCCTAAAATTTTGCACTTGTAAATGTGTATGTGAGTTTTATTTTGGGTGTGACAATGGACTTGTACCACTTTGCTTGTGAATATGTGTGCCCAGGAAGAGGAGAGTCAATGGGCCAGGATGAACTGGCCAACCGTGGAGAGTACTCATAATAACAGGTGGGGAAATAAGTGAACAATACATTTGCATAATAACTACTCACACATCATCAAATCTATAGAACAGACAGAGAAAATATGTGGAATCTGTTCTTTA
Source organism: Cynocephalus volans (assembly GCF_027409185.1). Taxonomy (NCBI): domain Eukaryota; kingdom Metazoa; phylum Chordata; class Mammalia; order Dermoptera; family Cynocephalidae; genus Cynocephalus; species Cynocephalus volans. The sequence goes on from NC_084466.1 coordinate 71,338,333, forward strand.
ATTTCTAGTATTCCCAGAATAAATCTCAACAATCTTATCTCAGGCATATTAATAAAATAAATATTCTTTTATTCTTTCCCAAATCCAAGATGTATCTGGATTACAATATTCCCAGAGTTGACTCTGAGATTATCCATTATGTGAATTAATATATTTGTATATATTTCCATGTCTTCCAGACCACAATGGCCATATAAGTTAAGGATCTCGGGATCATACTCAGAGAAGTGTTTAGCTGGAGCTCCTTACCTGTTTTACAGGAGGCCTCACAGCACAAGTCCACCAGCAGCTGCTTGTGCTAACATGCATTCACCCCACCTCTGTGCCCAGGAAAGGAATGTGTCACAGTCTCATTCCCCCTCAGAATCTGAGGCCCAAATACAGTGCAAGAAAGCTACGTGTCCTCAGATTTCAGGGCCTTTTAAGCGCTGCTCTGATCTCTTGGCTTATCAGAGTAACAGTGCTCTGTGTTGTATTTACAAGTCTCTTTTCCCAAACCTGACCTTGTGTCCCAAAGTTAGGAGCACCCTGTGCCTTCCCCTTATCTCCTTGCCAGTGCACCCTCCGCAGGTGGACAGAGAACAGCCTCCCTGACTGCCTTCCTTCCTCTCCCTCTTTCTCCCTTCGTTCCTGTCTTTATTTCTTCTGGATGCCTTTTAGAGTTTATGTCAGAGTCTTTCGTACAAACACAATCCTACATGGCCATAGGGTGGGGATGGGGAAACAGATTTCTACAACAATCTTATTATCACCCTGGACTGCCAAAGTACTACCTCAGGGAAGTTAGAAAGTTAAACAAAACAGCTTAAAATAATCACCTGATAATTCTTAAGCTACTACCCATGGGTGAAACTACTAAGGAGATATCAAATGCAAGCCCTAGCTTTGGAAGCATTTTCCAAACAATGCATCAAAATGTCTTTTATAAGAATGAGGTTCTAGAAGTGCTTGAGAGGTAGAGCCTGCTACTTCTGGAGTGCCTCGTTCCACCGCACTCCCATTAGACAAACAAGGGTCATCTTCCTCAGCCTTCCTGCCAGCTTCTGTTGTTTATTTCTGTTTAAAAGGGCAGCCTGCTCCTTCTCCTCAAACGTGGGCAGGGCTAAAGGAAATCAAACCTGCAGCCTCAGCCAGGCTCGGCCAGTGTTGGCGTGCCCCCAGCCTGGTCGTGTTGGCCTCCCAGTGCCCTCTCGAACTTCTGTGAGCTGACAGAAGCCCAGGTACATTTCTTCCAAAATCTGTGCTCCAAATCCAATTTGAAAATGGCCAAGTGTTGCCTTGTCTTTTTGACAGAAAAAAAATAAAAAATAAAATAAATGAATAAATAAACCAAAAAAACTAAAAACGGGAATAATAAGAAATCTTTAACTATGTACATTCATTTGTCATGGTGCTTCTCAGATAAAGACTTAGAATAAAGACAGATATCTAAGCCTGTTCCTAAAAGCAAACATGTCCAAATGGCTTTCTGGCATTTTCTTTTTTTACAAAGCAAATAAAAGGTTTGATTATTTTTTAAAAGTGTCCTATTTAAATCCAAGAAATATTCTTACTGTAAAACAGGTAATCAGACTGTGTTTTTTGTCATTGTTGTTTACACCTACTACCCTGTCCCATCAGAAAAATGGATGCTGTATTTCCAAAGTACATATCATTTGGGATAAAAACGCTGTATGCTAAGGGGGAACTCAACTACCCCCACTTCTTCTACCCTCTCCCCACCACTAGCCTCATCTTTCACAAAGGAAAACCCTATAATTAGACAGATGTGGCGTGTGTGTGACATAATAACAACTAATATTGAACCCTGGCTGTATGCCAGGTACTTTACATAGACGATTTCATTTAATGGGTGGGGGAAGTATTGTTGATGTTTCCACGTGATGGAGAAAGTTGATGCAGGGTGGTTAGGTCACGTGTCCAAGGTCTGCCAGAAGGAAAGGGTGAGGCTGTCATTCAGACCCTGGCAACCGAGTTCTAAAAGCAGTGCCATTATCCCATAGCTGTGCCGCTTCTCACCATCCAGTGTGAGTTCATGAAGAGTGTTTTGTAATACAACTCAGGACACAGATTGGGAAAATCTCTCTTAGTGATACATCCCAAGCATACAGCATTGGCTGGCAAAAAAAAAAAAAAAACAAGGTTGAAGTTACATTACAGGCTGAATACGAACTTTTGTGCACACTAGATGAAGTTTCAGCAGGAAATCAATCTGCTTGTGGTGAGATGTGTTTGACTTTGGGTACTACAGGAGGGGACCTGCTGCAGCCCAGAGGACAGCCTTCCCCTTGCAGCCCACAGAGCTCTCACCCTCTGTAGGACCAAAATGCATTCTGCCATTTCTTCCAAAGGCAGGAAAATACACCCAGCCAGACCACCTACACCACAATACAGAGGTGCAGTAAGTGGATGGAAGAGAAATAGCCAAAATCTAACATGTTAGGTGGCAAAATGTGTTAAAAACAGAAGAGAACGCTGGAATCATGGAGAGCCTGGTTAAAGGGGGAACGATGCAGACAAAAGAAAAATCAGGGACACAGGAGGGAGGAAATGTTGAAGGAAGAGCGCTTTGGTAAGATGAGGAAGGCGGAGAGTAAGAAACGACAGAGGCCCCTAGGGGAGGCCAGGCATGAGATCTGGAGACCTTCCACATGGGACTCTCAACAGCAAACACCATAGTTGTACTATAAGAAAACTAGTAACCAGGCAACCAGGGACACCAAACCCACATCCCTTCTCCTAGTACCTACCACTCACCTACCCCTGCCCAACCCCTTCCATGAGAGCTGCTAAACCCTCATAAAATTGGTGAAAGTCATGTGAGATGCTGACTCCAAATCGACAACTCTAAGAGAGCATCTATTGTCCTATTGTGTGTGGGGGACACATCAGTGTAGGGGCCACCACATGGCCCAGGGTCATGCTTTTCAACTGTACCACCACCACCACTATTGTCTAAATAACACTTATTTTTTTTAAATTATAAAATTTAGGATACACTCCAAAGAGTGAATAAAGTCATACATCTATATTAAAGAATAACAGTAAAATGAACATCCATGTTATTTCTAGCCAACATAAAAAATAGAAGATAACTAGTGCCTTGGAGCTGTATATGGAGAGATGTATGTGGCCCTCATGAATTCCTTCCCTCTCCCTCTGGGTTCAACTACTATTCTAAATTTGAGTTAATCATTGTGTTATTGTTCTTAGTACTTAAATCACTTGCATTATCCTTCAACAATATATTGCTGAGATTTAAAACTTTATTTCAATGGTGCATACTGTAAGTTTCCTTCTGGAATTACTTCTTTTACTCACTATTATGTTTTTTAGAGTCATGAATGATATGTGTAGCTGTAGTTCATCATTTTTTTACTAATATGTAGTATTCCATTAAATAAATATAAACAAAAAGTGTTTCTGTCTCCTACTATTGATGAACATCGAAATATTCCCAGTTCGCTGTCACAAAAAATGTCATTATGTCCTTACACGGTCTTGTCCCAACAGGCAAGAAAATTTTTGCTTTATAGCCCTAGCAATAAAATGTCTACCCCAGAGCAAATATATTTTTTGAGCTTTACAACATCAGACTATTTTCCAAAAGATTTAGCTCTACTGATACTATTATGAGCATCATATGAGAAATCTTTATTTTTATATCCTTACAAATACTTGTTTTGTTAGACTTTAACTTTTACCAATCTGATGAATACAAACTTATACCTAATTTTTTAAAAATTTCCACTTTTCTGGTTACATATAACATTAAGAGTCTTTTTATATTTATAAGAATTTTGTTTTTCTGTGAAATTCCTGCTCATCTGTTTACTCATTTCTCTATTTTTTTCTTATTGATTAATAGAAATTTATTATGTACTCTGAATAATAATCCTTTGTTGATTGAATATGATGCAAATGTCTTCTTCAAGTTTGTGGCTTGTTTTGAAATCTCTTGATGTTGTCTTTTGATGGGCAGCAATTCTTAATTTTAACGTAGTTAAATTTATCTTTCTTTTTATTTTGAGTCTTCTTAAAGAATTTCTTCTTTTTCCAAAGTTAGAATAATATTCTTCCATATTATTTTCTAATATTTTTATAGTTTTACCTTTCATGTTTAAGTATATAATATACCTGGTATTGATTTTTGTGTTGGGTAATAATCTAATTCCATTTTTCCCATAGAGAAATCCAGTTCCTCCAGCATAGATTATTTAATAGTCCATTGTAGCAGTAAATGCTAGATTGCCATAAAAATCTGTTCTTCCTTTCATCCTGTGTACATAAATGCTCAGACCTACTACCTTTCTCCGACTATCGTGAAACTTGAAATGACCATATGACTACATTGTAGTCAACTGAATGTGAGCAGAAGGGATGAATGCCACCACCAAGTTGCAGCTTCAGGACAGTGGCATGTCTTCTCAATGCTCTCTTTCCCCTGCCTGCCATTGAAATTTGAATGTGGGCAATGATCCAGATTTGACTATGCAGGTGACAATTATGCTCAAGAGATGGTGGGGCAATAATTTTAGAAGAACCTGAATTTTATAAGTGAAAAAGCTGAAGTTGGCATGAACAGTTATATTGAGACTGCTACATAAGAGAAAAACAAACTTCTTTTTTATTTAAGCTACTGTATTTTGGAATCTCTTTAGAACTGCTGCCTAGTCTTGCCCTAACATAGGAATTGCTACCAGAGGTGGGGTGCTACCCTGACAAAAACTTAAAATATGTCATTAGCTTGATGGACAGTCAACAAGTGATGATACTACAGGCTGAAAAGGTAGTGATCCTATGATGTGGTAATAAAATATGTGACAAATCATAACCCGTGAGTTTTGTGATGAGAAGCAGACCATGTGCCAAAAAAGCCTGTAGATCTAGAAAATGCAGTTAGAAAAAGTCAGAATGTTAGTGTATGTTTAGTAGTTACTTATTGCTTTTAGCAGGTATAGGTAAGATAACAGTCAAGAAATCTATAAGCTCTAGAAAGAATCAGCCAGTTTATAAGCAAAGATGTAATAACATAAGGTGTGTCCAGAAACATGGAGACTCAACAGTCATTGTCAACATCTAGAGAGAAATTGTTGTTTGCAGCCATTTTCAAAGGCTTCCCATTAAACCAGTTAAAGGAACACAAGTCCATTTATTGCCTTACCACTAAAGTCAATTGATGCAGATAGCCTCAAGATAACTTTCATTTAAAAACAAAAAGCAATTGAAGAAGCAAAAACATAAACAAACAGGCTTAAGAATTATTTCCAGAAAAGATCCAGCACATAAAACTGACTGGAAGCAAACAGCCCAGAAGCCTAAGTTTTTGAGTGAGTAATATTATCAAAGAAACTATAGACCTATTTTACAAAAGTCCTTGATTATTCAAGCAGTCCCCAAGGAGGTCATGCTTTCTAAATGCCCATTTCAGATGTGGACCAGAGAACAATGGGCAAGGATGAACTTGGATAGCAAAGCCAGGAACCATGAAGAACAAAGAAAGAGAAAGTTACTGTCTAAGAGTAGGGGCAATTTTATGGGACATATTACTTTGGCAGGGAAGAGAGTGCTTGTGATTTCTGCTTCCTCGGATTTGATCATTGCTGTGAGCTAATGAATGCTGTGTGTTTCCCAGTCTTCCATTTCCCAAATTGGAGTCTCCATGTGGTTATCATTTCCACTTCAGCATTACATATTGTTTGCATATTTGTGCTGGATTTGGAACAAATGGCTTTGAGTTTATAGATGATTGGAGAAGTCACATCTGAACCTTATGAAGAGGACAACACATGATCCAAGGATCCTGGATTGGAATGGATGGCTAACTGAATGAGACTTTGAGTTGCTGCTATTGCAGAGAATGAGCATGTTTGATAAAGGTCCAGACTACCCAAGGGAGGAGAAAAGGGCTGATTCTGGCTTTGTGTTTCTCAAAAAAGTTTTTTAAGAATTAATCTTTAATTATACGCACTGCTGAGAAACTTTTCCAATATATTCTATTAATTCATGTGTTTTGTTGAGGTAGTCATTTGTCACTACTTTTCACGGTACATCATCTATCATACCTGCCCTTGACTTTAACTTGGGAACTAAGAATGGGAGGAGCAAAGCCCATGGAGGATTCTCTCTCTGTTGGTGGCAGCAGTTGAAGTAAATGAAGTTTGCAGGGCAGAAGTGGCAGAAGTACTCCTAATGGTGTCCACTGGCCGCTGGTTAATTTCTGCGGACAACATTGGTAGTGCAAGCTGTATATGCTACCAACAAGCTCAGGTGCATGATTTGGGGACTTTTTGTATGTCTGAGTAACTCCCAAGCATCATTTTCTAACCTTGCTGCTATTCTGCAAACTACTCAGTGTCTTTTTAATAAATTTCATTTGTGCTTGAATCAATCAGAGTAGATCTCTTTTGCTTGCAACAAAGAACTCTAATAAACATGGTCAATATAAAACTATTTTGCATTATAAGCCATTTTTTTTGTTTGGTATTCCCTTGTTCTATTCTCTGCAAAAGCTCAAGTTTAACAAGTTTAGTGAGGGAGATAAGATGATTAGAAAAGTGACCAGTAAAAGTTGCCATTCTTATTTTTGCTATCGATCCATTTTGTGCAGAAGCCTGGCTTTTTCTTTATTTCTGAACCACTCAGTGTTTTCCTTATCCTACCTCCTCGCAAGTACCTTATTCTGCATATCCCTGTCTGTAGTGTGTTCTCAACAGGTCTCAATTTGGAGGACTTAATGAGATCCATTCATCCCCATGGTGGTGCTTTCTGTTTTCTCCTCTCCCCAGTGCCTCTTCAGGCTTCTGATAAACATTGTCCTTATGTGCTTATCGACATCCATTACAACAAAACCACTGTGTGAATTCTTTGGCAATAACATTAGTAAATGTGGGAGCATAGAGTGAAATATTTTGAGGTGAAAGATCGATGGCAACTTTACAAATAGATTCAGAAATTCCATTTCAGACATATTACTCATGAAATGATATTTTGAAAGCATTTCAGTACAGCTTTATTTCAATGCAAACCTTATAAAAAACAGGCATACAGAATATAGTAGAATAGAAGGATTTTCACAGAAAGCCTTTATGATCAATTTAATGGATGCAACAAATACACTCAAAACAGAGGGAGTTTTGAGATAAATTGAATCACTTTAGGTTCATGATTTAAAGCAACTGTAAGCAAGCCTGGAGTTAATCAATTTTACTATTCAAAATATTGCTTAATACAATCAACTGTCTATTGAACAGACATTGTATGATAAACACCAAACAGCCTTCGTATAGGATACAATGGCAGCATGTGGAAGTGTGTGAAGTCCTCCCAGAAGAAGTGAAAATAGAAAGGGAGGAAGATGAATATGGGGGAAGAGCTTTTTCATTTAAAGGGAAAAGCACTGAAAGACTTGGTGCTTTGGGTAGTTCCGTGTAGCTGGACAGTAAAGTGGCTAGAAGGGGGTGGGATACAAATGACAAGACACTGGAGACATGAGAAAAACAAAAAAACAAATAAAATAAAGAACACTGTGAGTAGTGCCATGAGCTATGGTTATGGTTAGGATTAGGGTTGTGATAATGTGCGGATTGACAGCAGGGAGGCTTTGAGAGACCATAAGCATGGGAACAACGTAACTGAATCTGTACTTCATGGAATGACTCTGGCTTCATTGTGAACAAATAAGGTGTGGAAATGAAGTTAGGGGACTGTTTAAGGGGCTGTTGCAGCAATCCAAGTGAGAGGTAATGATGGTTGGAGCAGGGAGGAGCCAGGCTTGGGAATAGGGTGGCATATTTGAGAGATATTAAAGAAATGGCTGACTGGTTAGCTTACTAGACAGGGAGGATGAGGAAGAGAGAAGAGGGCACCGAGATTTCTAACGACAGTCAAGTGGATGTCGCCATGATATCCACTGAGAAAGGGAGCAGTGGAGAAGGGGAAGGAGAGACAATGTTGAGCTTGAGGTCGTCTATCTCTCTTTTCTAATAGACTGTAGGTCCACAGGATAGGGCATGTCTGTCTTGTTCATGAATGTATCCTAAGTGGAAACACAGAAAATCAGTGCTCAATAAATATTTATTAGGAGAAGTCTAGTGTATAGACAAGTAGATCTGGGGCTTTGGAGAATGTATTTGCTTTCTACTGATGCATAACAAATTAGCACAAGTTTAGCAGCTTAAAACAACACACCTATGTATTAGCTCATAGCCCTATAGTTCAGAAGACCAGGTAGACTCAGTTGGGCTCTCTATGTGGGGTCTTGCAACACTGGAATCAAGTATTGGCCAGGCTGGGCTCCTAGCTGGAGGCTCTGGGGAAGCATCTGCTTCTAAGCTCATTCAGATTATTGGAAGAATCCAGTTGCTAGCAGTTGTAGGTCTGAGGTCACTGTTTTCTTGCTGGCTGTCAGGCAGGAACTGCTCTCTGCTCCTAGAAGCTGCCTGCATTCCTTCAGACCAGCAAAGGCACATGGAATCCTTCCTGTGCTCTGGATCCCTCTGTCTTTCTCATCTCTTACTGGCTGAAGAAAACTTTGTTTTTTTAAGGGCTTACTTGATTGATCAGGGCCACCAGATAGCTGCCATATCTTAAGGTCAATTGATTTGACACTTTATTTACATATACAAAATCCCTTTACAACAGTATCTAGATTAGTGGGTTTTTTTGTTGTTTTGTTTTGTTTTTAAAAGATGACCAGTAAGGGGATCTTAACCCTTGACTTGGTGTTGTCAGCACCACACTCTCCCAAGTGAGCCATGGGCCAGCCCTTAGATTAGTGTTTGATTGAATAACTGAGGGACAGAAGTCCTTGGGGCCATCTTTAGTGAATTTGCCAACCACACAGAAGAATCTGGATGAGAGATACAATTTAGCAGTTCATACTTATGGATATGTGGAGGTTATTTTTGCCAAGTATATTAGAACAATTAGACTAATTGATATTTAAATTAGTTTGTTAAACTAAACAAATTAACATTGTGGATATTCTTATTCACTGATATATTTCTTTTAACAAAGAAAACATGTCTTAATTTTTTAGCTAATTTATTTATAAATGTGGATTTTATTTTGTAAAAACAAGAAACAAAATTTAAATTACCTTTTGGTCATACTTCATTTAAATAATCTTTATTCTAAGGTTCTTTCTAGGTTAGAGCATTGCATGCAGTTACCCGCAGGTGAGTCCTGCGTCCCATCAAGTCCCTCGGTCACAAGGAGCAGGAGAGCCTAGCACAGAGGGAAGAACAGGGGCTTGGAGAAGGGCAGGCCTGGGTGTGGAATTTACCTCTTCCCATGGCCTTCAGGAAAGTGCTTACCCATCCATAAGTTTGGCTTTCTCATCTTCAGAATATTTATAATATCTGCATCATTGGGCTGTTTTGAGAATTAAGCTATGTTGTGAGTTAAGAGCTTAGCCTATGGCAAGTATTTAATACAAATGAGTTCTCTTTCTCTGGACTGTTTTGTGACCTCTCCTGGACCATGACTTCACTGTTCTGTGTCCCTAAGAAGGTGCCAGCCCAGGGAAAGCCAAGGGTAAGTTGGGACTCAGGTTTTTAATTTTACAGACAGGATGGGCACATCCTATGATGGCCTCCCCATGGGACAGGGACTCAGCTTTTACATAGTACTCCCTGTCCTCTGAGCCTGGCCAGCAGGGCGGGATCACCCACCCCAGGGCGCATCTGAGCCTTAAGGCTGTTACACCAGACCAGACAAGGCTTCCTCACTGCCTGACGTCCTCCTAGGGTTGTGGCTCCCTCTGCTGAGAAGAACAACTTCACTGCTGGCCTCAATTCTTCCATCTTTGATCAAAATTAAAGGAATCTTTCCTTTTTTAAAATTAGAAAAAATGAAAAATTTCTTTGCATGCAGAAACCACTATTTTTAATGCATTTATTCACAAAAACATATTTGGTATGCTTTTCACATCTCCTTTTCAAAGGTGGAGGTATCAAATTTATGTGTGTATGCCTGTGTCTATGCTTATCTCTGTCTCTCTATCTCTATCTATCTAGCCGTCCATCCATTTACCTATGAATCCAGAAGAGTGGGGGCAAAATTTTTTTAAAAATTGCCCCCACTAACAGCAAGGCCATGTATTAGTCAGGGTTTTAGTTATATCATAAACCCCAACTCCTTTCAATATAAACAAAGAGACAATATATTGAAAGAACATCTGTAGCTTGGAGAATCACTGGATGGTCCAGTAAACCAGGCTTAGATGAAGCCTGTGAAGCCAGAAGTCCCCTCCAGAACCCTGGCCTGGCACTGCGGCTTCAGAAAATCTACCTTGCTGCAATCCACATTGCTGCTAATGAGGATTTTCTACAGTCCCAGAATTTTGTATCAGAAATACCTGACCCTAGTTCCAGGATGTACCCAGCCAGCCCATGCTTGTGCCCCAGCTGCAAAGGAGACCGGGAAAGTGAGCTGCTGGTATCTGGTATTTTCAATTACTAATATAATAAAATATGTTTTCTGTAGCTGCTTTAACAGATTACCACAAACTTGACAGCTTAAAACAACAAAAATTATTTTCTCACAGTTCTGGGGGCCAAAATGCCCAAATTAAGATGTCAGCAGGGCCACACTCCCTACTCTTTAGGGGAGAATTTGCAGCCCCTCTGGTGACTGCAGGCATTCCTCAGCTTGCAGCCACATCATTCCAGTCTCTGTCTTTGTCTTCATCTTGCCTTCTGGGTGTGTGTTTGTCAAATCTCCCTCTGCCTTCCTCTTCTAACATGTGAAGGCAGGTAGGACCCACTCCAGTAATTCAGAATAATCTCCTCATCTCAAGATTCTTTACTTAATAACATTTGCAAAGACATGGTCACATAAGGTAACACTCGCAGATTCCAAGCAATAGGTTCTGATATCTTTGAGGGTCAGATGCAACAGATTATCCTCTGTGTTAGGAGGAATATCTCAATATGCTCCATGCCACTGGACCCCTAGAAATTTCACTAAGTAGCAAGACATTGAATTTTTTTTCAGATTTATTTCCCACACTCTGACATACAAATGTCTTACTAGTATGTCTAGAAAAGTTGCTATCTCTTGCTCACTAGCTCCAATCAGAAAAGAGGTAAGGAATTCCAAAAATATAATGAAGTTCAGATGCTGGCCACCCAAAAGAATGGTTAGTGACTAGTACAATTAGTATGCAAGATTAATAATATAGGAACCTATAGACTTTTGTTGGAAGCACATCATAAGTTTTGTGAAACTAAATTGTCCTTGGGAAATGACAAGGTCACCAGTTGAGTAGCTTAGCTCTTCAGTTTCTCTTGCTCTTCTAATCCCCCTAATTTTTCCAGTCTATGTATGATGACAGGTGGACTCTAGCACAGGAATGTAAGATTTTAAATAAGGAAAATTGAAAACTTCCTACCTAGTCTAGTATAGCATTCTTAAAGATGGAATAAGCCACAGAAGGCCTAACCATGATGTAATATACAATGCTAGTTTCATGGGTGGAGAACTGAGTAAATTCTCTCAAAATGTATCTTATGAACCACAATTTGGCACACACACATCTGTGTGTGTTGGTTGAATAATGTTCCATTTGGACGGATCTGCTTCCTCACTGGCTACAGGTAGAACCTGGAGAATTCATCACAAGTTTATCATCCCAGCCTTAGAAGTGATATACCCTACTTGAAGTAAAATAAATAAAAGTAATAATGTCAAAGAGTGACCATAAATCCAAGCAGATAGTAGGTTCCTTGAGTGCGCAACGTACCATTAAGACAGGTCACATCTAACTTGTCAGGAAATCAGATCAGAATAGGAGTGTCCTATTCTATGAGCTAGAAACAATCTGACAGAGCTGAAGAGAAAAAAGATCCCAAGTTCTCAAAAGCCTGGATGGAGAGTCTAAAACCCAGGTTGCTTATAGACATATTTTTTTTTTCCTTTTGAAATTTAATTTTTTAATAGGTAACACAATATAACAGAGAATGCATGGGTGTGTGGCTACCCAGCCAAAGTCTACATACGACTCTCAGGCTCCCTTGCAGTGAAGTATAACTAGGTTCTGGTCAGTGGGATGTGCTTAGAAGTGATGTGACTTCCAGGCTGTGCACTTAAAAAGAAGAAGAATCCACTTCCTTTCCCTTTTTGCATCCTCTAGTCATTGGATGTATTTTATTGATTGTGACAGCTGGGCTAGGACGGATACATGCAATAATAAATGCTTAGTCTCTTTCACTATTGTCAGAGCCTCCCTTCCCTGGTCAGCTATAAGTACTGACACTGGACACACACAGGTTCAGCCCTGCTCAGCCTCCAACCGGCTCTGACCAAAGTGATCCATATATCAGCAGGCACCATACCACTGAGGTCTGGTACAGACTAAGCCCAATATGTCATGTCTTCTCAATCTTTAAATCTCCAGTGCCTAGAAGAGAGCCTGGAGTCCTGGTTGCTCCCTGATTGACAAGATCCAGACCATGACCCATACCCCTCTGCTAGGGAAGCTAGGAAAGAAACAATGTGGCTTCCAGGTGTCCCTAGAATCATAAGATAAAGATCTTTAAAACATGGGAAGAGTAGTCAAATGTTCTGGATAGTAAAGAAAAAAAGAATAATCACCACTACAGAGACAGAATCTTTAAGCCACCTACTGTAGTGCCTGGACTAAAAGGTGATCGATCAATAGATACTTAAATGAAGAAATGGATGCTTAATTGAAGAAACAGTGAGCTTGGCTTGGCTTCTTATTAGTATTAAATATTCCTCATGGGGTTGACAACCTTCCCCAAACCCAGGGTTGCATGGATGAAGCCCTGCTGACTATCCTGTTCCTTGCCAGCTCCTTTTTGCCAGAGTATGGCCTCTCTTCTTACTATCTCTGGTTAGGGGCCTATTCTAATTCAGGCTGCACAGAACTACAGTATTGTCTCCTGCTTGACTTCAAGACCTCTGGGACACCTGGTTTCCCTTGCCCTGTGGGCTTCTAGCCACTTCACTCAAGGGCCAGCTCTACAGCAACTCTACTGCTGAGCAAGAATACATGACATTCTATTCTTCTTTCCTTCTACATTTACCTTTTCTACTGAAGTCCTGGTGTGTCTTGAAGACCAGTAAATCTGATGGCAATAAGGTGCTTTAAAATTTAGTTTCTGAGAGCTTAGAACAAGTAATTATATTAATATTGTGTGAAGTTAGAGTCACATCAAAATCACACATTTATTTGACTAGGGAATTTGGATTCAGGAGGTCTATGGTGGTGCTGGGGAATCTGTATTTTTAAAAAGCTCCAGAGACAAGCTCTCTCATGCACGCTCTAACTTACAAGTCATTGTTTTAGAATTGTATGAGTTCTGTTGACTAGTATGCACAAAAGCTGACAAGGTAATTTAGGCCAAGAAATCAGACCCAGGTTTCAGACCAGCTAACCATTTGACTCTAAGCTTAATCATTCAAAGGAACCAGTGGTTTTCTATAAAGAAAAAGCAATAGTATTGGGATCATTGAGGTCCCTTCCAACTTGGAAATTCTCAAATACATGATAAAATGTAGAGCTTTTCAGAAGTATTGATGTAGAAGGTGCTCAGTTTCCCTGGGCTCAGGTTTCAGGACACACCTCTGATTTCCAGCAACTCCCCTGAGGTCTCAGGCCCCTCCTCTGAGCTCTGCTCTGGAGGACAGTTGCTGTTGCCAGTTAGACCTATTTTCAGCACCAACAAGAGGTTGGCATCCAGTAGCTGGGCATGCTCAGTAGAGAGGGGCCGTGTAACTCTGGTAGCTGAATGACCTTCCACTAGAGGTGCAAGAGAGCACAGAATATTCTTGAATATGCCTGGTGCATGTGACAGGATTTGACCAGTGAACATGGTCCAAGAAGAGACCAACTGAGCATGTGCAAGAATAATGTTACATAACTAGGAACCACCCCTTAATTGAATATGCATTAGATAGAGAAACTATAAAAACCAAATCCCAGTAGAAGGTGGAGTTGTTGCTCACTCTCCTGGAGGCAACCCTTGCTGGCTGAGGTGTGTATACTTAACTTTGTATCAAGCTTACTTTCAGCAAGCAGCTGCTCATTCTCTTAAGCCAGCCCACACTATGTATTGAACTTTAAGTGTGTTTTCATTGCTTTTGTGTTAGACTTGGGGTGGGCTCTGCTCAGTCTCTGGAGCAATGCCATACTCTCTCTGTGGAACCCGTATTTCTTATCTATTACGTTAAACTTGTTCTTACTCTCTGCTGTGACTCTGCCCTTGATTTCTTTCCTCTGGCGGAATCAAGAACCTGGTAAGAGGATGGGGTGGGTTGAGGCCAGCCATGAGGCCTCCTGGACCCTACCTCAGGTATCAGTATCATGACTCTTGGTAAGGCAGGGAAAACACAGCCTTGAGATTGGACAGATATGAGTGTGAATCCTGCATTAGTCATTTATTAGCTGTAGGATCATGGCCAAATTATAAACTCTGAAACACAGTGTCCTCATCTGAAAAGTAGGAACAATATTGGCTCCCTCTTACATTTGTTATAAAATTAAAGAAATAAAAATGTGAATAAAAATTGTACTTGCTCCTTGGGGTTCATGTAAGGATTAAATGACTTAAGACATATAAAGCAGTTAGAACTGTGCACACACAACAAATTTTTGTTGTTATTATTACAGGTGAAATATCCCTTATCCTGAATGCTTGAGACCAGAAGTGTTTTAGATTTTGAAATTTTTCAGATTTTGAAATATTTGCAGAATTCATACCAGTTGCCCATCCCTAATCCAAAAATACAAAATGCCCCAATGAGCATTTCCTTTGAGAGTCATATCAGTCACACCAGCTCTCAAAAGTTTCAGGTTTGGGAGCATTTCAGATTTCGGATTTTCAGATTAGGGCATGCTCAGTAGAGAGGGGTCACGTTTAGGACTGTACAATGTCTGGCACATACGAGTATTACACCTATGTAATACTTCCTTTCTTTTTGCCAACCCTCTGGATATTTAATTTACCAAAGTACTTTCAGTTGAAAAGTCCTAAACTCAATGAAGGTACTAAATTAGTTTTAACTGGCTGAGTGATTTTGAACTCTTCTTTTATCTCTTCCAGTTTGTTTAAATGACTTATTTCTTCTATCTGTGGAAAGTCCTCTTGACTGTGGTAGGGAGTATGATAAACCTCACACTTCATTTAGTACAAAAAGCTTATTCAGTGAATATTGTTCATCTGCTATCTTATGAGCTAGGTGCTTTCTACTGTTTTTGTGGGTAGGATAATCAGGTTGTCTCTGGGTAACAGCAGCTGTGAAAGACCAATGAGTGTATTGTATGGTCTGCATTAATGTCATCCGCTGCCAAATTAAGAGTGAAACCACAAAGCCATCTCTCTAAGCACAAGCAAAACAGGTTACAGTTTCAACAGCGGTGTTGGTAATTAACCCGTGGAGAGTTACAGATGGCCAGTGACTCATTGATTTGAGCAGACAAAATTACCTCTAGGAATTTGCTATGCTGGACTTTAGAGGATGTGAATGGATTTTCACAGTCATTTCCCGGAAGGCTGATTACATGCCACTTCAGCAGAAGTTAGACTAAAGCTGGATGCAATTGACAGATGTAAAAAGTACATCTGGTCCAACACCCTCATTTTAAAGATGAGGAGACTGACGTTCATAGAGGTTGGATGTTTTCATGCTAATGAATTATGAGTCTATACATTTCCTTTGAATAAAGATAGATACCCTAAGCTGTAGAACTAGTTTTCACTGGGACATCTAAAATTGAAATATTTGGCAACTGGAAATTTTACCTACATTTACAAACATTTGTTGTATGTGACAAAAAAGTCTGAAATATTAGAATTTATGTAGGTGCAATAAGCAGAATGCTTGAAAACAGGATGTTTTCAGAAACACCCAGAGAACTGAGGGGGTACCATCATAATTGTCAAAGAATACACATGTCTTAAATGTAGGAATAGCTGAGGAGTTAAGTGAGTGGACTTTGGATCCATACTGTCTGGGTCTGATTAATGACACTGCTTCATTCCAGCTGTATGTCTTTAAGCATGTTACTTTTGCTTTCTGTGCCTCAATGTCCACATTTATATAATGCGATAATAATAGTTGGTATCTGTTCATACAGGCAATATTAAATGAATTCATATAAAACACTTAGAAGGGTTCTATACATAATAAGCACTATAAAATATTAGCATTCTTATATTTCAAGCCCTCACAGTGATATTAACTAAGGGACTCCAGTTTTCAGATTTAAAGCACACAGTAGCTGTGTGATAGTGGATGACATTTCAGGCAGTGGGGCTACAGAAGCAAAGCCACTCAGTGATAGGGCTTTCCACGGATGGCCTGTATTTTGAAAATAATTATGGTTCTGGAGTAATCTTTTACATTCATGATTTTATCCTTTTCTTTGAAAAACTCATTTCTAAATCAGTTCTACTCTATTCTTAATAATGATCAAAAGTACTTGTTAGGGTCATAGGGCAGGTCTTCATTACTGCACATGGTAATTGAGACCCAGGTTCCCATCTTTCAGGCTGAAGGATTTCTGATCTAATTCACTCCACTGCCTTGAGTCTCTTCTGCTTTCCCACACACACCTACTCCCAGCCAGCCTGAATGCCTCACTTTGCTCTTTTCATATCCCATTTATATTTTAAGCATACCTTTTTCTTCTACAACCAAAACTATTATTTTAAGCATGTTAATTAGCTTTGGGTTTACCTATTTGATGATGATCAAAGTGTGGTCATATTAAGACCTTTACCAATATCTGGCAAGATTGTAGGGCCCCTCCAGACCATCTCACTCCCCACAACACATAATCCAAAATAAAAAGAGTATTGTACCATAAAACTAGTATAATAAAGCCCAACAGAATTCTAATTTTTTTCCTACTATGACTACTTTGGTGGTGTTTTGAAATATGTAGAAAGGTTTTTAGGCATACATTTTCTCATTTGTGATACTCATGTCTCTTGGAAAACCCTTAGTGAAATTTCCCTTTATAGGCCTAAAACTCCTTAACATTTACCAGACTAGCAATGAATTTTCCCTTGTTGTTGGAAACAGAAGAGATTACAAATGAAGACTGTAGCCTACTGCACTGAAATAAGTCATACAATGAATTTCTATGAAAGGTAAATTTCTCATTATTTCAACAAATGGATTATGTCATGCTTGCAAAGTTCCTGTGAGAAATCACTGCACAAAACTGTGCTGTCTTGCTGTTTCTGTTTACTATTACTATTTTTTAAAATCTAGAGAGGGATCTCCCCATTATTCTGGCCTTAACAAAGCAATGGAGTATTCACATGACTTCACCGTGTCTAGTTATTTATGCCCCGAGAATTTATAAAATGGGTCCAAATATCGACCCCATCTAGAAACAAATGTTTTAAGTCAAGCCATTTGTATACACATCCTAAAAATTTGGGAGTAGATTTTTCCTTGGGCATTCGAAACGAAAGAAGAAATCCCACCAGCGGAGGGGTGAGACCAATGTGGTAACATGTATGCAGTGTGTACACAAGGTGCAATAGTGTTTGTAGTGCAAGCTAAATGGGCAGGAGCAATACCCCTTTGCAGGGTGCCTGGGCCTCTTGGTGTTCAGAGTCTCCTGCTTCATTTGCTCTAGAATTTATTATAATTTTTCAGATAGGTACAACCAGACCTAGTTAACAAAAGGCACGACTCCAGTTTTGCTAGGTACCTAATCTGCTCTGATTCACTGGTACCTCAGCAGGTACTCAGGTTGCTTTTTGCTGGGAATAGTGTCTGATAGATGACAAAGGAGAAGGAAAAGCATAAAGGATCAGGCAAAGAGGAAGAAGGAGAAGAAGTGGGAGGAGGGAGAAGTAGAGAAGGAAGGGAAGGAAAAGGAGAGGGGAGGAGAGAGGAGAGGAGGAGGAGGAAAGGTGAAGAGAAATTCTAGGGAAGGAAGAAAATCTATTGAGCATAATAGATTAATATGTAGATGTTTATACCACACAAAGTTTTCATAAACTTTCTGCCAGGAAGGCATTTTTATCCTCCATTTTTACAGAAGAGACAGCAGAGTGAGAGATTCTTTCTATTTCTGTCTCAGTGAAGTGTTCCCGGACTTCTTCAGGCAGACTTCGTGATCTCTGCCTTCTCTATGCCCCAAAGCACTCTGCAGCATGACGGGCTGCTGTGTGTGGCCAATGCCATGCCTTCCTTCACACGGCTGTGAGCTCCGAGAGGGCAGCAAAGGTCTCACTCCTCTTCCTTGCTGGGTGCCTGGCAGGAGGGAGCAGGCAGCAGACATCTGGGTGCAAATGAAAGAGCCATGAAGCCGAGCAGTCATGTGACAACTGAGTGTGGAAAAAGGTAACAGTACTCTAATGAAGACATAGCTCATTCTTTATTACAAAAAGCCTGCCTGTAGTAGACCAGATAAATTGTTTTGACCATTTTACTTATTTACTTTTAATAGTTTTTTATTGAAGCATAATTGATTATATATATTTGTAGGGTACAGATTTGAATATCAATACCTGTGTATGATAATGGTGTGATCAAATCAGGATAATTTGATCAGTATACTCAGGTTTACGAAACGTAATCAATCTTTGTGACACTTAACTAATTTCTTACTGTTAGGTAACATTTCCCCCCAAATTTTAAAACGATCTTTTTTTTTAAGTTACCTTTACCGTTTTATGCAAGCTTAAGTAAACCTACTACTCTATCATATTAAATTATTACTAATCTTTTATGCAGCCCATTCAGTTAAAACTGCAAAACCTGTTTTTTTCCCTGGCCTGAGGCAAAGAAACATGATTCTTGTCTCTTTCAATGCCTCTGGAGAAATATATTGATCATTAGGTGATCACAATCTGTTTTAAAATTATAATTTTGTAAGAGATTTTAGAGAATGCTTATGTTAGTTAGGGCTGCATAACAAAGTACCATAGACCAGTTGGCTCAAACAGCAGAAATGTATTGTCTCATAGTGCTGGAGGCTGGAAGTCCAAGATCAAGCTGTCAGCCGGGTTGTTTTCCTCTGAGGCCTCTCTCTTTGGCCGTCTTCGTACCAGGCACTGGGTGCTTTAACCCAAGGCTCAGTTCCCCTGCAGTGTGGTTCTGCTTCCCGAAAGAGGCCATATTACACACCCAGCCTCGCACCAGCGAGCCCAGCTTCTCACCCATTTAGAGAGTAGGTTGAGATAACTCCCACCCCGAGGCCTCTAACCATCCGCTGCACTGGATAGAACTGTGCGGGTCTGTGTTCCAGAGTGTCCCAGCTACTCTGAGGGAAGGGAACCAGCTATGTAGCGAACCAGCTGCAAGATGATTCAACTAGTCTTTCTGTGTCTTCACGTTGTGTTCCCTCTCTGTGTGTCTTCGCCCTAATTTTCTCTTCTCATGAGGACATCAGTCATAATGGATTAGGAACCACTCTAATGACCTCATTTTAACTTCATCACCCCTTTAAAGACCTATCTGTAAATATAGTTGCATTCTGAGAAACTGGGGGTTGAAGCCCTGAATTTGGGGGCAGGGGGCACAATTCAGCCCATGACAGTACTTAGTGTCATGTCCATTGCTGACATTCCTTTTGAGGGATGGCTCCTAAAAAAAGAAGCTGTCAACAGGTCTGAATGTCTCTACCCAGCAGAGAATGCCCGACACAGCCCGGTAGATTCTGTATTGGGTTGCCAGGTTGATGAAGCCTGCTAAATGAGATGAAATTTGCCTGGAAATTCCAAATCTAGCTTTGTACTTCTCAAAAGGAACTCAGGGATGGGGTGCAGTGATGTATCATGGTCTTCTGTGAGTTGTTCTCCAAACTTATCCCAGTGCCATGAGTACTTGAGGTTGTGTCTGTGAGTGTAATAGGCAAAATGGAACCTAATAAGCCACTTTATCATCTCAGAACTATGAGGAAAATATAAAGTAATCAGCTGAGCAATGAGCCATGTCCAGGAACTATTGGGCAGTGGTAATTGTCATAGGGTTTGGCCTCTGTTCTAATAGATGCAAAGCATCCCTGTGTACAGAGGAGGACAGTTCTCCAAAGACAACTGATTTATGGTGTCTGCGGAGTAGCTTCTCAATTAGTGACCAGAGGCAGCCTGCAGTATCCTGAATGCCTTGAAAGAGGCTGCTGCATAAAACTGTCCCCTGAAATGAAGGCATTGTCCTCTGTCTGTCTATTTGTGGTGTCATTAACTAGTTAAAATATAACTCTTTTGACAGGTGTTTTTGTTTCATGAGTACGAGTTGATAGCTTTGTGAACTGCAGTATGTTTTTACGAGCACACATAACTCACTGGGATATGCACTGCGGTGCTGTTGCTTCAACGAGGCACCGACTGCCGAGGTCAGATGAGACTTAGTTAGACATCAACAGCCATGTGTGCCGAAGGCCCCCGTGGAACAGAAATGCTCATTGTGAAGATGGAGATGACAAACTTCCTCCCCCTGGATGTCATCTGTTTGCAGCCATTCCTGCCGGCAGCTGAGAACCGGACGAGAAGCAGCACACATTAAAAGTAACACAGTCTATTGCAACCTCTTGTCCTAGCTTTTGAAAGAGTGAAATAGCTAATAAAATGATCAAAGGTGCTTTGATATGTCTCCTTTCAGCTTACATGGCTGACTTCTTTTACAGCTGCCAAGATGACACAAAGCCTGATCTCTCCTAGAGGTTCTCCAAAGGGAAATAGAATCTGAGAACAAATGGATTCCACGTTTAAAAATTGAACAAGGTTTGGAAAGAATACATTGACCAGAAAAAAACGCATTGCCCTGAAAACCATTTTTCTCCCAAAATTGGCTTGCAAATTACCCAAATTGTTCATAGGATGGTGGCAAAATTAGACTAGCTTTATAAAGAGCATGCTAAAATCAGCCTTAAGCAAATGCAGTTGTGTGTCATCAGGAATTCAAAGATATTTATGTTAAAGAGAGTGTTTCTTATAGACAAGGTAACTTCAATCACTTCTGTGAAATAGTTGTATTTTTCATGTTCAAAAAAAAAAAAAAAGAAATGATGATTGTATTTTTAGATTAATAATAAATGACTTAAGATACACTTAAAATACTAGGCAAGCCTATGTATGGATTGGTTTACCAACAATTCAAAGTGGTGTTTTAGAAGTACAAAATAAATTGAACTGAGCTTCAGTTCATTAGACATAGTTGGAAATTGTGAAAATCTCTGATCCACACATTTTGGAGAAGGGAGTGGCGAATACTTCACCCATAAACCATGCCTGAGGGGAGGGTGCCTAGAGTTGGCCAGAATATTCAGCATGAGTGACACCCATGGAAGATGGGCTGTGGTAAACCATATTGGCTTTTTCTCTACATTGTAAACTTAGGGAAGGTAATTTATTTTGCTTCTCTTCCTACTTGACAATATTTTCCCCCCTTATTGATGGTTCTTTCTGTATCCGCAACAATGAAAGTAACTTGAGATATAGATAGTGTCTCTCACACTTTTTATCTCTGTTATAATATTTCTTCTGACTTTCAGACCTTTTTTTCTAAGATCTCTCAGACAATTCTATAGAAGAATCACAGACATACTTAACACCTGCATCTTCAGAACTAAACTCATTATCCTCATTATAACTGGTTCTTCTTTTCTCTTAATTAACCTAATAGCTCAATTAGACACTCCAAAATCATCCTGATTCTTTCTTCCCTCTCTTTCCTAAATCCAGTCCCTGCACTTTTTCTCAAATTCTTCCCCCTCTCTCACATCTACCACCACTGATGTGCTTAAAGTCCTCAGGACTTTATTCTGTGTGTTTGCTTTTTCATTTGTTGAGCTTTTGTGGGGGCCAGGCACTAATATTAATTGGTTCATACCTTCATGTTATGACCTCTGAGTACCCACAAATGTGGCAGGAACTGTGCTAAGCAATGATGATATTGAGATGACAGATACTAGCCCAGCCTTATAGATCTGGAGAAACAAACAGAAAAATAGGTAGTCCACTGTATTAGGTCCAATTGGTAGAAGGCAAGTGGTAGAGACACAGAATCAAGTACAGAGACTTTGATAATGCTTATGTCTGAGTAGGATTTTGAAGGATAAGTGGAAGTCATGGACAGGGCCATGTGAGGAGGAAATACAGCCTCTGCTAACAGCCAGCAACGACTTGCCAGCCACAGGAGTGAGCCCACCTAGAGCTGGAAACCAAAATAACCAGGGTGAGAAATGTCACAAAATTCTTGGAAGAAGGAGAGATAAAGTAGGAGTGACAATGACATGGACAGAAGGAAGCTCAAGTGCTGTAGGAGACTGGAGTTGTCTCTGCCTCACAGGACCTCTGGGGTTCTCAGCACCTGCAGACACGAGACCGATTGAAAGGCTGCACACGCACTGGCTGGACGTCTAGACACGTGCCATTTGTTCTCTGTATAAACAGATCAGTGAGGTTCCAAAAAAAATGACTTTAGTACCACAATACTAAGAAAGTAGGTTGAAAAAAATTGAGTAAGCCCTCAATTTTTGTGAACTGAGCCACCAAGTGGCCGAGATGAGAAGGTTAAACATGCTGTGAAAAACAACATGTAGGGTCCCCATATAATTTAAAGGAAAAATTGTATATATACCAGTCCCCAAATCAGCCCTTGTTTTCTCTCTGCTTGTTATGTGAATTAGTGTATAGAGGCAATATTTACTGAATTTTTGTTAACTATTGGAAATACATATATATTTTCAATTTTTGTGAGTAGTTTTTCAGGATAAAGTCCTATTTCAACCTTTTTTTACTATTTGCCCCAAAATGTTGGTCACCTTTTAAGTTCTCTTTATGTGGCCTTTTTCTGATATCAATGACTATTGGTAAAAATGACCTCCTGGCTGTCTATTAACCTAAATTTCACCATAGGACAGTTATTTCTGTACATGTTTATGGCTTCCGACAGACAGAAATGTGCTTTTCACTAGGACTGTGACTTTCTCAGTCTTGTATTTATAGAATCTAGTAGAGTACTTGAAATTATAAATGCTTATTAAAAGAAAGAAAGAAAGAGAGAAGGAGGGAGAAATGTATCATATTTTGCTGTAAGATTGGTCACCGTTACCTCTCTGGGACAAAGCAAGGACATCCTGCCCTTTCAGCAGTCTCGGCATTGGTGGCCTTGGGGCTAGAGCTGCAGACAGAACTGAGTTGCTACGTGGAGGGGCCTTAGAATGTTGTACTGCAGAGACTTCATTCCTGGGGGACCTTGTCCTCAGAAGCATGACCCACCTCATTTCTCCCTTTGGCCAGGCCCCTCACCTGGAACAGTCACTGGAGAGGGCAGTACCCACCTTTCTCTTTTGTCAGGTGGAAACCTGTATGTGCCAGTGGGAAAGTGAGAAAGAGACAGACATGACAGGGAATGGACATTTCCATGGGAGGAGCGTGTCCAGGAATCCTAAGAACCATTTTGCTGAGGAGCAGCCCAATTGCAGGTGGAGTTTTATTTCTAGTCTCCACAATTAGAACTTGTGTGTCTTTTTGCTTTTAAGTGAAGCTATAATCTATAGTTAGTTCCTGGAGTGTTATCAGTGCAGGGTTCAGCCCTCACATTTTAGCAATTGCAATGAGTGTAAACTTATTTCACAGAAATTATTAGGCAATTATCACATTATTCTACTGATAACCCACTCTGGGTCTAAGCCCAGAAAATGCCACATTGAAAAAGAACTCTACTCATACCAGTTTTGAAAATACTTTTTGATTTTCTACAATCTCGTGCGCCTTAGACTCCGGAAACCTACTTTAAATATCTTTGAATTCCTGATGACACACAACTGCATTTGCTTAAGGCTGGTTTTAGCATGCTCTTTATAAAAAAAAAAAAACTAACCTTATGAAGCTACTTCAAAAACATCATGAAAAGATTAGTATTATCTTTTAGTTCTATTTTTCCACAAACATTTTGAAGGGCCCCCATATTCTAGACATATCAAATCTTACTAGGATTTTATTTTTTCCACATATTTATGTTCAAATGATCACCAAGTGGACTTTGAGAGGAGAGTAGTGCTGGCCATTTCTCAAGATCTGTCATTGCCAGAGCTCCAGGGCAAGGCTGTGGCTCATCTGAACTCTCCTGTCATGGAATCATCTAAGCGGAGATGACTCACACTACGGAGACTGCTAGCTCAGCAGGTGCAGGGAGACACACAGATGCAGGCAGGTGCTAATAAAAAAACCTGGAGTAGAACAAAGGGAGCATTCTCTGTGCTCCTCCGGAGATGTCACCCCTAGGAAGGGAAGCATTGCCTGTGAGGCAGGTGGGCTTCATCACGGCCCACTTCATCAATGCCCAGTGAATCAATGGCATTGTTTGTGATGGGCTGAGCGAATGCCATTGTAGCTGCTACCATGAGTTCAGCCACAGAGCACGACAAACTCCACTTGGTTTCTATATCCTGAAATGCCCATTCAGTTGAGTAGCCCACCTGCCACTTCTCCCTTTCTCACGTCAAAGTCAGATTCAACCTAAAGTCTCCCACAGTTATGCTGCTCTCTTTGAAGATCACCTAGCATCTACATTTCTGTTTCTTTTACAATATTCTGAAGTTACATCCACACATAGATATGTGTGAGAGACTGCGGATGCAGAAAAGAATGGGCTGACTTTCCAAAAGATGAACCAATGGTTCATTTCTCACCTACTGCCCCCCCCCCACCGGGTAATATGTTTGTGTTCATAAATTAGGCCAGGGTGGATATTGGTGCTCCCCCCACCCCGCCCCCCGATGGACACACAGCTTTTGCATGGTGATTAGGTTTCTTAGATTGGAAAGGAAACAAAGCAGATAAATAAATGCACACTACAGTGATAGTGAGAAATCAGATTTTTTCTTTTTGCAATAGATTATAAAAGAAAAGCCTGGTGTGTGGTTCAGAACAATTCTTCCTTATCTAAGACAAGCCCTCCCTCTGCAGGATAGTAGTAACCCTGCCTGCCTCACCTCTGCCCTTCCCCCCACCCCATCCCCTGTATGTGAGGACCAGAAAGTGCTCCCATACATCCCTTAATACTCTCAGTTAGGATCCACCACCAGAGATGATCATGCCTATAGTAAAAATGACTGCAGTGGAGCCCTGTGTGCTTGCTAGATACGGAACACTGTGCTACAGACTTCATTCCTAACCCTGGATAAACTGATCTCTAGCAGTCGAATTTCAGGCACCTGGTTGGGTGACTATTTGGGAGCAGATGAGACTTCCTGGTACTACTCAAATCACATATGAAGGTAAGGTATCTGTGCTTTAGGCCAACCCTGGGTAAGATCAAAGTGAGGAAACTTAGTGAACTTGAACTCAAAGCAGTTTTGCTCCATCACTGCCAATTTCTGCAACAAGGAGGCCTTGTCCATGGATCACATGGTATTTCTAGGGTCTACCTGAGGACATGATATAACTACAAAACAGAGTACAGCTATTTAGTCTGCCATTGCCAAGACTTAATAACATGTCTGTCCACTCAACACGCATGCCTTCCCTTCAGCTGCCAATACAGCACTGATAGGCTGCAGAATTCCAGGTATTTGACAGCCCTCTGTTGTCTCCAACTGGCCTGGCCCACACTGGCTCACTGGCAGCCAGACAGTGCTGTTCCAACAATGGAGAGAAAAAAAAAACAAAAAACAAAAAAAAACCCCAAAACTCCCATAGAACTGTTATCTGGCACAAGCTCCTGGCAGTGGGGTTTGAATTCATAGAGCCTTGCAAATCAGTTTTAACCTGTGGCAGAAAGAAGGCCATGTGAGAATGCCTCTGTCTTTAAATGATGGCTTCTTAGGGGAGATTTGAGGCTCTGGAAACAATGATGAATATTTATACTGACTGAAGAACCTGGTCATTGTCTACATCCATTTTTCATATTAGAGTCCCTGGTAACATTTTATTTTTATTTTTTTAAAGTTTCCAATAGCTTAAAATACTTCCAGCTTTGTTTGGTATTTATAAAAAGAGTATTCCTTGCTCAGTTTACTAGGATAGGTATCTGAGCAGTCTCCATGATTGGTTTGAAGAATAATGTCTTGATAAGAAAAAAAAAAAGAAAGAAAACGAATGCTTCTTAATTATGTCACCTTTTTCTTGGAAATTATAGAAAATATAATTTCTGCTTTATTTTCTAAGCATTCTTAGATACACTTACACTGAAATTTGGGGGGATCTCTTAAAAATCTATGTACTTTCATAGATACCTCCTCTCCCACTGCTTACCTGTTCTCTCATCATGTGCTATAGAAGGCATAGGTGTTTCTAGAGATTGAAAGAAGGTAGCCTACATGACAATGGTCATGAATGAGTTAAAGTCCTTGAACTATTCCTTCTGCAGAGTGGCTTGTCGGGGTTATACAAGAAACAGCATGGGCTGCTCGAGAGCCTCCAGTTTCACTTCAGATGTCAATCAGAGAATCATTTTTGCAGTTAAAGAAAGCAGAACCTGAACCTGGCCCTCAACCTAGCGTAGAGTAAGCCTGAACTTCTCTAGTGTAGCATGGAAGAAAGACATAGGCAATACCATGTGCTCTGAGATTGCAAATGACTCAAACTATTTGGTAGTTGACAATTATCATGTTCTATTTAGGAGATATCAATTATTCTCTACCAGTTAGAGGTAGGAAAGGTCTACAGGTCTTTTTCCCTATAGTATCACTACCATGTGATATGATATATTGAAAGCAAATTTCAAATGCAATTTTGACATACTTACAAACTTGGCACAAAACCAATCACAACGTATTTTGTAAGGTCAGAGAAGTACCAGCTATCTGTCTTTTTAGGCACTCCAATAAATACTTTGTCTGGAAGATTGACTAGGCAAAAATCTAAGACATTATTTCCCTCATGAAAAATTCTGGGTGAGTGGCCACACATGAGGTGGGTTAGAATCCTAAGCCAAGATTGCCTTTCTTACAGGTTTGGCTACTGAGCTTGTTGGATTCTCATAGTGTCTATAGGACATTTTTGGTCAATCCACATACTTTAAACGCAACTCATTTCACCAGTGAAAAAGTTTCATTCATTATGCTAATGTTAACTCCAGATAAAGTCTTTGATGTTCATTGGAGGTAAAGATAGTTAATGTTCTTGTAGCTGCCTCTAATGTAAATCTTTGATTAAGAACTTTCGAATGTTCGTTAATCACTCATGGGAACTATATTCCAGGTTAGAGTACACCAATTTTTAAACAATTGCTTCTATATCTAGGGTCAAAAATACAAATCAAAAATTCTATGCTGAATTAGTTAAAATAAATTACAGATAATATAAAAGATGGGTTAGAGGTTAGAAAGCCACAGAACCACGAGATAGGATAAAGTAATTCTCAAAGTAAGTACGTTAGGCAGAGACAGCAAGCATTTTATGGTGTATATTTAAGGGGTGCTCCTAAAATACAGACAGTCCAGGAAGAAGCAATAGGCATACTTTTCCCTATTTCTCTTACCATGTACAACTAAACTTCCTGAACATTATATATAAAACAAACATAAGAAGAGTGAAAGGTGGAGAAAAGAAAGCAGAGCAACCAGGGGCCTGCAGACCCAAGGAATGACATAGTAGTAAGTTCCTTGGGTTTTCTTTTTGCCCCTTACATTACAGACTGGGTGCTGAAGAAACAAGCAATCTGGAAGTGCCAATGAGTGCGGATAAAAAAACAAACCCAACAAAAGCCCACTTTAGCCAAAGGCCCAGGTAAGAGGCAGAACAGCAAGACAAAATTTCTAGACAATAATCACTCAACTCCAGCCAAACACCACAGAGAAAACCGTGGGTCCACCTACACTCATGCCAGCAAAAGCTGAGTCGTAGCCTAGACTCCCACCCTCAATCAAATGGTTTCAAAGAAGGCTGAGTATGAGCTGGGACTGTACCACCCAGCAGTAATGAGGTGCTTCTACCCACCTCCACTGGGTTGATGTCAGAGGATCAGTGAAGAGTCAGGACTGTCACCAACACCCTGTCCTAATGAAATCATCCCCACTACAGTGTTAGTGGAGCAGTAGAGAGGCACTCCTACCACTTCCAACCAGGGAGGTATCACTGGAGGCCTGGTGGAAGCCAGAACTCCTACCCCTGCCGAGCAGTGATGAGGGCCCCTCTGGTGTCAATGGAGACTGAGTAGGGAACCCAGACTTCTACCCCATAAGGCATTAACAAGGTGGTCCCTCTTCCCTTTCCCCTGCTGGAGCACTGTCAGAAGAAACCAGCTGAAACAGAAAGTTTAAATAAGATTTGGAGTCTCATAATATCAAAATGTCCAGGTTTTAATTGAAAATCCCTTGTCACAGGAAAAAAGAGGAAGATCTCAAACCAAAAGAAAAAATACAACCAAAAGATGTCAGTACCTAGATGACAGAGATGTTAGATTTTTTTTAACTTATCAATGTATAATATAGTTGACTTTTGTGTCCCTTTACCAATTCCTCCTTTTCCTCCCTCCCTCCCCCACCGTCCCCCCATCAACATCATATCTTTTCACTTGTCTTAACGAGTCCAAGGAATTGTGATTGTTGTGTCTTCTTTTCTTTCTGCCCCCCACTCCATTTATTTGTTTATATATTATTTATTTATTTTTATTAGCTCCGACAAATAAGTGATGACATGTGATATTTCTCTTTCTGTGCTTTGCTTATTTCACTTAATACAATTTTCTCTAAGTCCATCCATGTTGTTGCGAAGGGTAGTATTTCTTTTTTTTTTTTAATAGCAAAGTAGTATTCCATTGTGCAGATATACCACATTTTCTTTATCCACTCATCTGATGATTGGCATTTAGGCTGGTTCCAATGCTTAGCTATTGTAAATAGTGCTGCAATAAACATGGGAGTACAGGTATCCCTTCGACATGATGATTTCCATTCCTCTGGGTATATACCCAGCAGTGGAATAGCTGAGTCATATGGTAGATTTGTCTGTAATTGTTTGAGGAACAAGATTTTAAAGCAGCCATCATAAAAGTGCTTCAACTAGCAATTATAAACACACTCGGAACAAATAAAAACATAGAACGTCTCATTGGAGAAATAGAATATATAAATAAGAACCAAATGGATATTTTAGAACTGAAAAATAAAATAACTGAAATTAAAACACACATACATGCACACACACACAACTTAATAGATGGGCTCCACAGTAGAATGAAGGTGTCAGAGGAAAGAATCAGTAAAACTAAAAAATAGAACCATAGAAATCACCTAAACTGAATAAGAGAGGAAAAATAGATTTAAAAAAGAAAAATAGAGCCTCGGGGACCCATGGGGCTACAATAAAAGATTTAACATTTGTGTTATCAGAGTCACAGAAGGAGAGAAGAAAGCAGATAGAGCTGAAAAGTACTCAAAGAAATAATGGCTGAAAAGTTCCTGAATGTGGCTAAAAAGACATAAACCCACAGATTGAAGAGTCTCAGGGAATTTACAGCTAAGTACTTAATTTTTTTGTTGCTATTATAAATAGGATTGTTTTCTCAATTTCCTTTTGGAGAGCTCATTATTAATGTATAAAAATGCTACTCACTATTGTGTGTTGATTTTGTACCTTGTGATTTTCCTGAATTTGTTTATCAGTTCTAACAGCCTTTTGGTGAAGTCTTCAGAATTTTATATATATATGATAATGTCATCAGCAGAGATAGCTTTGCTTCTTCCTTTCCTGTTAGTGTAAGAAAATAATCTAAGTGATTCATTTTCAGA
The DNA here is from genome assembly GCF_027409185.1 of Cynocephalus volans. Lineage (NCBI taxonomy): Eukaryota > Metazoa > Chordata > Mammalia > Dermoptera > Cynocephalidae > Cynocephalus > Cynocephalus volans. The sequence goes on from NC_084466.1 coordinate 71,368,007, forward strand.
AATAATTCAGGCCTAGCCCAAAAGTTGTCTGACTGGTCCAGCCCATTCCTGGGGGGGGGGGGGGGGGTCGCTGAATAGATAAAGTTGTCCTTGAGATGGTAATGAGTTAATAGCCCTTTATTTTTCTCTTCATTTCCTAATGTTTCTCCTTTCACAGGGTTTTGGGTGGGCCTTTTTCATCGGCTTGTCCTGAGCCCTCAGACAAAGAAATTTCCTACAAGGGGGTAGTAAATTGGGGTACTTTTAGACATCATCCAAGAAGATTGTGCACCCTGTAGTACTCTCAGCGAATGAGGAGGCAGGAGCAGGGACTTGCACACTAGGAAATAATAGCTTGTTACAGCCCTTTCCTGTGTGCCCGTCAGACACCCCAGCCTTGCAAGGCCGTAATTAAAGTCTCGCTTCGCTGTACCTTGTGTCTCCATGTCCATCCTTTGGCCTTGGACGGGTGAGGGTGTTTCTCACAATTAGTATGCCTTTTGTTTCTCTTGACTAGTTGCTCTTACTAGAACTTCCAGAACCATGTTGAAAAGAAGTGGTGAGAGTGGACATCCTTGTCTTGTTTCTGATCTCAGAGGAAAAGCGTTCAACTTTTCACTGCTGAGTATTAATTTTAGTTACGGGTTTGTCACATATGGCTTTTGCTATGTTGTGGTACATTTCCTCTATACATATTCTGTTGAGCTATTTTGTCAGGAAAGGTGTTAAACTTTTTCAAATGCTTTTTCTGTATCTTTTGAGATAATCACATGATTTTTATTCTTCATTTTGTGAATGCAATACATCACATTTATTGATTTATGTATATTGAGCCATCCTGGCACCCCAGGGATAAATCCCACTTGATTGTGGTGAATGACTCTATTGATGTGTTGTATGTGGTTTGCTAGTATTTTGTTAAAATTTTTGCATCCATGTTCATCAGGGATATTGGCCTGTAATTTTCTTTTCTTTCAGTGTTCTTGTCTGGCTTTGGTGTCAGGGTAATACTGACCTTGAAACATGAGTTTGGAAGTACACCCTCTTCAGTTTTCTGGAAGAGTTTGAGGAAGATTGGCATTAGTTCTTCTTTAAATGACTGATAGAATTTAACTGTAGCCATTTGGTCCTGGGTGTTTCTTTGATGGGAGATTATTTACATGCACTATTGATTGAATGTCCTTACTCATCATTGATCTGTCCAGGGTTTCTATTTCTTCATCATTCAGTTTTGGTAGGAGGTGAAAGACTTGTATACTGAAAACTATAAAACACTGATGAAAGAAATTGAAGAAACACAAGTAAATAGAAAGATATTCCATGTTCATAAATTAGGAAGAATTAATACTGTTAAAATGTTTATACCACCCAAAGCAATCTACAGATTCACTGCAATCCCTATCAAAATTCCAAAGCCATTTTTTATAGAAGTAGAAAAAACAATTCTTTAATTTGAATGAAACCACAAAAGACCATGAACAGCCAACAGAATCTTGAGCAAAAAAAACAAAGCTGGAGGCATCACACTACCTGCTTTCAAAATATACTACAAAGAAATTGTAGTCAAAACAGCATGGTAATAGCATAAAAACAGACTCACTGACCAATGGAAAAAGATAGAAAGCCCTGAAATAAACCCACTCACTTACGGTCAATAGATTTTTGGCAAAGGTGCCATGAACACACACCAGAAAAGGACAGTCTGTTTAATAAATGGTACTGGAGAAAACTGAATAAAATTAGTCTCTTACACCATAAACAAAAATCAACTCTAAATAGATTAAAAACATAAACATAAGACCTGAAACTGTAAAGCTACTAGAAGAAAACACAGGGGGAAATCTTCATGACATTGATTTGGGCAAGAGTTTTTTGGATATGACCCCCAAAGTTCAGAAAACAAAAGCCAAAACAGACAAATGGGATTGCATAAAACTGAAAAATTTTGCAAAAGAAGCAACTAATGATCAACCTTGGGTTGGGACAACCCACCTATTGGGAGAAAATATTCGCATACCATATATTTGTTATGGGGTTAATGTCCAAAATATATAAGGAACTCAAACAACTCATTAGCAAGAAAAAAGATAACCCAATTTAAAAATGGCCCAAGGACCTTAACAGACACTTCTCAAAAGAAGATATACAAATGATCAACGTGTTTATGGAAAAATGCTTAGCATCACTCATCCTTAGGGGAATGCAAATTAAAACCACAATGAGATATCACCTCACACCTGTTAGAATAGCTTTTATCAAGAGGATGAAAGATAACAAGGGATGGAAAAGATGCGAGAAAACAACTTAGTACAGAAAGGAAAAAATCTTGAGCCTTAAAGTGATATAAACTTTTTTGAATTAAAATTTAAATATATCTACCTATTTTTGTTATGATGTGATGATCAGTAAAAGCCTTTCAAGGAAAAATAATATAATAAATTAGGATAAAATTCTGAAAGGGAAGTGGAATGCAAATATAAATTCAGGAAGAAAGAGGAATGATATGAAATTTCTTACTATTATAGAAGCTATTTGTTTATTTTTTTTTTAATGACTGATAAGGGCATAACGTTACAGTATTTAGATTCCATAGGCTATGTTTAAAAGACTAATGTAACAGGTTTATTTTTAAATGCCAGTATTTTCAATATCCCAGAAATTAGGTCCTTTGCAATGTTTCCCAATTTATAAAGTAAGAAGGTTGAACTATGATCTCTACAGTACTTTCCAGCTCTGTTTTGGTAAATATTGTTAATATACATTGCACTTCTAATTGCTTTCTCTCTCAAGATTCATTAAAATGAAAATATCAGAATGCATAATTCTTTCTTTTATTTTATGTGTTCAACAAATATTTATTAACATCCTACTCTGCTGTTCTAAATACTAATGAAATATAAATCCCTGCCTTCGTGGAGCTTATCTTTTAGTGGGAGGAAATAAATATATAAAAACATAATATATATAGTATGTGAGACAGTAATAAGTTCTATGGAAAAAAGGAAACAAGAAAAGCACGGAGAAGGAAAGGGGTAGGGACAATTTTAAATAGGCTTGTTGTAGGTCTCGAGAAAGTAACATTTGAACCATATGGATGGGAAGACAGGTATTGTGGAATGACCCAGAAATCCTCACCTTCTTGAAGGCGGACATAAATTAGTAAATATAAAAAAATGAGATTAGAGCCAGTAGTCTCAAGAAAGATAATGGTGAGCCTGTGAGCAGGGGCTGATGTAAGTGAAGCTAATGAAGCTTGTTTCAAGGATACGAGGAGTTTGCATGATATTTTGAGTTCTTTCACTTGAAGAGGGCACCTCAAAATGTATAAAATTAGATCCCACAGTATTTGTGTCTGCTCTGGCTGTAAATGTCATGGGGGGGGGGGTGTGTGGCTCATGCCAGGAGCACACCAAATTCCAGGGACTCCCACCTGGATCTGTTGATGGATAATTATTCACCATCTCCAATCAAATGTGAATTACATTAGTGTTCTCTTTTTCCCTCCCTTTATCTGCCATTTTAGTCAGAAGACTGCTGTTTGTCCCACAAGAGGCAGAATATATTTCCTTGCCTCACTGATGTTGGATTTGAACATAAAGCTTGCTTTGGCCAATGGAATGTTCTGAATATGATGAGAGCAGAGACTTTAAAACATGCCTGTAGGCTTGGGCTTGTCTTTTTTTTTTTTTTTTTTTTGGCTCTTTCCTTTTGTTATGAGAGGAATATGTCCAGAGTAGCTTCTAGTTCCAGAAGGTTGGGTAACACACAGAGCAGACCTGAACCTAGCATAAGCTTGAAGCCAAGCCCAGCCTACATCTTCCTCAGCCAACCCACAAAGAAGAGTAAGAAATAAGTGCTTATTTTTTTTATGTCAGCTGAGATTTTGTAGCATAATTATGTTAACTATGTAGACTTGATAGAGCAAGCTATTACAATTTTGACAGCTTAGACTAAGTTACGCTGCAGTAACAAAAGACCCCCACATTTCTCACTCATGTTATATGCTGTCATGGCTCAACTGAGTCTTTGTTCCATATTGTCACTCAGGGACCCTGTCTGACAGAAGAGTCCCTATCTAGATTTACTGGTCTTCTAGTGGAAGACAAAGAGAGATAGGGAACTATGCACTAGCTCTTAAATTTTCTGCTCAGAAATAACACACATGACTTCATTCCCATTTTATTGGGCCAAAAAAGTTTCACAGCTGTGCCTGAGCAGGGCAGGAATGCATACTCCTCCTGCAGAAAGCAGCACAACAGGGAGAGGCCCCGCAGGAAAGCCTCCACCTCAGGGATAGGCAGTGAACAATCTGAAATATAATAAAACCTGCAACAATACACCTTGAACGTTTCGAGTACATACTATCGAGTGGATTGACTCCAACTTTTAGTTTTTTTCTCACTGACTTGAATTATGCTGTAACATGAATCTTCAAAGCCAAGTGTGTATTTGTGCGCTCATGTGGATCTGCAAGTCATTACGCACTCCCCTGGTGGGATGTGCCCATCCGTCTTCACAGGACAGACAAGCAATGATGGAAAGCCTGCAATTTTCTCCCTAATACTATCAACACTTCTCTACTCTCCAAGCATCAGTGTTTTCCTCGGAAAAGAAATTAGATATTATTAATTTTCCAAATCAAGAAAAATGACTACGTAGGGAAGCCATCATGTTATAGAGACCTCATTTTCCCCTGTCACTTTGGAACAGTGAGTTCCCAAATGCTTGGATGTCATAACTGATACTGCTGAACCTAAACCCCACCCAACTGCCACCTCATACTACAAAAGCTGAGTTTTATATTTCACCCTAGTGTGGAAGTAAACTTCTATGATTTATTTTTCCTGTAATTAGAATCTAAAGAACCAGTTAGCCAAAGCGATACATCATTTTCTTTTTTCTTTTTGGAAAAGTCGACCTTACTGTTGTGTGGTTCTTTCTGGCATTAGCACTTTGTACATAAGCTAAGATGACCACTTCTGTGGAGGAGGATTCTAGAGCATGATGCAACTGTCCATCCAGCTGCTCAAGTCAGAGACCTGGGCATCTCCAGGAATTGTCTATTCCACCTTCCCTTTTTCTTCTCTTCTGCCACTGCCTTAGTTCAGGCCCTTGTAATCATTTGCTAATTAGTGCCTCAGCCTGCTAATGGCCTTCCCACCTTTAATTGCCTCCTTCTCAAATGCCTTACAATACCAGTAAAACTAGAGCTCCTCTGAGTTTTCTTTTGGTAGCTGGCACAGAGAAGCTTTGGATAGCTACCAAACGATCAGAGGTGAGAGATTTGACACCCTGAGACAAATCATGCCCCAAATATGAAACTTTGGCTGACAATTTCGCATTTTTCCTTTGGCACCTTGTGTCCTTTTGGGGAAAAAAGCCAAAAGGTACATAGAATTTGTTTTGGAGCTTTCTTTGTCATTGGGGAAGGGGAAGATCATGCACATTGTAGACAAGGGTAAAATGACAGGAGAAGTCATGGTACTAGAGATCTCGATCAAGCACTTATGAAAAGTAATGCAGTCTCATGAGTCCCTAGCTCATGGCAGTCCTTGAATACTTTTAGTTCTCCCAAGGAAAGGCAAACAGTTATTGGCATCTGAATCTTAAGGGGACACTAAAGTTGTCATAGATCCACAGCTGCAAAGTAGGTAGCCCCAGGTGGGATGAAGGAATAGCAACTGAATTTGGATCCCGGAAAGATTTTGAACCCACTCCCTACAGTTAATCATCTTTGTTTATTTTTGATTTATCCTTCTTATGTTTCTTTTTGCAAAACGGTATGTGTGTGTTTGTGTACATACACCATGAAATCAAACTAAATTTGTGCTTTGGAAGTCTTTGTATGAGGCCTGTGTAACAAATTCCAACCTAACTCAGTACACACACAAATTGAAAACCTAACTTAAGAATTTGCCTCTTTAACGAATAGCTGGGTCTCAGCCCATCACAGAAGCTGAGCTTCAGTCAGTGGCAGGTGGTCAACAGTTAAAACCAGGTTCGAATAAGGCAAATGCCAAACTTTAACCGATATAGCTGTCTCTGAACCTCACTTCTGTTTTTCTGTATGTCCCTTCCTTTTCCCTGGTTATAAATATAACTGCACATGTGGCGGGCAAAGCATTCTAAACCATTTTTGGTCCAGACTACTGCCCCATCTAGAATCCCAAATAGAAGCCAATTAAGATCTACACAAACTAGATTTGTTGTAATTTTACCTTTTTTGCCTTTTAACAACAAATACATATATAAGAAGTCTTCCCTTATTTCTTATGCAAAGTAGCCCACTGGGTATTCACTTGCTTCTTGCTTTTTTAACTTATGAATGTATTTTGAAAATAGTTTTATACCAGTTCATAAAGATATATCTTAGTATTTTTTGTTACGAACTAGTAGTGTATTATATGGCTGTCTTACAGTTTAGTTAACCAGTTCTCTTTGAATGGGCCCTAGTTGTTCTCCAGTATTTTGTTATTTCAGACAGTGCTGCAATGTGTAACTTTGTGCAAATGTTGTTTCATGCTGTGGATGTGTATCTTCACAATAAATTCCTAGAAGGCCATTTGTTGCATCAAAGGGTAAATGCAAATGTAGTGTTACTGGATATTGCTCAATTCTCTTACATCACTGGTTGTGCTGGTTAATTTTATATGTCAACTTGGTTGGGCCACAGTGCCCGGATGTGTGGTCAAAAATTATGCTGGATGTTTCTGTGAGGGTGTTCTTGTATGAAATTAACATTTAGATCAATAGACTTTGAGTAAAGCCGATTGCCTTTTCAGAAGTGGGTGGATTTCATCCAATCAGTTGAAGCCAGAATAGAATAAAAGACTGACCTTCCCCAAGCAAGAGTTAATTCTCCTTCTACAGACTTAGCACTTTACTGAAGTATCAGCTCTTCCTGGATCTCCAGCCTCCCGGCCCACCCTGCATGCAGATTTTGGACTTGCCAGCCTTCATAATAGTGTGAGCCAATTCCTTAAAATAAATCTTTCTCTCTGTGTGCACACATTGTACTGGTTCTGTTTCTCTGGAGAACCTTAACTAATACAATTGTCATACCATTACATGATCCTACTAGTAACGTATGAGAATATCTGTTTTTCTACAGCCCTATAGACAGGATGTTGTTAAGTATTTGAATTTTTGCCTAATTGATAGGTAAGAATGGTATCTTAGTGTGCTTTTCATTTTCATTTCTCTTATTATGAGTGAAATAGAACATGTTTTCATATGTCTAAGGACCATTTGTGTATATTTTCCAATAAAATGTCTTAAAAAGGGTTTTGTAATGCAAAAAACTTCTCTTGCTGTAGACCAGGCTAAATTGCTGTTAGAAAGATAGACTAAGTTTCCATGATTAACATAATCATTTTTTCCTAATAAGAATACCTGTTTCTTTATATAATTCAGGGGAGACATATCATTTATTTCATTGGTTTTCTATGTTATTTTTATTAACCAGGAATTGACTAACGCATAATATATACTGGGAAATTTTCTTTGATAAATGCATCCTAATGAGATTCTAGATTTCACAACACAATTGTTAAAACTCTAGGAGAGAAGAGATGCTTTGTTAGGGCACCTGGATTTCTGACCTGGCATCTGCCTGTTACCTAGGATAGTATTTCCTTTCTTCCTCTCTCTCTTCTTACTTATTCCCCATCCCCCAGGTTCTCTGAAGTTTTGTTTGTGCTGATTGAATAAAAACAAGTCTGTGCTTTTTCCCTCCTGTAGCCAAACACATTTTCTTATTAGCACTAGCAAGTGTAAATAACTGCTCAAAAGGTGCAAAGTGAATGCATTTCAAGTTAAATCTTCCTCCAACGTGCTAACCCCAAAGAAAGCTAAACTGTAACAGCAACATTAATTTCCAGGGTAGAGTGCTCACCCCTAAATGATATTCCACTTTCTCAAACCTGCCAGCAGGAAACTTGTTTAATAGGAATGGAGGTTGAAGGCACCAGCAAGTCGTGAGCTAGCAGTTCACCAACACCAGACAGTTGCAAACTGTCTGTCTGCTTGTGAGATGAAAACACCTTGCAGATGTGCCCTATTTTCTTTAAGTTTGAATAAGTTGCATTTATTTAAAAACTCAGGAAATTTATTGAGCCAGTTCTGTTCGACAGGGTCATAATTTTCCTCCAATTTTCTTTCAAATATGCTGTAATAAATGCATTGATGAATGCAAATGCGGTTTTGCATAATGGAGGTGTAATTTCATCATAAATTCCTAGAAGGGGAGACTTCTAGATCAACAAGGATTTTAGATTTTTAAAAAATTTGAATGTTTGTCTCCTTTTGAAAAAATGGAGCATAAAAACTGTTTGCCAAAGTCCTCCTTACTCTCTATCATAAAACACACTTTTCTGGCATTTTCATTGCTCGCCTGGCAGCAGTAGACATCTGAATTCACAGTCTCTGTTACAAAAAGCAAGACACTCTCTGCCATGTTCACACACCGTTATCTCCATTCATGTATCACAGCCCTCCATTTTCACAATTTTCCAAGTTCTTCCACACCATTAAGCCTTTATTCACGATGTTCTCTTTACTAGGAATTCACCCAGTTTACCCGCTAGAGAATTCTCAGTCCTTCTTTAAGGCTAAATTCAAAGTCAATCTGGATGTAATACCTGGTGCAACTGCCTGCTCCCTCCCTTAGGTTCACAAAATAGTTGAATGTATCTTTACTGTGGTTCTCATCAGGTTACCAAATTAGGCTCTTGGATTCCAAAGTCATAGAAATGAACAATGTACCTAGCGGTAAAGCAAGCAACACTTTATTAAAAGAGGAGATAGACATACGCATAAGTGGGGTGGCTACAGAAAAGCTAGCCCACTGAGGGGACCTGTTCAGGGTCTTTTATAGGAAAAGAAGTTAAGGGGTGCAGGCCAGTGTCATCATTCTGCACTCCTGGAGATGGTCCATTCTGTTCTTCCTGGTTGTGTCATGGGCATATGCTCAGTTAGGGCTTTGGTCCTGGAGCCTGCTCAGTAGGTCCAAGATGGTGGTGGTCTTCATTATCGTCACCCCAGAAGGGTCCTTGTAGTGGTCACCTTGAAGCTTTGTGCGCATGTGGAAATTCTTAAGGGGGTCTTAAGTTTCATCTGTAACTTAATTTTTGCAATTACAGTAAAAAAGCCTTGGGGAGGGGTTTTGCAACTCAGTAAATATCTGTTCCCCTCTTATCTCAGTTTGTTTTACCAGTGGGGGCCATAAAGTAATCATGTGCCCTGGGGGGGGGGGGGTCTGATAACTGAGGAGTGGAAAAATAACAAAGTGTCCTCTGTAGGGAAAATGGAGTCAGTTTGGTTCACAGGCCTAGCCGTATTCTGTCTCAATCGTACGTATTGTGATGATACTATGCATCTCTCTACCCCTGTATACTGAGGGTTCCTCAGGGCAAAGGTGAGGGTGTGCATGTCTCTGGATCCCCAGCACTTGTCTAGTACATGGTTAGAATTGATACATGTTTGTTCTATGAGTGAGCCTCTGGGTCTAGAAACAGTGCAACATGGAGAAGAGGAAACAGTATTACTGTCTGACAAACCTGCATCCCAAACTTCAACCTACACTCATGTGACCTCTTTAGGCCATTTTTTCATTTATAAAAGGGGTTAGTAAAACCTACCTTACAGGTTATTGTGAGAATGTCGCTCACGCACATTGCACGTAAGGGGGTTGGACTAGTTTGTCTGCAATTCACACTTGAAACATCTGCAAATAAGTGTCTAAATGGAGAAATAACACTCTTAGTCCAAACAGGTAAATTGCCATTTTTGACACGGTCATTCTTAACCATGTCAAGTGAACTAAATTGTTATTTAAAATTTCCCAGGTGCAACACAGTTACAGTACAAGTGTGCACAGGAGCAGACACCAGCGGGAGGAGGTTTTCATCTGAAAGAAGGTCCTGAAAACAGGCCCTTAAAAGCCAAAGCTCACCAACACTTAGGAATGTTCTCATTTCTCCCATTCCTTGTGATTTTCCCTCATCTTCTTTCATTTCCAAAACATCAGGTATGAAAGGCAAAGATTTTTTTCTTCCCTTCTCCTGTCAAGCCAATTGCTGGCAGTTAAACTAAACTAGGAGGGAGATGGGTTTCACTTTTCCCAAACTTTAAAACTCTGATGATGATTCTTGTTTCAGAGACTGTATTGGGTACCACGGACATAGTTTTATCTACCTCAAATGCTATATCAACTCATATAAAATTTTTCTTTAGCTTAACGGAAAGGCTAATTGCATCATAAAATATGAGAAATGAACACAAATAGAAAAGGAAAACCGTCTCTGAAAGCTCAGGAATCAGACTTTTGCAGTTGAACGAGGTTTAAAATTGGTTGCTTTTTGAAGATATAAAACCCAATCCGTGGCTTCACCAGGCCTGTGTTCGGAAGGGATCTTTCGGACTAAAGAGTTGCATAGGAGGGAAACATGACAAAAATTGTCATTCCCCTTGTCAGTCAGAAGAGCCATCTGCTCCTGAGTTAAAGCCATTTTCTATTAAATTCACCAGCATGCTAATCCAAGAATGGCTGGGGGATGGCGAAGCTGCCAGATGCTGTGAAGATATGTCACTGTCTTTTTATATGGTTAGGCAAACGTTTAATTAAACCTGCAGCTGCTGTGTCTGCTCGACCCCCCAACACAGCTAAATCTCACTTACCTGAGACCATCGTTTTGTATTAGTGTCTTTCAAGAGGTAAAACAACTTGAAACAGACTTTGCTCCAATATTTAATGTCTTTGCACATGATTTAATTATACACATCAGTAATTACATCAGGGCAACGTGAACCTGAGTTTCTTTGGGCTTCTTATTGCGGCTCCTGATAACAAATCAAACGTCTCCTCAATGGTGTGCTTATTTGGAGGAGGAGAATTACAAGGAGCCTCAGTGTGGATCTCGATGCTCAAGCTGTTTCTGTTACGTTTTACTTGGGCATATGAGTTTTAATGCATTCAAAGGTCTGTTTTCGAAGAAGATTAGACAAGTCAGAGAGCAGAAGGCAGTAAAGCGAGGGATCAGGGTTTGCTTGTTATGGAACACTTGCTAATGACCAGCACAATCACCAGCCAGCAGCATGAGCCTATTGCCACCGCTTTCTTTAGGAAGATGTATAACCATTTTCTTATGCAATACAGTTTTGTTTGAATTTTGAACTTATGCACATTCTTCTCCCTTTTAAATGAGCATAATATTTTGATCAGTAGTGAATTTTAGCTGGAAAATATGTTGTATATCACAAAATTCAAAAACAAATCATAGCTATTAATGGATGCTAACTTCAGGTTAAAATAGAGACAGTTGTCTTCATTGAGAATCCTGAAGATGATGTGGTCTCCTTCATTGGTGGGTTTTTAGGTTAATGTCTTAAGTATCAAATGCAGTGCACAGGGTGTGGGTTGGGGGGAAATAACATTGAAAGCTCTAGATCTGCTGAGAGATGAGCCTCGGCTGCAGATTTCCCTGCTCAGCCTCAGAAGACAAAAGCCTCCCTGGAGGCCGCTGGCTTCACCCCCTGTGTGGCTGCTCCCTTAGACTGCTGTGACAGCCAAGCTGCTGAGATGGTTGGCCTGAAAGGAGCAGTGGCAGGGTGTGGCAGTAAACATAAAACTCATTATTTGCTGAGATTGTGCTGCAAATTTAACCCAGAAAATGGGGGATTCTATTGGCTCCCTCTTCCCAGAATGCCTGCATCGTCCGCTTGCCGAGCACAACTAAACCATCATCTTCTTTCTGACTTTCCAGCACCAAGGCTGCTTCCTTCCCAGAAGAGCTGGGGGGAGATGCCCCAGTCCTTGCTTCAAAAGGTCAGGCAGCATGTTGGCCTTTGTGGTTTTCTTTATTGTCAAAGAGGCTGAAGGAAGTCTGCTTGAAGAAAATCTGTGATATTTTCAGCTCTATGCAATAAAAATGTTATTGCTCTGGTAATGGGTACCTTTCCAACTAACCCTAAAATAATCTCCCTGCCCCCATTAATGAAAAAGAGCTTCTAAAGGCAATCATTGCAGTTGCTCAGGACAACAGTAGAGGTAAGAAAGATTGAGAGCTTGGGAGTACAGCACTGTTTAGTGAGCCTGCACCCCTCCTGTGAGCTTTGATCTTTCTCATTATAATAACATCAGATTGTGTAATGTTGAAGTCTGAGGAATTAGCCTTGTCCTTTCCTGGGTTTGTTGTTGTTATTGTTGGTTTCTGTTTTTGTTTTTAAGGAGAGCATTCCCCATCCTACAGTCCACCACAGCTATGTTTTGACAGCATGGGACATAACCACTAACATTCTGTCCTCTTAGTCTTTATTTGGGGATAAACCAGTACAGAAACTAAGATGGCAAGACCACACTGAATTGGAGTGGGGTTCTCTGGAAGCTACTCGATGGGGAGGTGTTAGACAATCATTTCCTAACTGCCCTGTTTTAGTCTTCTGAGTGTCCTCCTTTCTGAATATTAAATTGATGCTCCAAATTAAAAGATTTAGACAATCAGTCAGGAGGTTATAACTTGAGTCAGACCCTTCTGATTTCAAACTTGCAATTTTCTGCAAACTCCTCTTTGGTAACAGTCCAAGAATACATGTATTCTGAATGCACCTGTCCAGTGTGTTGCTTTGCCTCCCACAGATTTGTCACCCCTTTTCCCCTGGGCAATGGAGCTGCAAAAGATTACTCAAAGCCCATCTCTTCTGAGCAGTGAGAAGCCCCAAGGTGGTTAATCTCCTGGAACCCTCAAGAGAGAGGCATTCCTTCCATTTGGGAAATTAACCCTGGATTGGGGTTCTCTTCCCACATTTATTCTCCAGACCAGGAAGTTACAGGAAGAGAACATAGGTGGGGTTTTTGCTACGTATAGTTTAACAAGTTTAACAATAGAAGCTGGTAACATTCATTAAAACAAGCAAGGTGACATTCCATAATGCAATTTGCAAGAAGTTACGTTGATCCACCAACAAAAGCTTGATTTTAGCAAACATTCTCTCTGCTTACTGCAATTTCCCAGTTATCTTTACATATCAGTCAGTAACCTGTCTGTCTCTGTCTTGGAACCAGCAACCTTGCTGTGTTACAATTGTTTATCTAACAACAGAGACTATAGCCTGGGGAAAATTTCCCGTCTTTTGCAAGGTTAACATTTTATATATACTTTTAAGAAGTTAGGCTAAACCTGAAACTGCAAGGCTTTGGAACACCAGGCCCTATGAAATACATTTGCTTTATGTATACTCCACACAATTTACTCTGCCATGGACATATGCCAGACTTAAAAATGTTAAACCAAAAGCTCTAAATAGAAATAGGTGAGCCACCTATTGTTTTTCCACCGGGATCAACTGACCCAGGTGAATTCTCTCTGGAGAGAAATTGAAAAGTGAGGGAAATAAATATTCTTACAGGAATTCCATTTTTTCTAAACACACACAAAGTAAATAGGTTTGAATTCTTGAAAACCTTATTCATTATCAAAACTGAGTATATGTGGTAACATAAATGAAGAGCCACTCATTTTCCTGAGTCAAGTAAAGAGGAAAAAATAGTTACCAATGTTAATAGTCAATTACAGGAAATTAATTGAAAGTTTATTATAACAATATTTCTCTTTTAATTTATAAATATGGCACTTATAGACCCCTGTTTAGAAGGAAATGGACTTTGGGTTGATTTTTTAGTGATGAGGTTATTCAGTTCCACTTATCTGAGATGACTAGTTGTGGCTAAGGATGTAATTTGTGATTTTGTGCTATGACAGGCTGGCTGATCTTGGACTTATTAGTGCCATCTGCTAATTAGCTGAAATGTACAGTCAAGACAAAGCAATAATTTGTAAAGAAAATATTATGAATATTTTTAGGGAGGCTCCCAACCATAACTCTCAATGATAGCCAGAAACAGCTAATCCAGATGGGATTCAAAAGTTAATTCACCATCATGACCTCATCTAATCCTAACTACCTCCCCAAAGATTCCACTTCTAAATACCATCACATTAACATTAGGACTTCAACATATGAATTTTGGGAGAACAGAAATCAGACCATTGCTCTCCCAACTCATTTTTGCTCTTCTTCATTTAGCAATTATTTTTAAACACTACTATAGGCATGCAAAGAATGCAAAAATGATTAAGACACACATTTTCTAACCTTGAGTAGCTCATAACATAGTGAGGAAGTCAGATGCAGAAACCAAAAATTGCAATAGGATGTGATGTTATTATAATAAAAGTTTGTAAGAGGGAATGTGTCAAGGCTTTATTACAGTGCAGTAGATTAGTTCATCATCAGTGTCTCTGAATTTATTGAGAATCAACTACATGCCAGGCTATGGGAGCAGTCAGAATATAAAGATAAAAACATAGAGTACTAGCTCAGCCTGAAGGACCCAGGGAAGATTTCCTAGAGAAAATGATGTTATGTGCTCACTTGAAATGATGAAAAAGAATTAGCGAGGTTGGTAAGAGGGGAATGGGCATCCCTAACAGTGAGAGGAGAGTGTGCAAAGACATAGTGTACCATGTACTGGCACAGAAAACTGGACAGCATGGCTGGAGCACCAGACACTGGTGAGAGAGGGGCCTGTGTTGGTGGCATGGATCAGGGAGATGGGATGGGAGAGAGGTGATAAGAAATAGCCAGATTCTGGATATAGTTTGAAGGTAGAGCTATCCATTTGGGTATGTGAAAAAAAATAGTCAAGGGCAATTCAAAGATTTTTATTCTGAGCAACTAGAAGAGTAGACTTATTTATATAGGTAAAGACTGGTAGGAGAAACAGATGTGTAGGAAGTGGCTGGTTATGAATCAGGAGTTTGGTGACTATAGAGATTCACTCCACAAGTTTTTTTGTTGTTGTTGAGGGGGCGTGGCTCTGAAAGAGAATAAAAAAGGTAGACGGACAGAATTTGTGGACTAATTAGACATAGGGATTGAGGAAGAAGGAAAAGAGTGGAATCTGGGATGACTCTCTGGCTGGTGACTTGGATCACGAGGTGGGCAGTGAGGCCATTCACCATGACAGGTAGTTCAGGAAGGAGAGGGAGCAGGTGCGGGACAACACCAAGCTCCAGTTTGCACATTTTACATTTAAAAGGCCTGTGATTCATCCAAGTGGAAATGCCATTAGCGTCTCTGGAGCTAAGGAGAGAAGAGTGCTGGGAGTTTGGGTATCACCCATGGTATCACCATGGAGATTGAAGCTGTTGGGTAAATGAGAAAGTATGTAGAGACAGGAAAGAATGCAAAGAGAAGCTCCATAAAGACAGAACTTTGTTGAACGTTGTTTAAGGAGAAGAACCCAAAGAACAATCAATCTTGATCTAGTCCAAACTTTCCTGTTGAAGAAAAATACATGTTATCTGTACAGAAGAGCCATTAGAGACTTAGAGATCAAGTCAAATTTTCATAATCATGATAAGATAAAGAACTAGGTTTCAAAGATCAAAAGCAAGGCCAACTAAATAAGTGAATTTTTCTATGCTTTATACTCAGGAAATCTAGGCTATCTTAATTTGAGAAGCTATTTTTAAACTTTTCTTAAGATATAATATCCCTACAGAAAAGGGAATGTATCATAAAAGTACAATTTGATGATTTTTCATAGATTGAATGTACTTATTTGACCAAAACCCATGAAAAAAAATAGCACATCACCAACACCTCAGATGACATGTTTATCAATTTTAATGTCAATGGCATTTGAGTAACTTCCAGTTTGGGACTAAAAAGGACTGCTATAAATATTCTAGAACATACCTTTTGGTAAATATATGAAGGTATTTCAAAAAGTTTGTGGGAAAATTGAATTAAAAGGTAATATGAATCCTTTCATGAAGGATTGAAGACCCCTTGTGTGTAGGAGTGGACTTGTTAGACCATAGGATATGCCTATGTTTAGCTTCAGTTTTTCAAAGTGGCAGTGCCTGTTTACCCTCAAGCAGCAGTGCATGAGTGCCAGTTGGACTGAAAGTTTTCAGAGCAAAATTGCAAAGGGACTTCTTCAATAGGAAAAATAAAAGCCCAAATCCCCACATGGGTTAATTTAATATTTTTTTTCTCATTTTAATTTTCCATGGGCTAAAATATTAGTGATAGGCATAGGAATTACTCTACTACTACATCCTTAAATTTCATTAAATCACTGGTAAACTATAGCCCCTCTTGTCTTGTAACTTAAAGCTGAATTTCCTAAAGTTCAACTCAAATGCTACTGTCTCCATAAAGTTTTCCTTATCCTCTCAACATGCGGTGATGTCACTTATTAAAACTCCTTTTCATTTTGTGCTATTCATGTCCCAATTTGTATTTTGGCCACATTGCGTATCTTATTTCCTCTGATTTATTACTGGCTTGAGGGCAGGGACTATTTGTGTGTGTGTATGTGTGTGTGTGTGTGTGTGTGCGCCTGCACATGCACATAATTGCCTACTCCATCTAGGCTTTTGGCTTTTGTCCATTTGCCCATAGAGGGAATTTTTCATACAGTTGTTCAGTGAATAAATAATTTTCACATTTATTGTGGAGTCTCACTCATTTATTTCCAGCACTAGCATGTATCAATATCTCTTTGCTTTAGAGAACAAATGACTAAAGACTTGATTTCATAAACTCTAAGTTTGAAGCTCATCTCCAACCTACTCCAGGGAGCAGAGTGCAGGAAGGAATGTGGAGGAGAGGCATAAAGTCAAGCAATTTTTATTGTACAAAGGAATGCAGTGCAATATGCTCTCTTGGAGCTCTGGGGATTTAAATATCAGAAGGATTGCTGGCAGCTTGGGTTTGCATATGCAGCACTGTTTGGGAATGCTCATATGGCGTGTGGCTGTGCTATGTCTAGAACTGACAGTGCCATCTGTTCCTTGCTTTTCTGAGCAATGGGACTTAGCCTGCCCTCTCCAAATGAGCACATGTGCACACACACACACACACACACACACACACACACACACACACACGCACAGTCCCAACCCCAACCCCAGCCTAAACAAAAAGCACTTGGACTTTACACTTCAAGTTTTAATCCCAGTGGGAAATTAGGATGAATCCGATATCAGAATACATAGAGAACTGTGAGGTTCAAGCAACTAGAAAACCAGTAATCATCACATGCAAAGCCATTCAGCATGGAAGATGAGTTATAATGACAGATGGCACCAGTCAAAAAAAAGCTTCATAGAAAGAAGCATACTGGAAGGATACCAGCGTATAAGTCAAACACAAGCAATGTAATAAAATAGAAATAAGAGATGGTGGAACTAAATTTTAAGAATGTTAAGAAGAACTCTTTAGTTAAGTATACATGTACATCTATCTACCATTTGAAAATAGTAATTTCCTCATATTATCATAACCATCATCATCTTCATCTTCATCAAATAAAGGAAAACAATGGACCTCAGTGTTCCTTAGATGCAGCTGTGTTGTAGGAAATCATGTGCCCTGAACAGAGAGGAAGAAGTTGAGCTATATGATTAATAAGTCATAGATGCAGAGAATGCATGCCCAGGATTTTCTATGGCTGTCTCAATTTTATGTAATTTAATTCTCTAAAAAATTACAACTGAATGATTGACTAAAGATGTAACATATTTCATTTTTTTGCATAATTGTAAGTCTTTTCACATAAAAAAGTTCACAAATTAAGAAAAGTTATTTTTTTCAGCAATGGAATCTTTATTTTGGATTTAGAAAATACAGGAATCATGTGATGGACTTGATAATATAGATGTACATTGGTGTCAGTGCATGTGCATTGGTGAAAGCAAAAGTCATTTCAGCAGGATGCTGGTGTAGGTAATCTGAAAAAAAATCTCCAATTACAAAACACAGAGAAATGCTGGATAAAAATACAACAAGCATTCTGTTGAGTATATTAACTGAGCTTGTAGGATGGTAAAAAGCAATTCCTATGGAGCTACAGTGAAAGGAAACTGAAAACCTTCAAGGTAAGCTTGTAAACTGACCCTGTGGAAGGCTTTTGTTTTGCCAGTGGTAGTTTGGGGGTAGGGGGAAGGTGCTTGTTAGTTTAGGAAATATAAGGGATTCAGCTTTACTTTATGCCCACAGAAGACTAGGCTGTGGGTTGCTTGACTTAAAAGTTTAAGCCCAACTAGTGTATTTTCAAAGTCTTGAAGTATCTCCCCCCAAATACATAGTAATTATAAAGGGAAAGAGAGAGAGAGAGGGAGAGAGAGACATTGACATTGACATCACATACCCCTGATAGGATGCATTAAGAAAGGCACATCACTTCTCTGATATCCTTCACAGTGTTGCATAACTTCAGCATAATTGTGAGTAAGCATCAGACAAACCCAAATGGAAGGACATTCTACAAAATAACTAAGCAGCACTTTTGGAAAGTGTCAAGGACTTGAAAAACAAAGAAAGAAAGAAAAACTGTCCCAGATTGGAGTGTTATGGAACAGACTTGACAAAGAAGCAGTCAGCACTGAGAGGGTTGGAGAGTCGGGTATTTTATTATTCCGGCAGGCCCAGAAGAGCAAGTGCTCCAAACTCTGAGCCCCGAATTTAGGTCTTACAGGGTTTATATAAGCAAACTTCTGGGTTTCAGGCTTCACTTTTTCAGCATCCATGTAGCTAGTACAGTAATATGTTTCATTTCTCAGTATTCATGTAGCTATTGCGATAAGCAAGCACAGTTTACAGAAGCAGGAGTGCAGAGCAGTTGACTATCAGTAAAGCAGATACAATAAGCAGGTTCTGTTTTAAAGGAAAAAAAAGCCACTGAAAGAATTGATTTTGAATTTTTCCAACAGTAGGAGATTAAGGAGTTATGACAACTAAATCTAATGTGAGCTCCTGGATTGAATCCTGGAACAGAAAAGAAGACATTAGTTGAAAACATCATACAATCTGAGTAAGTTGTATTATTTTATCTTTTTAACTGTAGTTAATTATATTGTAACAAGGTTAATTTCTCTGTTTTGATAAATGTATTGTGATTTTATGACATGTTAACATAATTCTTTAAGGCTAAAGTTATCTAAAAAAATTATGTTAAAAACAAAAACAAAAACAGGTGCCAGTGACCTCATTGTGGTTATAAAGGGAACCAAGAGTAAGAATGAAACAAGGAAGATGAAACAAGTAAAAAAAAAAAAAAGGCCATAAAATCATGGCCAGAAGAATTTATTAAATTCAGCTCAAATGATCTTCTTTTTCTCCTTTGACTGTTAAAGACTGTGTGTAGGATGTGTAGGCCAGTGCCCATTCATCCCCTTCCACCTGCAGAAGTCACCCATTAAATGACAATCCACTGCTAAGGGCAATGCAACCCTCAAAAGGAAGTTGTCAGAGAAGTAGGCACTGTCAACATTCCAGGTGACTTGAAATTTCCTGGAAGTGACTCCTACTTCCTTTAACAAAATTGTGGGCTGGGCACTATAACTTTAATGGAACCGGAAAAGTAACAAGGCATTCAACAAGCCTCAGACATAAGAGGCTGAAAAGGTGAGAATGAGGAAACGTATAATCAGATGAATCAAATCTAACTAATGATACATGCAATCATGTACATAAATCAATTACATGTTCTTTAATACCCCTGACGTTTTCCTTACACTTAAAAAAAAAAAAAAAGTGTGCTAAAAGGTGAATAAAATTGATTCCTTTAGAAAGTGCTACTACTTTCCTTGAAATTTCAGGGTGAAAATGAGTATTAAGGGTGGAATACAAGAACAATTTGACCTCTGACTGCAAATATAAATGAGCTCACAATTTCCTAGAATGGTATTTTACACGTTAGATACATATGCAAGGACTGGAAAACTTAACTGTTGGGAAGGAATCATAGAACATGCCATTAGAGCTGGAAAGATCTTTAGAGGTAATTTGGTCCAGCCCCTTACTTTTGATGTGAGGAAACTGAGGCCCAGATAGATGAATGGACTTGTCTGAGGCAACACAATGGTCTAGTGGGTCACAGCCTAAATTTCCTGTCACCTGCTGCACATCTTAAAAGCAAATATACAAGTTTGCAAGTGTAAATAACATGTGGATGAAACGTCTGACATAGCCTGTAAGATGTAAAGTGAAATAGAAATACAGGTGGTGCTTTCACATTGTCAATCCTCAGTTACAACAGAAATAAGTCATTTTTCTCACTTACAGGGAAAAAGTCACTTATTTTCTCTTTGAAGATTTTGAAGTTAAATTCTAAGAAGACACAGAAGATAATCTCATCCACTGGGAAGCACATGAAGAAGACACACAATGAAAAGAAATGTGATCTTGGGACAAAGACAAATGGGAATTCTTCACATGGTCTATGGTGCTGTGAAGCTAACTACATAGGAACATTGATGTCCGTGGCTTAATGCATGTAGGGTTTTCCCCTAATTTTATTCTGTGTATATAAATAAGCCGTAGGCTCTTTGGAGGAGTAATAAGCTACTTTGAAACAAGCCATATATAAAATCTGCTATTCTGACAGGATACCTAGACTTTATATACCACAAAACAGTCATGCAAAAGGTGTTACAATGAAATATGTTGGTGAATGAGAGAGAGAGACAGAGACAGAGACAGAGAGAGAGAGAAAATAAAAGAACACCTAACATAAAAGAATACAGAAAAGTTAAAAGTAAAGTGATAGAAAAAAATACACCAGGGGCTGGCTGGTTAGCTGAGTTGGTTAGAGCATGATGCTGGTAACACCAACGTCCAGGGTTTGATCCCTGTACCAGCCAGCTGCCAAAACAAACAAACATACAAACGAAAAACACCACACCAGAAAATACTCATCAAAAGAAAGCTGGCTGAGCTATACTCAATTCAGACAACATAAACTTTAAAGCAAAAACATTATTAGGAATAAAAACGTCACTACATAGACAGAAAAAGAATAATTCACTGACAAGACAACAATTTTAAATTTGCACGTACATGGTGACATAGTCTCAAAATACAAAAAGCAAAAAATGATAAAATTACAAAGAAAATTAACAAATTCACATTTCTCCCATTAATTTATAGCTCAAGGAAACCAAAAATGTTTAAGAAAACAGGAAATTCGAGTAATACAATCGGCAAGGTTTATCTAATGACAACATTTAAATACTCATTCTTTTCAAGCATAAATGGTGCATTTCAAAATTGATCATACACTTAGTCACAAAGCAAGTCTCAATATTTCAGAGAGTCTGTATCAAACATACTACATTCTCTGTCCATCATACAATTAAGTTAGAAATCAGTAACACAAATAAAATTCCTCATAATTTGTAAATTTAAAAATAGACTTCAAAGAAAATAAGAGATTATTTGGAGCTGAATTATAATTAAGATAGTGCATATCAAATGCACTTGGATGACCTATGAGTAGAGGGAAATTCATAGAATTATGAAATAAAAGAAAAAATAATTAAAAATAATGAGCTAGGCATCTTTTTAAGAAATTGGAAAAAGAACAGAGTAAACCCAAAGAAAGTAGAGAGAGAATAAGGGCCACAACTAACAAAATAGAAAACAAAGGTATTATAGAAAGAATCAACAAAGGCTAAGACTGGTTCTTTGAAAAGAAAATGAATAAACTCTGGCAATATTGATTTTTTTAAAAAAAAGAAGAAAATCACAAATAAGCAATATTATGAATAAAAAGAGAACATACAGAGGGTATAGCAAATATTTTTTAAAAATAATACAATGCACATTTATGATATGAAGCTATTTATAATTCCCTAAGTTTATTATGCAGATTCTCTTCCCTCATTCTGGAATGCCTTTCTTCTCTTCTCCTGGAAAATTCTTATTCATCCTTTACTACTTTCAAACTGCTTCTTTGCTAAACTTTCCTAGGCTTAGGAAATTGGAGCAAATGACTGCTCCTTTAGGCCCATATTCCTCCTTGGACATGTTTCTGTTATTGCCCTTACACTGCATTGTAACTCTTTGTTTACATGCCTCTATTACTCACTAGCCTGTGATATCCTTAGAGACAGAGATAATACATTAGACATTTTTGAGTCCTTGGTACTTGAAACAATACCTAACCCATATATATTCAATCTACCGAATGAATGAATTTCTCCAAAGAAGATGTCCCCAAAAGATCAAATGCCCAAATATTAGAGAATGGACTAAAAGACAAGTATTAGTCAGTCTTTGGTTTAAATTAATTCAATAAGTCAAAAGCTGGTTAGTATCAACTACTGGTTTTCCCAGACCCTAAAGCTTCCTCTTTAATCTGATGTCCTGATTCATGAGCCATTTGCTCAAAGGTACAGTTGTCCCTCAGTATCACAGGGGATTGGTTTCAGACACCCCCCCACCCCCCAACACACAGACACATCCACCACAGACCCAAAGCCTTGAATGCTCAAATCCCTTTTATAAAATGTCACAGTATTCGCATATAATCACGCAATTTTCTGCATACTTTAAATCTTCTCTGGATTGCTTACAATACATAACACAATGTAAATGTTATGTAAATAGTTGTTGTACTATACTGTTTTTTATTTGCATTATTTTTATTGTTGTACTGTTATTTTTTATTGTTTCTTAAAAAATATTTTACAGCTTTAGTTGGTTGAGGGGTAAGGAATAGAAAGCAGCAACTATATCTATTTATCTGGTGAGGCTATGGAGAGCCTAGTGTTTATGGTGTTTATTTTTTCAGGGACAAAAACAAAAAACTGCCTGAGTTATTTTCATCAACGATCAACTATCATCCACTGAGGAACCTATTACATGCCAGGCATTGCACTTGGCATTTAACATACAAAGATGAAAATCTGTTGGGGCACAAAGAGATATTTGATGAATTCAGCCTGAAGGACTATGCCCAGACCACAGATTCATAGAATGTTAGTTTTTGGAAGCCAGAATATGACATCTCAAATAATAGATGCTTATTATTCACAATAGAATGTGTGCAAACAAGATGACAATAATGCATGTTAATAACTGTCCTCTAGTTATGGATAGGAACCCAAGCTGTGACAGATGCCAACAGTGGCTACAGCAGAAGGCAATGACGAAGTAATCAGTGGAGCCACACCTATGTGTAGTTATTTATTGATAGTTTAATCATTTCTTAGATCAAGTAGAGTCCTATGTCTTAATTACAGTTGGTAATAGAAAAAAGTACTGACTGTGCTTGGATTTCTAATGTAGACATAGAAATCACAATGTACTTTCTTCATCTATCAGTGGACCATGCTGACTTTGAGGAAGCTAGTGTCATACAATCTTAGTTTTGTGAAGCATTAACTCATTATTTCATAGAAAAGGAAACTGAAACCTCATAGAAATTAAAATAAATGACTTAAGCCACATATTGTCAATGAGTTTACTTCAGACTCCCAGCCCACCAGCTTTCCACTGCACCCAAGATTGGATTACCATAAACAACTGACTGGATTGACAATAGGAGTGCAAAGTGTTACTGAATCCACTTGACTGACTGATCTTTTCCATTCCAAATGTGCTCTTGCACAGGAAATGATACACCCATCAAACATAGTAATAAATGCTCCATGCGAAAAGGATGCGTTCCATCATGACTGACTGTCTGAGCTTCTTGCTAGACATAAGATATGAGTAATTCAGGAGGAATAGTAATTTATTCAAGAATATCAGGAAAGGAGTGTTATGGTTTAAAGTTTTAGGTAACTTCAAGGGGCGACAAGTAAGTGAAATTTCTCACTGTGATTTCTGTCTTCATGTGGTAGAGCTTGTGACTTGAAAGATGAAAAAAGTGTCAAGGATTCTACTTGTTGGCTGTAGGCAAGTTCAGGCCGGCAGTGGGAAAAGCCAGGTTCTAGTGGCAGAGAGACCTTGGCTGAAACTCAGCTTGGTCACTTTGTCTATTTGTAACATTGGCATGTAGTTTCCTCATACAATTGATAATGCTAATAGCTTCTCTGGTGGGTGGCTGTCAGAAATAACTGAAATAAGGCATGAAAAAGAGCGTGGCATGGGATGTTCTGCATGAGACTTCCCGCCCTTCTTTATTCTCTTGTGAGGCCCCAGGACTATTGCTCCGGCTCAGGTTGTCTCCCCAGCCTTCTTCCCAAAGCCAACATCAGGATGAAGCGAATGAGGCACCCAGCTCAGGCACAAAATTTAAAGCGTTGTCAAAATGCAGTAATCAAGAAGAATAATATTATAATGCAATATTTTTAAAAATCAAAATTAATGCAAAAAGAACATGATAAAATATCAACATTTTAAATTGATAGAATCCAACCCCTCCACTTGCATGACCAGCCTCACTTGCCCTGTCAGATCCTGTCTTTATTACAAGTTTGATATTTTGTTCATCATGAATTTTTCACATTAATTTTGATTTTTAAAAATATTTCATAATTAAAATATTATTTATTTATTTTTATTGAAACAGAATTGATTATACATATTTGTGGGGTACAGAGTTTACTGTCTGTATTTGTGTACAACATGTGATGATCAAATCAGGATAATTTGTATATTCATAATTGTAAAATGCAATCATTCTTTGTGTCCATTAACCGAATTTTACCTAACCCCCTTCCCCTCCCACTTTCCTACCTATAGTAACCACAGTTCTGGCATCGTCTTCTGAAAGTTCAATGTGTTATTGTGATTGTTGTTTCTCTCTCTCTTTCCTCTCTCTCTCTCTCCATCTCCCCTTCCCTCCCTCTCTCCCTCTCTTAGCTCCCATTTATGAGTGAGGACATGTGGAATTTCCCTTTCTGTGCCTGGCTTATTTCACTTAACTTAAATTTCTCCAAGCTCATGCATGTTGCTGTGAATGGCAGAATTTCATTCTTTTTTTTATGGCTGAGTAGTACTTCACTGTGTGTATATAAATAAATAAATAAGTAAGTAAGTAAGTAAATAAATAAATAAATAAATAAAGTACACACACACACACACACACACACACACACACACACACACACACCCCACATTTTCCTTATCTAGTTGTCCATTGATGGACATTTAGGTTGGCTCCATATCTTGACTATCGTAAATAGAGCAATAAATATGGGAATGCACGTAACCCTTTGACATGATTTCTATTATTTTGGGTATATAGCTAGTAGTGGGATTGCTGGATCAAATGGTAGTTCTATCAGTAGTTGTTTGAGAAACCTCCATACTGTTTTCCATGATGGCTATACTAATTTGTAGTCCCACCAACAGTGTCAAATGTATCCCCTTTCTCCACATTCTATCTGGCATATGTCATTCTCTGTCTTTCTGATGATATCCAGTCTAACTGGGGTGAGATGATACTTCATTGTGGTTTTGATTTGCATTTCCCTGATGATTAGTGATGTTGAACATTTTTTCATGTACCTGTTGGCCATTTGTATGTCTTCCTTTGAGAAATGTCTACTCAGTTCCATTTTTTAATTGGGTTATTTGGTTTTTTTTACTACTTGTTTGAGTTACTTGTATATTCTGTATGTTAATCCCGTCAGATGTATAGTTTGCAAATATTTTCTGTCATTCTATAGGTTGTCTTTTCACTCTGTTTGCTGTGGATTGAATGTCTCCTCCAAACTCATGAAGCTTAAATTGTGTCTCCCCAAGTTCCAGGTATTGGAAATTTGGCCCCTATTGTGACAGTGTTGAGTGAGTGGGAAATCCTATTGTGATGATTGAAAGGTGGGGCTTTGAAGAGGTGATTAGATTGTAGGACCATGCCCTAATTAATGGATTAATAATGGTGGTCAGGGGTGTGTTTCTGAGGGCTTTAAAAGAAGAGCAAGTTAGAGTCTCTCTCTCTCTAATCTGCAATTTTCTGCCATGTGAGACCCCTGCATTGTTATAAAGCCACCACCAAAGAAGACCCTCACCAGATGTCTTTCCTGGACTTTGGACTTCCCAGCCTCCAAAACTGAAAGCAATAAATATTGTTTCTTTATAAATAACCCAGTTACAGTGATTTCATTATAAGGAACAGAAACTGACTAATACACTGTTGATTGTTTTCTTTGCTGTGCAGAAGCTTTTTAGTTTGATATTACCCTATTTGTTTATTATTTTCTTTTGTTGCCTTTGTTTTTGGGGTCTTATTCATAGTCTTTCCCCAGTCCTACATCCTGAAGTGTTTCCCCTGTTTCCTTCTAGGAGTTTTACAGTTACAGGTCTTATATTTAAGTCTTTAATCCAGTTTGAGTTGATTTTGGTATATGGTAAGAATAGGTCTGGTTTCATTCTTCTACATATGGATGTCCAGTTTTCCTAACACCATTTTATTGAAAAGGCTGTCCTTTCCCCAATATATGTTGTTGGTGCTTTTGTTGAAGATTAGTTGGCTAAAGTGTGTGGATTGACTTCTGGGTTCTCTATTCTGTTCCATTGGTCTGAGTGTTTTTATGCCAGTACCATGCTGTTTTGGTAACTATAGCTTTGTAGTATAATTTGAGGTCAGGTAGTGTTATGCCTCCAGCTTTATTATTTTTGCTTAGGATTGCTATGGCTATTTGGGATTTTTGTTTTTCCATGTGAATGTTAGGATTGTTTTTTCGGTTTCTGTGAAGAATGTCATTGGCATTTTGATGGGGATTGCATTGAATCTGTAGATCACATTGGGTAGTCTGGGCATTTTCACAATGTTAATTCTTCTAATCCAAGAGCATGGAATGTCCATTTTTTTGTGTCTACTTTAACTTCTTTTAGGAGTAATTTGTAGTTCTTATTGTAGAGCTCTTTTAGCTCCTTGGTTAAAGATAAACACAGGTATTTAATTTTTTTGGTAGCTGTTGTAAATGGGCTTGCTTTCTTGATTTCCTTTTCTACTATTTCATTTTTGATGAATAAAAATGCTACTGATTTTTTTATGAAGATTTTGTATCCTGAATTTATTTATCAGCTTTAATATATTTTGGGGAGAGTCTTTAGGTTTTTCTATATATAGGATCATGTCATGTGCAAACAAGGACAGTTTGACCTCATCTTTTCCAATTTGGATACACTTTATTTCTTTTTCTTGCTGGATTGCTCTGGTTTCCTAAAATTCCTATACTATGTTATATAGGAGTGCTGAGAGTGGGCATCCTTTTCTTCTTCCAGTTCTTAAAGGAAAAGATTTTAGCTTTTCTCCATTCAAGATGATATTCATGGTGGGTTTGTCATATATGGCTTTTATTGTGCTGTGATACTTTCCTTCTATATCTAATTTGTTGAGAATCTTGTGAAGGGCTGTTGAATTTTGTCAAATGTTTTTTCTGCATCTGTTGAAATGATCATATGTGTTTTGTCCTTGATTTTGTTGATGCGGTGTATCACATTTGTTGATTTGTGTTTGTTGAACCATCCTTGCATCCCTGGGATGAATCCCACTTGATCATGATGTATAATCTTTTTGATGTGCTGCTATATTTTCTTTGCTAATATTTTGTTGATAATTTTTGTGTCTATGTTCCTCACAGATATTGGCCTGTAGTTTCCTTTTTTGCTGTTGAATCTCTGCCTTGTTCTGGTATCAGGGTGATACTGGCCTCATAGAATACATTTGGGAGAATGGCCTCTGTTTCAATATTTTGGAATAGTTTGGAAAGGATTGGTATTAATTCCTCTTCAAACATTTGGTGGAATTCAGCAGTGAAGCCCTCTAGTCCTGGAGATTTCTTTGCTTGAAGATTGCCGATCATTACTTCAGTCTCATTGCTTATTATTGATCTGTTTAGGTCTTTCTATTTCTTCTCTTGGTAGTTTGCATGTGTGCAGAAATTTATTAAATTTCTCTAGGTTTTCAAATTTGTTGGCATGTAGCTGTTCATAAATTAGTCTCTAATAATTCTTTGTATTTCTGTGGTTTCAGTTGTAATGTCTCCTTTTTCATTTCCAATTTTTGTTATTTGGATCTTCTCTCTTCTTTTTTAGTTAGTCAAATGGTTTGTCTATTTTGTATATTTTGTTTACCTTTTCAAAAAACCAGCTTTTTTTTTGTTGTTGATTTTTTGCATCATTTTTGAGGTTTCTATTTCATTTAGTTCTGTTCTGATGTTAATTACTTCTTCCAATCTGCTAATTTAAAGACTGAATTATTCTTGTTTTTCTAATTCTTTGAGGTGTAATGTTAGGTTGTTTATTTGGTGTCTTTTTATTCTTTTGAAGCATTTATTGTAATAAACTTCTCCCTTAGCACTGCTTTTGCAGTCTCCCATAGGTTTTGGATGTGCCTTTATTTTCATGAGTTTTAAGAAACTTTTTGATTTCCTTTTCAATTTCTTCTTTGACCCATAGGTCATTCAGGAACATGTTGTTTAATTACCATGTATTTGTATAGTTTCCAAAATTTCATGTTATTGATTTCTAGTTTTAATCCATTGTGGCCTAAAAAGATACTTGAAATGATTTCAATTTTTAGAAATTTGTTGAGGCTTGATTTGTGATCTAACATGTAGTCTATCCTGGAGAATGTTCCATGTGCTGATGAGAAGAATATACATTCTGTAGTTATTGGATGAAATGTTCTATAGATGTCTGCAATGTCCAATTGGTCTAAAGTGTAGTTTAAATCCTGTGTTTCTCTGCTGATCTGTTGCCTACATGATTAGACGTCCATTGTTGAGAGAGGGGTGTTTTGGTCTCCAACTATTATTGTATTGGAGTCTATCTCTCTCTTTAGGTCTAATAGTGTTTGCTTTATTTTTCTAGGTGCTCTGATGTTAGGTGTGTATATATTTGTGATTGTTATATCCTCTTGCTGGATAGATCCATTTATCATTATATAATGGCCGTCTTTGTGTCTTTTTATAGTTTTTAGTTTAAAGTATATTTTATCCAATATAAGAATAGTTAATCCTGCTCAGTTTGGGTTTTATTCTGCATGGTATATCTTTTTCCATCCTTTCACTATTAGTCTTTACAGGTGAGGTGAGTTTCTTATAGGCAGCATACAGTTGAGTCTTATTTTTAATGCATTCAGCTAGTCTATATCTTTTGAATGGTGAATTCAATCCATTTATATTTAGGGTTTTTATTGAAAGGTATTGTTTAACTCATGGCATTTTAGTGATTTTTGTATGGTTGTTTTAAATATCTTTTGTTCCTTTCTTTACTTTTTATTGTTTATCTTTGGTGTTTGTTGTTTTTATGAAATGGTAATATATAATTTCTTTCTCTTTCTCAATTGCATAGCTGTGCTACCAGTGGGTTTTGTTCTAGCTCATGTATTTACAGTGGTGATTTATCATTTTTTGGATTCCAGATACAGGACTCTCATGAGGATTTCTTGCAGGTCTGGTCCTGGGATGGTGAACTCCCACAGTTTTGTTTGTCTGGAAATACACTATTTCCTCTTCATTTTTGAAGTATAACCTTTCTGGGTATAGTATTCTTGGCTGGCAGGTTTTTTTCTTTCAATACTTAGAATATATCATCTCATTCTCTCCTGGCCTGTAAGGTTTCTGCTGAGAAATATACTGTTAGTCTGGTGGGGGCTCCCTTATACATGGCTTGACGCTTTTATCTTGCTGTTTTTAGGATTCTCTCTTTGTCTTTACTTTTGCTAATTTGAAATGTCATTTGCCTTCACTTTTAAATGAATATTTGCTGGTTAAAGAATTCTAAATTAACTCTTTTTTCTTAAAGTCTAAATTAGATTAAATATATATCTGCTCTACAACCCACTGAATGGATTTATAGTTTGATGTTGTTCCTTAAAAGTGTCTAGTCATCTTCTTTCATCTTTTTCCTTTTTAAAAATCATTCTGCCCCAGTCTTCACATATCATCACTTGCACTTTATTTCATGAAACATCATTTATCAGGAACAATATCCTTGAATAATCATTAAGCCTGTTTAGAGCTTTCCTAATCTTAAGATTTGTCATCTTGACTACACATCGAGGGCACTACTTTTCTCACTTTTTTTGGTTAGTACCAGAGTATGCCATAAAGAAACAATAAAAGTTATATGTTTCTTTGCAATGAACTTTCACTATCTTCAATGGCTATTATATTTACCACTTGGTGAAAGTATAGCAAAAACTACTCATCCTTATGTTGTCTGAAATTACAGCATAATAAATTAGTTAAACTACTACTTTTGTTTTTACTTAATGCTTACAAGAGTATTCAAGTAATCAAAATGACTTCCCACAACTTGATGTTTGCTTTCTAAATACTTCACATTTCAACCCCATATCCCTAACAAAGAGAAAAATTCCAAACATACTTTGGAATTTAATTTTGGACAGTTAAGTTTGAGATAACTGATACACATCCAGGTGGAAATGTCAAGGAGGTAACTGTCTATCCAAGTCCATAGCACAGAAGAGCACCTTGAACCACAGTTGTTAATTTGGGAGTCATTAGCATTTAGATGTAATCAATTTCATTGGATTGGATATAGTGGGATGAGTATGAATAGAAAGCAGGAACAAGCACTGATCTGTAAGGAACTTGAACATCAGAAGTCAGAAAGAGAGAAGCAACCAAAAATAAAGACACTGGGAAAGAATCAGTGAGGTAAAAATGAGTCCAGAAGAATGTGGGACCCTGGAAGCCCTGTAAAGAATGTGTCTCAAGGATATGTAATTTGGAAAATCAGGCCAACTTTATAATCAATTTTATAATCTTTACTAGTAAAATTATCTTATATTATATTTAAAATAATTCTACTCTGAATTATCAGGGAGTGCTAGACTAAAGTGGCTTTCAGAAAGGAGATGGAAAAGGAAAGTAGCCAAAGAAGTTTGCCTCGGAGGGTTGCAGTTCTGCTTTTTGCTCTATTGGGTGTTTATTGCGAAGACTGAAACCTCTGGGAGTACGTAGAACAATACAACTTTCCCATAATTCCACAACATAATACCGCTAGTGTTGTTTTGAACTCTTCTGGAATTTGTTGATATAAGCATAGACCATAAGTTCAGCATGTAGATTCTGGAGGTGGATTGCCTGGGTTCAAGTCATGGCTCTTCATTTACTGTTGTGAGACATAACCTTAGTCTGTTTCTACAGCTCAGTTCCCTCATGTATAAAATGAAGGTAATAATATCTACTCACAGGATTTTTGTAAGGACTAAATGAGATAATACACAGAGTCCTTAGAACAGTACTTGGTACAGAGGAAGTACTATGCATGTTGTCATTTAGTTATAACCATATAAGCATAATGGATATCTTATAGTCTTCCATTCCTACAAATCTTTCCCACTTCATTTTATGTCATAATCATCTTCCATGTGGCTTCTCACTCTTCATAATCATTTATAAAGGCTACATAATGGTCTATATAGGATAAACAGACTATACTTTATTCATTGCTGTCTTGTAACACTTTGACTTCTAAATTTTTGCTATTTAATTAACAAACAGCACAGTTCTAGGTATTCCTTAATATACTCAAACATTTGTGCACATATGTGAGTATCCCTCTGAGAGAAAAGCAGATTAGTGTAGTGGTTGGAGCACAGGCTATAGAGCCACTCTACCTGGGGTTTGAATCCCATCTCTGCAGTCTAGCAGCTGCGGTAGGTTGTTCATCCTCGCTGTGATGATTTCCTCATCTAATAATGCTTGCTTACCTCGAAGGCCATTGTGAAAATTAAGTGAGTTAATAAATGGTAAGTGCTTAGAGCAATGCTTGCCAATTAGTAATTATTCAATAAATTTCAACTATTATTTTATTTTGAAGACTATCCCAAAGTATACAATTTTATAAAAGAACAATTATTTGCTCAAGCATTATTAAATTTTTATAGCTTTTAACACATTACTAAATTAAATCATCGAAATATTATATTAATTTTATTAACTATATGAAGTAAGAGTACCATTCCACCACATCCTAATCAACATTTATTACTATAACTACATTAAAAGTGATAATTCATTGTGGGGTTTCTTCTCATTTATTTTACTAATGGAAGTAAATTAATTGCATTTAATTGCTAGTGTCATTATTTTTCTAATCATTTTATTTGAACTTTCAAAATAGTTACTTGATACTATTTCATTTAGTCTTTTGCTTGTCTTAATTTAAGTCCCATTTTACTCAACTTTCATTTTTCTACACCTTGAGGTAGCATTCTTTCATATATATGTGGTAATATATACATATTTATATTATAATTAAATTTAAATATGTTTCAAAATATACAAAATGCTTAGGTATAGCACAATCTTCAAACTAAAGATAATGAAAATTTGCTTAAGTACTAGATGCACTCTGTGTGAAAAATAACTGCCTAGAACAGGAAGGAATATGATACAATAAATCATTTGTGGATTGCGATCAGTGTACATATTCTTTTAATCAGGAAAGGTATTGCTTGACAAGGTAAAAAGGAAGACAGACTGGCTGAGCTGACAGAACACTGCTGAAGTGACAGACCTGGTATCTATCCTAGCTTTTCTACTAATTTCTGCCTCTAAGACTGTTTGTCTGAGGAAAAATGGTGTTAGGCCAAATAGATGGTATCTTCAAGACTTCTCTTCAGCTTCATGCTCTTCAACAGTCCAAATTCCACTTATTATTCCATACTGAACTCAGATGTCACTTTGTGTGTGAATTCTTCCATTATCCTCCATATTCTAATATTCCTTTTTCTTTGTTTTAATATTCTTGGTCCATACTTCTACCTAAGCACTGCTCAACACTGGATCAGAAATGTGTCCTCCTCTAAATCAGGAAAGTTCCTGAGGAAAGGTACCATCTTTTATTCCTCAAAATCTTCAGTGTGTGCTATTCAGTAAGGTACTAGATATCCTAGCCAGAGAAATTAGGCAAGAAAAAGAGATAAAAGGCATCCAAAGAGGAAAGAAAGAAGCGCAATAATCTCTGTTCACAGATGATATAATCTTATATGTAGAAAACCCTAAACATTATACACACACACACACTGTTAGAACTAATAAATTCAGCAAGGTTGCTGAATGCAAAATCAGCACACAAAAATCAGTTGCATTTCTATACACTAATGATGATGAACAATTTGAGAAGGAAATTAATAATTCCATTCACAATAGCATCGAAAGAATAAAGTACATAAGAGTAAACTTAATAAAGAAGGCAAAAGATACTAAAAACTACAAAACATCACCGGAAGAAAAGACACAAATAAATGGAAAGACATCCCATGTTTATGGATTGGAAGAATTATACTGTTAAACTATACATAATACCCAAAGTGATCTATGGATTCAGTGCAATCCCTATAAAAATTCTAATGGCTTTTTTTTTTTTTTTTTTGTAGAAATAGAAAAAAGCCTTCAAAGTCATATAGTATCTCAAGGAACTCCAAATTGCCAAAACAGTCTTGAAAGAGAACGAAGTTAGAGACCTCACACTTCCTGATTTCAAAACATACTGCTAAGCTACAGTAATCAACATAGTGTGGCACTAGCATAAAGACAGATGTATAGGCCAATGGAAGAAAGCAGAGAGCCCAGAAATAATAATAATCTTTGACAAGGTTGCCACAAATACACAATGGGGCAAAGGACAGTCTCTTTAACAAATGGTGCTGAGAAACTGAATATCCAAGTACAAAAGAATAAAATTGGACCCCTACCTTACACCATATACAAAAATTAATTCAAAGTGGATTAAAGACTGAAACATTAAGACCTAAAACTATAAAACTCACAGAAGAAAATACAGAAGAAAATTTCATTACATGGGATTTGGCAATGATTTCTTGGATATGACATCAAAAACACAAGCAATGCAAGCAAAAATAGGCAAATAGGACTGCAGCAAACTTAAAAACTTTTGCACATCAAAGGAAACAATCAATAAAGTAAAAAGGCAACCCATCAAATTAGAAAAAAATAGTGGCAAATCATATATCTGATAGGGGGTTAATAACCAGAATGTATAACAAACTTCTACAACTCAACAACAAGAAAACAAGTAACCTGATTAAAAAATGGGCAAAGGATCTGAGTAGATATTTCTCCAAAGAATATATTGTATTAGTCTGTTTCTGTTGCTTATAACAAAATACACAGAACTGGGTATTTTATAAAGAAAATAGAATTTATTGCTTTTAGTTTCTGAGGCTTGGAAGTCCAAAGTCCAGGGAACACATCTGGTGAAGGCCTTGGTGGTGGTGACAGTGATAGCAAAGTAACACATTGCAAAACTGTGGAACAGAGAGCAGGAGAGAGCACAGAGAGACAGACTTTCCTCTCTCTCTCCTTCTAAAGCCCTCCGAACCACACCCCTCACCACCATTTTTAATTCATTTACTATAACATGGTACTACAATCTAATCACCTCTTCAAGGCACCATCTTTCAATTACCATAATAGAATTTCCCACCCTCAACAGTTACAGTGGAGGCTAAGCTTCTGATAAATGAACCTAGGGGGACACAATCCAATTAATCCACAGCAGATATACAAATGGCCAACAATCATGGGAAAAGATGTTCACATCACTAAGTATTGGAGAAATGCACACCAAAACTACAATGAGATATCTCTTCATACCTATTAGAATGGCCACTACCAAAAAAACCAAACATAAAATACCAAATGTTGATGAGGATATAAAGAATCCTTGTGCACTGCTGGTGAGATTATAAAATGGTGCAGCTACTGTGGAAAACAGTATGGAGTTTCATTAAAAACTTAAAAATAGAATCACCATATAATTCAGCAATCCCATTTCTGGGTATACATGCTAAAGAATTAAAAGCAGGATCTGGAAGAGATATTTGTACACCCATGTTCATTGCAGTATCATATTCACAACAGCCAACAGATAGAATCAGCCCAGATGTCCACCAACACATGGATAAAGAAAATGTGGTATACACATACAGTGAAATATTATTCAGCCTTTAAAAATAAAGTCGTATTACATGCTACAAAATGGATGGACCTTGAGCATATTATGCTAAGTGAAATAACCCAGTCACAAAAGGAAGAATACCGTATGATTCCACTTATCTGAGATATCTAGAGTAGTCAAAATCAAGAAAACAGAAAGTACAATGGTGGTTGATAGGGACCGGGGGGGCGAGAGGAAGGGAAGTTGTTTGATGAGTACAGAGTTTCAATTCTTCAGTATGAAAAATTCTAAAGATCTGTTATACAACATGAGTAAAACAATTAAGGGTGTAAATTCTATCTATCTATCATCTATCTATCTATCTGTCTATCTATCTGTCTATCTATCTATCTATCTATCTATCTATCTATCTATCTATCTATCTATCTATCTAATTTTTTTAACCACAATTAAAAATTTAAAAAAAGGAAAAAAACCTCAAAGCCTGGCAGAAGGCATGTGCTAAAAAATGCCAAATAAGTAAAATTTCTCTCCCTCAAGGATGATAATGTGGCTTTACTATTAGGTGTAAGGAGTGGCCTCAGGCAACAACAAACTGTTTTGTAATTACTCTTAGGAATAAGGAGTACAGTATTATCATGGCAAAACGAAAATCACTGGGGGGAGGTGCAGATATTTTCTAAAGTTCAGATAAAAAATATTAAAAACCCATTCACAATTCAATTTGTTCAGTTATCTACATTTTTATAGCTAACTCAATCTGATAGTCTCATTCAGGGGGGTGTTACTCAAAATCAGAACTCCTTGTAAAAGTAAGTATAAGACACCACCTTCTCTTAAAGTTTTCTTGGTTAATATTGCCTCAGTAAGGAATAAGTAGGTAAAGATCTGTGTCATTTACACTCTGGCATAGTAATTCAGAAATTCATTTTGTTTCAGATCCAGAGATGACTTTTGTGAAGATTATTGGTCCATCCGGTCTGTTGCCATCCACTTTACACGGTGAAAACAGTCCCAATAGCTGCAACTCCAAATTTGTAAGCAGGGAGGTCATGCTGGATAATCCATGACCTCAAGGGGTTGGCAGGAGAAGGCAAATTACACAAAACAACAAGGATATCCAGTGAAAACAAGTTATTTGTCATTATTATGAAAACCTAGTAACCTGGTATGTTATCCAATATAGCAGCCAATAGCTACATACGACAATTTAAATTAAAATTAATTTAAAACATGGTAGGAAATTCAATTCATGAGACACACAAGCTATATTTCAAGTGCTCAATAACCACAAGAGCTAGGGGCTACCATACTGGATAGCAGAGAGATAGAACATTACCATCATAACTTCTACTTAATGGTGCTGAAGACTACGCATCCAATCAGTGGTGTGTGCTCCAAAATATGAATACTTATGATTTACTGAGTTACTGGTTTAAAGACCCAATCCCATTCTTTATCATCCTTAATTTTTCATCATATAAGAAAGTGAAAGTTTCTTTATGTTATATTAAATTTTGTTGAAGATATGCTGTTTTGTTTCACCTATAAGAATCACTGCAATGAAAACAGGAAAAAGTTTTTGCTTTCTAAAGAATAGCTCTATTTCCTTTTATCAGATGAGAATTACATATCTATATTTCCTCCTTTGTCACAGCTACAAGAAAACTCAACTAATGTTTAACTGCTGTATTACTAATCCAGGTTTTGAATACATTTACTTTGCTTGCCCCCATATTTCTGACATTACCCTATTTTAATGTACTCTAAGAATTTATCGTAAGAAAATTCAAATTCCTCTTAGAGATGGATAAAGCGTAATTAATAAATTCTACGTGAATAGAACTCTACTGCCCTCTTTGTTTCAAGAATAAAAGTCCCAAGCAAGACATTATGACCAAGTAAAGTTTTTTCCAATAAACATTAGAAAAAAATCTCTAATATTCATTACATCAACATATTTTCTACATCAATGTCAAAAGCCATTTTATTAAGTAATTATCTTAATAAAACTCCAAGAGATTAAGAAAGACTTAAATATGAAAATTCCCAAAACTTAATTATTAATTGGTGAAGTACTAACATTTCCATTAAAATTAGAAATAAGGATATACCCTATCAAAACTATCATTCAACACTGTTTTGAATAGTATAGCTAATGTAATAAAAAATTTTAAATCAAACAAACAGTACCAATATTGAAAGATGTATGGTTATCTTTATTTTCAGAGTGGTATACCTAGAAAATCCAAATGTCTACAACAGCTCATTAAAATTAGTAATAGTTTATTAAGTAGAATGACATATTCCTGGATGCAGAATCTTAACACCATATAAAATCCAGCCTTTCTAAATTAATGCAGTTGAATTCAATGAACTATTTCTTAGGAATGTTTTCACCTGCAAGAAAACATTCAACTAACAGTGGCTTAAGTTACAAAAACATTTAATTATTTTATATAAAAAAGTCTGGAGAAAGGAAATACAAGGCCAATACAGTCATCCCCCAATATCCTAAGAACCAAAACTCCTTTTATTTTTCTGCCTTCCTTAACAGTGTTAGTTTGGTACTTTATATTTCTGAGGTGGCTGTTGCAGCTCCAGGCATCCCATTCAAGTTCAAGGCAGAGAAGAAGGGGATAAGGCAAAGGTACTAGATAAACATGGTTTTTGTTTGTTTTGTAGTCTAAAAAGCAAATGCTTTTCCAGAAGTCTACAGTAGACTTTCATTTATATTGCATGGGCCAGAACCATGATGTATAGTTATCCCTAGATGCTAGGCTGGCAGAGGAAGCAAGTGCCTCGCTCTTCCAGTCTATGATGGAGGGATTACAATGGCCACTACCAAAAAAACAAAACATAAAATAACAAATGTTGATGAGGTCCTCAGCACCCTTAACCCTGGCTTGAATGCCTGGGGTACTTCCGGTGATGGTTGGGTTGGGTTGTAGCCAGGCTAGATGTGGATGTCTGGGGGGGCATAGCTGAGGCCCTTGGCCTACCTGCCCCCCCCCCCCCCCGCCTCCTGCCAGCTTGGGAGCCCAGGGGGCTTCTGGTTCTTCTAGGTTTTATAGATGTTCTTTGGTGGTGTTAAGACCTTTACTGGTTAATATCAGAATTTTCTCTCTGATCTGTGGGTATTTTGTTTTTCTTTGTTGTCTTGGATTAGTAGCTACCCCATCACTTAAACTCTGCACTGGAACAAATTTGTTGTCCTTTGCTTACTTCTAAAGTGGGGGAACTTCCTGCGGGAACCAGCACTTGAGCTGTGTGATTGAGCTAAATTGCTGCTTTGCTGATTCCCTGGGGAAGGCTTTTTGTGCAGCTCAGGTTTTAATTTTTGACCTTGTGAGCACTCCTGGCTTTTATGAGGTCCCATATATCTGGGTTGTGAGGAAACTCTGGTCTGGGCCTGAGTCTTCTCCACAAACTGCACCCCTGCAGTTCTATATTCCTGACCGGTCTCCACTGAGTTTGCCTGTGCTGACTGGAGGGCAGATCAGCTGTCTGTGTTGTACCCCAGTGCTCCCCCAGGAGGCCCATCTCCCTCAATCCCTGCACTCCAAACACTTCCCATGGTGCAGGCCATGTGCTGGTCCATTGTGTTGACTCATCAACCTCTAAGTGGCTCATTTTTTCCGTTGTCTGAGGCCCTTCACCCCTATGTGGTTCCATGGGAACCCCGTTAATGGTATTGCTGGCCTCGGGCCCACCAGGGCACTCTTCTCCCCTGCAGATTCATCACACAAGAAACGTCACACAAAGGGCACAGCTGTGGCTTTTGCCAGCTCTTGCTCCATGTGCTCACTAGGGCCAGTCTTGAAATGGCCAGGGCTCGAAATGGTCAGTGGTCTTTCCTTTCTCTCGTCATGGCTTCTCTCACCTTCATGAACTCTATAGATGTCTCATCCTCTTCACCTGAGCTCTAGTGGCCCTTGATTGGCAGGTGTTGTTTTTTAATAGTTGTATATTGGTTGGTTGTGGGAGAGGGTGACGCTGGGGACCATCTCTTCTGCCATCTTGATCGGAAGTCCCCAAGATGTGCTATTTTTCATTGCTCAAATTCTATTCAGTTCTTACATACAAAAGGAGTATCTACATGTCATGACATGTTTGGAGGATTAATTTACTCTATAAATGCATGGATTCTATGAATAGTTGCTCTGTGGAGAAATGATTTAGCCTGTTATAAATGACCCATTTTTCTTACTTGCAAAATAATCAGCAACCACAAGGCAAAATTCTTTAAAAAAACAAACAAAAAAAAAACTAGTAGGGAGAAAAACAGTAATTCCCTGCTAATACGAATACATTTTCTATTGTACTAAATTTACATATTCAGATTATAGTTTCACCTTTGTTTAAAATGAGTTATTAACTTCTTGCTGTTAGTCTGAATTATTGAAAAGGTTTATACTTTTCTTTTTAAACAGTGGGAAAATTTTCCAACAACCCTTGCAAAATGTGTCATCTACAAACAAATTTCCCCAAGATGTAAGCAAGCTGCAATAAAACAGAAAAAATTAAAAGTATGGTTGACTCTGCAGCTTCAATTTAAAAAAGTATAAAGAATGTCTATATGAGCCCACCATTGAGTTTAAGACATGCTTATCATTAAGAAGATCTCTACTGCCCTCTTTTGTATCAAGAATGTAACGCAAGTGCCAAAACAGGGTACCTAGAGGAAGTACTGAAAGAAAGGCAGTGGTTTAAGTAAGTTGTTTTTCCAACTTGGCAGCCAACTACTATGGCAGAGGACACTTGCCAACTAAATGCCTTCACACATTTCCTGTCTCATAAACTTTTGCTGAATGAATCAAGCTGATTTCTTCAGACTTTTTAGAAAAGTTTCTTTGATTACTGCTGAAAATATATAGCAGAGAATAAAGCAATTAAAAGTCACATAAATTTATAATTTTTTTTGTGATTCTGATTTATTTTGGTGAACCTAAGAAGCTCTGCATCCAAGTTTACTGTGACTGACAAATATTCCATTTTAAAGACTCAGTCTTTTAGCAGAGATAAGGTAAGATACCCATAGCCTTTGTTTGTTAATTTGGAACGTGTCTTCCCCTTCCCTACCGGAAGAACAGACCTAGAAAGTAGAGGCACAAAGAGGTTCAACTTTTAATGCAGAAATAGACAATTAGCTAGTTATTACTGTCAGTCACTTGCACACACCATCTCAAAGGAAGCCACGTGTTTAACTCCCAAGCAACCTGTAGCATTATTTACGCATGTCAGCTTACACTTTACACGTGTATGAAGATGGGGATATTCTCTCAGCATCAACCTGTGATCTCATGATTACTGAAATTCTTTACTGGAATAAGAAGTTACATACTGCTTTTGTGACAATAAAATCAAACTTTAATTGGGGAGCCAGATAATAATATAGCCTTTTCTTTACAAAGTTTTAATTTGTTTTTTAATAGACAACCCATTTCACATTCATTTAACCAATTAATTCAAAGGAAAAAAGTGAAATACAATGATTACATGTATGCTAATAAACACTTTTTGCAAGATACATAGAAACAATATTTTCAGCAAATTTTATAAGAATCTGTTATAAAACAAAGTTAAATAAAACATTTTAGAAGTGAGAAAATCAGTTTACCTAACCTATACTCCTTCCAAGAGGCGAGGCACTTGTTCTTCTTGTCCTGGCTTAAAAACAAACTAACAAAACCTCAAATTTCTTTCTTTCATCTGAATCAGTTGACTATTTAGTTAAACTGCATAAAGTCCACAAAAATATATTTTCATAAAAGACATAAACACAAAATGAAGGCAAACCTGGCTGCTGGTATCAGGCAAACAGTACATTTAGAAGGAGCTTTGTTAATAAAATACCTCAAATGCACCTGTGGCTACAGACTTCAAAGAGCACTTCTGCACTGTTGCACCCTGATCCTCACAGCATTCGTGGGGGAAACACAACGATGATCTACCTTCCTGAAGAGAAAACTGAGGAGACTTAGTCAATATCACATAGTCTCATCAGTGGCACACACACATTTATCAGTGGCCTTGGGATATGGGATAGGGTTTCTTGTTGGTAGACTTACCTTCCTAACTGTTTTTTTTTTTTTTTTTTTTTTGTCTTTTTCGTGACCGGCACTCAGCCAGTGAGTGCACCGCCCATTCCTATATAGGATCCGAACCCGCGGCGGGAGCGTCGCCGTGCTCCCAGCGCCGCACTCTCCCGAGTGCGCCGCAGGCTCGGCCCTTCCTAACTGTTTTAAGACAACTATCCAAGCATCAAAACAAGTGTGAGCTCCTTCAGGTCTGGAAAACAGACTTCAGCCTTAATGGGTGATAAGCAAAGTCAGCTCAAGATTTCTCCTGTGCTACAAATTTACAATAAAATGCTAGGATGACGAGGGCAGCTGATGCGACAAAGGGGAAAGAATGATTTGAAAGATCATAATATGGCAAGCTTCCACCAAAACCTAGAATAAACTAGACCAAATGGAAGAAAAACAGTCTTAATTGGGAAGCCAATATTAAGACCAATGTGGGGAAAAAAGAGATGTAGAAACAGAAAAGCAGGAAATTATTCATCTTAATAGCTCAAAGTGTTTGGCACATTCCCATGTAAATAATTCTGACACTTCTTTGAGGTAGACAAATGTTAGGAATGAACTGAGTTCATGTTAAAGAAAATAGAAAGAAAAGAAAAGAAAAGGAAGCATTGAGGAGAAGCCCTATTTTTAATGCTTCATTTAAAAAACATTCTAGTTATTTGTAAACATCCCTTTCAGTAATGTACTTAGACACCAGTCATTTTATTCCTACATTTAAAGGTTGATATTAATTACCTTATGGCTAAAAAACCAAAGCCAAGTTGGGTTGTTAAAGAAGCCTAAAAGTTTACCAAAGTTCACAGCAAGTTGATAACTTTTTATAACTTTTTTCTTCCACCTGGACCACTTGTTTTCTCCTCCTTGGTAAGCTCGTCCTCGGTTTTCAAGTCCAAGCTCGAAATGATTTCCCCTGCAAAGTCTCCATGAATCCCTCAGCCAGATGTAGTGCTCCTCCTCCCAAAAGTCCCACCCCACCCACGCACTGCTGCCACTGTGCTGTGACTGCCAACTTGTCTCCCCACTGGGCTGTATGCTGCTCAAAAGGCAGACAATCCTGCTTCCTCATATTGAGTCCTCAGGACCTAACACTCTGTGGGTCCTCAAGTTAATCAATTGCCCATCTCATTCACAATCTCTCAAGCATTTCATTTTATGTAAGTCGAACAAACTAGAGGTTTGTAGTCTTTCCCATGAAATTCAATGAGTTACTCTGTGCACTCATTTTTATTCCCATTTTTAACCCAGAGAATTCATCTACCAGGACAAATGACCAGATAACAACCTTAGTTCCTCTTTCTGACCCCATTTTTTAAATTACATTTCTTTCATTAAAATATTCCTATGCACTTATAAGTAAAACTAAGTATGAAGAATGACAACAAAACATATGATTCTTAATGACATAAAAACAAATCTTTCTGATTCTATATCAGGTAAACATAAACAAATCTTGGACATTATTGAACATCATTTTAAGCACTAACAATCAGTTTGAGAATCTGAACTGCCACTTGAAATATCTCCAGGAAAAGAAAGATTATGAAACAAATGAAGGAATACAGTTATTCAGAGGGACATATTTTTGTACTTGTTTTGCTCCAATTTCTGCTACATAGATTGCTCCAGTCTTTCTATCGACCTCTAAGAGATGTGGCAAAACTTGATTTGCTAGTTGGATTGTGCTGGTCACAGAACAGTCGCCAATGCCTCCTACTGGGGGTGCTGCCACAACAGAGAGCCTGCTAAGATTCAGCTGGGCTACAATCAAGTACTTCCCATCAGGAGTAAATCTAAAGAGAAAAACATTTTAAATAATAAATTTGTGTAGAATAAATATAAATGTTTATTTTTCAACATTTTAATCTCCTACAGTACTAAACAGGAGGAAGCACCTACCTACTTGATTCTTTTGAAAAGAATTTAAATTTGATCTAACTCTGTTTATGAAGGAGTAAGAGGTCTGTGATGGTAGACACAAAGATTAGCTTAAATTTAAAAAAAAAATCAGTATTATAGTTCGACACAAAATAAAACTAATGGAGAATGGTGTTAGGCTTGATCTCAAAATACAGACTCAGATTTTGATTTTCATCCTGTATTTAAAAATTTACCAAATGTATCTCCAGGGTAAAGGCTGTAGGATAGATCAGGTATATATTATCTCTGATATTGGGTTTCCACAGAGCACTGGAAATTTAAGTTTGACTTTATCTGGGATTTGAAAATTTCAGTTTTCTAATTTCTCTGTACACTTGCTTCTATTTCTCCTGTTCTTAAAATTAACAGGAAGTATTTTCAACTTTCAGCTAGATATTCAGAGGAAGTAAGTAACATAAAGTGATTGAAACAAGCATTTTAAAATAAAAAGAAACAATTACCTGACTGAAGAAGGTCCTTCTTCTGTGAAACAACTAGTCCATTCTCCTAACCACTCCCCAGTGTCTTTATCGAATACTTGGATTCTTTTATTTCCCCGGTCAGCAACCCACACCTGAGAAACCAAAAAATGTTAATTGAAAAAGATACACAACATGAAAAGAAAGAAGGGGAGAGAACGAATGTTTATTTTCACTAGTTTCATACACATCATCTCACTTAGTACTTAGAGGAACCCAAAGAAGAAAGCATTATAAGCCTCATTTTCAGACAGGGAAAAACTAAAGTTCAGAAAGGTTAAACGCCTTGTCTCAAGTGAGCTTACAAGTGTGATAGCCGCAATCTAAATGGCCATCTGTCTTAACCCAAAACCTATAATGCTCTACTGTACTAAACATTGAATAACTAAAAAAGTGTAGTACTCCACTGTAATGCAGAGGATTAGTAGATACCAAAAAGTGACAACATTCATTCAGTCCTCTAACAAGCATTGACTCTCAGTAATTACTGCCAGGTTATCAGTTCCTGCGCCAGGCAACAAGACAAAAAGAACCAGTCTTACTTCTCAGAGTTCAGGATAGCAGGAAGTGAGGTATTCGTTCATACTGTAATATCATTAAACTGATACCTGCTATTACCAAGGTACATCCAAAGTGCTGAACCACTTAAAGAGGAAGTTTGGGAGGTCTTAGTAACACATAAAGAATAATAATAGGTTTAATTTATGCTTGTTATAGGCTGTAATGTGTTATTAAGGAACTATTATAAAACTGGAAGTTAGTTTCATTCTAAATGACATTTCACGTATTGTATGTATGCAAC
Source organism: Cynocephalus volans (assembly GCF_027409185.1). Taxonomy (NCBI): domain Eukaryota; kingdom Metazoa; phylum Chordata; class Mammalia; order Dermoptera; family Cynocephalidae; genus Cynocephalus; species Cynocephalus volans. Next base: position 71,411,983 of record NC_084466.1, read on the forward strand.
TTATGGCAAACAAAAAGTGAGATGGTTTTTGATGACATGTGGCTAGGGCTGCAGAGAGGTATGAAAGAATGGACTGGAGGGGAGGGCCAACCCCGATGACCTAATCTCCCTGCTTCCGGTCCTTTGGATTTCTTGGGTCTGTAGATTCAGGGACTATTTTTAAGAATAATCCTTTCCTCTGGGTATATTCCTGTTTGCCAATGTTCATTGCAGTACTATTTACAATAGCTAAGAGTTGGAAACAGCCCAAATGTCCATCATCAGATGAGTGGATACGGAAAATGTGGTATATCTACACAATGGAATACAACTCTGCTATAAAAAGAATGAAATACTGCCATTTGCAACAACATGGATGGACCTAGAGAGAATTATATTAAGTGAAACGAGTCAGGCACAGAAAGAGAAATATCACATTTTCTCACTTATTTGTGGGAGCTAAAAATAAATAAATACATACACAAATAACCTGGGGGGGGGGGGGGGGAAGAAGACACAACAATTACAATTCCTTGAAGTTGATATGACAAGTGAACAGATATGAGGTTGTAGGGAGGGAGGGAGAAGAGGGAGGAAGGAGGGAGGTTTTGGTAATGGGCCACAATAATCAACGGGAGGGAGGGAGGGAGGGAGGGAGGAAGACAGGAAGATAGACAGAAAGAAAGAAAGAAAAAGAAAGAAAGAAAGAAAGAAAGAAAGAAAGAAAGAAAGAAAGAAAGAAAGAAAGAAAGAAAGAAAGAATAATCCTAACTATACTCATATATTTGTAAATGTGTGCGAATTTTAGTGGCCACTGAATTCATCTTCAAGCAGAAACAAATGAAGACTCATTATACCATTTTAGAGAGGTTGCTGATGCCTAAATAAGTTAATTTCTCAAGGTCTTTTCCTGATCTATGATTCTTTACTGAGGGCTGATTTCCTTAAAGATTAGGGGATCAGTTTCTCAGACAAATGACCAAGGAGGAAATATAGTTTAGACTCTAGGATTAAAGAATATGTTAGATTGTTAACATTATCTTCCCTATTCAACACTTAAAAATTTTTGATTATGGGAAATCCTGTTTAAGAAACAAAAACAACAAGTCTTTAATTGTGAAACTAATTAACTTTTTATACTCATATAAGGTGTGGTGATGATTAAATGAGTTAATCATGTAAAATGTTCACAACAGTACTGCTGTTGTTATTAAAAAACAAGTATGTATAAATTAACATTCTCATTTTTCATCACTCAGTAATGCCAGAGTATCCCCATCAAATGATCTCCAAGGCCTCTTAGAAGGACATTCCTCACCATGGTAAATTTACTTGGGTCTAGGTCTCATAGGCTCTGAAATCGTTTTCTTAGCCCAGAAGAGGAGTAATTAACCAAGCTCAGGAGAGAATTTGTAAAACCAGAATTCCAATTTCTAGTTCCCAATTTACATACGAGTTCTCACATGATCAGTTAATTTCTTATGGTGGAAAGAAAGATTTAATGATCAAAACATTCTCACTTTGTCAACATAGGAAGCCAAACCATAATTAGAAGGTTGCTTGCCGAGCAAAGAATCAGAAGTGGAAATGGCTTAAATGTTTAACAGCATGAAGGCAGGTAACCTTATGTATACATTGTACATCAAGACATTCAGTCATTTAACAAATATGTATAAAATGACTACTAAGTGCTAAGCACTAAGACATAAAGCAAAAGAGATTCAGTATGTGCCCTCATACAGCCTATAATCTATTAGGGGAGACAGATAAATGATTATAATACTGCATGATAGTTACAATACTGGAGCAGTACAGGCTACTGCAGAAAAACATATGAGAAACTAATACAAAAAATTTTGGTGGGGGTTTGGTTGTTTGAAAGGTAACCTCAAAGAAGTGATACCTATGTTTAAAAGGTGAATAAAGGGCCCACTCCGTGACTCACTCGGGAGAGTGCGGCGCTGGTAGCACCGAGGCCGCGGGTTCGGATCCTATATAGGGATGGCTGGTGCGCTCACTGGCTGAGTGTGGTGCAGACGACACCATGCCGAGGGTTGCGATCCCCTTACTGGTTTAAAAAAAAAAAAAAAGGTGAGTAAAAGCAAAAGAGGTGATAGTGGATGTGTGAAAGAGAGAAAATGATTGAAATTTGTTGGTTAAGGCTTTCTGTTCCCCAAACAGAGTAGAGGTAGTTAGAATGAGAATTTGCTTAGGTGGCTCTCTTTTTCAAGTTTCAAGGTTAACCTTTCCAACCTTTCCCTTTGATCAACACATTTTTTTCTAGAGGATTGAAAATATATTCAAACACTTATAGTAGAGCTATCCAAGGAGGAGAGCAACTTTTTTTTTTTCCAGGTAACTTGAATTATGTTTGGATCCATTATTGGTTCCTTGTATCCTTTAAACGATATAGAAAATCTATTTTGCTTATTTCTAAATATTTAAGAAACCCTCTCACTATAGGCCCAAACATTTGTAAGAGAATGTATGTATACCCAGCTCCAGAGTAACTGCCCAGACAAACCCACTAATACACATACATATCCACATGACCAGACACACACATGCACACCATGATCTATCTATATATGCCCATACACACCTAGATACATGTAAGCACACACATTCAGACACTCAGTCCCAGATAAAATGACACTGTATTTTTACCCGACCAGTTGGATCAACTGTAACACTGTGAGGTATGCTGAACTCAGTAGGCCTTGTACCATTTTCTCCATGCAGCCAAAGGATCATGAAATCTATAAACAGTAAATATATATGGTCAGAGTAACACATAGAATGTCTTATGCATTTGCATGTTATATTTTGTGATAAAAGTTGCAAAAAACTATTTGATCATACCCCCAGTTGACTTGACTATGCTTTCCTGGCTTCCTGTCTATACACCCATTTGCTTATTTCTTATGCTTTACAAAAAAACTGCCTGAAGCAATTAATGTACTTCTTTATTTATTACCTCCACTTGAATTTCTCATGATTGCTTCAAAATCATTGTTTAGGGTTCATGTCATCCTGACCATAAAATCTGTTCCCCTTCCCAACTTATCTGTTGTTTGCTATTATTACTCGCTGAGCTTTAAAATTCATATTATGTTTTTATAGTCTGTCTCCTTTATTACCCACTGTACTGCATTGAACTATATGGTCCTCCAAAAGATACATCCAAATCCTAATCTCAAATACCCATGAATATGACCTTATTTGGAAATACAGTCTTTGAGGTATAGTTAAGTTAGGGATCTTGAGATGAGGTCATCTGGGATTTAAGGTGAGCCCTAAATCCTTATGAGAGAAAGAAGAGAATGATTTGAGACACAAAGTCTCACAAAGGAGCCATGTGAAGATGGAGGCAGAAATTGGAGTTATGTTGCTACAAGCCAAGGGATGCCAGAGGCACCAGAAGCTAGAAGATGGAAGGAAGAATTTTCCTTTCCTAAAGCCTTTAGAAAAAGTATGGCCTATCCTACAGATTTCAGACTTCTGGATTCCAAAACTGTGAGAATAAATTTCTGTTGTTTAAAGCCACCTAGTTTGTGACTATTTGTTATGGCAGTCACAGGAAGCTAATATACCCATATTCAATCTGTCTACCAAATTTGGTTGTTTCTTTCTTTTACAGAATATTTTGGATTCTTGTTTTATCCCCACCCTACCTCCCTTTAACTGTTACCAACCAAATTCAGTTCCTAAGTGATAAACTGACTACATAGTCTCCAAATGACAGAGCTCGCTCAAAATATAATCTGATACAGCATTGTGTCTTGTAAAGACTCTGCTTCTGTAACATCACTTTCCTAGTAAAAAACCTTAAAGATTCTTCATAGGCAAAAATACAGTTTCAAAAATCCTCAGATAAGTTTTCAAGGACATCTCAAATCTTATTTTCCACTGTTCAAAACTGCACTTTCAGCAATTCTTCTGCTAGTGACCACCTGTAGACCTGGTAAGATAAAACCTCCATGAATTCTCCACCCACTCTTCTTGTCTTCTCACCAAAACCAGTTTAGTTCAAGAACTACTTCCTTCATGTAATCTTATTTCTCCAGTCAACTTAGTTTCTCCTTCTTCTGATTCCTATTTTACTTTAACAATCAGTACCATAGATCAAATTTAATTGTTTCATATGTAACAGATTTGCATCTATTAATACTACTGAGGAAACAGAGCAGGGCACCCAACAAACCACCTGCTGATTAATCAGCTTGCAGGATACCTGACACTGGGATTCCAGGTTCCTGAATTTTCCATTCTTAATTGAATGGATACCCACTCACCTCTTAAGCCCACTGTAAATTCACATACTATCTCCAGTTCCTTTTGCAGGAAACTCCTAGCCTTTGGTGAAGAATAAGCAGGCCTGTCATCAGAGTGATTTATTGTTAAATAAATTGTAAATTGTCCCATTTACCTTGGGAAAGTTTGATCAATCTGTTATTCAATCCTCCATCTCCATCCACAATGTAAATTTCTCCTGTGTCCTCTACATATAATTCTGCGGGGTTATCAAACTGCAGGGGATTCAAACCAATGCCTTTTTTGCCTGGGGTACCCAAGACTTGAACAAGATCACCAAAGGAATTGTATTTTTTAACAGTATGACCGAAGGATCCTGTAAAGATAGACATACACATTTCACAAATAAAGCCAAAGTACAAAATTCACATTTTTCAAATAAGCTGAGAGTAAAAACTTGATAGAACAGTTAGAAAAGGTTGATGGGCTTAGATAATTAAATGTTATAATTGATAAGCAATAGAAGTTCTTCATAAGTTACAGTCAAATTTGTTTATGAATTAAAATCTCAACTATTCCAAAATAAATTGATTGATTCTAAACTCAAATAAATAAAACCAAACAAAAAAATTTACTCATTGTACAGAAAGCTCATGATGTTAAATTACTGGTGCACCATGTTCTATTTAATCTCATGATCTTGAACAAGCATTTCTTGTAAAAGAAAAACAAGAAGGAACTGTGAAAGGAACAACCTATATTTAAAACTGTTATTTCAATCATTTACATACAGACAAATTTCAGTAGGTCAACAAAAAAGGTCTTCATAACACAGTTTTTTTTTTTTTTTTGACTGGTAAGGGGATTGCAACCTTCGGCACGGTGTGGTCCTCACCATGCTCAGCCAGTGAGTGCACCGGCCATCCCTATATAAGATCCGAACCCAAGGCCTCGGTGCTACCAGCGCCGCACTCTCCCGAGTGAGCCATGGGGCTGGCCCCATAATACAGGATTTTTAAAACTACTTTCTCCTAGTAGAAACAAATCCAATTCAATCCATTAATTTCGCTTTCCTAAGAAGGAAATAATCTCTCCAAATCACTAGTATCTTACTGTCTCACTTATGCTAAAATTTCTTTAAGTTAAAATGATCTTGCAAAAAAAGCATAAAATATAACATCAATAAGGGAAAATCATACAGCTTAACAGAAATCAACTTGAAGGCACATAAAACCAAACTATTGAAAGGTGTTCAAAAGACAAAGTGGATACACTGAGCTTACCAGAAATAAAATGAATCAGCTTCCATTACAATTCTATCTTGAAAAATGTATTTATTATTATACTTGATTTGGACACGAGCTAAAGTTTATAGCAATAAGAGAATACGCAAATCTCATTTCTAAAGAAACGAAGAAAGGGACAAAATATCAGTAAATAATGTTTTGTTAAAAAATGGCTGATTTTTGCCATATTTTCATTAGAGGAAATGTATACCTTCTAAAAATGGGAAGGAACATAAAAACTGTCTTTAGATCTGTGGGTTGGAAAACAAGCTATAATGGAAAGAATGAAGAGATCATCTGTGTTCTTTTTGTTTCTGGGAATCAGTGAAGTCAATAGAAAATGGATCGCATAAATGAATAGAACTAATAGTAAAGGTCATTAATGGAGAATCCTGGGGGAAAAAAGTGACAATAGTCAAATCTTATTAGAATGATTACATGTTTTCGTTTAACCAGATCTTACATCTAAAACATAGCTTGAAATAAATGAGTCATCAGCTAAGGCCCAGAAATCTTTTGGGTTCTGAGAACAGATGTGGTAATGGCACTACATATAAAAACTGAGACTTCATTAATTCCAAAACATGGTATCTGAATTAGACAGAATTGGGGCAACAGGATTTCCTTTAAATCAAGAACATCACTGAGCCAAAGAATACTAGAAATACAAGGGTACTTCACGCAGCAATAGAATTAAAAGACAACACAAATGTCTCCACGAACTTTTTGAAGAACGCTTGTATTGTCTTAATCCTCCCATTTCTCCCTCAGTTCCTAAGGTGATGCCAGGCTGTCTCTGGTACTGTCTCATCTTAAGCCACAAGCAGATAAACTGCTTTCTTGGGAAACTTTCTCTATAGCTGTAAATTAAATTGTGCTTACTTCATTTTTCAGCATTTTCTACTAAAAATATTTGAAGGAGGGAAGATTGAAGACATACTTCAGTCAGTAGAACTTCAAAAACGTTAAAACCAGCTTCTGCAAATCTTTGCACCTTTGGGCAACAATGCAGTTATGGTTTCTTAGCACAATCTCTTTTCACAGAGAACCAGTAAAGGAAAACGAGAGTCAAGGATTCCATTCATTTGCTTTCAGAGACTGCCATTTTATCTGGCTTCGCAAGAGTATTAGTTATTTAATCTGAGAAGAGCAATTGATGCTTTAAGGAGAAAACATCCTTTTGACAAGTTCAAGGAATAAGAGCCTCCTTGTAAAATGTCTTGATTCTGCAGAAGTACTATATAAAGATTTTTAGAAACAAGTAATTTCACGAATCATTAAAGAAATTATGATCAGATTTGATAACTCTGATTTTAGACGGTACAAGCAAGAACATGGGCAAAGATGTGATTTCTAGCAAGATAATTTAATAGATATTACTACACATACCACTTCCTACATCCGTGATCCAGACGGATTGCTCATGTAGTGTACTGGCTGCAAATATACCATGAGGTGTATCAACTGTATAATTCCAGGCTCGTAGAAAATATCCATCCTCTGTGAACACTAATACCTTTGGGATGTTATCCCCTCTCTGAAGGTATACAAAGATAACTGCTTAGATAAGTTCAGTTTTAAGGAAAGGTAATCTTTGGCAAAGAGAAACAAAAATTAAAGGTTAACGTTTGAAAACCAACTTTAAAACCTAACAGTATTAACATCTATCTCATTCAAAACAAAATACTTGAAACCAACTCAAAAATAAATTGCACAATTAGCATAACAAATGCATATGGTTAGTTATTACAGTAAAACAGATTGTTGTTTCCTTGGTGTTCATAATTTTTTTTTTTAAATCCCAATTTTACTTACTTGGACTATGTAAACCAATCCATTGAGTGAGTCAACTGCAACACCAAATGTTGCTCCAGTAAAATATTCTGAATGCTTAGGCCAACCCAAATCCAGCCGGTAAAAAAGTTTTTCAGTTCTCCAGGAAATTTGAGAAGCAAATTTCCTTAAAACCTTAAATAAAATCAGAAGGTTAAGATTGAGTTTACCCTCTAGGTAAGGGGGAAAAAGGGGGGGTAGGTGGGTGGGTGGGGGGAGGGTTGGGGAGAGTTATTCTAAGCATGTCTTGACAACCAGAAGTTTGCTGAACTGAAATGATTCCAAAGAAATAGGCTAAAGACCAAAATTATATGAAGTTGTAGTAGGAACTGCGGAAGACGAGAAAATAAGGAAAAAGGCGATGTACCGTATACAAAGTTTTTAAGACTATGAGAGCAAGGCAACACCTCGGAGGTTCAGTCCCACCCAGGTGCTTTGAGACGAGCTAGTGAGGGGGCCAGGGGTCGCCACCTTCATTCCCATGACCGCTGCGTCTCCTCCCAGCCCTGCCACCCATACACCCACCAGTCATTATCCTCACTACTCAACTCACTGGAGTGCCACAAAACCGCAAATGCAAAACCAGAAATGCAAGAAAGAAGACGGCACCGGCCGCGCAGACCCAGAATCTCGCCATGACCAGACGGGAAGCCGGCCGAGGGAGGAGGAGGGTCTGCGGGTGGCTGCGGGCAGCCTGACAGCCTCACGCCTGGGAGGTTCGGGTTCCCGGGCCGAAGTACCGATCTCCAATCCCCCTCCCTGGAGGCGCTGGCTTTGAGAACGCAAAGGAGCAGAGAGCAGGACGAAAGAAAATAAAAAAGGACCAGTTCCGCATTCCCCGGGTGCGCCCCCTCATCAGGCGCCTCGAGCTGACCCTGTGACCACCTTCCGCTCCCCTCGAGGCGGTGGACAACGCGGACTTTCTCGGGCCACCAAAATAGGGGCGCCCGTAGATATGCCTTATCATCTCGCCGTTCATTCTTTTAAATTCTGGTTCAACAACCAAAAAATAGAACACGGAAACACGAGGCCTAAGCGAGGGTGACATTTATAAAATGACTGCCGGACTCTGGGAGAGATTTCAGCTACATCCGATTCCGTGGCATACAGGCGCCCGCTATGGACGCCTACGTTCCCACACCAGGCCCCCCTCTACTGGCTTCCAGGAAACAGCGGCCCAAGCTGACGGCGCCAAGTTGAGTTTATTCGGGCGCGACGGGCGTTATCGAAGGTCCCTATGAGCCGGCGGGGGCTGGAGGGGTAACCGGTTAGGGTTCCTGGTGCTGCAGGCGCCGCGGTGTTCGGGAGTCCCCCTCGGCGAGGCTGTGCCCCTCTTCGCCCGGCTCCCGGTGCTCTCCAGCCGCCGGCCCGCTCCCGGAAGCCGCGGCAGCTGATAACAAAGAGCCTGCCGGGCCGCCTGCTGCCCGGACTGAGGGCCCCAGGAGTCGCGCGGAGCGGCTGGGGGCGAGCGCGAACCGGGCCATGAGTCGGGGTTCGCGGCGGTGAGGGGCGCGGCCGGCGGCCGAGGCTGGTGTGGGCCGAGAGGCCGCCGCTCCCACTGCACCGCCCGCGCGGTGCTCCGGGCGCCGGTGCCTGTGGTCTCCCGGCCGCTGCAGCTGGGAAAGTGGCTTCACGACCTTCTCCCGGGGCTCCTGGCCCTTAGCTGCAAAGAAACGGCGCTCAGTCCCGGCCGCCGAACCCCGGGTTCTCTGCGGGACTCAGAGGATCCGACTCTTCCCCGAGGTGCTCTGAAGCTTTGTGTGAAGAAGCTGGGGAAGCCTGACGCTTGTGGTTTTTGTTTTTAATAAAAAGTTTTTCTAAGTCTCCGTTTTTAGAAATTTTTGCGGATTTTGCACTACTCTCTACCTCTTCGCATCCTTTTTCCTGCTCCTGAAGTCCTTTTCCTCAGCTGTCAACATTTTTACTACCAGCAGATCAGACCAGGGATGCAAGTTTTGTAATTGAAAGTGTGACTGTTACAACCACGCCGAGATAGTAGCCAAGATGGACAAAAAGTCCTTTGAAATGGTGCTGGATGAAATTAGAAAGGTAATTACCCTTGATTCCTTCAATTATTCTATGAGATACGAATTCTTATGGTTTATTCTCTGGGGTAGTGTGTGTGTGTAGATTGCGCATAGTAAGAGTCCTAAGATTGCCAGAGTGGTTTGAATTTTCACGCGTAGTGTGGGACCTTATTTCTTGACACGGTACACGATATAAGTAGAAATAAAGTTATGTAAACGCTAATCTTGAGAATCAGTGTGGTGTTTTGGGAATTATATTCAGATAATCCGCGATTCCGAAGAAGGCTCTACAAATTCTTAATAGCTCTGCACTTTTGGATAATTGGTTTTGTATTTCTGAGTCTATTTCCTCATCTTTCAGTAACGCAGGAGTAACTGAAAACTACAAGTAATAAGTGGAAAGTTGACTTTATGGTAATTATTATGACGGGTTTTTCAAATCTAAGGATAGGCAGACTACATTTTTTACCTTGGCCAGACAAAATTAGTGTCTTATTGACAAGTGTGGCATTAAGATTAAAGTCACATTCTTAGAAATTGGCTGGAAGTAACTTTAATTTCAAAATCTTTTTTTTCTCCTGCTTTCCAGGTTTTTGCTTCTTTTTGAGACTGTCGTATGTATCCTACCTCTTGGAATAAACCAGACAGCAAAAATTTTCGAATGTAGTCTTGACCCTAACAGTATCTCAAGAGCAAAAATAAAATAGAGGTTACCTATTTAGAACTTGCCGTACCGTTAGTCCACACAGCATGCTTTGGTTAGGCCTTCTGGTCAATTATTATTTCGGCATTTCCATGATTTTACCACCCTTAACTGAAACGGAAGGAAGTGTTACTATATAGTCTGCTACTTTTTATTTATTTCAGCTTATGAAATTATTACCTCTGGACTTGCTGTTTTACTTTGTTTTATATAAGGCTTTTTTAAAATTTTCAAATTGACCTGTTTAATTTTTCACGTTTGACAATGTTGAATTTTTGAACAAATTTCTGTTTTGCAAACCCAATTTGGCCAATTAAGATTTGAAATAAAATGTTGGTTTGCCTACTGTATACTTAGAATTTGTCACAATTTGTTAATGAGCTGATTTTTAACTGAGAAAATAATTTCTAAGTTCAAGTAGACCAGCAGATTTCTACTTTTGGAAGATACAGAGTCAGTGTGCATATTCTCTCCCTTCTAAGTGTTGTAAAAAATGAGAGGAATAGAACATTTTCTAGAGGTGAAAATTCACATGAGATGGCAACTTACTAAGTCCATATTTGTGGTCTGCAGTCAAAATATGTTTTTTGGTGGCTTTACCAAATGATTATATACATCAACATTCTCTTAGTTTAAAGCAGCTCATCTTTTCCTGAGTTTCACTATGGGTCTATAGATAATACTGACTGTTATTTAAAGTAGAGGCATGTAAGAGGACACTAAGAAAAGAAAGAGGAAATCGGGAAGAAAGGGGAAAAAGTAATGTTGAATTTGTTTTTCAAAAATTAAATTAAACAGCTGTTAATTAGTGAGCACTTATTGTGCGAGCCTGTTCTGAACACTTTATATATTATTTGTTCCTCCTAACAGCCCATGAGGTAGGTGCTATACTCATTTTACAGATGGCAAACCTAGTCTCTGAGTGGGGGGTCCAGTTTTCAAACTCTTGACTCCAGAGCTCCCATGCTGTCATGCCCGGGGACAGAGCTGTGCCCATCAGGCATTGATGAAAGAATTGAGACATGTCTTGGCATCTTCACAATCCACGATTTGGTCCAGAAACTTGCTTTTGTGTGTGTCCAATAATGTTAATGATAAACTCCTAAGTGTAAATTTTCCAGATAGCCATTTTTATACCTTTTCATTGAAAACTAAACTACTGATCACCTTGGATGTTTTAGTTGACTGGTCATAATATTTTCTTCTAGGAAAATGATACACGTGGAAAGTACAAATATAATTGTCTTGAAGTAAAACCAAATGGATTAGTTAATTTTTAATTATTAGTGGCTACCAAATTATGATAGCCTGGTTTTTTTACCTCTAAGCTTGGCAAATATCTGCAAGGGAAGAAGATGTAATTCGAATCAGCTCTAGATAATGCTGGGTCAAGACCACCAATTTCCCTCTCACCTTTTCTCCTTAGAGAAAAGGAACCGTCATTTACTGAATACCTGTTATGTGTCAGGTCTAATGTTGACTATTGTAACCTTCACAGTGACTCTTTGAAGTGGGTAGTGAGTAATGTTCTCTTTTATGAGTGAGGAAGCTCTCAGGGTAATTAAAATGCCTCCCAAAGGCCACACTACCAGTTAGTGGCAGGCACAGACATTGAATTAAGTGTCTTTTTGCCTCCTTGGGTTCTCATATCCCTGTGGAAATACTGACAGCCTCAACCACACCTTGCTTTATTCTTATTTCTCTATCAATTAGCACATAATAGGTACTCAATAAGTAATTGATGAATGAATAACATCTGATATATTTGACTTAAAAAATGACAATTTGGTAGGATTTGGGATGTTTTGAAACTCTTTAACTACATATTCAGGAATTCTATATGTAATTTCCACTAATGTTGAATCTTATCTATTACAATTTTATTCCCTTTCTGTGTAGGAATCAGTAGGGAGGCCCAGGAGGTCTTCCTGCTGTCTCAGTATATCCCTTGCAATATGGAACCTGGAAAGGTAGAAGGTCATGTCATCACAGTGACCTTAGTTGCTCTTCTGCATGCCAGGGCTAAAGGGGGGCCTGCCCCTGTTTAGTTGCTTAGGTGGTTTTGATATACGCATATTACTGTGCTGATTACATATATTAATGCTGATTTTCTATGTTTTTTTAAGGCTGTTTTGACAGAGTACAAATTGAAAGCAATTGAATATGTACATGGATACTTCTCCAGTGAACAGGTATTCTTCATTATTTGTTTAAACAAAGACACCTTCTTACACCAGTGCTCTTGTTAATGCCTACTTACCTGCTGGTCAAATTCAGAATGTCTTTTATTTTTGTTGCTGTACTTATTCCGGAACTTCAGAAACTTTCAGATTTGGCAGAAAACGTTATAGAGTTTATAGTTCAAAGGCATTTTTAAAGTGATTCACGCTTTCAAATTTTGAAGCTCTTGAGAAAGATATGAAAAGGAGAGTTTCTCCATAATATCATATTCTAACATGATTTTAAAATACAATTGCTCCCCGAAAAAGCATTCAAAGTGTTTATCATTCTGAGCATAATATCAAAAATCTATAAATTTGTCATGGTAAACTTACCCAAATATGTACAGTATCTATAAGACAGTAATTGCAAAATTCATTACATAGTATAAAAGAAAACTTGAATAAATGATAAAATATGTTCTTATGTAAAACCACTAAATAAAAATTTCAGCAATAAGAAAAATATAAACAATGTCTAATAAGTAGTTTCTGTAACTGCCAGAAGACTAATGTTTTAAGCACGATAGTTTAGTAAAAAATTTTACACCACTTTGGGGGAGTTTGCTGATTTGAAAAAAAATATGTATGTGTATATACATATGTACATATGGAGAATGGGAGGATTTTTGAGGGACATTTGGAAAATACTTGATAGAGAAGTTAGGCAGACATAGAAATCTACATATGGAGAACAGTTCTAGAAATGGTGGACAATGGGTGAATCTATAGATTGAGTTAGAAATTCTCCTTTTCATATCTTTCTCAAGAGCTTCAAAATTTGAAAGTGCGAATGATATAAGCCTGTAGAAGTCCTGTCTTCTAAATTCCTAAGAGCTACTCTAGGATTTGCATTTGTTGCTGCCTTTTCAGTGAGTGTTTTTCAGCTATCCCATTGCTTTTCAAAATCACCTTATGCTTTTTAAGCAAAATTTAAACATTTTGAAAAGATTTATAATTTTGCATAGCTAATAGCTTTTCTTTTTTGGTAAAATTTTGTCAAAAATGTATTCCCTTAATAAGATTCTGCTTTGCTAAAGTCATTAAAAACTTTATTAAGCTACTTTCTAAGCGAGACAATCTAAGCCTACTTACTTATTAAAGGTTTTTCTTCCCGTATCAAACATGATAGTTTGTAAAGTTTTATAGTTGGCAAAGTATAGCATTTACTATGTAGTAAGAACATTATTCCCATAAAAAAGTAAGGACATAGAATCTTATCAATTAATTAGAAAGTATGCATAATACCTGTTTGCTATTTATGTATCTCTTTATAAGGAGTAAAAATATCTTCCCTCTCTTCACATACCACTCCAGTTTGCACCATTAATCTTGCTTTGTTGAAATATTGAAACCTTAACACATTTTTAGGAACTCACACAGTAAAATAATTAACCCAGATTTTATGACAATCTCTTCCTGAGTCACTTCTTTTTCTTTTGGAATATCCTCGGAGGCAGCAGACTGAGGTGGTGGTGGTGATCATACACTTTCATGATGGGATCTTGATGCCCTACTCATCTCTTACTGGCCATCCCACAGTGTCTATGGTAGTGGTGGGTGGTGGTGGGAGCTGGTGAGAGCTGGGCTATCAGAACTCTCAAAGTGACTAACTGTTTAAAAGCTGCTGAAGTAATTCATGGTGATTCTTACATATTTAAGGAAAAGATGTGTGATATGAGTGTTATGCCTTCCAGATTCAAGTAAAAGGGTAGAAGTTAGAGAACTTACACTAAACCACACCACCACACCCTTGCAATTGATAAACCTGTCACTCTTCACTAATGTTTTAAAGTTTTCCATTCACAACATGTATTCTTCAGCCAACGTATTATCTCCATCTAGTACTTTTCACCTTCCTTTTCTTATTAGCATACTTTGGTTTTCTTGTATTTTCTTTTCTTTCTAGACTAGTGCTATCCAACGGAACTTTCTGTGATGTTGGAAATGTTCTCTATCTGCACTGTCCTTTCTGGTTACTATCAGCTTCATTTGGCTATTGAACATGTGAAATGTGGCTTGTGCCACTATGGAACTGAACTTTTAAATTTTATTTGATTTTTAATTGATTTCAAATTACATAGCCATGCATGGCTACTCTGTTAGCACTTTGCCTCCCATGCCGTGCGTCACCTGGGCCCGGCTGCACATGTTGATTAGTAATTCTAAGTACTGAAATAAATCTTATAGAAATGTTTGCAAACACAGTGTCATTAGAGCTAAATTAGTAGCTCTAATTTAGCTCTTTGCTTTCAGGTGGTTGATTTACTGAGATATTTTTCCTGGGCTGAGCCTCAGTTGAAAGCAATGAAAGCATTACAACATGTAAGTAACTTATTTTTTCCTTTCAATGTAGTACTTAAGTATTTTTAGTTGTCCCAGCTTACCGTATTCATTTCAAGTTGTGATCTGTTTGCATCAGAAAAGCTAATCCTAAATTTTATTATACTTTGAATATTCAAAATAGCTGTGTTAAAAAACAAAACTTTCTAAAGCATAAATTTAAATGTATGTACTGTACTTCTAAATTGTATACCACAGTATCCCAATTGGCAAATTGGAGGAAAAAAATATTCACTGGCAAGCAAAATATAGGATTTGAATTCTTAAGTGTTTTTAATGCACTTCCTCCTATTTTTTTTCTTGCATTTAGTCTTCAGATGGGTTATGCTTACATTCTTTAGACCAGCACTGTCCAAATGAATTTTCAACAGTGATGGTAATGTTTATGTATGCACTGTCCATTATGGTAGCCACTGGCCACCTGTGGCTATTAAGCACTTAAAATGTGCCTAGTCTGTCTGAGGAACTGTATTTTTAGTTTTATTTAATAGTAGTTAGTTTAAATAGGCACATGTGCCTAGTGGCTACTGTATTAGATAGTATAATTCTAGAGCCTAGATAAACAGGGGATTCTAGATCACACAGGAGCATCTGGCTATATAGGAAGATTTCCTAAGGAGTATCACACATGGATATCTTTAATGGAAACAATTTACAGATCCTTAACTTCCTAAGCAGATCTACCTAAGAAGGTGTCTGAGTCTGTTAGTGCTTCTTGCCCACCTCTCCTTTAACACTTGTTGCTTTTTTTCTACTTTACTAGAGAAAGGGTTATATTGTCCATCCCCTAGGGGCAAAAATCTTTCTCCACGTTGCAAAGAGACAATGCTTTTGCTCATGAAAGAGAGAGAGAGAGCAAAGAAAAGAGAGCTTCTGTAAGGAGTACTGATGAATGCTTTGCCTTATTTTATCAAGAGGAAAAACTCATGATAAGCTCTGATGCCTGCTTGCCTGTCTCTGTACTTTATGATTAAGATTCAGAGGTGAGAAGGGTATCACAGAGACAACTCAATACAGTTACTTGAATTAAATTGTCTGACTTTTAATGACAAAGTCAGTCTGATTTGACTGATTGTTTTCACACTCAAGACTGACTGTGCCAGTTAGGTTACCAAATGAACATTTCCATAAGTGAAAGGAGCTAGATTAGTAGTTCCAAAGTTTTTACAGATAAATAAATATATATATAAGAATATTGATCTTCTGAAAGTATTTAAACTTCTGATAAAAACCTTTAGATGTCAATTTAAAAACATGCAAAGGAGTTTTATGTAACATGTACAGAGTTCTATCAATTCTTTTGGTAGTACATTAATAAAAGTGATTGAAAACCACTGCTTCAGATTTTAAGAACAACTGGATGTGGATTCTAACCAATCTTACTTCTTATGTTACCTTTGCTTTTGAATTTCCTTCACTATTAACATCTATAGATTGGCCAAATCTTCTGGATGCTCTTCAAAATTGAAGGTACCCTAGTCTTGGAGTGTCACAATACACATTAACATAAGACCCTTAAGATAATTTTGCAGTGAAGAAACCTGTTTAACCCAGTTTTTTCTAACTTACATGGCTAGTGTACTCTTGTGTGTGTAATACTATTTAGTACCATGTACTATTCTTTGAGAAGCACTGATCTAGAGCATACCTATCCCCGCTAACTGGGGAATATGATAATTTTTTTCTCACTTCTTGAGCAATTTAATGACCTGTATGTATAAATATCTTTTAATGTAACATTTCTAAGGAAAGGAGACTTGTACATTTTTTATTTATTCTGTAAATGAACAAGTTGAGATATGTGGATTAAAAAAAGACTTTATAGGAGAACTTAGATCTTCAACTGAAGTAGTTACATTGAAAGAGTGTAAGTATAATTCACATATTTTTAGAACTTCCTTTTGAGTTCCTTAGTCTTACTATTGTTCAAATAGTTTTCACCTAAAATGTGAAGTATTAATTAAAATGTGAAATATTTTACCTAAAATATTTATATTAAAAGTATTTAACTGTATTTCCCAAAAAGGGCAGTTTCTGGCATGAAAATTTCACATGCTGAAAATAAAATTGTTTTTTATATTAATAGAAAATGGTGGCTGTTCACCCAGCAGAAGTGGTCAATATACTTAACTGTTTCACCTTCAGTAAAGACAAATTAGTTGCTCTTGAACTGTTAGCTTCGTAAGTATTTCTTTTTCTTTTTCCTTCATTGGAGAAAAATTTGGAAGCCTTTTAACAATCTTTTAACTCATTAGTATGTGTTAATGTGTCAATTATATTAGTAAATGGAACTCTTAATAAAGTATAGTCTATGAAAGCATAGTGATGGATTCAGATTTCTTCATGTAAAATAAATATCTAGTGTTGTAACTTACAAAATAATGGGGCTTATAAAGATTAATTTGATTTTTTCTGTATTTCAGTAACTTGCTTTGCCTTCGTACTCTGAGTACCTTTCAAGGCATGTTAGTAAAGATGTAGGACTTTAAGAGTTAAACAGAGGTTCTACCATTTATTGATGCAACATATTTTTTTGGCAAGGTTTCTGAGCCTTATTCCCTCAATAGTTAAAATAAGGATCCCACCTACTTAGTAGAGTATATGAACCTTAAATACTGTAGGGTATGTGAAGGCACCTAGCACAGCATTTGATAGATGATCATAATGAATGTAAGCTCAAAAAGAAAAGGAACCTACACCTCTGCATAATTGAAGAGCATGTAAGTTGTTGTTTATTTATAGCACATGCATTTGTAAGTCCCTTATGTATTTATAGATGTTCAAAAAATACAAAGTTAAAATAAAACATAAGCAAAACTTCATTTTTAGATCAACCATGATTTTTGTGCATTTAACACATGGGTTGGTTCTATTGCCATAACTCTCTTAACACTCATTGAAGAGGATGTATTTTCAAAAATCTCAGAATAATTATTTTTATTTGTAGTATTACTTTGTTATTTTCCAGTAATCGGTTAGATAAACCTCAGTTCAGTTATCATATTTATCATTTTTGTATAAACATGTTATTTGAATTGACATTTTAAGAATAAATGATTAATCACACTTTTCTCCTATGTCATGGTGAAAGCTTACTCTGATAGGTTTGTGCAGTAAAGATTGCTGATCTTTGTATATACAGAATGGGCCCTGACTTAGGATGGTTCTACTTAAAATTTTTCAGCTTGTGATTTTTTTATTTTATGATAGTGCAAAAGCAATAAGCATTCAGTAGAAATTGGGCTTTGAATTTTGATCTTTTCCTGGGCTAGCTATATGCAGTATGGTGCTCTCATGATGCTGAGCAGTGGCAGCAATCACAGCTTTCAGTCAGCCACACAATCACGAGGATAAACAACTGATACTCTACAGTGTACTGTGTTGGCAGCGTTTTTTGGATATTGCATTTTGTGTTTTTGCATACCATGATGTCTACAAAACACCCATTTTCTACTTACCATAGTTTCAACTTATGATGAGTTTGTTAGGACATAACCCCATCGGAAATTGAGGAGCGTCTTTATGTCCAGTTTCTTAAATGAAAACCTAAATTGCGTTTCCTTGGTAGAAACATTGTGGATGCACAGAATTCTCGTGCCATTGAAGATTTATTCAGAATAAATATGTCTGAGAAGAAACGGTGCAAGAGAGTACTTGAACAGGTAATTTTCTCAAGATTGCTCTGTAAATGGTAGGCTGGTTTTTCTGAATGTTGATGAAGAAAAATGTACCTATCTTCTTCCTATGTTAACTTTGATGAATAACCTGAATGCTTTATGCGATGGATTAAACATAAACATCCTTGCAGTCTATGAAGCAGAAGTAGAGCTGGTTGAAGGCAAAACGGGAGGGGGAAGAGATGGCTTGAAAGTGAGAAGTCAGTTGGCCACTCAGCTTGAGCCTCACTGGGCGTTTGTGTCTTTCTCCTTGATAACTTTGACATGGCTCCAAGCTTTTGACTTTATGTATTTAGGGTCTTAACTTTTCAGATTTGCCTTGTTATTAGATTTATGTTAATCAAATTCATAAGAGATGAATTTTGAAGCAAAATTCTAGTTTATTAGTTTAAAACCTAAGAGAGGAGGAGAAGTAGTACTTGTTCAAGCGTAGAACACTTGATTTGTCATTTATTTCCTAGTATTGTAATGGCTGGAAAATGAATTAATAATTAGAAACCTGCTTGAGGAAGATGTGATTACTCTCCTAGGGCCTTGCAGCTCAGTCGTGTTTAATCATCACAACCTCCTCTAAGCTCAGGGAGGGTAGGCAGCTTTGCCTTAATCATACATTATTGTAGCAGAGGCAAGATCTGAGCCTACATTTCCTTACTTTAATAACTTTGTCATTGGTTTTCCTGACTAAAATCTTTAAGGCATCATGTATATAACTGCTGTAGTTTTTCTTTCTTACACATGTCACTTTCCTTCTCAGAAATATTCTGGGGCCTGAATGTTCTGTGGAGTAGACCCTCTGGTCAATGTAAATTAGTACAACTTTTCTGGAAGTTAAACTTGAGGAGCCTTTAAAATGTTCTTACCTTTTGCCCCAAAAGTTATACTTCTAGGAATTTATTCTAAGGAAATAAGTAGAAATACACAAATTCATATATAAGAACATCATCCCAGTACTATTTATAATAGCCAAAAATTGAGAGGATTTTTAGAGTTAGGGTGTTTAGTAAGGGGCTGGGTTATAAAACTAATGAAATTATATGTGTTGTGAATTAATTAAAAAAATTAATGTAACTCACACAAAATATATAACATCACATAGATTTGTAAAAGATAGATAGGTAGATAACTGGATGTTGCTATAATTCATTATAGATGCATTGGATCTAATGTTGCCTAATATAGTGTTTTTCATTCATTTAATAATATTTGTTGAGCACCAACTCAGTATGTGAGAGGCATCATTTTAGATGCTAGGGGATGCAGTAATAAACAGTCTAGACCACAAATCCCTTCCCTCACTATATTTCATAATTATGTCACATTATATTGAACAGTGTGTGTCCAAATAACTTGCTTTTTCGACAGTATAGATCTTTGGACACCCAGTGTCCAATGTCATTTGTTTGTGTTTTCTCCACTAGGTTGTAAACTTCTTTAGAGCAGAGCTTTGGCTCTTTATCTTTGTGTCCTCCTTGCTTTGACTGTAGCATGAGCTTGGTGTTTATAGATTTAGACTGTCATGTGTTGATGGTTGGAAAAGTGGGACAGATTGAATAATAAATAGGCTTTTTTTGCACATCATTTATAAAATCCACTGTAAAGATTGTATGAGAGTCTGTTTCTTGCAACATTAACATTACTATGTTAACATTTTAATAATTTCATTTAAATAAAGTGATTTTATTATTACTTTTGGTGATGTTCACCACTGTAAATGCTGACTGATGTGATCTGTTCTGTAATTCACATTCAATCTGTAATTCTTTTAAGTTTTTTAGCTGGGCTTCCCAATATCCAGAATACTTAACTTTATGAATTTATTTATTTATTTATTTTTACCACCTTCTTCTTTTTTATATCACAGGCTTTCAAGGGGGGCTGCAAAGCTCCTCATGCTATGATATCTTCTTGTGGAACGATCCCAGGAAATCCATATCCCAAAGGAAAACCTAGTCGCATAAATGGAATTTTCCCAGTAAGCATACTTTTATGGTGGTATATGAAACTTCTCAAGGTTAAGTATGAAATATAGCATATGTTAATGACATTTAAAGAAATTGCCAGTTGATGCTTCTTCAGAGGAGAGGAATTTTTTGATGTTAGCAACTTAATTCATAGATTCACCACTGATTGAAAAAGTTTATGTATAAAGTCCATTATAGTATGTGTAAAATCTACAGAGCAAGCAAAAGAGAAAAGAAGATGATTTTGGTTTATTTTATTTTTCCAAGTATTCTAGAAGCACTGACTTATAATTGGTAAAGGAATGTTTCTCAGATTCTCAGTATTCTTCAGACAGTTTTATAGCTAAGCACATTTGGGAAACTCTACATGCAATGTTTCCTTCCTGGAGAATCATGTTGCATAACAAAGGCTCTGAGAAGTCCTGTAAGAAAGACACTTGTTTTGTTTTGTTTTTTACTTGTTTTTGTTTTGGCCGCTGGCCAGTACAGGGATCCAAACCCTTGACCTTGGTGTTGTCAGCAGCATGCTGTAAACAAGTGAGCTAACCAGCCAGCCTCGAAACTTGTTTTTTTAATATCACCCACTGTTTCTCAAACTTCTTTGTAAATTAACTGTTTCAAAGAATATTATATTTCTATTGCTGTGTAATAAATAACCCAAAAGCTTAGTGGATTAAAACAATAAATATTTATTATCTCACATAATTTCTATGTGTCAGGAATCTGGGAGTGGCTTAACTGGGTAATTCTGGCTCAGAGTTTCTCATGAGGTTACATTCATCTGAAAGCTTGATTGGAACTCAAGAATATGCTCTTTAGTGGCTCACTTACCTGACAAGTCAGTGTTGGTGGTCGACAGGGACCTTTGATCCTCACCACAAGGACTCTTCCATGGTGCTATGTAAATATCCTCATTTTATGGCAGCTGGCTTCCACCAGAGCAAGTAATCTGGGAGAGGGCAGGTAGAAGCTGCAGTGTCTCGTATAACTTAGCCTTGGGAGTCAAATGCCACCATTTCTTCAGTATCCTATTTGTTAAACGGATCAGCCTTTCTCATCCCAATAGAACTGGACAAGGGCATGTGGGAGGGGAGGATCAGTGGACACCATTTTGGAACTTATCTTTCATACTATTGTATATTATTTAGGGACATACTGTTAGAGACACTAATTTATTAGCTTATTCTGATCTGTTAATTACAGCAGTCTTGAATGAGGTCTCATTTACCTTTGACAGTTAATGGTTATAAAGAACACTGTTTTTTCACTTCTATTTTCAACTGTAATACAGGTACTCTTTTTGATTTTGAGCGTTATACATACTGTGGCATCAGAAATCTATTTCTGGTTGCTCCTTTTCGTGGTGGAAAAAAAAAAATTAGAACAGACTTATTTTCCCCTTCTGTTATCCCCTCTATGTATTGTGTGTTTACTGCTGAGTAACTTTGTACATGTTATGAGGGTTCCATAGCGCAGGAGGATTGAGACCTTGTCAAGGTCATGCAGATAGCCAGGGCAAAATTGTTTCTGGAATCCAAGTCTTTACACTCTTACCAAGTCCTTTTCTTCAGGTCCTTCTCTTCAGTGAAATTGTTTGTTGTTGTTTTTGGTTTGGATTTTTTTTTTTAAGTCTCAATTACCTTTTTTTTTGTTGTTGAATAGGGAACCCCTTTGAAAAAAGATGGTGAAGAATGTGCTAATGAAGGCAAAGGAATAGCTGCACGGATTCTTGGACCATCCAAACCTGTATGTTTCGAAAATAAATAATGAAACAAGTCAACTTCTACATGTAGTTTTCTGTCTATTCAAAGCATAAGTTTAACGTTTGTGTCGCAAAGTTTAAAAATAGGCTAGAAATTCTAGGGGAGTGGGAGAGTGAATTGTCTAAGGAAATATAAGTGTTAAGGTCCCTTTGAGATTAAGCATTTTATTTTAAAGTGAGACCAAATTGCTTTTGTATTTTTCTCTAGACACATTCAGCTGTTCAGTTGGAGTTATGGAGTGTGGAGAATTTGCTTTAATTAAGGTTGTGATTTGGCTGAATTAGTATTCGTGAAACAAGTATGGAGCCAGGAGGTTGAGAGTATTTTCAAGGGAGTGATTATAGTGATTGGAATGTAAACTGGACAAGGGAAGACAAGCCTGTGGGTTGAAGGATTGTTGGGGTTGAAGTACTAGAGGCCTACACATAGCCACCTTGCAGTCCCTATCCATCCACGTGACAAGAACTCCAGTGGCAGTTGTTTATGACACACAGATCATAGTCCTTGTACAAGACTAGTGCTTCAGGTAGTGCCACCATTATGAGAGCTAGAAAGAGTCTGGGTCCCTTACCACCAGTGGATCTCCTCTCCCGACTCACAGGCACATTCTCTCTCCCTCTCTCTCTAGGTAAAAGTACAGCATTTGGCTTAACTTTGGATACTTTAGCTCCCTAAAGACTTAATTCTTTGAATGCTCTTTTTTACTTGTATAAATTCCATCAACTGTAAAATAAAGTATTTGTGGATTTATGGGTTTTAAAAGGCAAAACAACTGGAATATTGAATTCCTCATTCCAGTCTACATTCTACTAGAGTTGTCAGAATGCCCATTGCTAAAGAAAAGTTGTCAGAATGCCGAATGCTTTTTTCTTCCAGAAGAAGGAAAGAGATTGGAAATGACAGGACGAATTTCCAGTGAGTTAGGAAGATGTTGCGATTGAGGGTTCTTGTGTTGCTAAGCTGAGATCCAGAACCTGGCAGACTTCTTATGTGACTTAATGTAGGAAGAGATAGGAATTCTTGGATTCACCTAGGCTGGATCAGAGAGGAGTTTGCTATTTCAGATAAAGTCTGATCCTTTATTGGAGATAATTTAGTACTGAAATAAAAAATAAATACCTCCACCGCCATTTTTGGCAGAGTTTACCTTTGGAATTTAATAGGAACCACATTTATTAAGGCAAAGAAAAGTCCCCCATTTGTGCCATGTTTTAGTTCAGTAGCATTTGATATGCTGGGGCAATTTTAGCCCATTAGGACTAAATATTTTGAAAGATAAGTGGATTTTATTTTGCCAGGAGATAGCTTACTTGGTTTTTTCCTAACTGCTGTACTTTTCCTCCTCATCTAGCCTCCTTCAACATATAATCCACATAAACCTGTTCCTTATCCAATACCTCCATGCAGGCCACATGCAACTATTGCACCAAGTAAGGGGTTCTTTTATTTTTTACTTGTTTTTCTTTCTTGCTATTTTTTTATTAACAGTAAGTGCTGGTCTGTGTGCTTGGGAAATCTGCAGCACTTATGAAATGTTACGATGAATTTAGTTTTACCCATAGCTACTGGAGTCCTGGTCTACAATACTGTAGCAGGCAGAGTTTATTTAGGATATTTTCCTTTTGATAAATTAATTACAGATTATGTTTAATCATTCTATATTATTATGGTTTTCACTTTGGTAAAATTCTTTTTGGTAATTGGTGTTCAGAGGCATCATTAAGGCATTTAACTTAAAAAAGTCAAATATATATAGAGAAAATATATATATATATTTTCTCAGAAGAGAAAAATAATTTAAGTACAGCAGGTTCTGCCTGCCATGACATTCAGTGAGATTATGCCTGGAATGAGCATGCAGTGGGATATAGGAATCTCCGGTTGTCTTGTTTGGTCTCAATTTTCATGTAACCTTAGACAAAACCTTCATGTAAGATGCAACTCTATTATATAACAGTTTTAAAAATAAATTGGATAGCTGCATTAATATAGTTTGAACTCCTGGCCACAGAATGATACTAAATTCTATTTGTATTTTTTGTTATATTTTTATTTTAGGTGCTTATAACAATGCAGGTCTGGTACCATTAGCCAATGTCATAGCACCAGGTGTACCCCCTCCACCTCCGTATACTCCTAATCCACTAGCAACAGGTAAAGTCATGTTATTATGGGGTGTTAAAAGTAACTAACTTATTCATACAGAGATGCGCACTTTGAGGGGACATGGTGTGTCTAACAGAAAGAGCACAAGCTTCAGAGGCTAATGCATCTGGGAGTGAATGCTTGGTAACACTGGGCAGTTTTCATAATCTGCAGGGAGAGGGCTAGAATCTAGCCCGCTGTAGCCTGAGTTCCACTGCCACTTGGCGTGGTTGTCTCCCCATTCACTTTTTAATGACATGAGCGATAAACTTTGACGAGCTATGGAGAAGTAAAATTGACTCAATGAATGCCACCATTTGGGCAAATTACTACTTCCTATGTGTGGAGGAACAGCTTATAAGAAGGTGGTCTGTGAGAAGGGCTAAAACTCCCCAGCATCTGCTAGTCCAGCCTTTTTCTCTGTGTCTGCTGGGAACATGGGCTAAGAATAAGTATTTTGTCATATATTGCCAAACTATTCTCCAAAATCCCTCCAACAATTTATACCTGTCCATTAGAGTATATGAACTTACAGTTTCTTCACACCGTTTCAACATGGGACGTTACCAGTTTTTTAACTTCGGCTATCTAATAGACTAATTTAGCTTATGTTTTTGTGTTTTTTTAGTGAAAGTTTAATTTTTATTCAGATCAGTTATTGATTTTTTGACTCATTTTGTGTCTTAGGAAACTCTTCCCCCACTAAACAGTATGAAAATATCATATAAGTGTATATTCTCTAATTATTTTTATAGTGATTCTTTTTTAATATATAGCTTTTAATCCATTTATCATTTATATATATTTTTGTACATGTGTGGGGTAGGACTAGAACTTAGTTATTTTTTCTGCCCTTCCCAGAGACTCTAAGTTACTTGACAATGTTTAATAAATTCTTTTTATCTTTTACTAGTCCAGAGTGGATTCTGTTGAGTAGTCTGACTGATGACAGTTGCAAAACATTTTTTCCAAAATACATTGTTTTGTTTCTTGATCTTTTTTTAAATTTTTTAATTTTTAAAATTTTAAAATTTATTATTATTATTTTTTTTAATATGTATTTTTATTTTACTTCTCAATATACATCAGTTGATTTTCATGCCCCTTTACCCGTTCCTCTCCTCCCCCTTCCCCCCACATCATATCTGTTCACTTTGACTTAAATAGTACAAGGAACTTTTGTGGTTATTCTGTTTCTTGACCTTTTTTATCATATCTTTTGCCCTTGGAATTTTACATTTTTATATAGACAAATACAGACCATGAAAGAAAAGACAGAACCAAGTTTTCTTGGTTGAGATAGTCTTATCTGTAGGTAGCCCAGGTATTCTAAATCTTGTAGGCTC
The DNA here is from genome assembly GCF_027409185.1 of Cynocephalus volans. Classification (NCBI taxonomy): domain Eukaryota; kingdom Metazoa; phylum Chordata; class Mammalia; order Dermoptera; family Cynocephalidae; genus Cynocephalus; species Cynocephalus volans. The sequence goes on from NC_084466.1 coordinate 71,437,519, forward strand.
CTACTCCATCTGGAATTTATTTTCATACAGAGCATGAAGTAGAGGTTCATCTAAACTTTTTTCCAGATGGTAGCCAGTTGTGCCAACACCATTTGTTAACTAATCTATTTTCCCTGCTCATTTGAAATAGCACATTTTTCTTTTCTTACACACACGGTTATAACTTTGGGTTCTTTATTCTGTTCCAGTATACTTATTTTATTTTATGTTTAAACCATATTGATTTGATTAGCAGATGTATAGTGTGTTGTAATATTTGATAAGGCAAGCTCCCCCTCATATTTTCACATTTTTCTTAGCTCCCTCTCATATATTTTTATATTTTCTTATCTATTTATAGAAATTTATTTTTCCATCCAAACTTTAAGATCATTTTATGCAATTAAAAATAACAGTTGAATATATACGCATAGGTGGAGGGATTAATATAGTAATTTTGGGATAATTGACATTTTTATGATATTAAAGTTTCAGCATTCAATCATGTGTATGTCTTTATGTCATGTCAAGTCGCTGGCATTTTCTTCCCCAGGGTTTATTTTATCCCTTTCAAGAATATCGTGGTTTTCTATTTTATAGATTCTGTGCCTTTAGTTTGTCTCAATGGATTTTAGAGGTATTTTTTGTTACAATTGTAAATGGAATGCTTCATTTCTAGCGGCATATTACTAATGACCTGTCTTTTGAGTTTTGTAGGTATCAAATAATATCACCTGAGTTATATTCTTATTATAAAAATTTTCTTTTTTTCCTAGGCCTTATTGAGCAATAATGTTGTCCTTCTTTTTATTTTTGTAAAATATTTTGCTTGTAGATTTATTTTCAACTTTTATTCCAGGGTTTTATTTGTTTGGTTGGTTGGTTGGTTTTGTGAATTAAATACAGCTGAATTTCTATTTTTAAACCAGTGGGAGAGACGTCTAATAGGAATTTCCAGTAATCATAAAATCACACATTTGCTCTTAGTCCTTCCATTTTGTTTTATATTTATTTTTTATTCCAGTTTTTATTTTTCTTACCTTTGCTTAATTTGATTGATCAAATTGCCATTTTATTTTTTAATAACAGCTGTTCTCTCCTTGTCCCTGCCCAAACTTAGAAATTTTATCTTTAGTATTACTAGTGATTACCCTCATATTCTTAATGGTTGTTAGTATACAAAAACTAAAAAAACTACTCTATACTCCACCATTTTACTTTTATACTTTCTCCATTTTCATCAATTTGTGTGTTTTGTTGGAATAGTATACATTTTTTCTTCTGATATTTAGTTTTTCTTTAAAATTGTCTCTAATCATGACTTGTTACTGTTTCTTCTGTTCTTTGATTTCTTGTACTGATATGTTTGTTCTAATTTTTTTTTGGTAGAAAATGTCTAAGAATTTTCTTTGGAAAGGGCACATGTGTAGAGTTGGAGATTGGGCCCCTTCAGATGGCAGTAGATTCTGCACTCATTCACCTAGCAGCCACCTCTCACTTTCCAGTTTCAGTTAATTTTCTTTATTAGAAAATTGGTCTCTTTTTGTATGCTTACAGAGAAAAGATTTCTTATCTTTGGATTTCAGAATTTTCACCAGGATGTCTAGGCGTGAGCCCTTTGGATGTGAAAATTCAAATCTTTGAATCTTAGGAAAATTTTGTGTTTATTGTTCCTTTAGTTGTTGTATTTTCATCTCTTCTTTTTTCTCCTTCTGGGAATTTTTTTTTTTTTCTGGCAGCTTGCTGATACGGGGATTGAACCCTGGACCTTGGTGTTATCAGCATTGTGCTCTAACCAACTAAGCTAACTGGCCAGCCCTTTTTTCTCCTTCTGGTACTCTTATCTTGAATTTATTAGATTTTCTTTATTTGCCTTCTAAGCCCTTACCTATGCGTTTATGCCATCTTTTTTTTTTTTTTGTTAGTACTTTTGGCACTTCAAGTGGGATTTGTTTGTTTCTTGTTTCCAGCTAAGGAGTTTAGCTTTTAGTAGTATTTTTTTCTACTCTTCACCATTCTTTGCACTAACTTGTAATCAGATTTTTGTATCTAAAAGCCTTCACCTTCTCTGTTTATTTCCTTGCAGTAAGTAGTGTGTGTGTGTGTGTGTGTGTGTGTGTGTGTGTGTGTGTGTGTGTGTGTGTGTGTGTTCTTAATTTGTATTATAGGTTTTAGAAGTTATTTTTCTTTCTTTAATTGAATCTGCATTGTTCTGGTTGTTATTTGTTGTTCCCTTGGTCAAACTAGTAAGTCCCTTAAACGAGCTAGGTTTTTTCTTTGCTTACCTTGTCAGTGCTTGTGGGTTCCCTTTGCACCTTATGCCTGTCACAGTGTTGGTTTTTTGGGCAGTTATTGTCAAGCCATGAGAGGGTAACTTTTTTCCTTCTTTGTATCCTCCGCTAATGAGCTGGTTGGACAGGTCCTTTCCCTTGGAGGGTGAGGAGGAGCGTGCTTTAGGTTTTCACTTTCACAGGCAGCCTCAGCTAGGCTAGTCCTCCATGACAGCTCCTAGCATATGGCCTTTCCCAGAGCTGAGTACAGCAAAGTGGGCTGGGCAGTTTCTTTCTTTTGGCTTGAGTGATCCACTTGGCTGGTGAGATTGGGCCCCTTCAGATGGCAGTAGATTCTGCACTCATTCACCTAGCAGCCACCTCTCACTTTCCAGTGTTCCTGCTCCTGTAGGCAGTGGTCCTCTGTGTAATCTAGCGGTGTGCTACAGTTTCTTAAATATATCTATGAAATAGCAATGAGTATTTAAAACCTGACAAGCTAAAGCCAAGGGGTGGGAGGAAAAGAGCAATTGCTCATAATCCTCTCAATCTTCATATGATTACTACTATTTTTATTCATTTCCTTTCTTTTTTCCATATACATACACTGTGTTTTCTAATACAATATGCTTATATATATTTATATTCTGGGGTTTTTTTTTTTTAACCTCAATTTCTGATTATTTTAGTGGTGAATAATTTGATTAAAGCTTGAAATCAACTTTTATTTATTTTTTATATAGAAAATGAAGACCTTTCTAATCAGTCAAAATCTACACAGAATCAAAGTAAGTACCAAATTTGATCCAGAGATGACTGATGTCTGTCATGGTTGTCTGCTCTGTTACTCACTGAGAACAATTGGAGTTCAGTGTATTTGGAATTTTTTATGTTTTAGGAAAAGTTCTTGATTAAAGAAGGTAATTAATTAATACTTGCTAAAAGTGGCTTAATGATACATTTTATTTACACATTAAATGCACGTGTTTATTAAACTTGAAATTAACCTTATGACTTCATGTCCTATTTGCAAATCTGCAATGTAATCTAAGTGCTGTGTAGCATTATGTCCACATTCGCTTGACATTCTGTGATATTTGAAGCCTTGTTTCTTTTTTGCTATAAACACATGGGTGTTTATAAAGGATAAAAAAGGATGATAAAAATCCTTTTTTACAAATGCTATGTTAGATTCTACTTTTAGATTTAATTATTTCAGTAAGTATTATTAAGCATAACAATGGAGAAAATAGAGGCGCCAAAGCAGAAAATGGAATTGAAAATGAAGATAAAACATGGCCTACATGGTGCCTCCAGATGGCAGCAGCACTGTGACATTGTTTTCTTCCCCGAGTGGAGGACCTGTGTAGTCAGGAAGGAAATGCTTTCTGGTATGAGACAAAAATTGGCATCAGTTCTTGTGTAGCAAAGTAGCTCATGAATCTAACTATTATGGCACATTGTTAGGAGTCTTAGGGAGAGAACTCTGTTTCCTGAGAAGTTGCCTGATGGGTGCTTTTGAGTTGGTTTCTAAAGGAGGTAGCATTGGTGGGTGGAAAGAACTCTAAGTGAGATGTCCGGTTCATCCAGTCTCTTATCCTGGCTCTGGCACCACCTAGCTTTGTGACCTTGAGCAAGTCTTTAATTTCTATGAAGATGAGATTGAAAGAATTTCAGGCTTTACATTCAACTTCAATAATAGATCTGTTTTTGAAGGGAGTAATCAGGTTAAATATCCTAAAGACCATTAGTAGTAATAGCATTCTCAGTTTTCCTATATTATGTTAGCATGATTAAGATTTTTTTTTCCTTTTTGAACCATATTAAGAAATAAAAGTAAAGACAAACTAGTATAGTGGTTAAGAACATCGGTCTGATAGACCTGGGTCAAATCATGGCTCTGCCACTTAATAGCTACATGATCTTTTAGCAAGTTGCTTAGCCACACCAAGCCTCAGATTGCCCAACTACAAAATGAGGGTGTTAGTATCTATCTTAGAGGACTTTTGTGAGGACAAATGACATGATGGACATAAAGTACTTAGTACAGGTTCTGACAGGTAGTATTTTATGATTAATAACCAAATTAAATGACAGAAAAGTGATGTTTATCATGGTTTGTGGTTGGGGTTTTCTAGGTTTGATTTTGTTTTTCTTTTTTTTTTTTTTTTTTTTTGGCTTTATTATATAAAACGATTTCCAACAGAGGCTGTTACACACAGCACTCTAGGAGAGCTCAGTTTTACTTTGAGATTGGTCATTAACTGCATTGTCTTCAGCATGTAGTTAAATAAGATAATGAATTCTCAGATGTTTTCTGACCACTGTGGACTTAAATACTTTTTTTGAAAAAGTATTTACAAACACAAAATTAGGTATATAATCCTTATGCTTCTAGTTCTTATATTATTTACATTATTTACCAATAAAATTGGGTATATATTCCTTATGCTTCTAGTTCTTATAAAACAAACTAAATACAAAAAACATACAAATCCATTCTCATAGACACTCTAAATTTAAAATGATAGCTAATCTTATTTTCTGGAAACTAAATCACTCCTTACCACATGAATATGGTATAGACTTTAGGCCTTTTGAGTTTGCAGTTTATATATTTATATATTACTGTTTGTCAGTTTTCCTACCATATTTCTTTTCTAAAACAACTGCAAAATTTGTTCAGCCCCGGGGCCAGCCCGTGGCTCACTCGGGAGAGTGTGGTGCTGATAACACAAAGGCCATGGGTTCGGATCCCATATAGGGATGGCTGGTTTGCTCACTGGCTGAGCGTGGTGCTGACAACACCAAGTCAAGGGTTAAGATCCCCTTACCGGTCACCTTTTAAAAAAAAAAAAAAAAAAAAAATTGTTTAGCCCGATGTGGCACCCTTTGGCCTTCATTTAATACAATTAAAGATGTATACATCATTTATCTCTATTCTTTTTCTATTGCCCCTTTCCCACCCATCATTAACATAGTGCATTAATTTATTGACCATGTCAGCTTCCTTATGTCGAAAGAATCTTGATTGTGCATAGATTTAAAAATATCTTAGTATGTGAGAATGTCTGTCACTTGATTATCACTGCAATGGAACATTCTCTTTTACAACTGAAACAGAATTTGATGTGAGGGCAGTATCGGATGATAGTTGTCATTATGCGTTAGCTAAGTCATGCTTTCTATTTGGTACCATAAAGATTATCACGGGCAGACATAGTCATTGAATCCATACAGGGAGGAACCCAAGTCATCTCCAAAAATGCTTATATTAATTATTTGTAGAGTTTATCAGAATAAAAATATCGTAGCAAATTCTAGAAATAGTGTTGAGGATAGTCCTCAGTTGGGTTTGGGAACTGTATTTTGAGGTAATTGTGATGTGTCCAGTGCAGGAAACACTGAATATGCAGGTGCCCTGCTCTGTGTTGGGTGCTGAGACTGTAGAGATGAATTAGACACAGCTTCTGTCCCTAAAAGAGTTCCCAGGACTAGCCAGGTAAAGATGGTGTTAGTGTAGTATAGAGTGGTCAGTGTGAACCAATGCATGGGGCGGGGGGCGAACTGCACAGATTAATACTCTGGAATATTAAATTCAGCTCACAGAGTGGTAACAGACAGTACTAGAGAGATGGGCATGAATCCTGAAAGGCCTCGTATGCCCCTAAATGGGGAGTGATGTTCTGAAAGCTCTAAGAGGTGGACTGACCTGTGATTAGTACTCTAGAAAGTGGTTTGAAAGAATTAGAGGTAAAGTCAGTGCATCAATGCTAATCACAATTAAGGTAAATTCTTTGAATTTTAATAACATGGAAATACATTAAAGGAAAGTTTGTTTGCGAGCGTCTTAAGATTTTCTCCCTGAATTGGAGGCTGTTCTGAGCAGGGCCTGCAATAAAACTGGATCTGACAGGCTCCAGAGTGAAGATCAGGGAAATGGAATCCAGCAGTTTAAACATTGCAAGAGCCTGTAGTACCCATCATAGGTCTTCTTTGGAATTTGTTAAATATTACAAAAATTATTATGTATTTCTCTTGAGTTAAAATTTGACATTTCCGCATGATGATAAATTCTTGCCTTTTTTCCCCCCCTCCTGCAGCATTTTCCACTTCAGCAAGTCAACTGTTTTCTCCTCATGGTTCTAATCCTTCAACACCTGCTGCACCTCACGTTCCTACTGCATCACCAGTGAAGGCAGTAAATCATCCATCAGCATCAGCAGCTGGCACTGTTTCTGGAATGAACATGCTGAATACTGTCCTCCCTGTGTTCCCAGGACAGGTCTCCTCAGCCATTCATGCACCTCAGCCTTCAATGCCAAACCCAACAGTTATCAGAATGCCTTCATTGCCTACTGCAGCTGTTACTTCCGTTCACAGTACAACATCCACTGCTGTTCCTTCTGTTTTTTCTGGCCTAGTACCACTGCCAGGTGTTTCTGCTACTCCTACCCCAGCCCCTCAGGCTACATCTACACCTCGGACCACTCTTGCTTCCAATGAAACATTTGCTTCTACTTCCACTCCTTTCACTAGCCTCCCCTTTTCGGCCAACTCTACTGCTGCTTCTGCCAACAACCCAAATTCTACTTCATTGTCATCAGTATTTGCAGGTCTCCCTTTGCCTTTAACACCAGCATCCCAAGGTGTCTCCAACCCTACTCCTTCTGTAATTGCTGGTGGTTCTGCTCCCGGCGTTGCTGGTCCACTTGGTGTAAACAGTCCTCTTCTGTCTGCTTTAAAAGGCTTTCTGACATCAAATGACACCAATTTAATCAACTCCTCTGCTTTCTCCTCTGCTGTTACAAGTGGGCTGGCTTCATTATCTTCCCTTACTAATCAAAACTCTGATTCTCCTGCTTCAGCCCCTAACAAGTGCTATGCCCCATCAGCCATTTCCACCGCACAACGGTCTTCCACTCCAGGGCTGGCCATGTTCCCCGGCCTGCCATCTCCTGTGGCTAACTCAACGTCCACTCCCCCGACTTTGCCTGTACAGTCTCCTTTAGCTACTCCTACGTCAGCTTCAACATCAGTGCCAGTTAGCTGTGGCTCCTCAGCTGCCCTTTTGCACGGCCCCCACCTGGGTACCTCCGACCTGCATGTTTCATCTACTCCTGCTGTAACAACTCTTCCTGTCATGATCAAAACTGAGCCCACCAGTCCTACTCCCTCAGCTTTCAAAGGCCCATCTCATTCAGTGAATCCCTCTCATGGCACTTTAGGTTTGTCAGGGACATTGGGCCGTGCATATACTTCAACATCAGTGCCCATCAGTTTATCTACCTGCCTTAATCCTACATTATCAGGTCTCTCCGGTTTGAGTACTCCCTTAAATGGTTCCAATCCCCTTTCTTCTATTTCCCTTCCACCACATGGTTCCTCCACTCCTATCGCTCCGGTATTCACTGCTCTTCCTCCTTTTACTTCTTTGACCAATAATTTTCCTTTAACTGGCAAACCCTCTCTTAATCCCCCTGTGTCTCTTCCAGGGTCATTAATAGTCACCTCATCTACCACTGTCACCTCCACATCTCTCCCTCATCCCAGCTCTACAGCAGCTGTTCTCTCAGGGCTTTCTGCCTCAGCACCAGTCTCAGCAGCGCCTTTTCCCCTCAACTTGTCTACAGCTGTCCCCTCGCTTTTTTCAGTCACCCAAGGACCCCTGCCATCTTCAAACCCCTCCTACCCTGGCTTTTCTGTCTCTAATACCCCAAGCGTCACTCCTGCTCTCCCTTCATTCCCGGGGCTGCAGGCGCCCTCTACAGTTGCAGCTGTCACACCACTACCTGTGGCTGCCACAGCCCCATCACCGGCTCCCGTCCTCCCAGGATTCGCTTCAGCATTTAGTTCTAATTTCAACTCTGCTCTCGTTGCACAAGCCAGGTATATGAATAGTTTGCAAATAGGGTGAAGGCATTTTTCACCAAACTTGTGGTTAATAGTCTTAAGTCATTCAGATGAATGTCAAAATCTAATTTGATGGTGCTAATTTTTTTTTTTTCTGGGCCAAGACTTCAGTGCTCACAAATATTTTATGCTTCTTAAACTGTGTTAAGATAAATATATAAAATATTAATGCCTGGTCACATGATTTTTGAATTCGTATTTGGTAATTTAACTTGCTTGTAAAATAGCAGAAAGCATTATATGCAAAACAGACATTGAATTCTGAATAATGTACTTTAAAATAGAAAGTAAGTTTTACATTAGTGAATGGCTGGCTGACTTATGGTTTCCTCCAACAGAGGAATAAATTCTAAGTTTTTTTGTTTTGCTTTGTTTTTAACATGTTAAAATAAGTATTTGACCAATATGGAAGCAGTGGTTTTTATGTCTTATTTGCATTTTGACCTGTTTTTCTATTGATTGTTTTAGTTTGTCATCTGGACTTCAAGCTGCAGGCGGTTCTGTTTTTCCAGGTCTTCTGTCCCTCCCAGGTATCCCTGGGTTTTCCCAGACTCCGTCACAATCATCCTTACAAGAATTACAGCATAATGCGGCTGCACAGTCTGCTTTGTTACAGCAGGTAAGCAGACAGTGTCTGGCGTGAGTAAGATGGCAACACGTCTAAGTGACTTCTGTAGCAATAGCATTGCGATACCAATTGTGATATCCTAACATTGGCAAGAAATGTCTCTTTTTGCAGAATGTCTGGGGCTTTGATAATTAGTTCTCCCCAAATTTGCAAGTTATGCCTGTCTTCTTTCAGAAGAGTAAAAAAGGTGGTAGGATATAGTCATCTGTATGAATTGTTTTTCCTGCTTATAGAATTTAAAAATCTCAGTTTGGGGATTTTACTTAATAAAATGGAACCTTTATTCATGACAGTTTTAAATTTTCACTTGTCTTCTAAGATTTAAACTAAAATAATGGACCATTAAAGCAAATTGTCTCTAGAAAACCTACTGAGTTTTCTTTGTAAGAATACTGAATACTTTGATGGCATTTCTATGTGTCTTCTCCACCTGAGGAAGTTTGAACATTTCTTAAAATATCGAAGAGACTCTCGGATCCCCGTACCGTCCAGCCACCAAAAAAAAAAAAGAAAAGAAAAAGTTTAGGAGACCCAGTAGACTTTATCTTGTGCCAAAGTTTTTACTTTCTTTTCTGTTCTGAATATCTATAGTGTGGCATGGACAAAAACAAGACTTGATTGAATTTGGCACTCTGCTAAACTACATGTTCGTCTTTCTCTCAGGTTCATTCAGCTTCAGCTCTGGAAAACTATCCAGCTCAGCCCGATGGGTTTCCTAGTTACCCTTCAGCACCAGGAACACCATTTTCTTTGCAACCAGGCCTGTCCCAAAGTGGGTGGCAGTGAATATATTTTAATTTTTATTTTTCGGAGCAACATCAGAATTGCCTAGGACTGCAGTGAACAATCTGACAAATGTGAAGTTGGCCAACAGTCAGAAAATGAGTATGAGGATAATCCTGGTGAAATTGTGACGGAAGTTTAAAAGTCCTGGTTGCGTTTTTTAAAATGATTTTAAGTATGAACACTCCCCTATGTAAATTTGCTGACAGTAAATTGTATGGAGAATAGTATTTAAAAAGTGTTTGGGATTTTTCACCTCCCATCCAATGAAATTTTGAATTGTGTATGTGATTTATGTAGAAAAAATATTAAAGAGGAGATTGAACTCTTTATAGCCGAATATAGCCTTAAATCTATTTGTATAGCATCCATTGACAGAGGTAATAGTTGTGCCTCAGACTTATGGGTTACATGTGGCCCTGAGGGAGTTACTACCCTTGGTTTTCATGAATGGTTCCTATTAGCATCAGCTGGAACTCAGTACTCCGTATGTGTCCACAAAAGGGACTTGAAACCCACAGTAATTTTAAATTTCTGATATCACCTATCATACTGCTGAGTTTAACTCAATATATTTCAGGTAAGTGAAAATGGTGCTTAATGTAGTCTTTAGGATGACTTTCAGGTGTTTTTGACTAAAAATACATATCCAGAACTGCATTCTTACAGAAATACAAGGAAGGCTTATGATAATTTGCCTTCAAAACATGTTTCCAAATCTCAGCAGTATCCAAATGAGTGAGGAACATTTGTCTGACTCTTGGGCCAGCTCTATTACTCGTTGAACTCTGGAAGTTCTTGGTGAATGTTTACAATCATGAGATGTAGTATTTCTATTTGTACTTAAAGTGAAATGCTTATCTGAAATAACTATGTGGCAACAAATAAGAAGACTTCCTCTGTTAGTATATATGCAGTGTTTACTGTATTCAAGGGTCTAAGATAGTATCATATGATTGAATGTCAATTATTTAAGAATAAGAACTGCCACATTTGTGGGAGGGGTGGAGTAGGGAGAATGAATTCCAATCCTGTGTGATTAAAAGTGTAAACTAGAGAATCTACTGTAGTACATTTCAGCATCTAGAAGTTTTACTTTTATAAAGATTGTGTCTGGAAGATGTTGCTAATGTATTTTCCTTCAACATGGGGAACAAACTTTTTAAGTATATTAATAAATATTCCTGTATGGTTTTTAACAATTTTTTAAAATAAACTTTATGGATATGATAAATATTTTATAAGTGTTTTATTAAATGTTTGGATAGCCTTTTTAATTTTTTATATGTGCTAGAGCTAATATATTGAATGTTTTTGTCTGAATTTAGTTGAAACCCAGTTTATACTACTGATTCCACATTTGTTTAAATAATATACAAAAGTCATATTATAACCAACACTTGAAACAGACTGATTTATGCCTTTAATTATCTTTGAACACAGATTGTAACCTATAGTCAATCTGATACCAGTTGTTAGAAGTTTTCATTTGTTCTTTTTAAGTCTCTACTCATAAAACTTTAAGATTATATTGTATTGCTTATATATGTTGATCATTTATTTTAAAAAGTTATTGGATGAGTAATTTTTATACAGTGGGATGCTACTTTCTGCTATCCTATGATTCCCCTCAGCAGAACTATATCCTGTTTATGTTTTAGATGTATTCCTGGCATCTTGCACATATTGGGCACTCAAAGGTTTATGTAGAAGTAACGAGAACATTTTTGGAATACTTGGACTAGTTACTGGGAACTAGTTTTATGTATCTATTTCACAACCCTGTGAAATAAGTACTAGTAACCTAATTAAGTAGATAAAGAAGCCAAAATGTAAGTCAGGCAATGCATAAGTGGTAAATTTGAACCACGCATTTACTGTGAATACCAGGCTACTTGTACTACTAAGTGGTAAGAAAACATTGGCAAGGAGTGGAGGAAGTACGTTACTACCTAAGGGAATACAGAAAGATTTCTCAGTGACTTTAAATTCTTAAAGGATGCATAAGAATTAACATACTTTACAGAGGCACAAAGTGTGACCGAATAGCATAGTAATATAATTATATAACTGGATATAGCATAGTAGGTAGTTTGAATGAAAAGCAAGAGAGGGCCCTAATCATGAAAGACCTTGTAAACCATGCAGAGGAGTTGGGAATTTGTTCCGTGGTTAGCAGTTTGGAAATTTAGTAGAAAACTCTTCAGAAAGAAACACGTAGGCTGCAGGTTGGATTAGAGGTAGTAAACTGGATGGATATTGTGGAAATCCGAAAATGAAGAGAGTAAGAATTGGCATTATGGAAAGGGAATAGAATGTTGCTCTCTATTCCCTTTTCATGAAGCCTGATAGTATAGGATTCCCCAAAGCTGTTAATTCATGTAATTGATTAACCTTAATTTTAAGCTGCCTCATTTGATTTGCCAGATGAGTTTAGTCGGTATACTTATAAAATATAGTTGGTGTCAAAATGTTAGGAAAGACTTTACTTCAAGTCAAATTTAATGAGCCTCTGTTGTATTTAAAGGTGACACAACATACTGGTAAACGATGTCTAATTTGATCAGTTACATGATTAAATATTGAACATTAGCAAGTAAGTTGAGAAGAGTTATCAAAATTAAAATGTTTCTAAAGTTCTCATATTCAGATGAGACATTATGATACTAATTTTTAAATTTAAATATCCCTCGTAAAATTTCATAGTGAGAGCTAAAAAGTGATATTTATAACCCCTAAATGGTAAAGAAGGAAATTGGAATAAGAAGAAACATCCAAAAGAAGGCAAGAAAGAAGAAAGGCACAGAAAGAAGACATAAAAAGCACACGGTAAGAAAGACGTTAGCTAGACTTCCCTGTGTGTGAGTATCAGTAATCACAGATGGAAGGCAAGCAGCAATCTCAGGTTTTTCAGTCTCATACTACTGAACTTTGAGGGGTGGGTCATTTCAAGGACATATAAACTTCCAAGAGAACAGAATGAGATAGCACTCCTCCAGTCAAATGTTCTTAAAGATCAGTTTAACCACAATACCAAAATTCAGAATAGTATGAAAAATCAAAAATACAAATCAAACTTAAGAGAATAGTAAAAACTCAAATTATTAGCAATACAGAGCTTTTTTTTTTTTTTTTTTTTAAGAGTGATACCCGTAATCAAGTTGGTTTTATATCAGGAGTGCAAGGATAAAATAGGAACTCTAAAAGTACAATTAACTACATTAACAAATGGAGGAAAATCATATTCTCAGTCTAAGGATAAAAAACATTTCTTAAAATTCAACCACCATAATGATTACAAAAAAAATAGCCAACTAGGTAAAGAAAGAAACTATTAAGTAAACGAAATCTATAGAAGTACTTTTATTTTTAATTATAAAGTGTTAGAAATACCCCTTTAAAATCAGAGATTGATCAAGGAAAGGAATTCAGCATATTGTACTAGACATCCTAACTAGTGCAGTGAGATACAAAAAATAAAAAAATGTAAAAGTTGGAAGGAAATATATAAACAGGATATGAAAAAATGCTCCATATCAGGGAAATGCAAATCAAAACCACTTTAAGATATCATCTCACTCCAGTTATACTGGCTATTATCAAAACCACAGAATAACAAATGCTGGCACGGATGCAAAGAAAGGGGACTGCAAATTAGTACAGCCATTATGGAAAACAGTAGGGAGGTTTCTCAGACTACAAATAGAACTGCCATACATTCCAGCAATTCAGCTACTGGGTATATATCCAAAGAATGGAAATCATGTTGAAGGGATACGTGCACTCCCATATTTATTGCGACTCTATTTACAGTAGCCAAGAGTCGGTACCAACCTAAATGTCCATCAACAGACAACTGGATAAGAAAAATGTGGTATATATACATAATGGAATACTACTCGGCCATAAAAAAAAAATGGAATTCTGCCATTTGCAGCAACATGGATGCGCTTGGAAAAAATTATAAGTGAAATAAACCAGGTACAGAAAGAGAAATAAGTGGGAGCTAAAACTTAAAGAGAAAGAAAGAAAACGAGAAAGGGAGGAAAGAGAAAGAGAGAAAATAAGAAGGAAAGAGACAACAATCAATAATAACTTGAACTTTCAGTAGGAGAGAACAGAACTGACTAGAAGTGGAAAAGGGGGACGTGGAGGAGGGACAGTGAGAAATTGACTAGTGGACACAAAGAATGGTTACATAATGTAATGATAAGTAAACTAATTATCCATCATATATTGTACACAAGTATTGTGATTGCATCACACAAATATGTATAATCAATTGTTTCAATAAAAAAATTTAAAAATACAATAAACTAATGATATTCAGAGGTGACAAATTAATAGAATTAATTAATTCTATTCAAAGTTCATTGTATTTTCAAACATGATTGACAGAATGTTCTTTTCAAAAAGAGAAAATGGTGACATGTTACCTAGGAATATATCCAACAAAAGATGAATAACAACTTTATGGAGAATTTTTTTTAAAAAACTATGAGAATCATTAAAGAAAACCTATTTAAATGGGGAATTCGCAATGATCATACTTATGAATTCAATAGGTATCCTTAGGCTGCCATATCTCTCAATTTAATCTCTGAATTAAATGGAATTCCAGTCAAAACCCCAATAGAGTTTTCAGTAAGTTTTACAAGCTTATTCTAAAATCTATGTGAACAACCAAAGAATGAAAAATAAAAACATTTCTGAAGACAATGGTGGAGGGACCTGCTCTACCACATATCAAGACTTGATATTTAGGTCTTTGAGATCTTTAAGACTTTAGGAAAAGAAGGATTTTTAACCAAGACACACCAAGTACTAAAAATATTGAAGCTTTATATATTTAATATTAAATACATTATAAAAAAAAGGTGAAAAGATTAGCCACAACTGGGAAAATATATTTGCCACTCACATAGCTGTCAAGTATCACATACACATAAGTATGTATAATGTATAAAGTACATGTATGTATATACACCCATTGCATATACGTGTATATATATATATATGCATATTATATATGTCAAGTATATATAAAAACTACCTATAGATTAGTAGGAAAAATGCCGCCCCCAAAATGAGCAAAAGACATGTATATGCAATTCACCAAGGAGAAAACATGAATTGTAGACAGCCATGTGGAAGTTGTTCAGCCTCATTAAAATTTAGGAAAATCTAAATTCAGATAATGAAGTACTATTTCACACCCACTAGATGGTCAAATATTAAAAGGCCTAACAGTATCAAGTGGCATCAGTGATGTGGAACAAAGGGAATACTTGTACCCTGTAAATGAGATTAAATTAATGCCAACAAACCACTGTGGAAAATAATTTTGCAAAATCGTTTATGACAGTCCTGTAAAGTTGAACTTAAAATCTTGCAATCCCATTTCTGGATATATACACCCTGATCTTATGGCCTAGAGAAACTCTTGCATGTATAGGTGCCAGGAGATATGTATAAAAACATTCACAGTAGCATTATTTGTAATGACAAAAACCTAAAAATATTTTTAAGTAGATGAATGGTGGCCTATTTACACTATGATATATTAAGTGGCACTGAAAATTAACAAGCAGTGCCTTCATGCAGCAATGTGGATGAGTCTTAGAAACACAATATGGAGTGGTAAAAGCAATCACAAGACTGACTGCATGAGTATTTTTACACATGCCAAAAGCAAATAAAGTTAAATAATACTTAGAAATACGATATGTAATAAACTATATTTTGAAAGCAAGAGAATAATCAACAAAATCATGGATTGTGGTTATGGAAAGGTGGATACGAGCACTGAGAGGATTACTCAAGTAGCTTCAGTTTCAGTTATATTGGTAATGTTCTAGTTGTGAAGTTGGGTAGTTTATTCATGATTGTTTATTTTATTCAATAAATATATACACACACATAGTAGATATACATACATACATTGTATATATTATTTCACATACATCAATAAAATTTCCATAATGAGAATGTCTATTCAGCAGATCACTTTCTAACCTATACAATATTTAATTGGGAAGACATTTATGTAGAGATGTGGTCTAGGCCAGAGTAGATATAAATATCCCAAACTGCAACTATCCTTCCAGATCCGGGGACTGAATTTTTTATTTAAAAATGTAAGAATTCAAGAATTGTATGAATGAGGATAAATAAGATAGAACGAATGATGTGTGTGTAAAAAGTTAATAAAATTAGAGAACCCCTTCATTTAAAGAAAAGGGAATGTTTTCCTGAGAGAGCAGCAAATGTCCTGGAACACGTGTGTGCATCTTAGCAAAAAATGGTGGTGGAAGAGGTCTAGTTGAAGAGTGTTCCTGAAACCAGAGGCTTAGGAAAGGAAAAAGTTCTAGGCTAGAATGGATAGTCTGGCGAGAGGGTTTGTGCTCTAAGAGGAACATTCATGGAAAAGTAAATATAAGCACTTAAGGTTGGATGTCCTGTATATCAAGAGTGAGACTAGAATTAGAGCTTTTAAAGACACAGCTGTCCACATTTCAGGACTTTCACTAGTGCAGGAATTGATAGAATAAAATTGTAGAAACACCAGAAAAAATCATCATCTGGAGCGCCTTCCAGCGATTCCACCAACTTCACTCCTCCATGATAAAGGAGAGGAAATTCCTTTAATGTGGCCCACAGATGGTGAGAATTCATCATCTGGGCCTGATAGTTCATATTTTGTAGACAAAGGCAGAGGAAACTTTGAAAACTGGCTCCTGCCTCATTCATTTCTCAAGGCCCAGCTGTGCAGACACGGCTTATTAAAGGTATTCATTACTTGCTGAAGCCATTCTTGCATTCTAGGCTGAGATATTTGGAACATTTTGCAGGAAGAACAAAAACAGTTGTTTAGTCATCTTCCAAGGGGACATATTTGTAGGGAGCACCCCTGAGGCTCTTTCCAGCTTCCTCAAGGGAACAATTACTGTTTTTTGTTGTTTTGAACCTTCTACCTCAGTGACTGGCTGTACTAGCATAAGTGGTATTTCTTTTTTTAATTTTTATTTTTTTTGAAACAGTTGATTGTACGTACCTGTGGGGTACAGAGTTGAATATCAATACCTGTGTGCAATATGTGATGCTCAAATCAAGATAATTAGAATATACAACATTATACAATGTAATCACTTTTCATGGCCCTTTAAAAATGCCTCCCTTACCCCCTTTTCCTCCCCCTTTCCCACCTCTGGTAACCTCGGTTCTGTTTTCTCCTTTTGAGAATTCAACATATTATTGTGATTATTGTATCTTCCTTTCTTTTTAAAAAATTTATTTATATTTTTAGCTCCCACTTATGAGTGAGGACATGTGGTTTCTCTTTCTGTGCCTGTTTTGCTTCACTTAACATAATTTTATCTAAGTTCATCAATGCTGCTGCAAATGGCAGGATTTCATTCTTTTTTATGGCAGAGTAGTATTCCATTGTGTAAATATACTACATTTTCCTTATCCAGTCACCCATCAATGGACATTTAGGTTGCTTCCAACTCTTGGCTACTGTAAATAGAGCTGTGATAAACATGGGAGTGCAGGTATCACTTCAACATGATGATTTCCATTCCTTTGAGTATATACTCAGCAGTGGAATTGCTGGATCATATAGCAGTTCTATCTGTAGTTGTATGAGGGATCTCCATACCATTTTCCCTAATGGCTGCACCAATTTACAGTCCCACCAACAGTGCGGTTCTGCTTTCTCCACATCCTCACCAGCATTTCTGTCTTTTTGATAACAGCCAGTCTAACTGTGGTGGAATGACATCTAACTGTGGTTTTGGTTTGCATTTCCCTGATGCTGAGTGATGCTGAGCATTTGCTCACGTGTCTATTGGCCATTCATATATCTTCCTTTGAGAAATGTCTACTCAGTTCCTTTGCCCATTTTTTTAACAGGGGTTATTTGGTTTTTCACTGTTGAGTTGTCTGAGTTCCTTGTATATTCTGGATATTAATCCTTTGTTAGATGCACAGTTTGCAAATATTTCTCCCATTGCCCGATATTAAGAAGAAATGTATTTAGAAATAAGTTAACCTAGCACCTTTGCAGCATGACTGCGTAAGGGCATCCGATTCAAAGGGAAAGGGGTTTCCCATTCTATATCAAGATTGTCTATGGCCTAGTCACAAGAAATGATGCAAACAGGAAGTTTTTCCGTTGCTCTTTCCATGAAAGGTTAATCACAAAGAGATGATGATGTAGTTAGTGATGCGTAGAGGCCAAGAAGAAACAGGATGGAATCTATGTATTGACAATACAGAACCAGGAATGGCCCTAAAGTTTTCAAATACGTAGCAGACGGGAAGCACTAGATAAGAGAAAGAAGAGAAATGATAAAAGTACTGGGGTATGGAATCAATCACCTATCAATTTTCTTTTCACTTGAAACCAGGGGAAAAGGGAGTTGCGAAAAGTAACCCAACATTCCCACTTTAGGAGGAAGATACCTGCTGCCTGAGAAATATCGCTCTGCTCCCATTCAAGGTAATGATAGTTACCCTTTATTAAACTCAGTCATTATTCTGAGTATTTTATATTTGATATTGCATATAATTCTCACACAGACAACTCTGGAAGATACTGTTATCATCCTCATGGTACAGATGAGAAAAATGAAGCACCAGGAGCTTAAATAACTTACATAGTCACACAGGTAGTTCATGATAGAGCAAGGATTTTTCTCTATCCGGGCAGTGTGATCCCAGAGCCTGCTTTCTTATCCACTGTGTTTCTGGCATTATTTCCACAATGAACCATAACCAAGGATGTATAAGAAAAATGCAGAGGAAAGCCTTCTAGAACAGACAGACACCGACAGTGTGTGTGTGTGCCTGTCTGTTTTCATTTATGTTTCTGGTCTCCAGCCTCCTTTCCTGAAGTTCTAATACTCCGTGTTAATTCTTATAATTTCAAACCGTGTATAGCAGCCATAGTTATTACTGCAACCTGAGTTTGTGAGGAAGGCAATTAAAATGATCAAATAGTTGGCAAAAGGAACCCACAATCTGGGAAAATTTTAATATAGAGTTGCTAAGGAGACTAGATGACTAGATTGTTGGGAGAAGAAATGACTAGATTGTTGGGAGATTGGAAAACTAGAAGAAAAGATGACCAGGGCAAGATCAGAGTTTGTTTTGTATTGTTTTATATTCATGCACAAAAAATCAAAATATTATTTGGGATATTGATATGAGAAAGATAAACATTAGAAAATTAGAAATTTGGTGTTTTTAGTATTGGAATAAGCTCAAAATTGTCCTTGATTCCAGATGGTGTAGTGAAAGAAGGCATCCTGAGACAGGAGCCTGACATTCTGGATTGGGGAAAGAGCTTCGCCATTTTTGAATTGTTATCATTAACAAATTATTTAGTCATTCATTCAAAGAGTATCTGCAAAACATCGGTTATGCATCTGCATTGTTTTAAATGCTGCAGATGCAATGGCACCTAATACCAGACCTAGTCACTCCCCTCATGGAAATTTACAGTGTGAGACAGGAGTCAGCAGACTTCTCCTGTAAAGGGATGGATAGTAAATATTTTAGGTTTTGCAGCATATATGGCTTCTGTTGCAACAACTCAACTCTGCGGGCATAGTGCAAAAGTGGCCATAGACAATGCAAAAGCAGATGGGTGTGTTTGTGTTCCAATAATACTTTATTTAAAAACAAAACAAAACAAAAAAAAACAGATGATAGACCAAATTTGTCTGGAGAGCTGTAGTTTGCCAATCCCTGGTCCAGAGGAAGAACAGACAGAAGCCCAAATAATCATGCATATGTTAACATATGTAAAGGCCCTGTGACAAGAGGACACATGAAACTGTAGAGGGACTGATAGAAAACCAACGGGGCTGTTGCTGAGCTAGTGAGGGGAGTGTCTTATAAGTGGGACTGGAAAGGAAGGGAGGGGCAGACAAGCAGGTTCTTGCAGGACATTCAAGATTTTAGTCTTTACTAACAATTGGTGGTCTTAGATTATTTTAAGCAGGATGGTTACATGATCAGATTTGAGTTTCAAAAGACCACTCACTGCGGTGTGTAGAATGAATTGAGTTAAATATCTTCATGTGAAACATAAGGATGGATATACTTGCCCTTTGTTTTGGACAGTTCATTGTGGCTGATGAATTACATAAAGTGCATAGAAGTGTTTTATAAAATATAAATGATATAGAAAATTGCCTAGTGATATTTTACAGGAAGCAATATCACCAGAAGGTCAGATTCTCTTGAACTGCTCTGAGAACAAAGGCAATCTGAACTCATGAAAGAAATCTTCTTGTTTGTGTTACCAGGCTTCCTTCACTAGGGTAACTACTCCTTGGGGTGTTCAATAAAGAGCAGGAACTTCTCTCACCCACTTATACTCTTCCTCCTCTCCCTTCTCCCTAGCACTTCTGGATTGCTGCCTGAAGTCCAGCCTTGGCTCCAAACCCATGAAAATTTGCCAAGGATAAAATCTTCTCAAGAATGAGATGGATTCTGGGATGTCTTCGCCTGAGAAGCAGGATAAAGAGAATTTAGTGGGTAAGATCCTTTGTCCTGTTTTACACTTGTTTTATATATTAAGCAAAGTGGGAGTTGTAGCATTATAGAGAGTTGCGGTGTAAGCATAGGACATACTTCCTGAGTTTACCTTCAATTTCATTTAGAGCCCGGGATTTTGGATTCATTGCTTATGCTGGTTTTATTTGCTTCTTGAATAGCAGTCTATCTTGCTATCTTGATGTTTTGGCACTCTTTTTTTGCATTGAGTAGTAAAGACATGTTGAAGAGGCTGACATTTCTCTATCTGCAAATATCATCTGGTAATACTAGAATTAAAAAGAAAGGTTGGTGTGAGCTGCATCATGTTTGATTAATGGAGAGAAGTTGAGAAAAATAAGACATAGCCCATAATTACCAACTTCTACCCTTAATGCTAATGACTATAATGTATGACAAACTGTTTTGCTTGTATTATCTTTTTAAACCTTACTATAGTCCTGAGGTAGATCCTCTGATAGCCTCATTTTATAAATGAGAAACCTGAGTCTTGGAGAGTTTAAAAACTTGTTGAAGTCCAGAAAGTGATGGCGGTGAAGGGTTGTGTGTGTGTGGGTGCGCGTGTGTGTGTGACCTAGCCTGTGCTCTATACCTTATGCTGACAAAGAAGTCACAGTACAATTAGAAATAAAGAACACATCTGGCATTATTAATTTGTAAAAGATAAAGTGTACATGTAGAGACATTTACCTGAATTGGAAACAAAACGTTTCTCTTGGAGTAGGCATAGCAACACTGATATGATGGTGGCAATAAATATTATTTAGAAATGCAAATGAAAGGTCTCTTCAAGAGTACCCTTCATTATTTTTTTTTAAACAAGAAGCTTCATGATGCATTTTCATTTCCATTTTAACAGGTTAAGACATCAGCTAGCTAGATGGTATGATAGGAGCTCTGTCATCGGTGAGATATTTGAAAACGCTCATGAGTTTTCTTGGTTTTGATTTTTTCAATGTAGTAAAAAAGTTGCACTATCACAAGATAAACAGAACTGGATCTTATATTTTACAGCTTCCGATTTCATGTGCTTTTGGAAGATTATGAGAGATGCACTATTGACCATTCTCTGAAATTTATAGAATAAGTTTTCTCTTGGCTTCCTTCAACTCGGATACATTAACAGGACAACGTTATTCAGTCCTAAAGGACTGCCCAGAAATTTCCATTCACACATGCAGAAGGAATTAAATAAATAACTGCGTCCTTGTTAGCACCTCCAGCAGGAGCCTTATGCAGTAGTGTGCCCTTGGCATGTGCCAGCTTTTGAAAGCCACTTGGGTGCATCTCTTTCTAACTCCAAGTTCATGTCATCACAAGGAGAGATGAGAATCACCTGATGAGGAGGTGGTTTATTAACATCATGAAAATGCTATAAATTAGGGCTTTTTCCCCCAGAGACCAAGTTGTTAAACATTTACTACCACACTGCCACATTACCTTTTGACATTCTCTCCTGTTCCCCCCCTTTTTTTTCTTTCTTTTCTTTTTGAATTAAAGCGAAGTTAATAGGAATCTAGAAAGTGGGCTTCTCAAGATTAATATGCAAAAGAATCTTCCTGGGGAGCTTGTTAAAACACAGTGCTGGTCTTTGCCTGCAGAAATTCTGGTTCTCTAGGTCTGGGCTGGACTTGAGATTTTGCATCCACACAAACTCCCAGGACTTGGTGACGTTGTCAGGCTAAGACCACGTATTGAGTAGCACTGTGTTTCTTTTCAGCAACTGTGCACTTCCCTGAAAAGTGTTCCTTGATGCCAGCTGTGTGCATATTTCAGAGAAAAAGGCAGGAGGGGAGATATTACAGATGATGAAAAGATAGTATTTGCTCCTAGAGTTTTACTTTAGATTTATGCTTGATGCTCAAAGTTTTTGATTCTCTCTAGAGAAAGAATGAGGAAGTTGTTGAAGTTCTATTTTACTGGCTATATTGTCACAATATTGGAAGTGAATATATATACAGAGAGAGAGAGAGAGAGAGAGAGGGAGAATTGTTAACTCTCACCCTAGGCCCAAGGAAGGTGATTGTTTTTCCTGCACATACCTTTTATTTTTCTGCAGGGAAGCACCTGGTCTTGCCTTCTTTAGAAGTACAGATGACATTCTTTTTTTTTTACTTGACAAGATTTTTAATTTTCAGTTAACTTTTTAAAATTATAAGCATAGCAAAAATTAAGAAAACAGAACAGTATAAACCAGTTATACTTCCCCCATTCAGAAATAACTGCTGTTAATATTTTGGTTTATTTCCTTCCAAAATTTTTTCTAAGTATATATGTTCTACTAATTGAGATCCTACTGTCTGTATAATTTTGTATCCTACTACTTTTTTTCTCTTAATGTTGTACCATAATGATTTTCTCATGCTCTTGTACACTTAAAAAATATGCATAACAGAATATCGTATGAATGTGTCATGGTAATTATCCTCCCATTGCTGTACTTTCAGGGTGTTTTAATTTACCACTGTTGCAAATAACAGTGTCATGAGAATATTTGGGTCTAAATCTTAAGGACAAAGTATTTGTTCTCATTGTTGGCAGTGCTGTTATTTCAGAGAACTGAAAACCCAGGGAGGATGGGGCGAGAGGAGAATGATGCAAGAAAATCACTTTCTCTTATTTTCTTCTCATAATGATGTGGGGGTGAGAGTACCACAGGGCAGTACACGTCGGAGAAAATGCGAGGGCGTATGGTTCTCCGGTTAATTGATTCTCTTGAGAGAAAACAGAATCTCCTGTGATGAATCATTATTTCCAGACTAGACCTTTCAAACACACCCGTAGATCTATCGCGCTGCTCAGCGTCCTCCTGAAACTTCAGTGTTAGGCAGTTCAGCGTCCACCTCATCCATTCAGCACGAAGCACCTGCTCCCTAAGCACTACACATGTACAGGGAAGACCCAAAGGATAGTTAGAAATTACAATGTATTATGAAAAATGATTATAGAGGGTGTATCAGAGATGCAAATGAGGAGCACCCAAAGGTGGGGGTGGGGGTGGCGAAAAGAAGGTGATGTGTGAGCTGCGCCCTGGGGCTAGGCGAGAGAGACCAGAATGTGGGAGGCAAAAGAAGGCAGGGGGACAAAAAGCCCTGCACAGAGGGACAAAGATGTGTGAGGACGTGGGTCACTTTCTCTACTGTAGGGGCTTCCATGTACTGTTAGTACAGGGCTGACTCTCTCATCTGGGTCACCTAGACCCATAAGGAGAGGCCACCAAAATCACTGCCACTAGAAAAACTGAATGATGTGCTGAGAGGCCACGTGTCCAGCCTGGCATCTGAGTGGCAGGCATGGAGATTGCTGCTGCATTTGGGTGACGGGGGTGGCACTCATCATGAAGAAGCTATGGGGCAAGACACCTCTGGGGGGTGGGTGCATATAGAGGGGCTCAGGGGAGGGCTTTGATCGTGTTGGCAATGCTGACATTCTTAAGCTGGATGGTGGGTATAATGTATTAAATGAATTGTTTTTACACCTTACTGAACATTCTTACTACTTCAAAATATGTCTTAAATATTTCTAAAAAAAAGCAAATGGTAAAAAAAAAGAGCTCACAGTAGATAATGTGATCTAAAGTTCATGTAACTACTAAGCATAAATTATCCTTCTGGTGTTGAAATGCAAACAGGATTTAGAAAACTCTTAGGATTATGAAATTTTTACTCATAAGACTACCATAGATGATAAAATCATCATCCAGCTTTGACTTAATAGTTCTGCACCAAAGACCAGGTATCTTTTTTTTTTTTTTTTTTTAAGGTTCCGAATGTTAGCTGAAAAAGCTTATAATGTCAGTGGCCAGATTACTTTAGCAGGTTGAAATTCTTAGGGGTCTAGAGGTTTTATTACATGTTCTTGAGAATTTTGTTCTTATACATATAAAAGAGCCATTATTTGGATGGGCCAGAACATCCACAACTGATGTTTAGAATACTGCTTGGTAAAAGAAGACAAAAATAGAAGAAAATCAAGTGTAAATTGCCAAAGCAAAATTGCACCAAATAAAGTTAAACAGCAAAGAAGACTTTATTCAAGGCTTTTGCAATAGAGAAGAGAGGCCATAACACAGTCTGAGCTCAACTCCACTGAAACAAAGGATGCTAGAGTTTTTATAGCAAGCAAAAAAGTACTGGAGGACCTTAGGGGAGGTCATAGGCTGTCTGTGGTTACTAATATACTTCTCATATAACAGAACTTCAAAAAGTTCATGGAAAGATTTGCATTATCTTTCAATTGTATTTTTCTACGAACTTTTTGAAGTACCCTTGTATCTTTATGATAGGAGATAGTTCCACAACTTGGAGAAAGGTGCCCACTGAAGTTAGGCTGCTACTTCTCACAGAAACTGGCAGATGGGGTGCTATCTTCTTTGATATTTACATTCTAAGGGGTAGTTCCCAAGTCCATGAGAAAGATAGCGCTATGTTGTAAAACTAGCAATAGGTTTTTTAAAAGATTCTAATCTTGAAGGGGCAGAAAAAGAATTTACAATGACACGTTTTCTAAAGAATATGTTCTAAGAAAAAGAGGTCAGGGGCCTAGAGTCAGGAAGAAGCCTGCCTGAATTTGAGTCAAGCTGAGGGGAATTTTAAGGCTGTCTTGGTCAAAGCATACTTCTACAAAAATGCTGGGAAATTGCCAGGATGACTAGAGGGCCTGATAACATGGCTAATAATTTTTTACATGTATTATTTTATCTAACCCTTGCAACTAGCTATTATTGTCATTATAGGTTGAATATCCTTAATCTGAAATCTGAAATGCTCCAAAATAATAAACTTTTTGAGCACCAACCCAATGCCACAGGAGAACATTCCATACCTGATCTCACATGATGGGTCATGTATTTCATGCACAGAATTATTAAAAATGTATAAAATTACCTTCAGGCTATGTGTATAAGGTGCATATGAAACATGAGTGAATTTCACGTTTAGACTTAGGTCCCATCCCCAAGATATCTCATTATATATGTGCAAATATTTCAAAATTTGAAAAAAATCTGAAATCCAAAGTGCATCTAGTCCCATGCATTTCTTATAAGGGATACTCAACCTCTATTGTCATGCTACAGAGAAGGAAACCAAGACATAAGCAGATTGAGTGGCTTGTGAGCTGTCACCCAGCTTGTAGGTTGGAACTGTCTGAGTGAGAACGTGTGGCCAACAGACTCAGGGCCTGTGCTTTTCATCGCTGCTCTGCATGGTCTTCTGTCTGCCCACACACTGGCTTTGTGGAGGGCTTTGTGCTCTCTTCTTTCTGAGAATGGAAAGCAAGCAGTGAAATCTTTATTCTCAATATTAGCCCAACCTTCCCTACTCTGGTCATTATTTGAATTATTTACTGAGGTATGACAGACATATGTACACTAGTCGTAAGTGTTTGGCTTGAGAGACAGACTACAAATCAACAATGGCGAGACCATATATAACAATATAACTTTGACCCACAACCTACAGCAATTTGCCCAGGAAACCAACTCCCTTTTCTGCAACAGACAACACAGGAAACCAACCTGCTGTAAGTCAGACATACAGGAAGCCAGATTGCTATTTCTAGTAACAATCCAAGAAGAATCAGCCCCAAATGGCAAGGATTTGATTAATAACTGACAGCTTCCCCAATTTTTGTCCCCACTTTCAATTTAGGACCAACCAGAGAAAACCGAATATACTCCCCTAACCAATCACTCAGGACGCCCCACTCCTAGTTAGCCTGCCACAGCATCCCCATGACAACAGCCTCCAGTCGAGGTGTACCTGAGCCTTCCCTTTCTTCCACTCTCAAGCTTTCCCACTTCTCTGCCTGCTTTTGAGTCATGGCCAAAATGCAAGTGATGGCGGCTGACTCCTTACTATAGCAAGCTCTGAGTAAACGGCCTTAGTTTCTTCTCATTTGGTTGGTCTTCATTTATTTCCACAGGCTCAATATGATCACACCCAGATAAACATATGGAACACTTCAAGCACCCCAAAAGGCTCCCTCATGTTCTTTCCCAGTTAATACCCCAGCCACTACGCAGAGATAGCTGCTACTCTGACTTCAAACATACTAGTTTTGCTCGTTCTTGAATGAAATCATACAATATAAATCAGATCATACAGTATGTACTCATACATGGAATCAAAAAGTGTGCACTCTTATGTCTGGCTTATTTTGCCCAGTATTACATTTAAGAGATTTATCCATATTTTGTATATAGCAGTAGTTTTGTCTTTTTTCTTGCTGAGTAATTACTCCTTTGTATGACCACAACTTTATTTATCCATTCTACTTTGATGGTTTTGGGTGACCCTTCACTTCTTGGCTTTATGAATAAAATTGCCATGAACATTCTTGAACATGGTTTTTGCTGTCATCGGCTCTCACTTCTCTCAGGTATTACTTAGATGTTGAATAGTGAGTCACAAAATAGGTGTACAATTAGCTTAGTAAATACTTCCAAGTAGTTTTTCAGGTGACCGAACCAATCTGTACTCCCAACAGCGCATCTGAGAGCTCCGCTTGCTGCACAACCTTGCTAAAACATGGTGCTGTCAGTCTCTACTGTTCGCTATTCTGGTAACTGTCTGTGTATTAGCATCTCACTGTGGTTTTAACTTTCCCTTCCCTGATGTGTCATGTGCATCATTCTATTTTGATGTTTTTAAATAATGTCCTAATACCGAATCAGTTATGTCTGCTAAGAAAGGAAATGACTATTTATGGTAACACAGACCTATGGCCAAATATTGTACGTAGTATTACTCTAACATTTAAACACTGTTGACCAGGCCAAAGGTGAGAAATAAGCAACCAAGTCACCTAGTCTGTTATATTAACTGTAGCTCATTTTTACTTCTAATGTCATCTAAGGCGGGCTTGTGATTTGGAGTCTTCTCCCCTACCTCTTGGCCTCACTCAAGTAATCAGTCTAGCCTTGAGTGTTTACCCCTCTTCCTAAAGGGTTTTGAAGTCTCCTCTGGTGCAGGGCTGTACCCAAGCACCGGGTACAACGCCCCAGGGACAGGCCTCTACCAGTGAGGCTTGGTTTTGCCTCATGGCCTAAGTGAGTCAAAGTAAACATGAATTACTGTCAGTTTGTGGAACTTGTAGGTGCCACCTGAGAGAGACATTAAGACGATGATGACACTAACCAGGAAGTTTTCTGGCTGCAAAATGAAAATTAGCCTTGGTTGTCTCCAAAGTCCTTCCAGCTGACGTTCCTGAGCCCTCCTCCCCAGTGTTGGCAGCATTACTGCTGTACCTTTCCCTCTGTGGATGGAAAGGCAGGCATTGAATAAACATTCTGCTGTTCTCTGTGACAGCCACCTACAGGAGGGCGACTCTGCTTATTTCACCAGCTGTGGGCTTCCTAGAAGTAAGCACAGCAGAGGACCGAGCCTGCTCATATAATTCCACCTGTCCCTGTTGTCTCCTTCCCCTCCTAGATCTCAACAATGCGTGGCAAGTTCCTACCTCATCCACCTCTGAATCCTCAGCTCTAGCACAGGGCTTGGTATATGAATTTTGGTAAAATATTTGTTAAATGAACAGGTGAGAAAACAGGGGCAATTTGGGGGGGGTGGTGGTGGCAAAATCTAGTTCCCTTCCAGAAAGTAAGCCTATGATGGTACTTTATGGTTATGGGACAGACAATTGCCCACAGAAAATATGCATTCGTGGATTTGGATAAAACAGACGATTAGACGTGGTCAGGACTTTGTTGTCAACAAAGAGGCGGTTCAGCCCTTTTTCCTTCCATCATCCCCTCAGCCTCAAGGGAGGGCTCTGGCAGGAGCCTTTCTATAGGCTGAAGTGAAGGCAGTGTGGGAGACTTCTGGAGATCCTTGTAATACAATCTCAGCATATCCCAGCAGGCAGAATTGTAATCTTCATATCCACTTATCAGCACAGCATCGTCATCTTAACTATGAGAGAGGGTGGGGAGAGGAAAAGGCTGCCTGAAGAATTTGCTTCCTTGGAAGCTGCAAAAGCAGTGCTCACTTTGTGACAACCCGCCCCGCCAAAGCTGAGGGTGCTCATAGACTGAGCTGGGGAGCCTGCAGGGACACCCCACATTAACTGGCAGCTAATGACACCCCAAGGTTCCATCAGTTCTCCCAGCGGCAACATTCTCAGGTGTGAATCTTGGCAGACTGATCATGACCTTATCTCTTGTCTCTCTTCCCATGTTTGTATCTAAGGGAGCTGAGTTTCTTCGTGCATGCAGAGATGAAAGGGCTTGCTAGGACTCTGGAGGAGCTCCTGCAGGTCAGGCTGATTTTCTCTGTGACTAACACTTGCTTATGCAGCTGGTGCTAAGGCTGGGCTCCTTTGGAAATGTTTAGGGCTTGTCTCAGGGCATTAAGTATAGTTGGTATCCTTTGTGCGGCCCCAGCTGCTCATGTGCTGCACTAACACCACAGCCTTAGAACACCTCAAGGTTTCTGAATACCCAATATTGCAGTCCCAGCAGGGAGGAAACCCACCAAAGGTGGCAGGAATGGTGCTGCCTTGTCAACACTACTATCAAGATTCAATAAAAGAGCATGTGGTCCTGTGACTCATGGACAGCACAGTTATTGCAGCCTTGTTTGTAAAGGTGAAGTTGCAAGTAAGCTCCACGTTGATCAGTAGGAGAATGACTAAGTAAACTGAGACACAGGTTTAGGATGAAAGAGTATGCAAAAAAGAAGAATGAGGTAGATGGCTGTGTCATGACAAGGAAATATCTCCAAGATATATTAAGTAAAAGGAAAAAAAAGTAGAAACTTAGATACAGTGTGGTGCCGCTTATCATAAAATAAAATCTACAAATTAAAGCCAAGTATTCTCTAGATATACGTGTGTAAATAGGTAGGAATGGGTCTATGAGGACAAACACCCAACGGGTAACTCTGGAACTTCTCTAGATAAAAGTGGACCAAGGAGAGGATAGTCAGAGAAATTTAGTTTTATTACTTGAATTTTTTTTTCAGTGAGAATTATGGACTGTGTTATTAATATTTAAAAGCACTCATTAATAAAATACAACAAAGATTCTATGAGAATACACACAGTGTCTTTTCATCTTACACAATGATAGCCTATCCACCTCACTGTGGATCCAAGGCTTTGGAAGGTGATATTTTAAGAATTTAAACTTTGGAGTAGGCAGGCAAGCCATTATCGTTCAGAATGTAACTTTTGTGTATTTAGACTCTGTAAAAGGACATTTGTCCTCAAAAGTTTTTAATACTAGATAGGTATCTAAGATGGAGGTGTTTTTCCAGAATGTAACTACTCAGAAGACTGAAATAGTCTGATGGGGACAGGACATGTGGAAACAGGCACATGTTTACTGCTGGTGAGAGGGCACGTTGGTACAGACTCTCTGAAGGGCATTTTAGAAATTTATCCTACACAAGTGCACAGAGCACACATTTCATCATTTTTGTAAGAACAAAAACCTAGAACCTTCCTAAATATTCATTTATTTGGCTCAGGTCCCAATGCCTCAGTAGCAGTAAAATGGGTAAGTGGGGATGGATTTGAGATGGCATCACTTACACTCAGTGATTTCTGTGCTTAGTTCAGGAAGAGGCAATGATGACCTGAGCCTCCGACCTGGGCAGGCGGCAGGATGGCTTAAGGCATTAACTGAGACAGAGACGGTGGTGATTGTGGGATTACTTGGGTGAAAATATCTAGTAAATACAGTTAGTTCCAGTGTTTGTGTGAATCAACTGGGGGAGATGTGGGGTTGAGGGTCGAGGTGGCTGTCAAGGAGAAGGGACAAGAAGGGACAAGGAGAAACCAGGATTAAAAAAGAGGTAAGATGGTGAATATAAAGATTTCTAAAATAAACAGGTCAGACAGAGCTGCATGTTTTACAAACAAAAATCTTGAGAATTGAGAAATTAGGCAACTGATGTGATTAAGCTACGCAGGTTTAAGTACTTATTGCAAGGCAATATTTATTAAGCCAAAATGTCCCCCCATCATAATGTGTGATTAGTAAAAAAGACATCTAATATAATGAGCCAATTATAACAAAATAAATTTCCATGAAAACCCAGAAATATCAAATATCAACAAATTCTGGAATACCTATTCATCGTAAAAGAGGACTAATAGAGTAACACATATTGACTAACGTATGGGCCAGGAACCATATACAGGTAATCTCATCTAATCCGCATCAGATCCACCCAGGTAGGTAACTTCTATCCCCATCGTACAGATAAAGACACGGAGACCCCGAGCGATCGAGTGGTGAGGCTAAAGCCGTAGAGTGAGTGAGAGAGCTTGCGTAGAAATTCAGACCCACGGTCTCTCCGGAACGTTTTTCCATGTGCCACATTGTCTTCCTCTGGGGATAACAGTACCTATCTACCTTGGCGGTTGCTTTAAATTTCACCTGGAGAATTCATGGGGCCCAGGAATCCGATGATTCTGATGTAGATGGTCCATGGATTACATTTTGAGGAATAATAAACCATGTGTTTTGAGGATAATAAACCACGGCAGTGCTATATAAATGTAATGACAATCATCGCTGTTGATTGCCATGAGACTTTTCTTAGGAGGGACGGGTCAATTTTAATTTCTGAAAACCTGAATAAACATTTGTGTGTGGGTGCGTGTGTTTAACTGCATTCGTGGGTGTGCATGGATTTAGGTTTCCTCCTCAGTCACATCAGACTTAGCTACCTGTTTGAATGATCTCCTTACCCATGCAGCTGGGTGGATTTTCGAAGAGCCCCATTGATTACAGGCTTGCTTCCTTCTCATTTCCTAGGTGTCAGCAATAAGCAGCTTGGTGTATGTGGCTGGATTCTGATTTCCCTTTCTTTTCTGTTGGTGATCATTACCTTCCCCATCTCCATATGGATGTGCCTGAAGGTAATACCCTGGGAAATAAATGGGGCTGTCTATAGGAGCTGAGGAGCCATTAAGACTAAATGCTCTCCCTTAATCTCTTAGATCATTAAGGAGTATGAACGTGCTGTTGTATTTCGACTGGGACGAATCCAGGCTGACAAAGCCAAAGGGCCAGGTATGACACTGTGGCTGCCACACAGACCATGGGAACCTATTACTACTGCTCCCACCATCACTATTTCCCCTGGTGGTGCCTACTGAGAGTCAAAGAAAAGTCACTGGAACTTGGAAGCCTTGCCGTTCTGTACAAGAGAAGGATGGTGTCCTGTTATGCAAGTTAGTGTGAATGACAATGAGTTTGAGAGTTTGGACATGTGGACCTGTTTCCTAACTCTCCCTTTAAGAGTTTCAGTGACCATGAATGAAGAAAGAGTGGCTCTGGTTATGCTGGCTGAATGTCACTTACTTACTACCGGGGCCACTAAGAGAATGTCAGAAAAACCAGGGGAGGGAGGAAATAGCTGGTGTAGACATTAAGTTACCCAGGGAGAGTACCCAAGGACCTGGTTTTTCATTCTCACTCTTTGAAAAAGGCTCATGGAAAGGCAGAAGGTAATTTCCTCTCATGGCAAGTAGATGAATAGAAAGATAGAGCTGGAAGCCATTGTACAACTCCTTTGTCAAATCCCCTGGTTTTGAAAATGAAGAACGTGAGCCCAGCATAGGTTTGGAGATTTACTTAGGATTTCCCTTGTAGTTGGAGGTAAAGATAAGCTTTTAGGCTTTCTAATACCTAATGTAGTATTTATTTCCACCCATTCTCTACAACCTTGGAAGAAAAAATGTTTCAAATTGGTCATGTTACAAAAGGATGGGATTATTTTTTGGCAGGGATGGGGTAGTGTCAAGTACTAAAACTCCCTAAATATATGATATTGATTTAATATTCATAAACCCTCTTAGTATATATTTAATTGAACCATATAAAATTGCTAACATTTGTTTTTGACTCACAAAAATGGCAATTTCATATGGTTAATTCTAATATTCTCAAAAGGAAGGGCTATCAAAAACACCATCTTGGAAGACACATGGAAAACAAAGGTTATTGGCTATATTTCTCTGATAATCCTTTTTTCCTTCCCTTATTGTGGTTTATTTGAATAATTTGGTCTGTCTCCAATTGGACTGTAAGATCTGTGGGGGCAGGAACTTTCTTATGCATGGTGATACTCTGTGTGCTTTGTACTTGGCCGTGAACTGGGTAGATGCTCAAATATCTGTTACCTAAAAAAATTGAGAAACTGCAAAAGAGAAGCTCATGAAAGAGACTTGGCCATGTCAAATACTGTAATCTTTCTTGTTTAATTACATAAAAGGCCTAAGAAAAAGAGCCAAGAATGACTTATTATGGATGCTCTTATGAGTCTGTCAAAACAGAAGTGTTAGAATCATCCAGGTGAGGTACAGCAGGACAAAGTTAACCTCTTCCCAGTCATGTTCCAACTGGTAGAGCTAAGATTATAAGTTAAAATAAAAGTGGATCTGAGAGAGGCAGAATAGCCATAACTTGGAGGACTCTAGAGAAAAATGTATCTTTTGTAAATGGATTTTCCCAGAAGATTTCACTACTACATGTCCCAGGATAACAACTCTCGTCATACATGTCTCTGGGGTTAACGGCTTACCTCAGAATGTCATTAGGACCAGAGGGAAACAAGCCAAATTGTTAATGGAAAATCTCTGCACTTTTGAAAATTGTAAATTATTCTTTAATAATTAAAGCATTAATAATAAGGGCTGCCACTTCTTGAGCACTTAATACATACCTGGCACTGTGTTAAGTACTTTATTTCATCATCATGTTGAATCATGTTTAATCTTCACTATCATTTTATATATGCTGGGTAACCAAAGCTCAGAAAAGTCAGGTGAATGTTCCCCAGCCACAAGATTACTAAGTGGAAGGGCTGGGACGTAACTCTCTCATTTTAAGGGTGATGATCTTAACCACAGTGACCTGGCACCAAAAAAAGGAAGGAAATTGAGCAGTAATTTTTACCACAAGTCTCAGGTTTAGAGACCAAAAGAAAGAAAGCGCCTTAGCAGCATTTTCTCCTGTTGCTACCAGCGCTTTTTATGATGTTCAACCTAAAAACTTGTTTCTGCCTTGAAAACAAAAACAATAACAAAAAATTTCCCAATAAGTGGAAATGGATTAGTGTCCCCATTTTGCTGACACGCCTGTGGTTCTAATCTTTATAACTCTTTCAGTAAAGAAAGAACGTTCACCAGGGTACTGTTAAGGGCTCCTTAAATGGCTCTTTTTATACTAATCCTTCTCCGACCTGGCCTTAAGCCAGATACTTCACAACTCAGAGAGAAGTAGAAGTGTTTACAATTGGGAAATGCCATGTATTTAAAGAAGAACACGGCTATGGAGAAACTGTTAGTTCTGCAAGACACTAGTTTCAGGGAATCTGAAACCCTGGGAAGATTTTAATTCAGTATTCCTTTAATACTGTTGAAAGTGACTGAGAATGTTGGCGGTCGCTGATATTCAAAGCCAAAAGTCTATTGGTTGAATCTTTTATGTAGGTAGCTTTATTCTAAGAAAATCCATTTCCAAAATATTATTTTTAATTAATGCCAAATGAAACACTTGGATAGAAGTAGATTTTTTTTTAAATAATAAAATATAAAAATTAAATGTCAAGGATCTTTAGCTACTTAACAAAAGACTTTAATTCCTAGGCAATCACTTTTCTGTAGTCACTGATTGATAGGAAGAAATAATTTCCCCCAAAGTTATATGTGTTCATACTAAAGATCATCTGAGAAAAATATATAGCCCATGAAAATTATGTACCATGTAGCTAGGAGGCTATTTGTTGTAGTTATTTGCAGTGGGTGAAATATTAAACCACTTTTCTTTGTCATAGGTTTGATTCTGGTCCTGCCCTGCATAGACGTTTTTGTCAAAGTTGATCTCCGAACTGTTACTTGTAACATTCCTCCACAAGAGGTAATGCTGGTTAAAGATATGTTACCAAGAATAAAACCTGTACCTTTCCCATATGGGCAACTGAAACCGTACAGTATATTTTTAAACTGTAAGGGGGAGGATGAACTGAATCCCCCCAGAAACTGGCCCAAAGTGGCTCGTGAAACTACTGGGCCTTCGTTTTGACAAATGAGAAGGAAGCCAAGGCAAGGGCTGAATTGCTAGAAGATTTGGAATGACCCGGTGGGAGAAAGCCCGGGAGAAGAGATCCAGCTGACGGGGAGGCTGGGATGGAGAATGGCAGACAGATGTGTAGAAAGACAGATAAGTCACAGCACAGAGGAGCTGAATTAAACCTGATGGAGGGCAGTGGTTGGCTATGATATCACCCTCTCCATCACCTTCTCAGATTTTTTTAGTAATATCTACATTACTCACCTTTGCTTTTGACTTTAAATTATTTTTGTGTTTAAAAAAATAGAGTGGGACAGGTGTGAGAACAGAGCAGACGCTGCACAGGGACCACCTGCGTTTGGGTTTCAAATAATTCCTTTTAGTTCTTGAAGTATTATAAATAAATCACCCAAAACAGTAACTGAGCAATAGGAAAGAGGAACAGGGTTATAATAACCATGTCACCCTCTCATAACCACAGTGATCCAGGAAGAGGAAAGAAAATATGAGTAGGACCTGGGATGTGGGAGTGCAAAGAGGACAAGAAGACAGAAAATCAGCATTTATGAGTAAATGTTAATTGTATTTTCTCTGGTTCAGGAAATTCAATCAAGACTCAACAATGATGTCTCCAATGCCACTCAGGAACTGCAGGAAACTTACTTTAGAATTGAGCCCCAGTCATAGGAGAGCTTGGGATGCTCAGTGACCAGTAGTGGAGGGCTTCTGGCTCTGTAATGGGCAGTTCTAGTTTCTGCTCCCATGGTACACCCAGAAATCTGTCATTTGCTCCAAAACACCTCGTCACATTCAGAATGATTGACACCAAGCCTCTCCCTTAACCTGAATCCATCTTTCTTCACTTGCAGACAGAACACGGTCTCTAGTGCCATCTATGTTTTCTAAGAAGCACTGCTTCATCAAGTCTGACAAAAACTGAAATTCAAAAAGATTCCTGGTATCAGGGAAACAAGTGTTCCACCTTTGTTTAGAAGACAGAAGATAGAATTCCAGAAGTTTCTTAGTGTATGTTCTCACCATGCCAAATCAAGGGCTTGCCTATAGGATGTGAGACTTCTCTGAGATCAGGTTACAGGGGTGAGTGTAGACCACATCCAGGCAGGCATTTTGTTATCAAGTAGGAAGGACAGGTTTTTGGTGACTGCTGGCATGAGTTGTCATTAATGCTCTCCTCTGTGGATGAGGGCTCTTGGGCTGGCTGTCACTTTATCCGTTGCTGTGATTTTCCCCTATTCTTGCTCTGCAGATCCTCACCAGAGACTCCGTGACTACTCAGGTGGATGGAGTCGTCTACTACAGGATCTACAGTGCTGTCTCAGCCGTGGCTAATGTAAACGACGTCCACCAAGCCACATTTCTGCTGGCTCAGACCACTCTGAGAAATGTCTTAGGGACACAGACTCTGTCCCAGATCTTAGCCGGACGAGAAGAGATCGCCCATAGCATCCAGGTAAAGACACCAAGAACTAGTAGCCTGAATTTTTAATTCATTTGTTTTAATTATCAGTGATTATCAAATATCAGCAGCTCAGATCCCCTCCCCCACCTGCATATTCACACACACTTGTACACACAGCTCTGGAAAGGTGAGCTTCAGTTTGTGGCTTTATTTATTGTGAGATATAGATTTAAATATCTGTATGGCAGAAGGAAGCTGTTGGAATTGTGCCCCTTATCCATTTTCTTTGGAATTTAAAATTATGAGTTAACATTGTGCACTTCAGCCTTTTCTGAAGAGGTTAGAGATCAGATTTATTTTTAGTTTAGATTACTCTAGTTCACCCATTTCTCAGGTAGCCCGTATATTCCTACATTTCAGAATGAAATAAAAAGTGGGAAAAAAAAGTGAAAGTTAGAAGAAGATTCATTTGAGATGGTGTAGACCTATCACCTCTGGAAATTCTCACATCATGCCACCAATATCAATAATAATATCAATAGTAATAATAACTACAATATTCATGAGGATGTAGTGGGTAGTGACCTCATCTCTTACTCCTAGTTCATAAACAGTCACATTTCTGCATTTTCCAAAATCAATTAAATTCTGATTCTGAGCCTCCTTTTTGTGAGCTAGGAAGGAAATTAGACTTCAGTCCTTCTTGGCATCTCCTCCAGTCCCTGAAGTAGCACAAAGGCCCCAAGATTTTATGAGGTCATATCAGTTCTGGACGATAGCTCCCCATTTCATTTGTAAGAGCACGTAAGTTTGGCAACTCAGATGTTTCCCACCCATGGTCAGGTCACTGGCTTCCTGTGAGGTCTCGCCATCTCCTGGGGTCCTGCAGGGGTCACTGAAAGGCAGGGGCTCACTTGCTGTTTGGTAGCAGAGCTCTCTGCTCCCTCCCCTCTGGGGGAACTGCCCTTCTGATCTCACCATTTCTGAAAGCATTATCCCTCGACCCACCTTCTCCAGGATAACCCACAAGATATCTTCAGTGGTTTTTAGCTTTTACAAAGGACAAGGATATCTTTGGCTATAGGCTGGTTCTGCTCTAAAAAAAATGTGTCTTGCTTCTTTAAAACTGGTGATAGGGCAGAGGTTAAACAGAGCAAGAAACATAATATCTTGAAAAGTACCCAATAATAGTATTCATTAAGTCATCGCTAGGCATTAATAGATATCTTATATGTATTATCTCCAAACCTCATGACAGTCCTGAAAGTCACCTGTTTATAGGTGAGAAAACTGAGAATCAGAGAGGTTAAGAAGCTGGCCTAATGATTCACAGCTGCAAATGGCAAAGCCAGGACAAAATCTAGGTCTGTCTGAGAAGCCCGGGCCTGACTGCCTGCTTAATATCAGTGACAGCATATTTGGGGTATTTGCTCAAATCTAGATGGATATCATATACTTCATTAGGTATGGTTTTGGGGTGGATCCTGCTGGTAAATGCCCACTAAGACATCTGTCATGTTTTATTCCTGAATCCTTTGTAAGATTCACGTTAAATTCCAGGAAGTAATCAAGAAGGAAGTTAACTCCTAGTTCTATTCCCAACTGTCTCACTCCAAATGCTGTAAATACAAAAGGAGAAAGAGAAGAGGAACTTATTTTGCAAGTATAAAACATTTCAGAAACTTACCTCACATTATCTGTCTCCTGATCAATGTTCTTTCTTTTGATTCGGAAACAGACCTTACTCGATGATGCTACTGAGCTGTGGGGGATCCGGGTGGCCCGAGTGGAAATCAAGGATGTCCGGATTCCCATGCAGTTGCAGAGGTCCATGGCTGCTGAGGCCGAGGCCACCCGCGAAGCCAGAGCCAGGGTAAGGGCTGTTCTGTCTACACACGGAGGGTGCTGGGCAGATAAGGTTTGAGCTTGAACGAAGATCAGGGTCTCTCAATGACTTTTCCAAGAAAAGGGTTTCTTTTCTACAGTTTTGTTGTTACTGAGAATACACCTGAATTAAAAAGTAATGAGCATTTAATGTACCTTGATGAAGCTTGGTAACACTCGAGAGCGTGCTCAGCAACATGCCCAGCAGCTTAGCAGAGTGGGGCCAGCTCTGGCTGCACATCCGAGTCCTGTAGAGAATTTAACAAAACAAAACACCAATTCCCAGGCCTCCCTTCAGACCCAGTGAAGCAGAGCCTTAGGTGAGCCAGGAACCTACATTTTTATAAAGCTAGTATAGTAGTCTGTTTCTGTTGCTTGTAACAGAATACCTGGAACTGGGTAATTTAAAAATAAATGAGGGCCGAGCCCCTGGCGCACTTGGGAGAGTGCAGCGCTGGGAGCGCGGCGACGCTCCCGCCGCAGGTTCGGATCCTATATAGGAATGGCGGGTGCACTCACTGGCTGAGTGCCGGTCACGAAAAAGACAATAAAATAAAATAAAATAAATAAATAAATAAATGAAATTTATTTCTTACAGTTTGGAGGCTGGGAAGTCCATGGTCCAGGGGGCACAACTGGTGAGGGCTTTCTTCTTGGTGGTTGTTTTCTACAGAGTCCCTTGGTGACCAAGGTGTCACATGGAGAGAATGACCTGAGCAACAGAGCTAACCTTACCCCTCACTCTCCTTATGAAGCCATCAGAATCACAACCATGATAACTTATTACTTCACGAATGGATTAATCCATCCATGAGGGCACAGTCCTCACAATCCAATCACCTTTCAAAGGCCTTGCCTTTCAAATACCATAACTGGATTTCCCATCCTCTTAGCACTGTTACAAAGGAAATCAACTTTCCAATGCATGAGCTTTTGGGAGACACATTTAACCCAGAGCAGCTGGTGATTTGGTTTAGCCAACTTGGTACTTGTCTTTTGAGCATCATTGTGTTAGGATGTTAAGTGTTACAGTGTTTAAAAAGGTAATTAAATACAATCCAGGTTGGGATTACAAAATGTAAGCACAACATGTAAGACCCAATTGTCTTTGAATCTGTTGGATCCGTAGCCTTCATGCCTGTGTGGATAGGTTTCATGAAGTATCAGAAACCAACTGAGATTAGAAGGCTTTGTTACCCTCTTGGAAATCCTGTGAGCTGGTGAAGGTTTTTTTCTGCCCTCATTCCTTACTCGTATCTGCTTTCTCTGCTAAGCTCCAGAAGCTTCAGATGATGGACTAGGTGAAGATGGATGGGAGATCACTTTTGCACATGGGCAGTGATGCCCGTGGATGGGGCAGCTGCATCCTGCCTGGGTCATTTTTGGGCAGTCTGAAAACTAGAAGAGAGTGGAGAATGTAAGAGATTTCCCATGAGTGCTGCCAGGCTGGCACTTGCTACTACTCGTAAGCAAGAGCTGAAAGAACAAGAAACAATTCTTGCATTGTTACTAGGGTGGAGGCCAAGCATTCATTTGTGTTAAAGCTAGTGCTTTATTTATGTTTGAGGATGAAATCCAGGGATTTCTAATTTGTAAAATATCTCGTTCCACTTCCTGTAACCTCCTTGTGTTTCTTTAATGACATTAGAATGTGAAACTCTTACCTTTGCCAAAAAAGTTAAGTAGATGAAACACACGTGGCAACATGGGTGCAGGGAGGGGGGAGGAGGGGTATCAGTACAGAAAAAGAAAGCACTAGTCACAGTTGTAAACCTTTACTTGTGTTTTTGTTGTTTTAGGTCCTTGCAGCAGAAGGAGAAATGAATGCTTCCAAATCTCTGAAGTCAGCCTCCATGGTGCTGGCTGAGTCCCCAATAGCCCTCCAACTGCGCTACCTGCAGACCTTAACCACTGTAGCTACCGAGAAGAATTCCACAATTGTGTTTCCTCTGCCCATGAATATGCTAGAGGGCATTGGTGGTGTCAGCTGTGATAACCACGGGAAGGTTCCTAACAGAGCCTGAGGTCTTCCTGAGGTAGCCCACCCACAATTTAGGGAGTTGTATCTGTTCCTGTGGAGAACCCAGCAGTCAGAAACGGTGAGAATTCCAACTCTATGCAAGCAGCAGTAACCCCACAGCTGGAATGGTGTTAGCAGGGGGAAGCTATAGAGGGCTACGAAAAGAAAAGGAAAAAATTTTTAAAAAAAGCAAAAATGAAGACTGTATATTACTTTTATTTTTAAGAACGTAATCAACTTTGCAATATTCTTATAATAATTATTTAGTAGTTTGTCTCTGACATAGCAGGAACTTTCTTGCAGTAGGGGGAAAATCTTTGGATGACTGTGACTAAAACTTCAGAATTACTTTTTAACTATTTTAAGAAGCACTCTCGATAATTTGTAAAGTAACGTAAGCCTCATATTCATCCTAGATATTTGCTTTTCAATTTCAGAGTAGTTACTTGATAAATTTCCAATAATTGCAAAAGAACCCCACAATGTGGAAAATTATAATTGATTTTTACGTAAAGACAAAAGACATATAGAGGCCTCCAGCCATAAACTTGTCGCCAACTGTATGGGGTAAATTGCACTCGGCTCACAACTCCACTTCTCTTGCTGCATGTCCCGCTGGGAGTTTTGGCCAATTCTCAGCCTCCCTGCTCCTTTGTCAGAGGGTGGGACAAAGCTCAGTAACCCGCATGCTCTGGTCAATTTCTTTGCCTACAGGTGTGATTTCATGTTTTCACTCTATTGTTAGTCCCAAGAGCCACAAGTAAAAGAAAATTGTTTGTAAACTCTACCCCCATTCCATCCCCATAAAACAAAACCTGTTAAAAATAAAGAAGTCATAGAATGTGAATGCATTTAAAAAATTACTTTGTTGCAGGTTATTTTGTTGCCAAGGTGCAATTTTCTGGATCAGTTTTAAGAAATGGGCTAGAATTGTTTAAGTTACTATTTATTAACTATTGGCTCTGCATTACCCTGCACTCCCTTCACAGATGCCAAGAAATATCCTTATTTTACAGGTGTGAAAGTGATGTCAACAGGTTAAATAACTTGCCCACAGTCCCTCAGCTAGTGAGTGCTGGGTTAGGATTTAACACCAGGTCTGACTGCAAAGTCCTTGCTCTTACACGTCATTCAGTTTTACTTGGGAAAAGAGAACGAGGCGAGTAGAGCACTCCAGTTCCCTTTTTGTCTTCAACACCATACTTTTAGGTCCTGGGAGTCTAGGAATCCACTGTAGTATCAAGGACTACACATGCACGCACACACATATGTACATGTAAATGCACATTCCCCACATGCTTCACACTCCTTTTCACACTCCACACTCACTCCCCATGTAACTCCAACACCCCCATCTCCACTCATATCACCTCCCTGTTTTTTCTTAACACACACCCTGTCAACACATAGGCATTAGCTGCATATAAATGCAAATGGGGATCATGCTCTACCTTTGTTTTTCTGACCTGTTTTCTGTTTTATTCCATGAACTATATGATTTCTGGGCAATGAGCAGCTTGTGAGTCTTACGGTAGACTCTACTGACTCTATGACTGCAGCTCTCATACTCAACCTGCTGAGGTTCTTATTCTTTCTTTGTGGACTAAGTACTTGCATTTCAACAGGAATTGAAGGTGCATAGGTGGAAGCATAAGATAGGTCATCCACAGCAGCAGAATCTGGGTCTGTGAAGTTATACTGTTTAGACACTTAATTGGTGACCCTACATGTAACACAGGCTAGAGCACCTCTGGCACCGAGAGCCATCTGAGAAGGAGGCCCTAATTGTACAAGGGCATTTTGTTGGCTCATTGCAAAACTCTCTTCCAGAAATCTATAGTTGTTCCTATTTTGGTTTCAGTGACTTGCGTGACAAATGCAAATCTTTCCAGGCAATGTATAGCAAAATGTACAGAATGGCTTGGCACTGGCCACAGTGCTGAAGTGGGGTTTGAAGTACCTCACTGTCACAGGCATTGCACCTTTGTTGTGAGGCTGGAGGTAAGACCAGTGATACTGGTGCTGTCTTAGTCTGGTCAGGCTGCTGCAGCAAAATAACATAAGGTGATTATACTAGATTGAATGTTCCACCAAACTCACTGAAGTCTTAATTGTGTCCTCCAAGTTTTATGTGTTAGAAACTTGGTCCCCACTGTGACTGTTAAGAGGGTGGAAAATCCTATTGTGGTAATTGAAAGGTGGAGCCTTGAAGAGGTGATTGGATTGTAGGACCGTGCAGTAGTGAATGGATTAAAAATGGTGGTCAGGGGCGTGGTTCTGAGGGCTTTAAAAGGGGAGCACAAAGAGTCTGCCTCTCTTTCTGCTCTGCCATTTTCACAATGTGATACTCTGCCATCACTGTCACTACCACGAAGGCTCTCACCAGATGTGTTCCCTGGACTTTGGACTTCCCAGCCTCGGAAACTATAAGCACAATAAATTTCATTTTCTTATAAATTACCTAATTCTGTGTATTTTGTTATAAGCAACAGAAATGGACTAATACACTGAGTAATTTATAAACAACAGAAATTTATTTCTCACATTTCTGGAGGCTGGGAAGTCCGAGACCCAGGTGTCTGGGGAGCGCCCACTTCCTGGTTCACAGACGGCATCTTCTCCCTGTGTCTTCACATGGTAGAAGAGGTGAGGGAGCTCTCTAGTCTTTTTCATAAAGGCATGAATTTCAATCACGAAGGTTCTGCTCTCATGACCTAATCACTTCCCAAAGTCCCCATCTTCTAATACCATCACCTTGGGGGGTAGGATGTCAACATATTTGGGGGGACATAAACATTCAGGCCATAGAAAATACTTGTTAAATGCCAATCCTAGTGAACGCTTACTCCAAGGGGCTCTGAGCTGCCAAAAAACAATGGAAGGGCACTGAGAGATTGTGAAAAGGGGGAGATTTCTGAAAGGGAAGTCTGGACTGAAAGGAAGGTAGATGATGAAACCTGGAAAAGACCTTGGAGGCCATACAATCCATTGGTTTTTAACCAAAAACCTTGAAACGTTTTTTAAATGAGAATTTAAAGCAAAATCCAATGTATCCAGTCGATAAACTGATTATAGCAGGGAAGGAGGGTCTCAGCTCCACTTGCTGGCCTCTGTCTTCTCCCCACTCCCAATCCCCCTTCAGACGATCCCCTTTGATAATCTCTGGACTCTGAATCACCGCATATGAAAGTCTAGGAGACAAAGACCAAGAGAAGTGAAGTGATCTGCTCAAGGTCACAGAACCAGGATGTGACAGAGTCACAACGTGTCACAACTCTAAAGTAATGGAATGGCAAGGAGGACCAGCCTTTCCTATTTCACATTGAATCTTGGGCCAATTCAATTTCTAGTGATTGTTGTCATGACAAACACTGTTCACTAACTGTATTTGGCTGTAGGGATTCGCTGAGAGGGGATGACTTTCCAGGGTCCTGCTGTGAATTGATTGAATTGTGTACTCCAAAGTTCATATATTAGAAGCTTAATTCCCATTGTAACTGTTGAGGGTGGGAAATCCTATTACGGTATTTGAAAGGTGGGGCCTTGAAGAGAGGTGATTAGGTTGTAGGACCATGCCATAGTGAATGGATTAAAAATCGCATTCAGGGGCGTGGTTCTGAGGGTTTTAAAAGAAGAACATGGGAGAGGTTAGCCTCTCTCTCTGCTCTGCCATTTTATGCCATGTGAGACCCCTGGGTCACTGTTGCCACTACCAAGACCCTCACCAGACGTATTCCCTACAGTATGGATTCCCAGCCTCTGAAATTTTAAGCTATAAATTTCATTTTTTTAAAAATAAAATACCCAGTTCCATGTATTTTGTTATAAGCAACATAAATGGACTAATACAGAAAATTGGTACCAAAGAAGTGGGGTCTTGCTTATAACAAACACTTGAAAATGTGGAAATGGTTTTGGAACTGGGTGTTGAGGAGAGGCTGGAGGAATTTGGAGAAACAGGCTAGAAAAAGCCTGGATGCTGGTGAAAGTTTAGAAGACAAGAAAACCAGGGAAAGTTTAAAATGTTTTAGACTGGTTAAATTGTGGTGAATAGCAGGACCCTGGAAAGACAGAAATATGGATAGTAAAGACCATTCTAAGAAGATCTCAGACGTAAATGAGAAGGATCTTTTTGGAAACTGGGGCAAAGATCACCTTTGCTATGAACTGGCAAGGAACTTACCCTAGGACTTTACCCTTGTCCATACCCTAGGACTTTGTAGAAATTGGAACTTAGGAGTTGTGAACCAGAGTATTTGGCAGAAGAAATTTCTAAGCAGCAAAACATTCAGGAAGCTTCATGGCTACTTGTAACAGCCTAGATTGATTTATGGCAGCAAAGGCATGACATAAAGCCAGAATTTAAAAGGGAAGCAGAGTGTAAAGATTTAGAAAATTTGCAGCCTGGCCATATGGTAGAGAAGCAGGCAGTCCTTACAGGAGAAGAATTC
This sequence comes from Cynocephalus volans, assembly GCF_027409185.1. Classification (NCBI taxonomy): domain Eukaryota; kingdom Metazoa; phylum Chordata; class Mammalia; order Dermoptera; family Cynocephalidae; genus Cynocephalus; species Cynocephalus volans. The sequence continues at coordinate 71,481,459 of NC_084466.1, forward strand.
AATGGTGCTAATATTAGTACAAAAGAAAGGGATTAGCAAGAGTAGGTGGAAAAGGCTCTGAAGACATTGCAGAAGCCTCTGGAGCCAACCCTTCCATTATAGGCCCCGAGGCCTAGGGAGACAGAATGGTCTTGGGGAACAGGCCTGAAACACCCTCCATGGGTTTGCCTAGGGCCACCTTGGAATGCTGGTCCCCACATTGGAACCTCAGGTGTTTTGACTGCTCCAGCTGTGCCTAAATTGGCCCCAGGTGTGGCTGGACCTGCAGCTTAGCTTGGTGTCATCTTTGATGTTTTTTCTCTAGCCTTCCATTCATAATTTCCTATCGATTTGGCCTCCAGAATGTCTCCTGCTCTTTGCCATTCCTTTGCTGCTGTTGTTTTCCCTGTTACCTCACACCCAATGGCCATCTGATTTTTTTGACTCTATTCTCCTCTTCTCCAAACAGTCTTGTACATTGTTTTTTAATTCATAAAGATGATATTTTCTAATCATTGAACTTATTGTAAAAATATTTAAATATACCTAAAATTAGAGAGAATATTATAATGAAGTCCCAGTACTCATCACTCGGCTCAACCATTGCCAAATTCTGCCTATCTTGTCTCATCTACCCTTCCCCCATTTTCTTCTGGAGTATTTGAAAAAGAGTTTCAGACACTGTATCATTTAAACAAGTAGGTAACTCTGACCAGCAAGAACTGTGTTACATAATATTGTCTAATACTCAATTCATGTTAAAATGTCCCCCATTGTCCCCCAAATATTTTTTCCCTGTAGAATGTTTAAATACAAATCCAAAATTCTCGGGAAGAGGGTATTTGTTTGGTAGGTTGCTTAAGTTTCACTTGATCTACAACATTTTCACACTCCCACTTTCTTTTTATGCCATTTGTTGAGGAGATCAAGTCATTTCTCCTCTAGAATTTCCTCTTTCAGAATTTGGTTGATGTTGTTTTAACATGTTTCTCCATCTGCCAACTTTCCTGCAAGCTGCTTAATTAAATCTGGAAGCTTGATTCAGTGAGGGTTCAATTTTTGGCAAACACTTGCATTGCTGAGCATTTCCTCGGCTCATCAGGGCATGCACTTTGATGTTGATTCACTCACCAGTTACAAATGTTCCCTGCAGTTTTCTCATAACATTTTGTGCATCGATTTTTCCAGGATGCGTTATTCTAATTGAGTTGCAAGTGGTATATTTTGTATTTCAGCTATCTGCATTAACTGAAAGAAAATCTTTCATAAAGAAGAAATTTCTTTCACCAACTATTTGGTTATTCAACAAAAATTTAAGAGTTGACCATATGTACAATCACTAACAAGCTCAAAAAACATTTTTTTTTTTTTTTTTATGTATTGACTATACATTAGTCTTAGCCTGAGATTTTAAGGACATTCATAGTCCAGCCACAAACTTCCTTTCTGTCTTATTCCTTATCTCTAGTTATACATCTAATTGATAAGCTGCTCAAAACTGATCACACAGCTTTTACATTACAGCCACCTTCTGAGTTTTCTTTGTCCAAGCCCAGCCCAGCCTTTATTCCCACCTCTCCCCTGACATCTCACTTGGTCCACTTCTTCGCCATCCCCCATGGCACTGGTGTGTGTTCTGCTTCTTTACTGACATCTCACTCAGCTGTGTTTAATTGCTACTTATCACTTGAGGTCTTATAAAGGTTTTCACATGCTTAATTCTCGCTTCTTCAGTTAGACTCTAAACTCTTTGGGATCTCTTGGTGGGCTCAGTGTTATTCATTTAAATGTGTGCCCTCTCTACTCTTTCTAGTAGTTTACTAACATCTTCTGACTGGTATTAGCCATGTGGCCAACTGGCAGTAAAAGTAAAATGAGAACACTGAAGGGCAGGAAACATTTACATGGATTACCTCCTGTTATGGGTTGAATTGTATTCCCCCAAATTCGTATGTTAAAATCATAACCCCAGTACCTCAGAATGTAACTGTATTTGGAGATAGGGTTTTTTAAAAAGGTAATTAAAACGAGGTCATATAGATGGCCTCTAATTCAATATGACTGTGTCCTGATAATAAGAGGAGCTTAGGACACAGACACACAGAGGAAAGACCGTGTGCAAACATGGGGAGAAGGTGGTCACCTGCAAGCTGAGGAGAGAGATTCAGAAGAAACCTAACCTGCTGACATCTTGATCTTGAACTTCCAGCCTCCAGAACTACGAGAAAATAAATTTCTGTTGTTTAGGCCACCCAGTCTGTGGTACTTTGTTATGGCAGTCCAAGTAGACTAATACACTTTCCTTTTGGTGAGTCTAGGCCTATGGTTTGGAAGTATTTCCTCAATGCTGATGAAGAAATCTAAGGATGAATGAATTTCCACCTGCCTATTTAGAAGGTCTTAACCCTGGCTACCTTTAAAATAATCTGGGGAGGTTTAAGAAATACTGATACCTGAGTCTCATATTTAATCAATATGAGGTGTGACCCAGGCTCCCTCCCCCCGTGGGATATGCAGCCAATGTAGAGACTACTGAGTTTAGAATGACTTTTCTGCCTTTGCTTCATCTACAGTGTCCTATGCCTGTGACGGAAACCTTTTTTCTCTCCCTGATATGTAAAATTTGGGTAACATGGATCTTCTAAATTCCATGCTGAATCTAATGGTTGCAAAATGTGAGAAGGGCGACAGGCCTAAGAAGGCAAACAACAGAAGGTCCGTCTCACTTCATTTTTTTCTTTTATATGAGATGTGCAGGGTGTAGTAACAGGAAGAAACGTGATTTACATCTTTTATGACAACATAATGTTTCATCTGGAGAACTTTTTTGAAAATTCCTTTTTTGGAATCCAGCCTAATCCATGGCCCAGGTTAGTCTCAAGTTATCTCTCTGGATTTTATGAAGTCAATAAAATGTCCTAAATTTCTGTACGGCAAAATCTCTTGGTCTTCTTTAGGCCTTCCAAAACTGTCAAAAGGAAATTTATTTCTTTGACCAAACACCATTAAAATGTGATTTACTCCCTCTTTCCAATATCTATGAAATACCTAAGAAATAAAACTTTTCTTTCTAAAATCAGCTTACCAAATAGTTGAACCAACCCTGTGGCTTTTTAACCCTTTTTATTTTTTTCCTTTTATTGAGCTGTGTAAGGAAATCATAAAATCTCCAGACAGATCTTTCTGTCAATAAAAATTTGGGACTGTTTGACTGATGCTGGGAAAACTGGAATTTGAGAGCACGTGAGACAAGATTCCAGGTCCTCATTTTCCAGTGTTACAGAAGAACATAAATTCACTCCTCTTGCAGGGGTGCCGTGCTGCCTCAGCCTTCATCTCTGAACCCGCAGACTTGCTAAATTCCCTGAAAGATGTGACACTCATGGCTTAGGCTATTCTAGTTCAGGAAAGAGAACACATTTAAAAAAAAATGTTTCCAGAAGTTTTTCCATCTTCTTTTTTTAACTGCCTGGATAGAAATATCTCTGCTAACATAATTTTTGCTTGCTTGTAATTTTCTGATATCTGCTAGAGGAAAAAAACAAAAACAAAAGCAAAAACACCTCCCTCAGTGCTCCAAATCAGAAAGGAAAAATGCTAATTGGATGACATTCCTGTCAGTCATGGGGACAGACACCTCAGGAGAGAAGCAGAGGCAAAGTTGTGTTCAGGAAGGTTGACTGAGTATAAATCTATTTGTCCCTCCACGCGGTGGTGGGGACTTGTAGGGGACAGGGTAGGAGGGTGGTCTCCATTCCGTTTGTACTTGTGAATTAAAGAAAATCAACTTACTAGCAGATTGTAGAAAAAAAAACATTGATGCAGGAGACATGATTATTATTTAATGTTGTTTTAGATAGAAATTAAAACTGTTGAAAATCACTCTGACTCTCTCTTGTATGTTTGAACCTTTATTCTCTGCTTTATGAAAAGAGCCTATCAATTATTTAGAGTTTGGCAAGGACGAGAGTTTTTGCTGTTCCTCGGCCAGAAATTTATTCATTCCAGATTTCCCTCAAAATGTTTGAAAAGAGCCACCCAGGCACCTGCTGCTCCCTCGCTCCTCCCTGAGTCTTGTTTCTGTGCTCTCAGCGTTTGGATCTGTCATGGCCAGACCGATGGCCCCAGGGGACTGGGCACAGCTGGAGGGGATGACTCATCATTGCCACTCACATGCTTTTCTTCCTTCTACCCTTTTCTGAGGGACTTGAGTGTTACTTGAGAGAAGAGAAAGAAAGAGTCTAAAGTTTTTATTAATTTGACTTTGGTTGTGAAAGTCTTTGTCCTTACTGTTTGGGTTCTGGGTATCTAAATATCCTGGAGGTGAACTAACAGGTCCTGCTCATTCTATCAAATTAACTGTGTCCCAAAAACAGATTCAAAGAGGTCACTATTTCAACTATGGGCATGGGAGGCAATAGGTGTCCCGGGTCCAGGTAGCAGGGATGTGAGCCTCGTGGCCAAAGGAAACAGGAGAATTTTCTGATTCTATCCCACCCTCCCAGTCTTGGTGGGACCATATTATCGTCCATTCACATGGCATCCTTCATAGCACGGTGGTAAATTAATACAACAGGCTAAGTATTTGTATAATTCTAACTTAAAGCCTTTCTCTTCCATACCGTAAGCACATAAGGACGGTGAGTACCTGGCTGAATCAGCAATGTACTCTAGTATTTACCATACATGTAGTAGGTAGCTAGTAAAATATTCGTTAAATAAGTGAAAAAATAAATGAACAAATTTATAAACCACTGTAAAGGAATGGTAAGATTATCTGTTACAAGTGGTTGTCTGACCACTGGGCTCTCCCCTCCTGTAAACTGTCACTGCTGTCTTGGCAGTTCTGGCCATCTAATGTTCCTTACAATCCCTGGACATCTTGCGGACATCTGGTTTGGGAGCTGCACTATGCGACCAGAGCTCTGCACACCTGCTTTTCTTCAGGATGCACTGGGTAAAGTCTATTGGTGTAACCCGGATTCATAAAAATTGATTTCACCTCTAACCATGGAGGCAGTTCTGGCAGAAACATAGACCTTGCTGCTGAGAGCCATTAAAAGTCAAGTTTTACATAACATGCTGACTTTACATGGATCCTGTCTGTTTATCCCTAGATAAACAGGTATGTTTAGTGCCTCCCTCAGTCTCTTTATCCTGGGCTGCTCCAGCCATTAGCCATTCCTCTGGTAGGAGAAAGGCTGCCTCTGTTTACTTCCTTTCTCACTAAGCCACGTTGCTCTGCAGACTTCCACCTTCTCATATCATTATAGCAAGTCCCAGAGGCGGGGGAGTATGAGGCGGAGGAGACGCTCAGATCTCTCACCTGCCAGAGGCCCCAGGTGACTCACCAGAGCCTGACTCACTTGTCCGTTTTGCTCCTCTCCCTGCTGTGTCTGTTCTTGTTAGAGGAAGAATTATTGAGCCAATAGATAGGAGTACGTGGCAGTTCTGAGATCAGTTGGGATCGTGTGTTAGTGTTTCTTCATAGCCTAATTATTTTAATCACAACAAAATCATCTCTAGGCCCACGTATCTCCTAAGTCTAATTGAATTTTATTCAGCTTTCTCTAAAAAGGAGCTTTGTCTTGGTGTTATTTCCTTGCTGCCTGTACTTATGATTCGTAATCATCCAATAATTCTGCAGAAGTGTTAACACTTGAATAATATTCATTACTATTGTGAAGCCTCATCTCATGTTCATGTGAGTTCCCATCTCAGTTTTCAAGCCTCTCAACAGTAGATGTTGCCACTAATTTTGACCCTTTCTTAGTGATATCTACTCTCCCCACCTCCACCACTGAATATATGGGGTCCAACCAGGAAAACCGTATAGAAAAGAATTGGACTAAACTTTTAAAGATTACTTTTTTATAGACATCAATTTATAGGCCTTTATGGATGAATGTTGTGATCAGATTTGTATGCTTATTGTTTCAGGTTTATAAGCCCTCGTGTTGTAAAAAAATCACAGCCCCCCACCTGTAGTTTTGCAGATTGTGTAGTTCACAAAGATTCGTGAGAGAGAGCATGATTGAGTGCTGACATACAGCCTTTGAGTGACGTGATGGGTGTGTGTGTGTGTGTGTGTGTGTGTGTGTATTGGCTTGTGAGAGCTAATTGTTAAATTTTAAGGAATTTTTTGCCTAGTTGATGTCACAGTGATAGCTTGAAATTGGCCATGATGGGAGCATTTACATCAGGAAATTGAACTCTGTTTTCTTTGGAGAGCTGGTTTTAAAATCCACCAGCACACCACTGGCTTGACTTGCCAAACCATGCACTCCCTGCAAAAGGCCTTCTTCCCCTTGCCAAGTGTATTAACTACATGTTTCCGATGCTTTGACACTGGGGCCTTGGGGACCCTGGAGACACTGCCCCTCCCAGGGCTAGCCAATTTCTAGAGATATTAAATGGGTGGGTGTCCTTTCACATGTGAACCAACCAATCCAGAGCCTTGCCTCACCCATCCCTTTATTGGCTCATTCACTCTGGGGCACTACCCACATGGCCTAATCAACCTGGGGCCATATACCAGACAACTAGGGACAATCCTTATGCCCCAGAGACTACTGAAAATATTCAAACTAGCCAATCCTAAACCTGCTCACTCCTGACTCACTGTTCCTTTCCACAGACATCCCAATAAAGGCTTTTGCCTACGTTTTCCCCTTGCACCCTCTGCCTTCTGATCAACCCTGGTATTTGCCCATGTGGTCTTCTTGATCTGGCCTTCCATGGCGTGGCATGGCCCCTCCTCTTAGGATCTGTGACTATGACATGCCATGGTCTTAATGGCAACCATTTTCTGATCTGTTGGCATTTCCATACCTGAATAATAGTAAAACCTACATTTAAAAACACCAAGTGGGAATTTGCGCTTGTGCTCTTCATCTCCACAGAGGGACTACTTTTCTCCAATTTATCTACATAGTCAGGTACCTGTTTTAATGTACACAAAGTACCTGTAGAAATAATACACTGTTTTAATGTACACAAAGTACCTGTAGAAATAATACACTGAGTGGTTCATATCACAGAAAACCATAAATCCCCTGGTAATTACCCAGGATTCATCCCTGATCTGCCCCAAGTTCCTTTGGATTTAATCTTGCACTGTTCAATAACCTTCTCTACCACTCGTTGCCACTTTGCAATTAGTCACTTTTAAAGCCCCAGGATACCATCTTAACATTGTGAAATGTTCTTCGGGCTGTTGGGAATAATATTTTCAAATACTACTGTCAAGTTTCCATTGGGGCTTGGTTTAAGGGTAGGGAAGATTCAGTACAGTCTAGTCTAAGTTTATCCTGGTGATTGTTTTTCCTAGTCAGGTCTATCTTGACAAAGCCAGGTTTGGAATGGTTTTCCTTAAATTGGGGGCCTCTATTGTAACTTTACGACAGAGAGATCTTACCTCCCACTGTCAGTATCCTGGTGGGACTGGATCATGAATCTTCCCTTCATCGATTCCCTTCTCCAGACTGCCCGAAGGCCAGGCTTTCTTCCTAGCAGCTTGGAAGTTTCCTACCACACAGGCCAGTCCTTTTTCTTCTGTGGTAGAGACTGGATGAGCTGCACATTTCTGTCGCTCATCACAACCTTTCTGCTACAACACATTTTTCCCTAGTCTTAGAAGTGCTGGAAGAGCTTTAACATAGGAGTTCCTTTTCTTCTATTTTACATTCCTTTTTGTATTTTGCCCTTTATCTTGGGATTTTCCTTCAATATCCATGAGAGGCTGTTTTTGCATTTCCTTTTGGTATTAAATAGTGGTGGCCTCATGTTAAAAATCTGACCTTATAATAAATTAAATGACTGCTGGCTTGGGTGAAGTTTGTGTAAGGGAGGCCACTCAATCCTCCTTGGCAGTAAAGAGCAGATCAATTGATTTGTCCTCATCAGTTCAGCTAGGCAGGGTTTGTTTCCTAAATACAGCAGGGGCCAGTCACCCTGGTCCCTGAGACAAAAGATTAGTTACTGAAAACGTGTTGTTTCCTCTTAATATACATTGCCCCTGGCAGGCTTCTGGCTATATCTCCCCTCTTTACAATTGATGGGCAGGTACCTGGACCCTGCGGATAGATCCTGCTGAGGAGCAGTAAATTTTCACCACCAGTATCAGGGTGGCACTTGGAGCACCCGTCCCAGTTCAGAGGCCTGCCTTATCTTAAGGCTCTAGAACCAGAATGAAAATAACTGACATTCATTGCAGACTACAGGAATTCTGTGCTTTGAGTGTTAAAATTCTGTGCTAAAAAAAGTTATAGACTGAACCACAGTAACTTGGACATTTGAACACGTTTATATTTATATGGGATTTATTTATATTAAACACATGATATATTTTGAAAGAAAACAGCTATAGTTATGAAACACAAGTAGTAGCAAGACGTTATTTTAGACATGGGTTTAAGACTAAATGGCTTCAAATTACTTGCATAATTAGATTCCCAGGAATAAACTTCAATATCCAATAGATATGCAGTAACCTAGTAAATACATGAAAAAACTAGACCATGTTCATTTTTGAAGAATTCCCATGGGAAAATAATAAAGCCTATTAAGTTCTGCAAATAATTCCATTACACACACATAACGTCACTCAGCAGTTAGATAAATATAAATTTACTAAGTGTTATGGAGGGCACTTGAGAAGGAAGCAGGCACTTAATACAATTATAAAACACACAGCTCCTTGTCCAGGATAACATTTTCTTTTATAGACAAATGGGCTTTAAAAATATCTTGCCAAAACCTTGAATTCCTGAAGTCACAGTAAAAGACTGTGCTTTGTACTACTTTTTGTAATGTGCTTAATTTTGGCTATTACAGAAATTATCTTTTATTTTTACCAATAATAGCCTTTCTACATTTTAAATAATTTTTATTATAATACTGACAATTTTTATGTGAAAGGATGATCCAAACATTGGAAAAAATAAGTATCAGTAGTAGAAATTCACTTGGAGGGTTTAAGTAATCACATAATCAGTTTAGACAACATCTGGCTAATAGTAAAAGAGCATTGTGCATCTAATAATTATAATTTAAAAAGCTTCAATGCTGTTAACATTTTAACAGTTTCTTTTGGCTATTTATTTCACTGTAAAGTGTTCAACAATCCAAAAGAACTTCATATACGGGGTTTTTGACTTTTGATTCTTACTCAAATCCTTAAAGGGATTTTTTACCTCTTAAATGTCAACTTTGAACCTCCACCGAGAGAAAAATCAAAGCACAGATTGTCCTCATATTATTCAATATGATGCTTTTGATCTTTTGCAGGAAGTTCTTTTTCCTTTCACCCCAAAGCCTTAACATTTTATTCAGAGGGGACAATGGACTTTTAGATGAATGAGAATGCAAACCACTTACTGAAAAAGGGAATGGTTTCAAAATGGTTTCAAAATGGAAGCATGACTGGAAGAATGGAAATCAAATCTCAGAGAAAGAAAATCCTAGTCTATTAAATTAAACCAAAGAAAGGAAGAAAGAAAAGAAAGCAAAAGTAGATGTCATTGCTGGGCCAGGTTTTTGTTGTTGTTTTTCAGTAAAATAAAATGTTAAAAAAAACCCCACACATGCGAACAAGTATCAGGGGAAAGGAACTAAATGCACTTGAAAGATGGAGAAGAAAGCAAAACTGTTTAAAAGTCTGCAAATTAAAATTCTGATTTCTCCCAATAGAATTAAATCAAAAGAGATCCTCACATTAGTATATTTTGTTTCATCAACTTTATTTCAAGAAAGAGAATCAGCCTTCTTTCCTTAAAAGTTTTCTATGTAATCTTTCTGCTGGAATACCTTATCAAAATCAACACAGCTACCCAAATCTCCCAGCCTCTTGCTCCTTAGCATCAAAAGATGTGGAAAAGGGAGAAATAGACACTAAAGGATACTTTGAACCTGTAGATGATATTTCCTGAAAATTTCAATGTTGTTACCATGCAATACTGGAATCATTTATAGGAAAATATCTTAAGGAAATATATTAACTTTTAAACTAATATCAAAGAAACTAACACAATAGTATGTTTTCACAAGTGACTTCTCTATTGATCTTGAAAACCTTCATATGCCACTTCAGTTAGAACTATGCCTATAATTTCAACCCTTTCTGGAAATGAGATGCTTGATTGTTTTTATGTGTGTGTGTGTGTGTGTGTGTGTGTGTGTGTGTGTGTGTGTGTGTGTGTGTGTGTGTCTGTGATAACACTAGTATTTATAGTTTCCTGCCAAATTACACATTTCTGAGTCTTGGTAAGCTGGACTGATTGAACATTTGAGTCTCCTTCATTTCCATAAGGTTAGTGAATGAAGACAACTGTTTTCATCTTTTAATTATTGCTATCATGGCAAGAAAAATGAAAGAGTTTTAAAGAATAGTAACATGCTTGTTTTCAAATTAATACAATTATGAAAATTTCAAATTTGTAAAACACTTGTATCTTTAAAAATATTTTTTCTTTTTCCTATTAAAGGAATGAATTGGTTTCCAAGTTAATATTAAATAGATATTTTGGCAGAAATAAAATTTTCAAGTTTTAAAATCTAAATGTCATTACATTTAGCTTTATTATTAGTACTTTAACATGTCTCAGTGTGGAAACATTTTAACTCTTAGCATGGATACGTATGAGGAAAACCTCTCTGTAATTTTTACACAGTTTTGTTTCCATTTTTAATGTTGACCTTGGAGTCGCTATACTGGAAAAAGAATTAGAGGTAAAATGACTTGATAAAGAAGCATTTTTGCTGCTTACAGAACTGAATCCCTTCATATTGAGCTTAGACTTGGTCCTTCTCATCACAAATGCCATGCAGTGGGTTGGCAGCAGAATTTAAAGTGACCCTTACTCATACTGTTCAAACATTGTGGATGCAAGTGAGAGGGTGGACTTCAGAAGGTGTTGATGATGCTAAAGAACTGGAAGAAGAGTTTATGGCTATCCCTTTCTTGGAATAAAGTGGCCCATCTTCCACGAAGAGGAAAAGAATATGCAGTATCGCCCACAGCTCTACAATGTACTTCCTCTATGTGGGTGTGCGAAGGTCAATTCCTTTAAATTACTAGTTTGAAATACTTTGTATTAGATTTGTGATCAAAATGATTCATAACTTGTGGGGTTCTTTTAAATGAAAAAGAGTGGACTCTAGCATTGATGCTCTAGAGACATTTTTAAATTGTGGTTCACAGATATGCCCGGTGTGTTCTTGGTCTAGGAGAGAACCTAATGCAAATCCTGACATTTTAGTCCAAAGAAAGTGCTGCATTCATTTATAACCTGCCAGAGGACAGGGAGAGTAGTTTGGTTTCTATGTAATCTCTTGGAATGACTTATCCCAGGAGAGCATTCAGTAAATGTTAACTAAGGGAACAAATGAGAATAAATAAGCCCATTATTAAAATATACTTCTGTGTTTTAATTGTTCATAGCTCATACACTTAGGGGAGCCACGAATGGTAATATTAGTTTTGTCTTTTGTGCTATGTAATATCAACAAGACCTTACTGGGGTCCAAAGCTACTGACATATCTAAGGAGCTATTATTGCCTACATCCTGTTCTCTGTGGGAAGTTATTTTATGTATTTGTTGTGATAATACCAGAACAGTTCTCTAAAAACAAAATACTGAAAATAAGGGTGTGTTTTACTTAACAAAAAAAATTTGCCTTATTTTTTCCCACTAAAAAGAGTTTTTTAAATAATTCGTGTATATTGAATTACACATTTAGTAAATAGATATCAAGAAAATGGTGCAAAAAATCCAAGTCCTTTATACTTAAGAAAACTGTACCTGCCTATTTCCCACAGACTCTCTTTTTTTCCCAAGGAAATGATGGGAAGGAATAAGTGAGAGAAAGGAGAGAGAGGAGATGGGCAGAGAGGGAGAAATTTGTCTTCCTTAGGACAGGAGAGACATGTTTTGTCTTATATAAGCTCTCTAGCAGTAACCTTACTAGAACAATGCATTACAGAGTGAAATTTGGGATAAAAGCAGTCAGGTCCAAAGGCTCAAAACAGATTTCTTGTAATGGTGCTTCACTATTATATTCACTGACAGAGACGTCAAAATTGCTTGAGTCAAGCTCTGAGCCTCTTACCTACTAAAGTATCAGAAAGTCGATTGAGAATACCTGCTCTGTCTACATAAATTGAACCCAATGCTAAGTAGTAAAAAGTCCACACCTTATCTGAAGCTGCTTAGTTCATGTTCTTTCCCATATAAATTATGAGGCAACCAAAAAGTAGCTAAGCATCTGCAAGAAGATAAAACAAAAGAAAGGGGGATAATTAAGAATGTACCACTATTTATTTTGATGAAGGAACTCCTAGGCTATACAGCACTTTCTACTTACATAAGTTCTTTGGGTGGACCTTCGAGATGTAGGTGATATTTGTAAATTTCCCAATGGAAAGATACTACAGTCTACTGTATTCTTTAGAAGACGTTGACTGTGAAGTGCAGAGCTGCCTAAAAAAAAAAACGAGAGGCAAGTAATAGATACATTTACCTCTCTTTCAGTGTAGCTTTTTTTTTTCATCAATTAGGAGATGGTTGGTACTCACAGACACCAAATTAAGATGTGCGTGAATGAACTGAGAAGAAACTTTGCCTTCTAGAAACCTCTATTCCACTAGCATGACCAGCTTGGCCAAGAAAGGCTGGAAGTGAAAGGGATTCCAGGCAGCACCTAAGCATTGATCTTTAGACATCATTCTTTTTCTCCTGACCTTATTTTTATTTAAGATACATTTACTAGCTATTGGAAGACTGGTCATTAAACTACTGAAGTTTTCTTTTTCCAACTAACATTCCTGACATTTGGAAAAGCACATTTCTGCAGAAAGACTACCTCGATTTCCTTGGTTTTGTTAAGTGACCATTAAGCAGTGTTACAAATTGTAGTTTTAGAAACTGAGAGGGAGCTCACTGCACCAGTTCTCTCAACTGAGGATGCAAGAGAGTGATGCTTTGTTCTTGGATCAAAAAAGAACATGATCAATGATGCTGGCCACTTTCCAGACCATTTATGGAAAGACAGTTGCAGAGATTCCCATTGTTAGGATCAGATACTGATTAGAAAGCTAATAAAATCTCCTATGGGCTAATTTAAGGTCGAAACATTATTATGTGACTATGCTACTCTGAGGGTTAACCTCATCTATCATCTGCCAAAATGTTCTTTTATAAAGTATAAGAGGCACTCTGGTTATACATATTATATTAATAAATACCACGTTCTCCCTTCACCATCTGTAATCACGTTTCTCATTATTTATGGGTTCAATACTGCACATGTCTAGGCTCAGTTCTTAGAGAACATTGTCTTGTAGTGAATCTAACTTTATGGCATCTTTGTCATAAAAAGGTCACCAAACCCTCTCATTTCTCACAAATGTTGAGCACCAATAAAGTATATTACCATGCAAGAGCTCTACTATTACTCACTATATATCCCAAACAGAGCAGACTCTCTTAAAAATCTCTTCCTCCAGAATTAACATATTCTTTGGTTTAATTTAAAATTAAATACACAAATAAAACAAGGAGGATCTGATGAGGATGAGAGGCAATTCGAATCCAAGTGAGCAAGTTCCCTTCCCTCTATCTTTACTTTCACTCATTCCCAAATAGTAGAAAAGGTGGTTTGTGGGTTGAGCTACCCCTGGTCACAATTCTATGCCATCGTCACCTATTAGAAACTTGTCATAATAAACAGTGTATTCATCACTCTTCCAGACGACCATTTAAAACCTTTCTGGTAATAATCTGTTATACAATGAATAAACAATGTGACAATTGCACCTTCAAAGTTCACACTAACATAGCAATAATAGACTCCTCTTAAACTTCTTAGAGAGTCTGATAGCACCTTTGAACAGGTTCATCTCCATGGTGTAGAGAATATGCCTAACACGAGAAGCACATTCCTTGAGGTCCATCTATGGTTTTGTGTACATGTGACTACATTGTTGCTACCTTCTGGGCAAGAGGAAGGATGTGGTCTGAAGTTGTCCTTTGATGCATGAAAAGTAGACAGGATTCAAATCAAAGTACATTAGTATAGTCAGGTCCTTTGAGCAGCTTCATCCCAGAAGTCCCCAATTCTCTGCTGTTTACCAGAAGCATTTGGGGTTCCTGTGTCGTCTTTTCTGAGGCACTTGGGGCAAAGGTTGAATTCCACCTGTGGTCATCAAACCTCTGAGCTGTCGCCGTGCTGGCTCTGCGGGGGCATCATGGGCTCGCTGCTGCTGGAGCCCTTCGGGACGTCCTTCCTTCTGAAGCTCTCCTTGCTCTTGCACATCATCACGGCAATGACCACGAGGCAGATGGTGAGTAATCCCATTGCGATGCCTCCCACGACCATAATCAGGCTGAACCCAGAGCCGGGACTGTTGAGCTCGCGAGGGAGGATGCCGTCGGGAGGAACTCTCCCTTGCGGGATCTGCCTCTTGTGCGTGCGGTCCAGGGCAATGTGCTGGATGTTTGTTCCTCGGTTGTTTTCAGCACCGATTTCCCACGCCAGTGGGGATGTGCTCCTGGTCTCCCTCTTCTTCCGGCTCTTGGTAGTTGCCTGGGTCTTCCCTTGACCCACCAGAGAGTGGTACTGGTACTCCACACTTCTTTTCCCAATACCTCGATTGGCATTATCTTTTGATCTTACCGTGTAGATGGCGTGTATGTACCATTCTCGGCCCAGAGTGACCTAGAAAACACAACTCTATTTGTTAGGGAAGTAGATACTATGCCAACCTAGTCCATGACTATTTGCAGGTGAATTTAATGGCAGAGATAATAATAAATGATGATTTAATTTTGCCTGCAGAATTAATTTACTTAATATTTTTGAGTGAGTAATATGTGCGAGGCTTTGTGTAAAGGACTCTATAAAATTCTGTGCAACTCTTCTGGGAGCACATACTAGTAAATATTTGCTACTTGTAGTCATAGAATGTGAGAGCTGTAAGGAACATCAAATATTACACAGACTATCTTATTCATTTAAAAAATAATTAAATAAGAATGCATAACAGTGAACTGACTTGCCCAATATGAATCAACTGGTTAGTGGCAGAGGCAGAACTATAACTCAAGACTTCTGAACCCCAGGACTCTTTTTCAGTACGTCTTGCTGCTTATTAACATATAAGTCTATTAAAAAAAAATCAGTTTTCATGTTTTTTGGGGCCTGGGAAAAGCAAGAATTTTCTGATGATTCTGAAGCACTCGAGATTTAGACAGACCAGATGCTTTGAGAGTTAATGGTAAAAATGAAAACAAAAAAGATCATACATCAATTTCTTGTTTGAAAAGATTCAGAATAACGAATAGGCTTTCTTAAGATTCCTTCCTTAGGCTGAATAAGAATAACACATTTCTCCAGCCCATTCTGTCTTGGTGATTTTTAGTAAATATCCTAATGGGTGAACTTGCTCCTCCAAGGATTCACAATGTAAACACATCTCTAAATTTGTTGTGTTTGTCTGCGCAGCCTTGATATGGCTGCCTGTGTATCTCTTCATCTTCTATGTCTGGGTCAGGATTTTCTATCTTTGGGAGTGGAGATTTTGTGTGCTGCACACAATTGCTTTTCTGGGTCTAGCAGTCTACACAAGATCACTCTTATAAAGATGACCGTGAAAAGTCAACAGGAAGGAAATTTTGAGTAAGAAAAGCAAATTACCCAAATGTCAGACTTAGAATTATACTCTGGGCTGAATAGGAATCTTTATCACACATAGTCTTAAAATAATATTAATACATTAATAAAATCAATGATAGCTAGAGTTTACAGAATGCTCACTATCTACCCAGTATGGTGCTGTATGGTTTATTTGCATCATCTTATTCAATGTTCCCATTAACTACATGCAATATTACTGTTACTGCCAGTTATATATGAGACATCTGAGGCATAGAAATGTTAAATAACTTGCATTCAGACATACATACATATATACATACTTGCATACATAGCTATTATAAGTGAGCTTGTGTTTGGCCTACCTGAAAGAGTGGTGTTGAGTCAATTTTAAATCCATCAGATCCAGGCTGATTCACTAAGAGAATAGCTTCTGGGTCATCCACTGCCAGTTTGGCATTAAACAGGACATTTCCAAAACTGGTGGCTTGTGTCTCTGGCTGAGCTTTGTCCTTTAAGCGATAAGGAAAATGATGATTGCTGTAGATCATGCCAACTTTTGCAAGGGCAGAATGTTTTCCTATTAGTTTTGTGCGAGTACACTTTACCAAAAAATGTCACTATTTGGTTTACTTTAAAATAATGATTGAAAAAAATAAGACAAAAAGGTTTAACTTTGCAAATCATCTAGTTCTTTGTTTGGGTCAAAGCACTTACCACAATTTTAAATCGATATAAGAGTGAAGGAGAATCAGCTAAGCAGCCATATTCTGCATTCGTTGGACTGTACTTGGGAACGTAGCCATCGGCTCCAGTGCACAGGAACACCTTCTCAATGCTGCAGTGAAAGGAATTGCCTAGATTCTGGACAGGATCTACCATGATGCGACCATAAATTATATCACCTGAAACAGAGATGTGACAGTGTTATTTCTGTTGTGTGATACAGTGTATCAGTGTGATGCTGCACACAGTTTATGATGATAATGACACAGAGTTTATTTCCTTTGCTTCCTAATCTGCCACCAAATGTTGAAAGGCTTTGGTATTAGATTCAGGATCAGGTTCACTCCCAGGCCTCAGATATGACCACTTTGTGCAGACTGACCACAAGTGACTGAAGATTTACTGAGCCTCAGATTCTTAGCCACTAGCAGGAAAAATCTCAAAAATCTACGATTTGACATTCATAACATCCCAAAGTGATTAAAGTTCAGTTTACGTAAATAAATGAGTTGGTAAGATGTAAACTAATCCAACATAGAGTAACACTAAGAAAGAAAACATCAATAAAAAGCCTAATTAACTTTATTTGCTTTTGAAAGAGGGTTTAATAAAAACCCCTGGTATGTGATCATTTATTTCAAAGCTATTACTGAACCTCTACTACACGTGTTAGGTATTTTGCTAGGTGTTGATTATACACTATTGAACAAGATAGGCACAATCTTTGCCTGTGAGGCATTTACAGTTTCAGGTAGCTGTAGTATTTGAGTCCATACAAATTGAAAAAACATTAAAAAAAAGAACAAAAAAAAAAAAAAACAGAATTGCTCCAAAAGTCATTTAAGTAAAGGAGATAGAAGTTTGGTTCCCCAGAATAAAAAGCTATCCAGTAACATACACCCAATTTCAGTGAGTCTTCATAGCTGCCAAAGTGATGAAGACTCAGTTATAGTCTCAAAACCGTAAAAGACAATCCCACTTGTCTTTCTCCTTCAAACACAATACCAGTAAAGCAAAGCACAACAGATATGCGTGGCTAACAGAGCAGCCCTCTCATTTGTAAAGTGATACCTTCCGCAAAAGCAACATCACTCTCTTGCCCAAATCCCATGGATCCATCAGACAACCAGAGACTCTTCTTAGACAGTAGGTACATTTGGGTGTTCAAGCTAAACTCAGCCGCCACTGGATCACTGACCTAAAACCAAGTGTAAAAGCCCTTTTATGCATTGTTGATGGTTCTGATAGTACACAAACACACTGTTCACAGACACACACCTTCACTGAACACTGCATGTAGGATACTAAACACTGCACTGTGATTTTCGTGTCCAACCAAGCCAACTTAAAGAGTTGTAATACTGATTTTGTCCTTCTGGAGAAACTGGTGAGGTTAAATCATTTTTTTGAGAGGGTCTAAATAGTATGGCTTGAGCTCATTTACACTGGTATATTGGGGCATATAAAGGACTCACAAATACCATGGTCAGTGGAAGGCCGACATTTAGTATAATTCTTGGACAAAAGGTGCCATCGCATTTCTTTAAATACATAATGGCAAGTAGGTACTTTGAGGTGGTTTGAACCACCAGATTTCATTCTCCTCGAAGATTAAGTATAAGACAAAGGAGGGCCGAAGAACTCTGGGGAAAACTCTCAAATCTCCAAGGCAGCAAACTCCAAGAGGAAACCAGATAAGATCAGATAAAAATAATAACCCTTGCATACACTTAAACTATGAATTTCATATCCTGAGAGAACAGCAGATAAAGGACAACTCTTTGCTCTTTCTTTCTGCCTTTGCTTCCTTCTGTCTGACTTCCTTTTTTCTCAGCATGCAAAAATTAAAGTCATCACTGTGTGAATTTTTTTTTTTTTTTTTAATGATAAAAGTGAATCATGACTTTACCAAAATGGGATTCTACAAGTCATGGGATAATAATAACAATAATTCTATGAGACAAACCTGTTGGAATCGGATGTCAAGGTCAAAGGTGACAGGCTCTCTGGGGTTGCAGGTGACTGGCAGGCGGTACTCCTGATGTGATGGGGTGGTACATGGCAGCAGTTTCACAGTATAGGTGCCTGAGTAGTCACGTACCTTTGAGGAGAGAAGAGGACATTTATATTTTCCATTTAAATATCTGAGATAGAATCAGAAAGCAGCAAAATAGGAAAATTAAGTAAGAGTCTTAGTCACTCACTGCGAAGTCAGAGACAAAGCTCCATTGCTGTACTGGCTGGTTATAGGTTGGTTCACTCCTTAGGAGGCGGAGGGAAAATGTAAGCCCGGGATGGTCAGCTGACATGATCATTGAGCTCGTATAGGATGCTAGAAAAGTGCCAGTAGCAATAATGGCACAGTGGTTACATTAGAAGAGTGCATAACAGTTTAGAGTTTTCAAAGTACCTTATCATATATTATTTGCTTTTATTATTATAATAAGCCTGCAAAAGAGGCAGTGTTGGTATAATTATCTTCATTTTGCAGAAGAAACTGGGCTGAGAGTGACTGTGTGACTCTTTCAAGACCACACATGGATAAGATGTGTGACTTCTGATTTCTAATTCAGTGCTTTCTTCCTCTCTATAATTCTGCCAAAAGATAATTGGTCATATTGTTCCAGGCTACTTTGCAGGGAGTCAGAGCAGAGTGATAAAGGCTGATGTGAATGCATTTATTGTGCACCAAGGCTATGAGCTGACTGACAATAGTCCATTAGCATCCACACAGCTGGGCAAACCCAATTTACGAATGGAATCTAATTTTAATCAGATTGCCTGCAATCATGCTAAATAAAGATTCAGTTTATTAGAAAGATAGACATGTGGAAGGGAAGTGTAAAGACCAGGAAATCTTCGTCTCCCAGAACTGTCAGTTACAATAAAGCAAAATGATTCTTTTGGTTCTGTATTTCCTGTAGCTCAATCTCATGAAAATACAATAAACCCTTTTTCTCCTGCCGAATATTCGGCCCTATTCTCTCCTTTGCTAGAGCTCATGGAAAAGGAAGGATACGGGGATGGCAAGTGAACTATTTTCCCTTTCAGTCTGACATAAGCTGGCACTCTGGTAAAACATGCAAACCAGTTTTGGTAATATGGAAAGTCCAATGAAAAATAAATTATTTCTAATAAAATGTCCCTTACAAAAAAAATACAAAGTTAGACACGGGGCTCTATTGACTACTGCCTTATTGATATTCAAGGCACAGTCCATCACAGTTAATAAAATTGCTAGCCAACACTTATTAAGTAAAATTAGTTAACATGCCTGAAACTTAAGTATGAAAGTGAAGTACCACTTCTGAGTCTGTTGTAGAGGTTCTCACAGCACCTAGAAAGGAGCTGTTAACAGAGAAGCACCTGCAGAACCAACCACATGAAATTCAAGTTTTTTTGTGCAATGAAAGCAAAGTAGAGAAATGAATTTTTATTCCTAGGCTCTTTATCTGATGAATACTTCACTTAAAATGAACTCAGTAGGGTTTCCTTTCACATTTACTCTAATTGTTTTGCATTTTCTGTAAAAGTCTGCATAATAATAATGTGTGGATTATGAGATGAAGCTGAACAATTAGCAAGCCCTCACGGAGATAACTGCACATATACAATTCATCTGAAATGAAGGGCTTCAGAGCTAACAGGGAAGCATGCTGAAATGTGTGCGAATATGGAAAAACCACATCCTTCTTGCATGGAGAGTGACTGTTCATGGATAATGGGGCTTACCCGGATGTGACAGCACAAACAAGCCATGGAATTGAGCCTCCGTCTTGAAGTTCACGGCCAAGCGGCCCTCTTCACCGATGCGCATGCTGGTTGGATAGAGAGAACCTACAATGGGGGTAGCACAGGAGAGTGAAAACACAGGTGGCCAGAGACTCCTAAGGTACAGATTCCTTCCAAAAATTAATACAGATTTGTCTCATCTCTGAGCATTCCAGGCAAAGGGTATTGTGAGAAGAATTCAGAATAATAAGAGAGGTGGGAGTATCTTTGTTTTCTTTTCTAAGGAGAAAAGGTATCTAAAGGGAGGCAAGATGAGTAAATGAATTAGGTAACACGAGTGAGGTCACTATGAGATTCACAGGTTGATTACAATGGGCCAAGTTTGTTGTTTTGTTTTTGTTTTTTAAAGCTACAGTCAACAAAAATGAAGCTGTACACTGACAGTCATGACAAACAAACTTGTCAAAATTGTGGAGATTTGGACATGAAAAGAGAAAAGGGTTTGGGCTCTCCAGAATGATTCCAAATTTTATAGGCTTAAAGACAGCACTGAAACTTTCCCAAGAAATTTAACAGTTTGACAAAATTTGGCTCCAGATATAAGAAGGAAACAAGAGATCCTTAGGTAGAAGTTGAGAACCACAGGAAGGATCCTCATTAAGGTTCACTTAAATATGCATCTTCTAAGGCAAGATATGGAGTTAAAACATTTGAAATAATCTGGAATGATTCCTCAGAGGGATCCCATTACCTTTCACACAGCTCTAATGTGATTTTAATACATTTAAGATTTATATTGGAGATGCACTCTCAACTCTATTTTCCTTCTGGCTAGTAAGATGTACTGCTCACGTGATGCTATGGACATTCATGGAACCAGAACAGTAATATGTGTCTAAAAAGAAAGAGGACTCAGTCTACTAATGGATTAATTGGCTTTATGCTTATGGATAATTCTGACATGAAGACTGAAGCAAAGTTTGCAGATGCTGATGGGCCCAATAGTTAGCGGAATCATGACCATTGTTCCAAGGCATTCAGCTAAAGTATTGCAGAATAAATAGAATTTTAAAATAGAAAGAGATACTAGAAGTTTTGCCTATTATTCAGAGGAAGTTAAGTCCAGGAAAGGTTAATCAATATGCTCAAGATCACGCAGCCAGTTGGTTGTAGAGTCAGAACTAGAATCCAGGACACAATTTATACCGAACTTTAAAATGCACCTCTCATTTTCAGAAACAAAAATGTGTAACATTTTCCCTTTGGGTTTACTCCTTATTTTCAACTGGAACTTCCTCTATCCGTTTTCCAGAACCCAGTGAAATATAGATTGCGTTGTGTAACATATAAATGATTAATCACCTAAGATAGACTGTAAGAGTGAAATATCCATGAAATGTAGAAAGGTATATTTAAATCACATACTATGAAAAATTTGAGGCAATGATATGATTTAATGAAAACAGTTTTTCCATGACAAAGGTAGAAATTATCTTAGATAACAAGAATAGAAAAAGAAAACATATCGAAGTTGTTTCTATTATTTTTAGCTACAGTAAAAAAAAAAAAATCCTCTTAAGTAATTAAAAGAGGTAAGAAAAATAGTTTTCCAATTTTTATTAACCCACCTTGGAGTTCGGCTTCTGGGGGGCTGCCAATCCCCTCGTTCCACAAGATGGCAGTGTCGTACACAAAAGTTAGACGAAGCTCTGACTTCAAGTCAAAATGCTGCCAGCCTCCTGCCCCCACAGGGGAATGGAACACGTAGGAAACATACAGAGGGACCCGAAGGGTCACATAAGACTGAACTAGGTTTAGGACCTAAAACAATGAAATTGTAAATATCAACACTACGCAGAGTCAACTAAACGAGCCTAATTGTGCCCAAGCCATTTTCTCCTTCATTTAAGATTTTGAGTAGTCATTGAGGAGAGGAAATGACAGCATTTCACATGATTTTTCCCTCACTTAATTTTGGGCCAATTAAATAGTTGTTTCTAAATATCTGTATTTGCAACAAAGGTTATGTACCAGAAATCATTAAGATAAACGGCATCATTTTGAGCATACTATACTTACACAGTCCTTTTTATTTTATAACAGCTTTATCAAGATACAGTTCACATACCATATAATTCATCTACTTAAAGTAAACAATTCAATGTTTTTTATTTTATTCAAGCAGTTGTTCCTCACTAAAATCAATTTTAACCAAACTGAATTTAAAACATTTTTATTACCTCCCAAAGGACCCCCATACCCATTAGCAGTCACCTCCTAATCCCTCCTCTTCCCAGTCCCTGGCAAACACTGATCTACTTTATGTTTTCATGTATTTACCTATTCTAAACATTTCACATAAATCAAATAAAAAAAGTGGTGTTTTGTGTTGGACTTCATTCACTTAGCATGTTTTCAAGGTGCATTTATGTTGTAGCATGTTTCAATACTTCATTCCACTTTATTACTGAATAATAACCCATTGTATGCATGTACTACATTTTATTTTTTCATTCATTGGTGACAGACATTTGAGTTGTTTCCAGTTTGGGACTATTATGAATAATGCTGCTATGAGCTAATTATTAATTACACAGAGGAAGATGTAACAAAACAGGAAAGATCCGGAAGCAAGTATATTTATAATGACATGTAACATTTAAGATTTCTCAAGAACAAGTAGCAGAAATAAAGTGTCTTGCTTTGAATTTCACATTTTCCTCCTTTAGATATTTAGCAGGTGGGTTGAGAGTAATGAAGAATAAACTAATATTTATTTATTGAACGCCTACCATATTTCAGACATTGTACTAGGTTTTCAATCAATGCTATTTAATAGTTTCACTCTCTTCCATTATTGTATTTATATATGTAAGTGTGGGTGGTTAGATGAATGGATGAATGGATGGATGATATATAGAAAGAGAAAGAGATAGGAAAATCAAGGCTCAAAGAAATAAAGCAAATTTCCCCCAGAAGTTTTTAAACCTCCTTAGTGACCCTGACAAGATTAAAACTCAGCTTTTGGCTCATGTTTTTCTACTCTATTACGCTTCATTGTATCCCAAACAAAGCTGAGGGCAGTCCTAAGATCATCCGACAGAGGTCATCGTACTTAATTCTCTAACAGCTCCTCAGAATAGTAGGGCAAATATATCTAGCCTCTTCTGTGCACAAGAAAAGGACTTAGGTCAGATCACACTCCTTAGAAGTTGGAGTCAGGCTTTCTGATAACAGTCTAGTTCTCTTTCCACACTGAGCTGACAACATGAGTTAGCAAATAATTTAAATTATGAGCACTATAATTTATCACATTATTGTGAATTTAAAAGTAAACTTCTGAAGTCACAAAATGATGACCTAAATTACTAACAAAAATACTCATATATAAAAAGAGAACCATCAACCAAACAAGTTATTAGATTCCCGGCTGTGTAGTAGCTAGCACTCCCCATGACCTGCTAACCTGGACAGCAGGCAAGGTGTGTTGCAGTAAAAGTCCTTTGAGATAGTATTTTCTAAGGGTAGCTACTATTACTATCTTTGAGCAATTGTTCTCGAAGTATAGATTTAACACTCTGACAGTGGGATACAAAGTGATTATGTCAATCCATATGCCACTGGAAATTGAGATTAATATTTTATTCTATTATTTTAATAAACCATGATTTTTTTAAAAAATTAGGCTTTAGGAATAGCTTTCCAAATAAACTTTGTAGACGCTAAGAATAATTTTTGCCAGAATTATACTCTATCCATCAAAAATGTTATTGAGTGTGCTATTTTGGAGGGAATTACTAGCATTCACTTCCTATGAGTAAGTTACTCGGAGTACCTCTCCCTGACTAATTCTTATTTGATTTTCTTTTTTCTTGTGGTAAACTAGAGTTTGATCATTTCTGGGTACAGAATAAGCATCCTATTGCATTTTCTTATTCTCTATAGGCAGGTCTTCTTTCTGTCTACTTAGAATTCTGTCTAGAGGACCTGGAGCCTAAATAGCACTACCTTGATCACCCAGGTCACCTATGTGTTTATTCCTTCAAATGTGAAGAATGCAATACAATCAATCTAACTTCTAGATGTCATGTTAAAGAGTGCTTAATTTTCTTTCAGCCTGGACCTCAGAACTTCCTTAAGGCATTTGTTTATACTAAAAGAAATATGTCAAAGCTTAATAAAAAACTAAGACACAATGAGTGGTTTCACGTGTTCTTACCGATGTTTGAAGTTTCTTCAGCAAAGGCAAACAATACTTTACATCCCATATTTAAAGGGAAAGTGTAAAATGCAAATGCTCTGGAAAAGGTAACATATGGACAGATTTATATTAGTACTATTAACTGGCAAGTATATATGTGTTGTCTGTCTAAAGTCATAAGAAAGGCTCCTAATCTGTGTGTGAGGTGGAAAGGAAAGGGAAAGAATAGGAAGAAAGATGAATACCCTAAAAGAAAAATTATACTCATAATGTAGTTTATGGTGGGGACCAGTGTTGAGGGAAATTGCAGTAGATTTAATTCTTCACCTATTTTGGGCATATGGTTATAGCTATTTTGGGTATATGGTTATAGCTATCAACTTACATGTTATCTTATGGATGCTTTAAAATTCTTATTTTAAAGTAGGCTATATATATGTATGCATAATAAAAACTAATCTAGATTTACCATGTTCCTTTGCAATTTCCACTTCAGCAAAGGTATATTTTACATTTGAGAAACTTAATCCATGGAGAATATAATTGGCTTGCCCAAGATTATTCAGTACGATCAGAACTAACACCCAAGTATGCAGACCATTGCTGTTCAATAGAAATATAATGTGAGCCACATGTGTAATTTTAAATGTTCTCATAGTCACATTTAAAAAAGAAACAGGTGAAATCAATTTTAATAATACCATTTACTTAGCCCAATTTATCACACATATTACATTTTAATATGTAACTAACATAAAATAATTTTTGATAAGACATTGTACATTCTTTTTTTTTTTTTTGTACTAAGTCTTTGAAATCCGGTATATGTTATACATTCACCACACATCTCAATTCTGACTAGCCCCATCATGAGAGTTCAATAGTCACACATGGCTAATGGCTACCATGTTGGACATCTTGGATCTAGACTCTAGACCACACATATTGAAAATGTGAATCATTTAAACATTTTTACCGTCATGTGTATACCTCATCTTTATGTGAGATATGTGGTTTGTGTTTACTTCAAAGATTGAAAAGTGAGACAGAGCTGTTAGAATTTTATCTGAGAGCTACTACTGGTGGGGATTTCCCACTGGTTGAAATATTTTATTGTTGATGCTTTCAGTGCCAGAAACAGGTCTACATCCTCAAGATGGTGGTATTTGTGAAGGTGTAAAGAAGGTTCATCAATCTCCATAACTTGAAGTCTCAGTAAAGTGGGTACTTAGCTACTCAGTTGAGGTTGTTTTTTTTTTTTTTTGTCTTTTTCGTGACCAGCACTCAGCCAGTGAGCGCACTGGCCATTCCTATATGGGATCCGAACCCGCGGCGGGACGTTCTAACAAGTTAGAATTCTTAGCCAAGTTTTTTGCATAATAGTAGACTACACAACCAAGAACACCTGGGAGAAAGACCTTGGTTTTTGTTGGATTACAAGGCTTTCTGAAGGTCTGTGGTATCAGAGAGCCAAGCGCAGACCCTTGGAAAAGGGTCAATATTGGTCCACAAATACTTTAGCATGAAGGAAACTTTATGATATATTTAAAATGATAGAGAGAATCTAAATGACCGACAATAGAAGGATGGTTAAATAAATTATGATGGGACATTCACAAGGTGAAATACCATGTATGCATCAAAAGTCAAAAAGCCAAATAATTTTCTTTGACATGAAAAATGTTTATAATACGGTAAGTAGAAGGCAGTATACAAAATGGTATAAATAATATTATGCCACTACTATTAAAAATGTGTATGTATATTGAAAAGAGATTAGAAAACATGTCTGTGTACAGTGATAGTGGGATAATGGATGAGAGACGGCTTGTCTTTATACTTTTTTAGTTCCCAGATTTCCATGGTGATATCATCACTTTCATTAAAAAAGATTAATTAAAAAATTAATTGGTAAATTTTATGAAACAAAAAGCAACATACTTCAGGAAAGTTATACATTTTGTATCCTTCTTACTATTTCTTGCAAAATGATTTAGACTGACTTAAATATAAAATATAATGTGTCAAGTAATGGAATGGAAAGAAATGAACTCTAAAGTATATTCTAGCTTCAAATTTCCATGTTTCTAAATCAAGAACACAGTAAAAGGGAGGCATAATTATTCCTAAAAAAACCCAAAAAAAACAAAAAAAGAAAAAAACATTTATTTACTTTTCCAAAATTTACAGTCTTCCAAAATTTCATGTTTTAAGTGCAAATTGTAATTGAAGTTGCATTTCTGCAGCTTATTCATGCACACTGAATGAGGTCATCAGTGGCTGTTTATCTAACAAGGTGAGAGAGTTAAGATTCCTACCTTGTGATACAGCTACCCAGGCTGACGAAAGGTGAACTAACCTGCAGTCTTCCATTTTGTAAAGAAATTGTTTTCAAGAGAAAAATCACCAAAAACATTCAATAGTTTTAAAAACTTATTCTAAATTTAATAATCATTTTGCATCAAAAGTGTTATTTATTGTATACTCAAACAACTTTGAATTTTATTTACAAAACAAGTGTTGAACAAAAAGGTGGAGTAGAATCATTTATTTTAATCTATCTCTAGTTTTCTTTCTTGCTATTTATTTGCTTCTATATTTTAGAAAGTAACTATTAAAGATGATTTCAGAATCAAATATTATTAGAGAAATTCCAAATTTCTTTTTCTTGGCAAGTAAAATTTTTAACTTTTGTAAAAGTGATGATATGACTCTACTCTTAAGTTTTAATCAGTGGAGTGTAAGCTTCATGTCTGATGTCCTCACCAGGTACCTGCTATAGTCCCCGGCACAGAGTAGGTTTGCACTGAATATTTCTTTCATTAATGAATGTACGAATACATAAGATGGCAAAAGCAGATAAAGTCTTAACATCAGCTGAACCTAGCTGTAGTCAAACTGCATAAAACTTAATTACTGTTAATATATAACTATCTTGAATTTTTCAAGTGATTCCTTTACCTTGGCAACTCTTTCTTAAAAGTTAAATAATTTAAAATGGGAGGTTGGGAAAGTCGGAAAACCCTTTCAGAGTATGTTAGAAACAGATTTTCAATCACAAAGGAAAATGCAGGGACTTGGCAATATTTCATGGTGGTAGCTTTAGCTACTAAGAACACATAGAGAAAAAAAATCAGTTCTCCCTCATGTTGTTCCTGGCAGAAGCTCTTACCAGTTAATAAAGTTTGTTTGCACAGTGATTACCTTGAGCTAAGATGCCAAGTCTAGCAAAGGACTGGAAAAGGGAAAATAATCTCTGCTAGGTGCTTGGCCAGAGGTGTGTGGAATTTCAGAGGACAACCAGACCCAGGTCCCCACTGGCTTCCTGCAGGTGCTCTTTACTGGGGCAGTCAGTAAAATCATGGAGCTGTTCTGCAGCACATGTAGCCTGTGCTGATGGTTCACCTTTATTTTTGCCTGCTTTTCTGTTCTAAATGCAGAAATATGAATGTTTGTAGAACGCTCATGAAATTCTACAGTAGAATCTATTAATCAAGCGTTTAGTTTGCTTTCCTTCAGATGCCATCTCATGAAATATGTTTGTATTTAAAACTGACCTTCCTGTACTCAGATGAAGCTGCAGACCATTGTTGTTAGGACATGGATTTCCATTGTTTTACCAACAGCGGGTGTGGATGTAATCTGGCACACATTTTCATGATTGCTGTTGGAGAGTGTTCTTGTACCAAGAACAAAGGGAAAAGTTCATTTGGCTTTCTTGCAATTGAGTTTCTGA
The DNA here is from genome assembly GCF_027409185.1 of Cynocephalus volans. Taxonomy (NCBI): domain Eukaryota; kingdom Metazoa; phylum Chordata; class Mammalia; order Dermoptera; family Cynocephalidae; genus Cynocephalus; species Cynocephalus volans. The sequence goes on from NC_084466.1 coordinate 71,509,485, forward strand.
CCATATTTATTCCTCACATTCACCCACTCAATTAAATATCCAGATAAGCATTTTGATGTGGTTAAGAGCATAGGCTTATAAGCCACAAAAACTTGGGCAAGATATTTGAATCCTCTTTGCTTCCACTGCCTAATTTGTAAAAAGGGGACAAAAATACTACTTATCTCATAGGATTGTTGTGAAGATAGAATGAGTGGAAATACACAAAGTATTTAGAAGAACGACAGGCACAAAGTAAACATTAAATAAATGCTGGATATTGCCATTATTATTATTGTAATTGTTAGTACTATTATTAGATATTTTCTCTTCTTCTCTAGAACTCAAAACTAATGGAAGAAAAATAGGAAAATAGAGGGTTTTTTCTTTAATTTATATTTTCTTCTCCCTCACCTATATTTACATAATATGTGTGTGTGTGTGTGTGTGTGTGTGTGTGTGTGTGTGTTTGTTGGGGGAGGATAAAGGAGAATATAAGTAGCTAGGGGAGAAGTTTAAACCCAAGGAAAAAAGTTAGGTGGAAATAGGATGGCCATCTGTGATGGTTAATTTTAGATCTCAATTTAAGTGGGTTAAGGGATACACCGATAGCTGGCAAGGCATTATATCTGGGTGTGTCTGTTGGGTGTGTCTGTGAAGATGTTTCTGGAAGAGACTGGAATATGAATTGGTGGATTGAGTAAGGAAGATCCACCCTCACCATCCAGTTGGCTGAGGCCCAGATAGAACAAAAAGGCAGAAGAAAGGGAATTCTTTCTCTCTCTCTTTTTCTGTCCTGGAGTTAAGACACTCTTCGTCTCCTGCCCTTGGACATCAGAACACCAGGTTCTCTGGCTTTTGAACTCTGAGACTTGCACCAGTGATCCCTCACCCCCACCCCCCGCTCAGGTTCTTGGGCCTTTAGCCTTGCCCTGAGAGTTACACCGTCGGCTTCCCTGGTTTCCAGGCCTTTGGACTTGGACTGAACCACACTACTGGCTTCCCTGATTCTCCAGCTTGCAGATGTCCTATCATGGGACTTCTCAGCCTCTATAATTGTATGAGTCAATTCTCCTAATAAATCCCCTATCATCTATATTTCTATATATTCTACTAGTTCTGTCTCTCTGGAAAACCCTGACTAATAGCACATCTCTAACCTTCACTCTAAGAGTGTAAACAACGTGTTTTATTAGATTGTATTACCACTTAGTTTTCACCGAGGATTTTAGAATTTCATAACAAGATCTTAAAGTCTCAATGACTTACACGGAATCTGATCATCTCTATGATGTTCATCACTGTGGTTATGCTATTAAATTTATTTTCAACAGTACAAAAGCAGAAAAATCCTTTCAGAAGGAACTCATACAACACGTTGGCCATCTTACTCAGAAAGTAACACAAACTGGTTAAGAACTGAATGGTGCAATAATTCTTACATTGGGTTTTCTCTTAGCAGTATGTAACATAAGCCTTTCTGGTAGGTGAAGTTAACTGAAAACCTGCAGTTGCTAGGTTTCACCTAATAAAGTATAACTGCTCACAGTCCAACAACAGAAGCAGAGCAATGACATTTCTAGCTAGCAGAGGTCATGGGAAGAAAAAAAAAAACTACTGAACCCGAAGAAATAAAAAAAAACCCAGCAAAGTCAAGTCACTTTAGCTGAGCATTTAATGGTAAGATTGGGTCTGAGAAATTAATACATCGGAGGCAGGCTTTGCATTCAAAATGACCTTGATACACTGGAGAAGTGAACAGATGTAATAGGATAAAACTCAAGCAGGAGAAGTGCACGGTCTTCACTAGAAAAGGACATCTGTGTAGCATGTATGAAAGACAGCTGCCACTTTGTGCAGAAGATAGAAAACATTCTTGAGGGTAAAAACAGGCCATTTATTAGATGAGACTCACAGAGAAGCTGTATAATACGAAGAAATGATTTTAATAAGGAGGAGCAGAACTATAATGTAATCCTATTACTACATCAATTTTATTTATGCCAATAGATCCTGTGACTTAAGCAAGATTCTGAGAGAAGAGCAACCAGAGAGGAAATAGAAATGATTTAATAGTGGATTAAAAACACCTCTGTGAGGAAGAGCAGAAGGAACTCAAGATATTCGATCTATGAAGAAAAAGATAGATTTGTTAATATAAGCTTTTATTTTTATTCTGCCAATAAGATCTTTTTTCTTTCATGTTTCTTTGAGGTGGCTAAGACTGGGTGGGAAAGAGAGACCTGAAGAACTAACACTTATAAGTGTTGAATAACTTGCCCAAGCACATATAGTTAGAAAATATCAGAGCCAAATATGGGTCAGCATTTTCTTAATTTCAATATCCAGACTCTTTCTAGCATTTCATACTGCCTTTCTGTCAGTGTTTTTATTTGTGAATTTTCCTATTCCCTGCAAGTTACCGAATATTGCTGCTTTTAGTGGAGGTGGTTATGACAATGTCTCACTACATTTGAGTCCAATAGTTCCCAGACATAATACATAGCTGCCATTCCATATCAACACCAGCTGAACTTGTCAACTTCCACAGCTATGCTATGGGATTAAACTCACAGTAGTTATCTAGTTTTTTCCTTGCTGCTACTTGTTTTATATTTTAATATCTCCAGAATATAGCAGAGAAAGAATCTGGACTCACCTTAGCTAAATCTTGAAGGACATGATGTATTCTGCATACCATTCAACACTTCCATGCATAAACGCAATTATATAAATCTTTGTTCACTCCAGCTAAGGCAGAATATTTCTTTTAGTTCAAATACTCACTATAATTTTAAACTATACCCTATATATTTTAGATTCCCTATTATAACCCTAATGGATGCTTTGCTTCCTTATCATTTTAACAACTTTTATGCTGATGATGGTAGGGCTAGAATTTTGTGTGTGTGTGCATTTTTTGTGTGTGTAAATGTCTGTGAAGTATAAAGAAGAGTCAGTAATTATAGATTAGAAATAACAATAAGCTTTTAATAAAAATACTTTTGACTACGTTAATGATGGAGAAATGAAACAGAGAAGGAGGAAAAGGGGAGGAAACTAGAAAGAAAAGGAAGAAGACAGAAACAGGAGGATAAGAGGAGAGAGAAATAGAAGGTGGGGGAAGGAGAATGTTAGCAAGGAGGACAAAAAAATTAGACTGACCCTCAGGATTGTAAATCCTCATTTTAGGGGGTTGATGATACAACATCACAGGCATCCATGCATATAAACAAGAAATAGTAGTGTATTCTTTGAAGATAAATCAGTATTTGGATTTTTATAATATCAGAGTAGATTTGGAGCTTAAGGCAATAACTATATAGTGTTTTTTTTGATACAAAGATAATGTTTCTAGTCCATTGTTAAAAATATATATTTTGGCCCATTTTTTTCCAGAAATAGGCATGGATTTTCACACCATTCATGCCAATTATCTGGATCTCTTATGATTAATGACACACATTACCAAGATGGAAGACTAGAGTTGGGATGTAGTACAGATCTATGCAACAGAACAAACAAAACAATTGGTTTCTCCAGTGACCAAAGCTCATATGTTAACATCTGTACCTGTCCATCTGTTCCGATAGTGCCTCCACAGTCGGTGAGGAGTTCAGACATGTCATAGTAGCTGACAAACTCCCACAGACAGGCCTCCAGGTTCAGGTTTCTGTAGAAGCGTAAGGTACTGGAACCTCGGATGGCTGAGCTGTACTGATAAAGATACATCTCTCCAACTATTTCTGGGTTTTTTGTAGCATCAGTCAAGAAGCCATGGTGGGTCCTCACTTCAGTATAATCCAGTAGGTTGGAGCACTTGTGGTTTCCAACTCTTGTCCCATCAGGGCTGAGGGTCAGCTCAAAGTTGGAAAGCTCTCTAGTGGAGATTACAGGGAGCATGCCTATGAGGAATTGAAATCATGGTTATCATGATTTACAGGAAGCCCAGAGCTGTGAGCACTTCAGAATTTTTTTTATCTCTTGGGAAAACAAGTGCTATAGTGCTCAGCCGTGATTATCAAAGTGGTGTCCTAGGAACCCTGGGGTTTCCCAGGAAATTTTCGGGAGATCTATGACATCAAAGTTATGACACTAAGTTATTATTTAACTTTTTCCACCTGCATTCTCTCCTGAGTGTACAGCGGAGTTTTTCAGAGACTACAACAAGTGACAGATTATAATAGTTGAAATACAGAAGCATATATGATAGTCCAGCTGTCTCATATTAAGGCAGATATTGAAGATACCTTCAAAAATATAAAATAACGCCACTCAATATTTTCTTGTTTTGTTAATTATAGTTATTTTTCCTAACAGATTTTTTCATGTTAACATATAATAAATTTATTTTGGTTATTTTTAAATAAATGAATAAATAAATATTTAACAATTCCTGTCAATTTCAAATCCAGTAAATATTTATAGATATAACCCACAAAAACAAAATGTCTTTGAGATCCTCAGTAACTGTTAAGGGTGTTCTGAGACCTAAAAGATTGAAAACTACCACTATTCAAACTTCCTCTGTAAAGGGCCAGATAGCAAATATGATAGGATTTGTGGGCTCTGAGGTCTCTGCTGAAGCTGTTTAACGTTGCCATTGTAGAGCAAAAGCCACCAATATGTAAAGGAATAAACATAACCGTGTGTAAGAAAACTTTATTATGGGCAATGGATTTGAATTTCAAATCATTTTCATGTGTCATGAAATAGTCTTCTCATTTCCCCCCGCAACATTTAAATATGTAAAAACCAGTCTTAACTTGCAGACCATATAAAAATGTGTGGCAGGCTGGAGTTGGCCCTGGGTAACCATGTGCTGCTGCTGGCATAAGCAATGCAGCAGAAAACTATGGAAAAGGTCTTCTCTCTGAGCCTTTCCCACCTCCCTCTCTCAGATTCTCCCAGAGCAAAATTCTGACCCCATAAAAGAACTGGTCAGCTTTCTACCATGCTTCTGGCAGAACTGTGGCTATTGAACATTTCAGAAAGTGCAAAGTCAAACTCCAGGGTGGCATAAAGGACCTCTCTTTTATTAGGAAAGAACTGTTAGAGGTCTGTTTTCCCTTGATGGGTCCCTGCTTGTTCCTTTGCAGCTCTGAGCCACACTGCCACATGGTCCTAGAGGTAGGGTGGTCAAATTTGGGACCAATGTCATGCTGTAAAGTAAGGAGAAGCACATTTGCACATTCCTGTCTACACCCCCAACCCCCAGGTACAAATTTGGGTTTGTAATAAGCAAACAGGGTGTCCTTATTCTGAGAGAGGTAGATTCCATCTTGTAGTTCCTAATGTTGCTTAATGTTACCTCTCCCACAGCTACATAAAATACAGCAAACATACCAAGTAATAAGATTAACGTCAACAGTTTAGTTCAAGTATAATGTGAATTGAGTTGATAAGAACATGAAAATGCCTTCTGTACATGGGGAAATGTTCATAAAATGTGGATACAATTATTGACTCAAAAATTCTGGTCACGGCTTCCTATCCAGAGAAAATGAACATAAAATATAATACCTGTTAGTTTCATTTTTTATATTATTTTAATGTCTAGAAAATATCTTACTTATTGCAATAAATATTGAGAGAGACTTAGAAAACTCCCACTATGAAATAGCAAATACATGTTGAAGGCAAGCATTGAGATACCAAAATGCTTTACTGGAAGTCCAAGCTCAAAGACACATTTGTGCTCTTTCACAAAAGCTAGCATATTAACCAAAGTTCTGTTTTATTGTGTTTGGACATGTACTAAATTTATCTAATTTTAAAGAATGCTTAACATGTTAGACTTTTAAAAACTGAGTAGAAAAAAAGCAGAAATAGTTGAAAGAAGCAGAAGGACTTGAAACTCAAGTTGCAAAGTGCTCACTTTTTAAAGCTTGGTTATTTAGAAGATTGAGTAGAATAAACTAGATAATAAAGAGTCCAGAACACTTCCACGGATTTGCTTACCCAAGTCACCTACCGTCTATGTGTGGCATCGTGACAGTAAGCTTGACAAGGTTTGAGTAGTCTGGGTCCTCGGGGCCGGTGTAACGCAATTTCGCTGAGAACGGCTCTGCCCCCACTACCCCACGCACACGGGGCTGGCAAAGACCTCAAGGGAAAATGAACACATTTATGTTAACAGAAGATAATAGATAACATCTAAAGAATGTTTTAAAAATAGGCATTATTACTTTTCCACGTAGTTTAAAATTCTCTGTGGACTAGGGCATGGCTAAGTGTGTGTATCATAAGAAAGCAGCATATCACAGTGTGAAAGTAATCACAGCAGACAGCTCAGTGGCCACTTAACATTTAGATTTTTTAACATTTGAAAAAATAGTTATTGTTTAATGTGATTGAATATGTACTGGTCATTCTAGGTCATGTTCATAGTCACGAGATCATTTCAATACAAGGTGTGAACAAATATAGTAAAAATGATTGAAAGCCAATAGAATAAAAGTAAGTGTAGTTACATTAAGTGAATTTGATTTTTACCTTGGAATAATGTACTTATGATTAGTTATAAAATACGCATTATTTATAAGTGAATAAAACTAAAAATGCACTCATTTTAACAAAAAAAACTAAAGTCTCCTTAAAAATCAGACAGCAATATCCATACAGTAGAGATTTTTCTCTCCATATGTAATTTCTTATAATATCTGTATTATAAATGTAGTTCATTTTCTCTCTTTCTCTGTCTCTCAGTGACTCTCAAAATTGTGACATGAAACGTGTCCTCCATTGTTCCCTTTAAGAGACAACTGTGATGTTCTCATTTAAACATCATAGAAGGAACCAAGTTGCTGAATTACAATTTCAAGAGAATTAGAAAATATGTCAATTTTTTCTATTTATACAAAAGAGAGAGAAAACAAACAGGTATTTGTTAGAATAGTGATGAAATCAGAGGCAGGAACTGCATCTGAGCTGTTTTATTGATAAGGACACTCATTTTAAGGCACTGTTTAATTCTTTTTGTACCAATGGTGGGAGGTGGTACACATGACTTTTCTTCATGCAACAAATGTACTTCTGAACGCTGTGTGCAAATGGAAGTTTTAGAAATAGAATTGTATGCATACAATCTTTAAAATATCTAACAAAAATTTTTCTGCAGAGTAAAGGATTAGTTTCTAAAGTGAATTTCCTGCTTTTGCAATGATGTCTCCAGCCACATCCTATTCCCTGCCTCCAATGTATCCTTGGCTCTAGCCCCAAACACAACCTCCCTTGTAATAAGTAGGTATGAGTATTTGCACATACCTCTCTACCTGTCCTCTCCTGTCCCCAGCAAACTCTTACTCACCTGAGCTTTTTGACCTCCTTGCATGACATACGCACCCCTTGTCCAGATCTGACCATACCATCCTGCTTTGTCTCCTGATCCTTTTTCCTCTCCTTCTTACATGCTTCCCTATTTTCCTGCTTTTCATTACCGAAACATTCCATGTTCTTTCATGCTTGTATGAGTCATTTCTCATGCTGTATTCCTCTGCCATTTTCAAGATTCAACTTAAGAATCTCCTCTTAGATGAGCCTTTCCTAACCCACTCAGGGTAGAACTAATCCCACTTTTGCATTTCTGTGCCCTCTCCAGTCTAAAATTTGTCAGTGTCCTCAACTCAGGATAGGGATCCTGACTTATATTTCTTATTGAAGCATAAAGTACTGTTTTGGGGGCTCAAAAATGTGGAATAAATAAATATTTGTTTTCTAATGAATATTTGTAAGAATGGATTTTTATCTTAAAGTAATTACACAGCATTATGGAGTAGTACACGGGACATCTGGAGGACTTGATAACCAGAAGTTAGACATTCCACAGTTTTCCACTGATCTTCATGTGCAAACGGCAGTGCCTTACCTTCTTCTCTGCTGATGGTTACAAGAGGGCTCATCAGCTCCAGGCCTGCATTCCCGTTGGCGTTCACGGCACGGGCCGCACACTGCACCCGGGAGCCAGGCTGAAAGTATATGGAGTCTAACGTGATCATCTTGGATGATGTGAAAAAGGTGTCGAAGTCCACTTCTCTCATGGGGCTGGTCACGCCATCAGGGCCTGCGGGAGCACTGATCAGCCATCGGTACCGGGTCAAAGTGTCGTTGATGTTCTCACTTGCACAAATAGAGCCTGTTTTGTCATAGTCTGAATATTTGGGGTTGCAAGCCTATGGAAAACAAATAACTATATTAGGGCAACAGTACAGAACATTGTGTAATTATTCCTTTCAAGTGCTCACTGTCATGGTGATTTCACTGCTGCTTCTTTTTCCATTTCTACATGCTGTTCAGGCAACTTCGAAATTTCCAACTTCCAATTTACTTTCATGAAATCACAAATAGATTTATGAACTCTAATCTTGCATTTCAGACAGCTTAATTGAAACATGTAAAATTGTTAAGTACGTCATCATCTCTTGAACCTGAAGAGTTGCCGAATTATCCTTATTCTTTCTCTTTCCTGGTTCCTCTCTCTACCCTCCCACATCCAGCTGGTCAGTGAATTTGGTTATTCTTTCTTTGGAATGTTGCTTAAGTTAGTCCCTTTCTTTCCATTCCCAACGCCAATTCCCATCTCCCGGTCTAATTCAGGGCTTACTGTACAGTCAAGTGACACAGTGTTGCCCTGTTAACATGCCAACATAACTCCTCTGATCATGCAAGAACTTCCTGCCACCTGAAAAATGAAGTCCCAATTCCTTCACATGACATTTAAAGGTCTCTATAATTTGGCACTAAATTATTATTTCTGCTTTGTTAATTCAGTAAACATTTACTGTGTACTTATTATGTACAGGTCATTATACTAAGGATGTTATGATATAAAAATAAGTAGGCCATACTTTTTGTTCACAAGGAGTTTATAATTTAGAGTCAAGAGAAAACAAGTAAAAAAGTAATGATAATATGCCATTTTTTATGCTATTGCTCTAGCTGTAGCTTGTGTTGCAATCACTTCTTTCTGGAATGACTTTCTCTTATAGGACTCTTATCCTAAACTATCGAAATTCCACCTCAACATCCCAAGCCTCACTCATGAAGTTGCAGATCTAGCTCCTAATTTGTATCCTTCTCATGACAACGATCATGTTTTGCTTTCTATTAATAATTCCTATATATTTTTCTCTTCCTTATTTTTAAACTCCTTGAGTGGAGTTCTTACCTTATTTATTTTTCTATCAGTGACAGACCCCAAGATAACACACTATGTACAGATCAGTTAATTAACCTTTGTTAGGTGAAGGAAGAAAAATGAGAGCTTTATTTGATTAATGCTATATTTTCCTTTCCAAAGTTTAAAGATTAAACCTGATGGTATTATCTTACTTATATTTTTTCATGAAAAAGCCCATATATATTAAATCAAGTTTATAACTGTTTAAAATAATTATCTTACAACATTCCTCAATTTTGTCAATTTCCTACTCACTGTGACGCAGACAACAGGATAGCCAGACACGGGCCCAGCACTCTCTTTAGCTCTGGAAGTGTCATCATACATCAGCAAGGACACAATTTGAGGGACAGAAGGAAAAGTGACATCTGCCATGCTGTTCATTTCTTCTATATATACAATGGCTTTGGTCACCTAGAAGAAAAAGAGAATTATCATTGATTAGTGAAATATTAGACTTTTGGTGCTTTTATTTACAGAACAATACTCATATTGCCTGGAAAACCCACGGCCTCATCATGAGGAAATTTGTCATACCTAGAACCTCTGCACAATGATGGGCCTTATATGGTTTGTTGCAATTGACCCTGGCACCTTGTTCACATCCTGTGGTTCCAGGGGAGGGTGCCTGAGCCTGGGGAAGCTAATCCCAAGACTGACCAGCAGCCCACGAGGTATTTGGGCTCTAATTCTTCTCTCCAATTGTAGTAATAGTAGCTAAATCTGTCTTGGGCTTGTGAAGAGAAAGTTCTATGAAAAAGTCAATTAGCTAACAGTGGGAAGAAAGCTGAAAGGCAGATCTGTGAAAGGGAGATCACAGAGGTCATGGGATGGTTTGGGCCATGAAGAAGGAGATACCAGTGATAAGCAAAGCTTTAAAGGCATTGCCCGAAGCACAGGCAGCAGGAGAATTTGAGTTTCATACAGAGGAGGAACTGGGAGCATCTCCTGCCAGGCAAGGTGACAAGAACACTTTGCCATAAATTTGCTCTGGCTCTTGAATGACCTTTCGATATCTGGCTACATATCACAGTTTCCCAACCTATATTTACATGTACATTCTTAAAAGAAACTTTTTATTATTGGAAGTAATTTGAGTGAATCTCTGTTCCTTTCACCCAAAAGAATTTCATGCACTACATAAAAATAACAACAAAAGATTCATTTTTATGTGATCAAGACATAAAAATATATTTAATAAAAACTTTCTGCTTACACATCTTGAACTTTATTTTGACTTGAAAAAAAGCAAGGCACTGTAGCAGAAATACCATCAAGCAAAGATTACAAAATGTGAACATACTTAAGGAAAAAAATTTCCCAATTTGACCTCATACTCATAGTAAAACAAATAATAAAAGCAGTATAGTAAAGTGAAGCATAGATGTAAAATTTGAGCTGTTCCTAAAATGACATGTAGTTTTAAAAATTATTTTCAGTGTAAAGGTTAAAATTCTGTGGAAATTGTGTTTATCTTGAGGAAAATCTGGTTCAGGATACAGTATAAGTTAAATAAGCACAGAAAACGAGTTTTAGGGCTGTAACATTTTTTGTCATGAGGCTCTGGACATCAACTTCTGATAGAGCTAGAAGAAACAGGTGGGGATTTTGAGGTTTAGCAAACAGTTTTGTGGGTTAAAATGCATGCTTGAATGAATGCGGCACAAAGTCTCATCTTTGTGCTGGGCTGATGCTTTCTCTCTGGAGGTTAGTCTCAAGTTCAACCATGACTGACTGATGTGGGAAGGGGAAGCAGGCTGATGTGGGGTCAGTGAATCTAGTCCTCGAGTTTCTACAAACATGAATATTATGATCTAATCAGAATACTATTTAGGCAGCGCAAAGGGATTATGCACATCCTTTTCGTGTAAGGCTTGTACAAAGTATCATTACTTCATTGGACATGACGTCATTGCTCATATACGCATTTTCTTGGATAAAATGCGGCCATAAATTTATATACATATGGTATTACTCACCTGCGTCTCTGCTATCATATTTTCATCAGGTTTTAGGTGAACAGTGAAGGCCTCTCTCATTTCTCTTACCCCATCGAAAATTACTTCAATTTCAACAATGTGCTGGGTTTCTCCTTCTTTAAACTCAATTTCTACAAATGCAAAACCCCAGATTTAAATCTTTTGCATATGAATATTAGAAGTTTTTGTCAAGCTTTTCTGCTTCTAGCCTACATTTTACATTGTGGCCCCGTATATTTGTGTCTGTGTGCACATATGTATGTCAAACGAAATCAAAAGTTTAGCAAATGCCACTTATTATTACCATATGTGACGCACTCTAACATTTTCTAGCCCATTCTTTTTGATTTTAAAAAAGACTCTAATTATGAGATATTGATTTGTCAGCCCACAGTTTTAGAAAATGCTAAGTTATGGCACAGACAATTAGTAGTTCTAATATGGGGAATGAATAATTCTGATATTGAGATATAACCAGACAAACTCACTTCTTATTCCCCAGAATTTCTAAACCAATAGGACCCAACTCAGGTGAATGCAATCACAGGTATAATGAAGTGTGAATAGTATTTACACTGTGTATAAATGTACATAAAATAGTTGAGTTTTTAAGAGAGTATCAAATAATATTTCAAAAGGATTTGTTGTTATTCTGGGAAACTTGGAAAAGTTATTTTAGATGAATGCTAGTGATATTTTTTCCCTCACCCCTGTCTCTTCTCACCAAAAAGGATTGCTTCATTGTCATAGAAATTAAATCCAATCATTAGAATCCTTTTTTTAACTATTCATTTCAAAATTATTAAAACATTAGAAATTATTGGGTTTGATTGAACTCATGGTTAAGCATCTGACCGTACCGCTACATCTAAATAATTTTGTTAGTTTTTCTATACCTTTCAAGAAGCTGGTTCAGAAGAGAAAATATAAAATATAATAAGGCATAATTATTCTAATTAGAGAAGATTACAGATTTTGCTTTCTAATGTAATTGCAGTTTAATCATTATAATTCTAAATTATAAAACCTTTAGAGTCTGGCAGAAGAAAATGCATCTCCAGTGTATTGTTTTCTTTTCTTCTTTAATTTTTTTTATTATCAATTACAAAAAGGACTTATTTTCTTTGATATTAAGTTAGTAAGACAGACTTATCTTTTAAAGTAGTTATATCTATTTCTAGATACAACAGTTACCCCATTTGCCAAGAAAGAAAGAACAATCACAATAACATGTTGAGCTTTTAGGAGAGAACAGAGCTGTGATTACTGGAGGTGGAAAAGGGGAGGGAGAGGGGGTTAGGGAGAAATTGGTTAATCTATACAAAGAACGGTTATGTTTTGCAATAATGAATATGCTGATTATCCTGATTTGATTATCACATATTGTACACAAATACTGATAGTCAACTCTGTACCCCACAAACATGTATAATTATGTTTCAATAAAAATATAAAAAATGAATTATTATTTCTGATAGTACACTTGCTAGATGATAGGTAGTCATTTTCTCAATCATATTTGTTTTGATCTGTCATTTTAGACTTTCTTAGCACAAAACTTTTAACTTTTATTCCACATTTAATTTTTTTTTCTGTTTATTTGCAAAGGACTTTCTTCCGTTTGGACCATAAAAGAAGAAATTAGAACATGTTTCAGAAAAAAAATTCTTAAAATTTTTATTATAAACATTATAAACTACAAGTTGACATTTATAGAATAAAAGATACACAGGCTGAGTTTAATATTATTTAATGTTTTTTGGACTTCATATGTCAGTTTACTACATAGCTATAATTTTGTTTGTTTTAGTAAAAATAATTGTTTTATTTCCAAGAAAAAACAATTTGTTAAAGGTCATATTGTCACTATTTCGAAGGTTTTTCTTTCATGTAAATTCTGCTCATTATAGAAAGACTTACTTTAGATTTTCTAATTCAGTAACTAATCATTTTTGCTTTCTCTTCTTTTGAGTTCTATATGATTTATTTTAAATAAATTATCTTTCTCTACATAGAGAATAATCTATGGATAACTTTGAAGCTCTGCAGTGGTTTATCAGATTTTTACCATATATGCAAAGAAAATACAAGCTCCTTTGTAGAAGATGGTATTTTTCCCTATTGCCTCATTAACTGTGTGACTGATTCAGTAAATTTTGTTTGTAAGTTTCAAGATCAAGATGAATGGCTGAAGTGCTATGATCATAAAGACCTAACAATTGCTGGTAGTAAGAGGTAGGAAAGTAGATAAATAGAACTCTAAATAATTTACAAACTTAATTTAGGATATGAATTTATGTGTATTCTGTCAGCAAATAATTCAGAGAGAGAGAGAGGGAGAGAGAGAGGGAGAGAGAGAGAGAACTGATTTGTTTTAATTACTCATAAAACTAAATGGTGAAATGGTCCCCAACTTCACAAGAGAGGGAAGAAAGGCATCCATAAGAGGCTCCTATGCCCCAGGGCATTCGTGGAGTCTGTGGTTGGTGCCTCTGCTAACACAAAATCACAAAATTTTTAGCTTTGGTTTTGGATTTGCTGGTGTTTGCTAAACTAAAATAGATGATCATCACAGTTATCATGCAAATTTTCTATGTAATAGAAAATTACAGGAAAATTATTATTTAATATCTCATTAGTATAACAAAGGTAAAATCAGTAGAAAGTTAAAGTGACTCAAAACAGAAGGTCATCTAGCACATCTACTCAAAATTTCCCTAAGCTCTAACATATAAACCCTGTAAGCCCAAAAGAAAAATAGTAGAAATAAATTCCATTTTCCTTGTTTTCCTGAAGAAGATGAATGTAACCATGTGTCTATTTTTATTTCAATGGGATGTTTCTCTTCTTTTCCTCAAGGGCACCAGTGCTCACACACAGCCTTGACCTGACTAGTCAGGAGACAGGCCCTGGGAGCCCCGTACCTTCCGACACAGGGTGATAGTCCTCTCCTGAGGTGGCTGACCCGTCCTTGGTGTGCACTCTCACAATGGAAACCTTCGAAGTGTCTCCTCGGCGAATCACTGGAATTTTTATAACCACTGACTCTCCTGGCTCTTTGGGTTCAGTGACGCTGAACTTAGTTTCTCCAAATTTAATAACACTCTCTAAAATTGTGGGAAACAAAGACAAATCAAATTGTTAATATGGGAAATGCCTTTTCCCCATGTCGAATGTTTCTTTCCACGTAGGAGGAGCTTAATTACGACGACACTTCTGGCTTCTGTATCCCCTTACTCAATATTGGTGGTGAGCACAGAAGGAGAAGCTGACTCTCTACCCAAGCTCCTTCCCCCAAATTAACCAGCCCCCACACAGCATGTGCTCTGGGCTGTCCCTGTGTGCATTAATTATATAGCAGCAGGCCACCGAAAGGGGGAGAGGAGGAAACTGTCGGCCCAGGACTACCTGTACTCAAGGTGATGGGGGTGGGGCAGGTATGAATGTTTCAAATTCAGTATGTAGATATAAGCCACATCCTCTACCATCAACCTTTATCAGTTTTAATGGTTTATTTTGTTCCCCATTTGTCTTAGTCCTTTTCCTATTTCTCAATTTTTTTGAAACCCTAGTCAGAAAGAGGGGGTTATTTTCTGAGCCACCTAAAACTTCAACATGGATGGATTTCAGGTGCCAATTCACAGCTGAGCACAGGAGATGACTTCTTACTATCAGCATCATCTCGGATCCTTATCAGAGTTTCATTTAGTTCACCAACTGCAGCCCCAAAAGGAGAGTTGCTTTGTGGAGTGCCAAGTACCAGGCGGAGCTCCTCTAGGTCCTCATAGAGGACGTCATCCATCAGCTCAAGGATACAAGGCTTTTCAGTCTCACCTGCAACAATAATAATGTGTTAATCACACCCCATAGTCCAGAAAGGATACATCTGCAACTAGAATGGATGCACCACCAGGTCAAGGATGCTGCTTTTTTCCCGGCTGCGTCAGTGCAAAAAAATGTCTGACGGGCCCTTATCTGAACAGAGAATTTTAAAATTTCTGTTTTGTCCCTCATCTTAGAAAACAAAATGAGCAAGGAAAAAGAGTAAATGCCAATTTCGTTTATGAATTTCTAGCATTCTGTTCAGGAAGCAAAGTTAGCAGCCTTGTACTAGTTGGTCATTGTTAATTTGACCACACTACTAGTTTCTGGTATTACTGACTTTTGACTTATTGAACAAATCATTGAGTCAAGAACAATTAGGTCCTTGCCTCTAAAGAGTGGAGCCTATATTATATCCTAAACTTTTCCACATTTCATTAATAATTCTTTAAAACATTTTTAATGGCTACAGAATATACCATCATATGGATGCTCAAATAAATAATTCCTCAATTGTTGACCATTTAAGTTGTTTTCAATTTTTCATTACTATAAAAACTTTGTGATAAACATCCACATAAGGAAATGTTTCTGTACATTTATGATTCTTTTTCTTAGAATATATTCCTATAACGAGCCAGCAGAAGCTGCAGCTGTGCCCTTCAGAGGTAGTTACTTGGAGGCAGCAGGAGAGAAGAGGGCCTTGGCGGCCCCCAGGACAGCAAGACCACTAATAGGGTTCCCCTGGACCCACGCAGGAGCGAGGAGCCAGAACAACGGAAAAAAGGAGCCACTCAGGGACTGGTGAGTCATCACAAGGGACCGGTGCAGGGCCCATCCATGGGAAGTGTTTGGAGCTCAGGTGGTGGGGGAGAAGGGCCCACCAGGGGAACCCTGGGACACAGCAAGGACAGCCGATCTGCCCCCCGATCAGCACAGGACCACTCAGTGGAGACTGGTCAGGAATACAGAATTGCATGGGGTGCAGTTTGACGAAAAAACTCAGGCCCAGATCAGAGATTCTACAGAACACAGATCCACCGGGTCTCTGGAGAGCTGGAAGTACCATCAACCATTAAACCCTGAGCTGCACAAAAAACCTTCCCTAGGGAAACAGCAGCAAAGTAGCAATTTAAACAACCACACAGCTCAAGTACTGGTTCCCACAGGAAGTTCCCCCATGTTAGAAGCAAAGGACAATAATTAGTTTCAGCCCAGGCACACTACCACCACCTTGGGGCCTGCCTGGGAACCGGAGGCTCGGATATGGGGACCGGACCCTACACCCACTTCCAGGCAAACTGCACCAGTGCCTCGGGGCCAGCCTGGGGACCTGAAGCATGGAGAAGGGGACTGGACCCCCCTCCCACAACCAGGCACACCATGCCAGCACCTTAGGGCCTACCCAGGGACCTGAGGCAGGGAGAAGGGGGCCAGACATCTATCCCACAGCCAGGCACAACATGCCAGCACCTTGGAGCCCATCCAGGGACCTGAGGCAAGGAGAAGGGGACTGGACCTCTCTCCCACAACCAGGCACACCATGCCAGCACCCTGGGCCCCAGCCAGGGACCCAGGTCATGGAGAAGGGGACCGGACCACCCTCCCACAACCAGGCAAACTGAGCCAGTGCCTTGGGGCCCACCCAGGGACCTGGGATATGGAGTCGGGGACCAGATCACCCTCCCACAACCAGGCACAACATGACAGCACCTCAGAGCCCACCTAAGGACCTGGGGCATGGAGAAGGGGACCAGACCTCTCTCCCACAACCAGGCACAGCACACCAGTGCCTCAGGCTCTGCCCAGGGACCTGAGGCATGGAGCCAGGAACCAGACCCTCCTCCCACAACAAGGCATACCACAATAGTACCTCGGAGCCCACCCAGGGACCAGAGGCAAGGAGAAGGGGACTGGACCTCTCTCCCACAACCAGGTACACCAAGCCAGTGCCTCAGGTCCTGCCCAGTGACCTGAGTTATGGAGCCAGGGACTGGACCCCCCTCCCACAGCAGGCACAAAACGCCAGCACCTTGGGGCCCACCTGGGTAGCCGAGGCATGGAGAAGGGGACTAGACCCTCCTCCCACAACCAGGCACATGGCGCCAGTGCCTTGGGGCCTGCCCTGGGACCCGGGACATGGAGAAGGGGACTGGACCCCTCTCCCACAACTAGGGACATGGCACCAGTGCCTAGGGGCCTGCCCAGGGACCAGAGGCATGGAGAAGGGGACCAAACACACCCCACAACCAGGGATACCGCCAGTGCTAAGGAGCGTACCAAAAACAGCACCTCCATGTTGGTGGCCCACCAAAGCTACCACAATAAACATGGTTGCTGCAAAAGCAGCTAGATGCCACAACCACTACACAGATGGTCCGCCAACCACTGGAGTGCATTCACACAAGAAGAGTCACCAGCAGAGACAAAGAAAAGAAGAGGATGTCTCTTTCCACAAAACCCATTTCAGAGTGACAGAAGAAGCATCTGCTCTATGATAATATTGGGGGACCTGATCACATCTCTCAGCATTGGACAGATCATCTAGGCAACACATTAACAGAGTAGCCATTATTCTTTCAGAAGGAGAGAAGAAATCTAGGGCAATTAGAGGGGGGAGGGGAGAGATTGGACAAGGGGCATAAAGAATAATTACGATTTGTAACAATATATATGCTAGTAATACTGATTTAATCAATATATCTCAATGTTCAACCCCCAAAATATGTATAATCGATTTTGATTCAATAAATAAAATAAATTTTAAAAATAAAAATAAATAAATAAATAAATAAATAAATAAAATAATATATTCCTATAAGTACAATTACTGAATCAAAGTGATCAAATATTTTAAGACATGATACATATTAAAAAGTGAGATCTATTTCCTCCCCTTTCATTTCATTTAAACATTAAGTTCAGTTCTCAGCATTGTAAAATCTGCACATTTGATATGCTCTTGTCCATTTACTAAGTTTTGAATGAACAATAGAGCACATGCCTAGAAATCAGTAAGTTAATACAGAAACGAAAAGGGCATTCATTTGACCCCTTAAAATCCACCTTACCTTATCATCATTTAGTTTACATAAAACCATGTCATAAGCTCCTTAAAGTGAAGGAACTTGTATTTCCATTATATATGCTTCTCAAAAAAAACTTGGCTTCTTCAAACTTTGTATAAAAGTTTCAAGCTGAAACTTACCGGGGAGGAAAGTGATGGTAGAGATGTCAGTGTTTGGGCGTTCTTCAAAGTCCATCATCACCTGTGCTGACGCCTGCCGTGTGTAGCACCTCACTGAAGACCTGTACTGGACATCCCCACTCCTGTGGATCATTGCAATTATCTGCCCATCATTTTCACTGCCAGTATATACTCGTTCTTTGAATTGCATCTTAGGCACTGAGAAAAACAAATAAATTCAAGGATCAAGTGGACAGAAATTTCCTTAAGGAAAACGGCATTTCAGAAGATTTGTTTAGTGGAATCATGGAAAAGTGAGAAGAAATGGATCCCAGTTTCCACTCAGTCACATGCCAGTGTTTTGACCTGGAGCCTATCACTCAACTTTAAGAATTTTGATTCCTATTTTGCTCTGCCTATTTTGTAGAATAAGGATAAGCAATAAAGTGCTAAAAAGCATATAAAACCAGAGATCATATTTGTATCTATATATGTTGCTTAGTCATGAGCCTAGCAGAATTTCTTGATATGAAGACCATTAAATATTGTGCACATAATTATAAGCAGAGTTTATCCAGACCATGTTGGGAAAGTTGACAGTGAGTGTGTACATAAATACATATGTATGTGTATGTACATATATATATGTATGTACACATGAGGGTACTTCAGAAAGTTTGTAGAAAAATCAAATTAAAAGATAATATGAATCTTTGACAAAGGCACCAAGCCTATTCACTGGGGAAGAGACTGCCTCTTCAGCAAATGAAGCTGGCATAACTGGATATCCATATGCAGGAGAATGAAGTTAGATCCATACCTCTCACCATATATGAAAATCAACTCAAAATGATTAAGGATTTAAATATACACCCTGAAACAATAAAACTTCTTAAAGAAAACATAGGACAAACACTTCAGGAAATAGGACTGGACACAGACTTCATGAATACGACCCCAAAAGCATGGGCAACCAAAGGAAAAATAAACAAGTGGGGTTATATCTAACTAAAAAGCTTCTGCACAGCAAAAGAAACAATTAACAGAGTTAAAAGACAACCAACAGAGTGGGAGAAAATATTTGCAAAATATACATCTGACAAAGGATTAATATCCAGAATATACAAGGAACTGAAACGACTTGACAACAAAAAAACAAGTAACCCAATTAAAAAATGGGCAAAAGAGCTAAATAGGCATTTCTCAAAGGAAGATATACGAATGGCCAACAGACATATGAAAAAATGCTCAACATCACTCACCATTCGGAAAATGCAAATCAAAACCACACTGAGATACCATCTAACCCCAGTTAGGATGGCTAATATCCAAAAGACTGTGAATGATAAATGCTGGCGAGGTTACAGAGAAAAAGAACTCTCATACACTGTTTGTGGGACTGCAAAATGGTGCAGCCTCTATGAAAAATGGTATGGAGGTTCCTCAAACAATTGCAGATAGACCCAGCTATCCCACTGTTGGGAATATACCTAGAGGAATGTAAATCATCAAGTCGAAGGTATATCTGTTCTCCAATGTTTATCGCAGCACTCTTTACAATAGCTAGGAGATGGAACCAGCCCAAATGTCCATCATCAGATGAGTGGATGAGGAAACTGTGGTATATCTTCACAATGGAATACTACTCAGCTATAAAAAAGAATGAAATACTGCCATTTGCAACAACATGGATGGACCTAGAGAGAATTATATTAAGTGAAACGAGTCAGGCACAGAAAGAGAAATATCACATTTTCTCACTTATTTGTGGGAGCTAAAAATAAATAAATAAATACACAAATAAGTGGGTGGGGGGGGAGAAGACACAACAATTACAATTGCTTGAAGTTGATAGGACAAGTGAACAGATATGAGGTTGTTGGGAGGGAGGGGGGAGAGAAAGGAGGGAGGGAGGTTTCAGTAATGGGCCACAGTAACCAACCACATTGTATATGGACAAAATAAAATTAAATTTAAAAAAAAAGAAATTTTCTCATACTTCTCTCAACAGACAACAATTTCACGAGGGATAAAATGGTTTACTTTTGTTATTATTGCTTACTGTAAGGAAACTAAGATGGGTCACAAATTATTTTGTGTGTAGTGTGCCTTTGAGAGAGAATTGAAAAGTATAATCTATTTGTTGCCTTTAACATCACTAAATAGAGTTTTTCATAATGTGCTACAGTTTTTTGTTGTTGCTTTCAGGTAAACCCAGATATCTTTGTGTAACACAAAATGACAACAAATCCTTAATCCATTCTTTATTTGATTTACTTTTATTGAATAAAATGTTCTCTAAAACAAACAAAAAAAGATAATATCAATCCTTCCATAATCTTTTTGAAGTGCCCTCATGTATACACACACACACACAAAACCAAAAAAAACCCCCCAAAAAACCAAAGGTACTTCAAAAAGTTTGTGGAAAAATAGAATTAAAAGATTATACAAATCTTTCTATAAACTTTTGAAGACCCCCAAAATATATGTGTGTGTGTATATATAATTTTTAGGTGACATCTTTGCTACGTCAATTAAATACAGGTCTCACTGACGATAGGTTAGACTCTCCTGACCACTGTCAGAATCATCATGGTTGAAGAGTATTCAGAATTCTCTGCTATATGTCCAGCAGTTAGTTGTCTTGGACAACGTTTTTGGCACCTTATTAGGGAAATCTCAGGAGTGTCTGAGTGAAGGAGGTGACAGAAAGTGTCCTGTCTTGAGAAGCTGAAAAAGACCATTGACACTCAAAGTCCTGTGCAGTTCCACGTGGTTCCAGCCATCTGTGGTGAGGGTATTCTTTAGAGACAACCCAGATACTGATGATAATACCACTTTTTATCTTTAAAATATGAGAAGACTAAAAGTTTTCTTCTGAGACTGTCTAATTCTATCAAAAGATCAGGAGGAGAAAGAAAGACGAGGTCATCTAGGGTATTTGTATGAGTTGAACTGTGTCCTCTACAAACTCGTATTCTGAAGTCCTAATGCTCAGTACCTGAGAATACAAACTTATTCATAGATAAGGTCAATATGATGGATGTCCTCATAAAAAGGGTAGAATTGGACACAGCGACACACAGAGAGAAGATGACATGAAGAGACATAGGGACAAGATGGCCATCTACATGCCAAGAAGACAGGCCTGGAACATTCTTTCCTTACAGCCTTCAGAAGGAACCACTTCTTCCAACACCTTGATTTTGGACTTACAGCCAACAATTGTGAGACAATAAACTTATGTTATTTAAGTCACCCAGTCTGTAATATTTTGTTACAGCAGCCCTAGCAAACTAATATAGTTTATATATTTTCTCATTTTACTTATCACTGTAGAATTAATAGACACTCACAATCAGAGACAGAGTCATTTATGGACACTGTGGCTTTGCTGGGCTCGCCGAGGGCTGCATTCACAGGCATACGAAGCACCAGTTCAAATTTTTCAATTCCTTCCAGCACTGGTTGTCCGAGGTCATCCAGAATGGTAACACGAAGAGTCTGCATGTTGACTCCAGGTGCAAAATCTAAATTACGACTGATGCCCACATAGTCTGCTCCAGCTGTGACAGTAACAAAAGGATTATTCAGTTGGAGACTGACCAAATTAAAAAAAAATTACAAGAAATAAATTATGCATTTATAATTCTTGTTGTAAGAAAATAGAGACCAACATAACACTACAGAAAAGTACATTTATGAAATGCAAAAGATTAGTATCTCCATGATTACTGATGAGGTAGACCAAAGATCAGGTTCTAAACTCTGTGTCTGATGGCTGGACTTTGGATTAGTTATTTTAGCCTTCTGTGTTACAGTTTTTCCATGTTTATTTTGGAATTCTGTAATGGAGCTAATAAAAATCAGGTCTAGAATAAACAGCAGATCGATCGAATGCATGATTGTTATAAGTTATATATGAAATATATACATTTAAAACTTTGTTAACATTAGTCAGATGTCATATTCCTTTTCTGGAGCCACTAGGGAACATTTTGTTTAGGTGTGTGGTTGCCTGTTCGTTAAAGCAACACATTTCAGGTGTAAACTTTTGTTGCACGTGCCCACCCTCACATGCCCCAGGCAGTGAGAGCCACCTTCCATTTTCAAAGACATATTTAATCTTTAGTTTAATATTTTCAGACCAAGGGGTACATATCTAGTGTCGATAGCTCCATTTATATCTGGAGCAGTTAAAAACTAAACTGTCTTTTAATCTGAGTCCTGACATACTTAAAGACTGAGAGTGGGGAGATATTTCTATATTATTACTTCTTTCTTTTTGTAACTTTTACTCTTCTGACTCTCATTTTGTATCTACCTTACCTCTAAATATGCAACTATGCTTGAGTGTATCTTTAAACATTTTAGAAAACATCTGTATCTAACTGTAATTCTTTTTATACTTTTCTTTCCTTCTTCTTCTTCCCCCTTTATTCTCATTTATCTCTCTCATCACCCCCATCTCTGATTTGAATTTTTCTCTTAAAAATGACTAATTTGGGTGAACAAATGTTTATTGGGCACCTAGTACATCCAAAGCACTATGCTGGGTCCACTACATTAAAAAAGTTAAAACCTAAGGGTGACTTTTAAAATGGTATGACCCCTGCTTGCTTTGTGTGATGAATGTATAATGTGTGTATGACATGCGTGTGTGCACACACATGTATGTACACAAGAAAGAGAGTTTGTATTATTGGTCATTTCCAAAAAAATTTTTTTTGAGTCCTATACTTACTTTAAACTTTATAGTCAAGTTTCTGGAGATGTAGATCTTAGAAGAAAAGGCAGGCATGCGCTAGCTAGGATAGTTTGTATAATGAAGTGTGGGAAAAGCCTTTTGGATCTGAAGTATTTATGGGGTCACTTGATTAAAATGAGGAGGAAGACAGTTGAAGATGGCTATCTGCATGATACTCAAATGTCATTACATTTCCGAGAGGGTGGTCATCATAATTATTCTTGTTTTATATGTTATAACTTTGAACAATATTAGACTTACCAAGAGTGGAGAACCAAATCATGCAAACATAGGCATTAGAATTTAGTTTTTGAGTCTTACATTTGTTACCTAGCTTCTAATTCATGGCCCTTAAATGTACTTTCCCACAGTAGTGTATGAAGCCAAGATTTATCTACTACACTAATAATTTCAGAAAAAAAATCATTAGCCAGACTGCTTGAATAGGAGTGAAGCATTCCAGTTTTAAAGCATTTTGTGTCATGGGAGCTGAAAATTGCAGAACAACCAAAAGAGCTGATGCAGGAAACTGCTCACCTTCTGCAGAGGGAGGATCTGTTTTCCGAGATCTCACCATGACACTAGAAGACCTGGACAGGTCAGTGCCCGTTCTCCACACCTGCACCTCCACGTAGCCGGCACTCTCGTCGACACAGTACTTGACGTCACCAAAGTAGAAGACGGGTTCTGTTAAGAATGAAGCAGAAAACATTTCTGTTATTTTTATTTTCTCACATCAAACTCTATTGACATGATTCCAAAGAGGAGTTAGCTTTATCTTATGGATTTCCTTATATCATTTTTTTTTCCTTTTAGTGAGATAACATCTCTTTAATCTGTCAATTTATATAGTTTTCAAGTAAAAATACCACTGCTTAAAAACAAAAATACATATGGTAAAGTGTCTAATGGAATATTCTCATCGTAAGGCATGAGAATTAGTTTGTCCCCATATATGGGATTATAAATGGCTTCTCAATGTACCTCCTGGGAACTTAGCTAGAAAAATGGAACCAAATAAAACTAACCACATAAGGCTAAATTTTTTAAAGTTTGGCCTGACCACTCATTTTATTATCTCCTACCAAGTTTCCACTCTAGAACAAAGATACAGCTATTTGCATTACGCTATCTTCTAGTCCATTAGATTTGGGTTTAATCCAGTGTATTTTGGTCTGTTATAACTACTAGGGTTAAACCTATTGGCTTACTAGAATGAATATATATGATTATCAGTCCTAAAGACTTTGGGGAGACTAGGGCCTGATTTTAGGTTACCAGTAGAGTTTTGGGGATGCTCCATACCAACTGTGGTTCCACTAAATAAATAATCTTGTAACAAGAGGTTAACATTTATCCTAAATACATATGAAAATGATGCAACTTGGGTCACAAAACTAGGGTACAGTCTTTGGGGGCTTTGCATTTTTCTCCTGTATTAGTGATAAATTTGCATGGATCTAATCATTGTTTCCTCTCTGATTCTACCTGTGACCAACAGTTTACCTCATGACATAGCTATTAGAAGTCTGAGGTATGGCAGACAGCTGACTAATGGAAAAAACTGAGGGGTAATCTGTGAACTCACTTTTTTTTAAAAAAAGAGCTTATTTAAAAATGTATATAGGTTTACAGAAAGTTGCAAACACAGTAGATAGAGTATCTGCTCTACCCACTGTGAGCATATTTTATAAACAATCATTAACAAAGATTAATTAATTGAACGTATACACATAAGGTGAACAGCCCTTTGGAGATATTCTGGTTGTGTCTCTGGTTTTACAAGATTTAAAAGGCCTGAATCTAAAAGGACATGCAATTCACACCACTGTTCCTTAAAACACAAGGCCATTAAAGAGATGATGTCATGTTTCAGAGCATCTAATTGAATTCACAAGCAAAATCAGGCAAAACTCTACAACAATGGCTCAGAAAGCCATTTAGAGAGCCCAAAGAAATTTATCTTGCACACTGCTCAAGTTGAGTACACATTCTTTATTTTCCTGCCCCCAAACTAGTTATCTTTATTAAAACTGGAAGTTTGTTTTCTTGTTTCTAAGCATACATAGCTCTCCTGAACTCTTGAATGATACAAAACCAACCTTGGAAATTATGCATATTTCGGTTCAGGGGGTGATGAATCTGCCTGCAGCAGAGTTCCCCTCCTTCACATCTTTTCAACTTGGAAGGTGCTGGGGTATGTGAGTGTATGTGAGCAGACAAAGGTGTTATCTTACTCACCTCAGTCAAAGCAGACCTCAGCTACCAGCCAATACATTCCTTACATTTCTCACAAGTAAGTAGGGGGCAAAGGTGAGGACAGCCCTAAAAATGGGTATTCTGACCAGATGGCCAAACCCAGCACATCTGTATATCTTTTAAAAGGCTTTTATAATTATCATGGAGGCTGCCTCAGCTGCATCCAACAAGTGATCTCTCCAAGTCTCTTCACATTCCCAGCAAACCATATCATTACACAAATTAGGGTTCTGAGTTACAGGAGAGAGCTGTGAAATGCAGTAAGGGAGGGCCTCCTAATTAGTAATGACACCTCCTGTCTTCTCATCTCCCTGCTCTTCACAGATACATGCTAGAAATGGAACAGAATGAAATCTTGTGAATACAACTGTTAAACACCAAATAAGCTACACATCAGAGGCAAAATTATGTTTTACGTGTGTGTCCAGATTCATTCTGAAAACTATAGAACAAGTGTTTTTGCTTTACAGCTTAATGTGTAGTTCATATAAGAAAATAAATGGGAGTTCTATGTACTACACTAAAAATTTTTACCTAAGTTGCTATTCAGAATGAAAAGTAATGATAGTAGTTACTATACATAAATATGTGTGCTTTACATGCATGTGCATGTGAGTGTGAGCATGTCAAAGAGAAAGAGAGAGAGAGAGAGAGAGAGAGGGAGAGGTGAGGACAGCATGGCACATGTAATGATGCCATTAATAAAAGTTATGTGAATAATGGAAACGGTATTACCATATTGCTTATTGTATAGTACATTGTTACCTCCAGCGGAAAGAAGGGGAATGGAAACAGGGTTTTAATCCTAAA
This sequence comes from Cynocephalus volans, assembly GCF_027409185.1. Taxonomy (NCBI): domain Eukaryota; kingdom Metazoa; phylum Chordata; class Mammalia; order Dermoptera; family Cynocephalidae; genus Cynocephalus; species Cynocephalus volans. The sequence continues at coordinate 71,535,449 of NC_084466.1, forward strand.
TCCCTCAGTTTTTATAAAGCAGCTAATAGGAGTTAGAAAAGTTAATTAACTACTTCCTTAAAAGATTATCAGTAGATCTAAGTTATTTATATGATCTGTTTCCCTCCCTGTTCCACCCATGATGACTGGAAAAATGGTCAAGTAATCAATTGCAATCATTACAGTTAAAGTTTGAATGGTTAACTATTATGAATTAAAACACAATTCAATAGTTTCTACAATAAAAAAAAAAAAGAAAACTTGTTAACTACCTAGTTTCTTGTGCCATGAATAAAAATAAATAGCTGGATATCAGCATCTTTGTATCTTTCAGTTTAAATAAATGAGAATTGAAAAGAGTAATGATAATTTTTATTTTGATTTCTCAATATCTTTTCAAAATCTCTAAAATTTGAATATTTTTTATAATTGTTACCATTGGGACAAAACTTTATGTAATACGAATGAGTTAAAGGTCCTTCAAGCACTGAGTTGAGTTATAGATGTCACTCATTTTCTTGAGAAAAATGGCAAGATGTTCCTGGAACATTTTAATGGGTACGAAGCAAGTGAAATGAAGAAAATCATGAAGACTGCCAATGTTTGAAGGATACTTATGCAAAATCCGGAATGATTACTTGTTCTAGCAAACTATTACTATTTATGAGTAAATTTTTAACTCACCTCTCTCCTTGGTAACTTTTTTTTTTTTTTTTGCTTAGGAACTTGGTTACCTTTTAAAAATTAACTGAACAGAAGGTCTTTGTAGATCAATTACAGAAATACCCATATTACAACTCAAAGGAAATTAGAAAAAGCCTATTTAATTCGGTAATTCAGCTCTTAAATATACATTGTGCCCTGTACTATATTTAAGTTCACAGACTTAATGCAGGAAACAGTCAGTGGCTGATATTATTATCTAGAATGAGGGGATGATCAAATAGAGCCACACATCCTGCAGCCTAGACCCACAAAATGCCATAACACAGCTATTCTTCCTCACTCCCCCACCCTCAGATGACATTCCAGAATGCACGTTTACTCCCGCTGCAGAGGAAAGATAAGTTATGTCTAAATTGTGTGTGAGTAGTTTGAGGGAGGTTTTAAATTGGCCCAGTGAAAGAGTGTGAAATTCATAAGTGAAGCCAAACTCTACTCTCTACACTTTGTGGTGTTAACACTTTTAAGTAAAGGGCACAGACCAAGGCATTGACTACAGAAGAGTCTATTTTAACTCATCAAACATTAATATGCTTTTCAAGGCTGGGGATACTTTCACTGCACACAGCACAGATAGGATCATATTTGCTTCCTAGAAACGTAGAACAGGAGGCTTGGCAAGCTATACAGCACACACACCTGCAGCAAAGACAAAGAGAAAATAATTGAAGTATTTTTTCCCATAGGGAAAAACTGAACTTCTTTTGGTGTCTAGATTGATGTTTACAATTACATTGTGTCTCGTGAGATGAAAGGCAGAGGTGCCAGTAGTAATTGCTATCTGGAGCCAAATCTTATTTACTCATATGTACATAAACCATCAGTCAAGTAAGCTTTGTAGATGTAACTAACATGTTTGCTTAGAACTGAAGGAAATAAATGCTTTTATGCTGTCTTTTGGTTCAGTGCTGAAAATAATACACAGGAACTTCCCCAAATTGTTTCCAGCTCAGATCTCTCTTTTGAGCTTTGAAAACTCAGTCTGCTCAACCTACTTCCCACAGGCACCTCAAGCTAAACTTCTCCAAAACAGAGTCTATGGAGGCACCACCTTGTCCCATCCCCTGGTTTCTCTCTGTCTCACTGCCACTACTGTAGATGTGGCCAGCACCACCTGTCATTTGAATTCCCCCAACAACCAGTTAACCAAGTTTGTAAGCAAAGTGACCATCCCCAAAAGCAGCTCTCATTATGGTAATCCCTTTGCTGAAAGCCTTTAAGTGTTTCTCTTTGCTTGTAGGACTGTTCACAAACTCCTCAACATGGTTTATAAAACACTGAAAAATCTGGCCTCGATTTGCCCTCTAAAGCTAATGTTAGCCCATTTTCTACTCAATGATCCGGTGTCACCAATGTCTTTAATATTCTACTCGCAGCCTTTGCTATAGCACTGCCTCTGCTTTGCACACTCCTCCCCTCCTCCTCATCAGGACAATTCCTGCTCTGCTCATCGTTCAAGCTTCTGTTGAGATGTCACTTCTGTGGGAAGCACCCTGCCTTCCCTATCAAAGCCTCACTCACCTGCTACTCTCATTGCATGCTCGTGCCCCCACTCTCTGAGCTCTGGAAGGGGAGGAATTCCTTTATTCACTGGTGTTCCCCCAGCAATTAGCTTAATCAATGCCTGGCAGTAGGTGCTCAATCAATATGTGTAGAATGAATTAACATCATGTAAAGTAGGATTATTTATTTGCTACAACAAATGAATAAATAGGTCTGTCTTTGTGGCAGGTAAGTTAGAAGAAAAGACTGTTAGCATCAGGCAGTGGCAGTTAACAAGCCTCAGGAGTCAAGTGACATTGTGAAGCTGCCCTTTGAATGTGGAAGAAGTCCACAAGAGAAAGGGCAGTGACTCACAATGAAATCAAGGAGAATGGGCTTTTGTTTCTTTTTAAATAGTTTGTCTCCAGTGGTTCCCAAGTTGGATGTACATGAGAATTATCCAAGGAGATTTAAAATACAGATGCTAGGGCCTCACCTCCAACCTATGGAATCAAAATCCCATCAGGCACCTCCTGGCACTAGTGTTTGTTTGTTTTATAATAGACTTTATTTTTTAGTGCAGTTTTAAGTTCATGGCAAAATTGAGCAGAAGATATAGAGACTTCCCAATACCCCCTCCTCGACAGAGGCATGACACTAGTATTTTTAAAACCCTTTACAGGCAACCAACTTGGCATTAGCAATCTGCATATTGTCTTAGCTCATTTCAAATGTCTTTAGCAATGATAACTTAATTGTCAGTATGATGGCTAATTCTAAGTGTCAACTGGATTAGATTAAAGAATAATCTAGAAAGCTGGTAAAACAATTTTTTGGGGTGTGTCTATGAGGGTGTTTCCAAGAGAGAGTAACATGTGGACCTGCGGGTGGCCTATCATGGGACTCCTCAGCCTTCACAGTTGCATGAGCCAATTTCCTAATAAATCCCCTCTCATATATTTGTATATGTATCCTATGGATTCTATCTCTCTGGAGAGCCCTGACTAGTACAGTTATATACAATACTAGTTATTTTAAATTCAATATCTTATTTCATCCTCACAACCAGTCTCTAAGGTATTACTACATTAATCCTGTTTTTACAGATACGGAAGTCAAAGATTACGGAAATTAAGAGATTTGCCCACAAGACATTAATAGACAGTTCTTGAAAGAAGGCATATAAATGGCCAACAGGTACATGAAAAAATGCTCAACATCACTAATCATCAAGGAAATGCAAATCAAAATCACAATGAGATATCACTCCAGTTAGAATGGCTATTATCAAAAAAACAAAGAAACAAGTGTTGGTGAGGATGTACAGAAAAGGGAACACTTGCATACTGTTGGTGGCATTGTAAATTAATACAAACACTACAGAAAACAGTATGCAGGTTCTTCTAAAAATTAAAAATAGAACTACCATATGATCCAGGAATCCCACTGATGGTACATATCCAAAGGAAATAAAAATCATCATGTCAAAGAGATATCTGCACTACCATGTTTATTGCAGCATTATTCACAATAGCCAAGATAAGGAATCAACCCAAATGTCCAAAAATGAATGAATGGATAAAGAAAATGTGGTATATATATATAAAATGGAATACTATTCAGCCACAGAAAAGAATGAATTTCTGTTATTCGTGGCAACATGGATGAGGAGGACATCATATTAAGTGAAATAAGCCAGGCACAAAATAACAAATACTGCATGATTTCAGTCATATGTAAAATTAAAAAAAAAAATCATAGAAGCAGAGAGCAGAACAGTGGTCACCAAAAACTGGGTAGGAGAAAGGAGATTTATGGAGATGTGGGTCAACAGGTACAAAGTTACAATTAAATAGAAGGAATAAGTTCTGGTGTTCTATTGCACTGTAGGGTGACAGCAGTTAATGGTAAGGTTTCATATATTGAATTAGCTGGAAGAGAGGCCTTTGAATATTCTAACCACAAAGATATGATAATGCATGAAGTCATGGATGTGCTAAATACCTTGATTTGATCATTGTTCAATTTATGTAAGTTTCAAAACGTCAAATTTTACCCCATAAATATGCATGCTTACAATGTGTAAATTTAGAAAATAAAAATAGATGAGGAGGCAAGATGACAGACTAGAAGGAGACGTTTCTTGTTTCTTCCACAGGATGGAGAATAAATTGAATGCACAGCTACACCTGGATGAGAAAAACAAAAGGAGGGAGTAGGAACAAATCAAAGGAGTATCAGAGACGTTGGTGAGTGCAGAAACTCAAGGTAGTTACAAAGAGAACAAAAAATTCTCATCCAACACCACCCCATTCCCTACTCCATAGTTTCTGACTGGGGGAAGGTGGGGGACCTGTGACCCATCCCATGGGACAGTCTGCTCTGCCCCTGTAGCCAAGCACTCAGTGTCTGGAACTGCTGCGGGCACAAGTGGCTAGATTGGCTTGGGAAGGACACATGCCCCCATATCTTGGGTCCCAGACTGCTGCGGAAAACTTGGGACCAGAATGGGCCTTTGGCTTAGGTTCTGCACCCTGGGAACAGACAGTTCAGTGCAGTGAGGATGCCACCCTCAGGATGGAGGGGGTTGGCGAATGCTCCCTGCAGACCCAGAAGGCACCTTATTCAGGCCCAGTGCCATGGCCACTGACCCCACCTATGTTGGTGGGACACACATACAATACTTATAGCCATGAGAAGGGGAAGGAGAACCCACACATCAATCTCGGGGGCAGCCTCTGTGGCCAGACACTTGGTATTGGAAACTCCTGGCGGCACACATGACTGATTTGACCTGGGGTAGGTCACACACTAAACCACCATTACACCCCAGGCCTCAGACTTCTGCAGTGGTTGCAGATTTGAGATTATCCCTAACACCTGAGACCATATAACTCTGGCTGCTGCAGAGGTCTCACTCCCCTGTGGCTGCATCATTGCAATGGGTTGCCCACACCTGCAGCCACATGGCATCCTGTGCCCTGGGAACAGGCAACCCAGTACAGTGAGTGTGCCACCCTCAGGATGGAGGGGGTTGGTGCACACAGTTTTCTAATTGGGAAACTGCCTAATTGGAGCATCTAGCCATTGCTGGCAACCCCACCTTTATTGGTGAGGAGCCCTTGCATTTCATGCTGTCACAAAGAGATAGTAGAGGACTCATATGACTCTCAGGCACAGACACACACCTGCAGCACCAATGAGCCCACCCAGGGCTGCATGACCCAGCAAGGGGTTATCTCTCTTGGGGGAACAGCAGCCCACCCACATTGCCAGTGATCCTGTTTGGGAAGCCCACCCCAGCTGAGGAGATCCAGACTGTTATAATAATGTTTTTAGGGTCACAGGGGCTTGTCCACAACCACAGCAGCTTCGCCCAGAGTGGATACTTTGGCTGAACAGATATAGAGGGTTCCAGCATCCCTGTGGAGGTAAAGGGTCCTAACCCAAACTGGTAACATTTCACCCAGAGTATCCCACTTCAACAGTGGTATTGCAGACCATCTCATTGTCCCTCTTGAGAATACAGAGTCCCATACACAAATCCAGTGACCCCATTCAGTGTTGTCCACTACAACAGTGAAGCTACAGAGTATATCAACATCTCCCCTTGGGGTAAAGGGCTCATCCCAGAGCCCCAGGACACCACTGAGTCACCCCCTCTAGCTGAGGAGCTGCTGAGCACCCTATTATCCCCCTAATGAAGAGTAAGATCATATTCCTGACCCCCAGAATCCCTGCCAAGGGTCATCCATTTAAGCTGAAGTCCTTCAGATCACTCCAGAGCACCTATCAGAATCACGGATCACTGGCTGGGGTACCACTGAGTCCGCCCAGAGTCACTCATGACAGCCAAGGAGCAACAGGGCATCCATATACTTTTCCCAGTAACCTGAGATCTTGCCCACAACTTCCATGATCCAACCTAGCATTACTCACCTTAACAAGGAACTACCGACTGCTCCAACACCTAGACCAAGGAGGTCTTGCATACAACTCTGATGTTGAATATGGTCAAAGTAACCTCACAGAGAGTACCCTATTGTGTCTACCCAGAACAAAACTAAAACAGCTTATCCAATGGTTAATATAAAACACATCTACAGGCAGAGTCTCTCACCTCAAAAGTCACTTCTGAGTATTAGAAGAGGCAAGAGCTCACCAGATGCCCATACACCAATATGGGGATACTAGAAATATGAAAAAACAAGAAAATATTACACCTACAAAAGAATCCAAAAATTCTCCAGTACCAGAACCCAAACAACAGCAAACCTATGAAATGACTATAAAGCAATTCTGAGAAACAATCTTAAGGAAAATTAATGAGATACAAGAAAACTTAGATAGATGATACAATGAAAAGAAAAAAAAAATCAAGAATATACAGGAAGAAATTTATAAAGAGATAAATACCTTAAAAAAGAACACAGCTGAACTTCTGGAACTGAAAGATTCATTCCATGAAGTAAAAAAATACAACTGAGAGCTTAAGTAACAAGCTAGAGCAAGCAGAAGAAAGAATTTTTAACTTGAAGACAGGCTTTGTAAAATGACCCACATGGACCAAAAAAAAAAAAAGAAAAAAAAATTTCAAAAATGAAGAAAACCTACAAGAGCAGTCAGACAACCTTATGTGTACAAACACCTGAATTATGGGTGCTCAAGAAGGGGAAGAGAAAGGAAAAGGCATTGAAAACTTGTCCAATGAAATAGCAGAAATCTTCCCAGGTATTGGGAGAGATATGGACTTCCACATCCAACAAGCTCAAAGATCCCCAGCCAGATTCAATCTAAAAGTCCTCTCTGAGACATATTATAGTCAAACTGGCAAAAATTAAAGACTGAAAATACTAAAAGCAGCAAGAGAAAAGTGTCAAGTCACTTATAAAGGAGCCCCCATCAGACTAACAGCAGATTTCTCAGCAGAAACCTTACAGGCCAGGAAAGAATGGATGATATATTCAAAGTGTTGAAACAAAAAAACTGCCAGCCAAGAATACAATACCCAGAAAGGCTATACTTCAGAAATGAAGGGGATATAGTGTACGTTCCAGACAAACAAAAACTGTGGAAATTTACCACCACATGGCCAACCCTACCAGAAATCCTCAAGGGAGTCCTGAATCAGGAATCCAAAAAATGATCACCATCATGTATATATGAGATAGAACAAAACCCACTTGCACAGCAGATAAGCACTCGAGAAACAGAAAGAAACTGTATCTCACCACTTAAAAAATAATGACACACACTGAATACAAACGACAGGGAAAGATACAAAAAAAAAAAAAAAAAGACATTTAAAACAACCATACAAAAATCAAGACAGTGCTAGGAGTAAGACAATACTTTTGAATAACAACCCTAAAATGGATTGTATTTCCAACTCAAAACGCAAAGTCTTGGCTAAACAGATTAAAAAACAAGACCCAACTCTATGCTGCCTACAAGAAACTCAACGCACCACTAAAGCTTCACACAGACTAATAGCAAAGGGATGGAAAAAGATATAATATGCAAATGGGAATCAAAACCGAGCAGAAGTAGCTATTCATATATTGGATAAAATAGACTTTAAGCCAAAAGCTATGAAAAGACACAAAGTGGGTCATCATATAATGATAAATGGATCTATCCAGCAAAAGGACATAACAATCATAAGTACCTATGCACCAAATTGGAGCACCTGGATAAAGCAAACACAATTAGACCTAAAGAGAGAGACAAGCTCCAGTACAATAATAGTCAGGGACTACAATACCCCTTTTTCAACATTAGGTAGATCATCTAAGCAACAAAATCAACAGAGAAACACAGAATTTAAACTACACTTTAGACCAATTGGACTTGGTAGACATCTAGAACATTACCTCCAATGAGTACACAATATACATTGTTCTCATCAGCACATGGAACATTCTCCAGGATAGACCATAGGTTAGGTCACAAATCAAGACTTAACAAATTTTAAAAAACTGAAACCATTTCAAGTATTTTTTCAGACCACACTGAATTAAAACTAGAAATTGGTAACAAGCAAAAGCCAAACATTGAAAACTATGTAAGTACATGGAAATTAAACAACATGCTCTGAATGACCTATGGGTCAAAGAAGAAGTTAAATGATAAATCAAAAAATTTCTTGAACTAATGAAAATAAAGATGTATCATACCAAAACCTGTGGGATACTACAAAAGCAGTACTAAGAAGGAGTTTGTTGCAATAAATTCCTACATGAAAAAAATAGAAAGTCTCCAAATAAACAACCTAACATTACACCTTGAAAAATGACAAAAAAAAAGAACAATGTATACTTAAAATTAGTATATGGAGAGGAGTAATTAATATCAGAGCAGAATTAAATGAAATAGAGACAAAAAAAAAGTACAAAAGATCAATTAAACAAAAAGTTGTGTTTTTGCAAAGATAGACAAAACAGACATACCATTAGCTAGGCTAACTCAAAAAAAGAAGAGAGAAGACCCAAATAACAAAAATCAGAAAAGAAAAAGGAGACATTACAACTGACACTATGGAAATATAAGCAATTATTAGACACTATTATGAACAACTTTACTCCAACAATTTTGAAAAGCTGGAGGAAACATAAATTTCTAAACACATAGAAACCACCAAGACAGAACCAAGAAGAAATAGAAAACCTAAACAGATCAATAACAAGCAATGAGATTGAAGCACTAATCAGCAGCCTCCCAACAAAGGAAAGCCCAGGACTGGATGGCTTTATTGCTGAATTCTACTAAATCTTTAAAGAAGAATACCAATCCTTTTCAAACTATTCCAAAAAATGAAAACAGAGGCCATTCTCCCGAACTCATTCTATGAGGCTAGTATCACCCTAATAACCAAAAACTAGACAAAGATACAAAAACAAAACAAAACCATTACAGCAAAATATCCTTGGTGAACATAGATGCAAGAGTCCTCAATGCAGTATTAGCAAACAGAATATAACAGCACATTAAAAAGATTATAATTCATGATCAAGTGGGGTTTATCCCAGGGATGCAGGGACGATTCAACAAATGCAAATCAATATACCACATCAACAAAATCAAGGACAAAAAACATATATCATCTTAATAGATGCACAAAAATCATTTGGCAAAATTCATCATCACTTCGTGATAAAGTCTCTCAACAAACTAGGCATAGAAAGAAAGTATCTCAACACAATAAAAGCCATATATGACAAACCCAATACCCACATCATCCTGAATGCAGAAAAGCTGAAAGCTTTCCCTTTAAGAATGGGAACAGTATGCCCACTCTCATCACTCCTATTTAACATAGTATTGGAAGCAGTAGCCATATCAATCAGGCAAAAGAAAAAAAAAAAAGACAGCCAAATGGAAAAGACGAAGTCAAACTGTCCCTGTTCACAGATGACATGATCTTACATAGAGAAAATCTAAAGACTCTACCAAAAAATTCTAGAGATGGTAAACAAATTCAGTAAAGTTGCAGGATACAAAATCAATATACAAAAGTCAGTAGCATTTTTATACTCAAATAACAAACTAGCAGAAAAAGAAATCAAGAAAGCAAGCCCATTTACTATAGCTACCAAAGAGATAAAATATGTAGGAATAAATTTAACCAAGTAGGCAAAAGAGCTCTACAATGAGAACTACAAACCACAACTGAAAAAAGTTAAAGGGGACACAAAAAGATGGAAAGATATTCCACTTTCATGGTCTGGAAGAATTAACACTGTGAAAATGTCCATACTACCCAAAGCAATCAATGCAATTCCTATGAAAACACCAATGACATTCTTCACAGAAATGGAAAAAGCAATCCTAACATTCATATGGAACAACAAAAGACACCAAATAGCCAAAGCAATCCTGAGCAAAAAATAAACAAATGAAGCCAGTGGCAATACACTTCCTGTCTTCAAATTATACTACAAAGCTATAGTAGCCAAAACAGTATGGTATTGGCATAAAAACAGACACATGGACCAATGGAACAGAATAGAGAATCCAGAAATCAATCCATGTTGATTAGAGCCAATTGATCTTCTACCAAGGCACCAAGAACATGAATTGAGGAAAGGACAGCCTCTTCAATAAATGGTGCTGAGGAAATTAAGACATCTATATGCAAAAGAATGAAACTAGACCTGTACCTCCCACCAAATACCAAAATCAACTCAAAATGTATTAGACTTAAATATAAGATCTGAAACTATAAAAGTCCTAGAAGAAGACATAGGGGGAACACTTAAGGATGTAGGACTGGGAAAAGACTTTATGAATAAGAATCCAAGAGCACAGCTAACAAAAGGAAAAATAAATGGGATTATATCGAACTGAAAAGCTTCAGCAAAGGAAACAATCAACAGAGTGAAAAGACAACCTACAGAATGGGAGAAAATATTTGCAAACTATGCATCTACAAGGGATTAATATCCAGAATATGTAGGGAACTCAAACAACTTAACAGTAAAAACAAAACAAAACAAATAATCTGATTAAAAAATGAGCTGAATAGACATCTCTTAAAGGAAGACTTACAAATGGCCAACAGGTACATGAAAAAATGCTCAGTATCACTAATCATCAGGGAAATGCCAATCAAAACCACACTGAGATGTCATATCACCCCAGTTAAACTGGCTGTTATCAAAAAGGCAGAGAATAACAAATGCTGGTGAGGATGCAGAGAAAGGGAAACCCTCCTATATTATTGGTGGGACTGTAAATTAGTACAGCCATTATGCAAAAACAGTATGGATGTTTCTCAAGCAACTACAGGTAGGACTGCCATATGATACAGCAGTCTCACTCCTGAGGATATATCCCAAGGAATGGAAATCATCATGTCAAAGGGATACCTGCACTCCAATGTTTATCACAGCTCTATGTACAGTAGCCAAGATATGGAACCAACCTAAATATACATTGATGGATGACTGGATAAGGAAAATGAGGTATATATACACAATGCAATATTACTCAGCCATAAGAAATAATGAAATTTTGCCATCTGTATCAACATGAATGAGCTTGGAGAAAATTATGCCAAATGAAATAAGTCAAGCACAGAAGGAGAAATACTGCATGTCCTCACTCATAAGTGTGAGCTAAAAAAGAAAGAAAAGAAGGAAAGAAAGAAAGAGAAAGAAAGAAACAACAATCACAATAATGTGTAGAACTTTCAGAAGGAAAGAACCAAACTGTTATTACCAGAAGTGAGAAAGGGGGAGGGGGAGGATAGTTAGGGAGAAATTGGTTAATGGACAAAAAGAATGATTATGTTTTACAGCGATGAATATGCAATTATCTTGTTTTGATCATCACATATTGTACATACATACCAATAGTCAAGTCTGTACCCCATAAATGTGTACAATCAATTATGTTTTAAAGAATGTTAATGATTAAAAAAATAAATATTTTGCTTAAGAAAACACCCTCTTGGATAGGCATATATAGTGGTGCTAGAGCTTAAGGAGGTTATTTAGCCTGGGTTCGAACCTGAGTTTCTCAAGCACAGTAGTTTAAAATGTGCCTGGAACACAATTGGAACATACTGTGATATCGGGCAAGTGTGGTGTGTTTTGTAAATATTGGCTGAATAAATGAATGGCTGAACCTCTTGGGGCAATTTTGTTCCTTTTGATTATCATGGTAGATGGTTATTATATGAAGTTGCACATTGGAGAAACAGTGCAGCTAGAATTTAAATCTAGATAAAGCCTACACCCTCAACTACTACGAAGGCAAGAAAGGAATTATAAATATAAAAGGTTATCACAAGATTTAAATGAACAAGATTTTTACCTAGTAATTCAATATGGTTGACCCCTGAACAACATGGGGATTAGGGGCACTGACCCCTCTGTGTAGTCGAAAATGCATATATTACTTTTGTATTCATGACACACCTAACCAAAACTTTTCCAATATATTTATTGAAATAAACCCATGTGTAAGTGGATCCATGCAGTTCAAAACCATGTTATTCAAGGATTTGCTGTATATGGAGATTTGTCATATAGAGATGCTAACATAATTGTACAACTATCCATACAAGAGTGTTTATTGTACTTCATTCATTTGTATTAGGGTATATTGGAAACAAGCCCAAAGTCCATCAGAAGCAGATTGTTAAGTTACAGTTCTTTTATAAAATAGACTACCAGGCTATGGAGTAGATATATATTTTTTCCTCTAGCTAAAAAAACTAGTTGAGATATCGATGTTTAAGGCAGCTCTGTGAGTCTAGCACTGTTCACTTGGCTTCGTTAGCAGCAATTATAGATTAAAAATTAAAGGTAATCTGTCATTTCTTTTTGGTAGCTTTGAAGATTTTCCCCTTTTTCATTAATATACTCAACAAGGAAAGAGAGGACTATACTCAATACAAGACGAACATCTCTGTGGACTAAAAAGGAGCAGAACATCCTAGTGGTAAGTGCAACCTACGGTGTGTAGTTCTGCTGGTCTCTAGAGCTGCAGAAAGTGAGTCACCTCTTGAGGGGGTTAGAGGAAACCACACTGTTTTAGTTCACAGTTTAATTCAAACTGTGTAATTCAAGAGTGAGGGCAAAATATAGATTTTTCAGGCATCAAAGATAAAGAGGTTTCATCTGCCTACAGATGCACTTTGAAAAATTACTAAAAGCACAACAAAAGTAAATTCAAAGGACTGTGGATACAAGAATCTACCTGGAGCACATGAATAAAATATGCTGGTAAACCTAAATAACTATTAACTAAAAGCATAACTAATAATCATAATTGATATTTTTCAATTTATTGCTAAAGGAGGCTAAAAATAGAGGAACTTAGTGAGGAGGTAAACTATTTTAATGTTCTCATCTTGTTCAAGAGCAAACTTTGTCAGACAGATAGTAAAATATCTTTGTCAAAACGATAAGGGTTGCTACCAAAAAAGGACAGAAACCAGCAGAGAATCAAAAATAACAAAGAACAAGGAAAACTTTCTGAAGATAACAAGAAGCTAGGAAGGAGAGGAGAAAAAAAGAAAAAGTCTGTATGCAGAAAACCAAATAAAAAGCCCAAATGTGTCCATAATGAGAATAACTGTAAATAACAAAAGTGCACGCCACTTACAAGAGACAGCTGTAAAACAAAACTACAGGAAAATGTAAAAAGTTCAAGCATATAAAAAGTATATATTCGGCCAGGAGAAATAAAAGCAAGGTGGCTTAGCGATTTAAAAATCCAAATATAATTTAAAGAAAAATCATTAGTAAGGAGGAATTCTCCATAATACGAGAGGCCAGTGCACAAAAATTATATAATACTCTTGAACGTGTATTAAGATATATAAATCAAAAATTGACAGAATTACAGGAAAACATTGATTAATCTACAATTATAGTGGTTTTTTTTATTGTAAAACTTCCAGAAAATAATAGAGGAGGCAGAACAATTTAGTAAGAATATATAAAAAAAAAATAAGTTTTTTCTAATGTATGTATGTATGTTCCTGCCCCTTCAAAGCACTAGTATCAAAATAAATGAAAACTTCCATAAACCTATACTAAAAAGTCCAATAGCAAATGAAAAAATTGGAAAATTACATAGATATACAAGACTCAGAAGAAAAACTTGTAGTTTTATATGTAAATATTTTTTTTAGTACTCACGGAAATGAAAATTAAAACACCAATGAAATAATATTTAGTATTCAAAAGATTGGCAAAACCTAAATAGTTCAACAATATGGATCAACACATTCTCAGATGCTGCTGAAGGGAACATAAATGGATTCAATCATTTCAGAGGGATTTTGAAATATCTGGTAAAACTGAAATTATACATCCAGTATGACCTAGATATTCCACCTTCAGGTACATACCCCGCAGAAGTTCTGCATTTATATATTCAAAAACATTTACAAGTAAGTTTAATGCAACATTATTTATTTTTACTTACAAAACAAGGGGAAATCCAACGTTCATCAGTAGGGGAATGGATAATTAAAAATCATCTAAATGCATCAAAATGACTAAATCTAAAAAAAAAAAATGTTTTTTTTTTTTTATAAAAAACCAAATTGAAATAGATATTTATCCAACTTATGATTGTTGCTGCTCTTGGGGCCTATGGCAGTTGAAAGATACTAGTAGAGACATTTTCGTGTAGTGTTTGATACCTTTTACAGATCTGAAACAACTGTGAAAAATGGTAACATTGCTTATTTTACATAAAGAAACACTATGCTGTATTATCTTTGCACTTTTCTGTAACCAAATTTTTAATACTTATAGACTGGCATGCACAAAATGAATCCATTTTGTTAAAATGTATGCATACATTATTGATGCATAGAAAAATAAGAAAGAATATATGTCAAACTGCTAATTGGTTAATTCCTGCAAATGAAATTATGTGGAAGTGTCATCTTCTTTGATACACATTTGCTACCATTTCTTATCTATATTCATTTGCTACACTTAAATATTTAACTTTTTTTTAAGTGGTATCTATAACTTTTGTAAATAGGAAAAAAAAAAAAAAAAAAGAAGGGAAAAAGATCCCCAGTGAACTGCCTCCCATATGTAACATTTTTTTAAAAGTGGACTTTTCTATTCCATTGATCAGTGTGTCTGTTTTTATGCCAGTACCATGTTGCTTTGGTTACTATAGCTTTGTAGTATAGTTTAAAGTCAGGTAGTGTTATACATCCAGCTTTATTTTTTTTTGCTCAGAGTTGCTTTGGCTATGTGTGTTCTTTTGTTATTCCATATAAATGTCTGGATAGTTTTTTCCATTTCTGAGAAAAATGTCATTGGAATTTTGATGAGGATTGCACTGAATTTGTATATTACTTTGGGTAGTATGGACATTTTCACAATGTTGATTTTTCCAATCCAAGTACATGGGATATCTTTCCATCTTTTTATGTCCTCTTTAATTTCTCTCAGCAGTGGTTGGTAGTTCTCATTATAAAGATTTTTCACATCCTTGGTTAACTCAATTCCTAAGTATATTTTTGGTGGCTATTGTAAATGGGCAATCCTTCTTGATTTCTCTTTCTGCATGTTCAATATTGGAGAATAGAAATGCTACTGTTTTTTGTGTGTTGATTTTGTATCCTGCTACTTTGCTGAAATCATTTATCAACTTCAAGAGTTTTTTTGTAGAGGCTTTAGGCTGTTCGATATATAGGATCATGTCATCTGCAAATAGGGACAGTTTGACTTCATCTTTTTCAATCTGAATGCCCTTTATTTCCTTCTCTTCTCTGATTGCTCCAGCTAGTACTTCCAACACTATGTTGAATAGGAGTGGTGAGAGTGGGCATCCTTGTCTAGTTCCTGTTCTTAAAGGAAAAGCTTTCAGCTTTTCCCCATTCAAGATGAATAGAGAATCCAGAAATCAACCCACACACTTACAGCCATCTGATCTTTGACAAAGGCACCAAGCCTATATACTGGGGAAGAGACTGCCTCTTCAGCATATGGTGCTGAGATAACTGGATATCCATATGAAGAAGAATGAAGTTAGACCCATACCTCTCACCATATACGAAAATCAACTCAAAATGGATTAAAGAATTAAATATACACCCTGAAACAGTAAAACTTCTTAAAGAAAACATAGGACAAACACTTCAAGAAGTAGAACTGGGCACAGACTTCATGAATATGACCCCAAAAGCATGGGCAACCAAAGGAAAAATAAACAAATGGGATTATATCAAACTAAAAAGCTTCTGCACAGCAAAAGAAACAATTAACAGAGTTAAAAGACAACCAACAGAGTGGGAGAAAATATTTGCAAAATATACATCTGACAAAGGATTAATATCCAGAATATACAAGGAACTGAAACAACTTGACAACAAAAAAACAAGTAACCCAATTAAAAAATGGGCAAAAGAGCTAAATAGGCATTTCTCAAAGGAAGATATACAAATGGCCAACAGACATATGAAAAAATGCTCAACATCACTCAGCATCTGGGAAATGCAAATCAAAATCACACTGAGATACCATCTCACCCCAGTTAGGATGGCTAATATCCAAAAGACTCTAAAGGATAAATGCTGGTGAGGTTTCGGAGGAAAAGGAACTCTCATACATTGTTTGTGGGACTGCAAAATGGTGCAGCCTCTATGGAAAATGGTATGGAGGTTCCTCAAACAATTGCAGATAGATCTACCATACGACCCAGCTATCCCACTGTTGGGAATATACCCAGAGGAATGGAAATCATCAAGTCGAAGGTATACCTGTTCTCCAATGTTCATCGCAGCACTATTTACAATAGCTAAGAGTTGGAAAGAGCCCAAATGTCCATCATCAGGTGAGTGGATACAGAAACTGTGGTACATCTACACAATGGAATACGACTCTGCTATAAAAACGAATGAAATACTGCCATTTGCAACAACATGGATGGACCTAGAGAGAATTATATTAAGTGAAACGAGTCAGGCACAGAAAGAGAAATATCACATTTTCTCACTTATTTGTGGGAGCTAAAAATAGATAAATAAATACACAAACAACCTGGGCTGGTCGAGGGAAGAAGACATATCAATTACAATTTCCTGAAGTTGATACGACAAGCAAACAGAAAGGACATTGTTGGGAGGGAGAGGGGAGAGGGAGGGGGGAGGGAGGTTTGGGTAATGGGCCACGATAATCAACCACATTGTATATTGACAAAATAAAATAAATAAAAATAAAAAAAATATAAGTGGACTTTTCCCCACTTTTCTTTCCAAAATACTTTAATGCGTAAATGATGTACATTCCTAAGAGTGACCTCATATCTAGTCTTTAAAAAGCATGTTGAAAAATTGAAGTTCAAATGTATACATAAAGTGAAAGTTTAAAAGTATATATCATTTTAAAGGCATGTTTTGACATTTCTTTTTCTTGCCAACTATAATTTTCTCAGAGAGAATAAAGAAAAGTCAGTACATGTCTAGAATGCTCATAATTTAAGAACTGAACCTTCCCAAGATTTCAATTGAGAATAATACATGGTTAGTTAGCCTTTCTCCAGCAAGATAATGTTATCAAAGATTCTACTGTCAATCTAGTTTCACTCTAAAACTCTGACCTTATGTTTTTGAAGGTCAACACAAGTTTAAAATAAAATTTAAATGTCACAGTCATCAAAATTTTCTACCATCCAGTAGCATGTGAAGAGGCCTCATGAGTTTTCTTTATTCAACAAATATTGTTGAGCTCCCTGCCTTCTAGGAAAGCACCACCTCAAATCAACAAAATGTAAATTTCTGGGAGTCTAAGATTTTAAACTGTCTCAGGGGACCCTCATGCCTACTGGAGTCTGAGAGTTGGTTGCTGCCCTTCAGCAGCTAGTCTGGGAAGGCACTGGGAGCACAGCAATTGCACCAGGTGACAGCTGCTGTCGCACAGAGGTTCCCATGATGCAAGGCTGGCACTGGCCAGTAACCTGGAGAAGAAATAATGTGAGCTGGTCCTTGCACCCTGAGCAGGATTGGCAGCAGTGAAGGGAAGAGCATCTCAGGTGGAAGGATGAGGAGGAAAGATGTGCTGACCACGTGGGTTGGTGTAAGTGCTGTGGCTGGAGCACAGGGAACTCCAGAGGGGTGGGGGTGGGGGGTTTGGGGGTGGCAAAAGGCAAGGAAGGAAGTTAAGGTGGAGCCAGGCTGTTCTCCTTGCATTCTATGCTGAGAACTACAGAAAAGGGGAGTCAGTGCCGATTTTTCAAGCAGGAAGTGACACCATCACAGTTTGGGGTGCAAAAAGAAAAGTCTAGCAGCAGGGTGCACTGAGGCAAGCAGGAGTAACTGGAAGGTGGGGAATCGTTAAGAGGAAAGTGCAATCCAGGGCAGCAGCTAGTGAGGTCTTAAGCTAGGGCAATGGGAGTGGGAAGATTGAGAATACAGATTTGAGAAGAGCTTCAGAAATAGTGACAATGCTTTGTGATCAATTGCATGTGGAGGACAACATCAGAGTGGACGATTAGGCGATATCCAGCTTGGTCAACTGGGCAGCTGTGTAACTGTCAAGGATATTCATCTAATCATTCACTGCGCCACTGCCAGCCAATTTCTCTGATTCACACCATTCTCCTCAATTCCATTTGCTTCCTTGCCCACTACTCTTGTGTGATATATTTCTTTAAAATGATCCGGGTAAGAATATCTATTTATTAATGTGCTCAATTCACTACCTGCAGATCCTTCTTTTTGGAGGAGATGAAAATACCCAATTATTTTATATCGATGGTAACATTTATATCTATTTTAAAAGACAAAAGCAAAGTCAAAAGTTCCAGATAAACAACTTTTCAGAGTGAATCACCGATGGAAAGTAGCCAAATTCTTTGATGTGAGTAAAATAAATTTCTTTCCACTGACATAATTTGTTTAATCAAATAAAAACATGTTCATTTATAGAGGAATGAACTGTATACTCAGTTAATAAGTGAAATTAACACACCGAAAATGAAATTTAAAAAAAGAATACATTTTGTGAATTCCATTCCTGTACTATGCTACATAGTATACTATACTAATTGTGTGTGCCATTGTCTTTTTATTTTTCTCTATTGTTAATAATAAATGTTCGCCTTTTGTGTAAAGAAAAAAATGAGGAATAAAAATAAATGGTTGAGTTCTCGGTAAGTTAATAAAAAAGCTTGACATATTTATGTAGAAAGTGCAGTTAGAAGGAACCTTAAAAAAGGCTTATTTTCCATCAGAGACTTAAGGAGTCTCATTTCTGGGTAAGGCCCATGTCATCAGGTGCTTTCTAGTAGGGACATGGTATACACCTGTTAGAAACTCTCACGATTGATAGCCAGGCATTATAGGCTATGGCACAGTGAATTCCACCGTGGGTATCTTTTCACAATTAAATAGTTTTCTCTGTAAGACTGCCTGGTTTCCATCCCACACTTTTTAGCAGTGTGGCCTCGGGCAAGTTACCTAAAATGTCTGTGTCCCAGTCCTTCATCTGTAAAATTAGGGATAATGACAGGACCTGCCTCAAGAGTTTGTTACAAAGACTGAATAAGAGAATATATGTAAAATGCTCAGAGCAGTGCTTGGCATGCCACAGGCTCTCAATAAATGTTATTATTGTCATTACAGAATGCAGACACTTTCTAATTGTATTATATATTTTGTTTCATCTGAATCTGAATGTAATGATAGAGACTAGGCAAATAAATGGCATCCTGCATACGTGAAAAAGAATATTTATTACAGCATCTGTGTAATTAGAAAAAAGATCTGAAAACAACCTAAATGTCCATTATTAAATATAGCCGCACTATGTAATACTATATAGCCACTAAAAGAATGAGCAGGGTTTATATGTATTGACATGAAAAGTTTTTCATGATATATTGTTATGGGAAATAAGTATATCATAAGATAATATGTATATAATCATGTAATAAAAATAACCAAGTATTTTTGGTGTGCCTGAACAATCCTAAGCACTTTATATGTATATATATATAATAACATATAATATATATAAACTCACTTAATCTTCTTAACAACACTTTGAGTTAGGTACTATTATCATCCCCATTTTACAGATGAGAAAACTGAGGTCCAGAAGTTCAAGATCAGCAGCCAGTCGGAGGGAAGGAAGTCAGACAGCATGCCTCTAGAACATGTGCTGGTTGCCACTTCCTTCTAGTAATAATTACCTCTAATCAAAATAAAAAAAAAAAATGTGTGTGTGTGTGTGACCATATGTATGGAAAGACCCACATCGATCTAAACGGACCTCTAAAGAGAGGTGTGGCTTTGGTGAGGGAGATGATCAGACTATAACCACTTAGTTGATGTATTTCTGTTTAGTACTCATGTAATACTTTTGTAATACAAAAAATATTATTACTAAACAAGGATTCACCTGCATAACCTGTGTCTTTTAAATATAATCTCAAGATATTAGATTAAAGAAAAAAGATTATTGAGCAGAAAGTCTCCCCCCTCCTGTTAAGATCTTTAAAGCATTTTTTACTCTAACAGATTCTGGCATCTTACTAACTGGCTGCAGTATTTCACAATGTTATGGATGATAATGGTCTCAAGGTAACTGAGTGGCTATTGCAGTTTCAAAAAAAAAACATTATCTAAGAGTCCCAGGGTCGGAGTTCATGTCTTCCTGTTCTGGCATATAATCTACTTCCCTTTGACAGCTGTCTGCAAGTCCTGCCTTCTCACACTTCTCACATCGCACTTTCCATGCTATATCAAAGGACCCACCCACACATCCCTCTCCCCCATTAGGAGAGCTCCCCAAAGGCAGGAATCATGTATTGCTCATCTGTAAACCTCAGTGAGAAGCCTGGAGTCTGGGGGGGAAGGAGTATGGATGGTCATCAAAAAATGTGTGGAGACATAAGCTGAGACTGATAACTGCTTCCAGAGTTTCTAATCAAAAGTAATCATTTTGATTGTAATGCTCATCTTATATAAGAGCATATACCAATTAACATCATAGTTAATGCCATATTGATAGTATAATATATAATAACTGCATACTGAGTGTCTGCCTCTGCAAGTCATATCAGGATCTCTAGAATCTTTGTTATACTGCCTTTGTGCTTACAACAGTCTTAGGAGGTAATTATTTTTTATTTGCTGGATACAAACAAAATTAAGCTGAGAGGTTAAATAACTTGCTCAAGCTCACACAGCTAGAATGTGGTAACAACAGGACTCAAACATGACGTGAATACTGCAAAATCTATAGATATATATATTTTGTTTTATTAAGTAGTACTTTCTGTGAAAATGTTTAAATATCTGGACAAGTGAATATTTTTAGATGCTTAAATTTTTAGGACATATTCTTTAAAGATGTGTAATGAGAATCTGCTTGAGGGAGAAGAGAGGAACACAATTTTCTATGTGAGAGAAAATTAGAATATTTTATATAGATTGTTTTCCTAAGTTGTGAAGATATGTTTCTTGATTGAAAAACAAGATAATATCCATCATAGGAAGAGAAAAAAATGAGATGTGACTTTGTGCTTAAACTTTCCACACTTTCAAAATTGTCACTGCTCGAAAAATCCCTGGTCAGAAGTTATATAAGTACATTTCTGTTCCTGTTACCTAACGTGAATTTTATAAGTAAGAGTTCAGAATCAACTGAGACTTTGACATCAGGGTGATTTATTTGGGAATCCCAACAGCTGAATGAGGAAAGAGTACGACTAATATGGCGTTAAACACAATCTGTGTGAGGTCTCAGGAATAAAAGCATGTGGTTGACACTAGAAAAATAAATAATCTTGACCACAGACTGCTTAACAATTGACACTTGAAACATGCCTGCAGGCAGCAAAGGAAGGGACTCCAGAATAAATAGCTAAAGTTACTCCATTTCAAGCTGAAAGGAATGTGCTCCTTTATAGTCAGAATCCTTCTTCTTTGGTTATCCCTGTGTCAGTAGCAGCAGTCAGCCTTGCTGCATTGCTTTCCATGGGGAAAAAAAATTGCTGTTGTACACATCATGGGTGCTAGTCCCTTCTCAGTCCCTTACAAAATGCCTGACATTGGGGAAGTCAACCTCCTTGGTTCTTGGATTTCTGGTCTGCAATATGGGGATATTCCAGTTGGGCCTGTGTGAAGTCAGATCACGAAGCTTTCAAATCTATCCACTTTCTTCTTGCCCTGCTTGGAGATTTGTGTTTTTCTTGTTGATGTGATACTAGCTGGCCACTAAATTCTCTCATGCAGCATTTCTGCAATCCATTCATGCTTATTTTTTGCATTCCTTATTCGAAGGAAAATGTTGCTTCCTCTCAAGGACAAACAGGAGTTAGAAAACCATTCTTGTCTGCTCAGTTGTTTGCCACTACAGATAAATCATCAACCAAGATGATAAAAATGCAGGCATTATGATTTTCACATGACTTCTCGTATTTAGATAAAATTTACTCAGTAATGGACATGGCTCTGAAGACAACACCTTGTTTAATCATTTAAACTTGTGTTTTAACTTATAGAGAATGAAAAACTGTCTGATATATGTAAAAAACAAAATTGAAAATTAAGCCATATCACCTCCTAGGGTGGAGAGCGAAGGCCTGAGTTAGGGCATAAGGAATGGTCTTGGCAGATCCTTGTGAGTTATGTGGCTAAAAGGGGGCTCAAGGAGGAGGTCGGGTAATGGAACCAAACAGCTAAATAAATGGCTTATATGGAGAAACTGAAAGCCAATTTAAGGCTATTAGAGTTCAGTTGAATATAATGTCATTAAGAGGCTCTTTAGCATTTTTACTCTAATAGCTGATTATAAACTGGAGCAGGTAGAACCTTCTAGGGCAATGGCAATGTTTCACTGCAGCCTTTAGGTGGGAGACTAAACACTGATTTTTAGAGAAACTAAATAATCTATAAAACATATTTTGCTCTTTGAAATACTCATATTTTATAAGCACTATAAATGTTTTTGATAAAGTGTTATAATTTTGTTTGTTTTTTTTTGCATTATAAAAATAATAACTAATAGCAAGAATATTAAGAAAGGTAGTCCTGGCCAGCCCACCTGGTTCTATGCATTCATCCATCCACTTATTATGTATGTATTCAACACCTATGCTCCACGCTAGGGATACTGGTAGAAACACAGCCCTTGTCTTTGAAGAGGTCTTTGTCCAGTAGTTGAAACAGAGAACAAATACTCCCTTGCACAGTTGTCCTGGCAATAATAATAACAACAGCTGAACATATTGGTGCTCTGAGTGCTTCACATATATTAACTTATTTATTCCCCATAGCAACCATTTGAAGAAGGTGCCATCATGAGGAAACTGAGGCATGGAAGGGGTGAGGAACTGTCCCAAGGTCATACGTCTTACAAGAGTCAGGATTACACACCAGGCAATATGGCTTCCTAAGCATAGCCTGACTCTCCATGCATGAAGTCGTTCTAATTGCTTGTGTGTGCTACCAATTTTACCACTTTATTTGTGCTACAAAACTGCTCTTTTGTCTGTGCATAAAATCATCATAAAGAATCTTTCCCTCCATACTACCACATTTGTCCATCACTGCAAACACCACTATTTGATCTTAAATTTCCTCCTTTCTTCCTTTCACTTGAATAATAACTTGAAATACTTTATCCACTATCTTCACGTTTTCAGTTTCCACTAACTTTGAAACTCATGGCTTCATCCTCTGAAACACTCAGAAACTGTCTGAGTTCCCTTCTCTTTGCCAAATCCAACTGCGCATTGTGAATCTTTGTCTTTATCTCTGCAGAACTTAATACTGTGAGCCAGATCTTTCTTCCTGCATCTTCACCCTTTTCCTTCAGGGATACCACCTTCCCCTGGTTCTTCTGTCATCTCTCTCATTTCTTCCCTGTTCTTTAATTTGAGTATTTTCTTTTAAAGAAAAAATAAGATGACTATAATGTACTTCGTACATTCCCTGCACAGAGGAAGTGTTGCTCAGTCAGCATGCTATTATTAGTAGTAGCAGCTGGATTTTGAGACATTAATATGAGTTAGCCAGGCGAAGGACAAGGAGGTGGGCTGGGAGGACTCCCCATGCAGAAGCAGCAGCACAGAGGTAGAAACAGGATGAGTAGATAGCCTCATGTGTTTGGGGACTGCAGAGTTAGGCACAGCATGGTGGGTGTGCTGCTTGAGGTGCAGCTGGGAGGACAAGAAAGGCAGGAAGCACTGTACCATGCAGGACCTTGTGGTTGGAACCTTGTCCCAGAAGTCATCAGGTGAGAGGTGTGCTCAGTTTTAAGAAAGGGAGAGATGTGACAAAATATGTATTTAGGGGTATGGAGGATGGATGGGCTGGGAAGGGGTTGGGCAAACTGAAAGCTGAGAGACTAGTTAGATGGCTAGTGCAAGAATCTAGACAAGAAGAGAAGTTGGCTTGGATGAGGTGGTGGCAGTTCATATGGGGGAAGATAGTAAGGAAATAATATTCAGAGATACGAAGGAGGTAGCCTCAAGGATTCTGGGATGGGGAATGAGAGGAAGGAGTCTATTGCTGGTAGAACTATTCCCCAAGAGTAGTAATACAGGAGAAAAAGCAGGACAGATCAAGGACTAATTGATCTAATCTATTGAGTTTTTTTCTTGATTTGCTTTGATTTCTTTTAGATTTAAGGCACTAAGCCCTGGTAACTTGTGTGCCTGTATCACTTTTCTTTCACTGTTGATAAAGAAAAAGAAGAAAAGAAACTGTTTTAATACACAACTAAATTACTGGGTCTTCCATAATTATAACACAAGGGTTTGATGGATAGAGTTTCCTGCTTATAGAAATGTCAAGGGATGTAATGTGTTGAATATGGTAATGAAGCTTTCTTCAGAGAATTAATCAAACGTCTTCTCCTGCTAATAGTTGATTTGATGTCTCAGTATATTGAACTAGATCCAGTACATATTTCTATTTGGATATACCAACATTTTAAAGAAATTCAAAATATGTATTCTGGACCAATATCAGTGAAAACATGCACACTAGATTTGTCAGGAGAAGAGTGAACCCCTGAAATGTGGATATAAAACTCTGTACCTCTTTCAGCCCTGTTGTGTTGTGTAGATAGTGTTTCACCAATTTATTAAGATGGAGACCATGCACACTGACCAACAGGTACAAAACCAACACCTAGACCATTTCTTATTTTATCTTGTGTTTATAGGATCATCTTGCAGCACTGGGACTGTGTAGGATCTGTGGCTTTGGCTTTTTAAAGCTTTCCCTGGCAGTGAGTGTGGTCCTGAAAGTTACCCCTCTGAATAAGTGTGATTCTTAAAAAGGAAAGAAAAGAAAAAAAGAATGAGCTCCTTGTTGGCATTTTGACCACAGAGCTTTAGCTTTGTTGTATACTTCCTGGGACTGTGAGACAGATTGTTTGGGAAACACCCTCAGGGAAATCGAAGCTGAGATTTATTTCAGCCCTACAAGGTGTAGAAACAAAGCTACTTTTCTCTCATAATGCCTATATTCTCACTTCTTAAAAAAGTACTCACTGGTAAAGATCTACCAACCATTTAATTTCTTTTCATAGGAACGTGTTTAAACTCAGGGACTGCTGATGTGTACTGTGACTTGGCTTATCCCAAATAGTGCAATTATCTTCACAATTGAGAGATTGTCCCAGCCTAAGGGGACATGTGGCAATGTGCATCAATTTACAAGCTGCCAACTTGAATGACTCAGTCTCCTCAATTCTTTGTGTGGAGGAGACCTGGCCTTCCTGGAATCCAAGACCAAGCTGGATGACCTTCTGAAAGCTCCCACTGCATGTGGAGCCTGACCCTATCATTTGCCATGTTGCATCCATTTGTCTATTTCTTTATTGGAATTCTCCATAGATTAGGCCAATCTTGTTCACCACTGTATCCTTAGTGCCATGGAGAGTTCCTACCACTTAGTAGGGGCCTAATAAATATGTGAAGTGAGGGCAGAACAAATCCTTGGTCTCTGTTACCCCAGTACAGCATCAGGAACATTAGAGAGTTCAGCAAATATTTTCAATGAATAAATGCATGAATATACATTATTTCAAATGTCTGTTTCAGTGTGACAGAATGAAGGTCTATTTCTTAGAGAAAGGATGAAGAAGATGCTTTATTTCTCTAAAAGTGGGAAAGAAAAATTTTATCCATAATGTTAAATGCCAGATTGTTACAAATGGCCTAAAGAATAAAGGAGGCATTTTTAGTTTTAGCTAACTTTTATAATCCCAACAGAGATTAATGATATTATCTCTATGCTTTACTGGGCAACCTTGTATCTCTCTGGGTCAGTGGCAAGGTTCTCTATATCATTTTAAGAAAGATTTAAAGCCAATTACAAAAAAAGTATGCATAAGATTTATAAAGTAGGAATAAAAAGGAGAAAAAGGGGATTCAGATGTGTAGTTCAGTAAGACGGGATGAAGACCTGCTTCTTTGAGAAAACATAAGACCTATCAGTTCCCTGTGAAAGGTAACATCTGTCTGTAAGAAGAAAGGAAGGTACACAGAGAACCTGGGGACACTGTAAGGACTCCTAATTAGAGAACTACTGGTTTTATAAGGAAGCAAAACAACTAGTTCATATCTCTACAGTGACTGCAGGTATCACCAGTGTCAGAAAATAATAAAATATATTCTGAAATTTTTTCTTACTTTTTCATTCTAATACCATATATGGAGATGCTGCTGCCTGTTTAGTAATGGATTTTATGAAGTATATGCTTCCAACAATAGACCATAGGTACGTAGTGCATTGTCTGGACTTACTAAATCAACAACTGTACCCCTGCAAGTCCATCGCAGCATTTCAGACTCCAGCCTCTCTACCTCACTGAGGCATGCAGGCCAGGACTTCGGAGTGCTCTGCTTTCAGCTGAGTTGCAGCTTTTGGTTTATAGCAATTTCTTTACGGTTTATGATGTCAGCAAAAGGACACACCAGACGTCTGTTACTGGCAAGTAAATAGAGCTTTCTGATGCTAACAACAATATTTATTGAGAGATATTTTCTCCTTATTCAACCTTTTATGTATTTTCCTGGTTTTTACTGGACTATTTCTTTTAATAGTGTTAAACCTAGAAATTCTGAAGTCTTGTATCTGAGAGGCTGCTTTGCAGATTTACACCATTTTTAGTACTAGAATGGAATTTGTGACTGTGATCTTAGGGTTCCTATAAATGTTTAGTGATTCACTTTCAGGATTGTAGTGATAATAAATCAGCAATATTTACCCTTTGATGACTACACGATGGTATTACGTGGCCAGCACTCACTCACCTGTTTAGAAGAGATGGGAGTCAGGCAGATGGTGTTACTATATATATAAAAGGACAAAACAAACACAAGACAGTATTTATTCATAAGCACTTGACAAGAGAGCCATAACTCAATCCTTCAGAAAGGCCACTGCTTCCACTGGGTGGTTCGCTAAATGAAATAGAAACAGCAATGCTGTTCCTTGTCCAATTGAAGTACCAGACTGCACTAACGTGCTTTCTTATGGTCTGGGAGGAACTATAATTGGTGAAAGGTAAACCAGAACCGTTCACTTACAAGTTATCCTAATATCTATAACAGTTTAATTATTCTAGGGTAATATTCAGGTGCTGTATGCACGTAAAAGTACATAGCTTGTTTCATCTTATAAAGTTCTCTATTAGAATACCTAATAGTATTTGAATATTACGGTGAAGAAGCAGAAGGCAGCTGTGTCTAAATATTCACACCGCCTGTACAGTAGGAGGTGGGCCACACCATGGTTAACGGTATAGACTCTGTAGTCAGACTGGCTAAATGCTTATCAGGTATTTGACCTTGAGCAACTTACCTAACCACTTACAGATGATGAAACCAAGTTATAACACAATCTCACTCATTGTGTGCGTGCACACAATGAAATAATTCAAGTAGGCTTAGCAAACCTAGGAAGGTGCCTTTGTTAGTTATTACATGAAATATGTGATATCTATGAAGCCCTGAAAATTAAGGACATGAGTTAACTTAATACTGTGGACAGCATGATCCTATTTAATATCTCAACCCTAATATACTAGAACCACCCTAGCAGACTACATACCTGCAAATGCAGACTTCAGGAATATGAGAGCTTGTTTCTGGGTGAACGGGCCCTATATCCTGGCACTGTTCCCTGTGCGCACTTTCTTGTGGGCAATAAGGTCATTCTTCAGTGTAAATTACACAAAACGGTTAGCAGTTCTCATAAAGAACTCTGTAGCCTTTGCCTTTTCTGGTAATGGTGCTGAAATGTTTTCATGCAAATAGCAGGAGAGACTCAGGTGGCTGCTTGCCAAGTTCTCATGTGTGCAGCAGAACAAAGCTCTTCATGCCTTTTGTACCAGCAGCCTGAAAAAGACCAGGGGAGCCCACAGCAGCACAGCAGCAAGGTCCTTTGGAGGTTCTGACCATACCAGCTTGCGTCAAATGTACTCCCGTTGCTAATGAACCCACTCTAGCAGTCCTGGACCCTTGCTCATTTACCTTTATTTTAATCTGTGCACTGCCCAGCTCCTCCTTTATGAAACTGCTCCCCCTTAACGACTGGTCAGCTGGGTTCTGAGTCCAGGTACAGAATTAAGTAGAGAGTGTCAGAAATTGGGACTTTGGGGGACTGCAGGCCAAACCTGGACAAGTCTCACTTCTCTGGACCCTCCTACTCATATTTGCTGAATGACTCACCCACGCATATTCCCAAATGCTCTTTTTCTTCCTGCCCTCTCCCACTCATGTTTGTTAAAAATGAACGAATGCTGTAATTTTGCAACCTTTCTCCTGAAACCGTTACAATAAAAAAAAAAAAGTGGTGACGTGACTCTTTATCAGAAAGTGGCTTAAATTTAATGCAAAGGATTTACAAAGTGAGGGAATGAAACCACACTATGTCAGTTTTTAGTTATTCTTTAAAAGAGGAGACATTTAAAACCAGTTTGTTTACAAGGCTTAAGGGTGGACTTATTTGACAACTCCAGTAGTGCACTTAATCCTGCACATTCTCACAATTTTCTTGTTATATAATAAATGATAATTACTATTTGCAAATATCAGCCAAAAATCTGCATATTAATATTTAGTAGAAATATATTCTAATAGTCTTTCATTATTCCACTCCACATAGTTGATTTAATATATATATATATATGAAATTCCACTGCACAGTAATTTACTCTCTCCTCTTCTTTGTAGTTTTTATCTATCCTCCTGATTTCAACTACCACCATCAGATATGCGACTTACAAATCTCAAACTGTAGCTTAGTTAGTTTTGTATTTATGCCAGGCTATTGCCCGATTCCACCCGCATGTCCGACAGGCAGCTCATACTTTGTACGTGTGAACAGTTTCTCATCTTCCAGCTTCATTTCCCTAGACTGGTTTCCTCTCCTGACATCCTAAAATGGTACCTCCATTCTTTGGGCCTTCCATGCACAAATTATTTTGGATTTACATTTTCTAAAATTCCCCTCTTCTCCCTACATGAGGTCCTAGTCATGTCAGGCTTTGCCTAGTAGTGGGTCCTTTCCTTCCCACCTCCTCACCCTACATTTCCAATTCTTTTTTTCATTCTAATTTCCGTCCATTTATATTGCCAGCTCATTACAAAGCTTCAAACACTGCTTTATTTCACGCTCTTGTTCAAATATTTCCAGGTGCTCCTTATCAAATAAATCCAGACCTCCTTATTCATTCAAGTCATTCGCAAGGTGCTTCAACCTTATTTTTCCAGACTGTACTGCCAACGATTCCTACCTTTCTTTTGTTTAGTTAGTTTTTAAAGTGCTTTCCTACAGATCATGTTATTTGGTCCTCACGAAAATTCTGTAAGGTAAGAAAGTCAGGTGATAATATGCTCATGCTTCAGTGAGGAAACAGGCTCAAGAAGAATGAGGAAGAAAAGAGAGTTGGTCAAGAATTGTTGACGAGAAAGTAGCGCAAGCATGTCCACAACCCAGGACTCCTAACACGCACTCTGAGGAGCTGGGCACTAAACCTTCTCATAAAAGTCAGCCTGGCCAAACTGGATTGTTCACTGTTCCCCAAAGCCTTTCTCTCCCTCATCCTTTCACTCATGCAATCTTGGAATATTTGGTCTTATTCACAATTCATCAAAATCCTTTCCATCTTTTAAAGGCTACTTCTTTCCTCCTCTGACTCACAGAGTGAGTGATTCATACAATTGTTTTCAATCAGACTCTGCCTTTTCAGTCTCCTTTTTACTGTTTCAAATTCTTATTAAAAGAAATTATTCTCACTTAACCTTTTATATGCTTGGTTTTTTTTCTCTTGAATAGATTTAAAGTACTGTAAGATCCTGGCCTATGTCTTAAATGTCTTTGTATTCCCGATATGTTACACTTAGTAGGTGCACAACAAATATTTGCTGCATGTGTGGTACTTGATAGTAGATTTTTTAAAATAGCAAGATATTTTATATATACTATTTTATTTTTGTTTTGAAATCAAAGTGTGTAATATCCACATCATTATATCTAGTATCCTTCCCATATGGAAAAACTTTATATTCTCTATTATTCAGTGCACTTCTGCAATGCCTTCCACAGAGAAGGGGACTCACTAAACATCCATGGGCTTTTACTGAGAACTTACCATCATCAACTACATTAAACAGTCTACTAATGGCTGCAAAACATTAATATTCTGAGCAGTTAGAAACTCATTCTCCCACTTCTTGAATTTTAATATTGCTTTAACTCAAGCATACTAAATACAGAATGTAACTTCATTTTGTCAAGTTGTTACTTTAATTGAATCTGGCCATTTCTCACAATGAATGATCTGGCATCTTTAATTGGAGCTTACACTAATGCAAATAATTATATTCAAGACAAAAAAGGATGGCAAGTAGATCTTTCGGCTCAGCACAAATGAATAGAAAATATTTCATTCACACACTATACCATGATGTATTTTTCTAGCACCAGAAATATTTTCTTGTCTAAGGTACTCCTGCTGTTGAGAAAGCTTTTGGGATGTCAACGAGCTTTTGAAAGGCACTGAATTGAGTTACATTTACCACAGTGCTCACCATGTTGCCTTTTATATGTCCCTGGCTTATAACTAGCATGGTGATTTTTCCAGGGTGGTCAAGGAAGCCAGCTAAAACCCCTGTAGGTTGTCACACAAAAGCAGAGAATGGATTCAGCTTGAATGTTCCTTAATTCACTTCCAAAGACTGACAACAAAGATTAGTGAAATATTGTTAACACTGACTTAATACTCTTCCTAATGAACCAATACCGCAGTGAAATTGTAACCTTATGAAGTATTGAGGACTGAAGACATTGATGTAGGATGTTCACTATGTGCACGTAATGACAGTGCTATTCTTAACGTGTTGCTGATGGGTAACATGCTGCTCTCTTCCAAACACAATGAAAATCTTAGCTGTTTCTTAAAGATGCAACACAGACTGTACACAGACATATTTCTGTACTTCTAGAGCCCCTACACTACTGTCATGCGGTTAAGAGTTAGCACAGAGAAAACCTTTGGCCCCAGCTGAGATTTTCAGACACTTGTATCTAAGAGAAGTCACTAGTGGTTGAGGGCTTGTGCTTCCACTCTGCAGGCACAGAAATGTCATTTTATATTTTCACTGAGGAATAATCTAGCTTTGGAGAATCAATTCTCTTTTTAAAATTCAGATGGCCCTGAGTTACAAGGGGGTTATTTCTTTTTAGTCAGGGAATAATAATTGGTTTGTTGATTCCAGTATACCCATTACTGCAGAAACAAACATAGCAATCAGAGCAAAAATTACTGGAAAGCCATGAGGAACACTTCATCCAGATTGTGCACAGGCTTAGACATTTTCCGTCCTCCAATGGCATAATTTTTAGTGACTGAAAAATTGGCCACCCTCAGAAACAACATCTGCCCTTTGACCAATGTTGACCAATATGTGGACTATTCTTTTTTAGATTCTATGCCAATTTCTTCCCTTCAGTTATATTGTTAGGTATTACTTGTATTTTATTCTCCTTGATAAGGTTCATTATAGCCTAGCAGTGAAGAACATTGAATCTGAGTTAATTAAACCTAAATTTAGGACATATATCCAACACATTTACAGTTGCGTATCTTAAGCAATTTTCTTAGCCTCTCTAAGTCTCACTTTTTCCATTTATCAAATGGAGAAGATTTCTATACCTACTTCATAGAGTTGTTTTGAGTTTTAACTGGATTATTCATGTAAAGTCCTTTGTACATAAGTACTCAAAAGTGACAGCTATTAGTACTGCATCTGCCTTATTGCATATGAATGAAAGTTCACTTTCTCTCTGCTGAACTGGACATTCTTTCTTCTCTCCATGATGAACTGGTGAAACTCTACACAGGCAGTACTTTATAGCTAGCAATGTTTTGTTTTTCACTTATAGACTATGTAAATAGTAGGCAAAACATCATTGTAAGATGTCAATTTCTAAAATGAAAAAATATATGAAAGATTAGCATCCCCATTATAAACGCATGGAAACTGAGACGAGATTGAGAGGCATTAATAAAACTCGACCGAAAAGTTAGTAAGATGTGAAGTATTTCAACAAAGATGATCATAAAGCAAATTCCTCTGAAATAAACTTTCCTATCATTTCAAATATTGGTGAAACATTTACATGTGGGAAAAAAATTCCTCCAAATAGGCTGGTTAAAAGCTTTTAGTAAGTAAGAGGGATAAGATAACTTAGCTTGTCACATGCTAGGTAGTACAGACTTAGGAAGGTTTTATAACACTTAGACACTGAAATGTGATTGATCCTCAGATTCTTTTTTAGCACCTTTTTTGCTGGGATTGTCACACCCTTATACTGACTACTGTCCTCATCACCATTTCCCATTCTCTGCTTAGCTTTCACAAAATCCACTCTTTTTTTAAAATGAGAATTGTGTAAAATCGTTCATATTATAAATTACATGAGGGCCATTTCTGAATGTCTTCTTAAGCAATCTTATCTTCTCTCATGACTTTTATTATTATTAACAGAGCGAACTTGTAACAATGTCTCTAGAGTAGAACTCTACCTGGCACAGAACTCCTGATTTCCAGACCCATATCTTCAATTGTCTACAAAACATCCAGCACTTTGAAGTCACACAGGCTCTTCAAACTAGCATGCCCTGAATGAACTCATTCTTTTGCCCCCAAGCCACTTCTACTCCTATTCTCCCCATCCCAGTGAACTGTACCACATTTGACCCAAAGCTAGAAATCAAAACATCATCCTTCAGTCTTTCCTGTCTTTCATCTTTACATGTCCAGCCAATTACCACGTCATGCCCATTCTTCCTCAGT
This sequence comes from Cynocephalus volans, assembly GCF_027409185.1. NCBI lineage: Eukaryota > Metazoa > Chordata > Mammalia > Dermoptera > Cynocephalidae > Cynocephalus > Cynocephalus volans. The sequence goes on from NC_084466.1 coordinate 71,568,440, forward strand.
GCTATTTCTTGGATGGCTCCTGGTCTCCGCGTCCCCATACAACCACCCTTTTCAGGTCGTCGTCACCTATCGCCTGTGTTCCTCCAGCAGCCTCCTGAGCTCTTCATCCTATTCTCTATGCTGTAGCCAGAGCAGAGTGATGTTTCTAAAATGCAAATGTGGTTTTCTCATTCACCTTAAAACCTTTTAGCGGTTCTCTATTTCTATCTCAAGAATAAAACACAACTCCTTTACATGGCTAGAAGGCCTTATAAGGTTGGCTTCTTGCCCATCTCTCCAAACTCCTCTTTGTTATTCACTCCTTTGGGCTCTGATTTTTGATGTGTCCACACCTTCAGTCCCCTGAATGCTTCCCAGCCATTTAGCCTGTGCACTTGTGGGTTTCTCCTCCAAGGAAGCCACTTTCATTCTCTCTTCACCAACTACCTTATCGTCCTAAAGTTTCAGCTAGAAAATTATGTTTTAAAGAAGTCTTTCCTGAACTTGGGCTGAGAAAGATGTTCCTTCCCTAGTAGAGAGCTCATCCCATGTATTCTATGCTTGTCTGTTCACTTATCCATGTCTGAAATGCCCATAGCTGAGAGGCTGTGGTTCTCTTGTTTGCTCTTGCATCACCAGCATCTAGCCATGTGCCCATACATAGGGGTTCAGCTCACATATTTTGAATGAATAGGTAAATATCAGATTTTCAAATAGTATTTGCTGAACAAATGAGTAAATATTTATTAAACTGTAGTGAGACATTATCCAGAGATTTCATCTCACGATTTATTTGAACCAGAAAATCCTTAAATTGGAAAGTTTCTTCTTCCAAAGGTAAATTTGTCCTGTATGTTATTAATTTTACAGTGTGCATCTATTTAAAATAAAGGACATCAATGTATTTCCTTATACTTAATTATGTATATTCTGGTGAATTTATTGTCTGCTTTGTTTTGTGTTATCCTTACAAACTTTTCTATGGTGCTTCCCACATTGTAGGACTGCAGTGAAAGTTGAATGATAAAAAGTAAAGATCCAAAACTGAAGTGTTTTGCATTAATGCAAGAAGGTTAGCTGCCTATAGGAGCAAATTTGCTCTCCAGAGATATTTTAATCCATGGAAGAAGGGGAGGGACATTTTTGTTTCCATGTTTATCTTTGCATTATTTGTATTAAGTATATGATAGAAATATTGAATTGACTTCCATAGACAAGCAAAAAGGAAGGCCCATTAAATGACAGAATTTAGGGTCTGCTACAGTTCATTGAGGGATAGATAAGGGACATGGGGAAGAAAAGATATTACTTGGTAGAAGGGAAATCACTTCAAGTAAGAGTTTGAAGATACTTTTTGGTATTGGAAGTCAGGCAAGTGGTAAGGTAGAGACAAGCCAGATGAAACAAGTAAGGTATTTTTGGCTTTCTGTGTTTTATGTGCTTTTGCATTTATTTTTCTTTCATGTGCAATTTTAGAGATGGTGGCCAAGGGAAGGAAATGGTGAATAATCAAGATAACACATGAAACACCTTTACAGCAAACGCATAGGTAGAAACTTGGTTGCTGGACCCTCTCACTTGACACGTCACCAGTCCTATCCTAGATGCTTTTCAGCTTAGACACCAAGGCAGCAAAGAGGTTGAGGAGGATTTTTCAAATGCTTTCTATTAAAATATATATTTGTAAATGTGCTGTTGGGGAAGTACTGAGACTGTTTTCTTTACTGGTTTCAAATTTAACTTATTGCCTTTCCCCCTTTATGTAATCTCAGTCACTAGCAGTTCTCGACTACAATGGAGAAGCAGACAATGGAGAAGCAAGCTGTTTCAGTCACTATCCCTGATCAGGGTTCATGTCTTTTTCTCATGGGAATTTGGTTTACAATGGTACTTCTGTGTGCCCATTGACACTTTGACTATGATATTCTATGTGAAAAATTCTTTATGGAAAATGATAAAATTGGACTAATTAAAATAAGACTTCAAATAACCTATTTTGTGCTTGACTTGAATATCTATTAATAAAAAAAAGAAAGAAAACTAAAGTTGGCTCAGTAATTAAATCATTGTGCCAAAGAGGTCATGTCCAGAAGTTAAAGCTCTTAAGAGCAATTTATTTCACGGAAAAAGGAAAAAAAGAAGTTTGGATGACCTCGCTCTGACTCAGCCATGGTATTACTGAAATGATAGCAGTTCGTCCAAACAGCAATGTAGTAGAGGAATAATCCATAAGCACCACTACAGAGAACAGTGCTAGACATATGCCATTTTCACTCAATGAAAGCTTTCCTAATGAATTACAATGGCAATATTGTGAAGCATACTTGAAAACCTTCTTATCACAAATGCTATACATAAAATAAACATTCTTTTAAATGTAAATTTTTACAATAAAGAGAGGGATACCTTCAAGAAGATAGATGAAACCACAGCGCCAGGTAAATGAGCTAATACTGTGGCTACTCTGACTGATCTGCATTTGATTATTCAACACAGGGATAGGAGACAGAGGTGGGAATTTGGAACTGAAACCCCAAGTGTGAAGCCTGAGTTAAGTGAGTTAAAATAAAAATCCACCCACTAACAGAGCTTGTTGTTTCTTCCTGAACTCTGGATGTGGAAAAAAGTTTCAATTGGCTTCTCTAATATTTGTATATAGATTCTTGGTTTTAATTCACAATATCTATTTGGCATTGGAACTCCTCAAATAGAAAGAAAATTAATATAGAAATTGGCCTTGGCAAATGTTAATGCAAAACTGCTCTGAAGGTTTAATTCCAGAACCTAGATTGTACAGGTTTTCCACATATAAAGTCCTATTAAAAATGAGTTCATAATTCAAAACTACTACACACAAGAAAATAATATAACGTGAGCAAGAGGCAGCTGAAGTAATGTATAGGAGATTTGGATCTTTTAAGATCTTCAACAATAAAATTGTACAATAAACATTATAAATGTTTAAACTTACTAATACATCAAAGAAGAAACTATATAAAGAAAAGAACAAGGCATGATAGAAAGGAAAAGACAAATATGAAGAAACTTCAGAGAGAATTTCTAAAAATGAAAGTATAATTATTGAAATAAAATATTTCAATGGATGGGTTAAATAACACTTTAGACATAGCTAGAGAGGGAATTAGCCAACTGTAAGACAGATCTGAGTGAAGAACAGAAATTAATAAGGTAGAAAATGAAAGTCATAGCAATCACCAAAAGAAAAATCAGAGCCAAGAACAGCTTTTTTAAAAAAAACTGTAATAAAATATACAAAGTGGCAGAAAAATAGGTTGCGAGATAAAAGGAAAAGAGAGACAAAGAGAGAGAATAGATAAGCATTATTTGGAATAAAAAGAAGACATGACTAGAGGTACAATAAAGGAGTTTGATAATCTTAAGAGAGAATATTATGACAAATTTATGCCATTAATATGACAATATAGATGATATAAACAATTTCCTTAGGAAAAAATAACTTACCATATTGCCTTAAGAAGAAATTGAAAATTTAAACATACCTAAAATTTAAAAAAGTAAAACAGTAAGCTAAAATGTTACTACATATGTACAGGTGGACTTGTAGTTTTACCAAACTTGTGAAATCAGATCATCTCAATCTTATTTAAAGTTTCCAGAGGAAAAAAAGAAGGAAGACAGCAGTCCAACTCAATCGATGAGGCTATTATAAACGTGATTCTAAAAACAGAGAAATAAATTTAAAGTCCCATCTCACTTATAAATATAGATTAAAAGTACTAAATAAAATATTTCTAAATTTAATCCAGCAATTTATGAAAAAAGTATTATGAACAAGTAAGTTTATTTAAGCATATAAGGATGGCATAAGGTTAGTAAATCTGAAATTCAATTTATTATGTTCACAGATTGAAGGGAAAAAATTATATGATAATTTGAATAGATGCAGAAAATCTTTTGATAAAATAGAAAACACTGATTTCTGATAAAAGCTTTTGTCAAACTAGTTGTTTCTTTAACCTAATAAAATATTACTAGAATCCCATTGCATACATCATTCTAAGTAGTGAACCATTATAAGTATTTCTTTTCACATTAGAAGAAAAGACTAGAATGCCTTTTCTACCACTTCCATTCAGTATTATACTAAAGGTCCTATACTCTTATAGCACAACAAGAGAAGAGAAAGACATAAGACAGTGTTGAGAATTGTCAAGGAAGAAAGAAACGTGGTGAATGGAAAGGAATGGCTGAGCTCTAAATACAGGTCCTTGGGACTACAGGTCAATATTGTCGATTTTATGGGATGACATCTGATATATTACCCATCACTGATTTCTCAAGTATACGATCTTCTGAGAGTATTTTTCACTGAAGAAGTACTATAAATTATCAATTAGCCAGGTGGATAGATTCTGAAATGCTTCAAGCACAAGGATTCTGTGGGCAGGCAGCAGTGAACAAGATAAAGTCATAAGCTACCTTGAAGTTATTTCTTATTGAATTGAATACCAAGGTGGGAAACCACAACTTTAACGTCAGGACGGAGAAGATCAGGCTTCAGGGTGAGTTTGTGCTGTCTGCTATGCTATGTTGTCCAAGGAATAATTCCTTCTGGTAGGTCATAGTAATCTCATAGATGAGTTTCTGAAGACTTGAAAATAAAGAAATGTGGACTGGGCTTATTTTGCTCATGGTATTTCAAAGAACTGTAAGGAGAGAGAATAACCACCCAGATGGGTAGCAGGATGTGACAGAAGTGGTTTATTCACAGCAGAGACCCTATTAGGCTTGTCTCTAGTTTCCCCCTTTCTGTATTGTCTTTTCCTTTTCTTCTTAGATATGATGCTCTTTCACTTTCTCCCTTAGTTTCTTGGACTGTCCTGTTCTAACTCTTCATCTTGTCTCTGACTTGCTCCCGTGAGATCTACTATCTCTGCACCTTCATCTCTGTCCCTCCCCTTCTCTTTGTCTCTGCCTCCTTTTTTCTTATCCAGTAACTGGACTGGCCATTGTATTTTTAAGAAAAATGATGGTCATATTTGTAAAATGACATTAATAAATATTGCTCTTTATTAGGAAATAACTTTAAGTACATACTATGTGATTATATAACGTTATAAAATACTCCCATTTGCAACAATATGGATGAGCCTGGAGAAACTTAGTTGAGTGAAATAAGAAAAGCACAGAGGGATAAATACCGCATGTGCTCAGTAATATGTGGGAGCTAAGAGAGAAAGAAGGAAGGAAAGAAAGACCACAGTACTGCATCAGTCTTGCAGAGGGAGAGAACATTCCTTGGGCTACAAAGTGGAGGAGGAGGGAAGGGTAGGGAAGTGGGGATAATTGGGTGGGGGACACGGGGTACAAAAGCAATTTCTGGTAATGGGCATTACCAGAATGAATGGCACTGCCAGTATGAATCTGGCCCTCACATCATGCCATGAGGGGTGACAGTCAGCTCTGTATCTCATGAATATTCATAACAAAATAAATAAGAAAAAAAAATGTTCTAGAAATGCAAAGCTAATGTATGGTGATAAAACCAGATCAGTGGTTGCACCTGAGACAGCAGTTGGGAAGCGTGGAATTGACTGTAAAGAGGCACCAAAGATATTTCTGGGAGGGTGCAAATGTTCTACTTTTTGACTGGAGTAGTGGTTACAGGTATGAAAAACCTGTCAAACTCATCCCACTGTACACTTAATACTTGAATGCTACTGAATGCAAGTAGACCTGAATAAAGTTGATTTTTAAAAATAAATCAATAAAAATACCGCAGAAGTAGAAAAACAAACCTTCATAGGTTTTCTAACCATCATACCACCAGAGCAGATTAAGCAACACTTTATCTCTTGTGCATTATTAGCTCTTGGCTGGGGAAACTGGAATGTGCCTATCTTCCTGACAATGGCAAAGTTTACTGTTCATGGTTTTGGGTTTTATGCTGGGTAGTGTCATGGTTTGAGTTTTGGAAAGATTAAAGTGATGGCAATGGGAACCAAGGTTTGGGTGGGAAGAGATACAAATGAGGCTGTGGGACCTGTGAGGAGAATTATAATGTATACCTGAGATGAAAAGGGTCTGCCCAAACTAAAGTAGTGAAGTGAAAGGGAAAAGACAGATGGGAGAACACAGAGAAGGAGGCACAGGACCTTTGATCTATTGTGTAGGTGTTTGGTGAGTGAAGGAGGCAAGAAAGATGATGATGGCTGAGAGCGTTCCTGACAATCTGCTGGTCCAAAGCTCACACCTTTCAATCTTATGAAGATTTGCTGATATATCTGTGAAAATGCCTGGCATCTGATAAATAATGGTTTCTTTCTGTGCCTTTATTTTTTTCCCAGGTGCATCCTATAGCAAGCCATACAGGAAAGATTTTTGCCAACAAAACAAGCTGCACTAAAGTAATCATTAATTACATTTTCTATTTTTAAATCAAACCTATCTCTTTCTATGTCTATCAATATAGATACGTCAGTAGAGAAATATCTAGATAGTAGATAGGCGCTTAGTGTGGACTATTAGATCTGTTTTTGCTGACATTCAAAACACTGGCTCTCTCTCTAAGATCAACTGAATTTTTTAAAAATTCTGTACTTTATTTAAATACAGAATAGAACATTTTATTAAATTAATAAACTAAAGCAACATTTAAAAATATTAGAGTAGCTTACATATGTAGGGTATTATCTAAGTGAAATGTAGAATCAAGACTTTCTTCAATCCTCTCAATAAAATTCCTAATTCCTAATTAGGAATAATTCCTTGATAAATTCCTAATGTTTATCATCAGTGTTTAAGCCTTTTCCGTGAAAAAAAAGTGGACATTATTATATATTTCACAGGATTGTTAGGGAAAGAAAGCACAGTGAGGCACAAAGACCTCAGCGCTGGGCCTGGCAAGAGTATCAGTCACAAGACACTTGACGAATTCCACCTGTCCTGCTGTCCTCCACTTAACAACTACCAAAGACCCTCCCTGGTAGATTATTTTGAAATTCCCAAGTCTTAAGATTATTTGGGATTAAAGTCTTTTGACACCTCCCACTTCTCTCTGAACCAAAAGTCTCATTCCTCAGTTTCCTCTTCTTTCATCTGACATGAGGAACATTTTGAAGGACAAAGAAAAAGAGTCTAGCCTGGGGGTCATGTCTCTCAGTTCACTGCTCTCTGCTTTCCTCACAAGATTAAGTACAAACTGTTTCTTGAACCAAGAAGATTAAGACCGCTTTGCTCCTTTTTCTATGAAGGGTCCCGGGATTACTTCATGGTAATTTAGTTTCCCTGGGTGAGCGAGGCCTAGTATAACCTCCCTCTTTTTGGGGGGTTAGAGAGCTGCCCGTTGGACTTCATTTTCCATATATTTACTACCTTTTTTAGTTATTCATTTAACAGCCCTGTCTCCTGGGTTTCATTGAAAAACAGGTTACAAAATATAAGCTTTGAAAACAAAGCAAGACAAATGAAAAAGAAACAAAGTAGGTTTATTGAAATTGGTTCAATTCTTTGCTGTGAAATTTAAGAAGTTTAGTCACCAAGTGGTAAATAGCATTGTGAAAAAAAAAAACTACACAGAGGAAAAAACACACACAGGGATGACTTTTGCCCTTTAAAAACATTAAATCAAGAAAGACAAAAATTGATTGCTGCAGCCAACTACGAAACCTAGTTGCACTAGAAAATCAAGCATAAGACACGTGCGCACGTTATAATTCTTTCAGACCTCCATTTTTCTGTCTGGGAAGTTGTGTCTGATACAGAGAAGAATTTTCAGGTAAATTAGTACTTACCATCATCTTTGTCGGGGACGACTGTAACCCGAGCCTCTGGGAACTCTGATCCGACTCTGCCACCCATGGGCATACTCAGCAGCACACGGAATGTTTCCTCCTCTTCGTACAAGGAGTCATCGATAATGACTATGCGACACACTTTCTCCTTTTCGTCTTTGTCAAAACGGATGACACTGGTGTGGTCCTCAGGCCTGGATATGTAATCAGAATAAGACAACACTGAAGTCGGCACAGTTCCGGTAGCCGTTCCTGGAGGTGGAGAGAATCCAAAAGGTTTTATGTAGAACATATTACAAAGGTATTTCTGGAAACAATTATTTTCACGTATGGCATTTTAATGGTCATTTAGTACATATGAACACCCCTGGAGTGCAGTGGTAACTACACACTGTTCTAGTGTCATGAGTCGACTTCACAATAACCTCAAACCTATGATGAATAGTACATTTCAAGTGTTTGGTCTGTCAGTGGACTTTTGGATCAACATGATATTACAAAATAACAGCTTCCACTGTTCAGATGATAACTGTCCCAGCAAAGCACCAAGCACTTTACCTACTTACCTCCTTAATCCTCACCACTACTCTCCTGGGTTTTACACATTTGGTAAGTGAGGTTTACAGAAGTTAAAGCTCATTTGCTCCGGGACCCAGAGCCCAAGACTGATCCCCCAATCTATTTTTAATCACTATTCTGTACTGCTTTTCAAGTCATATATATAAACAAAAATTTTAATGAAAATCTGCTCAGATATCAACAGCACATATGACCTTTTCTTTTGCATTCTTAGAAAATCTACTTTTTTTTAGAAAGGTGTTTATTATATGAATAAACATTAGGTATTAATTTTAATTTTACATTACATAAAATCACCTTTCATAGGATGCTCACCCATGAGCAAAACCAATATTTTAAAATTTTGTAGAAATAAGTTTCCAACTAGTTTTAAATTATTTTCAAATTAGTTCCTTTTCCTTGGGTAGGCATTGTTTTACCTTTTTTGGTGGTTGTTTTTATAAACACTAACCCCCTTCTACTTGAGGGGGCTTGAGAGGGCTTCAGTTCCCTGCCATCTAAAAAGCCTGAGTATTACAGTCAGTGACCACGTGAAGTCAGACATGTTTGAGATAAATAGCAGCAGAGTCCTTCCAGCCTCTCTCAGAGGAGCCTTCAAAGGTGCAACACTGAAGAAAGAGTTCTGGATAAGTATTTTTTGTATTTATAAAAAAACTGATAAGAAAGTATACCCCATGTGGCAAAATGTTATGGCTCCAACATGTGAAAGAGTCTTATTTATGTCTTAGGGGGCTACGTTAGTTTCTTTGCAAATCGAGCTACCTTGTTGGGTATAACAGATCACCATTAACTCCTGGCTGACGTCTCCACTTCTCCTGATGGGAATGAATAGTTCACCAACATCTTCTTCAATGGAGTATTCAGACTGGGGAATAAATACAGTCGACTCTAAAGAGAAAACACAATCACAACCTGTTATTTTTGTGTGAGCTTCTTATCTCTGAAACAATCTTATGCAAATTAAAGTTTCTCTAATAATTGATTTATACCCCTTGGATATTCTTTTGGAGATATAATAGTCTCCCCTTATCCATGGTTTTGCATTCTTTGGTTTCAATTACCTGGGGTCTGAAAATAGGTGAGCACAGTACAATAAGATATTTTGAGAGAGAGAGACAGAGAGAGAGAGAGAGAGAGAGAGGCACTACACATAACTTTTATTCACATAACTTTTATTACAGTATACTGATATAATTGTCCCATTTTCTTACTAGTTATTGTTAATCTCTTACTGTGCCTAATTTACAAATTACATGTATATATAAGAAAAAACATAGCATATGCGGGGTGGGCTGCTATCCATGGTTTCAGGCATTCCCTTGGGGGTCTTGGATCATATCCCTCCCAGAAAAGGGGACTACTATGAGGGAAAGGAGGGAGGAAAGGTGGGAAAAAGTAGGTATAAAGTGTGTAGGCTCTGGGCCAGTGAATTTTTTAATCTAGAAACAAAACCCAACATGGCTTTTATCTCCAGTGATTGCTTTTTTCTCAATTAATAAGTGTGGCTGACACTTCCTTTAAATCCCGCTTTGTTCTCTTGGCACAGATTAACACCTTCTAAGGAAGGAGTAGAATTTGAGATGTGAAAGTGACCTCAGATGTCATCCTGTGCCACCTCTTACTTTGCAGGTGAGGAAACTCAGCCTCATAGAGTGGAATTTATTTGCCAAGGGCTCAGAACTCAAATCTCGTAAGGTTTGCTCTGCTGTTCTTTTTACCCCAAATGTGTTCCTTTTGGATGACTCATGATTAAAAATATAACAATATGTTCATCAACACTTTTTATTTTTTTTTAATAGCTGTTCCTTTAGAATTCATAAATCTGTTTATCAGCTGTAAGGAATACTTCTGTAGGGTCCTTCCTCCCCTAGAAAAATAACAACATGTAGTAAACAACATTATACTAGGGTACTTCAAAATGTTCATGGAAGCATTCATATTATCTTTTAATTCTGTTTTTTCAGGAACCTTTTGAAGCACCTTTGTATTTATATAATATTATAAATCTCGATGATTCATTTGTAACATAGTTGAAAGGTATACTAAATAATAAAAATGGCATAATTAAATCGTCAAAAACAGTTACTACGTAAAACTATAACAACCATTTAGTTCAAGTTTGACATTGTAAACCCCAAACAGATGCCCTGGTATTCGACTGGGAGTCTGTTCCACGGAAAGCCTCACATCCACACAGAAAACGCCTCATGCTTATTTTTAAAACAGTAAGCCCCCCTGCTTTTGATGACTACAAAAGACCCGCTGGAATAGCGGATCCAGCCCTGGGGTCCGCGCTCCACCCTGCTCCACCCTGCTCTGTGCCCAGGAGCTGACCAATGTGAACCGCACCAAATGGCTTCCTGTCGGGTCAGCCAAAGGGGACACGGGAAGGATCCAGGAGGACAGGAGCAGAGGGGGGTCAGGCATTTCTTCTCTGGCTCCCCTCACGTTCCCAGAGCTGGCTGCACCCCCACTGTAGTGGGCTGAATTATGTCCCCCGCAAACTCACTGAGGCTTGAATTGTCTCCCAAGTTCTACGTATTAGAAACTCAGCCCCCACTGTGACTGTTAAGAGGGTGGGAAATCCTGTTATGGTAACTGAAAGGTGGAGCCTTGAAGAGGTGATTGGATTGTAGGACCATGCAGTAGTGAATGGATTAAAAATGGTGGTCGGGGGCGTAGTTCTGAGGGCTTTAAAAGAAGAGGAGAGTCTCTCTCTCTCTCTCTCTCTCTCTCTCTCTCTCTGCTCTCTCTGTTCTCATCTTGTGATGAGAGACCCCTGGGTCACTGTCACCATTACCAGATGGACTTTGGACTTCCCAGCCTTAGAAACTGTAAGCAATAAATTTCATTTTCTTTATAATTACCCAGTTCTATGTATTTTGTTATAAGCAACAAAAATGAACTGATACACCCACTAAAGGTCCCAGTGCCTGCTAGGGGCCCTCGTCACACTCTGCACCCCTCAGGCCTACCTGTGGTGACGGTGCCACTCTCACTAGCCTTGGGGCACTTCTCGCCTGGAGGTTAACAGATCCTTGCCCTCGCCTTTGTAGTCATGTGATCAAATTCTTTTTAAATTACTCATTTTGAGTGTGCCATTTGTTTTCTTCTGGGACTCTGACTGATATATCAACTTTAAAAATGCCCTCATTTAAAAAAAATCTGTGAATGTAAGATTTTATAACTAATTATTCATTTATCAAACATTGATGCAGTGACTTCAACTTGCCAGGCACTGTAGAAATAAACAAAATATCCTCTTGGAGCTTTCATTCTAGTTGGAAGGTGGAGAGAGGAAAGAAAATAAACAAACATACAAAAAATATACAGTATATCAGGTGGTAACAAATGATATGAAGAAAATAAAGTATGCTGAGGGTGACAGGGAGTGCTGGGCTGGACAAGTGGGGGTGGAGGGGTCTATGACCTACAGGAAAGTCACAGAAGTGATCTCTGAGACAGTCACACTGGAGCTGAGATCTGAAGGTAGTGATGAGGTGCCCCACGTGAATAACAGAGAATTCCAGGCAAAGGGATGAACAGTGAAAAGGGCCTCAGGCCAGGCTGTGCTATGTATGTACAAGGAACAGCCAGGAGGCCGATATGGTTGAAGCAAATTGGGTAAGAGGGTAAGACCTGAGGCTGGAGAGGTAGTGATGGGGCAGGTGGTGGGTGGATCACATGGAGCCTTCAGGACTAATGGAACGACTTCAGTCTTTGCTCTGAGTCAGATGGAAATAAACAAAGGCCACCCAGTGGATGAGAACAGGCAAAAGCTATTTATTCAGAGCTTGCTGTAGCCAGTTTCCACAGAGACTCAGGCAGGCGTAGGAGTGGGAAAGTTTCAGAGTGGAAAAAAGGGAAGGCTCAAGTACGCCCCGATTTTTGGAGGATTTGGCCTGGGGAAGCTGTGGCAAGGCTAACTAGGAGTGGGGCATCCTGTGTGATCGGTGAGAGCAGCGTATTTGGTTTTTCTCTGGTTGGTCCTAAGTTGGAAGGGGAGACAAAAATTAAGGAACCTGTCAGATCAAGTCCAGACCATTTGGGGCTGATGGTTACAGAGGTTATAGATTGGCTTCATGGTTGCTGAATGTTGTGGGTCAGAGTTGTATTCTAACAGTGATCCGGCTGTCGTCTGTCTGCATACTCAGTCTATCAACGTGAAGTCACGAGAAGGCTTTGGACATAGGGGGTGCCATAATCTGACATATTTTAAGAACATAAGTTTTTGCTGCTGTGAGATACATAGGCGTTCAGGAGATGAATCAAAGAGCGTGGTTAGGAGGCTTTGCAAGCATCCAGGAAGGAGATCATAGTAGACTGAACCAGGAGGCAGCAGTGAAGGTGTTACATTATCACATGTGCAGGAATGTAAAGGAGGAGCCAACGAGTTTTCTGATGGATCAGAGCTGGTGTGAGAGAAATAGAAGAATCAAGGATGACTCCAAGTTTTTTGTCTCGACCAACTGAAAGGATGAGATTGCTGTTTCCAGATGTGGAGAAGACTCTAGGAGAATCAGGTTTAGGGGTGAAAATCTGGAGTTCCATTTTGGACATAGTGAAATCGAGGTGTGTTTTAAGTATCCAAGATGAGATGTCATTAGCCAGTTGGGTGTACAATCCTGGATTTCAGTGGAGAGGTCCAGGTTGGAAATACAGACCTGGGAGTCACTGGCATGTTGATGGTGTGTAAAACCATGACTCAGAATAAAATCACATAGGGAGGAATTACAGAGAGGAGAATAGATCCGTGGATCACCTTGGGGCATTTAGAAGTCAAGGAGATAAGAAAGACTGGGCAAAGGAGGCCAAGAAGGGGTCCCAGTGATGAGGACAACCGAGAGAGCGTGGGAACTGGAGGCTGTGTGCAAAAAGTGTGTCAAGAAAAAGAGAGTGATCAATTGTCTCGAATACAGTCAAGTAAGTTGAGTACTGAGACCCGATCATCAGATTTAGCAAAGGATAAGCCAACAGAAGCTGGCTATCTTCACCAGAACCGTTTCAGCAGAGGTGAAAAATGCCATAGGCAGTGTGTTTAAGAGAATGGGAGGAGAGGAACTGGAGAAAACAGGCACAGGCATTTCTTTTAGGGAGTTTTGCTTTAAATGAAACAAAGTGGCATCTAGCAAAATGTCTTTGCTGGTTTATTTTTAAGATGGGTTTTAATAAGAGCAAGAATTGCACCTACTACTATGATGTAAGAATTTCCCAAATATAAAATTTCAACATAGAAATTATCATAATTATAAGACTTTAGTACAAAAAATACACAGAGTGCCGTGGAATATTCAAGTCAAATACTCAATGAGTTCCACGGAGTTTTGTTCCATTAACTTAAGGAAACCAGCTCGGGTATCACCTAGATTTTGGCAGTTTAGGTCATATATTCCATGGCATTAGTATAAATATTATAGAAAGTTTGATTCTTTATTAGGGTTTGTTATGAACTGAAAATTTGTTTCCTCCAAAATTCATATGTTGAAGCTCTAACCCACAATGTGATATTACTAGGAGATGGGGCCTCTAGGAGGTGATAAGGTTTAGATGGGCTCATGAGGGTAGAATCCTCATGATGGGATTAGTGTCCTTATAAGAAGAGGAAGAAAGAGATCTCTCGCTCTCCCTCTGGGAGCTTGCACCGAGGAAAGGCCTTGTGGGGATACAACGAGATAGCAGCTGTCTACAAGCCAGAAAGAGACCCCTCACCAAGAACTGAATCTACCAGCACCTTGATCTTGGATTCCCCAGCCCACAGAATAGTGAGAAATAAATGTCTGTTGTTTAAACCACTCAGTCTTTTGTTGACTAAGACAGGGTTGATCACACACAATATTTGTTCTATACTGCTAATCCATACTGGCCAATCTTTTTTTCAAATAAATTATTCAGAAAAGTTCCATCTACACGACCATAATTTAGTAAACCCCTTTAAGATTTAAACCTTGAGTACCTGAGTTTTGGTTCCTCCTATATCCTACGACCCATGAAGTTTTGATTAAATAAGCCAGGACTTCTTGCCAGTGTTATCAGGTTTGAATTATGATTAAAGAAGAAAACTGGGGGTTGGGACCAAGCCCTTAGCTCTGGAATTCACTTCTCCAGTTGATCCCACAGAGAGTAAGTAGGCCCAGTATCAAGTTTAGTTTCTCTGTTGATCTAACTTCCAGTAAAAACGTGAAGTCTGTGGGAGAAACTAGAAAAGGGTATCAGAGACACAAAGACACACTTCCCTGGCAGACTTTGCAGTTAACACTGTTTTCCACCTTCACTTTGTATACAGTAGAAGTGTGCAGGCAGACTGACTCGATTACGTAAGCACAGCTCATTAAGTGTAAAATTTCTAAAAGTGGAATTCTTCTATTATCTTTAAAAAGTATTAGCTAATGCATATGGAGTTCCGACTATTATTTGCTAAGCCCTATTTTAAACACTTCACACAGATTGCCTAGTTTTATTTTGCAACAATTTCTGAGGTAAGAACTTCTATGACTATCAATTTACTTCTGAGGACATGAGGCACACAGAGGTTAAGTAACCAGCTGAAGGTTAGGCTGGGAGGTGGTGATACTGAGATGTGAGCCCAGAAAGTTCATCTCAGAGCCCATGCTCAGAATCACTGGGCTCCACTGTTTAAAAGTAGCACACTCACTCACACCAGAGAAAAAACAAAAGGCTACACTGAGATTATGAAAGAGAAATATAAAGTATCACGAAGGGAGAGAGATGGCAGGTGAAGGAGAAGCAGAAAAATGGAAGCTAGAAACAAGCATTTTGAGAATTCATTTAAAGATTTCCAGTATTTTCATAGAAATTACATATATACATAATTGTATACATGTAAAATTATAAAAGTATTACTTAAAATGATATAGTATACATATAAATAAATTATAAGGGCCGACCCCGTGGCTCACTCGGGAGAGTGCGGCGCTGGGAGCACCAAGGCCGCGGGTTCGGATCCTATGTAGGGATGGCCGGTGCGCTCCCTGGCTGAGTGCGGTGTGGGCGACACCAAGCCAAGGGTTGCAATCCCCTTACTGGTCACAAAACCGACAAAAAAAAAAAATAAATAAATAATAAAAGTATTATATAAAATATAATATGTATAATGTGCATATTAGTACATATATAGAATATAATACATGTATATTATAATATAAAAGTATGTATGTCAAGTTTCATTACCACTTTAGACTGAAACTGCAGCAGTCTCCGGAGGTGTTCACTGAGAGACAGCAAGGGCTAAATTATAGAAATAGCACACTCTCACTAAACAAACAGAGATCCATAGAAAAAAGTGACTGAAGGGTCATTTTCTCAACATTAACGATGGTTATTCCCAAATAAACAAATTAGATTATATCAAACTACAAAGCCTCTGCACAGCAAAAGAAACAATTAACAGAGCAAAAAGACAACCTACAGAGTGGGAGAAAATATTTGCAAATTACACATCTGACAAAGGATTAATATCCAGATTGTACAAGGAACTCAAACAACTTAACAGTAAAAAAAAAATAACCCAATTAAAAAGTGGGCAAAGGAACTGAATAGGCATTTCTCACAGGAAGATACACAAATGGCCAACAGACACATGAAAAAATGTTTGACATCACTCAGCATCAGGGAAATGCAAGTCAAAACCACATTAAGATACCATCTCACCCAAGTTAGACTGACTATCATCAAAAAGATGGAGAATAAGAAATGCTGGCAAGGATGTGGAGAAAAGGGGAACACTCCTACATCATTGGTGAGAATGTAAATTGGTGCAGCCATTATGGAAAACGGTGTGGAGATTCCTTAAACAACTTCAGATAGAAGTGCCATACGATCCAGCAATTCCACTGCTGGCAATATACCAAAAGGAATGGAAATCTTCATGTCAAAGGGGTACCTGCACTCCCGTGTGTATTACAGCTCTATTTACAATAGCCAAGAGTTGGAAACAAACTGAATGTCCATCATCAGATGACTGGATAAGGAAAATGTGGTATACATATACAATGGAATATTACTCAGCTATAAAAAAAAGAAATACTGCCATTTGCAGCAACATGGATGAACTTAGAGAAAATCATATTAAGTGAAATAAAGTTATGCACAGTGTATATTGTTGAATACAATAATTATTCTCATGTGAGCATCACAAATTGCACACAAGTATTGATGTTCAACTCTGTACCCCACAGATATGTACAATTAACTTTGTTACAACAAAAATAAAAAATAAATTAATTAATTAACTTAAGAAAAAAATAAAAAAACAATGCTTATTACCATGTGGCATAATTACAAATAAACTCCCTTCTCCCCCACTCATTTCCCACCATTATTAATATCTTGCTTGTCTTTTTGACAATGAACACGTATGTGTTACTGTTATATTTTCAGACTGGTTTCCTTACTTTTATTTTGAAAAATAAAGCTGAAGAAAGTGAATGCAATCTTTATCAGTCAATGAGACTCCACTGTAATAAGAACTTTGATTTGTAACTGCAGCTTTTATTTTTAGGTTTTGACTGTGTTGCAACTTAGGCAAAAAATGACTTTTGTTCTCAGAAATAAAGTAGTTGTAGTTACATTTAAAAGAGGATTGTCATGCTGTCAATTATACCATACAGATAAAAAAAAATTAAAAAACCAAAACACAGGCACTGCTAAAAACATGATAGAACAAAATGTCCTCTAAAATCTGCTGTAATAGAACAAGGAAAGGAGAGAAAATACAGTACATAGATGAAGGCACTGTGTGTCTCTTGCCTTTGAAAAGTTTGGCACATTCAAGAACAACTCAGAAGATGTTCCGGTATGTCTTCAGGCTATGATGATGCCCTTAGACCAACCAGCATGTGGCACTGAATACGGCAGATTCTGTCACTGATACATTTGAACTTGACAGCCCTGTTACATTTCTATGGGCTTCTTTTCTTCCTTTCTTTTTCTCAAAAACAGACATAATACAGATTGATTTGAAAAGGGGCTTGAAAAAGAAACGAATGAAAATAATGAAAACACGACTAACCCACATGATAAGTGTTACAAGTTCACATCACAATACCATGAGGTCGGAAAACTATCCCTCGGTATTATGCAAACTTGTTGTTCAGAGGGAATCTTTGGGTAGTCTTTATTTATATCATTAAATGTCTTTATATTGTGAACGGAGAAACTTCCAAAGGTTTCTCATGACTAAAATAGTTTAATTTGGCACCATTTTTTTCTTATCCACATTTTGGTGTCAGAAGCTATGTGTTGTACTTTTAACAAGTGGCTGCATTTTTTGATTCTCTTAAGACGATGACCCATGCTTCACATAATAGAGTTCTAAAAAAAAAAAAAGAAAAGGTGCCTTTCACTGAGGTTGAAGCCGTTACATGCTCTTTATCGTTTCTCTGTCATCAGCTGCAGTTGACTATCATTTTGCTAATTCTGGACCTTGAATTGTGGCACATTCATCTCAAAATATCAGCTAGCTAGTGATCTGATGTCCAAGTTGCCAGTGTTTCAAGTTGCAAAATCTCAGAAATAAGAACATTTGACCTTTATATAATAGTCAGCTTATGCCATCTGAATACTCTTTCTAAATGGGTTTGGTTCACTCAGAGCAGACACAAGTTTGTCTTTTCTTTGTATCCAATAATATTAGGTTTTGGGGGGACACACTAAATTCTACATTCCTTTAGGATAATATGTTTGTTCTCTATTAAATATTATATAGAGTTAACCTAGTATAATCCCACCAAAAATGATTATAGAGGTCAAATATTAAACCTACTAGTTCATGGCTATATTTTAGTATCATAGAAATATCAGAATGACTCCATTTCAATCAGAAATTTGCAGACATTTTAGGTGTCCAAATTAAATAATTACATAAAATACTTACAGGCTTTGGATATCTGTGCTATCTATACTTAAAAATACCTCTGTAATTGAGGTTGTAGTCATACAATAAATGTACACAAAACTCAGTTTACTCTGGTTAAAAATTACAAAGTAAAAAAGAAATGGGATCTTTATATAAAATAAGAGTGTTAAAGCTCTTACATACTTTAAGAGTAATGAAAATATTTAATATTAACAAATGTATATATGCTTCTAAGACTGAGGAAAGATGGTGTAATTTCTGACAGTTAGGGAACTTAATGTACAGAAAATTAAGAATCTTCATCCTAGAAACTTTTCCTTCTCTCTCAAGCCCGGGTTAGATGCTCTTTCTATGGGCTCTGATCACTCCCTTGCCATAGTACATAGCATTTTGTAACCATTTAGTGGAATGCCATCACCTAATTCTATGACTAATTTCAGGGCTAGTATACCTTTTTCACTCTAGACACGTATCATAGCTTTTAGCAGAATTCCTGGCATAGAGCAGATGCTCAATAAACATCTGTTGAATAAACAGATTTATTATGCAAGGGCTGAAGAGATCTTGATTATTTTCTTAAAATACTTAGTTTTATTCCCCTATATTCATGTATTTGAGGTTTGATGTAGAAATGGAACAGATAATAGAGTATAAAGGAAATAAATTACTTTATTGTTGTTTTCATATATAAGAATAAGTGAAACAATGTTGCTATGGCAAAGTACACTGATTATTTATGACTTGGGATATTACTTCTTTTCTAATCATGTGAAATGATAGAAGACTGCATAACTCAGGTGAAAGGACAGTGCTTCAGGGGACATATATATATTTTACACATACATGCATATATATTTATACATATATTCGAACACTGCCTCTGGCACTTATTAGCTGGGGGACTTTGTTGAAGTAAATTCTTTGAGCCTCAGAAATCTCATTTGCAAATAGATACATTTAAGTCACAGAGTTTTAAACCTATAAGGTTTAAATCAGATAAATTTGCAAAGCTCCATTGTCCAGCTCACAGTAGTTACTCAAAATGATGGAGACTTACATTAGTATTACTATCTTACCCTTGCCTGTGGACTAGTCTAGTCCTTTTGGACTTCTGGGAGTCAGGTAAAAAAAAAAAAAAGGGGGAGGGAGACTAGCAGTGACCTGAAATTCCCTGGAAGGGCTGCTTGTCTCATGGAAATCCACTGTCTGCTTCGTGAGGGCAGGCCAGCCTAGCTGCAGAGGCTCTTTCAATGGCAGACAATTGTTGGTGTTCAGTGGAATTTGACAGAAGAGCACCTATTCCCTCGGATGAGTGTAATCTCACCCACCTTTGTCAATACTGAAGAAAATCAAACAGCCTGCAAGTGGTTGGCTTCTGCAGACCCTGCAGGATGGCTTTATTTCTCAGTTTCCTTATTCAGAAAATGAGTTAAATGTCTCATGAACCTTAAAACCCCTTCCAACAGAACCTTCTATGGGCAAATGAAAAGGAAGGATAAGTAGAATCAAACTGAAACAAGGTAGGACAGCACAGGGATAGAGAAGGACCAAGGAGTAAGGTAAAAATCATGACAGCAAAATTTTCCATGGGTGCATCCCTAGGGGCCATGGACATCTGGTGGCCTGGGAGGTGTTACAAAGAGAGGTTACATCTCTGCTCAGCAGTCTGTCCTCTCCTTATTCTAGTTTTCCTCTTTGTGCCACAGGTTTTGATATATGAATGAACTGAATTTATTTACATATTTAATAAATAAGTAAAGCCATTTCTCTAGGAAGTTGTTGCTATCCACAATCATGGCAGAATGGTCTCTTCCTTCTTCTGTGTTCCCAAAGCATCTTATTGAGAAGTAGAAAAAGTCCCTTTTCAGTCCTCTATTTTCATACAACAAAATATTTCTACTGTAGACAAAATCGTAGCTTCCAAAGCCCCCTCTGACACCTGGGTAGTTCCTCCCTGATTGGCAGGGGCAGGTACCGGCTGTCACCAGAGCTTTGAGATTTAGTTCCACCTCTATTCATGGCCACCCCAAAGCTCTCAGGGGTGGGACTGGGGTGCCTCTGGCACCAGGTTCTCACTGGTACCTGCCACTCCAGACAGGCTGTGTTCCAGCACAGGTTGCAGAAAACGTGATAGCTGGACCCGCTCTTTGCATGGAGGTCGACTCTATTGATCATAGAGTCATGGTTCCCAACCAGAGGGCCACAAACATCTGGGGGCATTGGAGGTATTACAGAGCCTCCATGTGGGCACCGAGTATTGCTTAGATTGAATACATAAATAAGCATAAAAGTGTATGTGTTATTTTTCCAGTGGGTTAGATGCTGATGTACTTAATAAAACACATGGCCACTTAAAATCTTTACCTAAATTACAGCTATATAATTTTTAAAATATAAAGGACAGATAACATTATAAGAATATAAATACAAACGTATGAGGAGGTGAGATGTATGTATGCATATGTATGTGTGTGTGTGTGTGTGTGTGTGTGTGTGTGTGCACGCGTGTGTGTAGAAAGAGTTTATCTTTAAAAGGTCTTTTTGTCGTACAATTTGGGAATTAATGTTCTGAAACTTGCCACATGTGAAATTGAGAGCCTCCTATAGACATCAAAATAAAATGCCTGAAACGGTACAGACGTCCACAAGGTAATAAGGTAAAAGGGACTGAATTAAATAATACACACACACACACACACACACACACACACACACACACACACACACACACAAAACATCTTTTCTAATCATGTGAAATGAATATGTAAGGTGCTAAGCACATTGTCTGGTGCATAGTGAGTGTTCCATGAATTTCAGTTTTTACCAAATCAAAACCAGTTATGGGTTAGTAAAATACTGGAAGAAGTATGGACTTGCAAGTGTTTGCTTAAACTTACGTAAGTAAAAGTAGTTCCCAGCCTAAAATAAAGCAGAGTTGGTTATTTCCTCTTCTAGCTCCTACAACACCGTGTTCATACTTTCTTGTACCACATCACATTCTGCTGCAATCACTTATTTATTTATTTTCTCTTTCCCATCTATTGTGGTCTTTGACAGAAGGGATTGTAACTTATCATCTTTGTATTCCCAATATGTAGTGCTGTACCCAGCACAAGTATGAGCTGAATAAATCGCTAATGCATGAAAAAAAAAAAAATCTCATGTGTCCTGGAGTGAATATGCAGAGGGAGAACTTACAGGCCTAATGGTTCCTAGACAAGTGAATTTATATGTGAAGAGTTAGGAGAGAAACAATATTTTGAAGTAGTTGAGAAGGTGATCCTTTGTGAGAGAGAAATGATTATTTAATTTCTTAAAATAAAATGTAACATTAGATTTATGATATTAGGAATAATATTTGTATTCCGCTTTATGTTATATAGAACTCTTTATAGGAATGCTGTAACATGAGAATTATTAATTTTTCTTATTTTGTGCATTAGGAAACTAAATCTTAATTTAAGCTGTTTGATTTAAGGTCATACAGCTAGAAATAGTAGAAAGAGAAATCAAATCTAGGTCTTATAATTTCAAGTTTAATGGTCATTAGCAAGACATGGAACTTACCAGGGTTTATGAAACACTTGTCAGTTACCAAAGGATGATCTTGGATTAGAATGAATAGGCTGAACATGATCTCGAAAATTCTAAGACAACTTAAATGATCATTACATGAAATTAAATATACCAAAATTTTATTTGGAATAGCCTACACTAAGAATAGATTACAAGGGTTTTTTTTTTTTTGTGTGTGTGTGTGTGTGTGTGTGTGTGTGTGTGTGTGCGCGCGCGCGCGTGCGTGTGTTTGTGTGTTAGTTTTGTTTTTAATATCCCACTGCTCAGATATATCATGGGTAAAGAGCGTCACTCTGGGCTTAAATGAGTTTAAGTGTCTTACTCCTGAAGTTAAAGCATGGCTATTGTACAATTGGCAAATTGCCAAATAAAATATCAAGAAATGGCTTCCAATTTTAACTAATGGACCAATTCATTTGTGTTACAGCTGTCATGGGCTTGTTTAAAAGAGAAAAGCTTTATTATTTGAGCACAAACTTAAAGCGCAGGACTAGAAGAAAGTTTAATTATTTATCCCTAGATAACGCAGATAAAATTAAATGTAATTAAATGCTAACTGTTCTTTAATGCAAATTATAAACATACTTGAACTTCATATTTAACTACAGGCAGAGATGTTAGTTAAACAAACGATGTTGGAGCTCCAGTTTTCTTATCCTCTCTCTTTAATTATGCTCAGTCTTTTAACGTAAGAATTTCCACATAGGTCTCCATTTCGTGTACTCAGTAGATTGTATCTTTGCAGACCATTAAAAAGTTTTCTGACTGACAAAATCAAGTAGGTTGGCAGTTTTAAAAAAGTCATGTCTGGCTTCTGACAGGATTTCAGCTTTAGAAGTCTCTACAAGGTGTGTGTAAATGTCAGCCCTCAAAAAGCCATTCAATCCCCCCCCACCCCGAATTCATCGAGACAAGCCAGGACTACAGAAGTATGGCAGGGAGAGGAAACAGGTCAAATTACACACAAAAGTGTTAAAGTTCACTTTTACCAACAGCAGCCAAGGCTGTGCATGGATGAGAAGACATAATCTAATAGAAAGTAAGGGCAATAATTGCAGACACTGTTTTCACTACAGAATGGGGGTGAGCCAGGTGGGTGGGGGTGGATATTATGTAACAAATGTGGAAACATATGGCCAAATGAAAAACGTTGGCTGCTGAATATATTTTAAAAACTTGAATAATTGAATGTAATATGAGGAAAAATTAATCTGAAAAGGGTCGAATTCTCAAGCCATTTGCTTAAAAGATATTTTAAGACATTTGCAAGACTTTAAAAAGTGATAAATTAATTCAAGAAAAATGAGATGTGCAATATCGGTCGGTCCTAAAGGGAGAATTGTAATATCAGAGAAAATATGATAATCCTGTGAGTAGTTCATTGACTTTAAAAAATAAAGCTTCCCTTCATTACTGTTTGGTCTCCCTTTTTCCACCTGAGAATACCGAACCGTTAATCAAAAAATTCTCTGTAGAGAAAGTCCAAACATTGAATTTAAAACTTCCTCTATAGGGCATTTTGTCATAAAAGCTCAATAGCAACCATGTAAACAAGTTGACAGCAGCTCTTACCATCTCCCGGGTCAACGATCTCCACGGTGGTCACTGAGGGGGATTCCAGGGCAGCCAGCACCGGCTCTGAGAGCGCCACCTGGAAGGTCTCAGACTGCTCATGCTCCCCGTCGCTCAGGATCCGCACCCTCCACGTGGCCCTGGTCTGGCCTGGGTTGAACTGCACTTGTTTTTGTGCTTTGCCCTTGAAGTCTTTGTCTTTTTCTGCAGAGCCATCTCTCGTGCCAATACCTGCACAGAAACATAATATCATTTTCTTGGTTTCATTTTCCATTCCATTATTAATGCTTTTCTTGTGAACTTTTTGTGTCACTTTACCCTGCAGAACAAAGTACATACTGCTTTGATTCCATGAAATGGATAATTGAGTATGGGTCTGACAATGAAAATGTTGCACAGGAGGTGCTGGGTTGCTCATGATCCAATTATAGTTGTGCTGTATATTCTGTGAGCTAAACTCAGACAAGACTAAGTAAATTTATATTCATGTTGTGCAATATCCTTATTCCTACTAGTTCATACAATTGTAAAACTTTTCACATATAGTTTTGTACTTGTTGCTGCATATTATAAAAGCATCAGAAAAATTCTATAATTAGGGAGAGGCCCGAGACCCACCATGACCATGCAACCCCAGGTGCCAGCGCCACCAAGCAGGTAGGCGTCACTGCTGCCGGACCCCACCACCAGCCCAGGTGAGTGGGTGCTAACCAGAGAGGCGCCCCCCAGAGAGGCCCGAGACCCACGGCGACCACACGACCCAAAGCGCCAGTGCCACCAAGCAGGTAGGTGTCACCACTGCCGGACCCCACCCCCAGCCTGGGCAAGTGGGCTCCGACCAGAGAGGCGTACCCGAAAGAGGACCAAGACCTGCAGTGACCACACACCCCGAGGCACCAGCACCACCGAGCAAGTAGGCATTGCTGCCGTTGGACCTTCCCCCAGCCCAGGTGAGTGGGCACCAACCAGAGAGGCCCAAACCTTCCACGCACAGACAATGAGGCAGCTGTGCCAAATTGACAGTCCTGGCAGGATCCTAGCCAGACAACAATGTTGAACCAGTGGACCATGAAATCCCGTGTCACAACGACTAAACACCAAAGGAAAGATACCAGAAATATGAAAAATCAAGAAAGTACACCACCAAAGGGTAATACCTCTCAAGCTCTAAATCCTATAGAACAAGAAGCCCTTGAAATGTCTGACAAAGAATTTCGAGCAGCTCTGCTCCCACCATTTTGCAATGTGAGATCCTTGAGTCACTGTTGCCACCACTAGATGGACTTTGGACTTCCCAGCCTTAGAAACTAGGTATAATTGTTATACAAGAAACTGCACATAGATCCAGCAGCCCAGCCCAGTGCACACAGAGCTGAGAGACCTCCAGCTAGGGAAGCGGAGATTTGGCAGAAAACACACACCCTGTGGGGCCACCACTGTGTGATCCAGCAGGTAGGCTTCACCGCACCCACCCGGCTCCATTCCCAGCCCAGCCCAGTGCGCACAAAGTGGGGAGACGTCCGGCTAGGGAGGCGGAGACTCGGCAGAAACCACATACCCTGTGGGGCCGCCAATGCGTGATCCAGCAGGTAGGCTTCACCGCAGGCACCCAGCTCCATCCCCAGCCCAGCCTAGTGTGCTGGGAGAAGGGAGACGTCCAGCAGGGGAGGCAGGAACTCCACAGGGACCACACTACTGCTGCGTGAACCAGCAACCCGGCCCAATGTGGACAGAGCACAGAGACGTCCAGCAAGGGAAATAGAAGCTCCGTAGAATCAACACAACCTGTGGGGGGGCCACAGCCACGCGATCTAGCAGCAGGTAGGCTTCACTGCCGCCACCCGGCTCCATCTCAAGCCTGGCCTAGTGCGCACAGAGTGGGGAGACATGCTGTAAGGGAAGGAGAAGCTCTGCAGAGACCACATGCTCTGTGGTGCCTTGGTGCATCCCAGCAGCCCGGGCCAGAGCACACGGAACAGGGAGAAGTCCGGCACAGGAAGTGGAAGCACAGCAGAGACCACACACCCTGCAGTACTGCCCTGTGATCCAGCAGCCCAGCAGAGTCCAAACTGACTAGAGAGGTGGCTCCCCAGAGAGGCCCAAGACCCAAGGCAACCACACACACAAGGCACTAGAGGCCAACTGAGCAGTCACAGAGGTAGCCATACCAAATTGGCAAAAACAGCAACACCTTAGTTAGTCAATAGTGTCAAACCTGTGGACTGTGAAACCCCCTGCCACAATGAATAAACATCAAAAAAAAGATACCAGAAATACAAAAATCAAGAAAGTACACCACCAAAAGTTAATAAATCTCAAACTCTAGATCCTATAGAACAAGAAGCCCTTGAAATGACTGACAAGGAATTTCGAGTGTTAATTCTAAGGAAAATGAATGAAATACAAGAAAACTCAGCTAGACATCATGATGAAACGAGGAAAAGTATACAGGACCTGAAAGAGGAAATGTACAAGGAAATCAATGTGCTGAAAAATAATGTAGCAGAACTTGCCGAACTGAAGAAGTTATTCAGTGAAATAAAAAACACAATGGAGAATTTAACCAGCAGGCTTGTCGAAGTTGAAGAGAGAACCTCTGAACTTGAAGATGTGCTGTTTGAAATAACACAGGCAGACAAAAAAAAGAAAAAAGAATCAAAGATATTGAAGAAAATCTGACAGATATCAGACAACCTTAAGCGCTCAAATATCCAAGTCATGGGTATTCCAGAAGGGGAGGAAAAAGGAGATTGCATTGAAAATATATTCAACAAAATAGTGGCAGAAAACTTCCCAGGTATAGGAAAAATCACAGATCTTCAGATCCAGGAAGCTCATCGATCTCCAAATGTATTCAACCCAAAAAGGTCTTCTCCAAGACATGTCATAGTCAAATTGGCAAAACTCAAAGACAAAGAGAGAATCTTAAAAGCTGCAAGAGAGAAGCATCAAATCACCTATAAGGGAGCCCCAATCAGGCTAACATCAGACTTTTCATCACAAACCCTAAAAGCTAGAAAAGAATGGGATGATATATTCAAAATACTAAAAGACAGAGATTGCCAGCCAAGAATACTCTACCCTGCAAGGCAATCCTTCCGAAATGAAGGGCAAATAGTATATTTCTCAGACAAACAAAAACTGCGGGAGTTCACCACCACACGACCACCCTTACAAGAAATCCTCAAGGGAGTACTGGGTTTGGTTCCTGAAAAATAACTACCACTGCCATAAAAACCCAAGAAAAATCAAAACCCACTAGTATAATAAAAATGGCATCCATGAAGAGAAACACAAATAAAGAAAAAGGCTATCTACAACTGAAGGAACCAACAAACACAGAAAACAAACAGTAAATCAGAGAGCAAGGAACAAAAGACACCTAAGACAACCAAACAACCAATAAAATGCTAGGAATAAATCAACACCTTTCATAACAACTCTTAATGTAAAAGGCTTAAATTCCCCAATCAAAAGACACAGACTGGCTGACTGGATCAAAAAGGAGGACCCAACTATATGCTGCCTACAAGAGACCCACCTCACCCATAAAGATTCACACAGACTAAGAGTGAAAGGATGGAAAAAGATTTACCATGCAAACAGAAAAGAAAAACAAGGTGGAGTAGCTATTCTTATATCTGACAAAATAGACTTTAAACTAAAAACCATAAAAAGAGACAATGAGGGACACTACGTAATGATAAAAGGACTGATGCATCAAGAAGACATAACAATCATAAATATGTACGCACCCAATGTTGGAGCAGCCAGATTTATAAAACAAACTCTATTAGACCTAAAGAAGGATATAGACACTAATACCATAATAGCAGGGGACCTGAACACCCCACTGTCAATATGGGACAGATCATCTAGGCAAAGAATCAGCAGAGAAACACAAGATCTAAACAATACTCTAGACCAACTGGACTTGGAAGATATCTACAGAACATTCCATCCAATAACCTCAGAATATTCATTTTTCTCATCAGGATATGGATCATTCTCCAGGATAGATCACATATTAGGTCACAAATCAAGTTTCAACAAATTCAAAAAAATTGGAATTATCCCATGTATTTTCTCAGACCACAATGGATTGAAACTAGAAATTAATAACAAACGAAACTCTGGAAACTATACAAACACATGGAAATTAAACAACATTCTACTTAATGACATATGGGTCCAAGAAGAAATCAAGCAGGAAATCAAAAAATTTATTGAAACTAATGAAAATAATGATACATCATACCAAAACCTGTGGGATACTGCAAAAGCAGTATTAAGGGGGTAATTTATTGCAATAAATGCTCACCTCAGAAGAATGGAATGATGGCAAGTGAACAACCTAACACTTCACCTTAAAGAACTAGAAAAACAAGAACAATCCAAACCTAAATTTAGCAGATGGAGAGAAATCATTAAGATCAGAGCAGAAATGAATGAAATTGAAACCCAAAAAACAATAGAAAAGATCAATGAATCGAAAAGTTGGTTTTTTGAAAAGATAAATAAAATTGACAAACCATTAGCATGGCTAACAAAGAGAAGAAGAGAGAAGATTCAAATAACAAAACTTAGAAATGAAAAAGGCGATATTACAACTGATTCATCTGAAATACAAGGAATCATTTGAGACTACTATAAACAACTATACGCCAACAAATTTGAAAATCTCGAGGAAATGGATAAATTTCTGTACACACACAAGCTCCCAAAACTGAACCAAGAAAATGTAGAAAATTTGAACAGACCAATAACAATAAAGGAGATTGAAGCTGTTATCAGAAGGCTCCCAACAAAGAAAAGCCCAGGACCAAATGGATTCACAGCAGAATTTTACCAAACATTCAAAGAGGAATTGACACCGATTCTTTACAAACTATTCCAAAAGATTGAAACAGACGCAAATCTCCCAAACTCATTCTATGAAGCAAACATCATCCTGATACCAAAACCAGGTAAGGATATAACCAAAAAAGAAAACTACAGGCCGATATGCTTGATGAATATAGATGCAAAAATCCTCAATAAAATACTAGCAAACAGAATACAGCAACACATACGTAAAATTATTCACCACGATCAAGTGGGATTCATCCCCGGGATGCAAGGTAGGTTCAATATATGCAAATCAATAAATGTGATACACCATATTAATAAACTCAAACACAAGGACCATATGATCATCTCTACAGATGCTGAAAAAGTATTTGATAAAATTCAGCACTCATTCATGACAAAGACCCTCTATAAGTTAGGTATAGAGGGAAAGTATCTCAACATAATTAAAGCCATATATGATAAACCCACTGCTAATATCATCCTGAATGGGGAAAAGCTGAAAGCTTTTCCTTTAAGAACAGGCACTAGACAAGGATGCCCACTCTCACTACTCCCATTCAACATAGTGTTGGAAGTACTAGCCAGAGCAATCAGAGAAGAGAAGGAAATAAAGGGCATCCAGATTGGAAAAGAAGAAGTCAAACTGTCCCTCTTTGCAGATGACATGATCCTATATATCGAACAGCCTAAAACCTCTACAAAACAACTCTTGGAGTTGATAAATGATTTCAGCACAGTAGCAGGATACAAAATCAACACACAAAAATCAGTAGCATTTCTTTTCTCCAATAGTGAACATGCAGAAAGAGAAATCAGGAAAGCCTGCCCATTTACAATAGCCACCAAAAAAATAAAATACTTAGGAATTGAGTTAACCAAGGATGTGAAAAATCTCTATAATGAGAACTACAAACCACTGCTGAGAGAAATTAGAGAGGATACAAGAAGATGGAAAGATATCCCATGCTCTTGGATTGGAAGAATCAACATAGTGAAAATGTCCATACTACCCAGAGTGATATACAAATTCAATGCAATCTCCATCAAAATTCCAGTTACAATTTTCTCAGAAATGGAAAATACTATCCAGACATTTATATGGAATAACAAAAGAACACACATAGCCAAAGCAATGCTGAGCAAAAAAAATAAAGCTGGAGGCACAACACTACCTGACTTTAAACTATACTACAAAGTTATAATAACTAAAATAGCATGGTACTGGCATAAAAACAGACACACTGATCCATCGAATAGAATAGAGAATCCAGAAATCAACCCACATACCTACAGCCATCTGATCTTTGGCAAAAGCACCAAGCTTATACCCTGGGGAAGAGACTGCCTCTTCAGCATATGGTGCTGGGATAACTGTATATCTATATGCAGGAGAATGAATCTAGACCCATACCTCTCACCATATATGAAAATCAACTCAAAATAGATTAAAGAATTAAATATACACCCTGAAACAATAAAATTTGTTAAAGAAAACATAGGAGAAACACTCCAGGAAGTGGACTGGGCAGACTTCATGAATATGACCCCAAAAGCATGGGCAACCAAAGGAAAAATAAACTAATGGGATTATATCAAACTAAAAAGCTTTTGCACAGCAAAAGAAACAATTAACAGAGTTAAAAGACAACCAACAGAGTGGGAGAAAATATTTGCATAATATATATCTGACAAAGGATTAACATCCAGAATATACAAGGAATTGAAACAACTTTACAACAAAAAAACAAGTAACCTGATTCAAAAATG
Organism: Cynocephalus volans; assembly: GCF_027409185.1. Classification (NCBI taxonomy): domain Eukaryota; kingdom Metazoa; phylum Chordata; class Mammalia; order Dermoptera; family Cynocephalidae; genus Cynocephalus; species Cynocephalus volans. The sequence goes on from NC_084466.1 coordinate 71,598,413, forward strand.
GGCAAAGGAGCTAAATAGGCATTTCTCAAAAGAAGATAAATGAATGGCCAACAGACACTTGAAAAAATGCTCAACATCACTCAGCATTTGGGAAATGCAAATCAAACCCACACTGAGATAACATCTTCCCCCAGTTAGGTGGCTAATATCCAAAAGACTGTGAATGATAAATGCTGGTGAGGTTGCAGAGAAAAAGGAACTTTCATACACTGTTGGTGGGACTGCAAACTAATGCAGCCTCTATGGAAAATGGTATGGAAGTTCCTCAAGCAATTGCAGATAGATCTACCACATGACCCAGCTATCCCACTGCTGGGAATGTACCCAGAGGAACAGAAATCATCAAGTCGAAGGTATACCTATTCTCCAGTGTTCATTGCAGCACTATTTACAATAGCTAAGAGTTGGAACCAGCCCAAATGTCCATCATCAGATGAGTGGATAAGGAAACTGTTGTATATCTACACAATGGAATACTACTCTGCTATGAAAAAGAATGAAATACTGTCATTTGCAACAACATGGATGGACCTAGAGAAAATTATGTTAAGTGAAATGAGTCAGGCACAGAAAAATACCACATGTTCTCACTTATTTGTGGGAGCCAAAATAAATAAATAAATGAATAAATACACAAATAAACTGCAGGGTGAGGGAAGAAGACACAACAATCACAATTTCTTGAAGTTGTTATGACAAGGGAACAGAGATGAAGTTGTCAGGAGGGACTGGGGAGGGAGGTTTCGGTAATGGGCCACAATAATCAACCACATTGTATATTGATAAAATAAAATAAAATTTAATACAAAAAAACTTCTATAACTAGAAAATATAGACCATTAAGAAACTCTGTTAGCAAAAGAATTCTTTGATAACATAAAACATTAATAGCCAAGGAGAATAATAATTATAATATTCTCTAAACATTTAATGGAACTAGAACCCTTAAGAGAATCCAATTCAGTATTTGTCAACATAGCCATTGTCAGATTTTTTAGGAGCACCCTAGAATTCCATAAAACCATATAAATCAAATTGGAAGACTGAATACATATTGTTATTGTGAGCAGGATGGTTGGCTTACACTGGGGGTTCACTCAAGGTCAGCCTCAGTTAGCTGGGAAGGTTGAAGGATCTCTTCTTATGGGGTTGATGTATGTAAGGTATTGGGAACTAGGCCTGGCACTTAGTAAGAACTCAGTAAATGTTAGCTCTCATTATCACTTCATAGTCCATTACCCAACACAGCTCCTAGCACACAATGAGCACTCAAGAATATTTTACTTGTGTTGGTGAATAAAGGGTTGTTGTAAGGAGTAAAAGAGATAGGTATAGTGCTTAACGTGCTTAATGAAGTATCTTTCCATTAGTGAGTGTTCAATAACTGGTAGCAATAAGATCTTTGAAATGCAAATACTAATACTATTGTGAAATATAAGTGTACATTTAGTTTATTATTGAGTTATACTGATTATGAAACAAATAATCATCTTCGAGAAAAATACTACTATAAATTTCATGTAACTCATGATTTATTAACTGTGCTCAAGTGATATTCTGTCTTTAGCTATAAGAGACACTCTGTCTTTGGCTGTAATGAAATCTATCTAAAAGTCCATAAATAAAAATGGAGGCTGTCAGGGAACAGTTACATGAAACATATTCATTGTAGGACTTCTATGAGACTACCCTTTACTTCAATTTGACTCAGCCTGAATTCTATCACCATCTTTAATGACTGATGGATGTGGCTATACAGAGCAGTCTTTCCAACTTTCTATCACCCCAGGTTGCTAAGTAATGATGTGGAGTTGACCAAGTAAAGCTAGAGTTTTTGTAAAGTTTCTGATATCTCCACATTCGTAGGAAATAATAGCTCACTGAAAAAACAACTTAGAAAAAAGAACTCTTATTTGACATTTTGTCATTCAGCTTAAGAAAAATAAAAGGCAGTGGAGAGAAAACTCTGAAAAGATAGTTTAAAAAATCTTTTTCAACTTTTAACTTTCCCAGTGCTATCAAAAGGCTAGTTGTGAGTAATTAAATATGAGTGCACTTCAAAAAGTTTATGGAAATATTCGTATGATTTTTTAATTCCATTTTTCCACAAACTTTTTGAAGTACACTTGTATAACTTACTAGGAGTAAGTACACTCCTATACTTACTAGGAATTCAGGTAAGACACAAATAGATGAAAACATCCTTAGTAATTGGTAAGGTGCTCTGTTTTTTAGTGATCATTTTCACTATGACTTATTTGCTGTATTTTCAAGCACAAAGAACAGTTAAGACTAATCTCTCACCGACAATCAGCAACAGGTTCTGCAGAGGATGTGTGTGCAGAGAGGACAAGTCCCTAAAAGAGAGAGTGACAGGAGCATCCACTATGCCCTAGAGGGCTTAACACACAGAGTGTCGCCATGCAGAGGCACAGGCAGAGATGGAGGCAGAGCTGCCCCGCTGTGGGGTGGGTCTGCAGGTGGACCAGCCCCTGGAACCAGAGTAGCCTCACGGGAGCAAGGTGAGCAGAGCATAGTGTTAAGAACCACTCTTCCAAAATTAAAAAAACAAAAAAGTGCATTTAAAGTAAGAGGCAATTAATATCCAGAATCCAAACATGTCAGGGGAAATCATAGGAGGCAGAAGGGGGTGGCGGCTGTGGCAAAGGGATGATGGGGAAATGAGAGTGTGTGTGTTTCTGTCGATAGGGATCTACGTTTTAAGGCTTTTGAAGTTCATGGGCCAGTAAAATGTTAAAATAATCATTTTGGAGACAAACATAGGATTATTTATTTTTATTTTGCCAACTTTTTCCTAGATTTGTACCTTAGTTGATAATCTCACTCAATAAAGGCTCTTTTACTCCAGTGCAAATTCTATCCTCCTAGATGTCTGTAAAACATATGGTTCCAAAAATAATATAATTGCTTCGGGTGCTGCTATTTTTTCATCAACATACCAAAAATTTTGTGCCAACTATATATTACTGCTTAAAGTTACCAATATACCTACTTTATTCTATGCTTATACAAAATCAAATATGAGCTTTAATTGGAGCTGAAAAAAGGTCTTATTCATCTGCTTTTGACTCTTAAGTTTTATTTTAAAGAAGTAAAATCGAAGAAAATAGTACTTAACACTTTACTATTGGTTACTAAGAAAAGTCACAACACATATCTTTTATGTGGTGCATTGGCGTTCATGGAATTTTTAATGACCTATTGCAGCATTCAAATACAACAAACAATTAGCAACTTACACTTCAATGCCTAATAAATTACTGAGTAGTTTTTTGTTTACTGTTAAAGTAGCCCTCACATATGTTTCATACTGATGTTTCAGCAGACTTTTATCTTATGTATAAATTGCAGATTTGCCCAAGCCTATTCCAAGATCTATTGAGATTTGCTTTTATTTTTTAACTTGTGAGTGATTACTGCCAATTTTCTAAGTTTTTTTTAAAAAAATATATATCAGAGAAAAAACATATTTAGGTAGAAGGCTTGAAGAGGTATGTACCTTCACACAAATCTGTTATGTTTCTGTAGCAGAAAAAAAAAAAAATCCTTTAAATGTCAACATTTCCCTAAGCTTTAAAACTAGATCAGTGAACTGAACTATTTTAATCATTGTAGAAAAAAATTATAAACCTGTGCTAGAAAAATGGGATTTTGAGACAGAAGTAGAAATTAAACTTACTTATAAAAGAAGTTTCTCCCAAGTAACCTCTGCGTTTAAGAACAACATCTAGAAATTTGGAGTCCTCGTTGATCAGGTAATATTCCTTTTCAAAGGAGATCCATGCCCAGTTCAGACGAAAATGTTGATTGGTTAACTTGTTTCCACCTGGAAAATAAAAATGTAAAGCCCTCAATCAGTGCTTTCTTGAATGAGTGACCTTAAATATTCCACTGACTGCTTTAATGATGTAACTTCAAGAATCAATACAGCTACTTGGGTTGACACACAATTTTAGAATATGTCCATGGAGATATAGCCTACTGTTCAGGGAATGTTATACAGAAATGCAATAGCTGACACAATCCTTCACAAATTCCTGCTTTTTTGGGAGGGGAAGTGGGTAAGGGGGTTAGAAGCGCGCCAACTACCACAAGCAATTCAGCTCAATCATAAAACTGAATATCCAGGTTGCAGTACGACTCATTTTCCACTAGGTGCCGCTGGAGAGCAAGTTTTTCTACAAAGACGGATTCAAGGCTCTTTTGTGATGTGCTTAAAAACACACACAATTTGACAAATACCTTTTTCTGGTTCACAGAGCAATTGGGTGGAAGGCTTTAATTATAACCACTTAAGGAAAAACAAATATCTTTTCTCCGCCTCCCTTCCCTACTATATTCCACTCCATTCCTTAGAACAAACAGCTCTTTTCATTGATTTCCATCCTACTCTGAAGATAAGGCTTTCTCCTCCCACCTTCCCACCAAAACGGAGCTGGCTGCGTATCAGGAGAAAATAAACCTTGTGTGTGATCTCTCTAATGTGAAAGCTACTATGTTGGGGAAATGAAAGGAGAAATGGTTATCAGCTGATCACTCTGCAGTTATCCCTCTACTTCGTTTGATCTACACCAATTATTTCAGAGTAAGGTGAGGTTTATAAACAAAGGCATCAGTAATTCCTTTTAAGTCTTTCTGGAAAAGGGTGCGGGAAAGCCCAAATAATAAACACAGCTAGAGGCAAAATTTTAATTCTAGTTGCTTCTCTTTGAGTTCAAATAGAACTACACTAGAGAAAAAGAAATGAGATGGGAAAATATCAAGACTTTAATGGCCTGAAAGCAAAACATCTACACAAGGGCAAACATAGTGAATGAACAAACACATGAAAATAAGTCCATCTTTGCTAGGACTTTTTAAAAATAAAAACTGCAGCGACTTTGAGTTATCCATTGACACGTACTAAAGATGACAGAGAATACCCAGCACAGCCGAGACTATATAGAGAGACTGGTTTCCTTGTTTATTGTGTTTGACTTGTAAATTAGCACAGACCTTTTAGACAGCTCTATGGCAATGTACCCAAGAGGCAAAAAGACGCCCACACCACTTGATCTTGTAAGTCCTTTGCTTCTTTTGAAGCAAAAATATATTTGCAAGAAACTATTTATTGTAATACATTCTATAATAGCCCCAGACCTGAAAAACTTAGGGTTTATTATATTGTAGTACATCAAGTCAATAAGATGTTATTCAACCACTGAACAGTATGTATGAAATTCTTATTGAAACACTTAAAACACTTAAAGACACATAAACGAATGGTACTGAAGCTGTGACTGTAGTTGCCATGTGGCATGAGACTTGAGGCCGCTTGGTGTTTTATATGGATGGGATTTCAATTTTTTTGTTAATTTTTTAAATACAAAAATATAAATAGACCGGACAGCAGAAAGTTTGTTTAAGAAGGAAACTCATTTCCTGTGTTGTCCTTTTGAACGAACTTATCGCCTAACATCTCCTGGACCCTGGGCGCTGTTGCTGAGAGGACAGGCCCTGGGTTCCTCGCACCCAGAGTCCAAGGCCCACGTCACTTATCTGCCCTCTGACTTGGAGCAAGTTGCTTCCCTAGACCCCCGGTCCACAGACAGCATCGGTCAGCAAACGCACGCTCCCGCTGCCTGCCACAGCACGCATGCGCAAGTCCCCTGCACGCCGCCTGTTCCACTCACCTGCCCTTGACCCCCGAGCCTCCCTCCTCCTTTGCCCCGTTTCCCCACAGCTGCTGCACACATCAAGTCAACCCTTCTCTGAGGATGTCCAGGTTCACCCTGACGTACTCTGATTATTCCTGTCGCTCTCTGTTCACTCCGAAATCAAGCTCAGATTCTTACAGCTCCAGGGATTTGCCACCCTTCCTTCCCCGTTCACCCCTTGTCCTCTGTCCTAAAATGATAACCCCCGTCATTCCTTTGCTCACGCTTCCCACTCTGCAAGGCCCCAACCTCTTCGTGAAGCCTCCGGCCGGCATCTGCTCCAGCCCTCTTATCTCTTTGTGATTCTACAGCTGTTTACGTATCGAATACTCTGCAATTACGCACTTGAGCGGACATCCTCTCATATTGTTTAATTGTACCAATTTACTAATTGTACTAAATTGTACTAATTTAAGTCAGAAATTGAGTGTCCATTCTTTTGCCATTGTCAGCACTATTTTTTAAATTATTGTGTTTACAGTTTATTACATGGAACATCTTCTAGAAAGTAATAGAAAAGAAAGACTAGAATAGCGTTTAATCAATTAAATTAATATATAAAACAGCTCTGATCTCTAGACAAATTATTGCATAAAACATCTTTTGCCATCCTTCTGTTCCATTTACATTGTGGTTGCAGCAAACCTGGGTTTGATTCCAAACTTCCTGTGCTGTTCCAAGCCATTCCTGCCCACCTTAATGCCTGCAGATTCGCATGCCAGCACTTCCTCTGGCAGAGAATCACCCAGCCACAGCCCTACCCCTGGCTGTTTTCTGTGTGAGGGTGGGTGCTTTGGCACGTGCTGTGTCTTCTGATCAGAACACCCTTAGCTTGCCTACTCCTCTTGGTAATCTCTATTTCTTTAAGTTTTGACAATTTTTATCTAATCTTAAGGTTTGATTTCAACCCTTTCCTGAAATATTCCAGAAAATATCGTTCTTTTCTAAACAGTACACATTTTAAGACTATTGAGTCACTGAGGGCTTCTCTCTCCACTCTTATGAAACAGCAAGCCCCGTGCAAACCCCAGCACTCTCGAGCCCCTTTGTTCTGACGAATTTTTCTCCATAGCGCTTTGCACAACTTCATGTGCTATATACATTTATTCTTTTGTTTGCTCATTTTCTGTCTCCCCCACTGTGATACCCGATCCAGGACGGCAGGAAGTTCATTTTGCTTACTGTTAGAAAAACGACTATTGAATGAATTAGAAACTCTAATGTTCTTGGTTGAAAGTTTAGTAGTGCTTCATTTATTGGGCAATATAAATTTCCTATGTAAATGTAACATATTTCTTTCAGTAATACTTTTTTATTAAAAAAAGGGGGGTAATTGTTTTTAATCACACCCTTTCCAATGCTAGATTTGTTTATTTTCTGGTGGGTTCTTGTGTTCTGCAAGCACAAGAGTGCCAGGCAAGAGGGTGCCAGGTTACTGGCTCATCAGGGATTTTGAATGGCACACAGCTGAACAAGTTTGCCAGGACTGCAGATGTCCACCCACCACTTGGAGATCTCATCTGAAACAATACCCAGAAACTTAGCTTTATAAGATAGTGAGATGATCCAGGGCAACTATTACAGAAACCTAGAATTCACTCTAAAACTGGAATTTTTAAGTAGGTATTCACTTAGAGAATATGAAGACAAGTCTATAAAGCCTAAGTCTGCATAGAATTAAATACTACGTAACGCTTCTGAATCATACTGACATGAATCATATTTAGTTTCAGAATTTGTAAAATCTTAGGTACCCACTTATTATGCAGGAGTGATATAGGGATCTGAGGAACTAAGCTATAGCTTATTGTAATTCCCTTTAGTAAAACTGTGTCCTTGCACAGTTAAACTTTGGTTTTACTACAGAATGGAAAAACATTTTATTTAAACATTTATTACGTACCATGTCCACTCCTCTAAAACTTCAATAAAGGGAAATAATAGGGCCTAGCCCGTGGCGCACTCGGGAGAGTGCAGCACTGGGAGCACAACAACGCTCCCGCCACGGGTTCGGATCCTATATAGGAATGGCCGGTGCACTCACTGGCTGAGTACTGGTCACGAAAAAGACAAAAAAAAAAAAAAAAAAAAAAAAAATGGAAATAATAAATGTCAATGCTTTAACAAAAGCTATAGCTTACTGAATGTGAGATTTTAGATGAAGTTAAACAACTTAAAAACTGACAAATTTTTACTAAAATGTTATTTGCTGCCTTCTAAAATAGATTCTGTCATTCTTGATGCATGAGGAGCTTACCTCAACGTCTCACTGGAAACAAATTAAAGTCCATAGCTTGTGTCATAAATCCACACAACAGGTGCCTGACAGCTGATGACCACACTCCCGAATGCTTTGTCCCTAAATGCTGACACTAAAGCCATTAAGGTTTTGATGAAAAGACCTCTTATGAACTTTTCCAGCTGGTCTTTAGGCTTCCTCATTTTCTATTTCAATTTGAACTCAATAGATTTTTTTTTAGAATAACAAAGAATCCCAAACTCCATTTAAGCCCTCCCTAAAAAAACACAGGGTGGCCTGATTTCTCTAAAGATAAAAGCATACTTGTTCAATAATATAAAATTAGTGTCACAAGTCTGACTTGTGCTTGATAAAGGGGGTGGGGGCCTTCATTTATCTTTGATAACAAATTTCTTCTTGGATAAAAGTTAGTTACCAATAGAGAATATTCTTGGTATTTTCTAGCTTGGTGAAATTTCATTTGCCTAGAAGAAAATTCATCCTGGAAGCCGAACTAGAAATCAAATATACAGATATTAAAAAAACAAAACAAAACTTAACATAGTCCTTTAAATTAGCAATAGAAATAGATATTAATATTGGAGAAGATTAAGATAACGATATTACCTAATTTACTAAAAAAGTTAAACTAATTCGATTTTTAAGCAGAGTTTTAAGAAGTCTTGTTTTCTTAGAGGGTAAGGACAGTGATTAACAACTGTGCAACTACCATGTTAGTAATTATGATGTCAACCTAAAATCAAAGTTAAAATAGATTTATATTGCCATTTCTGTGATAGGATGATCTTCTCTTAAACTGTGCACTGCCTTAGAATCGTCTGTAGGAGAATCTCTGCAGGCTTGTGGAATCCTGTCCTCTGGCCCTTCCAGTCAGGTTGATTCTGCTGTTTACTGAAATCCACCTGGTGCAAAGTTGAAGCCAACTTGGCTCTTTCCCCACCCCCGGGAGTTGGCATTCTACTATGGGAGATGGCACATGCACTTAGATAATGTGCACACATGAGAGATTGGCAAATGTTGTGAGAGGCACTGATAATGAGCTGAGGGAGTCCACAAGAATGAGATTATTTTTACCTGGGGATCAAAGACAAATTCACAGAAGAGATAGTATTTAAATGGGGCCTTAAGTACAAGGTGTATTGGGGCATTCAGAGAGATGTAGCGAAAGGTGGCCTTGGAAGATTAAGTATAAGAACGGAGATAAGAAATCTAATAAAAAGGAAACTTCAAAGAATTCAATTTGGTAGGAGCTCAGGGCATTTACTAAATATTTATTTCTTTCCTCTTTTCTTATTTGAGTGATTGCATGTTAGAGACAAAGAAGGAGTGGTCAAGATACATTCAAAATATGCCCTGGGGGGAGGGGTGCAGACCGAGAGATGATGAACTTTGACCTCAGAGCAGCAGAGGTGCCTTCCTGTGACTGATGGAGCATCTGAAAAACTTGGAGAGAGACCCAAAGATCATCAATAGCTTTCATCACTTTGTAGACTACTTAATAATTTTAATGGTTATTTTTGTCCAATAGTGAGGTATTCAAAAATTGCTGCCATATGCAACTTTTGATAATTGATATATAATTTTCTCATTCCATTCTATACATCCCTGCCCCTCATTCCCACTGCTTTATGCATTCTGAAAAAAGCAGCACAGCACAAGGGTCAGATCCACAAAGAAACATAGGGAATGTGCCGAGAAATGTGTAGAAAGAGAAGTGGCATGACAAAGACCCAGGAGGTGGAGGTCTTTGCCAGATGATGTGGGGGTAGATGGGGCTGATAAATATACCAACATTCACCTTAGGAGCCAAGAGTATCACAATCCGCATTACTATACAAAGGTTCTTCAAAAGTTCACGGAAAGATTTGTATTCTTTTTAAATTCTATTCTTCCATAAACTTTTCAAAGTAAGCTTAAAAGTAGTCTGTTCCTTAGAAACATGATTTGATCACATACATACTCATAATGAGTATATAAATTGAAAGAAAGTGAGCCAAAACACCGGGTACCGATCAAGCTTTATTAAAGGAAAAGAATCTGTTGGGCTGTGCTCAAAATGGAGAGCAGCCCCAGGCCTGGGGGTGGGAGAGCTTATATAGGCTGCAGGGAAGGCTGACATAATCAGGGAGGGGTTTGGTGCTGGAGTGGAAGATAAGGCTGGCAGATGCAATCAGGTGGAAGGTTGCACCCATGCAGAAATAGAGGAGTTTCTATTTCTCAGAAACCACGAGGTTTCTCCTAAGGAAAAGGCTGGCAGCTATTTTGTGCTTATTGTGTGTAAAATGGTGCTGGTCTTGTCTAAGATCCATCATTCCTGCCTTTCAAGTACAGGGAGAAGGGAAAAGGGGCAAAGGTTTCATTCTTCTGAAGCTACTTTCTGCTAGAGATGGGTGAAGATAAGAAAAAATAAAAGATTTACGTCGGCGGGTAAAACAATTAGGTGACGGGGTATTGGTTTCGTGTGGGGAGGCTGTATTCTTCTGGGGAAGGGTCACTGATTCTGAGGGGACTGATATCCTCCTCCCATTAAGAATCCAGTGACCTTTTGATTGGTGAAGGCCTGCATACATTCCTGTAAGAGACTGGAGAAACACCAAAAGAGGCAGGGACCAAGAAGGACAAGTCCCATCATGGTCAGGGGTCCAAAGTGTTTTGTCCTGAAGTCCTTCCACATTGCTGTAGCCTAGGTGAGTGGTTTGTGTGATGCAGAAATATTATTATCAGGGAGGGCATGGGACTCCAGCAGAATCCTCTTTGGAAAGAGCTATCCAGTAGTTTTTACCCCCACAAGAACATGATGTGGCAGTTGTCTGGTCATAGCACATTGTGGGAATGTATGTCAGGGATATAAATGTGTCCTGTAGGGATCCCCTAAAGATTCTGGGTGCCTGACCAAGGAGGTTGGAAAGTGTCCTTCCACCCACCTAGACCTTGGTTATACATTGTGAACAGGGTGTGGCCTTATGGCTGAGAAGGTCTTGCAGATGATGGGGGGAACAAATGACTGTTGTCCAAATAAAATGGCAGCTGCTGCCAAGGCCCATAAACAGTGAGCCCACCCCCAGGCTGCATTGTCTAGTTGTTTGGAGAGGCATGCAACTGGGGAGAAAATATCTCCTGCCTCTTGTCCCAAAACCCCGACCACCAATCCTTGGGTTTCAGTGACGTATAGGAAAAAAGGATGAGATAGGTTTGGGAGGGATAGAGGAGGGGCTACAAGGAGAGAGGCTTTTAATCACTGGAAAGGAGAATGAATGGGCTTTGTGGGATCTAAGGGAATGGCAGGATGCCCTTTGGCTGCCTCATAAAGTGGCTTTGCTAGCACACCAAAGTTAGGAATCCATAGGCGAAGATACCCTGCAAGCCCCAAGAAAGGATTTCACCCTTTGTGATAGGAGTAAGGAGTACAGAAACTAGACTCTTGTGATCCACCATTATTTCTCTGGTGTTGGGGTGAGGTGGACTCCCACATAGGTAATTGAAGGAGAAGAAATTTAGGACTTGCTGGGGGACACTTGATATTCCCTGGAGGCCAGGAAATTAAGGAGAGCAACAGTGTGGGCCTGTGAATCCTCATAAGAGGGGCTACAAAGGAGGAGGTCATCCACATATTGCATTAAAGTGCTAGAGGTTGGAGGAAGTTCAGGTAAGTCTCGAGCTAAGGACTGGATGAAGAAGTGGGGGCTATCCTGAACCCCCTGAGGTGGTACTGTCCAGGTGAGTTGTTGGGAACGACGCATATCAGGATCAGTCCAAGTGAAGGCGAACAGGTTTTCATAGGAAGGGTGTAAGGGGATAGAAAAAAAGGCATCTTTGAGGTCAAGTACAGAGAAAAAATGGGCTGCTGTTGGGATTGTGGATAGAAGAGTATAGGGGTTAGAAAGGGTGATGGGTAAAACGGCTGCATTAATGGCCCTGAGGTCTTGAGCTAAACAGTAAAAGCCATTAGGCTTTATAACCAGAAGGATGGCTGTATTAAAGGGTGAGTGGGTAGGCCATAAGAGATGGGAAGAAAGGAGTTTGTGTATGACGGGTTTTAAGCCTATTAGGTGTTTGTTAGTGATGGGGTACTGTGGGACATTATGGAACAAAAAGGGGTTCTGCAATTTAATAAGGATAAGGGAATGGTGCATAGCAATGGCAGGAGAAGAAGTGTCCCATACTATGGGATTAACCTTGTCTGAGGGGAAGGGGAAGGTGGAAGCCTCAGGGGCCAGGTCTGGGGCAGCCTGTGACAGGAGTATTATAGCTGGAGTTAAAGTGTTTAGGGTAAGGGTAGCTTTGAATTTAGAAAGGATGTCATGTCCCAGCAAGGGGCCTGGGCATTGAGGCATTATTAAACATTTGTGTGTGAATTGGGTGTGATGTAGTGTGTAGAAAAGGGGTTGAGTGATCCGTGGATGGTATTCTGGTCCCATGACCCCTACTATTGTGATGAAGGACAGGGTTGTTGGTCCTGCATATTCAGGAAGTGTAAAGTAAGCGGCCCTTGTGTTGACGACAAAAGAGATTGGCTTACCTGCTATGAGAAGTTACCCTGGGCTCATGCGCGATGATCTCCATAGGGGCCTCATGCCCTGGGCATCATCAGTCCTGCTCTTGGGCATAGCTGAGAAGTTCCAGTAAGAATGGCCATGAAGCCAAAGGCTATGGGTTGGGGTCTGGGCTACTCCCTCTCTAGTGAGTGGAACAGTCAACCCCCACCAGTGACCTGGCTGTTTGCAGTAAGTACAGGTTCTGGGAGGGGGCCTGGGGTCAGAACAGGCCCATGCCCAGTGGCCTGGTTGACTACATTTGAAGCAGTTCCCAGGTGACTTGCCCCTAGAGGCAGCTGGCTTTACAGTGTGTGAGCCTCAGAAGGCATTAGCCAGGAGCTGGTATTTGGCCTGATCTCTTTTATAATGATCTTTCTTCTCCTCCCACTCCCTATTGTTAAAACCCTGAAAGCAGCATTGAGGAGGTCTCATTGGGTTATATTTGTACCACCCTCAAGTTTTTTAGTTTTTTTCGAATATCAGGGGCTGACTGGGTAATAAAATGAGAGTGTAAGAGGGCCATGCCTGCAGGGGGGTTTGGATCAATATGTATGTGTTTATGTAAAGCCTTGGAGAGGTGGGTTAGGAATTTGCTAGGATTTTTGGTGGATATCTGTGTGATTTCTCTAAGCTTGTCATAACTGACTGACTTGTGAGTAGCCTTTTGGAGGCTGTAAATCAAGTGTGTGATCATGTTATCCTGGAGATCCCGATCCCTGTGGCTGGCCCGGTAGTACCAATTCAGGTCCATGTGAGGGACAGCAATGGTTCCCACAGGCTGTCTGTTATTTTGAGCATGTACCTCATCTGCCTGTTGTTGGGCCGTTATCCAGACCTGCTCCCTGTCTTCAGGGGACAAAGTAGTAGTGAGAATCTTAAAAATGTCATGCCAGGTGAGATCATAAGACTAGGTGAGATATCTGAATTCCTTAAGATATGTGTCCGGGTTGGACTGGAAATATCCCAGTCATTTTTTGATTTGGGAGAGATCAGAAAGAGAAAAGGGGATATGGACCCAGACAATTCCCTTTTTCCCAGCCACTTCACAGAGGGGATATAAAGGAGCTGGAGCTGAGGAGGGGTTGTCACCTGATGAAGGAAGAGAAGGAGTGGGGTTGGGTGGCTGAGGACGAGCATCTCGAGACCAAGTATGGGGAAGATAGGGAAAAGGTGGAGGGGCTGGTGAAGGATTTGGAGTGTAAGGAGGTGGTCAGGGAGCAGAGTGGTCTGATGGATCAAAAGATTGATCCAAGTCCAGAAGGAGAGGTCAGGCTTGAGCTAGGAGAATTTGAGACATAGGACAGTTTTAACAGAGAGAAGGATGCGAATGGAGATAGAAGAAGGCTTGAACATAAGGAATCTCCCCAACTTTGCCATTTTGGTGACAAAAGTTGTCTAAATCTCTAAGAATATCTAAATTGAGAGTGCCATCTTCTGGCCATTGGGATCCATTGTCTAGTTTGCATTTAGGCCAAACCTGATTGCAGTAGAAAATGAGGCATTCAGGTTTAATATCTCCCTGGAGGCCAAGAGGTTGGCCAGGAGACAGCCCAGAGGGTGTAGATATTACAGTAGA